>NW_027646459.1:0-1200000 GCF_951394435.1 Stenella coeruleoalba
AGACCCGTGGAATGGGTACCGTGCAATATGACTTCAAAGGGTCTTCATTTGCTCCCCGAACCTCTCCAATCCTATCACTGCTGCATTTATGCCCCTGTACACACGCTTGATTCTCTTTTGGAGACATAGCAATCCATAGGTTTTAAGATACTTACTAGTCAGGTACATTCTTAGGCGTTTAATATGGGGTTTTGAGTCCATTTCGTTGAGCAAGGAGTAGCTCTTGTCTATTCCATATTTGGCTTAAGGAACTTTATCTGTGCTCATTTCAATCTCTGGTTTTATGCAGCACCCCAACTCACCTTTACCCTTAAGCAAGCATAAGTTGGTTTTCTAAATTTGAGACCCTGTTCTGTTCTGTAATTCAGTTCCTGTGTAGCCAAGTTTACATTCCGTGTATTACTGATATCTTATGATGTTTCTTTTTCTGTGTGACTTATTTCAGTTAGAATCATCATACCTGAATCCACTCATTGTGCTGCTAAGGGCCTGATGACATAGATTTCATTGCTGAGTGATATTGCTTTGTAAGTAAATACCACAACTTCTTTATCCATTTTTCACTTTCTGCGATGTTGAACTTGTACTGTAAACGAGGTTCTTGTAAACAGAGCCGTTCCAAACTTTGGGGTGGCTGTGTCTTTTTGATTTTAATTTCCCTAAGCTATAGGACCATTAGTGGAAGTGCCCTAGGTTCTGTTGCTTTGTTTTTTAGATGTTTCAGGAAACACCATGCACTTCTCCGGAGTGTCTGTTGGCAATTTACATCCCGCCCATCAGCATAACAAGGCTCCCAGTTCTCCATGGCCTGTCCTGCCTTTCTGGATTTTACACTTTTTTCAGATGGCCCTTTTGACCGGGGGGAAGTGAGACTTCATTATAGTGCAGATTTCCTTTGCAAGCTTGCTTGGTTGGCCAAAAAGTGCGTATGCGTTTTTTCCTGAATATATTCAGGAAAAAACGCATACGCCCTTTTTGGCCAAGTGCATCATTGTGGACGTTCTGCCTCTTTTCCTATGCTTTCAATGCAATTCCAGTCTACCTCCTGAAATCGGTTTCCTGCAATTCTGCCCCGCTTTCAAGTCCTCTTGGCAGCCTTACTTCAGTCTATTTTTGGACGATAGCTGTCATTTATAACTCTGCAGGTTTGTGAATTGCAGTGCCCCTGAGCTCCTTTCTTCAACTCGCTTTCTTGTGACCTGGCCGCAACACCGCAGGATGGCTTCAGGCCCTAATCTGGTTCCGGCCCGGCATGCTGAGCCTTTGGTTAATTCCTCTTCCTGGTGGGAAATGAGAGTTAAATTTGCCCGTCCAGACACCTGCAGCTAGCCTCTCATTGGTTCTCGCTATTCCTGTTCATCTTCCGCAGAAATTGCAAACTGGGCCAAACAGGAGGTTAAAGGGACTGACTCTCCAAGCCGGGAGAGTGTTAGTAAAGCGTCTGGAGTGTTGCACCCGAGTACCAGGGTAGGAAAACTGAGACATATTTGAACACGTCTCCCGTTCACATGGTTGATCATACTCTGGGTTCCACATGCATGTTTTAGCTGAAGGAAGAATACCTTAAACCTGGAGAGTTGAGACCCGTGGAATGGGTACCGTGCAATATGACTTCAAAGGGTCTTCATTTGCTCCCCGAAACTCTCCAATCCTATCACTGCTGCATTTATGCCCCTGTACACATGCTTGATTCTCTTTTGGAGACATAGCAATCCATAGGTTTTAAGATACTTACTAGTCAGGTACATTCTTAGGCGTTTAATAGGGGGTTTTGAGTCCATTTCGTTGAGCAAGGAGTAGCTCTTGTCTATTCCATATTTGGCTTAAGGAACTTTATCTGTGCTCATTTCAATCTCTGGTTTTATGCAGCACCTCAACTCACCTTTCCCCTTAAGCAAGCATAAGTTGGTTTTCTAAATTTGAGACCCTGTTCTGTTTTGGAATGCAGTTCCTGTGTAGCCAAGTTTACATTCCGTGTATTAGTGATATCTTATGATGTTTCTTTTTCTGTGTGACTTATTTCAGTTAGAATCATCGTACCTGAATCCACTCATTATGCTGCTACGGGCCTGATGACATAGATTTCATTGCTGAGTGATACTGCATTGTACGTAAGTACCACAAGTTCTTTATCCATTTTTCACTTTCTGTGATATTGAACTTGTACGGTAAACGAGGTTCTTTTAAACGGAGGCGTCCCAAACTTTGGGGTGGCTGTGTCTTTTTGATTTTAATTTCCCTAAGCTATAGGACCATAAGTGGAAGTGCCCTAGGCTCTGTTGCTTTGTTTTTTAGATGTTTCAGGAAACACCATACACTTATCCTGAGTGTCTGTTGGCAATTTACATCCCGCCCATCAGCATAACAAGGCTCCCAGTTCTCCATGGCCTGTCCTGCCTTTCTGGATTTTACACTTTTTTCAGATGGCCCTTTTGACCGGGGGGAAGTGAGACTTCATTGTAGTGCAGATTTCCTTTGCAAGTTTGCTTGGTTGGCCAAAAAGGGCGTATGCGTTTTTTCCTGAATATATTCAGGAAAAAACGCATACGCCCTTTTTGGCCAAGTGCATCATTGTGGACGTTCTGCCTCTTTTCCTATGCTTTCAATGCAATTCCAGTCTACCTCCTGAAATCGGTTTCCTGCAATTCTGCCCCGCTTTCAAGTCCTCTTGGCAGCCTTACTTCAGTCTATTTTTGGACGATAGCTGTCATTTATAACTCTGCAGGTTTGTGAATTACAGTGCCCCTGAGCTCCTTTCTTCAACTTGCTTTCTTGTGACCTGGCCGCAACACCGCAGGATGGCTTCAGGCCCTAATCTGGTTCCGGCACGGCACGCTGAGCCTCTGGTTATTTCCTCTTCCTGGTGGGAAATGAGACTTAAATTTGCCCGTCCAGACACCTCCAGCTAGTCTCTCATTGGTTCTCGCTATTCCTGTTCATCTTCCGCAGAAATTGCAAACTGGGCCAAACAGGAGGTTAAAGGCGCTGACTCTCCAAGTGGGGAGAGTGTTAGTAAAGCGTCTGGAATGTTGCACCCGAGTACCAGGGGAGGAAAACTGAGACATATTTGAACACGTCTCCCGATCACATGGTTGATCATACTCTGGGTTCCACATGCATGTTTTAGCTGAAGGAAGAATACCTAAAACCTGGGTAGTTGAAACCCGTGGAATGGGTACCATGCAATATGACTTCAAAGGGTCTTCATTTGCTCACCGAACCTCTCCAATCCTATCACTGCTGCGTTTATGCCCCTGTACACATGCTTGATTCTCTTTCGGAGACATAGCAATCCCTAGATTTTAAGATACTTACTAGTCAGGTACATTCTTAGGCGTTTAATATGCGGTGTTGAGTCCATTTCTTTGAGCAAGGAGTAGCTCTTGTCTATTCCATATTTGGCTTAAGGAACTTTATCTGTGCTCATTTCAATCTCTGGTTTTATGCAGCACCCCAACTCACCTTTACCCTTAAGCAAGCATAAGTTGGTTTTCTAAATTTGAGACCCTGTTCTGTTCTGTAATTCAGTTCCTGTGTAGCCAAGTTTACATTCCATGTATTACTGATATCTTATGATGTTTCTTTTTCTGTGTGACTTATTTCAGTTAGAATCATCATACCTGAATCCACTCATTGTGCTACTAAGCGCCTGATGACACAGATTTCATTGCTGAGTGATATTGCTTTGTAAGTAAATACCACAACTTTTTTATCCATTTTTCACTTTCTGCGATGTTGAACTTGTACTGTAAACGAGGTTCTTGTAAACAGAGCCGTTCCAAACTTTGGGGTGGCTGTGTCTTTTTGATTTTAAATTCCCTAAGCTATAGGACCATAAGTGGTAGTGCCCTAGGCTCTGTTCCTTTGTTTTTTAGATGTTTCAGGAAACACCATACACTTCTCCCGAGTGGTTGTTGGCAATTTACATCCCGCCCTTCAGCATAACAAGGCTCCCAGTTCTCCATGGCCTGTCCTGCCTTTCTGGATTTTACACTTTTTTCAGATGGCCCTTTTGACCGGGGGGAAGTGAGACTTCATTGTAGTGCAGATTTCCTTTGCAAGCTTGCTTGGTTGGCCAAAAAGGGCGTATGCGTTTTTTCCTGAATATATTCAGGAAAAAACGCATACGCCCTTTTTGGCCAAGTGCATCATTGTGGACGTTCTGCCTCTTTTCCTATGCTTTCAATGCAATTCCAGTCTACCTCCTGAAATCGGTTTCCTGCAATTCTGCCCCGCTTTCAAGTCCTCTTGGCAGCCTTACTTCAGTCTATTTTTGGACGATAGCTGTCATTTATAACTCTGCAGGTTTGTGAATTACAGTGCCCCTGAGCTCCTTTCTTCAACTCGCTTTCTTGTGACCTGGCCGCAACACCGCAGGATGGCTTCAGGCCCTAATCTGGTTCCGGCCCGGCATGCTGAGCCTTTGGTTAATTCCTCTTCCTGGTGGGAAATGAGAGTTAAATTTGCCCGTCCAGACACCTGCAGCTAGCCTCTCATTGGTTCTCGCTATTCCTGTTCATCTTCCGCAGAAATTGCAATTGGCCAAACAGGAGGTTAAAGGGACTGACTCTCCAAGTCGGGAGAGTGTTAGTAAAGCGTCTGGAGTGTTGCACCCGAGTACCAGGGTAGGAAAACTGAGACATATTTGAACACGTCTCCCGTTCACATGGTTGATCATACTCTGGGTTCCACATGCATGTTTTAGCTGAAGGAAGAATACCTTAAACCTGGAGAGTTGAGACCCGTGGAATGGGTACCGTGCAATATGACTTCAAAGGGTCTTCATTTGCTCCCCGAACCTCTCCAATCCTATCACTGCTGCATTTATGCCCCTGTACACACGCTTGATTCTCTTTTGGAGACATAGCAATCCATAGGTTTTAAGATACTTACTAGTCAGGTACATTCTTAGGCGTTTAATATGGGGTTTTGAGTCCATTTCGTTGAGCAAGGAGTAGCTCTTGTCTATTCCATATTTGGCTTAAGGAACTTTATCTGTGCTCATTTCAATCTCTGGTTTTATGCAGCACCTCAACTCACCTTTCCCCTTAAGCAAGCATAAGTTGGTTTTCTAAATTTGAGACCCTGTTCTGTTTTGGAATGCAGTTCCTGTGTAGCCAAGTTTACATTCCGTGTATTAGTGATATCTTATGATGTTTCTTTTTCTGTGTGACTTATTTCAGTTAGAATCATCGTACCTGAATCCACTCATTATGCTGCTACGGGCCTGATGACATAGATTTCATTGCTTAGTGATACTGCATTGTACGTAAGTACCACAAGTTCTTTATCCATTTTTCACTTTCTGTGATATTGAACTTGTACGGTAAACGAGGTTCTTTTAAACGGAGGCGTCCCAAACTTTGGGGTGGCTGTGTCTTTTTGATTTTAATTTCCCTAAGCTATAGGACCATAAGTGGAAGTGCCCTAGGCTCTGTTGCTTTGTTTTTTAGATGTTTCAGGAAACACCATACACTTCTCCCGAGTGTCTGTTGGCAATTTACATCCCGCCCATCAGCATAACAAGGCTCCCAGTTCTCCATGGCCTGTCCTGCCTTTCTGGATTTTACACTTTTTTCAGATGGCCCTTTTGACCGGGGGGAAGTGAGACTTCATTGTAGTGCAGATTTCCTTTGCAAGTTTGCTTGGTTGGCCAAAAAGGGCGTATGCGTTTTTTCCTGAATATATTCAGGAAAAAACGCATACGCCCTTTTTGGCCAAGTGCATCATTGTGGACGTTCTGCCTCTTTTCCTATGCTTTCAATGCAATTCCAGTCTACCTCCTGAAATCGGTTTCCTGCAATTCTGCCCCGCTTTCAAGTCCTCTTGGCAGCCTTACTTCAGTCTATTTTTGGACGATAGCTGTCATTTATAACTCTGCAGGTTTGTGAATTACAATGCCCCTGAGCTCCTTTCTTCAACTCGCTTTCTTGTGACCTGGCCGCAACACCGCAGGATGGCTTCAGGCCCTAATCTGGTTCCGGCCCGGCATGCTGAGCCTTTGGTTAATTCCTCTTCCTGGTGGGAAATGAGAGTTAAATTTGCCCGTCCAGACACCTGCAGCTAGCCTCTCATTGGTTCTCGCTATTCCTGTTCATCTTCCGCAGAAATTGCAAACTGGGCCAAACAGGAGGTTAAAGGGACTGACTCTCCAAGTCGGGAGAGTGTTAGTAAAGCGTCTGGAGTGTTGCACCCGAGTACCAGGGTAGGAAAACTGAGACATATTTGAACACGTCTCCCGTTCACATGGTTGATCATACTCTGGGTTCCACATGCATGTTTTAGCTGAAGGAAGAATACCTTAAACCTGGAGAGTTGAGACCCGTGGAATGGGTACCGTGCAATATGACTTCAAAGGGTCTTCATTTGCTCCCCGAACCTCTCCAATCCTATCACTGCTGCATTTATGCCCCTGTACACACGCTTGATTCTCTTTTGGAGACATAGCAATCCATAGGTTTTAAGATACTTACTAGTCAGGTACATTCTTAGGCGTTTAATATGGGGTTTTGAGTCCATTTCGTTGAGCAAGGAGTAGCTCTTGTCTATTCCATATTTGGCTTAAGGAACTTTATCTGTGCTCATTTCAATCTCTGGTTTTATGCAGCACCCCAACTCACCTTTACCCTTAAGCAAGCATAAGTTGGTTTTCTAAATTTGAGACCCTGTTCTGTTCTGTAATTCAGTTCCTGTGTAGCCAAGTTTACATTCCGTGTATTACTGATATCTTATGATGTTTCTTTTTCTGTGTGACTTATTTCAGTTAGAATCATCATACCTGAATCCACTCATTGTGCTGCTAAGGGCCTGATGACATAGATTTCATTGCTGAGTGATATTGCTTTGTAAGTAAATACCACAACTTCTTTATCCATTTTTCACTTTCTGCGATGTTGAACTTGTACTGTAAACGAGGTTCTTGTAAACAGAGCCGTTCCAAACTTTGGGGTGGCTGTGTCTTTTTGATTTTAATTTCCCTAAGCTATAGGACCATTAGTGGAAGTGCCCTAGGTTCTGTTGCTTTGTTTTTTAGATGTTTCAGGAAACACCATGCACTTCTCCGGAGTGTCTGTTGGCAATTTACATCCCGCCCATCAGCATAACAAGGCTCCCAGTTCTCCATGGCCTGTCCTGCCTTTCTGGATTTTACACTTTTTTCAGATGGCCCTTTTGACCGGGGGGAAGTGAGACTTCATTGTAGTGCAGATTTCCTTTGCAAGCTTGCTTGGTTGGCCAAAAAGGGCGTATGCGTTTTTTCCTGAATATATTCAGGAAAAAACGCATACGCCCTTTTTGGCCAAGTGCATCATTGTGGACGTTCTGCCTCTTTTCCTATGCTTTCAATGCAATTCCAGTCTACCTCCTGAAATCGGTTTCCTGCAATTCTGCCCCGCTTTCAAGTCCTCTTGGCAGCCTTACTTCAGTCTATTTTTGGACGATAGCTGTCATTTATAACTCTGCAGGTTTGTGAATTGCAGTGCCCCTGAGCTCCTTTCTTCAACTCGCTTTCTTGTGACCTGGCCGCAACACCGCAGGATGGCTTCAGGCCCTAATCTGGTTCCGGCCCGGCATGCTGAGCCTTTGGTTAATTCCTCTTCCTGGTGGGAAATGAGAGTTAAATTTGCCCGTCCAGACACCTGCAGCTAGCCTCTCATTGGTTCTCGCTATTCCTGTTCATCTTCCGCAGAAATTGCAAACTGGGCCAAACAGGAGGTTAAAGGGACTGACTCTCCAAGCCGGGAGAGTGTTAGTAAAGCGTCTGGAGTGTTGCACCCGAGTACCAGGGTAGGAAAACTGAGACATATTTGAACACGTCTCCCGTTCACATGGTTGATCATACTCTGGGTTCCACATGCATGTTTTAGCTGAAGGAAGAATACCTTAAACCTGGAGAGTTGAGACCCGTTGAATGGGTACCGTGCAATATGACTTCAAAGGGTCTTCATTTGCTCCCCGAACCTCTCCAATCCTATCACTGCTGCATTTATGCCCCTGTACACATGCTTGATTCTCTTTTGGAGACATAGCAATCCATAGGTTTTAAGATACTTACTAGTCAGGTACATTCTTAGGCGTTTAATATGGGGTTTTGAGTCCATTTCGTTGAGCAAGGAGTAGCTCTTGTCTATTCCATATTTGGCTTAAGGAACTTTATCTGTGCTCATTTCAATCTCTGGTTTTATGCAGCACCTCAACTCACCTTTCCCCTTAAGCAAGCATAAGTTGGTTTTCTAAATTTGAGACCCTGTTCTGTTTTGGAATGCAGTTCCTGTGTAGCCAAGTTTACATTCCGTGTATTAGTGATATCTTATGATGTTTCTTTTTCTGTGTGACTTATTTCAGTTAGAATCATCGTACCTGAATCCACTCATTATGCTGCTACGGGCCTGATGACATAGATTTCATTGCTGAGTGATACTGCATTGTACGTAAGTACCACAAGTTCTTTATCCATTTTTCACTTTCTGTGATATTGAACTTGTACGGTAAACGAGGTTCTTTTAAACGGAGGCGTCCCAAACTTTGGGGTGGCTGTGTCTTTTTGATTTTAATTTCCCTAAGCTATAGGACCATAAGTGGAAGTGCCCTAGGCTCTGTTGCTTTGTTTTTTAGATGTTTCAGGAAACACCATACACTTATCCTGAGTGTCTGTTGGCAATTTACATCCCGCCCATCAGCATAACAAGGCTCCCAGTTCTCCATGGCCTGTCCTGCCTTTCTGGATTTTACACTTTTTTCAGATGGCCCTTTTGACCGGGGGGAAGTGAGACTTCATTGTAGTGCAGATTTCCTTTGCAAGTTTGCTTGGTTGGCCAAAAAGGGCGTATGCGTTTTTTCCTGAATATATTCAGGAAAAAACGCATACGCCCTTTTTGGCCAAGTGCATCATTGTGGACGTTCTGCCTCTTTTCCTATGCTTTCAATGCAATTCCAGTCTACCTCCTGAAATCGGTTTCCTGCAATTCTGCCCCGCTTTCAAGTCCTCTTGGCAGCCTTACTTCAGTCTATTTTTGGACGATAGCTGTCATTTATAACTCTGCAGGTTTGTGAATTACAGTGCCCCTGAGCTCCTTTCTTCAACTTGCTTTCTTGTGACCTGGCCGCAACACCGCAGGATGGCTTCAGGCCCTAATCTGGTTCCGGCACGGCACGCTGAGCCTCTGGTTATTTCCTCTTCCTGGTGGGAAATGAGACTTAAATTTGCCCGTCCAGACACCTCCAGCTAGTCTCTCATTGGTTCTCGCTATTCCTGTTCATCTTCCGCAGAAATTGCAAACTGGGCCAAACAGGAGGTTAAAGGCGCTGACTCTCCAAGTGGGGAGAGTGTTAGTAAAGCGTCTGGAATGTTGCACCCGAGTACCAGGGGAGGAAAACTGAGACATATTTGAACACGTCTCCCGATCACATGGTTGATCATACTCTGGGTTCCACATGCATGTTTTAGCTGAAGGAAGAATACCTAAAACCTGGGTAGTTGAAACCCGTGGAATGGGTACCATGCAATATGACTTCAAAGGGTCTTCATTTGCTCACCGAACCTCTCCAATCCTATCACTGCTGCGTTTATGCCCCTGTACACATGCTTGATTCTCTTTCGGAGACATAGCAATCCCTAGATTTTAAGATACTTACTAGTCAGGTACATTCTTAGGCGTTTAATATGCGGTGTTGAGTCCATTTCTTTGAGCAAGGAGTAGCTCTTGTCTATTCCATATTTGGCTTAAGGAACTTTATCTGTGCTCATTTCAATCTCTGGTTTTATGCAGCACCCCAACTCACCTTTACCCTTAAGCAAGCATAAGTTGGTTTTCTAAATTTGAGACCCTGTTCTGTTCTGTAATTCAGTTCCTGTGTAGCCAAGTTTACATTCCATGTATTACTGATATCTTATGATGTTTCTTTTTCTGCGTGACTTATTTCAGTTAGAATCATCATACCTGAATCCACTCATTGTGCTACTAAGCGCCTGATGACACAGATTTCATTGCTGAGTGATATTGCTTTGTAAGTAAATACCACAACTTTTTTATCCATTTTTCACTTTCTGCGATGTTGAACTTGTACTGTAAACGAGGTTCTTGTAAACAGAGCCGTTCCAAACTTTGGGGTGGCTGTGTCTTTTTGATTTTAAATTCCCTAAGCTATAGGACCATAAGTGGTAGTGCCCTAGGCTCTGTTCCTTTGTTTTTTAGATGTTTCAGGAAACACCATACACTTCTCCCGAGTGGTTGTTGGCAATTTACATCCCGCCCTTCAGCATAACAAGGCTCCCAGTTCTCCATGGCCTGTCCTGCCTTTCTGGATTTTACACTTTTTTCAGATGGCCCTTTTGACCGGGGGGAAGTGAGACTTCATTGTAGTGCAGATTTCCTTTGCAAGCTTGCTTGGTTGGCCAAAAAGGGCGTATGCGTTTTTTCCTGAATATATTCAGGAAAAAACGCATACGCCCTTTTTGGCCAAGTGCATCATTGTGGACGTTCTGCCTCTTTTCCTATGCTTTCAATGCAATTCCAGTCTACCTCCTGAAATCGGTTTCCTGCAATTCTGCCCCGCTTTCAAGTCCTCTTGGCAGCCTTACTTCAGTCTATTTTTGGACGATAGCTGTCATTTATAACTCTGCAGGTTTGTGAATTACAGTGCCCCTGAGCTCCTTTCTTCAACTCGCTTTCTTGTGACCTGGCCGCAACACCGCAGGATGGCTTCAGGCCCTAATCTGGTTCCGGCCCGGCATGCTGAGCCTTTGGTTAATTCCTCTTCCTGGTGGGAAATGAGAGTTAAATTTGCCCATCCAGACACCTGCAGCTAGCCTCTCATTGGTTCTCGCTATTCCTGTTCATCTTCCGCAGAAATTGCAAACTGGGCCAAACAGGAGGTTAAAGGGACTGACTCTCCAAGTCGGGAGAGTGTTAGTAAAGCGTCTGGAATGTTGCACCCGAGTACCAGGGGAGGAAAACTGAGACATATTTGAACACGTCTCCTGATCACATGGTTGATCATACTCTAGGTTCCACATGCATGTTTTAGCTGAAGGAAGAATACCTTAAACCTGGGTAGTTGAAACCCGTGGAATGGGTACCATGCAATATGACTTCAAAGGGTCTTCATTTGCTCACCGAACCTCTCCAATCCTATCACTGCTGCGTTTATGCCCCTGTACACATGCTTGATTCTCTTTCGGAGACATAGCAATCCCTAGGTTTTAAGATACTTACTAGTCAGGTACATTCTTAGGCGTTTAATATGGGGTTTTGAGTCCATTTCGTTGAGCAAGGAGTAGCTCTTGTCTATTCCATATTTGGCTTAAGGAACTTTATCTGTGCTCATTTCAATCTCTGGTTTTATGCAGCACCCCAACTCACCTTTCCCCTTAAGCAAGCATAAGTTGGTTTTCTAAATTTGAGACCCTGTTCTGTTTTGGAATGCAGTTCCTGTGTAGCCAAGTTTACATTCCGTGTATTAGTGATATCTTATGATGTTTCTTTTTCTGTGTGACTTATTTCAGTTAGAATCATCGTACCTGAATCCACTCATTATGCTGCTACGGGCCTGATGACATAGATTTCATTGCTGAGTGATACTGCATTGTACGTAAGTACCACAAGTTCTTTATCCATTTTTCACTTTCTGTGATATTGAACTTGTATGGTAAACGAGGTTCTTGTAAACGGAGGCGTCCCAAACTTTGGGGTGGCTGTGTCTTTTTGATTTTAATTTCCCTAAGCTATAGGACCATAAGTGGCAGTGCCATAGGCTCTGTTGCTTTGTTTTTTAGATGTTTCAGGAAACACCATACACTTCTCCTGAGTGTCTGTTGGCAATTTACATCCCGCCCATCAGCATAACAAGGCTCCCAGTTCTCCATGGCCTGTCCTGCCTTTCTGGATTTTACACTTTTTTCAGATGGCCCTTTTGACCGGGGGGAAGTGAGACTTCATTGTAGTGCAGATTTCCTTTGCAAGTTTGCTTGGTTGGCCAAAAAGGGCGTATGCGTTTTTTTCTGAATATATTCAGGAAAAAACGCATACGCACTTTTTGGCCAAGTGCATCATTGTGGACGTTCTGCCTCTTTTCCTATGCTTTCAATGCAATTCCAGTCTACCTCCTGAAATCGGTTTCCTGCAATTCTGCCCCGCTTTCAAGTCCTCTCGGCAGCCTTACTTCAGTCTATTTTTGGACGATAGCTGTCATTTATAACTCTGCAGGTTTGTGAATTACAGTGCCCCTGAGCTCCTTTCTTCAACTTGCTTTCTTGTGACCTGGCCGCAACACCGCAGGATGGCTTCAGGCCCTAATCTGGTTCCGGCACGGCACGCTGAGCCTCTGGTTATTTCCTCTTCCTGGTGGGAAATGAGAGTTAAATTTGCCCGTCCAGACACCTCCAGCTAGTCTCTCATTGGTTCTCGCTATTCCTGTTCATCTTCCGCAGAAATTGCAAACTGGGCCAAACAGGAGGTTAAAGGCGCTAACTCTCCAAGTGGGGAGAGTGTTAGTAAAGCGTCTGGAATGTTGCACCCGAGTACCAGGGGAGGAAAACTGAGACATATTTGAACACGTCTCCCGATCACATGGTTGATCATACTCTGGGTTCCACATGCATGTTTTAGCTGAAGGAAGAATACCTAAAACCTGGGTAGTTGAAACCCGTGGAATGGGTACCATGCAATATGACTTCAAAGGGTCTTCATTTGCTCACCGAACCTCTCCAATCCTATCACTGCTGCGTTTATGCCCCTGTACACATGCTTGATTCTCTTTCGGAGACATAGCAATCCCTAGATTTTAAGATACTTACTAGTCAGGTACATTCTTAGGCGTTTAATATGGGGTGTTGAGTCCATTTCTTTGAGCAAGGAGTAGCTCTTGTCTATTCCATATTTGGCTTAAGGAACTTTATCTGTGCTCATTTCAATCTCTGGTTTTATGCAGCACCCCAACTCACCTTTACCCTTAAGCAAGCATAGGTTGGTTTTCTAAATTTGAGACCCTGTTCTGTTCTGTAATTCAGTTCCTGTGTAGCCAAGTTTACATTCCGTGTATTACTGATATCTTATGATGTTTCTTTTTCTGTGTGACTTATTTCAGTTAGAATCATCATACCTGAATCCACTCATTGTGCTACTAAGGGCCTGATGACACAGATTTCATTGCTGAGTGATATTGCTTTGTAAGTAAATACCACAACTTTTTTATCCATTTTTCACTTTCTGCGATGTTGAACTTGTACTGTAAACGAGGTTCTTGTAAACAGAGCCGTTCCAAACTTTGGGGTGGCTGTGTCTTTTTGATTTTAAATTCCTTAAGCTATAGGACCATAAGTGGAAGTGCCTAGGCTCTGTTGCTTTGTTTTTTAGATGTTTCAGGAAACACCATACACTTCTCCCGAGTGGTTGTTGGCAATTTACATCCCGCCCTTCAGCATAACAAGGCTCCCAGTTCTCCATGGCCTGTCCTGCCTTTCTGGATTTTACACTTTTTTCAGATGGCCCTTTTGACCAGGGGGAAGTGAGACTTCATTGTAGTGCAGATTTCCTTTGCAAGCTTGCTTGGTTGGCCAAAAAGGGCGTATGCGTTTTTTCCTGAATATATTCAGGAAAAAACGCATACGCCCTTTTTGGCCAAGTGCATCATTGTGGACGTTCTGCCTCTTTTCCTATGCTTTCAATGCAATTCCAGTCTACCTCCTGAAATCGGTTTCCTGCAATTCTGCCCCGCTTTCAAGTCCTCTTGGCAGCCTTACTTCAGTCTATTTTTGGACGATAGCTGTCATTTATAACTCTGCAGGTTTGTGAATTACAGTGCCCCTGAGCTCCTTTCTTCAACTCGCTTTCTTTTGAGCTGGCCGCAACACCGCAGGATGGCTTCAGGCCCTAATCTGATTCCGGCCCGGCACGCTGAGCCTTTGGTTATTTCCTCTTCCTGGTGGGAAATGAGAGTTAAATTTGCCCGTCCAGACACCTCCAGCTAGCCTCTCATTGGTTCTCGCTATTCCTGTTCATCTTCCGCAGAAATTGCAAACTGGGCCAAACAGGAGGTTAAAGGCGCTGACTCTCCAAGTGGGGAGAGTGTTAGTAAAGCATCTGGAATGTTGCACCCGAGTACCAGGGGAGGAAAACTGAGACATATTTGAACACGTCTCTCGTTCACATGGTTGACCTTACTTGGGTTCCACATGCATGTTTTAGCTGAAGGAAGAATACCTTAAACCTGGAGAGTTGAGACCCGTGTAATGGGTACCATGCAATATGACTTCAAACGGTCTTCATTTGCTCACCGAACCTCTCCAATCCTATCACTGCTGCGTTTATGCCCCTGTACACACGCTTGATTCTCTTTCGGAGACATAGCAATCCATAGGTTTTAAGATACTTACTAGTCAGGTACATTCTTAGGCGTTTAATATGGGGTTTTGAGTCCATTTCGTTGAGCAAGGAGTAGCTCTTGTCTATTCCATATTTGGCTTAAGGAACTTTATCTGTGCTCATTTCAATCTCTGGTTTTATGCAGCACCCCAACTCACCTTTACCCTTAAGCAAGCATAAGTTGGTTTTCTAAATTTGAGACCCTGTTGTGTTCTGTAATTCAGTTCCTGTGTAGCCAAGTTTACATTCCGTGTATTACTGATATTTTATGATGTTTCTTTTTCTGTGTGACTTATTTCAGTTAGAATCATCATACCTGAATCCACTCATTGTGCTGCTAAGGGCCTGATGACATAGATTTCATTGCTGAGTGATATTGCTTTGTAAGTAAATACCACAACTTCTTTATCCATTTTTCACTTTCTGCGATGTTGAACTTGTACTGTAAACGAGGTTCTTGTAAACAGAGGCGTCCCAAACGTTGGGGTGGCTGTGTCTTTTTGATTTTAATTTCCCTAAGCTATAGGACCATAAGTGGCAGTGCCCTAGGCTGTGTTGCTTTGTTTTTTAGATGTTTCAGGAAACACCATACACTTCTCCCGAGTGGTTGTTGGCAATTTACATCCCGCCCTTCAGCATAACAAGGCTCCCAGTTCTCCATGGCCTGTCCTGCCTTTCTGGATTTTACACTTTTTTCAGATGGCCCTTTTGACCGGGGGGAAGTGAGACTTCATTGTAGTGCAGATTTCCTTTGCAAGCTTGCTTGGTTGGCCAAAAAGGGCGTATGCGTTTTTTCCTGAATATATTCAGGAAAAAACGCATACGCCCTTTTTGGCCAAGTGCATCATTGTGGACGTTCTGCCTCTTTTCCTATGCTTTCAATGCAATTCCAGTCTACCTCCTGAAATCGGTTTCCTGCAATTCTGCCCCGCTTTCAAGTCCTCTTGGCAGCCTTACTTCAGTCTATTTTTGGACGATAGCTGTCATTTATAACTCTGCAGGTTTGTGAATTACAGTGCCCCTGAGCTCCTTTCTTCAACTCGCTTTCTTGTGAGCTGGGCGCAACACCGCAGGATGGCTTCAGGCCCTAATCTGGTTCCGGCCCGGCATGCTGAGCCTTTGGTTAATTCCTCTTCCTGGTGGGAAATGAGAGTTAAATTTGCCCGTCCAGACACCTGCAGCTAGCCTCTCATTGGTTCTCGCTATTCCTGTTCATCTTCCGCAGAAATTGCAAACTGGGCCAAACAGGAGGTTAAAGGGACTGACTCTCCAAGTCGGGAGAGTGTTAGTAAAGCGTCTGGAGTGTTGCACCCGAGTACCAGGGTAGGAAAACTGAGACATATTTGAACACGTCTCCCGTTCACATGGTTGATCATACTCTGGGTTCCACATGCATGTTTTAGCTGAAGGAAGAATACCTTAAACCTGGGTAGTTGAAACCCGTGGAATGGGTACCGTGCAATATGACTTCAAAGGGTCTTCATTTGCTCACCGAACCTCTCCAATCCTATCACTGCTGCATTTATGCCCCTGTACACACGCTTGATTCTCTTTTGGAGACATAGCAATCCATAGGTTTTAAGATACTTACTAGTCAGGTACATTCTTAGGCGTTTAATATGGGGTTTTGAGTCCATTTCGTTGAGCAAGGAGTAGCTCTTGTCTATTCCATATTTGGCTTAAGGAACTTTATCTGTGCTCATTTCAATCTCTGGTTTTATGCAGCACCCCAACTCACCTTTCCCCTTAAGCAAGCATAAGTTGGTTTTCTAAATTTGAGACCCTGTTCTGTTCTGTAATTCAGTTCCTGTGTAGCCAAGTTTACATTCCGTGTATTACTGATATCTTATGATGTTTCTTTTTCTGTGTGACTTATTTCAGTTAGAATCATCATACCTGAATCCACTCATTGTGCTGCTAAGGGCCTGATGACATAGATTTCATTGCTGAGTGATATTGCTTTGTAAGTAAATACCACAACTTCTTTATCCATTTTTCACTTTCTGCGATGTTGAACTTGTACTCTAAACGAGGTTCTTGTAATCAGAGGCGTCCCAAACTTTGGGGTGGCTGTGTCTTTTTGATTTTAATTTCCCTAATCTATAGGACCATAAGTGGCAGTGCCCTAGGCTCTGTTGCTTTGTTTTTTAGATGTTTCAGGAAACACCATACACTTCTCCCAAGTGTCTGTTGGCAATTTACATCCCGCCCATCAGCATAACAAGGCTCCCAGTTCTCCATGGCCTGTCCTGCCTTTCTGGATTTTACACTTTATTCAGATGGCCCTTTTGACCGCGGGGAAGTGAGACTTCATTGTAGTGCAGATTTCCTTTGCAAGCTTGCTTGGTTGGCCAAAAAGTGCGTATGCGTTTTTTCCTGAATATATTCAGGAAAAAACGCATACGCCCTTTTTGGCCAAGTGCATCATTGTGGACGTTCTGCCTCTTTTCCTATGCTTTCAATGCAATTCCAGTCTACCTCCTGAAATCGGTTTCCTGCAATTCTGCCCCGCTTTCAAGTCCTCTTGGCAGCCTTACTTCAGTCTATTTTTGGACGATAGCTGTCATTTATAACTCTGCAGGTTTGTGAATTACAGTGCCCCTGAGCTCCTTTCTTCAACTCGCTTTCTTGTGAGCTGGCCGCAACACCGCAGGATGGCTTCAGGCCCTAATCTGGTTCCGGCCCGGCATGCTGAGCCTTTGGTTAATTCCTCTTCCTGGTGGGAAATGAGAGTTAAATTTGCCCGTCCAGACACCTGCAGCTAGCCTCTCATTGGTTCTCGCTATTCCTGTTCATCTTCCGCAGAAATTGCAAACTGGGCCAAACAGGAGGTTAAAGGGACTGACTCTCCAAGTCGGGAGAGTGTTAGTAAAGCGTCTGGAGTGTTGCACCCGAGTACCAGGGTAGGAAAACTGAGACATATTTGAACACATCTCCCGTTCACATGGTTGATCATACTCTGGGTTCCACATGCATGTTTTAGCTGAAGGAAGAATACCTTAAACCTGGAGAGTTGAGACCCGTGGAATGGGTACCGTGCAATATGACTTCAAAGGGTCTTCATTTGCTCACCGAACCTCTCCAATCCTATCACAGCTGCATTTATGCCCCTGTACACACGCTTGATTCTCTTTTGGAGACATAGCAATCCATAGGTTTTAAGATACTTACTAGTCAGGTACATTCTTAGGCGTTTAATATGGGGTTTTGAGTCCATTTCGTTGAGCAAGGAGTAGCTCTTGTCTATTCCATATTTGGCTTAAGGAACTTTATCTGTGCTCATTTCAATCTCTGGTTTTATGCAGCACCCCAACTCACCTTTCCCCTTAAGCAAGCATAAGTTGGTTTTCTAAATTTGAGACCCTGTTCTGTTTTGGAATGCAGTTCCTGTGTAGCCAAGTTTACATTCCGTGTATTAGTGATATCTTATGATGTTTCTTTTTCTGTGTGACTTATTTCAGTTAGAATCATCGTACCTGAATCCACTCATTATGCTGCTACGGGCCTGATGACATAGATTTCATTGCTGAGTGATACTGCATTGTACGTAAGTACCACAAGTTCTTTATCCATTTTTCACTTTCTGTGATATTGAACTTGTACGGTAAACGAGGTTCTTGTAAGCGGAGGCGTCCCAAACTTTGGGGTGGCTGTGCCTTTTTGATTTTAATTTCCCTAAGCTATAGGACCATAAGTGGAAGTGCCCTAGGCTCTGTTGCTTTGTTTTTTAGATGTTTCAGGAAACACCATACACTTCTCCTGAGTGTCTGTTGGCAATTTACATCCCGCCCATCAGCATAACAAGGCTCCCAGTTCTCCATGGCCTGTCCTGCCTTTCTGGATTTTACACTTTTTTCAGATGGCCCTTTTGACCGGGGGGAAGTGAGACTTCATTGTAGTGCAGATTTCCTTTGCAAGTTTGCTTGGTTGGCCAAAAAGGGCGTATGCGTTTTTTCCTGAATATATTCAGGAAAAAACGCATACGCCCTTTTTGGCCAAGTGCATCATTGTGGACGTTCTGCCTCTTTTCCTATGCTTTCAATGCAATTCCAGTCTACCTCCTGAAATCAGTTTCCCGTAATTCTGCCCCGCTTTCAAGTCCTCTTGGCAGCCTTACTTCAGTCTATTATTGGACGATAGCTGTCATTTATAACTCTGCAGGTTTGTGAATTACAGTGCCCCTGAACTCCTTTCTTCAACTCGCTTTCTTTTGAGCTGGCCGCAACACCGCAGGATGGCTTCAGGCCCTAATCTGGTTCCGGCACGGCACGCTGAGCCTCTGGTTACTTCCTCTTCCTGGTGGGAAATGAGAGTTAAATTTGCCCGTCCAGACACCTCCAGCTAGTCTCTCATTGGTTCTCGCTATTCCTGTTCATCTTCCGCAGAAATTGCAAACTGTGCCAAACAGGAGGTTAAAGGCGCTGACTCTCCAAGTGGGGAGAGTGTTAGTAAAGCGTCTGGAATGTTGCACCCGAGTACCAGGGGAGGAAAACTGAGACATATTTGAACACGTCTCCCGATCACATGGTTGATCATACTCTGGGTTCCACATGCATGTTTTAGCTGAAGGAAGAATACCTAAAACCTGGGTAGTTGAAACCCGTGGAATGGGTACCATGCAATATGACTTCAAAGGGTCTTCATTTGCTCACCGAACCTCTCCAATCCTATCACTGCTGCGTTTATGCCCCTGTACACATGCTTGATTCTCTTTCGGAGACATAGCAATACCTAGATTTTAAGATACTTACTAGTCAGGTACATTCTTAGGTGTTTAATATGCGGTGTTGAGTCCATTTCTTTGAGCAAGGAGTAGCTCTTGTCTATTCCATATTTGGCTTAAGGAACTTTATCTGTGCTCATTTCAATCTCTGGTTTTATGCAGTACCCCAACTCACCTTTACCCTTAAGCAAGCATAAGTTGGTTTTCTAAATTTGAGACCCTGTTCTGTTCTGTAATTCAGTTCCTGTGTAGCCAAGTTTACATTCCGTGTATTACTGATATCTTATGATGTTTCTTTTTCTGTGTGACTTATTTCAGTTAGAATCATCATACCTGAATCCACTCATTGTGCTACTAAGGGCCTGATGACACAGATTTCATTGCTGAGTGATATTGCTTTGTAAGTAAATACCACAACTTTTTTATCCATTTTTCACTTTCTGCGATGTTGAACTTGTACTGTAAACGAGGTTCTTGTAAACAGAGGCGTCCCAAACTTTGGGGTGGCTGTGTCTTTTTGATTTTAAATTCCCTAAGCTATAGGACCATAAGTGGAAGTGCCCTAGGCTCTGTTGCTTTGTTTTTTAGATGTTTCAGGAAACACCATACACTTCTCCCGAGTGGTTGTTGGCAATTTACATCCCGCCCTTCAGCATAACAAGGCTCCCAGTTCTCCATGGCCTGTCCTGCCTTTCTGGATTTTACACTTTTTTCAGATGGCCCTTTTGACCGGGGGGAAGTGAGACTTCATTGTAGTGCAGATTTCCTTTGCAAGCTTGCTTGGTTGGCCAAAAAGGGCGTATGCGTTTTTTCCTGAATATATTCAGGAAAAAACGCATACGCCCTTTTTGGCCAAGTGCATCATTGTGGACGTTCTGCCTCTTTTCCTATGCTTTCAATGCAATTCCAGTCTACCTCCTGAAATCGGTTTCCTGCAATTCTGCCCCGCTTTCAAGTCCTCTTGGCAGTCTTACTTCAGTCTATTTTTGGACGATAGCTGTCATTTATAACTCTGCAGGTTTGTGAATTACAGTGCCCCTGAGCTCCTTTCTTCAACTCGCTTTCTTTTGAGCTGGCCGCAACACCGCAGGATGGCTTCAGGCCCTAATCTGGTTCCGGCACGGCACGCTGAGCCTTTGGTTATTTCCTCTTCCTGGTGGGAAATGAGAGTTAAATTTGCCCGTCCAGACACCTCCAGCTAGCCTCTCATTGGTTCTCGCTATTCCTGTTCATCTTCCGCAGAAATTGCAAACTGGGCCAAACAGGAGGTTAAAGGGACTGACTCTCCAAGTGGGGAGAGTGTTAGTAAAGCATCTGGAATGTTGCACCCGAGTACCAGGGGAGGAAAACTGAGACATATTTGAACACGTCTCTCGTTCACATGGTTGATCATACCTGGGTTCCACGTGCATGTTTTAGCTGAAGGAAGAATATCTTAAACCTGGAGAGTTGAGACCCGTGTAATGGGTATCATGCAATATGACTTCAAAGGGTCTTCATTTGCTCACCGAACCTCTCCAATCCTATCACTGCTGCGTTTATGTCCCTGTACACATGCTTGATTCTCTTTCAGAGACATAGCAATCCATAGGTTTTAAGATAATTACTAGTCAGGTACATTCTTAGGCGTTTAATATGCTGTGTTGAGTCCATTTCGTTGAGCAAGGAGTAGCTCTTGTCTATTCCATATTTGGCTTAAGGAACTTTATCTGTGCTCATTTCAATCTCTGGTTTTATGCAGCACCCCAACTCACCTTTACCCTTAAGCAAGCATAAGTTGGTTTTCTAAATTTGAGACCCTGTTCTGTTCTGTAATTCAGTTCCTGTGTAGCCAAGTTTACATTCCGTGTATTACTGATATCTTATGATGTTTCTTTTTCTGTGTGACTTATTTCAGTTAGAATCATCATACCTGAATCCACTCATTGTGCTGCTAAGGGCCTGATGACATAGATTTCATTGCTGAGTGATATTGCTTTGTAAGTAAATACCACAACTTCTTTATCCATTTTTCACTTTCTGCGATGTTGAACTTGTACTCTAAACGAGGTTCTTGTAATCAGAGGCGTCCCAAACTTTGGGGTGGCTGTGTCTTTTTGATTTTAATTTCCCTAATCTATAGGACCATAAGTGGCAGTGCCCTAGGCTCTGTTGCTTTGTTTTTTAGATGTTTCAGGAAACACCATACACTTCTCCCAAGTGTCTGTTGGCAATTTACATCCCGCCCATCAGCATAACAAGGCTCCCAGTTCTCCATGGCCTGTCCTGCCTTTCTGGATTTTACACTTTTTTCAGATGGCCCTTTTGACCGGGGGGAAGTGAGACTTCATTGTAGTGCAGATTTCCTTTGCAAGCTTGCTTGGTTGGCCAAAAAGGGCGTATGCGTTTTTTCCTGAATATATTCAGGAAAAAACGCATACGCCCTTTTTGGCCAAGTGCATCATTGTGGACGTTCTGCCTCTTTTCCTATGCTTTCAATGCAATTCCAGTCTACCTCCTGAAATCGGTTTCCTGCAATTCTGCCCCGCTTTCAAGTCCTCTTGGCAGCCTTACTTCAGTCTATTTTTGGACGATAGCTGTCATTTATAACTCTGCAGGTTTGTGAATTACAGTGCCCCTGAGCTCCTTTCTTCAACTCGCTTTCTTGTGAGCTGGCCGCAACACCGCAGGATGGCTTCAGGCCCTAATCTGGTTCCGGCCCGGCATGCTGAGCCTTTGGTTAATTCCTCTTCCTGGTGGGAAATGAGAGTTAAATTTGCCCGTCCAGACACCTGCAGCTAGCCTCTCTTTGGTTCTCGCTATTCCTGTTCATCTTCCGCAGAAATTGCAAACTGGGCCAAACAGGAGGTTAAAGGGACTGACTCTCCAAGTCGGGAGAGTGTTAGTAAAGCGTCTGGAGTGTTGCACCCGAGTACCAGGGTAGGAAAACTGAGACATATTTGAACACGTCTCCCGTTCACATGGTTGATCATACTCTGGGTTCCACATGCATGTTTTAGCTGAAGGAAGAATACCTTAAACCTGGAGAGTTGAGACCCGTGGAATGGGTACCGTGCAATATGACTTCAAAGGGTCTTCATTTGCTCACCAAACATCTCCAATCCTATCACTGCTGCATTTATGCCCCTGTACACACGCTTGATTCTCTTTTGGAGACATAGCAATCCATAGGTTTTAAGATACTTACTAGTCAGGTACATTCTTAGGCGTTTAATATGGGGTTTTGAGTCCATTTCGTTGAGCAAGGAGTAGCTCTTGTCTATTCCATATTTGGCTTAAGGAACTTTATCTGTGCTCATTTCAATCTCTGGTTTTATGCAGCACCCCAACTCACCTTTCCCCTTAAGCAAGCATAAGTTGGTTTTCTAAATTTGAGACCCTGTTCTGTTTTGGAATGCAGTTCCTGTGTAGCCAAGTTTACATTCCGTGTATTAGTGATATCTTATGATGTTTCTTTTTCTGTGTGACTTATTTCAGTTAGAATCATCATACCTGAATCCACTCATTGTGCTGCTAAGGGCCTGATGACATAGATTTCATTGCTGAGTGATATTGCTTTGTAAGTAAATACCACAACTTCTTTATCCATTTTTCACTTTCTGCGATATTGAACTTGTACTGTAAACGAGGTTCTTGTAAACAGAGGCGTCCCAAACTTTGGGGTGGCTGTGTCTTTTTGATTTTAATTTCCCTAAGCTATAGGACCATAAGTGGAAGTGCCCTAGGCTCTGTTGCTTTGTTTTTTAGATGTTTCAGGAAACACCATCCACTTCTCCTGAGTGTCTGTTGGCAATTTACATCCCGCCCTTCAGCATAACAAGGCTCCCAGTTCTCCATGGCCTGTCCTGCCTTTCTGGATTTTACACTTTTTTCAGATGGCCCTTTTGACCGGGGGGAAGTGAGACTTCATTGTAGTGCAGATTTCCTTTGCAAGCTTGCTTGGTTGGCCAAAAAGGGCGTATGCGTTTTTTCCTGAATATATTCAGGAAAAAACGCATACGCCCTTTTTGGCCAAGTGCATCATTGTGGACGTTCTGCCTCTTTTCCTATGCTTTCAATGCAATTCCCGTCTACCTCCTGAAATCGGTTTCCTGCAATTCTGCCCCGCTTTGAAGTCCTCTTGGCAGCCTTACTTCAGTCTATTTTTGGACGATAGCTGTCATTTATAACTCTGCAGGTTTGTGAATTACAGTGCCCCTGAGCTCCTTTCTTCAACTCGCTTTCTTGTGAGCTGGCCGCAACACCGCAGGATGGCTTCAGGCCCTAATCTGGTTCCGGCACGGCACGCTGAGCCTTTGGTTATTTCCTCTTCCTGGTGGGAAATGAGAGTTAAATTTGCCCGTCCAGACACCTCCAGCTAGTCTCTCATTGGTTCTCGCTATTCTTGTTCATCTTCCGCAGAAATTGCAAACTGGGCCAAACAGGAGGTTAAAGGGACTGACTCTCCAAGTCGGGAGAGTGTTAGTAAAGTGTCTGGAATGTTGCACCCGAGTACCAGGGTACGAAAACTGAGACATATTTGAACACTTCTCCCGATCACATGGTTGATCATACTCTAGGTTCCACATGCATGTTTTAGCTGAAGGAAGAATACCTTAAACCTGGGTAGTTGAAACCCGTGGAATGGGTACCATGCAATATGACTTCAAAGGGTCTTCATTTGCTCACCGAACCTCTCCAATCCTATCACTGCTGCGTTTATGCCCCTGTACACACGCTTGATTCTCTTTTGGAGACATAGCAATCCATAGGTTTTAAGATACTTACTAGTCAGGTACATTCTTAGGCGTTTAATATGCGGTGTTGAGTCCATTTCGTTGAGCAAGGAGTAGCTCTTGTCTATTCCATATTTGACTTAAGGAACTTTATCTGTGCTCATTTCAATCTCTGGTTTTATGCAGCACCCCAACTCACCTTTACCCTTAAGCAAGCATAAGTTGGTTTTCTAAATTTGAGACCCTGTTCTGTTCTGTAATTCAGTTCCTGTGTAGCCAAGTTTACATTCCGTGTATTACTGATATCTTATGATGTTTCTTTTTCTGTGTGACTTATTTCAGTTAGAATCATCATACCTGAATCCACTCATTGTGCTGCTAAGGGCCTGATGACACAGATTTCATTGATTGGTGATATTGCTTTGTAAGTAAATACCACAACTTCTTTATCCATTTTTCACTTTCTGCGATGTTGAACTTGTACTGTAAACGAGGTTCTTGTAAACAGAGCAGTTCCAAACTTTGGGGTGGCTGTGTCTTTTTGATTTTAATTTCCCTAAGCTATAGGACCATAAGTGGAAGTGCCCTAGGTTCTGTTGCTTTGTTTTTTAGATGTTTCAGGAAACACCATACACTTCTCCTGAGTGGTTGTTGACAATTTACATCCCGCCCATCAGCATAACAAGGCTCCCAGTTCTCCATGGCCTGTCCTGCCTTTCTGGATTTTACCCTTTTTTCAGATGGCCCTTTTGACCGGGGGGAAGTGAGACTTCATTGTAGTGCAGATTTCCTTTGCAAGCTTGCTTGGTTGGCCAAAAAGGGCGTATGCGTTTTTTCCTGAATATATTCAGGAAAAAACGCATACGCCCTTTTTGGCCAAGTGCATCATTGTGGACGTTCTGCCTCTTTTCCTATGCTTTCAATGCAATTCCAGTCTACCTCCTGAAATTGGTTTCCTGCAATTCTGCCCCGCTTTCAAGTCCTCTTGGCAGCCTTACTTCAGTCTATTTTTGGACGATAGCTGTCATTTGTAACTCTGCAGGTTTGTGAATTACAGTGCCCCTGAGCTCCTTTCTTCAACTCGCTTTCTTGTGACCTGGCCGCAACACCACAGGATGGCTTCAGGCCCTAATCTGGTTCCGGCACGGCATGCTGAGCCTTTGGTTATTTCCTCTTCCTGGTGGGAAATGAGAGTTAAATTTGCCCGTCCAGACACCTCCAGCTAGTCTCTCATTGGTTCTCGCTATTCCTGTTCATCTTCCGCAGAAATTGCAAACTGTGCCAAACAGGAGGTTAAAGGCGCTGACTCTCCAAGTGGGGAGAGTGTTAGTAAAGCGTCTGGAATGTTGCACGCGCGTACCAGTGGAGGAAAGCTGAGCCATATTTGAACACGTCTCCCGTTCACATGGTTGATCATACTTGGGTTCCACATGCATGTTTTAGCTGAAGGAAGAATACCTTAAACCTGGAGAGTTAAGACCCGTGTAATGGGTACCATGCAATATGACTTCAAAGGGTCTTCATTTGCTCACCGAACCTCTCCAATCCTATCACTGCTGCGTTTATGCCCCTGTACACATGCTTGATTCTCTTTTGGAGACATAGCAATCCATAGGTTTTACGATACTTACTAGTCAGGTACATTCTTAGGCGTTTAATATGCGGTGTTGAGTCCATTTCGTTGAGCAAGGAGTAGCTCTTGTCTATTCCATATTTGGCTTAAGGAACTTTATCTGTGCTCATTTCAATCTCTGGTTTTATGCAGCACCCCAACTCACCTTTACCCTTAAGCAAGCATAAGTTGGTTTTCTAAATTTGAGACCCTGTTCTGTTCTGTAATTCAGTTCCTGTGTAGCCAAGTTTACATTCCGTGTATTAGTGATATCTTATGATGTTTCTTTTTCTGTGTGACTTATTTCAGTTAGAATCATCATACCTGAATCCACTCATTGTGCTGCTAAGGGCCTGATGACACAGATTTCATTGCTGAGTGATATTGCTTTGTAAGTAAATACCACAACTTTTTTATCCATTTTTCACTTTCTGCGATGTTGAACTTGTACTGTAAACGAGGTTCTTGTAAACAGAGCCATTCCAAACTTTGGGGTGGCTGTGTCTTTTTGATTTTAATTTCCCTAAGCTATAGGACCATAAGTGGAAGTGCCCTAGGTTCTGTTGCTTTGTTTTTTAGATGTTTCAGGAAACACCATACACTTCTCCTGAGTGGTTGTTGACAATTTACATCCCGCCCATCAGCATAACAAGGCTCCCAGTTTTCCATGGCCTGTCCTGCTTTTCTGGATTTTACCCTTTTTTCAGATGGCCCTTTTGACCGGGGGGAAGTGAGACTTCATTGTAGTGCAGATTTCCTTTGCAAGCTTGCTTGGTTGGCCAAAAAGGGCGTATGCGTTTTTTCCTGAATATATTCAGGAAAAAACGCATATGCCCTTTTTGGCCAAGTGCATCATTGTGGACGTTCTGCCTCTTTTCCTATGCTTTCAATGCAATTCCAGTCTACCTCCTGAAATCGGTTTCCTGCAATTCTGCCCCGCTTTCAAGTCCTCTTGGCAGCCTTACTTCAGTCTATTTTTGGACGATAGCTGTCATTTATAACTCTGCAGGTTTGTGAATTACAGTGCCCCTGAGCTCCTTTCTTCAACTCGCTTTCTTGTGACCTGGCCGCAACACCGCAGGATGGCTTCAGGCCCTAATCTGGTTCCGGCCCGGCCTGCTGCGCCTTTGGTTAATTCCTCTTCCTGGTGGGAAATGAGAGTTAAATTTGCCCGTCCAGACACCTGCAGCTAGCCTCTCATTGGTTCTCGGTATTCCTGTTCATCTTCCGCAGAAATTGCAAACTGGGCCAAACAGGAGGTTAAAGGGACTGACTCTCCAAGTCGGGAGAGTGTTAGTAAAGCGTCTGGAATGTTGCACCCGAGTACCAGGGGAGGAAAACTGAGACATATTTGAACACGTCTCCCGATCACATGGTTGATCATACTCTAGGTTCCACATGCATGTTTTAGCTGAAGGAAGAATACCTTAAACCTGGGTAGTTGAAACCCGTGGAATGGGTACCATGCAATATGACTTCAAAGGGTCTTCATTTGCTCACCGAACCTCTCCAATCCTATCACTGCTGCGTTTATGCCCCTGTACACATGCTTGATTCTCTTTCAGAGACATAGCAATCCATAGGTTTTAAGATACTTACTAGTCAGGTACATTCTTAGACGTTTAATATGCGGTGTTGAGTCCATTACGTTGAGCAAGGAGTAGCTCTTGTCTATTCCATATTTGGCTTAAGGAACTTTATCTGTGCTCATTTCAATCTCTGATTTTATGCAGCACCCCAACTCACCTTTACCGTTAAGCAAGCATAAGTTGGTTTTCTAAATTTGAGACCCTGTTCTGTTCTGTAATTCAGTTCCTGTGTAGCCAAGTTTACATTCCGTGTATTACTGATATCTTATGATGTTTCTTTTTCTGTGTGACTTATTTCAGTTAGAATCATCATACCTGAATCCACTCATTGTGCTGCTAAGGGCCTGATGACACAGATTTCATTGATTGGTGATATTGCTTTGTAAGTAAATACCACAACTTCTTTATCCATTTTTCACTTTCTGCGATGTTGAACTTGTACTGTAAACGAGGTTCTTGTAAACAGAGCCGTTCCAAACTTTGGGGTGGCTGTGTCTTTTTGATTTTAATTTCCCTAAGCTATAGGACCATAAGTGGAAGTGCCCTAGGTTCTTTTGCTTTGTTTTTTAGATGTTTCAGGAAACACCATACACTTCTCCTGAGTGGTTGTTGACAATTTACATCCCGCCCATCAGCATAACAAGGCTCCCAGTTCTCCATGGCCTGTCCTGCCTTTCTGGATTTTACCCTTTTTTCAGATGGCCCTTTTGACCGGGGGGAAGTGAGACTTCATTGTAGTGCAGATTTCCTTTGCAAGCTTGCTTGGTTGGCCAAAAAGGGCGTATGCGTTTTTTCCTGAATATATTCAGGAAAAAACGCATACGCCCTTTTTGGCCAAATGCATCATTGTGGACGTTCTGCCTCTTTTCCTATGCTTTCAATGCAATTCCAGTCTACCTCCTGAAATCGGTTTCCTGCAATTCTGCCCCGCTTTCAAGTCCTCTTGGCAGCCTTACTTCAGTCTATTTTTGGACGATAGCTGTCATTTATAACTCTGCAGGTTTGTGAATTACAGTGCCCCTGAGCTCCTTTCTTCAACTCGCTTTCTTGTGACCTGGCCGCAACACCACAGGATGGCTTCAGGCCCTAATCTGGTTCCAGCCCGGCATGCTGAGCCTTTGGTTAATTCCTCTTCCTGGTGGGAAATGAGAGTTAAATTTGCCCGTCCAGACACCTGCAGCTAGTCTCTCATTGGTTCTCGCTATTCCTGTTCATCTTCCGCAGAAATTGCAAACTGTGCCAAACAGGAGGTTAAAGGCGCTGACTCTCCAAGTGGGGAGAGTGTTAGTAAAGCGTGTGGAATGTTGCACGCGAGTACCAGTGGAGGAAAGCTGAGCCATATTTGAACACGTCTCCCGTTCACATGGTTGATCATACTTGGGTTCCACATGCATGTTTAGCTGAAGGAAGAATACCTTAAACCTGGAGAGTTAAGACCCGTGGAATGGGTACCATGCAATATGACTTCAAAGGGTCTTCATTTGCTCACCAAACCTCTCCAATCCTATCACTGCTGCGTTTATGCCCCTGTACACATGCTTGATTCTCTTTCGGAGACATAGCAATCCATAGGTTTTAAGATACTTACTAGTCAGGTACATTCTTAGGCGTTTAATATGCGGTGTTGAGTCCATTTCGTTGAGCAAGGAGTAGCTCTTGTCTATTCCATATTTGGCTTAAGGAACTTTATCTGTGCTCATTTCAATCTCTGGTTTTATGCAGCACCCCAACTCACCTTTACCCTTAAGCAAGCATAAGTTGGTTTTCTAAATTTGAGACCCTGTTCTGTTCTGTAATTCAGTTCCTGTGTAGCCAAGTTTACATTCCGTGTATTACTGATATCTTATGATGTTTCTTTTTCTGTGTGACTTATTTCAGTTAGAATCATCATACCTGAATCCACTCATTGTGCTGCTAAGGGCCTGATGACACAGATTTCATTGATTGGTGATATTGCTTTGTAAGTAAATACCACAACTTCTTTATCCATTTTTCACTTTCTGCGATGTTGAACTTGTACTGTAAACGAGGTTCTTGTAAACAGAGCCATTCCAAACTTTGGGGTGGCTGTGTCTTTTTGATTTTAATTTCCCTAAGCTATAGGACCATAAGTGGAAGTGCCCTAGGTTCTGTTGCTTTGTTTTTTAGATGTTTCAGGAAACACCATACACTTCTCCTGAGTGGTTGTTGACAATTTACATCCCGCCCATCAGCATAACAAGGCTCCCAGTTTTCCATGGCCTGTCCTGCTTTTCTGGATTTTACCCTTTTTTCAGATGGCCCTTTTGACCGGGGGGAAGTGAGACTTCATTGTAGTGCAGATTTCCTTTGCAAGCTTGCTTGGTTGGCCAAAAAGGGCGTATGCGTTTTTTCCTGAATATATTCAGGAAAAAACGCATACGCCCTTTTTGGCCAAGTGCATCATTGTGGACGTTCTGCCTCTTTTCCTATGCTTTCAATGCAATTCCAGTCTACCTCCTGAAATCGGTTTCCTGCAATTCTGCCCCGCTTTCAAGTCCTCTTGGCAGCCTTACTTCAGTCTATTTTTGGACGATAGCTGTCATTTGTAACTCTGCAGGTTTGTGAATTACAGTGCCCCTGAGCTCCTTTCTTCAACTCGCTTTCTTGTGACCTGGCCGCAACACCACAGGATGGCTTCAGGCCCTAATCTGGTTCCGGCACGGCACGCTGAGCCTTTGGTTATTTCCTCTTCCTGGTGGGAAATGAGAGTTAAATTTGCCCGTCCAGACACCTCCAGCTAGTCTCTCATTGGTTCTCGCTATTCCTGTTCATCTTCCGCAGAAATTGCAAACTGTGCCAAACAGGAGGTTAAAGGTGCTGACTCTCCAAGTGGGGAGAGTGTTAGTAAAGCGTCTGGAATGTTGCACGCGAGTACCAGTGGAGGAAAGCTAAGCCATATTTGAACACGTCTCCCGTTCACATGGTTGATCATACTTGGGTTCCACATGCATGTTTTAGCTGAAGGAAGAATACCTTAAACCTGGAGAGTTAAGACCCGTGGAATGGGTACCATGCAATATGACTTCAAAGGGTCTTCATTTGCTCACCGAACCTCTCCAATCTTATCACTGCTGCGTTTATGCCCCTGTACACATGCTTGATTCTCTTTCGTAGACATAGCAATCCATAGGTTTTAAGATACTTACTAGTCAGGTACATTCTTAGGCGTTTAATATGCGGTGTTGAGTCCATTTCGTTGAGCAAGGAGTAGCTCTTGTCTATTCCATATTTGACTTAAGGAACTTTATCTGTGCTCATTTCAATCTCTGGTTTTATGCAGCACCCCAACTCACCTTTACCCTTAAGCAAGCATAAGTTGGTTTTCTAAATTTGAGACCCTGTTCTGTTCTGTAATTCAGTTCCTGTGTAGCCAAGTTTACATTCCATGTATTACTGATATCTTATGATGTTTCTTTTTCTGTGTGACTTATTTCAGTTAGAATCATCATACCTGAATCCACTCATTGTGCTGCTAAGGGCCTGATGACACAGATTTCATTGCTGAGTGATATTGCTTTGTAAGTAAATACCACAACTTCTTTATCCATTTTTCACTTTCTGCGATGTTGAACTTGTACTGTAAACGAGGTTCTTGTAAACAGAGCCGTTCCAAACTTTGGGGTGGCTGTGTCTTTTTGATTTTAAATTCCCTAAGCTATAGGACCATAAGTGGAAGTGCCCTAGGTTCTGTTGCTTTGTTTTTTAGATGTTTCAGGAAACACCATACACTTCTCCCCAGTGTCTGTTGGCAATTTACATCCCGCCCATCAGCATAACAAGGCTCCCAGTTCTCCATGGCCTGTCCTGCCTTTCTGGATTTTACACTTTTTTCAGATGGCCCTTTTGACCGGGGGGAAGTGAGACTTCATTGTAGTGCAGATTTCCTTTGCAAGCTTGCTTGGTTGGCCAAAAAGGGCGTATGCGTTTTTTCCTGAATATATTCAGGAAAAAACGCATACGCCCTTTTTGGCCAAGTGCATCATTGTGGACGTTCTGCCTCTTTTCCTATGCTTTCAATGCAATTCCAGTCTACCTCCTGAAATCGGTTTCCTGCAATTCTGCCCCGCTTTCAAGTCCTCTTGGCAGCCTTACTTCAGTCTATTTTTGGACGATAGCTGTCATTTATAACTCTGCAGGTTTGTGAATTACAGTGCCCCTGAGCTCCTTTCTTCAACTCGCTTTCTTTTGAGCTGGCCGCAACACCGCAGGATGGCTTCAGGCCCTAATCTGGTTCCGGCACGGCACGCTGAGGCTTTGGTTATTTCCTCTTCCTGGTGGGAAATGAGTGTTAAATTTGCCTGTCCAGACACCTCCAGCTAGCCTCTCATTGGTTCTCGCTATTCCTGTTCATCTTCCGCAGAAATTGCAAACTGGGCCAAACAGGAGGTTAAAGGCGCTGACTCTCCAAGTGGGGAGAGTGTTAGTAAAGCGTCTGGAATGTTGCACCCGAGTACCAGGGGAGGAAAACTGAGACATATTTGAACACGTCTCTCGTTCACATGGTTGATCATACTCTGCGTTCCACATGCATGTTTTAGCTGAAGGAAGAATACCTTAAACCTGGAGAGTTGAGACCCGTGTAATGGGTACCATGCAATATGACTTCAAAGGGTCTTCATTTGCTCACCGAACCTCTCCAAACCTATCACTGCTGCGTTTATACCCCTGTACACACGCTTGATTCTCTTTCGGAGACATAGCAATCCATAGGTTTTAAGATACTTACTAGTCAGGTACATTCTTAGGCGTTTAATATGCGGTGTTGAGTCCATTTCGTTGAGCAAGGAGTAGCTCTTGTCTATTCCATATTTGGCTTAAGGAACTTTATCTGTGCTCATTTCAATCTCTGGTTTTATGCAGCACCCCAACTCACCTTTCCCCTTAAGCAAGCATAAGTTGGTTTTCTAAATTTGAGACCCTGTTCTGTTCTGTAATTCAGTTCCTGTGTAGCCAAGTTTACATTCCGTGTATTACTGATATCTTATGATGTTTCTTTTTCTGTGTGACTTATTTCAGTTAGAATCATCATACCTGAATCCACTCATTGTGCTTCTAAGGGCCTGATGACATAGATTTCATTGCTGAGTGATATTGCTTTGTAAGTAAATACCACAACTTCTTTATCCATTTTTCACTTTCTGCGATGTTGAACTTGTACTGTAAACGAGGTTCTTGTAAACAGAGCCGTTCCAAACTTTGGGGTGGCTGTGTCTTTTTGATTTTAATTTCCCTAAGCTATAGGACCATAAGTGGAAGTGCCCTAGGCTCTGTTGCTTTGTTTTTTAGATGTTTCAGGAAACACCATACACTTCTCCCGAGTGGTTGTTGGCAATTTACATCCCGCCCATCAGCATAACAAGGCTCCCAGTTCTCCATGGCCTGTCCTGCCTTTCTGGATTTTACACTTTTTTCAGATTGCCCTTTTGACCGGGGGGAAGTGAAACTTCATTGTAGTGCAGATTTCCTTTGCAAGCTTGCTTGGTTGGCCAAAAAGGGCGTATGCGTTTTTTCCTGAATATATTCAGGAAAAAACGCATACGCCCTTTTTGGCCAAGTGCATCATTGTGGACGTTCTGCCTCTTTTCCTATGCTTTCAATGCAATTCCAGTCTACCTCCTGAAATCGGTTTCCTGCAATTCTGCCCCGCTTTCAAGTCCTCTTGGCAGCCTTACTTCAGTCTGTTTTTGGACGATAGCTGTCATTTATAACTCTGCAGGTTTGTGAATTACAGTGCCCCTGAGCTCCTTTCTTCAACTCGCTTTCTTGTGACCTGGCCGCAACACCGCAGGATGGCTTCAGGCCCTAATCTGGTTCCGGCCCGGCATGCTGAGCCTTTGGTTAATTCCTCTTCCTGGTGGGAAATGAGAGTTAAATTTGCCCGTCCAGACACCTGCAGCTAGCCTCTCATTGGTTCTCGGTATTCCTGTTCATCTTCCGCAGAAATTGCAAACTGGGCCAAACAGGAGGTTAAAGGGACTGACTCTCCAAGTCGGGAGAGTGTTAGTAAAGCGTCTGGAGTGTTGCACCCGAGTACCAGGGTAGGAAAACTGAGACATATTTGAACACGTCTCCCGTTCACATGGTTGATCATATTCTGGGTTCCACATGCATGTTTTAGCTGAAGGAAGAATACCTTAAACCTGGAGAGTTGAGACCCGTGGAATGGGTACCGTGCAATATGACTTCAAAGGGTCTTCATTTGCTCCCCGAACCTCTCCAATCCTATCACTGCTGCATTTATGCCCCTGTACACACGCTTCATTCTCTTTTGGAGACATAGCAATCCATAGGTTTTAAGATACTTACTAGTCAGGTACATTCTTAGGCGTTTAATATGGGGTTTTGAGTCCATTTCGTTGAGCAAGGAGTAGCTCTTGTCTATTCCATATTTGGCTTTAGGAACTTTATCTGTGCTCATTTCAATCTCTGGTTTTATGCAGCACCTCAACTCACCTTTCCCCTTAAGCAAGCATAAGTTGGTTTTCTAAATTTGAGACCCTGTTCTGTTTTGGAATGCAGTTCCTGTGTAGCCAAGTTTACATTCCGTGTATTAGTGATATCTTATGATGTTTCTTTTTCTGTGTGACTTATTTCAGTTAGAATCATCGTACCTGAATCCACTCATTATGCTGCTATGGGCCTGATGACATAGATTTCATTGCTGAGTGATACTGCATTGTACGTAAGTACCACAAGTTCTTTATCCATTTTTCACTTTCTGTGATATTGAACTTGTACGGTAAACGAGGTTCTTTTAAACGGAGGCGTCCCAAACTTTGGGGTGGCTGTGTCTTTTTGATTTTAATTTCCCTAAGCTATAGGACCATAAGTGGAAGTGCCCTAGGCTCTGTTGCTTTGTTTTTTAGATGTTTCAGGAAACACCATACACTTCTCCTGAGTGTCTGTTGGCAATTTACATCCCGCCCATCAGCATAACAAGGCTCCCAGTTCTCCATGGCCTGTCCTGCCTTTCTGGATTTTACACTTTTTTCAGATGGCCCTTTTGACCGGGGGGAAGTGAGACTTCATTGTAGTGCAGATTTCCTTTGCAAGTTTGCTTGGTTGGCCAAAAAGGGCGTATGCGTTTTTTCCTGAATATATTCAGGAAAAAACGCATACGCCCTTTTTGGCCAAGTGCATCATTGTGGACGTTCTGCCTCTTTTCCTATGCTTTCAATGCAATTCCAGTCTACCTCCTGAAATCGGTTTCCTGCAATTCTGCCCCGCTTTCAAGTCCTCTTGGCAGCCTTACTTCAGTCTATTTTTGGACGATAGCTGTCATTTATAACTCTGCAGGTTTGTGAATTACAGTGCCCCTGAGCTCCTTTCTTCAACTTGCTTTCTTGTGACCTGGCCGCAACACCGCAGGATGGCTTCAGGCCCTAATCTGGTTCCGGCCCGGCACGCTGAGCCTCTGGTTATTTCCTCTTCCTGGTGGGAAATGAGACTTAAATTTGCCCGACCAGACACCTCCAGCTAGTCTCTCATTGGTTCTCACTATTCCTGTTCATCTTCCGCAGAAATTGCAAACTGGGCCAAAAAGGAGTTTAAAGGCGCTGACTCTCCAAGTGGGGAGAGTGTTAGTAAAGCGTCTGGAATGTTGCACACGAGTACCAGGGGAGGAAAACTGAGACATATTTGAACACGTTTCCCGATCACATGGTTGATCATACTCTGGGTTCCACATGCATGTTTTAGCTGAAGGAAGAATACCTAAAACCTGGGTAGTTGAAACCCGTGGAATGGGTACCATGCAATATGACTTCAAAGGGTCTTCATTTGCTCACCGAACCTCTCCAATCCTATCACTGCTGCGTTTATGCCCCTGTACACATGCTTGATTCTCTTTCGGAGACATAGCAATCCCTAGATTTTAAGATACTTACTAGTCAGGTACATTCTTAGGCGTTTAATGTGCGGTGTTGAGTCCATTTCTTTGAGCAAGGAGTAGCTCTTGTCTATTCCATATTTGGCTTAAGGAACTTTATCTGTGCTCATTTCAATCTCTGGTTTTATGCAGCACCCCAACTCACCTTTACCCTTAAGCAAGCATAGGTTGGTTTTCTAAATTTGAGACCCTGTTCTGTTCTATAATTCAGTTCCTGTGTAGCCAAGTTTACATTCCGTGTATTACTGATAACTTATGATGTTTCTTTTTCTGTGTGACTTATTTCAGTTAGAATCATCATACCTGAATCCACTCATTGTGCTACTAAGGGCCTGATGACACAGATTTCATTGCTGAGTGATATTGCTTTGTAAGTAAATACCGCAACTTTTTTATCCATTTTTCACTTTCGGCGATGTTGAACTTGTACTGTAAACGCGGTTCTTGTAAACAGAGGAGTCCCAAACTTTGGGGTGGCTGTGTCTTTTTGATTTTAAATTCCCTAAGCTATAGGACCATAAGTGGCAGTGCCCTAGGCTCTGTTGCTTTGTTTTTTAGATGTTTCAGGAAACACCATACACTTCTCCCAAGTGGCTGTTGGCAATTTTCATCCCGCCCATCAGCATAACAAGGCTCCCAGTTCTCCATGGCCTGTCCTGCCTTTCTGGATTTTACACTTTTTTCAGATGGCCCTTTTGACCGGGGGGAAGTGAGACTTCATTGTAGTGCAGATTTCCTTTGCAAGCTTGCTTGGTTGGCCAAAAAGGGCGTATGCGTTTTTTCCTGAATATATTCAGGAAAAAACGCATACGCCCTTTTTGGCCAAGTGCATCATTGTGGACGTTCTGCCTCTTTTCCTATGCTTTCAATGCAATTCCAGTCTACCTCCTGAAATCGGTTTCCTGCAATTCTGCCCCGCTTTCAAGTCCTCTTGGCAGCCTTACTTCAGTCTATTTTTGGACGATAGCTGTCATTTATAACTCTGCAGGTTTGTGAATTACAGTGCCCCTGAGCTCCTTTCTTCAACTCGCTTTCTTGTGACCTGGCCGCAACACCGCAGGATGGCTTCAGGCCCTAATCTGGTTCCGGCACAGCACGCTGAGCCTTTGGTTAATTCCTCTTCCTGGTGGGAAATGAGAGTTAAATTTGCCCGTCCAGACACCTGCAGCTAGCCTCTCATTGGTTCTCGCTATTCCTGTTCATCTTCCGCAGAAATTGCAAACTGGGCCAAACAGGAGGTTAAAGGGACTGACTCTCCAAGTCGGGAGAGTGTTAGTAAAGCGTCTGGAGTGTTGCACCCGAGTACCAGGGTAGGAAAACTGAGACATATTTGAACACGTCTCCCGATCACATGGTTGATCATACTCTGGGTTCCACATGCATGTTTTAGCTGAAGGAAGAATACCTTAAAACTGGAGAGTTGAGACCCGCGGAATGGGTACCGTGCAATATGACTTCAAAGGGTCTTCATTTGCTCACCGAACCTCTCCAATCCTATCACTGCTGCATTTATGCCCCTGTACACACGCTTGATTCTCTTTTGGAGACATAGCAATCCATAGGTTTTAAGATACTTACTAGTCAGGTACATTCTTAGGCGTTTAATATGGGGTTTTGAGTCCATTTCGTTGAGCAAGGAGTAGCTCTTGTCTATTCCATATTTGGCTTAAGGAACTTTATCTGTGCTCATTTCAATCTCTGGTTTTATGCAGCACCCCAACTCACCTTTCCCCTTAAGCAAGCATAAGTTGGTTTTCTAAATTTGAGACCCTGTTCTGTTTTGGAATGCAGTTCCTGTGTAGCCAAGTTTACATTCCGTGTATTAGTGATATCTTATGATGTTTCTTTTTCTGTGTGACTTATTTCAGTTAGAATCATCGTACCTGAATCCACTCATTATGCTGCTACGGGCCTGATGACATAGATTTCATTGCTGAGTGATACTGCATTGTACGTAAGTACCACAAGTTCTTTATCCATTTTTCACTTTCTGTGATATTGAACTTGTATGGTAAACGAGGTTCTTGTAAACGGAGGCGTCCCAAACTTTGGGGTGGCTGTGTCTTTTTGATTTTAATTTCCCTAAGCTATAGGACCATAAGTGGCAGTGCCATAGGCTCTGTTGCTTTGTTTTTTAGATGTTTCAGGAAACACCATACACTTCTCCCCAGTGTCTGTTGGCAATTTACATCCCGCCCATCAGCAGAACAAGGCTCCCAGTTCTCCATGGCCTGTCCTGCCTTTCTGGATTTTACACTTTTTTCAGATGGCCCTTTTGACCGGGGGGAAGTGAGACTTCATTGTAGTGCAGATTTCCTTTGCAAGTTTGCTTGGTTGGCCAAAAAGGGCGTATGCGTTTTTTCCTGAATATATTCAGGAAAAAACGCATACGCCCTTTTTGGCCAAGTGCATCATTGTGGACGTTCTGCCTCTTTTCGTATGCTTTCAATGCAATTCCAGTCTACCTCCTGAAATCGGTTTCCTGCAATTCTGCCCCGCTTTCAAGTCCTCTTGGCAGCCTTACTTCAGTCTATTTTTGGACGATAGCTGTCATTTATAACTCTGCAGGTTTGTGAATTACAGTGCCCCTGAGCTCCTTTCTTCAACTTGCTTTCTTGTGACCTGGCCGCAACACCGCAGGATGGCTTCAGGCCCTAATCTGGTTCCGGCACGGCACGCTGAGCCTCTGGTTATTTCCTCTTCCTGGTGGGAAATGAGAGTTAAATTTGCCCGTCCAGACACCTCCAGCTAGTCTCTCATTGGTTCTCGCTATTCCTGTTCATCTTCCGCAGAAATTGCAAACTGGGCCAAACAGGAGGTTAAAGGCGCTGACTCTCCATGTGGGGAGAGTGTTAGTAAAGCGTCTGGAATGTTGCACCCGAGTACCAGGGGAGGAAAACTGAGACATATTTGAACACGTCTCCCGATCACATGGTTGATCATACTCTGGGTTCCACATGCATGTTTTAGCTGAAGGAAGAATACCTAAAACCTGGGTAGTTGAAACCCGTGGAATGGGTACCATGCAATATGACTTCAAAGGGTCTTCATTTGCTCACCGAACCTCTCCAATCCTATCACTGCTGCGTTTATGCCCCTGTACACATGCTTGATTCTCTTTCGGAGACATAGCAATCCCTAGATTTTAAGATACTTACTAGTCAGGTACATTCTTAGGCGTTTAATATGCGGTGTTGAGTCCATTTCTTTGAGCAAGGAGTAGCTCTTGTCTATTCCATATTTGGCTTAAGGAACTTTATCTGTGCTCATTTCAATCTCTGGTTTTATGCAGCACCCCAACTCACCTTTACCCTTAAGCAAGCATAAGTTGGTTTTCTAAATTTGAGACCCTGTTCTGTTCTGTAATTCAGTTCCTGTGTAGCCAAGTTTACATTCCGTGTATTAGTGATATCTTATGATGTTTCTTTTTCTGTGTGACTTATTTCAGTTGGAATCATCATACCTGAATCCACTCATTGTGCTACTAAGGGCCTGATGACACAGATTTCATTGATGAGTGATATTGCTTTGTAAGTAAATACCACAACTTTTTTATCCATTTTTCACTTTCTGCGATGTTGAACTTGTACTGTAAACGAGGTTCTTTTAAACAGAGCCGTTCCAAACTTTGGGGTGGCTGTGTCTTTTTGATTTTAATTTCCCTAAGCTATAGGACCATAAGTGGAAGTGCCCTAGGCTCTGTTGCTTTGTTTTTTAGATGTTTCAGGAAACACCATACACTTCTCCAGAGTGGTTGTTGGCAATTTACATCCCGCCCTTCAGCATAACAAGGCTCCCAGTTCTCCATGGCCTGTCCTGCCTTTCTGGATTTTACACTTTTTTCAGATGGCCCTTTTGACCAGGGGGAAGTGAGACTTCATTGTAGTGCAGATTTCCTTTGCAAGCTTGCTTGGTTGGCCAAAAAGGGCGTATGCGTTTTTTCCTGAATATATTCAGGAAAAAACGCATACGCCCTTTTTGGCCAAGTGCATCATTGTGGACGTTCTGCCTCTTTTCCTATGCTTTCAATGCAATTCCAGTCTACCTCCTGAAATCGGTTTCCTGCAATTCTGCCCCGCTTTCAAGTCCTCTTGGCAGCCTTACTTCAGTCTATTTTTGGACGATAGCTGTCATTTATAACTCTGCAGGTTTGTGAATTACAGTGCCCCTGAGCTCCTTTCTTCAACTCGCTTTCTTGTGACCTGGCCGCAACACCGCAGGATGGCTTCAGGCCCTAATCTGGTTCCGGCACGGCACGCTCAGCCTTTGGTTATTTCCTCTTCCTGGTGGGAAATGAGAGTTAAATTTGCCCGTCCAGACACCTCCAGCTAGTCTCTCATTGGTTCTCGCTATTCCTGTTCATCTTCCGCAGAAATTGCAAACTGGGCCAAACAGGAGGTTAAAGGGACTGACTCTCCAAGTCGGGAGAGTGTTAGTAAAGCGTCTGGAGTGTTGCACCCGAGTACCAGGGTAGGAAAACTGAGACATATTTGAACACGTCTCCCATTCACATGGTTGATCATACTCTGGGTTCCACATGCATGTTTTAGCTGAAGGAAGAATACCTTAAACCTGGAGAGTTGAGACCCGTGGAATGGGTACCGTGCAATATGACTTCAAAGGGTCTTCATTTGCTCACCAAACCTCTCCAATCCTATCACTGCTGCATTTATGCCCCTGTACACACGCTTGATTCTCTTTTGGAGACATAGCAATCCATAGGTTTTAAGATACTTACTAGTCAGGTACATTCTTAGGCGTTTAATATGGGGATTTGAGTCCATTTCGTTGAGCAAGGAGTAGCTCTTGTCTATTCCATATTTGGCTTAAGGAACTTTATCTGTGCTCATTTCAATCTCTGGTTTTATGCAGCACCCCAACTCACCTTTCCCCTTAAGCAAGCATAAGTTGGTTTTCTAAATTTGAGACCCTGTTCTGTTTTGGAATGCAGTTCCTGTGTAGCCAAGTTTACATTCCGTGTATTAGTGATATCTTATGATGTTTCTTTTTCTGTGTGACTTATTTCAGTTAGAATCATCGTACCTGAATCCACTCATTATGCTGCTACGGGCCTGATGACATAGATTTCATTGCTGAGTGATACTGCATTGTACGTAAGTACCACAAGTTCTTTATCCATTTTTCACTTTCTGTGATATTGAACTTGTACGGTAAACGAGGTTCTTGTAAACGGAGGCGTCCCAAACTTTGGGGTGGCTGTGCCTTTTTGATTTTAATTTCCCTAAGCTATAGGACCATAAGTGGAAGTGCCCTAGGCTCTGTTGCTTTGTTTTTTAGATGTTTCAGGAAACACCATACACTTCTCCTGAGTGTCTGTTGGCAATTTACATCCCGCCCATCAGCATAACAAGGCTCCCAGTTCTCCATGGCCTGTCCTGCCTTTCTGGATTTTACACTTTTTTCAGATGGCCCTTTTGACCGGGGGGAAGTGAGACTTCATTGTAGTGCAGATTTCCTTTGCAAGTTTACTTGGTTGGCCAAAAAGAGCGTATGCGTTTTTTCCTGAATATATTCAGGAAAAAACGCATACGCCCTTTTTGGCCAAGTGCATCATTGTGGACGTTCTGCCTCTTTTCGTATGCTTTCAATGCAATTCCAGTCTACCTCCTGAAATCGGTTTCCTGCAATTCTGCCCCGCTTTCAAGTCCTCTTGGCAGCCTTACTTCAGTCTATTTTTGGACGATAGTTGTCATTTATAACTCTGCAGGTTTGTGAATTACAGTGCCACTGAGCTCCTTTCTTCAACTCGCTTTCTTTTGAGCTGGCTGCAACACCGCAGGATGGCTTCAGGCCCTAATCTGGTTCCGGCACGGCACGCTGAGCCTTTGGTTATTTCCTCTTCCTGGTGGGAAATGAGAGTTAAATTTGCCCGTTCAGACACCTCCAGCTAGTCTCTCATTGGTTCTCGCTATTCCTGTTCATCTTCCGCAGAAATGGCAAACTGGGCCAAACAGGAGGTTAAAGGCGCTGACTCTCCAAGTGGGGAGAGTTTTAGTAAAGCGTCTGGAATGTTGCACCCGAGTACCAGGGGAGGAAAACTGAGACATATTTGAACACATCTCCCGTTCACATGGTTGATCATACTTGGGTTCCACATGCATGTTTTAGCTGAAGGAAGAATACCTTAAACCTGGAGAGTTAAGACCCGTGTAATGGGTACCATGCAATATGACTTCAAAGGGTCTTCATTTGCTCACCGAACCTCTCCAATCCTATCACTGCTGCGTTTATGCCCCTGTACACATGCTTGATTCTCTTTCGGAGACATAGCAATCCATAGGTTTTAAGATACTTACTAGTCAGGTACATTCTTAGGCGTTTAATATGCGGTGTTGAGTCCATTTCGTTGAGCAAGGAGTAGCTCTTGTCTATTCCATATTTGGCTTAAGGAACTTTATCTGTGCTCATTTCAATCTCTGGTTTTATGCAGCACCCCAACTCACCTTTACCCTTAAGCAAGCATAAGTTGGTTTTCTAAATTTGAGACCCTGTTCTGTTCTGTAATTCAGTTCCTGTGTAGCCAAGTTTACATTCCGTGTATTAGTGATATCTTATGATGTTTCTTTTTCTGTGTGACTTATTTCAGTTGGAATCATCATACCTGAATCCACTCATTGTGCTACTAAGGGCCTGATGACACAGATTTCATTGATGAGTGATATTGCTTTGTAAGTAAATACCACAACTTTTTTATCCATTTTTCACTTTCTGCGATGTTGAACTTGTACTGTAAACGAGGTTCTTTTAAACAGAGCCGTTCCAAACTTTGGGGTGGCTGTGTCTTTTTGATTTTAATTTCCCTAAGCTATAGGACCATAAGTGGAAGTGCCCTAGGCTCTGTTGCTTTGTTTTTTAGATGTTTCAGGAAACACCATACACTTCTCCAGAGTGGTTGTTGGCAATTTACATCCCGCCCTTCAGCATAACAAGGCTCCCAGTTCTCCATGGCCTGTCCTGCCTTTCTGGATTTTACACTTTTTTCAGATGGCCCTTTTGACCGGGGGGAAGTGAGACTTCATTGTAGTGCAGATTTCCTTTGCAAGCTTGCTTGGTTGGCCAAAAAGGGCGTATGCGTTTTTTCCTGAATATATTCAGGAAAAAACGCATACGCCCTTTTTGGCCAAGTGCATCATTGTGGACGTTCTGCCTCTTTTCCTATGCTTTCAATGCAATTCCAGTCTACCTCCTGAAATCGGTTTCCTGCAATTCTGCCCCGCTTTCAAGTCCTCTTGGCAGCCTTACTTCAGTCTATTTTTGGACGATAGCTGTCATTTATAACTCTGCAGGTTTGTGAATTACAGTGCCCCTGAGCTCCTTTCTTCAACTCGCTTTCTTGTGACCTGGCCGCAACACCGCAGGATGGCTTCAGGCCCTAATCTGGTTCCGGCACGGCACGCTCAGCCTTTGGTTATTTCCTCTTCCTGGTGGGAAATGAGAGTTAAATTTGCCCGTCCAGACACCTCCAGCTAGCCTCTCATTGGTTCTCGCTATTCCTGTTCATCTTCCGCAGAAATTGCAAACTGGGCCAAACAGGAGGTTAAAGGGACTGACTCTCCAAGTCGGGAGAGTGTTAGTAAAGCGTCTGGAGTGTTGCACCCGAGTACCAGGGTAGGAAAACTGAGACATATTTGAACACGTCTCCCATTCACATGGTTGATCATACTCTGGGTTCCACATGCATGTTTTAGCTGAAGGAAGAATACCTTAAACCTGGAGAGTTGAGACCCGTGGAATGGGTACCGTGCAATATGACTTCAAAGGGTCTTCATTTGCTCACCAAACCTCTCCAATCCTATCACTGATGCATTTATGCCCCTGTACACACGCTTGATTCTCTTTTGGAGACATAGCAATCCATAGGTTTTAAGATACTTACTAGTCAGGTACATTCTTAGGCGTTTAATATGGGGATTTGAGTCCATTTCGTTGAGCAAGGAGTAGCTCTTGTCTATTCCATATTTGGCTTAAGGAACTTTATCTGTGCTCATTTCAATCTCTGGTTTTATGCAGCACCCCAACTCACCTTTCCCCTTAAGCAAGCATAAGTTGGTTTTCTAAATTTGAGACCCTGTTCTGTTTTGGAATGCAGTTCCTGTGTAGCCAAGTTTACATTCCGTGTATTAGTGATATCTTATGATGTTTCTTTTTCTGTGTGACTTATTTCAGTTAGAATCATCGTACCTGAATCCACTCATTATGCTGCTACGGGCCTGATGACATAGATTTCATTGCTGAGTGATACTGCATTGTACGTAAGTACCACAAGTTCTTTATCCATTTTTCACTTTCTGTGATATTGAACTTGTACGGTAAACGAGGTTCTTTTAAACGGAGGCGTCCCAAACTTTGGGGTGGCTGTGCCTTTTTGATTTTAATTTCCCTAAGCTATAGGACCATAAGTGGAAGTGCCCTAGGCTCTGTTGCTTTGTTTTTTAGATGTTTCAGGAAACACCATACACTTCTCCTGAGTGTCTGTTGGCAATTTACATCCCACCCATCAGCATAACAAGGCTCCCAGTTCTCCATGGCCTGTCCTGCCTTTCTGGAGTTTACACTTTTTTCAGACGGCCCTTTTGACCGGGGAGAAGTGAGACTTCATTGTAGTGCAGATTTCCTTTGCAAGTTTGCTTGGTTGGCCAAAAAGGGCGTATGCGTTTTTTCCTGAATATATTCAGGAAAAAACGCATACGCCCTTTTTGGCCAAGTGCATCATTGTGGACGTTCTGCCTCTTTTCCTATGCTTTCAATGCAATTCCAGTCTACCTCCTGAAATCGGTTTCCTGCAATTCTGCTCCGCTTTCAAGTCCTCTTGGCAGCCTTACTTCAGTCTATTTTTGGACGATAGCTGTCATTTATAACTCTGCAGGTTTGTGAATTACAGTGCCCCTGAGCTCCTTTCTTCAACTCGCTTTCTTGTGAGCTGGCCGCAACACCGCAGGATGGCTTCAGGCCCTAATCTGGTTCCGGCCCGGCATGCTGAGCCTTTGGTTAATTCCTCTTCCTGGTGGGAAATGAGAGTTAAATTTGCCCGTCCAGACACCTGCAGCTAGCCTCTCATTGGTTCTCGCTATTCCTGTTCATCTTCCGCAGAAATGGCAAACTGGGCCAAACAGGAGGTTAAAGGCGCTGACTCTCCAAGTGGGGAGAGTTTTAGTAAAGCGTCTGGAATGTTGCACCCGAGTACCAGGGGAGGAAAACTGAGACATATTTGAACACATCTCCCGTTCACATGGTTGATCATACTTGGGTTCCACATGCATGTTTTAGCTGAAGGAAGAATACCTTAAACCTGGAGAGTTAAGACCCGTGTAATGGGTACCATGCAATATGACTTCAAAGGGTCTTCATTTGCTCACCGAACCTCTCCAATCCTATCACTGCTGCGTTTATGCCCCTGTACACATGCTTGATTCTCTTTCGGAGACATAGCAATCCATAGGTTTTAAGATACTTACTAGTCAGGTACATTCTTAGGCGTTTAATATGCGGTGTTGAGTCCATTTCGTTGAGCAAGGAGTAGCTCTTGTCTATTCCATATTTGGCTTAAGGAACTTTATCTGTGCTCATTTCAATCTCTGGTTTTATGCAGCACCCCAACTCACCTTTACCCTTAAGCAAGCATAAGTTGGTTTTCTAAATTTGAGACCCTGTTCTGTTCTGTAATTCAGTTCCTGTGTAGCCAAGTTTACATTCCGTGTATTAGTGATATCTTATGATGTTTCTTTTTCTGTGTGACTTATTTCAGTTGGAATCATCATACCTGAATCCACTCATTGTGCTACTAAGGGCCTGATGACACAGATTTCATTGATGAGTGATATTGCTTTGTAAGTAAATACCACAACTTTTTTATCCATTTTTCACTTTCTGCGATGTTGAACTTGTACTCTAAACGAGGTTCTTGTAATCAGAGGCGTCCCAAACTTTGGGGTGGCTGTGTCTTTTTGATTTTAACTTCCCTAAGCTATAGGACCATAAGTGGCAGTGCCCTAGGCTCTGTTGCTTTGTTTTTTAGATGTTTCAGGAAACACCATACACTTCTCCCGAGTGGTTGTTGGCAATTTACATCCCGCCCTTCAGCATAACAAGGCTCCCAGTTCTCCATGGCCTGTCCTGCCTTTCTGGATTTTACACTTTTTTCAGATGGCCCTTTTGACCGGGGAGAAGTGAGACTTCATTGTAGTGCAGATTTCCTTTGCAAGCTTGCTTGGTTGGCCAAAAAGGGCGTATGCGTTTTTTCCTGAATATATTCAGGAAAAAACGCATACGCCCTTTTTGGCCAAGTGCATCATTGTGGACGTTCTGCCTCTTTTCCTATGCTTTCAATGCAATTCCAGTCTACCTCCTGAAATCGGTTTCCTGCAATTCTGCCCCGCTTTCAAGTCCTCTTGGCAGCCTTACTTCAGTCTATTTTTGGACGATAGCTGTCATTTATAACTCTGCAGGTTTGTGAATTACAGTGCCCCTGAGCTCCTTTCTTCAACTCGCTTTCTTTTGAGCTGGCCGCAACACTGCAGGATGGCTTCAGGCCCTAATCTGGTTCCGGCACGGCACGCTGAGCCTTTGGTTATTTCCTCTTCCTGGTGGGAAATGAGAGTTAAATTTGCCCGTCCAGACACCTCCAGCTAGTCTCTCATTGGTTCTCGCTATTCCTGTTCATCTTCCGCAGAAATTGCAAACTGTGCCAAACAGGAGGTTAAAGGCGCTGACTCTCCAAGTGGGGAGAGTGTTAGTAAAGCGTCTGGAATGTTGCACCCGAGTACCAGGGGAGGAAAACTGAGACATATTTGAACACGTCTCCCGATCACATGGTTGATCATACTCTGGGTTCCACATGCATGTTTTAGCTGAAGGAAGAATACCTAAAACCTGGGTAGTTGAAACCCGTGGAATGGGTACCATGCAATATGACTTCAAAGGGTCTTCATTTGCTCACCGAACCTCTCCAATCCTATCACTGCTGCGTTTATGCCCCTGTACACATGCTTGATTCTCTTTCGGAGACATAGCAATCCCTAGATTTTAAGATACTTACTAGTCAGGTACATTCTTATGCGTTTAATATGCGGTGTTGAGTCCATTTCTTTGAGCAAGGAGTAGCTCTTGTCTATTCCATATTTGGCTTAAGGAACTTTATCTGTGCTCATTTCAATCTCTGGTTTTATGCAGTACCCCAACTCACCTTTACCCTTAAGCAAGCATAAGTTGGTTTTCTAAATTTGAGACCCTGTTCTGTTCTGTAATTCAGTTCCTGTGTAGCCAAGTTTACATTCCGTGTATTAGTGATATCTTATGATGTTTCTTTTTCTGTGTGACTTATTTCAGTTAGAATCATCATACCTGAATCCACTCATTGTGCTACTAAGGGCCTGATGACACAGATTTCATTGCTGAGTGATATTGCTATGTAAGTAAATACCACAACTTTTTTATCCATTTTTCACTTTCTGCGATGTTGAACTTGTACTGTAAACGAGGTTCTTGTAAACAGAGCCGTTCCAAACTTTGGGGTGGCTGTGTCTTTTTGATTTTAATTTCCCTAAGCTATAGGACCATAAGTGGCAGTGCCCTAGGTTCTGTTGCTTTGTTTTTTAGATGTTTCAGGAAACACCATACACTTCTCCCGAGTGTCTGTTGGCAATTTACATCCCGCCCATCAGCATAACAAGGCTCCCAGTTCTCCATGGCCTGTCCTGCCTTTCTGGATTTTACACTTTTTTCAGATGGCCCTTTTGACCGGGGGGAAGTGAGACTTCATTGTAGTGCAGATTTCCTTTGCAAGCTTGCTTGGTTGGCCAAAAAGGGCGTATGCGTTTTTTCCTGAATATATTCAGGAAAAAACGCATACGCCCTTTTTGGCCAAGTGCATCATTGTGGACGTTCTGCCTCTTTTCCTATGCTTTCAATGCAATTCCAGTCTACCTCCTGAAATCGGTTTCCTGCAATTCTGCCCCGCTTTCAAGTCCTCTTGGCAGCCTTACTTCAGTCTATTTTTGGACGATAGCTGTCATTTATAACTCTGCAGGTTTGTGAATTACAGTGCCCCTGAGCTCCTTTCTTCAACTCGCTTTCTTGTGAGCTGGCCGCAACACCGCAGGATGGCTTCAGGCCCTAATCTGGTTCCGGCCCGGCATGCTGAGCCTTTGGTTAATTCCTCTTCCTGGTGGGAAATGAGAGTTAAATTTGCCCGTCCAGACACCTGCAGCTAGCCTCTCATTGGTTCTCGCTATTCCTGTTCATCTTCCGCAGAAATTGCAAACTGGGCCAAACAGGAGGTTAAAGGGACTGACTCTCCAAGTCGGGAGAGTGTTTGTAAAGCGTCTGGAGTGTTGCACCCGAGTACCAGGGTAGGAAAACTGAGACATATTTGAACACGTCTCCCATTCACATGGTTGATCATACTCTGGGTTCCACATGCATGTTTTAGCTGAAGGAAGAATACCTTAAACCTGGAGAGTTGAGACCCGTGGAATGGGTACCGTGCAATATGACTTCAAAGGGTCTTCATTTGCTCCCCGAACCTCTCCAATCCTATCACTGCTGCATTTATGCCCCTGTACACACGCTTGATTCTCTTTTGGAGACATAGCAATCCATAGGTTTTAAGATACTTACTAGTCAGGTACATTCTTAGGCGTTTAATATGGGGTTTTGAGTCCATTTCGTTGAGCAAGGAGTAGCTCTTGTCTATTCCATATTTGGCTTAAGGAACTTTATCTGTGCTCATTTCAATCTCTGGTTTTATGCAGCACCCCAACTCACCTTTCCCCTTAAGCAAGCATAAGTTGGTTTTCTAAATTTGAGACCCTGTTCTGTTTTGGAATGCAGTTCCTGTGTAGCCAAGTTTACATTCCGTGTATTAGTGATATCTTATGATGTTTCTTTTTCTGTGTGACTTATTTCAGTTAGAATCATCGTACCTGAATCCACTCATTATGCTGCTACGGGCCTGATGACATAGATTTCATTGCTGAGTGATACTGCATTGTACGTAAGTACCACAAGTCCTTTATCCATTTTTCACTTTCTGTGATATTGAACTTGTACGGTAAACGAGGTTCTTGTAAACGGAGGCGTCCCAAACTTTGGGGTGGCTGTGTCTTTTTGATTTTAATTTCCCTAAGCTATAGGACCATAAGTGGAAGTGCCCTAGGCTCTGTTGCTTTGTTTTTTAGATGTTTCAGGAAACACCATACACTTCTCCTGAGTGTTTGTTGGCAATTTACATCCCGCCCATCAGCATAACAAGGCTCCCAGTTCTCCATGGCCTGTCCTGCCTTTCTGGATTTTACACTTTTTTCAGATGGCCCTTTTGACCGGGGGGAAGTGAGACTTCATTGTAGTGCAGATTTCCTTTGCAAGTTTGCTTGGTTGGCCAAAAAGGGCGTATGCGTTTTTTCCTGAATATATTCAGGAAAAAACGCATACGCCCTTTTTGGCCAAGTGCATCATTGTGGACGTTCTGCCTCTTTTCCTATGCTTTCAATGCAATTCCAGTCTACCTCCTGAAATCGGTTTCCTGCAATTCTGCCCCGCTTTCAAGTCCTCTTGGCAGCCTTACTTCAGTCTATTTTTGGACGATAGCTGTCATTTATAACTCTGCAGGTTTGTGAATTACAGTGCCCCTGAGCTCCTTTCTTCAACTCGCTTTCTTTTGAGCTGGCCGCAACACCGCACGATGGCTTCAGGCCCTAATCTGGTTCCGGTACGGCACACTGAGCCTTTGGTTATTTCCTCTTCCTGGTGGGAAATGAGAGTTAAATTTGCCCGTCCAGACACCTCCAGCTAGTCTCTCATTGGTTCTCGCTATTCCTGTTCATCTTCCGCAGAAATTGCAAACTGTGCCAAACAGGAGGTTAAAGGCGCTGACTCTCCAAGTGGGGAGAGTGTTAGTAAAGCGTCTGGAATGTTGCACCCGAGTACCAGGGGAGGAAAACTGAGACATATTTGAACACGTCTCCCGATCACATGGTTGATCATACTCTGGGTTCCACATGCATGTTTTAGCTGAAGGAAGAATACCTAAAACCTGGGTAGTTGAAACCCGTGGAATGGGTACAATGCAATATGACTTCAAAGGGTCTTCATTTGCTCACCGAACCTCTCCAATCCTATCACTGCTGCGTTTATGCCCCTGTACACATGCTTGATTCTCTTTCGGAGACATAGCAATCCCTAGATTTTAAGATACTTACTAGTCAGGTACATTCTTAGGCGTTTAATATGCGGTGTTGAGTCCATTTCTTTGAGCAAGGATAGCTCTTGTCTATTCCATATTTGGCTTAAGGAACTTTATCTGTGCTCATTTCAATCTCTGGTTTTATGCAGTACCCCAACTCACCTTTACCCTTAAGCAAGCATAAGTTGGTTTTCTAAATTTGAGACCCTGTTCTGTTCTGTAATTCAGTTCCTGTGTAGCCAAGTTTACATTCCGTGTATTACTGATATCTTATGATGTTTCTTTTTCTGTGTGACTTATTTCAGTTAGAATCATCATACCTGAATCCACTCATTGTGCTACTAAGGGCCTGATGACACAGATTTCATTGCTGAGTGATATTGCTTTGTAAGTAAATACCACAACTTTTTTATCCATTTTTCACTTTCTGCGATGTTGAACTTGTACTGTAAACGAGGTTCTTGTAAACAGAGCCGTTCCAAACTTTGGGGTGGCTGTGTCTTTTTGAATTTAAATTCCCTAAGCTATAGGACCATAAGTGGAAGTGCCCTAGGCTCTGTTGCTTTGTTTTTTAGATGTTTCAGGAAACACCATACACTTCTCCCGAGTGGTTGTTGGCAATTTACATCCCGCCCTTCAGCATAACAAGGCTCCCAGTTCTCCATGGCCTGTCCTGCCTTTCTGGATTTTACACTTTTTTCAGATGGCCCTTTTGACCGGGGGGAAGTGAGACTTCATTGTAGTGCAGATTTCCTTTGCAAGCTTGCTTGGTTGGCCAAAAAGGGCGTATGCGTTTTTTCCTGAATATATTCAGGAAAAAACGCATACGCCCTTTTTGGCCAAGTGCATCATTGTGGACGTTCTGCCTCTTTTCCTATGCTTTCAATGCAATTCCAGTCTACCTCCTGAAATCGGTTTCCTGCAATTCTGCCCCGCTTTCAAGTCCTCTTGGCAGCCTTACTTCAGTCTATTTTTGGACGATAGCTGTCATTTATAACTCTGCAGGTTTGTGAATTACAGTGCCCCTGAGCTCCTTTCTTCAACTCGCTTTCTTTTGAGCTGGCCGCAACACCGCAGGATGGCTTCAGGCCCTAATCTGGTTCCGGCACGGCATGCTGAGCCTTTGGTTATTTCCTCTTCCTGGTGGGAAATGAGAGTTAAATTTGCCCGTCCAGACACCTCCAGCTAGCCTCTCATTGGTTCTCGCTATTCCTGTTCATCCTCCGCAGATATTGCAAACTGGGCCAAACAGGAGGTTAAAGGCGCTGACTCTCCAAGTGGGGAGAGTGTTAGTAAAGCATCTGGAATGTTGCACCCGAGTACCAGGGGAGGAAAACTGAGACATATTTGAACACGTCTCTCGTTCACATGGTTGATCATACTTGGGTTCCACGTGCATGTTTTAGCTGAAGGAAGAATACCTTAAACCTGGAGAGTTGAGACCCGTGTAATGGGTATCATGCAATATGACTTCAAAGGGTCTTCATTTGCTCACCGAACCTCTCCAATCCTATCACTGCTGCGTTTATGCCCCTGTACACATGCTTGATTCTCTTTCGGAGACATAGCAATCCATAGGTTTTAAGATACTTACTAGTCAGGTACATTCTTAGGCGTTTAATATGCGGTGTTGAGTCCATTTCGTTCAGCAAGGAGTAGCTCTTGTCTATTCCATATTTGGCTTAAGGAACTTTATCTGTGCTCATTTCAATCTCTGGTTTTATGCAGCACCCCAACTCACCTTTACCCTTAAGCAAGCATAAGTTGGTTTTCTAAATTTGAGACCCTGTTCTGTTCTGTAATTCAGTTCCTGTGTAGCCAAGTTTACATTCCGTGTATTACTGATATCTTATGATGTTTCTTTTTCTGTGTGACTTATTTCAGTTAGAATCATCATACCTGAATCCACTCATTGTGCTGCTAAGGGCCTGATGACATAGATTTCATTGCTGAGTGATATTGCTTTGTAAGTAAATACCACAACTTATTTATCCATTTTTCACTTTCTGCGATGTTGAACTTGTACTCTAAACGAGGTTCTTGTAATCACAGGCGTCCCAAACTTTGGGGTGGCTGTGTCTTTTTGATTTTAATTTCCCTAAGCTATAGGACCATAAGTGGCAGTGCCCTAGGCTCTGTTGCTTTGTTTTTTAGATGTTTCAGTAAACACCATACACTTCTCCCAAGTGTCTGTTGGCAATTTACATCCCGCCCATCAGCATAACAAGGCTCCCAGTTCTCCATGGCCTGTCCTGCCTTTCTGGATTTTACACTTTTTTCAGATGGCCCTTTTGACCGGGGGGAAGTGAGACTTCATTGTAGTGCAGATTTCCTTTGCAAGCTTGCTTGGTTGGCCAAAAAGGGCGTATGCGTTTTTTCCTGAATATATTCAGGAAAAAACGCATACGCCCTTTTTGGCCAAGTGCATCATTGTGGACGTTCTGCCTCTTTTCCTATGCTTTCAATGCAATTCCAGTCTACCTCCTGAAATCGGTTTCCTGCAATTCTGCCCCGCTTTCAAGTCCTCTTGGCAGCCTTACTTCAGTCTATTTTTGGACGATAGCTGTCATTTATAACTCTGCAGGTTTGTGAATTACAGTGCCCCTGAGCTCCTTTCTTCAACTCGCTTTCTTGTGACCTGGCCGCAACACCGCAGGATGGCTTCAGGCCCTAATCTGGTTCCGGCCCGGCATGCTGAGCCTTTGGTTAATTCCTCTTCCTGGTGGGAAATGAGAGTTAAATTTGCCCGTCCAGACACCTGCAGCTAGCCTCTCATTGGTTCTCGCTATTCCTGTTCATCTTCCGCAGAAATTGCAAACTGGGCCAAACAGGAGGTTAAAGGGACTGACTCTCCAAGTCGGTAGAGTGTTAGTAAAGCGTCTGGAGTGTTGCACCCGAGTACCAGGGTAGGAAAACTGAGACATATTTGAACACGTCTCCCGTTCACATGGTTGATCATACTCTGGGTTCCACATGCATGTTTTAGCTGAAGGAAGAATACCTTAAACCTGGAGAGTTGAGACCCGTGGAATGGGTACCATGCAATATGACTTCAAAGGGTCTTCATTTGCTCACCGAACCTCTCCAATCCTATCACTGCTGCATTTATGCCCCTGTACACACGCTTGATTCTCTTTTGGAGACATAGCAATCCATAGGTTTTAAGATACTTACTAGTCAGGTACATTCTTAGGCGTTTAATATGGGGTTTTGAGTCCATTTCGTTGAGCAAGGAGTAGCTCTTGTCTATTCCATATTTGGCTTAAGGAACTTTATCTGTGCTCATTTCAATCTCTGGTTTTATGCAGCACCCCAACTCACCTTTACCCTTAAGCAAGCATAAGTTGGTTTTCTAAATTTGAGACCCTGTTCTGTTTTGGAATGCAGTTCCTGTGTAGCCAAGTTTACATTCCGTGTATTAGTGATATCTTATGATGTTTCTTTTTCTGTGTCACTTATTTCAGTTAGAATCATCGTACCTGAATCCACTCATTATGCTGCTACGGGCCTGATGACATAGATTTCATTGCTGAGTAATACTGCATTGTACGTAAGTACCACAAGTTCTTTATCCATTTTTCACTTTCTGTGATATTGAACTTGTACGGTAAACGAGGTTCTTGTAAGCGGAGGCGTCCCAAACTTTGGGGTGGCTGTGTCTTTTTGATTTTAATTTCCCTAAGCTATAGGACCATAAGTGGAAGTGCCCTAGGCTCTGTTGCTTTGTTTTTTAGATGTTTCAGGAAACACCATACACTTCTCCTGAGTGTCTGTTGGCAATTTACATCCCGCCCATCAGCATAACAAGGCTCCCAGTTCTCCATGGCCTGTCCTGCCTTTCTGGATTTTACACTTTTTTCAGATGGCCCTTTTGACCGGGGGGAAGTGAGACTTCATTGTAGTGCAGATTTCCTTTGCAAGTTTTCTTGGTTGGCCAAAAAGGGCGTATGCGTTTTTTCCTGAATATATTCAGGAAAAAACGCATACACCCTTTTTGGCCAAGTGCATCATTGTGGACGTTCTGCCTCTTTTCCTATGCTTTCAATGCAATTCCAGTCTACCTCCTGAAATCAGTTTCCCGTAATTCTGCCCCGCTTTCAAGTCCTCTTGGCAGCCTTACTTCAGTCTATTTTTGGACGATAGCTGTCATTTATAACTCTGCAGGTTTGTGAATTACAGTGCCCCTGAGCTCCTTTCTTCAACTCGCATTCTTGTGACCTGGCCGCAACACCGCAGGATGTCTTCAGGCCCTAATCTGGTTCTGGCACGGCACGCTGAGCCTTTGGTTAATTCCTCTTCCTGGTGGGAAATGAGAGTTAAATTTGCCCATCCAGACACCTCCAGCTAGTCTCTCATTGGTTGTCGCTATTCCTGTTTATCTTCCGCAGAAATTGCAAACTGGGCCAAACAGGAGGTTAAAGGGACTGACTCTCCAAGTCGGGAGAGTGTTAGTAAAGCATCTGGAATGTTGCACCCGAGTACCAGGGTACGAAAACTGAGACATATTTGAACACGTCTCCCGATCACATGGTTGATCATACTCTGGGTTCCACATGCATCTTTTAGCTGAAGGAAGAATACCTTAAACCTGGAGAGTTGAGACCCGTGGAATGGGTACCATGCAATATGACTTCAAAGGGTCTTCATTTGCTCACCGAACATCTCCAATCCTATCAATGCTGCATTTATGCCCCTGTACACATGCTTGATTCTCTTTCGGAGACATAGCAATCCATAGGTTTTAAGATAATTACTAGTCAGGTACATTCTTAGGCGTTTAATATGCGGTGTTGAGTCCATTTCGTTGAGCAAGGAGTAGCTCTTGTCTATTCCATATTTGGCTTAAGGAACTTTATCTGTGCTCATTTCAATCTCTGGTTTTATGCAGCACCCCAACTCACCTTTCCCCTTAAGCAAGCATAAGTTGGTTTTCTAAATTTGAGACCCTGTTCTGTTTTGGAATGCAGTTCCTGTATAGCCAAGTTTACATTCCGTGTATTAGTGATATCTTATGATGTTTCTTTTTCTGTGTGACTTATTTCAGTTAGAATCATCGTACCTGAATCCACTCATTGTGTTGCTAAGGGCCTGATGACATAGATTTCATTGCTGAGTGATATTGCTTTGTAAGTAAATACCACAACTTCTTTATCCATTTTTCACTTTCTGCGATGTTGAACTTGTACTGTAAACGAGGTTCTTGTAAACAGAGGCGTCCGAAACTTTGGGGTGGCTGTGTCTTTTTGATTTTAATTTCCCTAAGCTATAGGACCATAAGTGGAAGTGCCCTAGGCTCTGTTGCTTTGTTTTTTAGATGTTTCAGGAAACACCATACACTTCTCCTGAGTGGTTGTTGGCAATTTACATCCCGCCCATCAGCATAACAAGGCTCCCAGTTCTCCATGGCCTGTCCTGCCTTTCTGGATTTTACACTTTTTTCAGATGGCCCTTTTGACCGGGGGGAAGTGAGACTTCATTGTAGTGCAGATTTCCTTTGCAAGCTTGCTTGGTTGGCCAAAAAGGGCGTATGCGTTTTTTCCTCAATATATTCAGGAAAAAACGCATACGCCCTTTTTGGCCAAGTGCATCATTGTGGACGTTCTGCCTCTTTTCCTATGCTTTCAATGCAATTCCAGTCTACCTCCTGAAATCGGTTTCCTGCAATTCTGCCCCGCTTTCAAGTCCTCTTGGCAGTCTTACTTCAGTCTATTTTTGGACGATAGCTGTCATTTATAACTCTGCAGGTTTGTGAATTACAGTGCCCCTGAGCTCCTTTCTTCAACTCGCTTTCTTGTGACCTGGCCGCAACACCGCAGGATGGCTTCAGGCCCTAATCTGTTTCTGGCACGGCACGCTGAGCCTTTGGTTAATTCCTCTTCCTGGTGGGAAATGAGAGTTAAATTTGCCCATCCAGACACCTCCAGCTAGTCTCTCATTGGTTCTCGCTATTCCTCTTCATCTTCCACAGAAATTGCAAACTGGGCCAAACAGGAGGTTAAAGGGACTGACTCTCCAAGTCGGGAGAGTGTTAGTAAAGCATCTGGAATGTTGCACCCGAGTACCAGGGTACGAAAACTGAGACATATTTGAACACGTCTCCCGATCACATGGTTGATCATACTCTGGGTTCCACATGCATCTTTTAGCTGAAGGAAGAATACCTTAAACCTGGAGAGTTGAGACCCGTGGAATGGGTACCGTGCAATATGACTTCAAAGGGTCTTCATTTGCTCACCGAACCTCTCCAATCCTATCACTGCTGCATTTATGCCCCTGTACACACGCTTGATTCTCTTTTGGAGACATAGCAATCCATAGGTTTTAAGATACTTACTAGTCAGGTACATTCTTAGGCGTTTAATATGGGTTGTTGAGTCCATTTCGTTGAGCAAGGAGTAGCTCTTGTCTATTCCATATTTGGCTTAAGGAACTTTATCTGTGCTAATTTCAATCTCTGGATTTATGCAGCACCCCAACTCACCTTTCCCCTTAAGCAAGCATAAGTTGGTTTTCTAAATTTGAGACCCTGTTCTGTTTTGGAATGCAGTTCCTGTGTAGCCAAGTTTACATTCCGTGTATTAGTGATATCTTATGATGTTTCTTTTTCTGTGTGACTTATTTCAGTTAGAATCATCGTACCTGAATCCACTCATTATGCTGCTACGGGCCTGATGACATAGATTTCATTGCTGAGTGATACTGCATTGTACGTAAGTACCACAAGTTCTTTATCCATTTTTCACTTTCTGTGATATTGAACTTGTACGGTAAACGAGGTTCTTGTAAACGGAGGCGTCCCGAACTTTGGGGTGGCTGTGTCTTTTTGATTTTAATTTCCCTAAGCTATAGGACCATAAGTGGAAGTGCCCTAGGCTCTGTTGCTTTGTTTTTTAGATGTTTCAGGAAACACCATACACTTCTCCTGAGTGTCTGTTGGCAATTTACATCCCGCCCATCAGCATAACAAGGCTCCCAGTTCTACATGGCCTGTCCTGCCTTTCTGGATTTTACACTTTTTTCAGATGGCCCCTTTGACCGGGGGGAAGTGAGACTTCATTGTAGTGCAGATTTCCTTTGCAAGTTTGGTTGGTTGGCCAAAAAGGGCGTATGCGTTTTTTCCTGAATATATTCAGGAAAAAACGCATACGCCCTTTTTGGCCAAGTGCATCATTGTGGACGTTCTGCCTCTTTTCCTATGCTTTCAATGCAATTCCAGTCTACCTCCTGAAATCGGTTTCCTGTAATTCTGCCCCGCTTTCAAGTCCTCTTGGCAGCCTTACTTCAGTCTATTTTTGGACGATAGCTGTCATTTATAACTCTGCAGGTTTGTGAATTACAGTGCCCCTGAGCTCCTTTCTTCAACTCGCTTTCTTGTGACCTGGCCGCAACACCGCAGGATGTCTTCAGGCCCTAATCTGGTTCTGGCACGGCACGCTGAGCCTTTGGTTAATTACACTTCCTGGTGGGAAATGACAGTTAAATTTGCCCATCCAGACACCTCCAGCTAGTCTCTCATTGGTTCTCGCTATTCCTGTTCATCTTCCACAGAAATTGCAAACTGGGCCAAACAGGAGGTTAAAGGGACTGACTCTCCAAGTCGGGAGAGTGTTAGTAAAGCGTCTGGAATGTTGCACCCGAGTACCAGGGTACGAAAACTGAGACATATTTGAACACGTCTCCCGATCACATGGTTGATCATACTCTGGGTTCCACATGCATGTTTTAGCTGAAGGAAGAATACCTTAAACCTGGAGAGTTGAGACCCGTGGAATGGGTACCATGCAATATGACTTCAAAGGGTCTTCATTTGCTCACCGAACATCTCCAATCCTATCACTGCTGCGTTTATGCCCCTGTACACATGCTTGATTCTCTTTCGGAGACATAGCAATCCATAGGTTTTAAGATAATTACTAGTCAGGTACATTCTTAGGCGTTTAATATGCGGTGTTGAGTCCATTTCTTTGAGCAAGGAGTAGCTCTTGTCTATTCCATATTTGGCTTAAGGAACTTTATCTGTGCTCATTTCAATCTCTGGTTTTATGCAGCACCCCAACTCACCTTTCCCCTTAAGCAAGCATAAGTTGATTTTCTAAATTTGAGACCCTGTTCTGTTCTGTAATTCAGTTCCTGTGTAGCCAAGTATACATTCCGTGTATTACTGATATCTTATGATGTTTCTTTTTCTGTGTGACTTATTTCAGTTAGAATCATCATACCTGAATCCACTCATTGTGCTGCTAAGGGCCTGATGACATAGATTTCATTGCTGAGTGATATTGCTTTGTAAGTAAATACCACAACTTCTTTATCCATTTTTCACTTTCTGCGATGTTGAACTTGTACTTTAAACGAGGTTCTTGTAAACAGAGGCGTCCGAAACTTTGGGGTGGCTGTGTCTTTTTGATTTTAATTTCCCTAAGCTATAGGACCATAAGTGGCAGTGCCCTAGGCTCTGTTGCTTTGTTTTTTAGATGTTTCAGGAAACACCATACACTTCTCCCGAGTGTCTGTTGGCAATTTACATCCCGCCCATCAGCATAACAAGGCTCCCAGTTCTCCATGGCCTGTCCTGCCTTTCTGGATTTTACACTTTTTTCAGATGGCCCTTTTGACCGGGGGGAAGTGAGACTTCATTGTAGTGCAGATTTCCTTTGCAAGCTTGCTTGGTTGGCCAAAAAGGGCGTATGCGTTTTTTCCTGAATATATTCAGGAAAAAATGCATACGCCCTTTTTGGCCAAGTGCATCATTGTGGACGTTCTGCCTCTTTTCCTATGCTTTCAATGCAATTCCAGTCTACCTCCTGAAATCGGTTTCCTGCAATTCTGCCCCGCTTTCAAGTCCTCTTGGCAGCCTTACTTCAGTATATTTTGGACGATAGCTGTCATTTATAACTCTGCAGGTTTGTGAATTACAGTGCCCCTGAGCTCCTTTCTTCAACTCGCTTTCTTGTGAGCTGGCCGCAACACCGCAGGATGGCTTCAGGCCCTAATCTGGTTCCGGCCCGGCATGCTGAGCCTTTGGTTAATTCCTCTTCCTGGTGGGAAATGAGAGTTAAATTTGCCCGTCCAGACACCTGCAGCTAGCCTCTCATTGGTTCTCGCTATTCCTGTTCATCTTCCGCAGAAATTGCAAACTGGGCCAATCAGGAGGTTAAAGGGACTGACTCTCCGAGTCGGGAGAGTGTTAGTAAAGCGTCTGGAGTGTTGCACCCGAGTACCAGGGTAGGAAAACTGAGACATATTTGAACACGTCTCCCGTTCACATGGTTGATCATACTCTGGGTTCCACATGCATGTTTTAGCTGAAGGAAGAATACCTTAAACCTGGAGAGTTGAGACCCGTGGAATGGGTACCGTGCAATATGACTTCAAAGGGTCTTCATTTGCTCACCGAACCTCTCCAATCCTATCACTGCTGCATTTATGCCCCTGTACACACGCTTGATTCTCTTTTGGAGACATAGCAATCCATAGGTTTTAAGATACTTACTAGTCAGGTACATTCTTAGGCGTTTAATATGGGGTTTTGAGTCCATTTCGTTGAGCAAGGAGTAGCTCTTGTCTATTCCATATTTGGCTTAAGGAACTTTATCTGTGCTCATTTCAATCTCTGGTTTTATGCAGCACCCCAACTCACCTTTCCCCTTAAGCAAGCATAAGTTGGTTTTCTAAATTTGAGACCCTGTTCTGTTTTGGAATGCAGTTCCTGTGTAGCCAAGTTTACATTCCGTGTATTAGTGATATCTTATGATGTTTCTTTTTCTGTGTGACTTATTTCAGTTAGAATCATCGTACCTGAATCCACTCATTATGCTGCTACGGGCCTGATGACATAGATTTCATTGCTGAGTGATACTGCATTGTACGTAAGTACCACAAGTTCTTTATCCATTTTTCACTTTCTGTGATATTGAACTTGTACGGTAAACGAGGTTCCTGTAAACGGAGGCGTCCCAAACTTTGGGGTGGCTGTGTCTTTTTGATTTTAATTTCCCTAAGCTATAGGACCATAAGTGGAAGTGCCCTAGGCTCTGTTGCTTTGTTTTTTAGATGTTTCAGGAAACACCATACACTTCTCCCGAGTGGTTGTTGGCAATTTACATCCCGCCAATCAGCATAACAAGGCTCCCAGTTCTCCATGGCCTGTCCTGCCTTTCTGGATTTTACACTTTTTTCAGATGGCCCTTTTGACCGGGGGGAAGTGAGACTTCATTGTAGTGCAGATTTCCTTTGCAAGCTTGCTTGGTTGGCCAAAAAGGGCGTATGCGTTTTTTCCTGAATATATTCAGGAAAAAACGCATACGCCCTTTTTGGCCAAGTGCATCATTGTGGACGTTCTGCCTCATTTCCTATGCTTTCAATGCAATTCCAGTCTACCTCCTGAAATCGGTTTCCTGCAATTCTGCCCCGCTTTCAAGTCCTCTTGGCAGCCTTACTTCAGTCTATTTTTGGACGATAGCTGTCATTTATAACTCTGCAGGTTTGTGAATTACAGTGCCCCTGAGCTCCTTTCTTCAACTCGCTTTCTTGTGACCTGGCCGCAACACCGCAGGATGGCTTCAGGCCCTAATCTGGTTCTGGCACGGCACGCTGAGCCTTTGGTTAATTCCTCTTCCTGGTGGGAAATGAGAGTTAAATTTGCCCATCCAGACACCTCCAGCTAGTCTCTAATAGGTTCTCGCTATTCCTGTTCATCTTCCACAGAAATTGCAAACTGGGCCAAACAGGAGGTTAAAGGGACTGACTTTCCAAGTCGGGAGAGTGTTAGTAAAGCATCTGGAATGTTGCACCCGAGTACCAGGGTACAAAAACTGAGACATATTTGAACACGTCTCCCGATCACATGGTTGATCATACTCTGGGTTCCACATGCATCTTTTAGCTGAAGGAAGAATACCTTAAACCTGGAGAGTTGAGACCCGTGGAATGGATACCGTGCAATATGACTTCAAAGGGTCTTCATTTGCTCACCGAACCTCTCCAATCCTATCACTGCTGCATTTATGCCCCTGTACACACGCTTGATTCTCTTTTGGAGACATAGCAATCCATAGGTTTTAAGATACTTACTAGTCAGGTACATTCTTAGGCGTTTAATATGGGGTTTTGAGTCCATTTCGTTGAGCAAGGAGTAGCTCTTGTCTATTCCATATTTGGCTTAAGGAACTTTATCTGTGCTCATTTCAATCTCTGGTTTTATGCAGCACCCCAACTCACCTTTCCCCTTAAGCAAGCATAAGTTGGTTTTCTAAATTTGAGACCCTGTTCTGTTTTGGAATGCAGTTCCTGTGTAGCCAAGTTTACATTCCGTGTATTAGTGATATCTTATGATGTTTCTTTTTCTGTGTGACTTATTTCAGTTAGAATCATCGTACCTGAATCCACTCATTATGCTGCTACGGGCCTGATGACATAGATTTCATTGCTGAGTGATACTGCATTGTACGTAAGTACCACAAGTTCTTTATCCATTTTTCACTTTCTGTGATATTGAACTTGTACGGTAAACGAGGTTCTTGTAAACGGAGGCGTCCCAAACTTTGGGGTGGCTGTGTCTTTTTGATTTTAATTTCCCTAAGCTATAGGACCATAAGTGGAAGTGCCCTAGGCTCTGTTGCTTTGTTTTTTAGATGTTTCAGGAAACACCATACACTTCTCCCGAGTGGTTGTTGGCAATTTACATCCCGCCCATCAGCATAACAAGGCTCCCAGTTCTCCATGGCCTGTCCTGCCTTTCTGGATTTTACACTTTTTTCAGATGGCCCTTTTGACCGGGGGGAAGTGAGACTTCATTGTAGTGCAGATTTCCTTTGCAAGCTTGCTTGGTTGGCCAAAAAGGGCGTATGCGTTTTTTCCTGAATATATTCAGGAAAAAACGCATACGCCCTTTTTGGCCAAGTGCATCATTGTGGACGTTCTGCCTCTTTTCCTATGCTTTCAATGCAATTCCAGTCTACCTCCTGAAATCGGTTTCCTGCAATTCTGCCCCGCTTTCAAGTCCTCTTGGCAGCCTTACTTCAGTCTATTTTTGGACGATAGCTGTCATTTATAACTCTGCAGGTTTGTGAATTACAGTGCCCCTGAGCTCCTTTCTTCAACTCGCTTTCTTGTGACCTGGCCGCAACACCGCAGGATGGCTTCAGGCCCTAATCTGGTTCTGGCATGGCACGCTGAGCCTTTGGTTAATTGCTCTTCCTGGTGGGAAATGAGAGTTAAATTTGCCCATCCAGACACCTCCAGCTAGTCTCTCATTGGTTCTCGCTATTCCTGTTCATCTTCCACAGAAATTGCAAACTGGGCCAAACAGGAGGTTAAAGGGACTGACTCTCCAAGTCGGGAGAGTGTTAGTAAAGCATCTGGAATGTTGCACCCGAGTACCAGGGTACGAAAACTGAGACATATTTGAACACGTCTCCCATTCACATGGTTGATCATACTCTGGGTTCCACATGCATCTTTTAGCTGAAGGAAGAATACCTTAAACCTGGAGAGTTGAGACCCGTGGAATGGGTACCGTGCAATATGACTTCAAAGGGTCTTCATTTGCTCACCGAACCTCTCCAATCCTATCACTGCTGCATTTATGCCCCTGTACACACGCTTGATTCTCTTTTGGAGACATAGCAATCCATAGGTTTTAAGATACTTACTATTCAGGTACATTCTTAGGCGTTTAATATGGGGTTTTGAGTCCATTTCGTTGAGCAAGGAGTAGCTCTTGTCTATTCCATATTTGGCTTAAGGAACTTTATCTGTGCTCATTTCAATCTCTGGTTTTATGCAGCACCCCAACTCACCTTTCCCCTTAAGCAAGCATAAGTTGGTTTTCTAAATTTGAGACCCTGTTCTGTTTTGGAATGCAGTTCCTGTGTAGCCAAGTTTACATTCCGTGTATTAGTGATATCTTATGATGTTTCTTTTTCTGTGTGACTTATTTCAGTTAGAATCATCGTACCTGAATCCACTCATTATGCTGCTACGGGCCTGATGACATAGATTTCATTGCTGAGTGATACTGCATTGTACGTAAGTACCACAAGTTCTTTATCCATTTTTCACTTTCTGTGATATTGAACTTGTACGGTAAACGAGGTTCTTGTAAACGGAGGCGTCCCGAACTTTGGGGTGGCTGTGTCTTTTTGATTTTAATTTCCCTAAGCTATAGGACCATAAGTGGAAGTGCCCTAGGTTCTGTTGCTTTGTTTTTTAGATGTTTCAGGAAACACCATACACTTCTCCCGAGTGTCTGTTGGCAATTTACATCCCGCCCATCAGCATAACAAGGCTCCCAGTTCTCCATGGCCTGTCCTGCCTTTCTGGATTTTACACTTTTTTCAGATGGCCCTTTTGACCGGGGGGAAGTGAGACTTCATTGTAGTGCAGATTTCCTTTGCAAGCTTGCTTGGTTGGCCAAAAAGGGCGTATGCGTTTTTTCCTGAATATATTCAGGAAAAAACGCATACGCCCTTTTTGGCCAAGTGCATCATTGTGGACGTTCTGCCTCTTTTCCTATGCTTTCAATGCAATTCCAGTCTACCTCCTGAAATCGGTTTCCTGTAATTCTGCCCCGCTTTCAAGTCCTCTTGGCAGCCTTACTTCAGTCTATTTTTGGACGATAGCTGTCATTTATAACTCTGCAGGTTTGTGAATTACAGTGCCCCTGAGCTCCTTTCTTCAACTCGCTTTCTTGTGACCTGGTCGCAACACCGCAGGATGTCTTCAGGCCCTAATCTGGTTCTGGCACGGCACGCTGAGCCTTTGGTTAATTCCTCTTCCTGGTGGGAAATGAGAGTTAAATTTGTCCATCCATACACCTCCAGCTAGTCTCTCATTGGTTCTCGCTATTCCTCTTCATCTTCCACATAAATTGCAAACTGGGCCAAACAGGAGGTTAAAGGGACTGACTCTCCAAGTCGGGAGAGTGTTAGTTAAGCATCTGGAATGTTGCACCCGAGTACCAGGGGAGGAAAACTGAGACATATTTGAACACGTCTCCCGATCACATGGTTGATCATACTCTGGGTTCCACATGCATATTTTAGCTGAAGGAAGAATACCTTAAACCTGGAGAGTTGAGACCCGTGTAATGGGTACCATGCAATATGACTTCAAAGGGTCTTCATTTGCTCACCGAACCTCTCCAATCCTATCACTGCTGCGTTTATGCCCCTGTACACACGCTTGATTCTCTTTCGGAGACATAGCAATCCATAGGTTTTAAGATACTTACTAGTCAGGTACATTCTTAGGCGTTTAATATGGGCTGTTGAGTCCATTTCGTTGAGCAAGGAGTAGCTCTTGTCTATTCCATATTTGGCTTAAGGAACTTTATCTGTGCTCATTTCAATCTCTGCTTTTATGCAGCACCCCAACTCACCTTTACCCTTAAGCAAGCATAAGTTGGTTTTCTAAATTTGAGACCCTGTTCTGTTCTGTAATTCAGTTCCTGTGTAGCCAAGTTTACATTCCATGTATTACTGATATCTTATGATGTTTCTTTTTCTGTGTGACTTATTTCAGTTAGAATCATCATACCTGAATCCACTCATTGTGCTGCTAAGGGCCTGATGACACAGATTTCATTGCTGAGTGATATTGCTTTGTAAGTAAATACCACAACTTCTTTATCCATTTTTCACTTTCTGCGATGTTGAACTTGTACTGTAAACGAGGTTCTTGTAAACAGAGCCGTTCCAAACTTTGGGGTGGCTGTGTCTTTTTGATTTTAATTTCCCTAAGCTATAGGACCATAAGTGGAAGTGCCCTAGGTTCTGTTGCTTTGTTTTTTAGATGTTTCAGGAAACACCATACACTTCTCCCGAGTGGTTGTTGGCAATTTACATCCCGCCCATCAGCATAAGAAGGCTCCCAGTTCTCCATGGCCTGTCCTGCCTTTCTGGATTTTACCCTTTTTTCAGATGGCCCTTTTGACCGGGGGGAATGAGACTTCATTGTAGTGCAGATTTCCTTTGCAAGCTTGCTTGGTTGGCCAAAAAGGGCGTATGCGTTTTTTCCTGAATATATTCAGGAAAAAACGCATACGCCCTTTTTGGCCAAGTGCATCATTGTGGACGTTCTGCCTCTTTTCCTATGCTTTCAATGCAATTCCAGTCTACCTCCTGAAATCGGTTTCCTGCAATTCTGCCCCGCTTTCAAGTCCTCTTGGCAGCCTTACTTCAGTGTATTTTTGGACGTTAGTTGTCATTTATAACTCTGCATGTTTGTGAATTACAGTGCCCCTGAGCTCCTTTCTTCAACTCGCTTTCTTGTGAGCTGGCCGCAACACCGCAGGATGGCTTCAGGCCCTAATCTGGTTCCGGCACGGCACTCTGAGCCTTTGGTTATTTCCTCTTCCTGGTGGGAAATGAGAGTTAAATTTGCCCGTCCAGACACCTCCAGCTAGTCTCTCATTGGTTCTCGCTATTCCTGTTCATCTTCCGCAGAAATTGCAAACTGGGCCAAACAGGAGGTTAAAGGCGCTGACTCTCCAAGTGGGGAGAGTGTTAGTAAAGCGTCTGGAATGTTGCACCCGAGTACCAGGGGAGGAAAACTGAGACATATTTGAACACGTCTCCCGTTCACATGGTTGATCATACTCTGGGTTCCACATGCATGTTTTAGCTGAAGGAAGAATACCTAAAACCTGGGTAGTTGAAACCCGTGGAATGGGTACCATGCAATATGACTTCAAAGGGTCTTCATTTGCTAACTGAACCTCTCCAATCCTATCACTGCTGCGTTTATGCCCCTGTACACATGCTTGATTCTCTTTCGGAGACATAGCAATCTATAGGTTTTAAGATACTTACTAGTCAGGTACATTCTTAGGCGTTTAATATGCGGTGTTGAGTCCATTTCATTGAGCAAGGAGTAGCTCTTGTCTATTCCATATTTGGCTTAAGGAACTTTATCTGTGCTCATTTCAATCTCTGGTTTTATGCAGCACCCCAACTCACCTTTCCCCTTAAGCAAGCATAAGTTGGTTTTCTAAATTTGAGACCCTGTTCTGTTCTGTAATTCAATTCCTGTGTAGCCAAGTTTCCATTCCGTGTATTACTGATATCTTATGATGTTTCTTTTTCTGTGTGACTTATTTCAGTTAGAATCATCGTACCTGAATCCACTCATTATGCTGCTACGGGCCTGATGACATAGATTTCATTGCTGAGTGATACTGCATTGTACGTAAGTACCACAAGTTCTTTATCCATTTTTCACTTTCTATGATATTGAACTTGTACGGTAAATGAGGTTCTTGTAAACACAGGCGTCCCAAACTTTGGGGTGGCTGTGTCTTTTTTATTTTAATTTCCCTAAGCTATAGGACCATAAGTGGAAGTGCCCTAGGCTCTGTTGCTTTGTTTTTTAGATGTTTCAGGAAACACCATACACTTCTCCTGAGTGTCTGTTGGCAATTTACATCCCACCCATCAGCATAACAAGGCTCCCAGTTCTCCATGGCCTGTCCTGCCTTTCTGGATTTTACACTTTTTTCAGATGGCCCTTTTGACCGGGGGGAAGTGAGACTTCATTGTCGTGCAGATTTCCTTTGCAAGCTTGCTTGGTTGGCCAAAAAGGGCGTATGCGTTTTTTCCTGAATATATTCAGGAAAAAACGCATACGCCCTTTTTGGCCAAGTGCATCATTGTGGACGTTCTGCCTCTTTTCCTATGCTTTCAATGCAATTCCAGTCTACCTCCTGAAATCGGTTTCCTGCAATTCTGCCCCGCTTTCAAGTCCTCTTGGCAGCCTTACTTCAGTCTATTTTTGGACGATAGCTGTCATTTATAACTCTGCAGGTTTGTGAATTACAGTGCCCCTGAGCTCCTTTCTTCAACTCGCTTTCTTTTGAGCTGGCCGCAACACCGCAGGATGGCTTCAGGCCCTAATCTGGTTCCGGCATGGCACGCTGAGCCTTTGGTTAATTCCTCTTCCTGGTGGGAAATGAGAGTTAAATTTGCCCGTCCAGACACCTCCAGCTAGTCTCTCATTGGTTCTCGCTATTCCTGTTCATCTTCCGCAGAAATTGCAAACTGGGCCAAACAGGAGGTTAAAGGGACTGACTCTCCAAGACGGGAGAGTGTTAGTAAAGCATCTGGAATGTTGCACCCGAGTACCAGGGTACGAAAACTGAGACATATTTGAACACGTCTCCCGATCACATGGTTGATCATACTCTAGGTTCCACATGCATGTTTTAGCTGAAGGAAGAATACCTTAAACCTGGGTAGTTGAAACCCGTGGAATGGGTACCATGCAATATGACTTCAAAGGGTCTTCATTTGCTCACCGAACCTCTCCAATCCTATCACTGCTGCGTTTATGCCCCTGTACACATGCTTGATTCTCCTTCGGAGACATAGCAATCCATAGGTTTTAAGATACTTACTAGTCAGGTACATTCTTAGGCGTTTAATATGGGGTGTTGAGTCCATTTCGTTGAGCAAGGAGTAACTCTTGTCTATTCCATATTTGGCTTAAGGAACTTTATCTGTGCTCATTTCAATCTCTGGTTTTATGCAGCACCCAAACTCACTTTTACCCTTAAGCAAGCATAAGTTGGTTTTCTAAATTTGAGACCCTGTTCTGTTCTGTAATTCAGTTCCTGTGTAGCCAAGTTTACATTCCGTGTATTACTGATATCTTATGATGTTTCTTTTTCTGTGTGACTTATTTCAGTTAGAATCATCATACCTGAATCCACTCATTGTGCTGCTAAGGGCCTGATGACACAGATTTCATTGCTGAGTGATATTGCTTTGTAAGTAAATACCACAACTTTTTTATCCATTTTTCACTTTCTGCGATGTTGAACTTGTACTGTAAATGAGGTTTTTGTAAACAGAGCCGTTCCAAAATTTGGGGTGGCTGTGTCTTTTTGATTTTAAATTCCCTAAGCTATAGGACCATAATTGGAAGTGCCTAGGCTCTGTTGCTTTGTTTTTTAGATGTTTCAGGAAACACCATACACTTCTCCCAAGTGGTTGTTGGCAATTTACATCCCGCCCATCAGCATAACAAGGCTCCCAGTTCTCCATGGCCTGTCCTGCCTTTCTGGATTTTACCCTTTTTTCAGATGGCCCTTTTGACCAGGGGGAAGTGAGACTTCATTGTAGTGCAGATTTCCTTTGCAAGCTTGCTTGGTTGGCCAAAAAGGGCGTATGCGTTTTTTCCTGAATATATTCAGGAAAAAACGCATACGCCCTTTTTGGCCAAGTGCATCATTGTGGATGTTCTGCCTCTTTTCCTATGCTTTCAATGCAATTCCAGTCTACCTCCTGAAATCGGTTTCCTGCAATTCTGCCCCGCTTTCAAGTCCTCTTGGCAGCCTTACTTCAGTCTATTTTTGGACGATAGCTGTCATTTATAACTCTGCAGGTTTGTGAATTACAGTGCCCCTGAGCTCCTTTCTTCAACTCGCTTTCTTTTGAGCTGGCCGCAACACCGCAGGATGGCTTCAGGCCCTAATCTGGTTCCGGTACGGCACGCTGAGCCTTTGGTTATTTCCTCTTCCTGGTGGGAAATGAGAGTTAAATTTGCCCGTCCAGACACCTCCAGCTAGCCTCTTATTGGTTCTCGCTATTCCTGTTCATCTTCCGCAGAAATTGCAAACTGGGCCAAACAGGAGGTTAAAGGCGCTGACTCTCCAAGTGGGGAGAGTGTTAGTAAAGCGTCTGGAATGTTGCACCCGAGTACCAGGGGAAGAAAACTGAGACATATTTGAACACGTCTCCCGATCACATGGTTGATCATACTCTGGGTTCCACATGCATGTTTTAGCTGAAGGAAGAATACCTAAAACCTGGGTAGTTGAAACCCGTGGAATGGGTACCATGCAATATGACTTCAAAGGGTCTTCATTTGCTCACCGAACCTCTCCAATCCTATCACTGCTGCGTTTATGCCCCTGTACACATGCTTGATTCTCTTTCGGAGACATAGCAATCTATAGGTTTTAAGATACTTACTAGTCAGGTACATTCTTAGGCGTTTAATATGCGGTGTTGAGTCCATTTCGTTGAGCAAGGAGTAGCTCTTGTCTATTCCATATTTGGCTTAAGGAACTTTATCTGTGCTCATTTCAATCTCTGGTTTTATGCAGCACCCCAACTCACCTTTCCCCTTAAGCAAGCATAAGTTGGTTTTCTAAATTTGAGACCCTGTTCTGTTCTGTAATTCAGTTCCTGTGTAGCCAAGTTTCCATTCCGTGTATTACTGATATCTTATGATGTTTCTTTTTCTGTGTGACTTATTTCAGTTAGAATCATCGTACCTGAATCCACTCATTATGCTGCTACGGGCCTGATGACATAGATTTCATTGCTGAGTGATACTGCATTGTACGTAAGTACCACAAGTTCTTTATCCATTTTTCACTTTCTGTGATATTGAACTTGTACGGTAAACGAGGTTCTTGTAAACAGAGGCGTCCCAAATTTGGGGTGGCTGTGTCTTTTTGATTTTAATTTCCCTAAGCTATAGGACCATAAGTGGAAGTGACCTAGGCTCTGTTGCTTTGTTTTTTAGATGTTTCAGGAAACACCATACACTTCTCCCGAGTGTCTGTTGGCAATTTACATCCCACCCATCAGCATAACAAGGCTCCCAGTTCTCCATGGCCTGTCCTGCCTTTCTGGATTTTACACTTTTTTCAGATGGCCCTTTTGACCGGGGGGAAGTGAGACTTCATTGTAGTGCAGATTTCCTTTGCAAGCTTGCTTGGTTGGCCAAAAAGGGCGTATGCGTTTTTTCCTGAATATATTCAGGAAAAAACGCATACGCCCTTTTTGGCCAAGTGCATCATTGTGGACGTTCTGCCTCTTTTCCTATGCTTTCCATGCAATTCCAGTCTACCTCCGGAAATCGGTTTCCTGCAATTCTGCCCCGCTTTCAAGTCCTCTTGGCAGCCTTACTTCAGTCTATTTTTGGACGATAGCTGTCATTTATAACTCTGCAGGTTTGTGAATTACAGTGCCCCTGAGCTCCTTTCTTCAACTCGCTTTCTTGTGAGCTGGCCGCAACACCGCAGGATGGCTTCAGGCCCTAATCTGGTTCCGGCACGGCACGCTGAGCCTTTGGTTAATTCCTCTTCCTGGTGGGAAATGAGAGTTAAATTTGCCCGTCCAGACACCTCCAGCTAGTCTCTCATTGGTTCTCGCTATTCCTGTTCATCTTCCGCAGAAATTGCAAACTGGGCCAAACAGGAGGTTAAAGGGACTGACTCTCCAAGACGGGAGAGTGTTAGTAAAGCGTCTGGAATGTTGCACCCGAGTACCAGGGTACGAAATCTGAGACATATTTGAACACGTCTTCCGATCACATGGTTGATCATACTCTAGGTTCCACATGCATGTTTTAGCTGAAGGAAGAATACCTTAAACCTGGGTAGTTGAAACCCGTGGAATGGGTACCATGCAATATGACTTCAAAGGGTCTTCATTTGCTCACCGAACATCTCCAATCCTATCACTGCTGCGTTTATGCCCCTGTACACATGCTTGATTCTCTTTCGGAGACATAGCAATCCATAGGTTTTAAGATACTTACTAGTCAGGTACATTCTTAGGCGTTTAATATGTGGTGTTGAGTCCATTTCGTTGAGCAAGAAGTAGCTCTTGTCTATTCCATATTTGGCTTAAGGAACTTTATCTGTGCTCATTTCAATCTCTGGTTTTATGCAGCACCCCAACTCACCTTTCCCCTTAATTAAGCTGAAGTTGGTTTTCTAAATTTGAGACCCTGTTCTGTTCTGTAATTCAGTTCCTGTGTAGCCAAGTTTACATTCCGTGTATTACTGATATCTTATGATGTTTCTTTTTCTGTGTGACTTATTTCAGTTAGAATCATCATACCTGAATCCACTCATTGTGCTGCTAAGGGCCTGATGACACAGATTTCATTGCTGAGTGATATTGCTTTGTAAGTAAATACCACAACTTTTTTATCCATTTTTCACTTTCTGCGATGTTGAACTTGTACTGTAAACGAGGTTTTTGTAAACAGAGCCGTTCCAAAATTTGGGGTGGCTGTGTCTTTTTGATTTTAAATTCCCTAAGATATAGGACCATAATTGGAAGTGCCTAGGCTCTATTGCTTTGTTTTTTAGATGTTTCAGGAAACACCATACACTTCTCCCGAGTGGTTGTTGGCAATTTACATCCCGCCCATCAGCATAACAAGGCTCCCAGTTCTCCATGGCCTGTCCTGCCTTTCTGGATTTTACCCTTTTTTCAGATGGCCCTTTTGACCAGGGGGAAGTGAGACTTCATTGTAGTGCAGATTTCCTTTGCAAGCTTGCTTGGTTGGCCAAAAAGGGCGTATGCGTTTTTTCCTGAATATATTCAGGAAAAAACGCATACGCCCTTTTTGGCCAAGTGCATCATTGTGGATGTTCTGCCTCTTTTCCTATGCTTTCAATGCAATTCCAGTCTACCTCCTGAAATCGGTTTCCTGCAATTCTGCCCCGCTTTCAAGTCCTCTTGGAAGCCTTACTTCAGTCTATTTTTGGACGATAGCTGTCATTTATAACTCTGCAGGTTTGTGAATTACAGTGCCCCTGAGCTCCTTTCTTCAACTTACTTTCTTTTGAGCTGGCCGCAACACCGCAGGATGGCTTCAGGCCCTAATCTGGTTCCGGTACGGCACGCTGAGCCTTTGGTTATTTCCTCTTCCTGGTGGGAAATGAGAGTTAAATTTGCCCGTCCAGACACCTCCAGCTAGCCTCTTATTGGTTCTCGCTATTCCTGTTCATCTTCCGCAGAAATTGCAAACTGGGCCAAACAGGAGGTTAAAGGCGCTGACTCTCCAAGTGGGGAGAGTGTTAGTAAAGCGTCTGGAATGTTGCACCCGAGTACCAGGGGAGGAAAACTGAGACATATTTGAACACGTCTCCCGATCACATGGTTGATCATACTCTGGGTTCCACATGCATGTTTTAGCTGAAGGAAGAATACCTTAAACCTGGGTAGTTGAAACCCGTGGAATGGGTACCATGCAATATGACTTCAAAGGGTCTTCATTTGCTCACCGAACCTCTCCAATCCTATCACTGCTGCGTTTATGCCCCTGTACACATGCTTGATTCTCTTTCGGAGACATAGCAATCCATAGGTTTTAAGATACTTACTAGTCAGGTACATTCTTAGGCGTTTAATATGTGGTGTTGAGTCCATTTCGTTGAGCAAGGAGTAGCTCTTGTCTATTCCATATTTGGCTTAAGGAACTTTATCTGTGCTCATTTCAATCTCTGGTTTTATGCAGCACCCCAACTCACCTTTCCCCTTAATTAAGCTGAAGTTGGTTTTCTAAATTTGAGACCCTGTTCTGTTCTGTAATTCAGTTCCTGTGTAGCCAAGTTTACATTCCGGGTATTACTGATATCTTATGATGTTTCTTTTTCTGTGTGACTTATTTCAGTTAGAATCATCATACCTGAATCCACTCATTGTGATGCTAAGGGCCTGATGACACAGATTTCATTGCTGAGTGATATTGCTTTGTAAGTAAATACCACAACTTCTTTATCCATTTTTCACTTTCTGCGATGTTGAACTTGTACTGTAAACGAGGTTCTTGTAAACAGAGCCGTTCCAAACTTTGGGGTGGCTGTGTCTTTTTGATTTTAATTTCCCTAAGCTATAGGACCATAAGTGGCAGTGCCCTAGGCTCTGTTGCTTTGTTTTTTAGATGTTTCAGGAAACACCATACACTTCTCCCAGTGTCTGTTGGCAATTTACATCCCGCCCATCAGCATAACAAGGCTCCCAGTTCTCCATGGCCTGTCCTGCCTTTCTGGATTTTACACTTTTTTCAGATGGCCCTTTTGACCGGGGGGAAGTGAGACTTCATTGTAGTGCAGATTTCCTTTGCAAGCTTGCTTGGTTGGCCAAAAAGGGCGTATTCGTTTTTTCCTGAATATATTCAGGAAAAAACGCATACGCCCTTTTTGGCCAAGTGCATCATTGTGGACGTTCTGCCTCTTTTCCTATGCTTTCAATGCAATTCCAGTCTACCTCCTGAAACCGGTTTCTTGCAATTCTGCCCCGCTTTCAAGTCCTCTTGGCAGCCTTACTTCAGTATATTTTTGGACAATAGCTGTCATTTATAACTCTGCAGGTTTGTGAATTAAAGTGCCCCTGAGCTCCTTTCTTCAACTCGCTTTCTTGTGACCTGGCCGCAACACCGCAGGATGGCTTCAGGCCCTAATCTGGTTCCAGCCCGGCATGCTGAGCCTTTGGTTAATTCCTCTTCCTGGTGGGAAATGAGAGTTAAATTTGCCCGTTCAGACACCTCCAGCTAGCCTCCCATTGGTTCTCGCTATTCCTGTTCATCTTCCGCAGAAATTGCAAACTGGGCCAAACAGGAGGTTAAAGGCACTGACTCTCCAAGTCGGGAGTGTTAGTAAAGCGTCTGGAATGTTGCACCCGAGTACCAGGGGAGGAAAACTGAGACATATTTGAAAACGTCTCCCGTTCACACGGTTGATCATACTCTGGGTTCCACATGCATGTTTTAGCTGAAGGAAGAATACCTTAAACCTGGAGAGTTGAGACCCGTGGAATGGGTACCATGCAATATGACTTCAAAGGGTCTTCATTTGCTCACCGAACCTCTCCAATCCTATCACTGCTCCGTTTATGCCCCTGTACACACGCTTGATTCTCTTTTGGAGACATAGCAATCCATAGGTTTTAAGATACTTACTAGTCAGGTACATTCTTAGGCGTTTAATATGGGGTGTTGAGTCCATTTCGTTGAGCAAGGAGTAGCTCTTGTCTATTCCATATTTGGCTTAAGGAACTTTATCTGTGCTCATTTCAATCTCTGGTTTTATGCAGCACCCCAACTCACCTTCCCCCTTAAGCAAGCATAAGTTGGTTTTCTAAACTTGAGACACTGTTCTGTTTTGTAATTCAGTTCATGTGTAGCCAAGTCGACATTCTGTGTATTAATGATACCTTATGATGTTTCTTTTCTGTGTGACTTATTTCAGTTCGAATCATCATACCTGAATCCACTCATTATGCTGCTACGGGCCTGATGACATAGATTTCATTGCTGAGTGATATTGCATTGTACGTAAGTACCACAAGTCCTTTATCCATTTTTCACTTTCTGCGATATTGAACTTGTACCGTAAACGAGGTTCTTGTAAACAGAGCCATCCCAAACTTTGGGGTGGCTGTGTCTTTTTGATTTTAATTTCCCTAAGCTATAGGACCATAAGTGGAAGTGCCCTAGGCTCTGTTGCTTTGTTTTTTAGATGTTTCAGGAAACACCATACACTTCTCCAGAGTGGCTGTTGGCAATTTACATCCCGCCCATCAGCATAAGAAGGCTCCCAGTTCTCCATGGCCTGTCGTGCCTTTATGGATTTTACACTTTTTTCAGATGGCCCTTTTGACCGGGGGGAAGTGAGACTTCATTGTAGTGCAGATTTCCTTTGCAAGCTTGCTTGGTTGGCCAAAAAGTGCGTATGCGTTTTTTCCTGAATATATTCAGGAAAAAACGCATACGCCCTTTTTGGCCAAGTGCATCATTGTCGAGTTTCTGACTCTCTTCATATGCTTTCAATGCAATTCCTCTCTACCTCCTGAAATCGGTTTCCTGCAATTCTGCCTTGCTTTCAATGCCTCTTCATAGCCTTACCTCAATATATTTTTTAAAAATAGTTGGCCTTTATAACTCTGCAGGTTTTTGAATTGCAGTGGCCCTTAGCTCCATTTTTTAGCTCTTATTTTTGTGGTCTTGCCCCATAACCACAGGATTCCTTGAAGCCCTATTTTTCTTCTGGGGCACCTTGCTGTGCCTTTGGTTAATTCTTCTTACTGATGTGATATTAGAGTGACATGTGCCCATTGAAACCGCTACAGCTAGTTTCTCACTGGTTCCCCCTATTCCCATTCATCCTCTGCACTAACTGCAGACTGTGCGATACCAGAACTTAAAGGCATTGACTCCATGTGGGGATGTTGTTAGTAAAGCGGCTGGAATGTCGATCCGGAGCCCCAGGAGAGGAAAAATGAGGTGCGTTTTAGAAACCTTTCCCGATCATATGGTATACCAGTCGCTGGGTTTCCCAAGCATGGTTTAGCTGTAGGAAGATTCCCTTCAACCTGGAGTGTTGGGACCCTTGGACTGAGTAGCATGAAGTATTGCATTAAACTTTCGGCAGTTGCTCACCAAAGCTCACCAATCCTGTCAGCCCCAAGTGTCCAGCCTTATGTCTTATCCAGCTGTGGGTTTATATGTGGTCAATCCAGGTTGCATCACAGCCCCTGAGCGAATTTTGTAAGAATTTTTCTCTCTTTCATTGTTTCAGCGTTTTGTTTTTAAAATTTATTTCTATAATGGGGTTTAGCTCCTTTTCACTGCTGTGTTTGTGCCGCTCTGCACACACTTGATTCCCTTATGGAGATATGTCAATACATGGGTTTTAAGATTCTTATTCCTCAGATATATTTCTCTGCGGTGTATAGGGTGTGTTGAGGCCTGTTCATTGAGCAAGGTGTAGATCTTGTCTAATACCTATTTGGTTTATTGAACGGTATCTGTGCTAATTTCAAACTCTGGTTTTATGCATCACCCCACCTCTCCTTTCCCCTTAAGCTGACATAAGTGTGTTTTCTAAATGTGAGACACTGTTCTGTTCTGTAATTCATTTCTTGTGCAGCCATATTTACCCTCCCTCTATAAGTGATATCTTATGATATGTTTCTTTTTCTGTTTGACTTATTTCAAGTAGTATTATCGGACCTAAATCCACTCTTTATCCTTCTACTAGCCTTATTACATTGATTTCATGGTGAAGAGATATTCCATTGTACATAAGTACCACATCTTCTTTATCCATTGTTCTCTTTCCTGGGATATTTAAGGTGTACTGAAGTTGAGGTTCTTGTAAACAGAGTAGCCCTAAACTGTGGTGTGCTTGTGTCTTGTTGATTTTTAGACTTCCCTAGATATACTCCCATGATTGGAAGTGTCCTATGCTCTGTAGCTCTGTTTTTTAGATGATTTAGGAACCACCATACACTTCTCCAGAGTGGCTCTCGGCAGTTCACACACTGCCCATCAGCGTATAAAGGCTCCCTGTTCTCCATGGCCTGTCCTGCATTTCTGGTTTTTACAATTTTTTAGGATGGCCCTTTTGACCGGTGGGAAGTGAGACTTCTTTGTTGTGCACATTTGCATTGCTTGCTTGCTTCGTTGCCCATAAAGTGCGTATGCGTTTTTTCCTGGATATAATCAGGAAAAAACGCATACGCCCTTTTGGGCCAACTGCATCATTGTCGAAATTCTGCCGCTTTTCATGTGCGTTAAAGACGAGTCCAATCTATCTCTTGAAATCTGTTTCTTGCAATTCTGTCTTGCATTCAGATCCTCTTCTTTGCCTTACCTCAACATATTTTTGGACGTTAGTTTTCATTTATAACTCTGCAGGTTTGTGAATTGCAGTGACCCTGAGCTCCATTTTTTAAGTTGCTCTTTTGTGAGCTGGCCTCAAACCCGCAGGATTGCTTCAGGCCCTATTTTGGCTCCGGCGAGGCAGGCTGAGCCTTTCTTTAATTCTTATTCTTAATGGGAAATTAGAGTGATATGTGCCCGTCCAAACCCCTACAACTCTTCTCTCATTGGTTCCCCCTCTTCCCGTTCATCCTCCTCACAATTTGCAAAATGTGTGAAACAGAAGTTTAAATGTGCTGATTCTCCAAGTGGGGAGATTCTAAGTAGCGTGGCTGGAATGGTGAACAGGAGCACCAGGAGAGGATAAATGAGGTGCATTTTAGACACATCTCCCGATCACATGGTGTACAGTCCTCTGGGTTTTCCATGCATGTTTTAGCTGTAGGAAGATCCCTTGAACCTGCAGATTTGGGACCCATTGAATGGGTACCAGGTAGTATTACTTTAAAGGGTGTGCATTTCCTCACCCAACCTCACATTTCTCTTAGCGCAAACAGTTTCCAGCCTTATGTCTCATCCTGCTGTGGGTCTAGATGTGTTCAATCCATGTTGCATCACCATCCCTGAGGAAAAGTTGTAAGAGGTTTTCTCTGTCTCTCTGTCGTTTATTTTTTTCAATTTATTACTATATTGGTTACAGCTGATTTTCAAAGCTCTGTTTCTTGCTGCTGTACATCCACTTGATTCACGTACAGAGAGACATCAATAAATTCTTTTTCAGATTCTTACCAGTCGTATATATTCTTTTCCGGTGACTTGAGTGTGCTGAGTGCAGTTCTTTTAGCTACCGTGTAGGCCTTGTTGATTATCAGTTTGGTATTTGGAATGGTATCTTTGCTAATTTCAACCTCCTGGATGATGCCTCACCCCTCCCCACCTTTCCCGTTTAGCAGCCTTATGCGTGTTTTCTACATATTTGACTATGTTTTTGTTTTGTAATTTATTTCATGTGTAGCCATTTTGGATTCCACCTTTAAGTGATATCTTATGATATGTGTCTTTTTCTTTTTGAATTCTGTCACTTAGAATGATCATACGTAACTCCTCCGGAGTCATTACAACTGGCCATATTTCATTGATTTCCAGGCTGAATAATATTCCACTCTACCTAAGTACCACATCTCTATCCATTTTTTCCCTCCAGAGACATTTAAGTTATATCCTAGTCGAGGATCTTTTAAACAGAGAGGGGGTAAACATTGGGGTGCCTGTGTCCTCTCGATTTTTGTTTTTCCCAAGATATACGCCCATGAGTGCAAGTGCCCTATGCTCTGTAGCTCATTTTTTAGATGCTTTAGTAAACACAATACACTTCTCCAGAATGGCCGTTGGCAATATACATTTCCACTATAAGTCTCACAGGGCTCCCTCTTCTCGTTGCCCTGTCCTGCGTTTCTGTTGTTTATGCTTTATGAGGATGGCTCTTCTGACTGATGCGAAGTGATATCTTTTGTAGTATTGACTTCCAGTGCCCACCTGTTTGGTTGGCTAAAAAAGTGTATGCCCTTTTCTTGAATATATACAGAAAAGAACGCATACACCCTTTTTGGCCAACTGCAATGTTGGCAATGTTGGCAATGTTCAGCTCCTTTTCTTGTGCTTAATGGCGAGTCCTTTCTACCTCCTCAAATCCCTTTCCTGCCATTCTCCCTTGCTTACAAGTCCTTTTCTCTGACTTTCCTCAAGACATTTTTCAGTGATGGATATTTTCAACTCTGCAGTTTTGTGAATTTTACTGCCCCTGAGTTCCATTGTTCAACTTGTGTTTATGGGAACTGGCCACAAAGCAGCGGGATTTCCTCAAGCCCTATACTGTTTCCATGGGCAACCCTAGCCTTTGGTCAATTCGTCTTCCTGATTGGAAATTAGAGTGACATGTGCCTGTCTGAACACCTAGGACTTGTCTCTCATTGTTCCTCATCCTTCCACTTCATCCTCTGGACAAATTCCAAACTGTACGCAACAGGATGTTGACAGTGCTGACATCTCCAAGTGGGGAGACTGTTAGTAAAGACGCTGGAGGGGTGAACCCGAGCACCAGGAGATGAGGAGATGAGATGCCTTTTCCAAACTCTTCCCGATCAGACGGTATACCATCCTCTGGGTGTGACAGACATGTTTTAGCAGTAGGAAGAGTCCCATTCATGTAAGGAGAACACCAGGGCTTTTTCAAAATCAGTGTCTCCCCGAAACCCAAACTGGGGAATTTTTTAAGCTACAGCTACACATATGTTCATTAAGGGCCTTGGGAAGTAGGCAGAGTCCAAACTTTAGATGATTGAAGTCTTCAGGGTCAGAAGCACTCACCACCAGCTTCCCTTAGGCTACACTTTAACTGTCATTGATAGATGATGTCAATAAAAATATCTATTCTTTTTCAGATTATTTCCCCTTATAGGTTATTGCAAAATGTTGAGTGTAGTTCCCTGTGCTATACAGTAGTTCCTTGTTGATGATCTATTTTATACATAGCAGTGTGTATGTGTTCATTCCAAACTGTTAATTTATCCCTCCTCCCACCTTTCCCCTTTGGTAATAATAAATTATAAGATTTTATACTTCTCAGAAATGGGGGAGCTGAAAGAGAGGTATCATTTTCAATGGAAAAGCATTTAAAACAAGATTGAAGGTTTAACCAAGATTATTAGCTGTACATCCTTGGAAAGAAATCACTTCGTTTCTCTAATATTGACCTGACAAATAAGACAAACTTTTTCACTGAACTTGCTTATAAAAAGTGATGGAAATATCAAATGGAAGTGTTAAAAACATCTTATTTTACCCGAGCCTTATACACTGTTCTATGTTAACTACAGTTTGGCTCACACATCTGTTCATTGAGGTTACAATAGTCTCAATTTCTGTTACTGATCCTCCAGAGTGGACCCCAACAAGTGTCCCCCTGCCCAGTGTCATTGGGGCCAACAGATCGAGACTGAGTTTGGTTCACAAGCAAAGGAAACTTTATATTTTGATCAGAGAATGGAGAGGTGAGAGCATGCACTACCCCGTGGGCTGTGGGCTGGGCTGCTGTGTAGAGATCCTGTCAGAGTCAGTGGGAGGGAGGGAGGCGGCGGAGCTCTCGAGGGCCGGGTTGGCTGTAGCTCAGGCTCTATATCGTGGAGTCTGCACTGGGCCCCAGGAGCTGAGGTGTCGACCCAGCCATTCTGCACTAGGAAATCTGGTCTGAAGTGCCGGGTGTGGAACCTCTGCATGTGGGACCCTAGGAGCACGTGAAATTAGACAAAGCACAAAGGATAAAAAAGGTTAGACTTGACTTTATTGCCCAGATTCTATTTTTATCTCCCAGGGATTTTTAATGGGCTTTGCTGGGGACAAACCCCTCCTCTGCCTTTTGTCCCGTTCCTCATTCTTGGAGTGCTGAGGGTGCAGACCCTTCTTCTGTAACTGCTGAGTGCTGAGTTGGGAGCCCTCATACCCTGGGGCGAGGGTCAGAGCTTCTCCCCAGCAGCCTCCCGGTGACGTTGATTGTCCCCAGGACCCCTGCCTCCCTGCTCGTCCACCTGAGCACCAGCATTGGAAGTGTTATAGATTCTAATGACCTTTAAGGGTCCAGGAAAGAGATGTGCAGAGACGCTGTGGGGGCCGGTTTCACCCCGCCCCACATTTGTTCGGCCACCTTAGGCTGACCGTCTCTGCCAGCCTAGATGCTCTGACCAGTAGTCTGCGCTTTCTTCAATTAGGCCCCTGAATTAACGTACAAACAGCACCAGGTGTCAGAGCCCTGCCCGCTCAACTCCCAGACAGTCCAGGGTCAGTGGTGACCAAGGACCATGATGGCTACTGAGTCAACAGCCTTTTGAAGTAAACAGGAGTCCAGCCGGTCTTATTGGCCACCATCATCACGGTGTCTGTAGGCTTTTCTATGGTGACAGTGTGGTATACTGTTCCCCCGCCAAGATTATTAGCTCCCCTCTGGGTGCAGTAAGTCCTGCAAGCAGTAGTCTACTCTTTTGGGACACACTCTTGTTGTTTTATGAGAGAAACTCCAGGTCAAGTGATGTTCACACGAGTCGTCATGGTGCCCTGTTGCCCCCGGTTATCTCTCTGGATGTTGGAGTTGGAGGGCCTCCTCACTCGAGGTCGGTGTGCCCACGGAGCGAACCCTGCAACTTCAGGGCATGGTTGGTGGTTAGGATCACCACGTGGGGTCCTTTTCCCTTAGGAGGGAGGTGGCCTTTTGGGCTGCTGATTTCCAGGTTTTTAGATACCGCCAGTATCTTGGCCAGATGTGGCAGTGGGCCAAGCCCCTTAGTGACTGTAGTTTATCCTACCTGGATGGCATTCTTGCATTGTTCCATTTCAAGTGGTCCCAGTTTTTGCACTAATTCTCCAATGGCGATTCACCTTTCACCGGGATTGTAAAGATCAAAGGGTTTAGCTAAATTAGGGAGTTCCAGGGCAAGGGTCTGAATTGACTGCTCTTTCCATTCTTGAAAGGCCACTTCTGGATTCTATTCAAAAGGATCGTCATCTTTTCCTTTCAGTGTTTCATATAGAGGCCCAGCTAGTAGACTGTAGTTAGGGATCCAGAAGCAGCAAACCCTGGCCTCCCCAGGAACCCCTAAGCTGTCTTCTAGTTTTAGAAAGGGGTAAGGCTGAAAATGGTTTCTTCCCTTTCCTGGGATGGGCTTCTCTGACCTTCTGTGAGAATGAAGCCCAGGCAGGTCACCGCAGTCTGTGATATTTGAGCTTTTTCTTGGACAACTTCTATCCTTTATTGGCTTGGTAGTTCAGAGGCCTCCTTAGTAGGGCTGGTGATCAGAATGTCGTCTGCATATTGAAGGAGGGTTTCCTTTTCCAGAGGTAGAACTTTTAGGTCTTTAGCTAAGCTTTCCCCAAAGATGGTGTGGGAATTTTTGCACCCTTGGGGCCAGACGGCCCGGAAGTATTGTTTTAGTTGTATGTAGAGTCCTGCCACTCACAAGCCAAAATTTCTTGTGACTCTGGGACTAATGGAATACAAAAGAAGGCATCATTGAAGACTAATACAGAATACCATGTCCTGGTGGTTGGTAGAATGACCAGCAGGGTGTAGGAATTAGGAGCAACTGGAGGTATATCCTCGGTGGCTTCACTGACTGTCCTGACATCCTTTACCAGGTCCCCAGCAGCCCATGGGGCTCTCGTGGTCAGACCAATCCCAGAATATGGAGCTCACCTGGGCAGGTACCCCACCCCCACCCCAGCCCACGGGGCTCTCGTGGTCAGGCCCCTCCCAGGATACAGAGCTACCCTTGCAGGTACCGTGGCAGGGCTGGGCACACAGGAACCGTGCACATAGCCCTCATTGCAGAGCACCCCCAGCTCACCTGTCGCTCAGAGCTGACACAGAGCACCTCAGAGCAGGACTTGAACTAACAAACAGCAGCTGCGACAGGTCTGTGACCCTGGGCATCACTCCGTGAGGCCTCCCTCCACCTGGTCTTCCAGAGACTTCCACTGCACCCGGGGCACCAGGCCTCTGTCTCCAACCACCACCCACCCCTCCTCTGCCTGACTCCTGGGTTCCTCTCATTAGGAGAGGGTTTTCTTGAAGTTGTCTCCCACTCATGGGCCAGATAAAATGATTAGAAAACAAGCCAAAGCTGCAGCCCCTTGTCTATCCTGACTCTCAGGAGCCCACACCTGTTCCTTGGACCTGGCCGGTTCAGCAAGTTCCATTTTCTGCAACTGTGAGCCCCTGAGGGGTGATGATTGGCTGACCTGGGCAGCCTTACCGTGCCGGCCAGCCCTCCCCAGGTGTGCCTGGGTTGAGATCAATATAAATACCATTCCAGGCAGCAAGAGCCCCTGCAGCCATGCCTGACGCCATTTTCTCTGCCCTGTCAGCAGTCTCGGGGCTGGGCTGGTGGGAGGGAGTGAGAGGCCACGGCTTTGTGGGTGGCCCAGTGTGAGTGGGGCTCTGCTGGACTTTCTGCAGCAGTTGCCAGGCTGCCACCTGCTAAAGAAGAGGATGTGTCACCCATACCTGCTGCTGGAATTTCTCCCTGGGCAGAGGTGAGGAAGGAAAAAAGCAGTGGGGGCAGGGACAGGACGGGTATCTCAGGCAGGGAAATGGAAATCTTCCAGAAGAGCACCCAGGGCCAGGACCATCCTGGCTGGCCTGCAGGCACCAAGTCGGCCGGCATGCTGTCACTCGTGTGGCTCTATGGCCCTTCCTCTAGGCTTTCAAGTCCTTGTATATATTCAGGTGTTTTACCTGGGACGGGTGGGAATAGTTCAGCAGCAACTGGCCTGGGGCTCAGCTCACGTTTACTCACAGATGCCTCGGCACGGTGCCCCAGCTTTGCAATGAGGACGCTTGTTGCGTGGGGGCTGCTGGCTGAATGGGAGACGATTCCCCACCACTGACCAACTTCAGAATTGTTTACAACTGGAGCAAGTGCCCTGATACGGTTTTCCTCTGTGGAACTGGTGGGTTCTGTGTTTTTTTTCTCTTTTTCGTTTTTGGTTCAAGGTAGATTTTATTCCTCTTTTTTGTATTTACAGATATAAGCATGGAAATAATTTATTCATATAAATACATGTATGTGCAGGGAATAATTGTTTTTTCTGTTTTATTTTTTAAATTTTACTTCTTTTTAATTTTTAATTTTATTTTATATTTTTATACAGCAGGTTCTTATTGGTTATCTATTTTATACATATAAATGTATACATGCCAATCCCAGTCTCTCAACTCCTCCCACCACCACCCCCCCAACAGCTTTCCCCCCTTGTTGTCCATACGTTTGTTGTCTACATCTGTTGCTCTGTTTATGCCTTGCAAAATGGTTAATCTGTACAGTTTTTCTAGGTTCCACATATATGCATGAATATACAAGATTTGTTTTTCTCCTTCTGACTTACTTCACTCTGTATGACAGTCTCTAGATCCATCGACGTCTCTACAAATGACCCAATTTCATTCCTTTTCATGGCTTAGTAATATTCCATTTTATATATGTACCACAGCTTTATGCATTCGTCTGTCTGTGGGCATTTAGGTTGCTTCCATTACCTCGATATTGTAAATAGTGATGCAATGAACATTGCGGTGAATGACTCTTTTTGATTTATGGTTTTGTCTGGGTATATGTCCAGTACTGGGATTGCTGTATCATATGGTAATTCTATTGTTAGTTTCTTAAGAAATTCCATATTGTTCTCCATAATGACTGTATCAATTTATATTCCCAACAATAGTGGAAGAGGGTTCCTTTTCTCCACACCCTTTCCAGCATTTTTTGTTTGTAGATTTTCAATGATGCCTATTCTACCAGGTGTGAGGTGATACCTCATTGTTGAATCCATTTCGTTGAGCAAGGGGTAGCTCTTGTCTATTACATATTTGGCTTATGGAACGGTATCTGTGCTAATTTCAAACTCTGCTTTTATGCAGCACCCAAACTCACCTTCCCCCTTAAGCAGGCATAAGTTGGTTTTCTAAACTTGAGACCCTGTTCTGTTTTGTAATTCAGTTCATGTGTAGCCAAGTTCACATTCCGTGTATTAGTGATACCTTATGATGTTTCTTTTTCTGTGTGACTTATTTCACTTAGAATCATCGTGCCTCAATCCACTCATTATGCTGGTACGGGCCTGGTGACATAGATTTCATTGCTGAGTGGTATTCTGTTGTACAGAAGTACCGCAACTTCTTTATCCATTATTTGCTCTCTGGGATATTTAACATGTGCCGGAGAAGAGATTCCTGTAAAAAGAGCCGTCCCAAATTTTGGGGTTGCTGTGTCTTTTTGATATTAATTTCCCTAAGCTATAGGACCATAAGTGGAAGTGCCCTAGGCTCTGTTGCTTTGTTTTTTAGATGTTTCAGGAAACACCATACACTTCTCCCAAGTGTCTGTTGGCAATTTACATCCCGCCCATCAGCATAACAAGGCTCCCAGTTCTCCATGGCCTGTCCTGCCTTTCTGGATTTTACACTTTATTCTGATGGCCCTTTTGACCGGGGGGAAGTGAGACTTCATTGTAGTGCAGATTTCCTTTGCAAGCTTGCTTGGTTGGCCAAAAAGGGCGTATGCGTTTTTTCCTGAATATATTCAGGAAAAAACGCATATGCCCTTTTGGCAAAGTGCATCATTGTGGACGTTCTTCCTCTTTTCTTACGCTTTCAATGCAATTCCAGTCTACCTCCTGAAATCGGTATCCTGCAATTCTGCCCCGCTTTCAAGTCCTCTTGGCAGCCTTACTTCAGTCTATTTTTGGACGATAGCTGTCATTTATAACTCTGCAGGTTTGTGAATTACAGAGACCCTGAGCTCATTTCTTCAACTCGCTTTCTTTTGAGCTGGCCGCAACACCTTAGGATGGCTTCAGGCCCTAATCTGGTTCCGGCACGGCACGCTGAGCCTTTGGTTATTTCCTCTTCCTGGTGGGAAATGAGAGTTAAATTTGCCCGTCCAGACACCTCCAGCTAGCCTCTCATTGGTTCTCGCTATTCCTGTTCATCTTCCGCAGATATTGCAAACTGGGCCAAACAGGAGGTTAAAGGCGCTGACTCTCCAAGTGGGGAGAGTGTTAGTAAAGCATCTGGAATGTTGCACCCGAGTACCAGGGTAGGAAAACTGAGACATATTTGAACACGTCTCTCGTTCACATGGTTGATCATACTTGGGTTCCACGTGCATGTTTTAGCTGAAGGAAGAATACCTTAAACCTGGAGAGTTGAGACCCGTGTAATGGGTATCATGCAATATGACTTCAAAGGGTCTTCATTTGCTCACCGAACCTCTCCAATCCTATCACTGCTGCGTTTATGCCCCTGTACACACGCTTGATTCTCTTTCGGAGACATAGCAATCCATAGGTTTTAAGATACTGACTAGTCAGGTACATTCTTAGGCGTTTAATATGCGGTGTTGAGTCCATTTCGTTGAGCAAGGAGTAGCTCTTGTCTATTCCATATTTGGCTTAAGGAACTTTATCTGTGCTCATTTCAATCTCTGGTTTTATGCAGCACCCCAACTCACCTTTACCCTTAAGCAAGCATAAGTTGGTTTTCTAAATTTGAGACCCTGTTCTGTTCTGTAATTCAGTTCCTGTGTAGCCAAGTTTACATTCCGTGTATTACTGATATCTTATGATGTTTCTTTTTCTGTGTGACTTATTTCAGTTAGAATCATCATACCTGAATCCACTCATTGTGCTGCTAAGGGCCTGATGACATAGATTTCATTGCTGAGTGATATTGCTTTGTAAGTAAATACCACAACTTCTTTATCCATTTTTCACTTTCTGCGATGTTGAACTTGTACTCTAAACGAGGTTCTTGTAATCACAGGCGTCCCAAACTTTGGGGTGGCTGTGTCTTTTTGATTTTAATTTCCCTAAGCTATAGGACCATAAGTGGCAGTGCCCTAGGCTCTGTTGCTTTGTTTTTTAGATGTTTCAGTAAACACCATACACTTCTCCCAAGTGTCTGTTGGCAATTTACATCCCGCCCATCAGCATAACAAGGCTCCCAGTTCTCCATGGCCTGTCCTGCCTTTCTGGATTTTACACTTTTTTCAGATGGCCCTTTTGACCGGGGGGAAGTGAGACTTCATTGTAGTGCAGATTTCCTTTGCAAGCTTGCTTGGTTGGCCAAAAAGGGCGTATGCGTTTTTTCCTGAATATATTCAGGAAAAAACGCATACGCCCTTTTTGGCCAAGTGCATCATTGTGGACGTTCTGCCTCTTTTCGTATGCTTTCAATGCAATTCCAGTCTACCTCCTGAAATCGGTTTCCTGCAATTCTGCTCCGCTTTCAAGTCCTCTTGGCAGCCTTACTTCAGTCTATTTTTGGACGATAGCTGTCATTTATAACTCTGCAGGTTTGTGAATTACAGTGCCCCTGAGCTCCTTTCTTCAACTCGCTTTCTTGTGAGCTGGCCGCAACACCGCAGGATGGCTTCAGGCCCTAATCTGGTTCCGGCCCGGCATGCTGAGCCTTTGGTTAATTCCTCTTCCTGGTGGGAAATGAGAGTTAAATTTGCCCGTCCAGACACCTGCAGCTAGCCTCTCATTGGTTCTCGCTATTCCTGTTCATCTTCCGCAGAAATTGCAAACTGGGCCAAACAGGAGGTTAAAGGGACTGACTCTCCAAGTTGGGAGAGTGTTAGTAAAGCGTCTGGAGTGTTGCACCCGAGTACCAGGGTAGGAAAACTGAGACATATTTGAACACGTCTCCCGTTCACATGGTTGATCATACTCTGGGTTCCACATGCATGTTTTAGCTGAAGGAAGAATACCTTAAACCTGGAGAGTTGAGACCCGTGGAATGGGTACCGTGCAATATGACTTCAAAGGGTCTTCATTTGCTCACCGAATCTCTCCAATCCTATCACTGCTGCATTTATGCCCCTGTACACACGCTTGATTCTCTTTTGGAGACATAGCAATCCATAGGTTTTAAGATACTTACTAGTCAGGTACATTCTTAGGCGTTTAATATGGGGTTTTGAGTCCATTTCGTTGAGCAAGGAGTAGCTCTTGTCTATTCCATATTTGGCTTAAGGAACTTTATCTGTGCTCATTTCAATCTCTGGTTTTATGCAGCACCCCAACTCACCTTTCCCCTTAAGCAAGCATAAGTTGGTTTTCTAAATTTGAGACCCTGTTCTGTTTTGGAATGCAGTTCCTGTGTAGCCAAGTTTACATTCCGTGTATTAGTGATATCTTATGATGTTTCTTTTTCTGTGTGACTTATTTCAGTTAGAATCATCGTACCTGAATCCACTCATTATGCTGCTACGGGCCTGATGACATAGATTTCATTGCTGAGTGATACTGCATTGTACGTAAGTACCACAAGTTCTTTATCCATTTTTCACTTTCTGTGATATTGAACTTGTACGGTAAAAGAGGTTCTTGTAAGCGGAGGCGTCCCAAACTTTGGGGTGGCTGTGTCTTTTTGATTTTAATTTCCCTAAGCCATAGGACCATAAGTGGAAGTGCCCTAGGCTCTGTTGCTTTGTTTTTTATATGTTTCAGGAAACACCATACACTTCTCCTGAGTGTCTGTTGGCAATTTACATCCCGCCCATCAGCATAACAAGGCTCCCAGTTCTCCATGGCCTGTCCTGCCTTTCTGGATTTTACACTTTTTTCAGATGGCCCTTTTGACCGGGGGGAAGTGAGACTTCATTGTAGTGCAGATTTCCTTTGCAAGTTTTCTTGGTTGGCCAAAAAGGGCGTATGCGTTTTTTCCTGAATATATTCAGGAAAAAACGCATACACCCTTTTTGGCCAAGTGCATCATTGTGGACGTTCTGCCTCTTTTCCTATGCTTTCAATGCAATTCCAGTCTACCTTCTGAAATCAGTTTCCCGTAATTCTGCCCCGCTTTCAAGTCCTCTTGGCAGCCTTACTTCAGTCTATTTTTGGACGATAGCTGTCATTTATAACTCTGCAGGTTTGTGAATTACAGTGCCCCTGAGCTCCTTTCTTCAACTCGCATTCTTGTGACCTGGCCGCAACACCGCAGGATGTCTTCAGGCCCTAATCTGGTTCTGGCACGGCACGCTGAGCCTTTGGTTAATTCCTCTTCCTGGTGGGAAATGAGAGTTAAATTTGCCCATCCAGACACCTCCAGCTAGTCTCTCATTGGTTGTCGCTATTCCTGTTCATCTTCCACAGAAATTGCAAACTGGGCCAAACAGGAGGTTAAAGGGACTGACTCTCCAAGTCGGGAGAGTGTTAGTAAACCATCTGGAATGTTGCACCCGAGTACCAGGGTACGAAAACTGAGACATATTTGAACACGTCTCCCGATCACATGGTTGATCATACTCTGGGTTCCACATGCATGTTTTAGCTGAAGGAAGAATACCTTAAACCTGGAGAGTTGAGACCCGTGGAATGGGTACCATGCAATATGACTTCAAAGGGTCTTCATTTGCTCACCGAACATCTCCAATCCTATCAATGCTGCGTTTATGCCCCTGTACACATGCTTGATTCTCTTTCGGAGACATAGCAATCCATAGGTTTTAAGATAATTACTAGTCAGGTACATTCTTAGGCGTTTAATATGCGGTGTTGAGTCCATTTCTTTGAGCAAGGAGTAGCTCTTGTCTATTCCATATTTGGCTTAAGGAACTTTATCTGTGCTCATTTCAATCTCTGGTTTTATGCAGCACCCCAACTCACCTTTCCCCTTAAGCAAGCATAAGTTGATTTTCTAAATTTGAGACCCTGTTCTGTTCTGTAATTCAGTTCCTGTGTAGCCAAGTATACATTCCGTGTATTACTGATATCTTATGATGTTTCTTTTTCTGTGTGACTTATTTCAGTTAGAATCATCATACCTGAATCCACTCATTGTGCTGCTAAGGGCCTGATGACATAGATTTCATTGCTGAGTGATATTGCTTTGTAAGTAAATACCACAACTTCTTTATCCATTTTTCACTTTCTGCGATGTTGAACTTGTACTGTAAACGAGGTTCTTGTAAACAGAGGCGTCCCAAACTTTGGGGTGACTGTGTCTTTTTGATTTTAATTTCCCTAAGCTATAGGACCATAAGTGGCAGTGCCCTAGGCTCTGTTGCTTTGTTTTTTAGATGTTTCAGGAAACACCATACACTTCTCCCGAGTGTCTGTTGGCAATTTACATCCCGCCCATCAGCATAACAAGGCTCCCATTTCTCCATGGCCTGTCCTGCCTTTCTGGATTTTACACTTTTTTCAGATGGCCCTTTTGACCGGGGGGAAGTGAGACTTCATTGTAGTGCAGATTTCCTTTGCAAGCTTGCTTGGTTGGCCAAAAAGGGCGTATGCGTTTTTTCCTGAATATATTCAGGAAAAAACGCATACGCCCTTTTTGGCCAAGTGCATCATTGTGGACGTTCTGCCTCTTTTCCTATGCTTTCAATGCAATTCCAGTCTACCTCCTGAAATCGGTTTCCTGCAATTCTGCCCCGCTTTCAAGTCCTCTTGGCAGCCTTACTTCAGTATATTTTGGACGATAGCTGTCATTTATAACTCTGCAGGTTTGTGAATTACAGTGCCCCTGAGCTCCTTTCTTCAACTCGCTTTCTTGTGAGCTGGCCGCAACACCGCAGGATGGCTTCAGGCCCTAATCTGGTTCCGGCCCGGCATGCTGAGCCTTTGGTTAATTCCTCTTCCTGGTGGGAAATGAGAGTTAAATTTGCCCGTCCAGACACCTGCAGCTAGCCTCTCATTTGTTCTCGCTATTCCTGTTCATCTTCCGCAGAAATTGCAAACTGGGCCAAACAGGAGGTTAAAGGGACTGACTCTCCAAGTCGGGAGAGTGTTAGTAAAGAGTCTGGAGTGTTGCACCCGAGTACCAGGGTAGGAAAACTGAGACATATTTGAACACGTCTCCCGTTCACATGGTTGATCATACTCTGGGTTCCACATGCATGTTTTAGCTGAAGGAAGAATACCTTAAACCTGGAGAGTTGAGACCCGTGGAATGGGTACCGTGCAATATGACTTCAAAGGGTCTTCATTTGCTCACCGAACCTCTCCAATCCTATCACTGCTGCATTTATGCCCCTGTACACACGCTTGATTCTCTTTTGGAGACATAGCAATCCATAGGTTTTAAGATACTTAATAGTCAGGTACATTCTTAGGCGTTTAATATGGGGTTTTGAGTCCATTTCGTTGAGCAAGGAGTAGCTCTTGTCTATTCCATATTTGGCTTAAGGAACTTTATCTGTGCTCATTTCAATCTCTGGTTTTATGCAGCACCCCAACTCACCTTTCCCCTTAAGCAAGCATAAGTTGGTTTTCTAAATTTGAGACCCTGTTCTGTTTTGGAATGCAGTTCCTGTGTAGCCAAGTTTACATTCCGTGTATTAGCGATATCTTATGATGTTTCTTTTTCTGTGTGACTTATTTCAGTTAGAATCATCATACCTGAATCCACTCATTATGCTGCTACGGGCCTGATGACATAGATTTCATTGCTGAGTGATACTGCATTGTACGTAAGTACCACAAGTTCTTTATCCATTTTTCACTTTCTGTGATATTGAACTTGTACGGTAAACGAGGTTCTTGTAAACGGAGGAGTCCCAAACTTTGGGGTGGCTGTGTCTTTTTGATTTTAATTTCCCTAAGCTATAGGACCATAAGTGGAAGTGCCCTAGGCTCTGTTGCTTTGTTTTTTAGATGTTTCAGGAAACACCATACACTTCTCCTGAGTGTCTGTTGGCAATTTACATCCCGCCCATCAGCATAACAAGGCTCCCAGTTCTCCATGGCCTGTCCTGCCTTTCTGGATTTTACACTTTTTTCAGATGGCCCCTTTGACCGGGGGGAAGTGAGACTTCATTGTAGTGCAGATTTCCTTTGCAAGTTTGCTTGGTTGGCCAAAAAGGGCGTATGCGTTTTTTCCTGAATATATTCAGGAAAAAACGCATACGCCCTTTTTGGCCAAGTGCATCACTGTGGACGTTCTGCCTCTTTTCCTATGCTTTCAATGCAATTCCAGTCTACCTCCTGAAATCGGTTTCCTGTAATTCTGCCCCGCTTTCAAGTCCTCTTGGCAGCCTTACTTCAGTCTATTTTTGGACGATAGCTGTCATTTATAACTCTGCAGGTTTGTGAATTACAGTGCCCCTGAGCTCCTTTCTTCAACTCGCTTTCTTGTGACCTGGCCGCAACACCGCAGGATGGCTTCAGGCCCTAATCTGGTTCTGGCACGGCACGCTGAGCCTTTGGTTAATTCCTCTTCCTGGTGGGAAATGAGAGTTAAATTTGCCCATCCAGACACCTCCAGCTAGTCTCTCATTGGTTCTCGCTATTCCTGTTCATCTTCCACAGAAATTGCAAACTGGGCCAAACAGGAGGTTAAAGGGACTGACTCTCCAAGTCGGGAGAGTGTTAGTAAAGCATCTGGAATGTTGCACCCGAGTACCAGGGTACGAAAACTGAGACATATTTGAACACGTCTCCCGATCACATGGTTGATCATACTCTGGGTTCCACATGCATGTTTTAGCTGAAGGAAGAATACCTTAAACCTGGAGAGTTGAGACCCGTGGAATGGGTACCATGCAATATGACTTCAAAGGGTCTTCATTTGCTCACCGAACATCTCCAATCCTATCACTGCTGCGTTTATGCCCCTGTACACATGCTTGATTCTCTTTCGGAGACATAGCAATCCATAGGTTTTAAGATAATTACTAGTCAGGTACATTCTTAGGCGTTTAATATGCGGTGTTGAGTCCATTTCTTTGAGCAAGGAGTAGCTCTTGTCTATTCCATATTTGGCTTAAGGAACTTTATCTGTGCTCATTTCAATCTCTGGTTTTATGCAGCACCCCAACTCACCTTTCCCCTTAAGCAAGCATAAGTTGATTTTCTAAATTTGAGACCCTGTTCTGTTCTGTAATTCAGTTCCTGTGTAGCCAAGTATACATTCCGTGTATTACTGATATCTTATGATGTTTCTTTTTCTGTGTGACTTATTTCAGTTAGAATCATCATACCTGAATCCACTCATTGTGCTGCTAAGGGCCTGATGACATAGATTTCATTGCTGAGTGATATTGCTTTGTAAGTAAATACCACAACTTCTTTATCCATTTTTCACTTTCTGCGATGTTGAACTTGTACTGTAAACGAGGTTCTTGTAAACAGAGGCGTCCGAAACTTTGGGGTGGCTGTGTCTTTTTGATTTTAATTTCCCTAAGCTATAGGACCATAAGTGGCAGTGCCCTAGGCTCTGTTGCTTTGTTTTTTAGATGTTTCAGGAAACACCATACACTTCTCCCGAGTGTCTGTTGGCAATTTACATCCCGCCCATCAGCATAACAAGGCTCCCAGTTCTCCATGGCCTGTCCTGCCTTTCTGGATTTTACACTTTTTTCAGATGGCCCTTTTGACCGGGGGGAAGTGAGACTTCATTGTAGTGCAGATTTCCTTTGCAAGCTTGCTTGGTTGGCCAAAAAGGGCGTATGCGTTTTTTCCTGAATATATTCAGGAAAAAACGCATACGCCCTTTTTGGCCAAGTGCATCATTGTGGACGTTCTGCCTCTTTTCCTATGCTTTCAATGCAATTCCAGTCTACCTCCTGAAATCGGTTTCCTGCAATTCTGCCCCGCTTTCAAGTCCTCTTGGCAGCCTTACTTCAGTATATTTTGGACGATAGCTGTCATTTATAACTCTGCAGGTTTGTGAATTACAGTGCCCCTGAGCTCCTTTCTTCAACTCGCTTTCTTGTGAGCTGGCCGCAACACCGCAGGATGGCTTCAGGCCCTAATCTGGTTCCGGCCCGGCATGCTGAGCCTTTGGTTAATTCCTCTTCCTGGTGGGAAATGAGAGTTAAATTTGCCCGTCCAGACACCTGCAGCTAGCCTCTCATTGGTTCTCGCTATTCCTGTTCATCTTCCGCAGAAATTGCAAACTGGGCCAAACAGGAGGTTAAAGGGACTGACTCTCCAAGTCGGGAGAGTGTTTGTAAAGCGTCTGGAGTGTTGCACCCGAGTACCAGGGTAGGAAAACTGAGACATATTTGAACACGTCTCCCGTTCACATGGTTGATCATACTCTGGGTTCCACATGCATGTTTTAGCTGAAGGAAGAATACCTTAAACCTGGAGAGTTGAGACCCGTGGAATGGGTACCGTGCAATATGACTTCAAAGGGTCTTCATTTGCTCACTGAACCTCTCCAATCCTATCACTGCTGCATTTATGCCCCTGTACACACGCTTGATTCTCTTTTGGAGACATAGCAATCCATAGGTTTTAAGATACTTACTAGTCAGGTACATTCTTAGGCGTTTAATATGGGGTTTTGAGTCCATTTCGTTGAGCAAGGAGTAGCTCTTGTCTATTCCATATTTGGCTTAAGGAACTTTATCTGTGCTCATTTCAATCTCTGGTTTTATGCAGCACCCCAACTCACCTTTCCCCTTAAGCAAGCATAAGTTGGTTTTCTAAATTTGAGACCCTGTTCTGTTTTGGAATGCAGTTCCTGTGTAGCCAAGTTTACATTCCGTGTATTAGTGATATCTTATGATGTTTCTTTTTCTGTGTGACTTATTTCAGTTAGAATGATCATACCTGAATCCACTCATTGTGCTGCTAAGGGCCTGATGACACAGATTTCATTGCTGAGTGATATTGCTTTGTTAGTAAATACCACAACTTCTTTATCCATTTTTCACTTTCTGCGATGTTGAACTTGTACTGTAAACGAGGTTCTTGTAAACAGAGCCGTTCCAAACTTTGGGGTGGCTGTGTCTTTTTGATTTTAATTTCCCTAAGCTATAGGACCATAAGTGGAAGTGCCCTAGGTTCTGTTGCTTTGTTTTTTAGTTGTTTCAGGAAACACCATACACTTCTCCCAAGTGGTTCTTGGCAATTTACATCCCGCCCATCAGCATAACAAGGCTCCCAGTTCTCCATGGCCTGTCCTGTCTTTCTGGATTTTACACTTTTTTCAGATGGCCCTTTTGACCGGGGGGAAGTGAGACTTCATTGTAGTGCAGATTTCCTTTGCAAGTTTGCTTGGTTGTCCAAAAAGGGCGTATGCGTTTTTTCCTGAATATATTCAGGAAAAAACGCATACGCCCTTTTTGGCCAAGTGCATGATTGTGGACGTTCTGCCTCTTTTCCTATGCTTTCAATGCAATTCCAGTCTACCTCCTGAAATCGGTTTCCTGCAATTCTGCCCCGCATTCAAGTCCTCTTGGCAGCCTTACTTCAGTCTATTTTTGGACGATAGCTGTCATTTATAACTCTGCAGGTTTGTGAATTACAGTGCCCCTGAGCTCCTTTCTTCAACTCGCTTTCTTGTGACCTGGCCGCAACACCGCAGGATGGCTTCAGGCCCTAATCTGGTTCCGGCACGGCACGCTGAGCCTTTGGTTAATTCCTCTTCCTGGTGGGAAATGAGAGTTGAATTTGCCCGTCCAGACACCTCCAGCTAGCCTCTCATTGGTTCTCGCTATTCCTGTTCATCTTCCGCAGAAATTGCAAACTGGGCCAAACAGGAGGTTAAAGGGACTGACTCTCCAAGTCGGGAGAGTGTTAGTAAAGCGTCTGGAATGTTGCACCCGAGTACCAGGGGAGGAAAACTGAGACATATTTGAACACGTCTCCCGTTCACATGGTTGATCGTACTCTGGGTTCCACATGCATGTTTTAGCTGAAGGAAGAATACCTTAAACCTGGAGAGTTGAGACCCGTGTAATGGGTACCATGCAATATGACTTCAAAGGGTCTTCATTTGCTCACCGAACCTCTCCAATCCTATCACTGCTGCGTTTATGCCCCTGTACACACGCTTGATTCTCTTTTGGAGACATAGCAATCCATAGGTTTTAAGATACTTACTAGTCAGGTACATTCTTAGGCGTTTAATATGGGGTTTTGAGTCCATTTCGTTGAGCAAGGAGTAGCTCTTGTCTATTCCATATTTGGCTTAAGGAACTTTATCTGTGCTTATTTCAATCTCTGGTTTTATGCAGCACCCCAACTCACCTTTCCCCTTAAGCAAGCATAAGTTGGTTTTCTAAATTTGAGACCCTGTTCTGTTTTGGAATGCAGTTCCTGTGTAGCCAAGTTTACATTGGGTGTATTAGTGATATCTTATGATGTTTCTTTTTCTGTGTGACTTATTTCAGTTAGAATCATCATACCTGAATCCACTCATTGTGCTGCTAAGGGCCTGATGACACAGATTTCATTGCTGAGTGATATTGCTTTGTAAGTAAATACCACAACTTCTTTATCCATTTTTCACTTTCTGCGATGTTGAACTTGTACTGTAAACGAGGTTCTTGTAAACAGAGCCGTTCCAAACTTTGGGGTGGCTGTGTCTTTTTCATTTTAATTTCCCTAAGCTATAGGACCATAAGTGGAAGTGCCCTAGGTTCTGTTGCTTTGTTTTTTAGTTGTTTCAGGAAACACCATACACTTCTCCCAAGTGGTTCTTGGCAATTTACATCCCGCCCATCAGCATAACAAGGCTCCCAGTTCTCCATGGCCTGTCCTGCCTTTCTGGATTTTACACTTTTTTCAGATGGCCCTTTTGACCGGGGGGAAGTGAGACTTCATTGTAGTGCAGATTTCCTTTGCAAGCTTGCTTGGTTGGCCAAAAAGGGCGTATGCGTTTTTTCCTGAATATATTCAGGAAAAAACGCATACGCCCTTTTTGGCCAAGTGCATCATTGTGGACGTTCTGCCTCTTTTCCTATGCTTTCAATGCAATTCCAGTCTACCTCCTGAAATCGGTTTCCTGCAATTCTGCCCCGCTTTCAAGTCCTCTTGGCAGCCTTACTTCAGTCTATTTTTGGACGATAGCTGTCATTTATAACTCTGCAGGTTTGTGAATTACAGTGCCCCTGAGCTCCTTTCTTCAACTCGCTTTCTTGTGACCTGGCCGCAACACCGCAGGATGGCTTCAGGCCCTAATCTGGTTCCGGCCCGGCATGCTGAGCCTTTGGTTAATTCCTCTTCCTGGTGGGAAATGAGAGTTGAATTTGCCCGTCCAGACACCTCCAGCTAGCCTCTCATTGGTTCTCGCTATTCCTGTTCATCTTCCGCAGAAATTGCAAACTGGGCCAAACAAGAGGTTAAAGGGACTGACTCTCCAAGTCGGGAGAGTGTTAGTAAAGCGTCTGGAATGTTGCACACGAGTACCAGGGGAGGAAAACTGAGACATATTTGAACACGTCTCCCGTTCACATGGTTGATCATACTCTGGGTTCCACATGCATGTTTTAGCTGAAGGAAGAATACCTTAAACCTGGAGAGTTGAGACCCGTGTAATGGGTACCATGCAATATGACTTCAAAGGGTCTTCATTTGCTCACCGAACCTCTCCAATCCTATCACTGCTGCGTTTATGCCCCTGTACACACGCTTGATTCTCTTTTGGAGACATAGCAATCCATAGGTTTTAAGATACTTACTAGTCAGGTACATTCTTAGGCGTTTAATATGGGGTTTTGAGTCCATTTCGTTGAGCAAGGAGTAGCTCTTGTCTATTCCATATTTGGCTTAAGGAACTTTATCTGTGCTCATTTCAATCTCTGGTTTTATGCAGCACCCCAACTCACCTTTCCCCTTAAGCAAGCATAAGTTGGTTTTCTAAATTTGAGACCCTGTTCTGTTTTGGAATGCAGTTCCTGTGTAGCCAAGTTTACATTCCGTGTATTAGTGATATCTTATGATGTTTCTTTTTCTGTGTGACTTATTTCAGTTAGAATCATCATACCTGAATCCACTCATTGTGCTGCTAAGGGCCTGATGACACAGATTTCATTGCTGAGTGATATTGCTTTGTAAGTAAATACCACAACTTCTTTATCCATTTTTCACTTTCTGCGATGTTGAACTTGTACTGTAAACGAGGTTCTTGTAAACAGAGCCGTTCCAAACTTTGGGGTGGCTGTGTCTTTTTCATTTTAATTTCCCTAAGCTATAGGACCATAAGTGGAAGTGCCCTAGGTTCTGTTGCTTTGTTTTTTAGTTGTTTCAGGAAACACCATACACTTCTCCCAAGTGGTTCTTGGCAATTTACATCCCGCCCATCAGCATAACAAGGCTCCCAGTTCTCCATGGCCTGTCCTGCCTTTCTGGATTTTACACTTTTTTCAGATGGCCCTTTTGACCGGGGGGAAGTGAGACTTCATTGTAGTGCAGATTTCCTTTGCAAGCTTGCTTGGTTGGCCAAAAAGGGCGTATGCGTTTTTTCCTGAATATATTCAGGAAAAAACGCATACGCCCTTTTTGGCCAAGTGCATCATTGTGGACGTTCTGCCTCTTTTCCTATGCTTTCAATGCAATTCCAGTCTACCTCCTGAAATCGGTTTCCTGCAATTCTGCCCCGCTTTCAAGTCCTCTTGGCAGCCTTACTTCAGTCTATTTTTGGACGATAGCTGTCATTTATAACTCTGCAGGTTTGTGAATTACAGTGCCCCTGAGCTCCTTTCTTCAACTCGCTTTCTTGTGACCTGGCCGCAACACCGCAGGATGGCTTCAGGCCCTAATCTGGTTCCGGCCCGGCATGCTGAGCCTTTGGTTAATTCCTCTTCCTGGTGGGAAATGAGAGTTGAATTTGCCCGTCCAGACACCTCCAGCTAGCCTCTCATTGGTTCTCGCTATTCCTGTTCATCTTCCGCAGAAATTGCAAACTGGGCCAAACAGGAGGTTAAAGGGACTGACTCTCCAAGTCGGGAGAGTGTTAGTAAAGCGTCTGGAATGTTGCACCCGAGTACCAGGGGAGGAAAACTGAGACATATTTGAACACGTCTCCCGTTCACATGGTTGATCATACTCTGGGTTCCACATGCATGTTTTAGCTGAAGGAAGAATACCTTAAACCTGGAGAGTTGAGACCCGTGGAATGGGTACCATGCAATATGACTTCAAAGGGTCTTCATTTGCTCACCGAACCTCTCCAATCCTATCACTGCTGCGTTTATGCCCCTGTACACACGCTTGATTCTCTTTTGGAGACATAGCAATCCATAGGTTTTAAGATACTTACTAGTCAGGTACATTCTTAGGCGTTTAATATGGGGTTTTGTGTCCATTTCGTTGAGCAAGGAGTAGCTCTTGTCTATTCCATATTTGGCTTAAGGAACTTTATCTGTGCTCATTTCAATCTCTGGTTTTATGCAGCACCCCAACTCACCTTTCCCCTTAAGCAAGCATAAGTTGGTTTTCTAAATTTGAGACCCTGTTCTGTTTTGGAATGCAGTTCCTGTGTAGCCAAGTTTACATTCCGTGTATTAGTGATATCTTATGATGTTTCTTTTTCTGTGTGACTTATTTCAGTTAGAATCATCATACCTGAATCCACTCATTGTGCTGCTAAGGGCCTGATGACACAGATTTCATTGCTGAGTGATATTGCTTTGTAAGTAAATACCACAACTTCTTTATCCATTTTTCACTTTCTGCGATGTTGAACTTGTACTGTAAACGAGGTTCTTGTAAACAGAGCCGTTCCAAACTTTGGGGTGGCTGTGTCTTTTTCATTTTAATTTCCCTAAGCTATAGGACCATAAGTGGAAGTGCCCTAGGTTCTGTTGCTTTGTTTTTTAGTTGTTTCAGGAAACACCATACACTTCTCCCAAGTGGTTCTTGGCAATTTACATCCCGCCCATCAGCATAACAAGGCTCCCAGTTCTCCATGGCCTGTCCTGCCTTTCTGGATTTTACACTTTTTTCAGATGGCCCTTTTGACCGGGGGGAAGTGAGACTTCATTGTAGTGCAGATTTCCTTTGCAAGCTTGCTTGGTTGGCCAAAAAGGGCGTATGCGTTTTTTCCTGAATATATTCAGGAAAAAACGCATACGCCCTTTTTGGCCAAGTGCATCATTGTGGACGTTCTGCCTCTTTTCCTATGCTTTCAATGCAATTCCAGTCTACCTCCTGAAATCGGTTTCCTGCAATTCTGCCCCGCTTTCAAGTCCTCTTGGCAGCCTTACTTCAGTCTATTTTTGGACGATAGCTGTCATTTATAACTCTGCAGGTTTGTGAATTACAGTGCCCCTGAGCTCCTTTCTTCAACTCGCTTTCTTGTGACCTGGCCGCAACACCGCAGGATGGCTTCAGGCCCTAATCTGGTTCCGGCCCGGCATGCTGAGCCTTTGGTTAATTCCTCTTCCTGGTGGGAAATGAGAGTTGAATTTGCCCGTCCAGACACCTCCAGCTAGCCTCTCATTGGTTCTCGCTATTCCTGTTCATCTTCCGCAGAAATTGCAAACTGGGCCAAACAGGAGGTTAAAGGGACTGACTCTCCAAGTCGGGAGAGTGTTAGTAAAGCGTCTGGAATGTTGCACCCGAGTACCAGGGGAGGAAAACTGAGACATATTTGAACACGTCTCCCGTTCACATGGTTGATCATACTCTGGGTTCCACATGCATCTTTTAGCTGAAGGAAGAATACCTTAAACCTGGAGAGTTGAGACCCGTGGAATGGGTACCATGCAATATGACTTCAAAGGGTCTTCATTTGCTCACCGAACCTCTCCAATCCTATCACTGCTGCGTTTATGCCCCTGTACACACGCTTGATTCTCTTTTGGAGACATAGCAATCCATAGGTTTTAAGATACTTACTAGTCAGGTACATTCTTAGACGTTTAATATGCGGTGTTGAGTCCATTTCTTTGAGCAAGGAGTAGCTCTTGTCTATTCCATATTTGGCTTAAGGAACTTTATCTGTGCTCATTTCAATCTCTGGTTTTATGCAGCACCCCAACTCACCTTTCCCCTTAAGCAAGCATAAGTTGGTTTTCTAAATTTGAGACCCTGTTCTGTTTTGGAATGCAGTTCCTGTGTAGCCAAGTTTACATTCCGTGTATTAGTGATATCTTATGATGTTTCTTTTTCTGTGTGACTTATTTCAGTTAGAATCATCATATCTGAATCCACTCATTGTGCTGCTAAGGGCCTGATGACACAGATTTCATTGCTGAGTGATATTGCTTTGTAAGTAAATACCACAACTTCTTTATCCATTTTTCACTTTCTACGATGTTGAACTTGTACTGTAAACGAGGTTCTTGTAAACAGAGCCGTTCCAAACTTTGGGGTGGCTGTGTCTTTTTGATTTTAATTTCCCTAAGCTATAGGACCATAAGTGGAAGTGCCCTAGGCTCTGATGCTTTGTTTTTTAGATGTTTCAGGAAACACCATACACTTCTCCTGAGTGTCTGTTGGCAGTTGACATCCCGCCCATCAGCATAACAAGGCTCCCAGTTCTCCATGGCCTGTCCTGCCTTTCTGGAGTTTACACTTTTTTCAGACGGCCCTTTTGACCGGGGAGAAGTGAGACTTCATTGTAGTGCAGATTTCCTTTGCAAGTTTGCTTGGTTGGCCAAAAAGGGCGTATGCGTTTTTTCCTGAATATATTCAGGAAAAAACGCATACGCCCTTTTTGGCCAAGTGCATCATTGTGGACGTTCTGCCTCTTTTCCTATGCCTTCAATGCAATTCCAGTCTACCTCCTGAAATCGGTTTCCTGCAATTCTGCCCCGCTTTCAAGTCCTCTTGGCAGTCTTACTTCAGTCTATTTTTGGACGATAGCTGTCATTTATAACTCTGCAGGTTTGTGAATTACAGTGCCCCTGAGCTCCTTTCTTCAACTCGCTTTCTTGTGACCTGGCCCCAACACCGCAGGATGTCTACAGGCCCTAATCTGGTTCCGGCACGGCACGCTGAGCCTTTGGTTAATTCCTCTTCCTGGTGGGAAATGAGAGTTAAATTTGCCCATCCAGACACCTCCAGCTAGTCTCTCATTGGTTCTCGCTATTCCTGTTCATCTTCCACAGAAATTGCAAACTGGGCCAAACAGGAGGTTAAAGGGACTGACTCTCCAAGTGGGGAGAGTGTTAGTAAAGCGTCTGGAATGTTGAACCCGAGTACCAGGGTACGAAAACTGAGACATATTTGAACACGTCTCCCGATCACATGGTTGATCATAATCTAGGTTCCACATGCATGTTTTAGCTGAAGGAACAATACCTTAAACCTGGAGAGTTGAGACCCGTGGAATGGGTACCATGCAATATGACTTCAAAGGGTCTTCATTTGCTCACCGAACCTCTCCAATCCTATCACTGCTGCTTTTATGCCCCTGTACACACACTTGATTCTCTTTTGGAGACATAGCAATCCATAGGTTTTAAGATACTTACTAGTCAGGTACATTCTTAGGCGTTTAATATGGGGTTTTGAGTCCATTTCGTTGAGCAAGGAGTAGCTCTTGTCTATTCCATATTTGGCTTAAGGAACTTTATCTGTGCTCATTTCAATCTCTGGTTTTATGCAGCACCCCAACTCACCTTTCCCCTTAAGCAAGCATAAGTTGGTTTTCTAAATTTGAGACCCTGTTCTGTTTTGGAATGCAGTTCCTGTGTAGCCAAGTTTACATTCCGTGTATTAGTGATATCTTATGATGTTTCTTTTTCTGTGTGACTTATTTCAGTTAGAATCATCATACCTGAATCCACTCATTGTGCTGCTAAGGGCCTGATGACACAGATTTCATTGCTGAGTGATATTGCTTTGTAAGTAAATACCACAACTTATTTATCCATTTTTCACTTTCTGCGATGTTGAACTTGTACTGTAAACGAGGTTCTTGTAAACAGAGCCATTCCAAACTTTGGGGTGGCTGTGCCTTTTTCATTTTAATTTCCCTAAGCTATAGGACCATAAGTGGAAGTGCCCTAGGTTCTGTTGCTTTGTTTTTTAGTTGTTTCAGGAAACACCATACACTTCTCCCAAGTTGTTGTTGGCAATTTACATCCCGCCCATCAGCATAACAAGGCTCCCAGTTCTCCATGGCCTGTCCTGCCTTTCTGGATTTTACCCTTTTTCAGATGGCCCTTTTGACCGGGGGAAGTGAGACTTCATTGTAGTGCAGATTTCCTTTGCAAGCTTGCTTGGTTGGCCAAAAAGGGCGTATGCGTTTTTTCCTGAATATATTCAGGAAAAAACGCATACGCCCTTTTTGGCCAAGTGCATCATTGTGGACGTTCTGCCTCTTTTCCTATGCTTTCAATGCAATTCCAGTCTACCTCCTGAAATCGGTTTCCTGCAATTCTGCCCCGCTTTCAAGTCCTCTTGGCAGCCTTACTTCAGTCTATTTTTGGACGATAGCTGTCATTTATAACTCTGCAGGTTTGTGAATTACAGTGACCCTGAGCTCCTTTCTTCAACTCGCTTTCTTGTGACCTGGCCGCAACACCGCAGGATGGCTTCAGGCCCTAATCTGGTTCCGGCCCGGCATGCTGAGCCTTTGGTTAATTCCTCTTCCTGGTGGGAAATGAGAGTTGAATTTGCCCGTCCAGACACCTCCAGCTAGCCTCTCATTGGTTCTCGCTATTCCTGTTCATCTTCTGCAGAAATTGCAAACTGGGCCAAACAGGAGGTTAAAGGGACTGACTCTCCAAGTCGGGAGAATGTTAGTAAAGCGTCTGGAATGTTGCACCCGAGTACCAGGGGAGGAAAACTGAGACATATTTGAACACGTCTCCCGTTCACATGGTTGATCATACTCTGGGTTCCACATGCATGTTTTAGCTGAAGGAAGAATACCTTAAACCTGGAGAGTTGAGACCCGTGTAATGGGTACCATGCAATATGACTTCAAAGGGTCTTCATTTGCTCACCGAACCTCTCCAATCCTATCACTGCTGCGTTTATGCCCCTGTACACACGCTTGATTCTCTTTTGGAGACATAGCAATCCATAGGTTTTAAGATACTTACTAGTCAGGTACATTCTTAGGCGTTTAATATGGGGTTTTGAGTCCATTTCGTTGAGCAAGGAGTAGCTCTTGTCTATTCCATATTTGGCTTAAGGAACTTTATCTGTGCTCATTTCAATCTCTGGTTTTATGCAGCACCCCAACTCACCTTTCCCCTTAAGCAAGCATAAGTTGGTTTTCTAAATTTGAGACCCTGTTCTGTTTTGGAATGCAGTTCCTTTGTAGCCAAGTTTACATTCCGTGTATTAGTGATATCTTATGATGTTTCTTTTTCTGTGTGACTTATTTCAGTTAGAATCATCATACCAGAATCCACTCATTGTGCTGCTAAGGGCCTGATGACACAGATTTCATTGCTGAGTGATATTGCTTTGTAAGTAAATACCACAACTTCTTTATCCATTTTTCACTTTCTACGATGTTGAACTTGTACTGTAAACGAGGTTCTTGTAAACAGAGCCGTTCCAAACTTTGGGGTGGCTGTGTCTTTTTGATTTTAATTTCCCTAAGCTATAGGACCATAAGTGGAAGTGCCCTAGGCTCTGATGCTTTGTTTTTTAGATGTTTCAGGAAACACCATACACTTCTCCTGAGTGTCTGTTGGCAATTTACATCCCACCCATCAGCATAACAAGGCTCCCAGTTCTCCATGGCCTGTCCTGCCTTTCTGGAGTTTACACTTTTTTCAGAGGGCCCTTTTGACCGGGGAGAAGTGAGACTTCATTGTAGTGCAGATTTCCTTTGCAAGTTTGCTTGGTTGGCCAAAAAGGGCGTATGCGTTTTTTCCTGAATATATTCAGGAAAAAACGCATACGCCCTTTTTGGCCAAGTGCATCATTGTGGACGTTCTGCCTCTTTTCCTATGCCTTCAATGCAATTCCAGTCTACCTCCTGAAATCGGTTTCCTGCAATTCTGCCCCGCTTTCAAGTCCTCTTGGCAGTCTTACTTCAGTCTATTTTTGGACGATAGCTGTCATTTATAACTCTGCAGGTTTGTGAATTACAGTGCCCCTGAGCTCCTTTCTTCAACTCGCTTTCTTGTGACCTGGCCGCAACACCGCAGGATGTCTACAGGCCCTAATCTGGTTCCGGCACGGCACGCTGAGCCTTTGGTTAATTCCTGTTCCTGGTGGGAAATGAGAGTTAAATTTGCCCATCCAGACACCTCCAGCTAGTCTCTCATTGGTTCTCGCTATTCCTGTTCATCTTCCACAGAAATTGCAAACTGGGCCAAACAGGAGGTTAAAGGGACTGACTCTCCAAGTGGGGAGAGTGTTAGTAAAGCGTCTGGAATGTTGCACCCGAGTACCAGGGGAGGAAAACTGAGACATATTTGAACACGTCTCCCGTTCACATGGTTGATCATACTCTGGGTTCCACATGCATGTTTTAGCTGAAGGAAGAATACCTTAAACCTGGAGAGTTGAGACCCGTGTAATGGGTACCATGCAATATGACTTCAAAGGGTCTTCATTTGCTCACCGAACCTCTCCAATCCTATCACTGCTGCGTTTATGCCCCTGTACACACGCTTGATTCTCTTTTGGAGACATAGCAATCCATAGGTTTTAAGATACTTACTAGTCAGGTACATTCTTAGGCGTTTAATATGGGGTTTTGAGTCCATTTCGTTGAGCAAGGAGTAGCTCTTGTCTATTCCATATTTGGCTTAAGGAACTTTATCTGTGCTCATTTCAATCTCTGGTTTTATGCAGCACCCCAACTCACCTTTCCCCTTAAGCAAGCATAAGTTGGTTTTCTAAATTTGAGACCCTGTTCTGTTTTGGAATGCAGTTCCTGTGTAGCCAAGTTTACATTCCGTGTATTAGTGATATCTTATGATGTTTCTTTTTCTGTGTGACTTATTTCAGTTAGAATCATCATACCTGAATCCACTCATTGTGCTGCTAAGGGCCTGATGACACAGATTTCATTGCTGAGTGATATTGCTTTGTAAGTAAATACCACAACTTCTTTATCCATTTTTCACTTTCTACGATGTTGAACTTGTACTGTAAACGAGGTTCTTGTAAACAGAGCCATTCCAAACTTTGGGGTGGCTGTGTCTTTTTGATTTTAATTTCCCTAAGCTATAGGACCATAAGTGGAAGTGCCCTAGGCTCTGATGCTTTGTTTGTTTTTGATGTTTCAGGAAACACCATACACTTCTCCTGAGTGTCTGTTGGCAATTTACATCCCACCCATCAGCATAACAAGGCTCCCAGTTCTCCATGGCCTGTCCTGCCTTTCTGGAGTTTACACTTTTTTCAGACGGCCCTTTTGACCGGGGAGAAGTGAGACTTCATTGTAGTGCAGATTTCCTTTGCAAGTTTGCTTGGTTGGCCAAAAAGGGCGTATGCGTTTTTTCCTGAATATATTCAGGAAAAAACGCATACGCCCTTTTTGGCCAAGTGCATCATTGTGGACGTTCTGCCTCTTTTCCTATGCCTTCAATGCAATTCCAGTCTACCTCCTGAAATCGGTTTCCTGCAATTCTGCCCCGCTTTCAAGTCCTCTTGGCAGTCTTACTTCAGTCTATTTTTGGACGATAGCTGTCATTTATAACTCTGCAGGTTTGTGAATTACAGTGCCCCTGAGCTCCTTTCTTCAACTCGCTTTCTTGTGACCTGGCCGCAACACCGCAGGATGTCTACAGGCCCTAATCTGGTTCCGGCACGGCACGCTGAGCCTTTGGTTAATTCCTGTTCCTGGTGGGAAATGAGAGTTAAATTTGCCCATCCAGACACCTCCAGCTAGTCTCTCATTGGTTCTCGCTATTCCTGTTCATCTTCCACAGAAATTGCAAACTGGGCCAAACAGGAGGTTAAAGGGACTGACTCTCCAAGTGGGGAGAGTGTTAGTAAAGCGTCTGGAATGTTGCACCCGAGTACCAGGGGAGGAAAACTGAGACATATTTGAACACGTCTCCCGTTCACATGGTTGATCATACTCTGGGTTCCACATGCATGTTTTAGCTGAAGGAAGAATACCTTAAACCTGGAGAGTTGAGACCCGTGTAATGGGTACCATGCAATATGACTTCAAAGGGTCTTCATTTGCTCACCGAACCTCTCCAATCCTATCACTGCTGCGTTTATGCCCCTGTACACACGCTTGATTCTCTTTTGGAGACATAGCAATCCATAGGTTTTAAGATACTTACTAGTCAGGTACATTCTTAGGCGTTTAATATGGGGTTTTGAGTCCATTTCGTTGAGCAAGGAGTAGCTCTTGTCTATTCCATATTTGGCTTAAGGAACTTTATCTGTGCTCATTTCAATCTCTGGTTTTATGCAGCACCCCAACTCACCTTTCCCCTTAAGCAAGCATAAGTTGGTTTTCTAAATTTGAGACCCTGTTCTGTTTTGGAATGCAGTTCCTGTGTAGCCAAGTTTACATTCCGTGTATTAGTGATATCTTATGATGTTTCTTTTTCTGTGTGACTTATTTCAGTTAGAATCATCATACCTGAATCCACTCATTGTGCTGCTAAGGGCCTGATGACACAGATTTCATTGCTGAGTGATATTGCTTTGTAAGTAAATACCACAACTTCTTTATCCATTTTTCACTTTCTACGATGTTGAACTTGTACTGTAAACGAGGTTCTTGTAAACAGAGCCGTTCCAAACTTTGGGGTGGCTGTGTCTTTTTCATTTTAATTTCCCTAAGCTATAGGACCATAAGTGGAAGTGCCCTAGGTTCTGTTGCTTTGTTTTTTAGTTGTTTCAGGAAACACCATACACTTCTCCCAAGTGGTTCTTGGCAATTTACATCCCGCCCATCAGCATAACAAGGCTCCCAGTTCTCCATGACCTGTCCTGCCTTTCTGGATTTTACACTTTTTTCAGATGGCCCTTTTGACCGGGGGGAAGTGAGACTTCATTGTAGTGCAGATTTCCTTTGCAAGCTTGCTTGGTTGGCCAAAAAGGGCGTATGCGTTTTTTCCTGAATATATTCAGGAAAAAACGCATACGCCCTTTTTGGCCAAGTGCATCATTGTGGACGTTCTGCCTCTTTTCCTATGCTTTCAATGCAATTCCAGTCTACCTCCTGAAATCGGTTTCCTGCAATTCTGCCCTGCTTTCAAGTCCTCTTGGCAGCCTTACTTCAGTCTATTTTTGGACGATAGCTGTCATTTATAACTCTGCAGGTTTGTGAATTACAGTGCCCCTGAGCTCCTTTCTTCAACTCGCTTTCTTGTGACCTGGCCGCAACACCGCAGGATGGCTTCAGGCCCTAATCTGGTTCCGGCCCGGCATGCTGAGCCTTTGGTTAATTCCACTTCCTGGTGGGAAATGAGAGTTGAATTTGCCCGTCCAGACACCTCCAGCTAGCCTCTCATTGGTTCTCGCTATTCCTGTTCATCTTCCGCAGAAATTGCAAACTGGGCCAAACAGGAGGTTAAAGGGACTGACTCTCCAAGTGGGGAGAGTGTTAGTAAAGCGTCTGGAATGTTGCACCCGAGTACCAGGGGAGGAAAACTGAGACATATTTGAACACGTCTCCCGTTCACATGGTTGATCATACTCTGGGTTCCACATGCATGTTTTAGCTGAAGGAAGAATACCTTAAACCTGGAGAGTTGAGACCCGTGTAATGGGTACCATGCAATATGACTTCAAAGGGTCTTCATTTGCTCACCGAACCTCTCCAATCCTATCACTGCTGCATTTATGCCCCTGTACACACGCTTGATTCTCTTTTGGAGACATAGCAATCCATAGGTTTTAAGATACTTACTAGTCAGGTACATTCTTAGGCGTTTAATATGGGGTTTTGAGTCCATTTCGTTGAGCAAGGAGTAGCTCTTGTCTATTCCATATTTGGCTTAAGGAACTTTATCTGTGCTCATTTCAATCTCTGGTTTTATGCAGCACCCCAACTCACCTTTCCCCTTAAGCAAGCATAAGTTGGTTTTCTAAATTTGAGACCCTGTTCTGTTTTGGAATGCAGTTCCTGTGTAGCCAAGTTTACATTCCATGTATTAGTGATATCTTATGATGTTTCTTTTTCTGTGTGACTTATTTCAGTTAGAATCATCATACCTGAATCCACCAATTGTGCTGCTAAGGGCCTGATGACACAGATTTCATTGCTGAGTGATATTGCTTTGTAAGTAAATACCACAACTTCTTTATCCATTTTTCACTTTCTGTGATGTTGAACTTGTACTGTAAACGAGGTTCTTGTAAACAGAGCCATTCCAAACTTTGGGGTGGCTGTGTCTTTTTCATTTTAATTTCCCTAAGCTATAGGACCATAAGTGGAAGTGCCCTAGGTTCTGTTGCTTTGTTTTTTAGTTGTTTCAGGAAACACCATACACTTCTCCCAAGTGATTCTTGGCAATTTACATCCCGCCCATCAGCATAACAAGGCTCCCAGTTCTCCATGGCCTGTCCTGCCTTTCTGGATTTTACACTTTTTTCAGATGGCCCTTTTGACCGGGGGGAAGTGAGACTTCATTGTAGTGCAGATTTCCTTTGCAAGCTTGCTTGGTTGGCCAAAAAGGGCGTATGCGTTTTTTCCTGAATATATTCAGGAAAAAACGCATACGCCCTTTTTGGCCAAGTGCATCATTGTGGACGTTCTGCCTCTTTTCCTATGCTTTCAATGCAATTCCAGTCTACCTCCTGAAATCGGTTTCCTGCAATTCTGCCCCGCTTTCAAGTCCTCTTGGCAGCCTTACTTCAGTCTATTTTTGGACGATAGCTGTCATTTATAACTCTGCAGGTTTGTGAATTACAGTGCCCCTGAGCTCCTTTCTTCAACTCGCTTTCTTGTGACCTGGCCGCAACACCGCAGGATGGCTTCAGGCCCTAATCTGGTTCTGGCACGGCACGCTGAACCTTTGGTTAATTCCTCTTCCTGGTGGGAAATGAGAGTTAAATTTGCCCGTCCAGACACCTCCAGCTAGTCTCTCATTTGTTCTCGCTATTCCTGTTCATCTTCCACAGAAATTGCAAACTGGGCCAAACAGGAGGTTAAAGGGACTGACTCTCCAAGTCAGGAGAGTGTTAGTAAAGCGTCTGGAATGTTGCACCCGAGTACCAGGGTACGAAAACTGAGACATATTTGAACACGTCTCCCGATCACATGGTTGATCATACTCTAGGTTCCACATGCATGTTTTAGCTGAAGGAAGAATACCTAAAACCTGGGTAGTTGAAACCCGTGGAATGGGTACCATGCAATATGACTTCAAAGGGTCTTCATTTGCTCACCGAACATCTCCAATCCTATCACTGCTGCGTTTATGCCCCTGTACACACACTTGATTCTCTTTCGGAGACATAGCAATCCATAGGTTTTAAGATACTTACTAGTCAGGTACATTCTTAGGCGTTTAATATGGGGTGTTGAGTCCATTTCATTGAGCAAGGAGTAGCTCTTGTCTATTCCATATTTGGCTTAAGGAACTTTACCTGTGCTCATTTCAATCTCTGGTTTTATGCAGCACCCCAACTCACCTTTCCCCTTAAGCAAGCATAAGTTGGTTTTCTAAATTTGAGACACTGTTCTGTTCTGTAATTCAGTTCCTGTGTAGCCAAGTTTACATTCCGTGTATTACTGATATCTTATGATGTTTCTTTTTCTGTGTGACTTATTTCAGTTAGAATCATCATACCTGAATCCACTCATTGTGCTGCTAAGGGCCTGATGACACAGATTTCATTGCTGAGTGATATTGTTTTGTAAGTAAATACCACAACTTCTTTATCCATTTTTCACTTTCTGCGATGTTGAACTTGTACTGTAAACGAGGTTCTTGTAAACAGAGCCGTTCCAAACTTTGGGGTGGCTGTGTCTTTTTGATTTTAATTTCCCTAAGCTATAGGACCATAAGTGGAAGTGCCCTAGGTTCTGTTGCTTTGTTTTTTAGATGTTTCAGGAAACACCATACACTTCTCCCGAGTGGTTGTTGGCAATTTACATCCCGCCCTTCAGCATAACAAGGCTCCCAGTTCTCCATGGCCTGTCCTGCCTTTCTGGATTTTACCCTTTTTTCAGATGGCCCTTTTGACCGGGGGGAAGTGAGACTTCATTGTAGTGCAGATTTCCTTTGCAAGCTTGCTTGGTTGGCCAAAAAGTGCGTATGCGTTTTTTCCTGAATATATTCAGGAAAAAACGCATACGCCCTTTTTGGCCAAGTGCATCATTGTGGACGTTCTGCCTCTTTTCCTATGCTTTCAATGCAATTCCAGTCTACCTCCTGAAATCGGTTTCCTGCAATTCTGCCCCGCTTTCAAGTCCTCTTGGCAGCCTTACTTCAGTCTATTTTTGGATGATAGCTGTCATTTATAACTCTGCAGGTTTGTGAATTACAGTGCCCCTGAGCTCCTTTCTTCAACTCGCTTTCTTTTGAGCTGGCCGCAACACCGCAGGATGGCTTCAGGCCCTAATCTGGTTCCGGCACGGCACGCTGAGCCTTTGGTTAATTCCTCTTCCTGGTGGGAAATGAGAGTTAAATTTGCCAATCCAGAAACCTCCAGCTAGTCTCTCATTGGTTCTCGCTATTCCTGTGCATCTTCCGCAGAAATTGCAAACTGGGCCAAACAGGAGGTTAAAGGGACTGACTCTCCAAGTCGGGAGAGTGTTAGTAAAGCGTCTCGAATGTTGCACCCGAGTACCAGGGTACGAAAACTGAGACATATTTGAACACGTCTCCCGATCAAATGGTTGATCATACTGTAGGTTCCACATGCATGTTTTAGCTGAAGGAAGAATACCTTAAACCTGGGTAGTTGAAACCCGTGGAATGGGTACCATGCAATATGACTTCAAAGGGTCTTCATTTGCTCACCGAACCTCTCCAATCCTATCACTGCTGCGTTTATGCCCCTGTACACATGCTTGATTCTCTTTCGGAGACATAGCAATCCATAGGTTTTAAGATACTTACTAGTCAGGTACATTCTTAGGCGTTTAATATGCGGTGTTGAGTCCATTTCGTTGAGCAATGAGTAGCTCTTGTCTATTCCATATTTGGCTTAAGGAACTTTATCTGTGCTCATTTCAATCTCTGGTTTTATGCAGCACCCCAACTCACCTTTACCCTTAAGCAAGCATAAGTTGGTTTTCTAAATTTGAGACCCTGTTCTGTTCTGTAATTCAGTTCCTGTGTAGCCAAGTTTACATTCCGTGTATTACTGATATCTTATGATGTTTCTTTTTCTGTGTGACTTATTTCAGTTAGAATCATCATACCTGAATCCACTCATTGTGCTGCTAAGGGCCTGATGACACAGATTTCATTGCTGAGTGATATTGCTTTGTAAGTAAATACCACAACTTCTTTATCCATTTTTCACTTTCTGCGATGTTGAGCTTGTACTGTAAACGAGGTTCTTGTAAACAGAGCCATTCCAAACTTTGGGGTGGCTGTGTCTTTTTGATTTTAATTTCCCTAAGCTATAGGACCATAAGTGGAAGTGCCCTAGGCTCTGTTGCTTTGTTTTTTAGATGTTTCAGGAAACACCATACACTTCTCCCCAGTGGTTGTTGGCAATTTACATCCCGCCCATCAGCATAACAAGGCTCCCATTTCTCCATGGCCTGTCCTGACTTTCTGGATTTTACACTTTTTTCAGATGGCCCTTTTGACCGGGGGGAAGTGAGACTTCATTGTAGTGCAGATTTCCTTTGCAAGCTTGCTTGGTTGGCCAAAAAGGGCGTATGCGTTTTTTCCTGAATATATTCAGGAAAAAACGCATACACCCTTTTTGGCCAAGTGCATCATTGTGGACGTTCTGCCTCTTTTCCTATGCTTTCAATGCAATTCCAGTCTACCTCCTGAAATCGGTTTCCTGCAATTCTGCCCCGCTTTCAAGTCCTCTTGGCAGCCTTACTTCAGTCTATTTTTGGACGATAGCTGTCATTTATAACTCTGCAGGTTTGTGAATTACAGTGCCCCTGAGCTCCTTTCTTCAACTCGCTTTCTTTTGAGCTGGCCGCAACACCGCAGGATGGCTTCAGGCCCTAAATTGGTTCCGGTACGGCACGCTGAGCCTTTGGTTATTTCCTCTTCCTGGTGGGAAATGAGAGTTAAATTTGCCCGTCCAGACACCTCCAGCTAGCCTCTCATTGGTTCTCGCTATTGCTGTTCAACTTCGGCAGAAATTGCAAACTGTGCAAAACAGGAGGTTAAAGGCGATGACTCTCCAAGTGGGGAGAGTGTTAGTAAAGCGTCTGGAATGTTGCACCCGAGTACCAGGGGAGGAAAACTGAGACATATTTGAACACGTCTCCCGATCACATGGTTGATCATACTCTGGGTTCCACATGCATGTTTTAGCTGAAGGAAGAATACCTAAAACCTGGGTAGTTGAAACCTGTGGAATGGGTACCATGCAATATGACTTCAAAGGGTCTTCATTTGCTCACCGAACCTCTCCAATCCTATCACTGTTGCGTTTTTGCCCCTGTACACATGCTTGATTTTCTTTCGGAGACATAGCAATCTATAGGTTTTAAGATACTTACTAGTCAGGTACATTCTTAGGCGTTTAATATGCGGTGTTGAGTCCATTTCGTTGAGCAAGGAGTAGCTCTTGTCTATTCCATATTTGGCTTAAGGAACTTTATCTGTGCTCATTTCAATCTCTGGTTTTATGCAGCACCCCAACTCACCTTTCCCCTTAAGCAAGCATAAGTTGGTTTTCTAAATTTGAGACCCTGTTCTGTTTTGGAATGCAGTTCCTGTGTAGCCAAGTTTACATTCCGTGTATTAGTGATATCTTATGATGTTTCTTTTTCTGTGTGACTTATTTCAGTTAGAATCATCGTACCTGAATCTACTCATTATGCTGCTACGGGCCTGATGACATAGATTTCATTGCTGAGTGATACTGCATTGTACGTAAGTACCACAAGTTCTTTATGCATTTTTCACTTTCTGTGATATTGAACTTGTACGGTAAACGAGGTTCTTGTAAACAGAGGCGTCCCAAACTTTGGGGTGGCTGTGTCTTTTTGATTTTAATTTCCCTAAGCTATAGGACCATAAGTGGAAGTGCCCTAGGCTCTGTTGCTTTGTTTTTTAGATGTTTCAGGAAAGACCATACACTTCTCCCAAGTGTCTGTTGGCAATTTACATCCCGCCCATCAGCATAACAAGGCTCCCAGTTCTCCATGGCCTGTCCTGCCTTTCTGGATTTTACACTTTTTTCAGATGGCCCTTTTGACCGGGGGGAAGTGAGACTTCATTGTAGTGCAGATTTCCTTTGCAAGTTTGCTTGGTTGGCCAAAAAGGGCGTATGCGTTTTTTCCTGAATATATTCAGGAAAAAACGCATACGCCCTTTTTGGCCAAGTGCATCATTGTGGACGTTCTGCCTCTTTTCCTATGCTTTCAATGCAATTCCAGTCTACCTCCTGAAATCGGTTTCCTGCAATTCTGCCCCGCTTTCAAGTCCTCTTGGCAGCCTTACTTCAGTCTATTTTTGGACGATAGCTGTCATTTATAACTCTGCAGGTTTGTGAATTACAGTGCCCCTGAGCTCCTTTCTTCAACTCGCTTTCTTTTGAGCTGGCCGCAACACCGCAGGATGGCTTCAGGCCCTAATCTGGATCCGGCACGGCACGCTGAGCCTTTGGTTAATTCCTATTCCTGGTGGGAAATGAGAGTTAAATTTCCCATCCAGACACCTCCAGCTAGTCTCTCATTGGTTCTCGCTATTCCTGTTCATCTTCCACAGAAATTGCAAACTGGGCCACACAGGAGGTTAAAGGGACTGACTCTCCAAGTCGGGAGAGTGTTAGTAAAGCGTCTGGAATGTTGCACCCGAGTACCAGGGTACGAAAACTGAGACATATTTGAACACGTCTCCCGATCAAATGGTTGATCATACTCTGGGTTCCACATGCATGTTTTAGCTGAAGGAAGAATACCTTAAACCTGGAGAGTTAAGACCCGTGTAATGGGTACCATGCAATATGACTTCAAAGGGTCTTCATTTGCTCACCGAACCTCTCCAATCCTATCACTGCTGCGTTTATGCCCCTGTACACATGCTTGATTCTCTTTCAGAGACATAGCAATCCATAGGTTTTAAGATACTTACTAGTCAGGTACATTCTTAGGCGTTTAATATGGGGTGTTGAGTCCATTTCGTTGAGCAAGGAGTAGCTCTTGTCTATTCCATATTTGGCTTAAGGAACTTTATCTGTGCTCATTTCAATCTCTGGTTTTATGCAGCACCCCAACTCACCTTTCCCCTTAAGCAAGCATAAGTTGGTTTTCTAAATTTGAGACCCTGTTCTGCTTTGGAATGCAGTTCCTGTGTAGCCAAGTTTACATTCCGCGTATTAGTGATATCTTATGATGTTTCTTTTTCTGTGTGACTTATTTCAGTTAGAATCATCGTACCTGAATCCACTCATTATGCTGCTACGGGCCTGATGACATAGATTTCATTGCTGAGTGATACTGCATTGTACGTAAGTACCACAATTTCTTTATCCATTTTTCACTTTCTGCGATGTTGAACTTGTACTGTAAACGAGGTTCTTGTAAACAGAGGCGTCCCAAACTTTGGGGTGGCTGTGTCTTTTTGATTTTAATTTCCCTAAGCTATAGGACCATAAGTGGCATTGCCCTAGGCTCTGTTGCTTTGTTTTTTAGATGTTTCAGGAAACACCATACACTTCTCCCGAGTGTCTGTTGGCAATTTACATCCCGCCCATCAGCATAACAAGGCTCCCAGTTCTCCATGGCCTGTCCTGCCTTTCTGGATTTTACACTTTTTTCAGATGGCCCTTTTGACCGGGGGGAAGTGAGACTTCATTGTAGTGCAGATTTCCTTTGCAAGCTTGCTTGGTTGGCCAAAAAGGGCGTATGCGTTTTTTCCTGAATATATTCAGGAAAACACGCATACGCCCTTTTTGGCCAAGTGCATCATTGTGGACGTTCTGCCTCTTTTCCTATGCTTTCAATGCAATTCCAGTCTACCTCCTGAAATCGGTTTCCTGCAATTCTGCCCCGCTTTCAAGTCCTCTTGGCAGCCTTACTTCAGTCTATTTTTGGACGATAGCTGTCATTTATAACTCTGCAGGTTTGTGAATTACAGTGCCCCTGAGCTCCTTTCTTCAACTCGCTTTCTTGTGAGCTGGCCGCAACACCGCAGGATGGCTTCAGGCCCTAATCTGGTTCTGGCACGGCACGCTGAGCCTTTGGTTAATTCCTCTTCCTGGTGGGAAATGAGAGTTAAATTTCCCATCCAGACACCTCCAGCTAGTCTCTCATTGGTTCTCGCTATTCCTGTTCATCTTCCACAGAAATTGCAAACTGGGCCACACAGGAGGTTAAAGGGACTGACTCTCCAAGTCGGGAGAGTGTTAGTAAAGCGTCTGGAATGTTGCACCCGAGTACCAGGGTACGAAAACTGAGACATATTTGAACACGTCTCCCGATCAAATGGTTGATCATACTCTGGGTTCCACATGCATGTTTTAGCTGAAGGAAGAATACCTTAAACCTGGAGAGTTAAGACCCGTGTAATGGGTACCATGCAATATGACTTCAAAGGGTCTTCATTTGCTCACCGAACCTCTCCAATCCTATCACTGCTGCGTTTATGCCCCTGTACACATGCTTGATTCTCTTTCGGAGACATAGCAATCCATAGGTTTTAAGATACTTACTAGTCAGGTACATTCTTAGGCGTTTAATATGGGGTGTTGAGTCCATTTCGTTGAGCAAGGAGTAGCTCTTGTCTATTCCATATTTGGCTTAAGGAACTTTATCTGTGCTCATTTCAATCTCTGGTTTTATGCAGCACCCCAACTCACCTTTCCCCTTAAGCAAGCATAAGTTGGTTTTCTAAATTTGAGACCCTGTTCTGCTTTGGAATGCAGTTCCTGTGTAGCCAAGTTTACATTCCGTGTATTAGTGATATCTTATGATGTTTCTTTTTCTGTGTGACTTATTTCAGTTAGAATCATCGTACCTGAATCCACTCATTATGCTGCTACGGGCCTGATGACATAGATTTCATTGCTGAGTGATACTGCATTGTACGTATGTACCACAATTTCTTTATCCATTTTTCACTTTCTGCGATGTTGAACTTGTACTGTAAACGAGGTTCTTGTAAACAGAGGCGTCCCAAACTTTGGGGTGGCTGTGTCTTTTTGATTTTAATTTCCCTAAGCTATAGGACCATAAGTGGCATTGCCCTAGGCTCTGTTGCTTTGTTTTTTAGATGTTTCAGGAAACACCATACACTTCTCCCGAGTGTCTGTTGGCAATTTACATCCCGCCCATCAGCATAACAAGGCTCCCAGTTCTCCATGGCCTGTCCTGCCTTTCTGGATTTTACACTTTTTTCAGATGGCCCTTTTGACCGGGGGGAAGTGAGACTTCATTGTAGTGCAGATTTCCTTTGCAAGCTTGCTTGGTTGGCCAAAAAGGGCGTATGCGTTTTATCCTGAATATATTCAGGAAAACACGCATACGCCCTTTTTGGCCAAGTGCATCATTGTGGACGTTCTGCCTCTTTTCCTATGCTTTCAATGCAATTCCAGTCTACCTCCTGAAATCGGTTTCCTGCAATTCTGCCCCGCTTTCAAGTCCTCTTGGCAGCCTTACTTCAGTCTATTTTTGGACGATAGCTGTCATTTATAACTCTGCAGGTTTGTGAATTACAGTGCCCCTGAGCTCCTTTCTTCAACTCGCTTTCTTGTGAGCTGGCCGCAACACCGCAGGATGGCTTCAGGCCCTAATCTGGTTCTGGCACGGCACGCTGAGCCTTTGGTTAATTCCTCTTCCTGGTGGGAAATGAGAGTTAAATTTGCCCGTTCAGACACCTCCAGCTAGTCTCTCATTGGTTCTCGCTATTCCTGTTCATCTTCCGCAGAAATTGCAAACTGGGCCAAACAGGAGGTTAAAGGGACTGACTCTCCAAGTGGGGAGAGTGTTAGTAAAGCGTCTGGAATGTTGCACCCGAGTACCAGGGTACGAAAACTGAGACATATTTGAACACGTCTCCCGATCACATGGTTGATCATACTCTAGGTTCCACATGCATGTTTTAGATGAAGGAAGAATACCTTAAACCTGGGTAGTTGAAACCCGTGGAATGGGTACCATGCAATATGACTTCAAAGGGTCTTCATTTGCTCACGAACCTCTCCAATCCTATCACTGCTGCGTTTATGCCCATGTACACATGCTTGATTCTCCTTCGGAGACATAGCAATCCATAGGTTTTAAGATACTTACTAGTCAGGTGCATTCTTAGGCGTTTAATATGGGGTTTTGTGTCCATTTCGTTGAGCAAGGAGTAGCTCTTGTGTATTCCATATTTGGCTTAAGGAACTTTATCTGTGCTCATTTCAATCTCTGGTTTTATGCAGCACCCCAACTCACCTTTCACCTTAAGCAAGCATAAGTTGGTTTTCTAAATTTGAGACCCTGTTCTGTTTTGGAATGCAGTTCCTGTGTAGCCAAGTTTACATTCCGTGTATTAGTGATATCTTATGATGTTTCTTTTTCTGTGTGACTTATTTCAGTTAGAATCATCGTACCTGAATCCACTCATTATGCTGCTACGGGCCTGATGACATAGATTTCATTGCTGAGTGATACTGCATTGTACGTAAGTACCACAACTTCTTTATCCATTTTTCACTTTCTGTGATATTGAACTTGTACTGTAAACGAGGTTCTTGTAAACGGAGGCGTCCCAAACTTTGGGGTGGCTGTGTCTTTTTGATTTTAATTTCCCTAAGCTATAGGACCATAAGGGCAAGTGCCCTAGGCTCTGTTGCTTTGTTTTTTAGATGTTTCAGGAAACACCATACACTTCTCCTGAGTGTCTGTTGGCAATTTACATCCCGCCCATCAGCATAACAAGGCTCCCAGTTCTCCATGGCCTGTCCTGCCTTTCTGGATTTTACACTTTTTTCAGATGGCCCTTTTGACCGGGGGGAAGTGAGACTTCATTGTAGTGCAGATTTCCTTTGCAAGTTTGCTTGGTTGGCCAAAAAGGGCGTATGCGTTTTTTCCTGAATATATTCAGGAAAAAACGCATACGCCCTTTTTGGCCAAGTGCATCATTGTGGACGTTCTGCCTCTTTTCCTATGCTTTCAATGCAATTCCAGTCTACCTCCTGAAATCGGTTTCCTGCAATTCTGCCCCGCTTTCAAGTCCTCTTGGCAGCCTTACTTCAGTCTATTTTTGGACGATAGCTGTCATTTATAACTCTGCAGGTTTGTGAATTACAGTGCCCTTGAGCTCCTTTCTTCAACTCGCTTTCTTGTGACCTGGCCGCAACACCGCAGGATGGCTTCAGGCCCTAATCTGGTTCCGGTACGGCACGCTGAGCCTTTGGTTATTTCCTCTTCCTGGTGGGAAATGAGAGTTAAATTTGCCCGTCCAGACATCTCCAGCTAGCCTCTCATTGGTTCTCGCTATTCCTGTTCATCTTCCGCAGAAATTGCAAACTGGGCCAAACAGGAGGTTAAAGGCGCTGACTTTCCAAGTGGGGAGAGTGTTAGTAAAGCGTCTGGAATGTTGCACCCGAGTACCAGGGTACGAAAACTGAGACATATTTGAACACGTCTCCCGATCACATGGTTGATCATAATCTAGGTTCCACATGCATGTTTTAGCTGAAGGAAGAATACCTTAAACCTGGGTATTTGAAACCCGTGGAATGGGTACCATGCAATATGACTTCAAAGGGTGTTCATTTGCTCACCGAACCTCTCCAATCCTATCACTGCTGCGTTTATGCCCCTGTACACATGCTTGATTCTCTTTCGGAGACATAGCAATCCATAGGTTTTTAGATACTTACTAGTCAGGTACATTCTTAGGCGTTTAATATGCGGTGTTGAGTCCATTTCGTTGAGCAAGGAGTAGCTCTTGTCTATTCCATATTTGGCTTAAGGAACTTTATCTGTGCTCATTTCAATCTCTGGTTTTATGCAGCACCCCAACTCACCTTTCCCCTTAAGCAAGCATAAGTTGGTTTTCGAAATTTGAGACCCTGTTCTGTTTTGGAATGCAGTTCCTGTGTAGCCAAGTTTACATTCCGTGTATTAGTGATATCTTATGATGTTTCTTTTTCTGTGTGACTTATTTCAGTTAGAATCATCATACCTGAATCCACTCATTGTGCTGCTAAGGGCCTGATGACACAGATTTCATTGCTGAGTGATATTGCTTTGTAAGTAAATACCACAACTTTTTTATCCATTTTTCACTTTCTGCAATGTTGAACTTGTACTGTAAACGAGGTTCTTGTAAACAGAGCCGTTCCAAACTTTGGGGTGGCTGTGTCTTTTTCATTTTAATTTCCCTAAGCTATAGGACCATAAGTGGAAGTGCCCTAGGCTCTGATGCTTTGTTTTTTAGATGTTTCAGGAAACACCATACACTTCTCCTGAGCGTCTGTTGGCAATTTACATCCCGCCCATCAGCATAACAAGGCTCCCAGTTCTCCATGGCCTGTCCTGCCTTTCTGGAGTTTACACTTTTTTCAGATGGCCCTTTTGACCTGGGAGAAGTGAGACTTCATTGTAGTGCAGATTTCCTTTGCAAGTTTGCTTGGTTGGCAAAAAAGGGCGTATGCGTTTTTTCCTGAATATATTCAGGAAAAAACGCATACGCCCTTTTTGGCCAAGTGCATCATTGTGGACGTTCTGCCTCTTTTCCTATGCCTTTAATGCAATTCCAGTCTACCTCCTGAAATCGGTTTCCTGCAATTCTGCCCCGCTTTCAAGTCCTCTTGGCAGCCTTACTTCAGTCTATTTTTGGACGATAGCTGTCATTTATAACTCTGCAGGTTTGTGAATTACAGTGCCCCTGAGCTCCTTTCTTCAACTCGCTTTCTTGTGACCTGGCTGCAACACCGCAGGATGTCTACAGGCCCTAATCTGGTTCCGGCATGGCACACTGAGCCTTTGGTTAATTCCTCTTCCTGGTGGGAAATGAGAGTTAAATTTGCCCATCCAGACACCTCCAGCTAGTCTCTCATTGGTTCTCGCTATTCCTGTTCATCTTCCACAGAAATTGCAAACTGGGCCAAACAGGAGGTTAAAGGGACTGACTCTCCAAGTGGGGAGAGTGTTAGTAAAGCGTCTGGAATGTTGCACCCGAGTACCAGGGGAGGAAAACTGAGACATATTTGAACACGTCTCCCGTTCACATGGTTGATCATACTCTGGGTTCCACATGCATGTTTTAGCTGAAGGAAGAATACCTTAAACCTGGAGAGTTGAGACCCGTGTAATGGGTACCATGCAATATGACTTCAAAGGGTCTTCATTTGCTCACCGAACCTCTCCAATCCTATCACTGCTGCGTTTATGCCCCTGTACACACGCTTGATTCTCTTTTGGAGACATAGCAATCCATAGGTTTTAAGATACTTACTAGTCAGGTACATTCTTAGGCGTTTAATATGGGGTTTTGAGTCCATTTCGTTGAGCAAGGAGTAGCTCTTGTCTATTCCATATTTGGCTTAAGGAACTTTATCTGTGCTCATTTCAATCTCTGGTTTTATGCAGCACCCCAACTCACCTTTCCCCTTAAGCAAGCATAAGTTGGTTTTCTAAATTTGAGACCCTGTTCTGTTTTGGAATGCAGTTCCTGTGTAGCCAAGTTTACATTCCGTGTATTAGTGATATCTTATGATGTTTCTTTTTCTGTGTGACTTATTTCAGTTAGAATCATCATACCTGAATCCACCAATTGTGCTGCTAAGGGCCTGATGACACAGATTTCATTGCTGAGTGATATTGCTTTGTAAGTAAATACCACAACTTCTTTATCCATTTTTCACTTTCTGCGATGTTGAACTTGTACTGTAAACGAGGTTCTTGTAAACAGAGCGGTTCCAAACTTTGGAGTGGCTGTGTCTTTTTCATTTTAATTTCCCTAAGCTATAGGACCATAAGTGGAAGTGCCCTAGGCTCTGTTGCTTTGTTTTTTAGATGTTTCAGGAAACACCATACACTTCTCCCGAGTGGTTGTTGGCAATTTACATCCCGCCCATCAGCATAACCAGGCTCCCAGTTCTCCATGGCCTGTCCTGCCTTTCTGGATTTTACACTTTTTTCAGATGGCCCTTTTGACCGGGGGGAAGTGAGACTTCATTGTAGTGCAGATTTCCTTTGCAAGTTTGCTTGGTTGGCCAAAAAGGGTGTATGCGTTTTTTCCTGAATATATTCAGGAAAAAACGCATACGCCCTTTTTGGCCAAGTGCATCATTGTGGACGTTCTGCCTCTTTTCCTATGCTTTCAATGCAATTCCAATCTACCTCCTGAAATCGGTTTCCTGCAATTCTGCCCCGCTTTCAAGTCCTCTTGGCAGCCTTACTTCAGTCTATTTTTGGACGATAGCTGTCATTTATAACTCTGCAGGTTTGTGAATTACAGTGCCCCTGAGCTCCTTTCTTCAACTCGCTTTCTTGTGACCTGGCCGCAACACCGCAGGATGGCTTCAGGCCCTAATCTGGTTCTGGCACGGCACGCTGAACCTTTGGTTAATTCCTCTTCCTGGTGGGAAATGAGAGTTAAATTTGCCCGTTCAGACACCTCCAGCTAGTCTCTCATTTGTTCTCGCTATTCCTGTTCATCTTCCACAGAAATTGCAAACTGGGCCAAACAGGAGGTTAAAGGGACTGACTCTCCAAGTCGGGAGAGTGTTAGTAAAGCGTCTGGAATGTTGCACCCGAGTACCAGGGTACGAAAACTGAGACATATTTGAACACGTCTCCCGATCACATGGTTGATCATACTCTAGGTTCCACATGCATGTTTTAGCTGAAGGAAGAATACCTAAAACCTGGGTAGTTGAAACCCGTGGAATGGGTACTATGCAATATGACTTCAAAGGGTCTTCATTTGCTCACCGAACATCTCCAATCCTATCACTGCTGCGTTTATGCCCCTGTACACATGCTTGATTCTCTTTCGGAGACATAGCAATCCATAGGTTTTAAGATACTTACTAGTCAGGTACATTCTTAGGCGTTTAATATGGGGTGTTGAGTCCATTTCGTTGAGCAAGGAGTAGCTCTTGTCTATTCCATATTTGGCTTAAGGAACTTTATCTGTGCTCATTTCAAACTCTGGTTTTATGCAGCACCCCAACTCACCTTTCCCCTTAAGCAAGCATAAGTTGGTTTTCTAAATTTGAGACACTGTTCTGTTCTGTAATTCAGTTCCTGTGTAGCCAAGTTTACATTCCGTGTATTACTGATATCTTATGATGTTTCTTTTTCTGTGTGACTTATTTCAGTTAGAATCATCATACCTGAATCCACTCATTGTGCTGCTAAGGGCCTGATGACACAGATTTCATTGCTGAGTGATATTGTTTTGTAAGTAAATACCACAACTTCTTTATCCATTTTTCACTTTCTGCGATGTTGAACTTGTACTGTAAACGAGGTTCTTGTAAACAGAGCCGTTCCAAACTTTGGGGTGGCTGTGTCTTTTTGATTTTAATTTCCCTAAGCTATAGGACCATAAGTGGAAGTGCCCTAGGTTCTGTTGTTTTGTTTTTTAGATGTTTCAGGAAACACCATACACTTCTCCCGAGTGGTTGTTGGCAATTTACATCCCGCCCATCAGCATAACAAGGCTCCCAGTTCTCCATGGCCTGTCCTGCCTTTCTGGATTTTACCCTTTTTTCAGATGGCCCTTTTGACCGGGGGGAAGTGAGACTTCATTGTAGTGCAGATTTCCTTTGCAAGCTTGCTTGGTTGGCCAAAAAGTGCGTATGCGTTTTTTCCTGAATATATTCAGGAAAAAACGCATACGCCCTTTTTGGCCAAGTGCATCATTGCGGACGTTCTGCCTCTTTTCCTATGCTTTCAATGCAATTCCAGTCTACCTCCTGAAATCGGTTTCCTGCAATTCTGCCCCGCTTTCAAGTCCTCTTGGCAGCCTTACTTCAGTCTATTTTTGGACGATAGCTGTCATTTATAACTCTGCAGGTTTGTGAATTACAGTGCCCCTGAGCTCCTTTCTTCAACTCGCTTTCTTGTGAGCTGGCCGCAACACCGCAGGATGGCTTCAGGCCCTAATCTGGTTCTGGCACGGCACGCTGAGCCTTTGGTTAATTCCTCTTCCTGGTGGGAAATGAGAGTTAAATTTCCCATCCAGACACCTCCAGCTAGTCTCTCATTGGTTCTCGCTATTCCTGTTCATCTTCCACAGAAATTGCAAACTGGGCCACACAGGAGGTTAAAGGGACTGACTCTCCAAGTCGGGAGAGTGTTAGTAAAGCGTCTGGAATGTTGCACCCGAGTACCAGGGTACGAAAACTGAGACATATTTGAACACGTCTCCCGATCAAATGGTTGATCATACTCTGGGTTCCACATGCATGTTTTAGCTGAAGGAAGAATACCTTAAACCTGGAGAGTTAAGACCCGTGTAATGGGTACCATGCAATATGACTTCAAAGGGTCTTCATTTGCTCACCGAACCTCTCCAATCCTATCACTGCTGCGTTTATGCCCCTGTACACATGCTTGATTCTCTTTCGGAGACATAGCAATCCATAGGTTTTAAGATACTTACTAGTCAGGTACATTCTTAGGCGTTTAATATGGGGTGTTGAGTCCATTTCGTTGAGCAAGGAGTAGCTCTTGTCTATTCCATATTTGGCTTAAGGAACTTTATCTGTGCTCATTTCAATCTCTGGTTTTATGCAGCACCCCAACTCACCTTTCCCCTTAAGCAAGCATAAGTTGGTTTTCTAAATTTGAGACCCTGTTCTGCTTTGGAATGCAGTTCCTGTGTAGCCAAGTTTACATTCCGTGTATTAGTGATATCTTATGATGTTTCTTTTTCTGTGTGACTTATTTCAGTTAGAATCATCGTACCTGAATCCACTCATTATGCTGCTACGGGCCTGATGACATAGATTTCATTGCTGAGTGATACTGCATTGTACGTATTTACCACAATTTCTTTATCCATTTTTCACTTTCTGCGATGTTGAACTTGTACTGTAAACGAGGTTCTTGTAAACAGAGGCGTCCCAAACTTTGGGGTGGCTGTGTCTTTTTGATTTTAATTTCCCTAAGCTATAGGACCATAAGTGGCATTGCCCTAGGCTCTGTTGCTTTGTTTTTTAGATGTTTCAGGAAACACCATACACTTTTCCCGAGTGTCTGTTGGCAATTTACATCCCGCCCATCAGCATAACAAGGCTCCCAGTTCTCCATGGCCTGTCCTGCCTTTCTGGATTTTACACTTTTTTCAGATGGCCCTTTTGACCGGGGGGAAGTGAGACTTCATTGTAGTGCAGATTTCCTTTGCAAGCTTGCTTGGTTGGCCAAAAAGGGCGTATGCGTTTTATCCTGAATATATTCAGGAAAACACGCATACGCCCTTTTTGGCCAAGTGCATCATTGTGGACGTTCTGCCTCTTTTCCTATGCTTTCAATGCAATTCCAGTCTACCTCCTGAAATCGGTTTCCTGCAATTCTGCCCCGCTTTCAAGTCCTCTTGGCAGCCTTACTTCAGTCTATTTTTGGACGATAGCTGTCATTTATAACTCTGCAGGTTTGTGAATTACAGTGCCCCTGAGCTCCTTTCTTCAACTCGCTTTCTTGTGAGCTGGCCGCAACACCGCAGGATGGCTTCAGGCCCTAATCTGGTTCTGGCACGGCACGCTGAGCCTTTGGTTAATTCCTCTTCCTGGTGGGAAATGAGAGTTAAATTTGCCCGTTCAGACACCTCCAGCTAGTCTCTCATTGGTTCTCGCTATTCCTGTTCATCTTCCGCAGAAATTGCAAACTGGGCCAAACAGGAGGTTAAAGGGACTGACTCTCCAAGTGGGGAGAGTGTTAGTAAAGCGTCTGGAATGTTGCACCCGAGTACCAGGGTACGAAAACTGAGACATATTTGAACACGTCTCCCGATCACATGGTTGATCATACTCTAGGTTCCACATGCATGTTTTAGCTGAAGGAAGAATACCTTAAACCTGGGTAGTTGAAACCCGTGGAATGGGTACCATGCAATATGACTTCAAAGGGTCTTCATTTGCTCACCGAACATCTCCAAACCTATCACTGCTGCGTTTATGCCCCTGTACACATGCTTGATTCTCTTTCGGAGACATTGCAATCCATAGGTTTTAAGATACTTACTAGTCAGGTACATTCTTAGGCGTTTAATATGCGGTGTTGAGTCCATTTCGTTGAGCAAGGAGTAGCTCTTGTCTATTCCATATTTGGCTTAAGGAACTTTATCTGTGCTCATTTCAATCTCTGGTTTTATGCAGCACCGCAACTCACCTTTCCCCTTAAGCAAGCATAAGTTGGTTTTCTAAATTTGAGACCCTGTTCTGTTCTGTAATTCAGTTCCTGTGTAGCCAAGTTTACATTCCGTGTATTACTGATATCTTATGATGTTTCTTTTTCTGTGTGACTTATTTCAGTTAGAATCATCATACCTGAATCCACTCATTGTGCTGCTAAGGGCCTGATGACACAGATTTCATTGCTGAGTGATATTGCTTTGTAAGTAAATACCACAACTTCTTTATCCATTTTTCACTTTCTGTGATGTTGAACTTGTACTGTAAACGAGGTTCTTGTAAACAGAGGCGTCCCAAAATTTGGGGTGTCTGTGTCTTTTTTATTTTAATTTCCCTAAGCTATAGGACCATAAGTGGAAGTGCCCTAGGCTCTGTTGCTTTGTTTTTTAGATGTTTCAGGAAACACCATACACTTCTCCCGAGTGTCTGTTGGCAATTTACATCCCGCCCATCAGCATAACAAGGCTCCCAGTTCTCCATGGCCTGTCCTGCCTTTCTGGATTTTACACTTTTTTCAGATGGCCCTTTTGACCGGGGGGAAGTGAGACTTCATTGTAGTGCAGATTTCCTTTGCAAGTTTGCTTGGTTGGCCAAAAAGGGCGTATGCGTTTTTTCCTGAATATATTCAGGAAAAAACGCATACGCCCTTTTTGGCCAAGTGCATCATTGTGGACGTTCTGCCTCTTTTCCTATGCTTTCAATGCAATTCCAGTCTACCTCCTGAAATCGGTTTCCTGCAATTCTGCCCCGCTTTCAAGCCCTCTTGGCAGCCTTACTTCAGTCTATTTTTGGACGATAGCTGTCATTTATAACTCTGCAGGTTTGTGAATTACAGTGCCCCTGAGCTCCTTTCTTCAACTCGCTTTCTTTTGAGCTGGCCGCAACACCGCAGGATGGCTTCAGGCCCTAATCTGGATCCGGCACGGCACGCTGAGCCTTTGGTTAATTCCTCTTCCTGGTGGGAAATGAGAGTTAAATTTCCCATCCAGACACCTCCAGCTAGTCTCTCATTGGTTCTCGCTATTCCTGTTCATCTTCCACAGAAATTGCAAACTGGGCCACACAGGAGGTTAAAGGGACTGACTCTCCAAGTCGGGAGAGTGTTAGTAAAGCGTCTGGAATGTTGCACCCGAGTACCAGGGTACGAAAACTGAGACATATTTGAACACGTCTCCCGATCAAATGGTTGATCATACTCTGGGTTCCACATGCATGTTTTAGCTGAAGGAAGAATACCTTAAACCTGGAGAGTTAAGACCCGTGTAATGGGTACCATGCAATATGACTTCAAAGGGTCTTCATTTGCTCACCGAACCTCTCCAATCCTATCACTGCTGCGTTTATGCCCCTGTACACATGCTTGATTCTCTTTCAGAGACATAGCAATCCATAGGTTTTAAGATACTTACTAGTCAGGTACATACTTAGGCGTTTAATATGGGGTGTTGAGTCCATTTCGTTGAGCAAGGAGTAGCTCTTGTCTATTCCATATTTGGCTTAAGGAACTTTATCTGTGCTCATTTCAATCTCTGGTTTTATGCAGCACCCCAACTCACCTTTCCCCTTAAGCAAGCATAAGTTGGTTTTCTAAATTTGAGACCCTGTTCTGCTTTGGAATGCAGTTCCTGTGTAGCCAAGTTTACATTCCGCGTATTAGTGATATCTTATGATGTTTCTTTTTCTGTGTGACTTATTTCAGTTAGAATCATCGTACCTGAATCCACTCATTATGCTGCTACGGGCCTGATGACATAGATTTCATTGCTGAGTGATACTGCATTGTACGTAAGTACCACAATTTCTTTATCCATTTTTCACTTTCTGCGATGTTGAACTTGTACTGTAAACGAGGTTCTTGTAAACAGAGGCGTCCCAAACTTTGGGGTGGCTGTGTCTTTTTGATTTTAATTTCCCTAAGCTATAGGACCATAAGTGGCATTGCCCTAGGCTCTGTTGCTTTGTTTTTTAGATGTTTCAGGAAACACCATACACTTCTCCCGAGTGTCTGTTGGCAATTTACATCCCGCCCATCAGCATAACAAGGCTCCCAGTTCTCCATGGCCTGTCCTGCCTTTCTGGATTTTACACTTTTTTCAGATGGCCCTTTTGACCGGGGGGAAGTGAGACTTCATTGTAGTGCAGATTTCCTTTGCAAGCTTGCTTGGTTGGCCAAAAAGGGCGTATGCGTTTTTTCCTGAATATATTCAGGAAAACACGCATACGCCCTTTTTGGCCAAGTGCATCATTGTGGACGTTCTGCCTCTTTTCCTATGCTTTCAATGCAATTCCAGTCTACCTCCTGAAATCGGTTTCCTGCAATTCTGCCCCGCTTTCAAGTCCTCTTGGCAGCCTTACTTCAGTCTATTTTTGGACGATAGCTGTCATTTATAACTCTGCAGGTTTGTGAATTACAGTGCCCCTGAGCTCCTTTCTTCAACTCGCTTTCTTGTGAGCTGGCCGCAACACCGCAGGATGGCTTCAGGCCCTAATCTGGTTCTGGCACGGCACGCTGAGCCTTTGGTTAATTCCTCTTCCTGGTGGGAAATGAGAGTTAAATTTCCCATCCAGACACCTCCAGCTAGTCTCTCATTGGTTCTCGCTATTCCTGTTCATCTTCCACAGAAATTGCAAACTGGGCCACACAGGAGGTTAAAGGGACTGACTCTCCAAGTCGGGAGAGTGTTAGTAAAGCGTCTGGAATGTTGCACCCGAGTACCAGGGTACGAAAACTGAGACATATTTGAACACGTCTCCCGATCAAATGGTTGATCATACTCTGGGTTCCACATGCATGTTTTAGCTGAAGGAAGAATACCTTAAACCTGGAGAGTTAAGACCCGTGTAATGGGTACCATGCAATATGACTTCAAAGGGTCTTCATTTGCTCACCGAACCTCTCCAATCCTATCACTGCTGCGTTTATGCCCCTGTACACATGCTTGATTCTCTTTCGGAGACATAGCAATCCATAGGTTTTAAGATACTTACTAGTCAGATACATTCTTAGGCGTTTAATATGGGGTGTTGAGTCCATTTCGTTGAGCAAGGAGTAGCTCTTGTCTATTCCATATTTGGCTTAAGGAACTTTATCTGTGCTCATTTCAATCTCTGGTTTTATGCAGCACCCCAACTCACCTTTCCCCTTAAGCAAGCATAAGTTGGTTTTCTAAATTTGAGACCCTGTTCTGCTTTGGAATGCAGTTCCTGTGTAGCCAAGTTTACATTCCGTGTATTAGTGATATCTTATGATGTTTCTTTTTCTGTGTGACTTATTTCAGTTAGAATCATCGTACCTGAATCCACTCATTATGCTGCTACGGGCCTGATGACATAGATTTCATTGCTGAGTGATACTGCATTGTACGTATGTACCACAATTTCTTTATCCATTTTTCACTTTCTGCGATGTTGAACTTGTACTGTAAACGAGGTTCTTGTAAACAGAGGCGTCCCAAACTTTGGGGTGGCTGTGTCTTTTTGATTTTAATTTCCCTAAGCTATAGGACCATAAGTGGCATTGCCCTAGGCTCTGTTGCTTTGTTTTTTAGATGTTTCAGGAAACACCATACACTTCTCCCGAGTTTCTGTTGGCAATTTACATCCCGCCCATCAGCATAACAAGGCTCCCAGTTCTCCATGGCCTGTCCTGCCTTTCTGGATTTTACACTTTTTTCAGATGGCCCTTTTGACCGGGGGGAAGTGAGACTTCATTGTAGTGCAGATTTCCTTTGCAAGCTTGCTTGGTTGGCCAAAAAGGGCGTATGCGTTTTATCCTGAATATATTCAGGAAAACACGCATACGCCCTTTTTGGCCAAGTGCATCATTGTGGACGTTCTGCCTCTTTTCCTATGCTTTCAATGCAATTCCAGTCTACCTCCTGAAATCGGTTTCCTGCAATTCTGCCCCGCTTTCAAGTCCTCTTGGCAGCCTTACTTCAGTCTATTTTTGGACGATAGCTGTCATTTATAACTCTGCAGGTTTGTGAATTACAGTGCCCCTGAGATCCTTTCTTCAACTCGCTTTCTTGTGAGCTGGCCGCAACACCGCAGGATGGCTTCAGGCCCTAATCTGGTTCTGGCACGGCACGCTGAGCCTTTGGTTAATTCCTCTTCCTGGTGGGAAATGAGAGTTAAATTTGCCCGTTCAGACACCTCCAGCTAGTCTCTCATTGGTTCTCGCTATTCCTGTTCATCTTCCGCAGAAATTGCAAACTGGGCCAAACAGGAGGTTAAAGGGACTGACTCTCCAAGTGGGGAGAGTGTTAGTAAAGCGTCTGGAATGTTGCACCCGAGTACCAGGGTACGAAAACTGAGACATATTTGAACACGTCTCCCGATCACATGGTTGATCATACTCTAGGTTCCACATGCATGTTTTAGATGAAGGAAGAATACCTTAAACCTGGGTAGTTGAAACCCGTGGAATGGGTACCATGCAATATGACTTCAAAGGGTCTTCATTTGCTCACGAACCTCTCCAATCCTATCACTGCTGCGTTTATGCCCATGTACACATGCTTGATTCTCCTTCGGAGACATAGCAATCCATAGGTTTTAAGATACTTACTAGTCAGGTGCATTCTTAGGCGTTTAATATGGGGTGTTGAGTCCATTTCGTTGAGCAAGGAGTAGCTCTTGTCTATTCCATATTTGGCTTAAGGAACTTTATCTGTGCTCATTTCAATCTCTGGTTTTATGCAGCACTCCAACTCACCTTTCACCTTAAGCAAGCATAAGTTGGTTTTCTAAATTTGAGACCCTGTTCTGTTTTGGAATGCAGTTCCTGTGTAGCCAAGTTTACATTCCGTGTATTAGTGATATCTTATGATGTTTCTTTTTCTGTGTGACTTATTTCAGTTAGAATCATCGTACCTGAATCCACTCATTATGCTGCTACGGGCCTGATGACATAGATTTCATTGCTGAGTGATACTGCATTGTACGTAAGTACCACAAGTTCTTTATCCATTTTTCACTTTCTGTGATATTGAACTTGTACGGTAAACGAGGTTCTTGTAAACGGAGGCGTCCCAAACTTTGGGGTGGCTGTGTCTTTTTGATTTTAATTTCCCTAAGCTATAGGACCATAAGGGCAAGTGCCCTAGGTTCTGTTGCTTTGTTTTTTAGATGTTTCAGGAAACACCATACACTTCTCCCGAGTGGTTGTTGGCAATTTACATCCCGCCCATCAGCATAACAAGGCTCCCAGTTCTCCATGGCCTGTCCTGCCTTTCTGGATTTTACACTTTTTTCAGATGGCCCTTTTGACCGGGGGGAAGTGAGACTTCATTGTAGTGCAGATTTCCTTTGCAAGTTTGCTTGGTTGGCCAAAAAGGGCGTATGCGTTTTTTCCTGAATATATTCAGGAAAAAACGCATACGCCCTTTTTGGCCAAGTGCATCATTGTGGACGTTCTGCCTGTTTTCCTATGCTTTCAATGCAATTCCAGTCTACCTCCTGAAATCGGTTTCCTGCAATTCTGCCCCGCTTTCAAGTCCTCTTGGCAGCCTTACTTCAGTCTATTTTTGGACGATAGCTGTCATTTATAACTCTGCAGGTTTGTGAATTACAGTGCCCCTGAGCTCCTTTCTTCAACTCGCTTTCTTGTGACCTGGCCGCAACACCGCAGGATGGCTTCAGGCCCTAATCTGGTTCCGGTACGGCACGCTGAGCCTTTGGTTATTTCCTCTTCCTGGTGGGAAATGAGAGTTAAATTTGCCCGTCCAGACATCTCCAGCTAGCCTCTCATTGGTTCTCGCTATTCCTGTTCATCTTCCGCAGAAATTGCAAACTGGGCCAAACAGGAGGTTAAAGGCGCTGACTTTCCAAGTGGGGAGAGTGTTAGTAAAGCGTCTGGAATGTTGCACCCGAGTACCAGGGTACGAAAACTGAGACATATTTGAACACGTCTCCCGATCACATGGTTGATCATAATCTAGGTTCCACATGAATGTTTTAGCTGAAGGAAGAATACCTTAAACCTGGGTATTTGAAACCCGTGGAATGGGTACCATGCAATATGACTTCAAAGGGTGTTCATTTGCTCACCGAACCTCTCCAATCCTATCACTGCTGCATTTATGCCCCTGTACACATGCTTGATTCTCTTTCGGAGACATAGCAATCCATAGGTTTTTAGATACTTACTAGTCAGGTACATTCTTAGGCGTTTAATATGCGGTGTTGAGTCCATTTCGTTGAGCAAGGAGTAGCTCTTGTCTATTCCATATTTGGCTTAAGGAACTTTATCTGTGCTCATTTCAATCTCTGGTTTTATGCAGCACCCCAACTCACCTTTCCCCTTAAGCAAGCATAAGTTGGTTTTCGAAATTTGAGACCCTGTTCTGTTTTGGAATGCAGTTCCTGTGTAGCCAAGTTTACATTCCGTGTATTAGTGATATCTTATGATGTTTCTTTTTCTGTGTGACTTATTTCAGTTAGAATCATCATACCTGAATCCACTCATTGTGCTGCTAAGAGCCTGATGACACAGATTTCATTGCTGAGTGATATTGCTTTGTAAGTAAATACCACAACTTTTTTATCCATTTTTCACTTTCTGCAATGTTGAACTTGTACTGTAAACGAGGTTCTTGTAAACAGAGCCGTTCCAAACTTTGGGGTGGCTGTGTCTTTTTCATTTTAATTTCCCTAAGCTATAGGACCATAAGTGGAAGTGCCCTAGGCTCTGATGCTTTGTTTTTTAGATGTTTCAGGAAACACCATACACTTCTCCTGAGCATGTGTTGGCAATTTACATCCCGCCCATCAGCATAACAAGGCTCCCAGTTCTCCATGGCCTGTCCTGCCTTTCTGGAGTTTACACTTTTTTCAGATGGCCCTTTTGACCTGGGAGAAGTGAGACTTCATTGTAGTGCAGATTTCCTTTGCAAGTTTGCTTGGTTGGCAAAAAAGGGCGTATGCGTTTTTTCCTGAATATATTCAGGAAAAAACGCATACGCCCTTTTTGGCCAAGTGCATCATTGTGGACGTTCTGCCTCTTTTCCTATGCCTTTAATGCAATTCCAGTCTACCTCCTGAAATCGGTTTCCTGCAATTCTGCCCCGCTTTCAAGTCCTCTTGGCAGCCTTACTTCAGTCTATTTTTGGACGATAGCTGTCATTTATAACTCTGCAGGTTTGTGAATTACAGTGCCCCTGAGCTCCTTTCTTCAACTCGCTTTCTTGTGACCTGGCTGCAACACCGCAGGATGTCTACAGGCCCTAATCTGGTTCCGGCATGGCACACTGAGCCTTTGGTTAATTCCTCTTCCTGGTGGGAAATGAGAGTTAAATTTGCCCATCCAGACACCTCCAGCTAGTCTCTCATTGGTTCTCGCTATTCCTGTTCATCTTCCACAGAAATTGCAAACTGGGCCAAACAGGAGGTTAAAGGGACTGACTCTCCAAGTGGGGAGAGTGTTAGTAAAGCGTCTGGAATGTTGCACCCGAGTACCAGGGGAGGAAAACTGAGACATATTTGAACACGTCTCCCGTTCACATGGTTGATCATACTCTGGGTTCCACATGCATTTTTTAGCTGAAGGAAGAATACCTTAAACCTGGAGAGTTGAGACCCGTGTAATGGGTACCATGCAATATGACTTCAAAGGGTCTTCATTTGCTCACCGAACCTCTCCAATCCTATCACTGCTGCGTTTATGCCCCTGTACACACGCTTGATTCTCTTTTGGAGACATAGCAATCCATAGGTTTTAAGATACTTACTAGTCAGGTACATTCTTAGGCGTTTAATATGGGGTTTTGAGTCCATTTTGTTGAGCAAGGAGTAGCTCTTGTCTATTCCATATTTGGCTTAAGGAACTTTATCTGTGCTCATTTCAATCTCTGGTTTTATGCAGCACCCCAACTCACCTTTCCCCTTAAGCAAGCATAAGTTGGTTTTCTAAATTTGAGACCCTGTTCTGTTTTGGAATGCAGTTCCTGTGTAGCCAAGTTTACATTCCGTGTATTAGTGATATCTTATGATGTTTCTTTTTCTGTGTGACTTATTTCAGTTAGAATCATCATACCTGAATCCACTCATTGTGCTGCTAAGGGCCTGATGACACAGATTTCATTGCTGAGTGATATTGCTTTGTAAGTAAATACCACAACTTCTTTATCCATTTTTCACTTTCTGCGATGTTGAACTTGTACTGTAAACGAGGTTCTTGTAAACAGAGCCGTTCCAAACTTTGGAGTGGCTGTGTCTTTTTCATTTTAATTTCCCTAAGCTATAGGACCATAAGTGGAAGTGCCCTAGGCTCTGTTGCTTTGTTTTTTAGATGTTTCAGGAAACACCATACACTTCTCCCGAGTGGTTGTTGGCAATTTACATCCCGCACATCAGCATAACAAGGCTCCCAGTTCTCCATGGCCTGTCCTGCCTTTCTGGATTTTACACTTTTTTCAGATGGCCCTTTTGACCGGGGGGAAGTGAGACTTCATTGTAGTGCAGATTTCCTTTGCAAGTTTGCTTGGTTGGCCAAAAAGGGTGTATGCGTTTTTTCCTGAATATATTCAGGAAAAAACGCATACGCCCTTTTTGGCCAAGTGCATCATTGTGGACGTTCTGCCTCTTTTCCTATGCTTTCAATGCAATTCCAATCTACCTCCTGAAATCGGTTTCCTGCAATTCTGCCCCGCTTTCAAGTCCTCTTGGCAGCCTTACTTCAGTCTATTTTTGGACGATAGCTGTCATTTATAACTCTGCAGGTTTGTGAATTACAGTGCCCCTGAGCTCCTTTCTTCAACTCGCTTTCTTGTGACCTGGCCGCAACACCGCAGGATGGCTTCAGGCCCTAATCTGGTTCCGGCACGGCACGCTGAACCTTTGGTTAATTCCTCTTCCTGGTGGGAAATGAGAGTTAAATTTGCCCGTTCAGACACCTCCAGCTAGTCTCTCATTTGTTCTCGCTATTCCTGTTCATCTTCCACAGAAATTGCAAACTGGGCCACACAGGAGGTTAAAGGGACTGACTCTCCAAGTCGGGAGAGTGTTAGTAAAGCGTCTGGAATGTTGCACCCGAGTACCAGGGTACGAAAACTGAGACATATTTGAACACGTCTCCCGATCACATGGTTGATCATACTCTAGGTTCCACATGCATGTTTTAGCTGAAGGAAGAATACCTAAAACCTGGGTAGTTGAAACCCGTGGAATGGGTACCATGCAATATGACTTCAAAGGGTCTTCATTTGCTCACCGAACATCTCCAATCCTATCACTGCTGCGTTTATGCCCCTGTACACATGCTTGATTCTCTTTCGGAGACATAGCAATCCATAGGTTTTAAGATACTTACTAGTCAGGTACATTCTTAGGCGTTTAATATGGGGTGTTGAGTCCATTTCGTTGAGCAAGGAGTAGCTCTTGTCTATTCCATATTTGGCTTAAGGAACTTTATCTGTGCTCATTTCAATCTCTGGTTTTATGCAGCACCCCAACTCACCTTTCCCCTTAAGCAAGCATAAGTTGGTTTTCTAAATTTGAGACACTGTTCTGTTCTGTAATTCAGTTCCTGTGTAGCCAAGTTTACATTCCGTGTATTACTGATATCTTATGATGTTTCTTTTTCTGTGTGACTTATTTCAGTTAGAATCATCATACCTGAATCCACTCATTGTGCTGCTAAGGGCCTGATGACACAGATTTCATTGCTGAGTGATATTGTTTTGTAAGTAAATACCACAACTTCTTTATCCATTTTTCACTTTCTGCGATGTTGAACTTGTACTGTAAACGAGGTTCTTGTAAACAGAGCCGTTCCAAACTTTGGGGTGGCTGTGTCTTTTTGATTTTAATTTCCCTAAGCTATAGGACCATAAGTGGAAGTGCCCTAGGTTCTGTTGCTTTGTTTTTTAGATGTTTCAGGAAACACCATACACTTCTCCCGAGTGGTTGTTGGCAATTTACATCCCGCCCTTCAGCATAACAAGGCTCCCAGTTCTCCATGGCCTGTCCTGCCTTTCTGGATTTTACCCTTTTTTCAGATGGCCCTTTTGACCGGGGGGAAGTGAGACTTCATTGTAGTGCAGATTTCCTTTGCAAGCTTGCTTGGTTGGCCAAAAAGTGCGTATGCGTTTTTTCCTGAATATATTCAGGAAAAAACGCATACGCCCTTTTTGGCCAAGTGCATCATTGTGGACGTTCTGCCTCTTTTCCTATGCTTTCAATGCAATTCCAGTCTACCTCCTGAAATCGGTTTCCTGCAATTCTGCCCCGCTTTCAAGTCCTCTTGGCAGCCTTACTTCAGTCTATTTTTGGATGATAGCTGTCATTTATAACTCTGCAGGTTTGTGAATTACAGTGCCCCTGAGCTCCTTTCTTCAACTCGCTTTCTTTTGAGCTGGCCGCAACACCGCAGGATGGCTTCAGGCCCTAATCTGGTTCCGGCACGGCACGCTGAGCCTTTGGTTAATTCCTCTTCCTGGTGGGAAATGAGAGTTATATTTGCCAATCCAGACACCTCCAGCTAGTCTCTCATTGTTTCTCGCTATTCCTGTGCATCTTCCGCAGAAATTGCAAACTGGGCCAAACAGGAGGTTAAAGGGACTGACTCTCCAAGTCGGGAGAGTGTTAGTAAAGCGTCTCGAATGTTGCACCCGAGTACCAGGGTACGAAAACTGAGACATATTTGAACACGTCTCCCGATCAAATGGTTGATCATACTGTAGGTTCCACATGCATGTTTTAGCTGAAGGAAGAATACCTTAAACCTGGGTAGTTGAAACCCGTTGAATGGGTACCATGCAATATGACTTCAAAGGGTCTTCATTTGCTCACCGAACCTCTCCAATCCTATCACTGCTGCGTTTATGCCCCTGTACACATGCTTGATTCTCTTTCGGAGACATAGCAATCCATAGGTTTTAAGATACTTACTAGTCAGGTACATTCTTAGGCGTTTAATATGCGGTGTTGAGTCCATTTCGTTGAGCAATGAGTAGCTCTTGTCTATTCCATATTTGGCTTAAGGAACTTTATCTGTGCTCATTTCAATCTCTGGTTTTATGCAGCACCCCAACTCACCTTTACCCTTAAGCAAGCATAAGTTGGTTTTCTAAATTTGAGACCCTGTTCTGTTCTGTAATTCAGTTCCTGTGTAGCCAAGTTTCCATTCCGTGTATTACTGATATCTTATGATGTTTCTTTTTCTGTGTGACTTATTTCTGTTAGAATCATCATACCTGAATCCACTCATTGTGCTGCTAAGGGCCTGATGACACAGATTTCATTGCTGAGTGATATTGCTTTGTAAGTAAATACCACAACTTCTTTATCCATTTTTCACTTTCTGCGATGTTGAGCTTGTACTGTAAACGAGGTTCTTGTAAACAGAGCCGTTCCAAACTTTGGGGTGGCTGTGTCTTTTTGATTTTAATTTCCCTAAGCTATAGGACCATAAGTGGAAGTGCCCTAGGCTCTGTTGCTTTGTTTTTTAGATGTTTCAGGAAACACCATACACTTCTCCCCAGTGGTTGTTGGCAATTTACATCCCGCCCATCAGCATAACAAGGCTCCCATTTCTCCATGGCCTGTCCTGACTTTCTGGATTTTACACTTTTTTCAGATGGCCCTTTTGACCGGGGGGAAGTGAGACTTCATTGTAGTGCAGATTTCCTTTGCAAGCTTGCTTGGTTGGCCAAAAAGGGCGTATGCGTTTTTTCCTGAATATATTCAGGAAAAAACGCATACGCCCTTTTTGGCCAAGTGCATCATTGTGGACGTTCTGCCTCTTTTCCTATGCTTTCAATGCAATTCCAGTCTACCTCCTGAAATCGGTTTCCTGCAATTCTGCCCCGCTTTCAAGTCCTCTTGGCAGCCTTACTTCAGTCTATTTTTGGACGATAGCTGTCATTTATAACTCTGCAGGTTTGTGAATTACAGTGCCCCTGAGCTCCTTTCTTCAACTCGCTTTCTTTTGAGCTGGCCGCAACACCGCAGGATGGCTTCAGGCCCTAAATTAGTTCCGGTACGGCACGCTGAGCCTTTGGTTATTTCCTCTTCCTGGTGGGAAATGAGAGTTAAATTTGCCCGTCCAGACACCTCCAGCTAGCCTCTCATTGGTTCTCGCTATTGCTGTTCAACTTCGGCAGAAATTGCAAACTGTGCAAAACAGGAGGTTAAAGGCGCTGACTCTCCAAGTGGGGAGAGTGTTAGTAAAGCGTCTGGAATGTTGCACCCGAGTACCAGGGGAGGAAAACTGAGACATATTTGAACACGTCTCCCGATCACATGGTTGATCATACTCTGGGTTCCACATGCATGTTTTAGCTGAAGGAAGAATACCTAAAACCTGGGTAGTTGAAACCCGTGGAATGGGTACCATGCAATATGACTTCAAAGGGTCTTCATTTGCTCACCGAACCTCTCCAATCCTATCACTGTTGCGTTTTTGCCCCTGTACACATGCTTGATTTTCTTTCGGAGACATAGCAATCTATAGGTTTTAAGATACTTACTAGTCAGGTACATTCTTAGGCGTTTAATATGCGGTGTTGAGTCCATTTCGTTGAGCAAGGAGTAGCTCTTGTCTATTCCATATTTGGCTTAAGGAACTTTATCTGTGCTCATTTCAATCTCTGGTTTTATGCAGCACCCCAACTCACCTTTCCCCTTAAGCAAGCATAAGTTGGTTTTCTAAATTTGAGACCCTGTTCTGTTTTGGAATGCAGTTCCTGTGTAGCCAAGTTTACATTCCGTGTATTAGTGATATCTTATGATGTTTCTTTTTCTGTGTGACTTATTTCAGTTAGAATCATCGTACCTGAATCTACTCATTATGCTGCTACGGGCCTGATGACATAGATTTCATTGCTGAGTGATACTGCATTGTACGTAAGTACCACAAGTTCTTTATGCATTTTTCACTTTCTGTGATATTGAACTTGTACGGTAAACGAGGTTCTTGTAAACAGAGGCGTCCCAAACTTTGGGGTGGCTGTGTCTTTTTGATTTTAATTTCCCTAAGCTATAGGACCATAAGTGGAAGTGCCCTAGGCTCTGTTGCTTTGTTTTTTAGATGTTTCAGGAAAGACCATACACTTCTCCCGAGTGTCTGTTGGCAATTTACATCCCGCCCATCAGCATAACAAGGCTCCCAGTTCTCCATGGCCTGTCCTGCCTTTCTGGATTTTACACCTTTTTCAGATGGCCCTTTTGACCGGGGGGAAGTGAGACTTCATTGTAGTGCAGATTTCCTTTGCAAGTTTGCTTGGTTGGCCAAAAAGGGCGTATGCGTTTTTTCCTGAATATATTCAGGAAAAAACGCATACGCCCTTTTTGGCCAAGTGCATCATTGTGGACGTTCTGCCTCTTTTCCTATGCTTTCAATGCAATTCCAGTCTACCTCCTGAAATCGGTTTCCTGCAATTCTGCCCCGCTTTCAAGTCCTCTTGGCAGCCTTACTTCAGTCTATTTTTGGACGATAGCTGTCATTTATAACTCTGCAGGTTTGTGAATTACAGTGCCCCTGAGCTCCTTTCTTCAACTCGCTTTCTTTTGAGCTGGCCGCAACACCGCAGGATGGCTTCAGGCCCTAATCTGGATCCGGCACGGCACGCTGAGCCTTTGGTTAATTCCTATTCCTGGTGGGAAATGAGAGTTAAATTTCCCATCCAGACACCTCCAGCTAGTCTCTCATTGGTTCTCGCTATTCCTGTTCATCTTCCACAGAAATTGCAAACTGGGCCACACAGGAGGTTAAAGGGACTGACTCTCCAAGTCGGGAGAGTGTTAGTAGAGCGTCTGGAATGTTGCACCCGAGTACCAGGGTACGAAAACTGAGACATATTTGAACACGTCTCCCGATCAAATGGTTGATCATACTCTGGGTTCCACATGCATGTTTTAGCTGAAGGAAGAATACCTTAAACCTGGAGAGTTAAGACCCGTGTAATGGGTACCATGCAATATGACTTCAAAGGGTCTTCATTTGCTCACCGAACTTCTCCAATCCTATCACTGCTGCGTTTATGCCCCTGTACACATGCTTGATTCTCTTTCAGAGACATAGCAATCCATAGGTTTTAAGATACTTACTAGTCAGGTACATTCTTAGGCGTTTAATATGGGGTGTTGAGTCCATTTCGTTGAGCAAGGAGTAGCTCTTGTCTATTCCATATTTGGCTTAAGGAACTTTATCTGTGCTCATTTCAATCTCTGGTTTTATGCAGCACCCCAACTCACCTTTCCCCTTAAGCAAGCATAAGTTGGTTTTCTAAATTTGAGACCCTGTTCTGCTTTGGAATGCAGTTCCTGTGTAGCCAAGTTTACATTCCGCGTATTAGTGATATCTTATGATGTTTCTTTTTCTGTGTGACTTATTTCAGTTAGAATCATCGTACCTGAATCCACTCATTATGCTGCTACGGGCCTGATGACATAGATTTCATTGCTGAGGGATACTGCATTGTACGTAAGTACCACAATTTCTTTATCCATTTTTCACTTTCTGCGATGTTGAACTTGTACTGTAAACGAGGTTCTTGTAAACAGAGGCGTCCCAAACTTTGGGGTGGCTGTGTCTTTTTGATTTTAATTTCCCTAAGCTATAGGACCATAAGTGGCATTGCCCTAGGCTCTGTTGCTTTGTTTTTTAGATGTTTCAGGAAACACCATACACTTCTCCCGAGTGTCTGTTGGCAATTTACATCCCGCCCATCAGCATAACAAGGCTCCCAGTTCTCCATGGCCTGTCCTGCCTTTCTGGATTTTACACTTTTTTCAGATGGCCCTTTTGACAGGGGGGAAGTGAGACTTCATTGTAGTGCAGATTTCCTTTGCAAGCTTGCTTGGTTGGCCAAAAAGGGCGTATGCGTTTTTTCCTGAATATATTCAGGAAAACACGCATACGCCCTTTTTGGCCAAGTGCATCATTGTGGACGTTCTGCCTCTTTTCCTATGCTTTCAATGCAATTCCAGTCTACCTCCTGAAATCGGTTTCCTGCAATTCTGCCCCGCTTTCAAGTCCTCTTGGCAGCCTTACTTCAGTCTATTTTTGGACGATAGCTGTCATTTATAACTCTGCAGGTTTGTGAATTACAGTGCCCCTGAGCTCCTTTCTTCAACTCGCTTTCTTGTGAGCTGGCCGCAACACCGCAGGATGGCTTCAGGCCCTAATCTGGTTCTGGCACGGCACGCTGAGCCTTTGGTTAATTCCTCTTCCTGGTGGGAAATGAGAGTTAAATTTCCCATCCAGACACCTCCAGCTAGTCTCTCATTGGTTCTCGCTATTCCTGTTCATCTTCCGCAGAAATTGCAAACTGGGCCACACAGGAGGTTAAAGGGACTGACTCTCCAAGTCGGGAGAGTGTTAGTAAAGCGTCTGGAATGTTGCACCCGAGTACCAGGGTACGAAAACTGAGACATATTTGAACACGTCTCCCGATCAAATGGTTGATCATACTCTGGGTTCCACATGCATGTTTTAGCTGAAGGAAGAATACCTTAAACCTGGAGAGTTAAGACCCGTGTAATGGGTGTCATGCAATATGACTTCAAAGGGTCTTCATTTGCTCACCGAACCTCTCCAATCCTATCACTGCTGCGTTTATGCCCCTGTACACATGCTTGATTCTCTTTCGGAGACATAGCAATCCATAGGTTTTAAGATACTTACTAGTCAGGTACATTCTTAGGCGTTTAATATGGGGTGTTGAGTCCATTTCGTTGAGCAAGGAGTAGCTCTTGTCTATTCCATATTTGGCTTAAGGAACTTTATCTGTGCTCATTTCAATCTCTGGTTTTATGCAGCACCCCAACTCACCTTTCCCCTTAAGCAAGCATAAGTTGGTTTTCTAAATTTGAGACCCTGTTCTGCTTTGGAATGCAGTTCCTGTGTAGCCAAGTTTACATTCCGTGTATTAGTGATATCTTATGATGTTTCTTTTTCTGTGTGACTTATTTCAGTTAGAATCATCGTACCTGAATCCACTCATTATGCTGCTACGGGCCTGATGACATAGATTTCATTGCTGAGTGATACTGCATTGTACGTATGTACCACAATTTCTTTATCCATTTTTCACTTTCTGCGATGTTGAACTTGTACTGTAAACGAGGTTCTTGTAAACAGAGGCATCCCAAACTTTGGGGTGGCTGTGTCTTTTTGATTTTAATTTCCCTAAGCTATAGGACCATAAGTGGCATTGCCCTAGGCTCTGTTGCTTTGTTTTTTAGATGTTTCAGGAAACACCATACACTTTTCCCGAGTGTCTGTTGGCAATTTACATCCCGCCCATCAGCATAACAAGGCTCCCAGTTCTCCATGGCCTGTCCTGCCTTTCTGGATTTTACACTTTTTTCAGATGGCCCTTTTGACCGGGGGGAAGTGAGACTTCATTGTAGTGCAGATTTCCTTTGCAAGCTTGCTTGGTTGGCCAAAAAGGGCGTATGCGTTTTATCCTGAATATATTCAGGAAAACACGCATACGCCCTTTTTGGCCAAGTGCATCATTGTGGACGTTCTGCCTCTTTTCCTATGCTTTCAATGCAATTCCAGTCTACCTCCTGAAATCGGTTTCCTGCAATTCTACCCCGCTTTCAAGTCCTCTTGGCAACCTTACTTCAGTCTATTTTTGGACGATAGCTGTCATTTATAACTCTGCAGGTTTGTGAATTACAGTGCCCCTGAGCTCCTTTCTTCAACTCGCTTTCTTGTGAGCTGGCCGCAACACCGCAGGATGGCTTCAGGCCCTAATCTGGTTCTGGCACGGCACGCTGAGCCTTTGGTTAATTCCTCTTCCTGGTGGGAAATGAGAGTTAAATTTGCCCGTTCAGACACCTCCAGCTAGTCTCTCATTGGTTCTCGCTATTCCTGTTCATCTTCCGCAGAAATTGCAAACTGGGCCAAACAGGAGGTTAAAGGGACTGACTCTCCAAGTCGGGAGAGTGTTAGTAAAGCGTCTGGAATGTTGCACCCGAGTACCAGGGTACGAAAACTGAGACATATTTGAACACGTCTCCCGATCACATGGTTGATCATACTCTAGGTTCCACATGCATGTTTTAGCTGAAGGAAGAATACCTTAAACCTGGGTAGTTGAAACCCGTGGAATGGGTACCATGCAATATGACTTCAAAGGGTCTTCATTTGCTCACCGAACCTCTCCAATCCTATCACTGCTGCGTTTATGCCCCTGTACACATGCTTGATTCTCTTTCGGAGACATAGAAATCCATAGGTTTTAAGATACTTACTAGTCAGGTACATTCTTAGGCGTTTAATATGCGGTGTTGAGTCCATTTAGTTGAGCAAGGAGTAGCTCTTGTCTATTCCATATTTGGCTTAAGGAACTTTATCTGTGCTCATTTCAATCTCTGGTTTTATGCAGCACCCCAACTCACCTTTACCCTTAAGCAAGCATAAGTTGGTTTTCTAAATTTGAGACCCTGTTCTGTTCTGTAATTCAGTTCCTGTGTAGCCAAGTTTACATTCCGTGTATTAGTGATATCTTATGATGTTTCTTTTTCTGTGTGACTTATTTCAGTTAGAAACATCGTACCTGAATCCACTCATTAAGCTGCTACGGGCCTGATGACAAAGATTTCATTGCTGAGTGATACTGCATTGTACGTAAGTACCACAACTTCTTTATCCATTTTTCACTTTCTGCGATATTGAACTTTTACAGTAAACGAGGTTCTTGTAAACAGAGGAGTCCCAAAGATTTGGGTGGCTGTGTCTTTTTGATTTTAATTTCCCTAAGCTATAGGACCATAAGTGGAAGTGCCCTAGGCTCTGTTGCTTTGTTTTTTAGATGTTTCAGGAAACACCATACACTTCTCAGGAGTGTCTGTTGACAATTTACATCCCGCCCATCAGCATAACAAAGCTCCCAGTTCTCCATGGCCTGTCCTGCCTTTCTGGATTTTACACCTTTTTCAGATGGCCCTTTTGACCGGGGGGAAGTGAGACTTCTTTGTAGTGCAGATTTCCTTTGCAAGCTTGCTTGGTTGGCCAAAAAGGGCGTATGCGTTTTTTCCTGAATATATTCAGGAAAAAACGCATACGCACTTTTTGGCCAAGTGCATCATTGTGGACGTTCTGCCTCTTTTCCTATGCTTTCAATGCAATTCCAGTCTACCTCCTGAAATCGGTTTCCTGCAATTCTGCCCCGCTTTCAAGTCCTCTTGGCAGCCTTACTTCGGTCTATTTTTGGACGATAGCTGTCATTTATAACTCTGCAGGTTTGTGAATTACAGTGCCCCTGAGCTCCTTTCTTCAACTCGCTTTCTTTTGAGCTGGCCGCAACACCACAGGATGGCTTCAGGCCCTAATCTGGTTCTGGCACGGCACGCTGAGCCTTTGGTTAATTCATCTTCCTGGTGGGAAATGAGAGTTAAATTTGCCCGTCCAGACACCTCCAGCTAGTCTCTCATTGGTTCTCGCTATTCCTGTTCATCTTCCGCAGAAATTGCAAACTGGGCCAAACAGGAGGTTAAAGGGACTGACTCTCCAATTCGGGAGAGTGTTAGTAAAGCGTCTGGAATGTTGCACCCGAGTACCAGGGTATGAAAACTGAGACATATTTGAACACGTCTCCCGATCACATGGTTGATCATACTCTAGGTTCCACATGCATGTTTTAGCTGAAGGAAGAATACCTTAAACCTGGGTAGTTGAAACCCGTGGAATGGGTACCATGTAATATGACTTCAAAGGGTCTTCTTTTGCTCACCGAACCTCTCCAATCCTTTCACTGCTGTGTTTATGCCCCTGTACACACGCTTGATTCTCTTTTGGAGACATAGCAATCCATAGGTTTTAAGATACTTACTAGTCACGTACATTCTTAGGCGTTTAATATGGGGTGTTGAGTCCATTTCGCTGAGCAAGGAGTAGCTCTTGTCCATTCCATATTTGGCTTAAGGAAATTTATCTGTGCTCATTTCAATCTTTGGTTTTATGCAACACCCCAACTCACCTTTCCCCTTAAGCAAGCATAAGTTGGTTTTCTAAATTTGAGACCCTGTTCTGTTTTGGAATTCAGTTCCTGTGTAGCCAAGTTTACATTCCGTGTATTAGTGATATCTTATGATGTTTCTTTTTCTGTGTGACTTATTTCAGTTAGAAACATCGTACCTGAATCCACTCATTAAGCTGCTACGGGCCTGATGACAAAGATTTCATTGCTGAGTGATACTGCATTGTACGTAAGTACCACAACTTCTTTATCCATTTTTCACTTTCTGCGATATTGAACTTTTACAGTAAACGAGGTTCTTGTAAACAGAGGAGTCCCAAAGTTTTGGGTGGCTGTGTCTTTTTGATTTTAATTTCCCTAAGCTATAGGACCATAAGTGGAAGTGCCCTAGGCTCTGTTGCTTTGTTTTTTAGATGTTTCAGGAAACACCATACACTTCTCAGGAGTGTCTGTTGACAATTTACATCCCGCCCATCAGCATAACAAAGCTCCCAGTTCTCCATGGCCTGTCCTGCCTTTCTGGATTTTACACCTTTTTCAGATGGCCCTTTTGACCGGGGGGAAGTGAGACTTCTTTGTAGTGCAGATTTCCTTTGCAAGCTTGCTTGGTTGGCCAAAAAGGGCGTATGCGTTTTTTCCTGAATATATTCAGGAAAAAACGCATACGCACTTTTTGGCCAAGTGCATCATTGTGGACGTTCTGCCTCTTTTCCTATGCTTTCAATGCAATTCCAGTCTACCTCCTGAAATCGGTTTCCTGCAATTCTGCCCTGCTTTCAAGTCCTCTTGGCAGCCTTACTTCGGTCTATTTTTGGACGATAGCTGTCATTTATAACTCTGCAGGTTTGTGAATTACAGTGCCCCTGAGCTCCTTTCTTCAACTCGCTTTCTTTTGAGCTGGCCGCAACACCGCAGGATGACTTCAGGCCCTAATCTGGTTCTGGCACGGCACGCTGAGCCTTTGGTTAATTCATCTTCCTGGTGGGAAATGAGAGTTAAATTTGCCCGTCCAGACACCTCCAGCTAGTCTCTCATTGGTTCTCGCTATTCCTGTTCATCTTCCGCAGAAATTGCAAACTGGGCCAAACAGGAGGTTAAAGGGACTGACTCTCCAAGTCGGGAGAGTGTTAGTAAAGCGTCTGGAATGTTGCACCCGAGTACCAGGGTATGAAAACTGAGACATATTTGAACACGTCTCCCGATCACATGGTTGATCATACTCTAGGTTCCACATGCATGTTTTAGCTGAAGGAAGAATACCTTAAACCTGGGTAGTTGAAACCCGTGGAATGGGTACCATGTAATATGACTTCAAAGGGTCTTCTTTTGCTCACCGAACCTCTCCAATCCTTTCACTGCTGTGTTTATGCCCCTGTACACACGCTTGATTCTCTTTTGGAGACATAGCAATCCATAGGTTTTAAGATACTTACTAGTCACGTACATTCTTAGGCGTTTAATATGGGGTGTTGAGTCCATTTCGCTGAGCAAGGAGTAGCTCTTGTCCATTCCATATTTGGCTTAAGGAAATTTATCTGTGCTCATTTCAGTCTTTGGTTTTATGCAGCACCCCAACTCACCTTTCCCCTTAAGCAAGCATAAGTTGGTTTTCTAAATTTGAGACCCTGTTCTGTTTTGGAATTCAGTTCCTGTGTAGCCAAGTTTACATTCCGTGTATTAGTGATATTTTATGATGTTTCTTTTTCTGTGTGACTTATTTCAGTTTGAAACATCGTACCTGAATCCACTCATTATGCTGCTACGGGCCTGATGACATAGATTTCATTGCTGATTGATACTGCATTGTACGTAAGTACCACAAGTTCTTTAACCATTTTTCACTTTCTGTGATATTGAACTTGCACGGTAAACAAGGTTCTTGTAAACAGAGGCGTCCCAAACTTTGGGGTGGCTGTGTCTTTTTGATTTTAATTTCCCTAAGCTATAGGACCATAAGTGGAAGTGCCCTAGGCTCTGTTGCTTTGTTTTTTAGATGTTTCAGGAAACACCATACACTTCTCCCGAGTGTCTGTTGGCAATTTACATCCCGCCCATCAGCATAACAAGGCTCCCAGTTCTCCATGGCCTGTCCTGCCTTTCTGGATTTTACACTTTTTTCAGATGGCCCTTTTGACCGGGGAGAAGTGAGACTTCTTTGTAGTGCAGATTTCCTTTGCAAGTTTGCTTGGTTGGCCAAAAAGGGCGTATGCGTTTTTTCCTGAACATATTCAGGAAAAAACGCATACGCACTTTTTGGCCAAGTGCATCATTGTGGACGTTCTGCCTCTTTTCCTATGCTTTCAATGCAATTCCAGTCTACCTCCTGAAATCGGTTTCCTGCAATTCTGCCCCGCTTTCAAGTCCTCTTGGCAGCCTTACTTCAGTCTATTTTTGGACGATAGCTGTCATTTATAACTCTGCAGGTTTGTGAATTACAGTGCCCCTGAGCTCCTTTCTTCAACTCGCTTTCTTGTGAGCTGGCCGCAACACCGCAGGATGTCTTCAGGCCCTAATCTGGTTCTGGCACGGCACGCTGAGCCTTTGGTTAATTCCTCTTCCTGGTGGGAAATGAGAGTTAAATTTGCCCATCCAGACACCTTCAGCTAGTCTCTCATTGGTTCTCGCTATTCCTGTTCATCTTCCACAGAAATTGCAAACTGGGCCAAACAGGAGGTTAAAGGGACTGACTCTCCAAGTGGGGAGAGTGTTAGTAAAGCGTCTGGAATGTTGCACCCGAGTACCAGGGTACGAAAACTGAGACATATTTGAACACGTCTCCCGATCACATGGTTGATCATACTCTAGGTTCCACATGCAAGTTTTAGCTGAAGGAAGAATACCTTAAACCTGGGTAGTTAAAACCCATGGAATGGGTACCATGTAATATGACTTCAAAGGGTCTTCTTTTGCTCACCGAACCTCTCCAATCCTTTCACTGCTGTGTTTATGCCCCTGTACACATGCTTCATTCTCTTTTGGAGACATAGCAATCCATAGGTTTTAAGATACTTACTAGTCAGGTACATTCTTAGGCGTTTAATATGCGGTGTCGAGTCCATTTCGTTGAGCAAGCAGTAGCTCTTGTCTATTCCATATTTGGCTTAAGGAACTTTATCTGTGCTCATTTCGATCTCTGGTTTTATGCAGCACCCCAACTCACCTTTCCCCTTAAGCAAGCATAAGTTGGTTTTCTAAATTTGAGACCCTGTTCTGTTCTGTAATTCAGTTCCTGTGTAGCCAAGTTTACATTCCGTGTATTAGTGATATCTTATGATGTTTCTTTTTCTGTGTGACTTATTTCAGTTAGAAACATCGTACCTGAATCCACTCATTAAGCTGCTACGGGCCTGATGACAAAGATTTCATTGCTGAGTGATACTGCATTGTACGTAAGTACCACAAGTTCTTTATCCATTTTTCACTTCCTGTGATATTGAACTTGCACGGTAAACGAGGTTCTTGTAAACAGAGGCGTCCCAAACTTTGGGGTGGCTGTGTCTTTTTGATTTTAATTTCCCTAAGCTATAGGACCATAAGTGGAAGTGCCCTAGGCTCTGTTGCTTTGTTTTTTAGATGTTTCAGGAAACACCATACACTTCTCCCGAGTTTCTGTTGGCAATTTACATCCCGCCCATCAGCATAACAAGGCTCCCAGTTCTCCATGGCCTGTCCTGCCTTTCTGGATTTTACACTTTTTTCAGATGGCCCTTTTGACCGGGGGGAAGTGAGACTTCTTTGTAGTGCAGATTTCCTTTGCAAGTTTGCTTGGTTGGCCAAAAAGGGCGTATGCGTTTTTTCCTGAATATATTCAGGAAAAAACGCATACGCCCTTTTTGGCCAAGTGCATCATTGTGGACGTTCTGCCTCTTTTCCTATGCTTTCAATGCAATTCCAGTCTACCTCCTGAAATCGGTTTCCTGCAATTCTGCCCCGCTTTCAAGTCCTCTTGGCAGCCTTACTTCAGTCTATTTTTGGACGATAGCTGTCATTTATAACTCTGCAGGTTTGTGAATTACAGTGCCCCTGAGCTCCTTTCTTCAACTCGCTTTCTTTTGAGCTGGCCGCAACACCGCAGGATGGCTTCAGGCCCTAATCTGAATCCGGCACGGCACGCTGAGCCTTTGGTTAATTCCTCTTCCTGGTGGGAAATGAGAGTTAAATTTCCCATCCAGACACCTCCAGCTAGTCTCTCATTGGTTCTCGCTATTCCTGTTCATCTTCCGCAGAAATTGCAAACTGGGCCAAACAGGAGGTTAAAGGGACTGACTCTCCAAGTCGGGAGAGTGTTAGTAAAGCGTCTGGAATGTTGCACCCGAGTACCAGGGTACGAAAACTGAGACATATTTGAACACGTCTCCTGATCAAATGGTTGATCATACTCTGGGTTCCACATGCATGTTTTAGCTGAAGGAAGAATACCTTAAACCTGGAGAGTTAAGACACGTGTAATGGGTACCATGCAATATGACTTCAAAGGGTCTTCATTTGCTCACCGAACCTCTCCAATCCTATCACTGCTGCGTTTATGCCCCTGTACACAAGCTTGATTCTCTTTTGGAGACATAGCAATCCATAGGTTTTAAGATACTTACTAGTCAGGTACATTCTTAGGCGTTTAATATGGGGTGTTGAGTCCATTTCGTTGAGCAAGGAGTAGCTCTTGTCTATTCCATATTTGGCTTAAGGAACTTTATCTGTGCTCATTTCAATCTCTGGTTTTATGCAGCACCCCAACTCACCTTTACCCTTAAGCAAGCATAAGTTGGTTTTCTAAATTTGAGACCCTGTTCTGTTTTGGAATGCAGTTCCTGTGTAGCCAAGTTTACATTCCGTGTATTAGTGATATCTTATGATGTTTCTTTTTCTGTGTGACTTATTTCAGTTAGAATCATCGTACCTGAATCCACTCATTATGCTGCTACGGGCCTGATGACATAGATTTCATTGCTGAGTGATACTGCATTGTACGTAAGTACCACAATTTCTTTATCCATTTTTCACTTTCTGCGATGTTGAACTTGTACTGTAAACGAGGTTCTTGTAAACAGAGGCGTCCCAAACTTTGGGGTGGCTGTGTCTTTTTGATTTTAATTTCCCTAAGCTATAGGACCATAAGTGGCATTGCCCTAGGCTCTGTTGCTTTGTTTTTTAGATGTTTCAGGAAACACCATACACTTCTCCCGAGTGTCTGTTGGCAATTTACATCCCGCCCATCAGCATAACAAGGCTCCCAGTTCTCCATGGCCTGTCCTGCCTTTCTGGATTTTACACTTTTTTCAGATAGCCCTTTTGACCGGGGGGAAGTGAGACTTCATTGTAGTGCAGATTTCCTTTGCAAGCTTGCTTGGTTGGCCAAAAAGGGCATATGCGTTTTTTCCTGAATATATTCAGGAAAACACGCATACGCCCTTTTTGGCCAAGTGCATCATTGTGGACGTTCTGCCTCTTTTCCTATGCTTTCAATGCAATTCCAGTCTACCTCCTGAAATCGGTTTCCTGCAATTCTGCCCCGCTTTCAAGTCCTCTTGGCAGCCTTACTTCAGTCTATTTTTGGACGATAGCTGTCATTTATAACTCTGCAGGTTTGTGAATTACAGTGCCCCTGAGCTCCTTTCTTCAACTCGCTTTCTTGTGAGCTGGCCGCAACACCGCAGGATGGCTTCAGGCCCTAATCTGGTTCTGGCACGGCGTGCTGAGCCTTTGGTTAATTCCTCTTCCTGGTGGGAAATGAGAGTTAAATTTGCCCGTTCAGACACCTTCAGCTAGTCTCTCATTGGTTCTCGCTATTCCTGTTCATCTTCCGCAGAAATTGCAAACTGGGCCAAACAGGATGTTAAAGGGACTGACTCTCCAAGTGGGGAGAGTGTTAGTAAAGCGTCTGGAATGTTGCACCCGAGTACCAGGGTACGAAAACTGAGACATATTTGAACACGTCTCCCGATCACATGGTTGATCATACTCTAGGTTCCACATGCATGTTTTAGCTGAAGGAAGAATACCTTAAACCTGGGTAGTTGAAACCCGTGGAATGGGTACCATGCAATATGACTTCAAAGGGTCTTCATTTGCTCACCGAACATCTCCAAACCTATCACTGCTGCGTTTATGCCCCTGTACACATGCTTGATTCTCTTTCGGAGACATTGCAATCCATAGGTTTTAAGATACTTACTAGTCAGGTACATTCTTAGGCGTTTAATATGCGGTGTTGAGTCCATTTCGTTGAGCAAGGAGTAGCTCTTGTCTATTCCATATTTGGCTTAAGGAACTTTATCTGTGCTCATTTCAATCTCTGGTTTTATGCAGCACCGCAACTCACCTTTACCCTTAAGCAAGCATAAGTTGGTTTTCTAAATTTGAGACCCTGTTCTGTTCTGTAATTCAGTTCCTGTGTAGCCAAGTTTACATTCCGTGTATTACTGATATCTTATGATGTTTCTTTTTCTGTGTGACTTATTTCAGTTAGAATCATCATACCTGAATCCACTCATTGTGCTGCTAAGGGCCTGATGACACAGATTTCATTGCTGAGTGATATTGCTTTGTAAGTAAATACCACAACTTCTTTATCCATTTTTCACTTTCTGCGATGTTGAACTTGTACGGTAAATGAGGTTCTTGTAAACAGAGGCGTCCCAAACTTTGGGGTGTCTGTGTCTTTTTTATTTTAATTTCCCTAAGCTATAGGACCATAAGTGGAAGTGCCCTAGGCTCTGTTGCTTTGTTTTTTAGATGTTTCAGGAAACACCATACACTTCTCCCGAGTGTCTGTTGGCAATTTACATCCCGCCCATCAGCATAACAAGGCTCCCAGTTCTCCATGGCCTGTCCTGCCTTTCTGGATTTTACACTTTTTTCAGATGGCCCTTTTGACCGGGGGGAAGTGAGACTTCTTTGTAGTGCAGATTTCCTTTGCAAGTTTGCTTGGTTGGCCAAAAAGTGCGTATGCGTTTATTCCTGAATATATTCAGGAAAAAACGCATACGCCCTTTTTGGCCAAGTGCATCATTGTGGACGTTCTGCCTCTTTTCCTATGCTTTCAATGCAATTCCAGTCTACCTCCTGAAATCGGTTTCCTGCAATTCTGCCCCGCTTTCAAGTCCTCTTGGCAGCCTTACTTCAGTCTATTTTTGGACGATAGCTGTCATTTATAACTCTGCAGGTTTGTGAATTACAGTGCCCCTGAGCTCCTTTCTTCAACTCGCTTTCTTTTGAGCTGGCCGCAACACCGCAGGATGGCTTCAGGCCCTAATCTGAATCCGGCACGGCACTCTGAGCCTTTGGTTAATTCCTCTTCCTGGTGGGAAATGAGAGTTAAATTTCCCATCCAGACACCTCCAGCTAGTCTCTCATTGGTTCTCGCTATTCCTGTTCATCTTCCACAGAAATTGCAAACTGGGCCACACAGGAGGTTAAAGGGACTGACTCTCCAAGTCGGGAGAGTGTTAGTAAAGCGTCTGGAATGTTGCACCCGAGTACCAGGGTACGAAAACTGAGACATATTTGAACACGTCTCCCGATCAAATGGTTGATCATACTCTGGGTTCCACATGCATGTTTTAGCTGAAGGAAGAATACCTTAAACCTGGAGAGTTAAGACACGTGTAATGGGTACCATGCAATATGACTTCAAAGGGTCTTCATTTGCTCACCGAACCTCTCCAATCCTATCACTGCTGCGTTTATGCCCCTGTACACATGCTTGATTCTCTTTCAGAGACATAGCAATCCATAGGTTTTAAGATACTTACTAGTCAGGTACATTCTTAGGCGTTTAATATGGGGTGTTGAGTCCATTTCCTTGAGCAAGGAGTAGCTCTTGTGTATTCCATATTTGGCTTAAGGAACTTTATCTGTGCTCATTTCAATCTCTGGTTTTATGCAGCACCCCAACTCACCTTTCCCCTTAAGCAAGCATAAGTTGGTTTTCTAAATTTGAGACCCTGTTCTGTTCTGTAATTCAGTTCCTGTGTAGCCAAGTTTACATTCCGTGTATTACTGATATCTTATGATGTTTCTTTTTCTGTGTGACTTATTTCAGTTAGAATCATCATACCTGAATCCACTCATTGTGCTGCTAAGGGCCTGATGACACAGATTTCATTGCTGAGTGATATTGCTTTGTAAGTAAATACCACAACTTCTTTATCCATTTTTCACTTTCTGCGATGTTGAACTTGTACTGTAAACGAGGTTCTTGTAAACAGAGCCGTTCCAAACTTTGGGGTGGCTGTGTCTTTTTGATTTTAAATTCCCTAAGCTATAGGACCATAAGTGGAAGTGCCCTAGGCTCTGTTGCTTTGTTTTTTAGATGTTTCAGGAAACACCATACACTTCTCCCGAGTGGTTGTTGGCAATTTACATCCCGCCTTTCAGCATAACAAGGCTCACAGTTCTCCATGGCCTGTCCTGCCTTTCTGGATTTTACACTTTTTTCAGATGGCCCTTTTGACCGGGGGGAAGTGAGACTTCATTGTAGTGCAGATTTCCTTTGCAAGCTTGCTTGGTTGGCCAAAAAGGGCGTATGCATTTTTTCCTGAATATATTCAGGAAAAAACGCATACGCCCTTTTTGGCCAAGTGCATCATTGTGGACGTTCTGCCTCTTTTCCTATGCTTTCAATGCAGTTCCAGTCTACCTCCTGAAATCGGTTTCCTGCAATTCTGCCCCGCTTTCAAGTCCTCTTGGCAGCCTTACTTCAGTCTATTTTTGGACGATAGCTGTCATTTATAACTCTGCAGGTTTGTGAATTACAGTGCCCCTGAGCTCCTTTCTTCAACTCGCTTTCTTGTGACCTGGCCGCAACACCGCAGGATGGCTTCAGGCCCTAATCTGGTTCCGGCCCGGCATGCTTAGCCTTTGATTAATTCCTCTTCCTGGTGGGAAATGAGAGTTAAATTTGCCCGTTCAGACACCTCCAGCTAGCCTCTCATTGGTTCTCGCTATTCCTGTTCATCTTCCGCAGAAATTGCAAACTGGGCCAAACAGGAGGTTAAAGGCACTGACTCTCCAAGTCGGGAGAGTGTTAGTAAAGCGTTTGGAATGTTGCACCCGAGTACCCGGGGAGGAAAACTGAGACATATTTGAACACGTCTCCCGTTCACATGGTTGATCATACTCTGGGTTCAACATGCATGTTTTAGCTGAAGGAAGAATACCTTAAACCTGGAGAGTTGAGATCCGTGTAATGGGTACCATGCAATATGACTTCAAAGGGTCTTCATTTGCTCACCGAACCTCTCCAATCCTATCACTGCTGCGTTTATGCCCCTGTACACATGCTTGATTCTCTTTTGGAGACATAGCAATCCATAGGTTTTAAGATACTTACTAGTCAGGTACATTCTTAGGCGTTTAATATGGGGTGTTGAGTCCATTTCGTTGAGCAAGGAGTAGCTCTTGTCTATTCCATATTTGGCTTAAGGAACTTTATCTGTGCTCATTTCAATCTCTGGTTTTATGCAGCACCCCAACTCACCTTTCCCCTTAAGCAAGCATAAGTTGGTTTTCTAAATTTGAGACCCTGTTCTGTTTTGGAATGCAATTCCTGTGTAGCCAAGTTTACATTCCGTGTATTAGTGATATCTTATGATGTTTCTTTTCCTGTGTGACTTATTTCAGTTAGAATCATCATACCTGAATCCACTCATTGTGCTGCTAAGGGCCTGATGACATAGATTTCATTGCTGAGTGATATTGCTTTGTAAGTAAATACCACAACTTCTTTATCCATTTTTCACTTTCTGCGATGTTGAACTTGTACTGTAAACGAGGTTCTTGTAAACAGAGCCGTTCCAAACTTTGGGGTGGCTGTGTCTATTTTATTTTAATTTTCCTAATCTATAGGACCATAAGTGGAAGTGCCCTAGGCTCTGTTGATTTGTTTTTTAGATGTTTCAGGAGACACCATACACTTCTCCCGAGTGTCTGTTGGCAATTTACATCCCGCCCATCAGCATAACAAGGCTCCCAGTTCTCCATGGCCTGTCCTGCCTTTCTGGATTTTACACTTTTTTCAGATGGCCCTTTTGACCGGGGGGAAGTGAGACTTCATTGTAGTGCAGATTTCCTTTGCAAGCTTGCTTGGTTGGCCAAAAAGGGCGTATGCGTTTTTTCCTGAATATATTCAGGAAAACACACATACGCCCTTTTTGGCCAAGTGCATCATTGTGGACGTTCTGCCTCTTTTCCTATGCTTTCAATGCAATTCCAGTCTACCTCCTGAAATCGGTTTCCTGCAATTCTGCCCCGCTTTCAAGTCCTCTTGGCAGCCTTACTTCAGTCTATTTTTGGACGATAGCTGTCATTTATAACTCTGCAGGTTTGTGAATTACAGTGCCCCTGAGCTCCTTTCTTCAACTCGCTTTCTTGTGAGCTGGCCGCAACACCGCAGGATGGCTTCAGGCCCTAATCTGGTTCTGGCACGGCGCGCTGAGCCTTTGGTTAATTCCTCTTCCTGGTGGGAAATGAGAGTTAAATTTGCCCGTTCAGACACCTCCAGCTAGTCTCTCATTGGTTCTCGCTATTCCTGTTCATCTTCCGCAGAAATTGCAAACTGGGCCAAACAGGAGGTTAAAGGGACTGACTCTCCAAGTGGGGAGAGTGTTAGTAAAGCGTCTGGAATGTTGCACCCGAGTACCAGGGTACGAAAACTGAGACATATTTGAACACGTCTCCCGATCACATGGTTGATCATACTCTAGGTTCCACATGCATGTTTTAGCTGAAGGAAGAATACCTTAAACTTGGGTAGTTGAAACCCGTGGAATGGGTACCATGCAATATGAATTCAAAGGGTCTTCATTTGCTCACCGAACATCTCCAAACCTATCACTGCTGCGTTTATGCCCCTGTACACATGCTTGATTCTCTTTCGGAGACATTGCAATCCATAGGTTTTAAGATACTTACTAGTCAGGTACATTCTTAGGCGTTTAATATGCGGTGTTGAGTCCATTTCGTTGAGCAAGGAGTAGCTCTTGTCTATTCCATATTTGGCTTAAGGAACTTTATCTGTGCTCATTTCAATCTCTGGTTTTATGCAGCACCGCAACTCACCTTTACCCTTAAGCAAGCATAAGTTGGTTTTCTAAATTTGAGACCCTGTTCTGTTCTGTAATTCAGTTCCTGTGTAGCCAAGTTTACATTCCGTGTATTACTGATATCTTATGATGTTTCTTTTTCTGTGTGACTTATTTCAGTTAGAATCATCATACCTGAATCCACTCATTGTGCTGCTAAGGGCCTGATGACACAGATTTCATTGCTGAGTGATATTGCTTTGTAAGTAAATACCACAACTTCTTTATCCATTTTTCACTTTCTGCGATGTTGAACTTGTACTGTAAACGAGGTTCTTGTAAACAGAGGCGTCCCAAACTTTGGGGTGTCTGTGTCTTTTTTATTTTAATTTCCCTAAGCTATAGGACCATAAGTGGAAGTGCCCTAGGCTCTGTTGCTTTGTTTTTTAGATGTTTCAGGAAACACCATACACTTCTCCCGAGTGTCTGTTGGCAATTTACATCCCGCCCATCAGCATAACAAGGCTCCCAGTTCTCCATGGCCTGTCCTGCCTTTCTGGATTTTACACTTTTTACAGATGGCCCTTTTGACCGGGGGGAAGTGAGACTTCATTGTAGTGCAGATTTCCTTTGCAAGCTTGCTTGGTTGGCCAAAAAGGGTTTATGCGTTTTTTCCTGAATATATTCAGGAAAAAACGCATACGCCCTTTTTGGCCAAGTGCATCATTGTGGACGTTCTGCCTCTTTTCCTATGCTTTCAATGCAATTCCAGTCTACCTCCTGAAATCGGTTTCCTGCAATTCTGCCCCGCTTTCAAGTCCTCTTGGCAGCCTTACTTCAGTCTATTTTTGGATGATAGCTGTCATTTATAACTCTGCAGGTTTGTGAATTACAGTGCCCCTGAGCTCCTTTCTTCAACTCGCTTTCTTTTGAGCTGGCCGCAACACCGCAGGATGGCTTCAGGCCCTAATCTGGTTCCGGCACGGCTCGCTGAGCCTTTGGTTAATTCCTCTTCCTGGTGGGAAATGAGAGTTAAATTTGCCCGTCCAGACACCTCCAGCTAGTCTCTCATTGGTTCTCACTATTCCTGTTCATCTTCCGCAGAAATTGCAAACTGGGCCAAACAGGAGGTTAAAGGGACTGACTCTCCAAGTGGGGAGAGTGTTAGTAAAGCGTCTGGAATATTGCACCCGAGTACCAGGGTACAAAAACTGAGACATATTTGAACACATCTCCCGATCACATGGTTGATCATACTCTGGGTTCCACATGCATGTTTTAGCTGAAGGAAGAATACCTAAAACCTGGGTAGTTGAAACCCGTGGAATGGGCACCATGCAATATGACTTCAAAGGGTCTTCATTTGCTCACCGAACCTCTCCAATGCTATCACTGCTGCGTTTATGCCCCTGTACACATGCTTGATTCTCTTTCGGAGACATAGCAATCCATAGGTTTTAAGATACTTACTAGTCAGGTACATTCTTAGGCGTTTAATATGCGGTGTTGAGTCCATTTCGTTGAGCAAGGAGTAGCTCTTGTGTATTCCATATTTGGCTTAAGGAACTTTATCTGTGCTCATTTCAATCTCTGGTTTTATGCAGCACCCCAACTCACCTTTCCCCTTAAGCAAGCATAAGTTGGTTTTCTAAATTTGAGACCCTGTTCTGTTCTGTAATTCAGTTCCTGTGTAGCCAAGTTTACATTCCGTGTATTACTGATATCTTATGATGTTTCTTTTTCTGTGTGACTTATTTCAGTTAGAATCATCATACCTGAATCCACTCATTGTGCTGCTAAGGGCCTGATGACACAGATTTCATTGCTGAGTGATATTGCTTTGTAAGTAAATACCACAACTTCTTTATCCATTTTTCACTTTCTGCGATGTTGAACTTGTACTGTAAACGAGGTTCTTGTAAACAGAGCCGTTCCAAACTTTGGGGTGGCTGTGTCTCTTTGATTTTAATTTCCCTAAGCTATAGGACCATAAGTGGAAGTGCCCTAGGTTCTGTTGCTTTGTTTTTTAGATGTTTCAGGAAACACCATACACTTCTCCCAAGTGGTTCTTGGCAATTTACATCCCGCCCATCAGCATAACAAGGCTCCAAGTTCTCCATGGCCTGTCCTGCCTTTCTGGATTTTACACTTTTTTCAGATGGCCCTTTTGACCGGGGGGAAGTGAGACTTCATTGTAGTGCAGATTTCCTTTACAAGCTTGCTTGGTTGGCCAAAAAGGGCGTATGCGTTTTTTCCTGAATATATTCAGGAAAAAACGCATACGCCCTTTTTGGCCAAGTGCATCATTGTGGACGTTCTGCCTCTTTTCCTATGCTTTCAATGCAATTCCAGTCTACCTCCTGAAATCGGTTTCCTGCAATTCTGCCCCGCTTTCAAGTCCTCTTGGCAGCCTTACTTCAGTCTATTTTTGGACGATAGCTGTCATTTATAACTCTGCAGGTTTGTGAATTACAGTGCCCCTGAGCTCCTTTCTTCAACTCGCTTTCTTGTGAGCTGGCCGCAACACCGCAGGATGGCTTCAGGCCCTAATCTGGCTCCGGTACGGCACGCTGAGCCTTTGGTTAATTCCTCTTCCTGGTGGGAAATGAGAGTTAAATGTGCCCGTCCAGACACCTCCAGCTAGTCTCTCATTGGTTCTCGCTATTCCTGTTCATCTTCCGCAGAAATTGCAAACTGGGCCAAACAGGAGGTTAAAGGGACTGACTCTCCAAGTCGGGAGAGTGTTAGTAAAGTGTCTGGAATGTTGCACCCGAGTACCAGGGTACGAAAACTGAGACATATTTGAACACGTCTCCCGATCACATGGTTGATCATACTCTAGGTTCCACATGCATGTTTTAGCTGAAGGAAGAATACCTTAAACCTGGGTAGTTGAAACCCGTGGAATGGGTACCATGCAATATGACTTCAAAGGGTCTTCATTTGCTCACCGAACCTCTCCAATCCTATCACTGCTGCGTTTATGCCCCTGTACACATGCTTGATTCTCTTTCGGAGACATAGCAATCCATAGGTTTTAAGATACTTACTAGTCAGGTACATTCTTAGGCGTTTAATATGCGGTGTTGAGTCCATTTCATTGAGCAAGGAGTAGCTCTTGTCTATTCCATATTTGGCTTAAGGAACTTTATCTGTGCTCATTTCAATCTCTGGTTTTATGCAGCACCCCAACTCACCTTTCCCCTTAAGCAAGCATAAGTTGGTTTTCTAAATTTGAGACCCTGTTCTGTTCTGTAATTCAGTTCCTGTGTAGCCAAGTTTACATTCCGTGTATTACTGATATCTTATGATGTTTCTTTTTCTGTGTGACTTATTTCAGTTAGAATCATCATACCTGAATCCACTCATTGTGCTGCTAAGGGCCTGATGACACAGATTTCATTGCTGAGTGATATTGCTTTGTAAGTAAATACCACAACTTCTTTATCCATTTTTCACTTTCTGCGATGTTGAACTTGTACTGTAAACGAGGTTCTTGTAAACAGAGGAGTCCCAAACAATTGGGTGGCTGTGTCTTTTTGATTTTAATTTCCCTAAGCTATAGGACCATAAGTGGAAGTGCCCTAGGCTCTGTTGCTTTGTTTTTTAGATGTTTCAGGAAACACCATACACTTCTCAGGAGTGTCTGTTGACAATTTACATCCCGCCCATCAGCATAACAAAGCTCCCAGTTCTCCATGGCCTGTCCTGCCTTTCTGGATTTTACACCTTTTTCAGATGGCCCTTTTGACCGGGGGGAAGTGAGACTTCTTTGTAGTGCAGATTTCCTTTGCAAGCTTGCTTGGTTGGCCAAAAAGGGCGTATGCGTTTTTTCCTGAATATATTCAGGAAAAAACGCATACGCACTTTTTGGCCAAGTGCATCATTGTGGACGTTCTGCCTCTTTTCCTATGCTTTCAATGCAATTCCAGTCTACCTCCTGAAATCGGTTTCCTGCAATTCTGCCCTGCTTTCAAGTCCTCTTGGCAGCCTTACTTCAGTCTATTTTTGGACGATAGCTGTCATTTATAACTCTGCAGGTTTGTGAATTACAGTGCCCCTGAGCTCCTTTCTTCAACTCGCTTTCTTTTGAGCTGGCCGCAACACCGCAGGATGGCTTCAGGCCCTAATCTGGTTCTGGCACGGCACGCTGAGCCTTTGGTTAATTCATCTTCCTGGTGGGAAATGAGAGTTAAATTTGCCCGTCCAGACACCTCCAGCTAGTCTCTCATTGGTTCTCGCTATTCCTGTTCATCTTCCGCAGAAATTGCAAACTGGGCCAAACAGGAGGTTAAAGGGACTGACTCTCCAAGTCGGGAGAGTGTTAGTAAAGCGTCTGGAATGTTGCACCCGAGTACCAGGGTATGAAAACTGAGACATATTTGAACACGTCTCCCGATCACATGGTTGATCATACTCTAGGTTCCACATGCATGTTTTAGCTGAAGGAAGAATACCTTAAACCTGGGTAGTTGAAACCCGTGGAATGGGTACCATGTAATATGACTTCAAAGGGTCTTCTTTTGCTCACCGAACCTCTCCAATCCTTTCACTGCTGTGTTTATGCTCCTGTACACACGCTTGATTCTCTTTTGGAGACATAGCAATCCATAGGTTTTAAGATACTTACTAGTCACGTACATTCTTAGGCGTTTAATATGGGGTGTTGAGTCCATTTCGCTGAGCAAGGAGTAGCTCTTGTCTATTCCATATTTGGCTTAAGGAAATTTATCTGTGCTCATTTCAATCTTTGGTTTTATGCAGCACCCCAACTCACCTTTCCCCTTAAGCAAGCATAAGTTGGTTTTCTAAATTTGAGACCCTGTTCTGTTTTGGAATTCAGTTCCTGTGTAGCCAAGTTTACATTCCGTGTATTAGTGATATTTTATGATGTTTCTTTTTCTGTGTGACTTATTTCAGTTAGAATCATCGTACCTGAATCCACTCATTATGCTGCTACGGGCCTGATGACATAGATTTCATTGCTGATTGATACTGCATTGTACGTAAGTACCACAAGTTCTTTATCCATTTTTCACTTTCTGTGATATTGAACTTGCACGGTAAACGAGGTTCTTGTAAACAGAGGCGTCCCAAACTTTGGGGTGGCTGTGTCTTTTTGATTTTAATTTCCCTAAGCTATAGGACCATAAGTGGAAGTGCCCTAGACTCTGTTGTTTTGTTTTTTCGATGTTTCAGGAAACACCATACACTTCTCCCGAGTTTCTGTTGGCAATTTACATCCCGCCCATCAGCATAACAAGGCTCCCAGTTCTCCATGGCCTGTCCTGCCTTTCTGGATATTACACTTTTTTCAGATGGCCCTTTTGACCGGGAAGAAGTGAGACTTCTTTGTAGTGCAGATTTCCTTTGCAAGTTTGCTTGGTTGGCCAAAAAGGGCGTATGCGTTTTTTCCTGAACATATTCAGGAAAAAACGCATACGCCCTTTTTGGCCAAGTGCATCATTGTGGACGTTCTGCCTCTTTTCCTATGCTTTCAATGCAAATCCAGTCTACCTCCTGAAATCGGTTTCCTGCAATTCTGCCCCGCTTTCAAGTCCTCTTGGCAGCCTTACTTCAGTCTATTTTTGGACGATAGCTGTCATTTATAACTCTGCAGGTTTGTGAATTACAGTGCCCCTGAGCTCCTTTCTTCAACTCGCTTTCTTGTGAGCTGGCCGCAACACCGCAGGATGTCTTCAGGCCCTAATCTGGTTCTGGCATGGCACGCTGAGCCTTTGGATAATTCCTCTTCCTGGTGGGAAATGAGAGTTAAATTTGCCCATCCAGACACCTTCAGCAAGTCTCTCATTGGTTCTCGCTATTCCTGTTCATCTTCCACAGAAATTGCAAACTGGGCCAAACAGGAGGTTAAAGGGACTGACTCTCCAAGTCGGGAGAGTGTTAGTAAAGCGTCTGGAATGTTGCACCCGAGTACCAGGGTACGAAAACTGAGACATATTTGAACACGTCTCCCAATCACATGGTTGATCATACTCTAGGTTCCACATGCAAGTTTTAGCTGAAGGAAGAATACCTTAAACCTGGGTAGTTAAAACCCATGGAATGGGTACCATGTAATATGACTTCAAAGGGTCTTCTTTTGCTCACCGAACCTCTCCAATCCTTTCACTGCTGTGTTTATGCACCTGTACACATGCTTGATTCTCTTTCGGAGACATAGCAATCCATAGGTTTTAAGATACTTACTAGTCAGGTACATTCTTAGGCGTTTAATATGCGGTGTCGAGTCCATTTCGTTGAGCAAGCAGTAGCTCTTGTCTATTCCATATTTGGCTTAAGGAACTGTATCTGTGCTCATTTCGATCTCTGGTTTTATGCAGCACCCCAACTCACCTTTCCCCTTAAGCAAGCATAAGTTGGTTTTCTAAATTTGAGACCCTGTTCTGTTCTGTAATTCAGTTCCTGTGTAGCCAAGTTTACATTCCGTGTATTAGTGATATATTATGATGTTTCTTTTTCTGTGTGACTTATTTCAGTTAGAATCATCGTACCTGAATCCACTCATTATGCTGCTACGGGCCTGATGACATAGATTTCATTGCTGAATGATACTGCATTGTACGTAAGTACCACAAGTTCTTTATCCATTTTTCAGTTTCTGTGATATTGAACTTGCACGGTAAACGAGGTTCTTGTAAACAGAGGCGTCCCAAACTTTGGGGTGGCTGTGTCTTTTTGATTTTAATTTCCCTAAGCTATAGGACCATAAGTGGAAGTGCCCTAGACTCTGTTGTTTTGTTTTTTCGATCTTTCAGGAAACACCATACACTTCTCCCGAGTTTTTGTTGGCAATTTACATCCCGCCCATCAGCATAACAAGGCTCCCAGTTCTCCATGGCCTGTCCTGCCTTTCTGGATTTTACACTTTTTTCAGATGGCCCTTTTGACCGGGGGGAAGTGAGACTTCTTTGTAGTGCAGATTTCCTTTGCAAGTTTGCTTGGTTGGCCAAAAAGGGCGTATGCGTTTTTTCCTGAACATATTCAGGAAAAAACGCATACGCCCTTTTTGGCCAAGTGCATCATTGTGGACGTTCTGCCTCTTTTCCTATGCTTTCAATGCAATTCCAGTCTACCTCCTGAAATCGGTTTCCTGCAATTCTGCCCCGCTTTCAAGTCCTCTTGGCAGCCTTACTTCAGTCTATTTTTGGACGATAGCTGTCATTTATAACTCTGCAGGTTTGTGAATTACAGTTCCCCTGAGATCCTTTCTTCAACTCGCTTTCTTGTGAGCTGGCCGCAACACCGCAGGATGTCTTCAGGCCCTAATCTGGTTCTGGCACGGCACGCTGAGCCTTTGGTTAATTCCTCTTCCTGGTGGGAAATGAGAGTTATATTTGCCCATCCAGACACCTTCAGCAAGTCTCTCATTGGTTCTCGCTATTCCTGTTCATCTTCCACAGAAATTGCAAACTGGGCCAAACAGGAGGTTAAAGGGACTGACTCTCCAAGTGGGGAGAGTGTTAGTAAAGCGTCTGGAATGTTGCACCCGAGTACCAGGGTACGAAAACTGAGACATATTTGAACACGTCTCCCGATCACATGGTTGATCATACTCTAGGTTCCACATGCAAGTTTTAGCTGAAGGAAGAATACCTTAAACCTGGGTAGTTAAAACCTGTGGAATGAGTACCATGTAATATGACTTCAAAGGGTCTTCTTTTGCTCACCGAACCTCTCCAATCCTTTCACTGCTGTGTTTATGCCCCTGTACACATGCTTCATTCTCTTTCGGAGACATAGCAATGCATAGGTTTTAAGATACTTACTAGTCAGGTACATTCTTAGGCGTTTAATATGCGGTGTCGAGTCCATTTCGTTGAGCAAGCAGTAGCTCTTGTCTATTCCATATTTGGCTTAAGGAACTTTATCTGTGCTCATTTCGATCTCTGGTTTTATGCAGCACCCCAACTCACCTTTCCCCTTAAGCAAGCATAAGTTGGTTTTCTAAATTTGAGACCCTGTTCTGTTCTGTAATTCAGTTCCTGTGTAGCCAAGTTTACATTCCGTGTATTACTGGTATCTTATGATGTTTCTTTTTCTGTGTGACTTATTTCAGTTAGAATCATCATACCTGAATCCACTCATTGTGCTGCTAAGGGCCTGATGACATAGATTTCATTGCTGAGTGATATTGCTTTGTAAGTAAATACCACAACTTCTTTATCCATTTTTCACTTTCTGCGATGTTGAACTTGTATGGTAAACGAGGTTCTTGTAAACAGAGGCGTCCCAAATTTTGGGGTGGCTGTGTCTTTTTGATTTTAATTTCCCTAAGCTATAGGACCATAAGTGGAAGTGCCCTAGACTCTGTTGCTTTGTTTTTTCGATGTTTCAGGAAACACCATACACTTCTCCTGAGTGTCTGTTGGCAATTTACATCCCGCCCATCAGCATAACAAGGTCCCAGTTCTCCATGGCCTGTCCTGCCTTTCTGGATTTTACACTTTTTTCAGATGGCCCTTTTGACCGGGGGGAAGTGAGACTTCATTGTAGTGCAGATTTCCTTTGCAAGTTTGCTTGGTTGGCCAAAAAGTGCGTATGCGTTTTTTCCTGAATATATTCAGGAAAAAACGCATACGCCCTTTTTGGCCAAGTGCATCATTGTGGACGTTCTGCCTCTTTTCCTATGCTTTCAATGCAATTCCAGTCTACCTCCTGAAATCGGTTTCCTGCAATTCTGCCCCGCTTTCAAGTCCTCTTGGCAGCCTTACTTCAGTGTATTTTTGGACGATAGCTGTCATTTATAACTCTGCAGGTTTGTGAATTACAGTGCCCCTGAGCTCCTTTCTTCAACTCGCTTTCTTGTGAGCTGGCCGCAACACCGCAGGATGGCTTCAGGCCCTAATCTGGTTCCGGCACGGCACGCTGAGCCTTTGGTTAATTCCTCTTCCTGGTGGGATGTGAGTGTTAAATTTGCCCGTCAGGACACCTCCAGCTAGTCTCTCATTGGTTCTCGCTATTCCTGTTCATCTTCCGCAGAAATTGCAAACTGGGCCAAACAGGAGGTTTAAGGCGCTGACTCTCCAAGTGGGGAGAGTGTTAGTAAAGCATCTGGAATGTTGCACCCGAGTACCAGGGGAAGAAAACTGAGACATATTTGAACACGTCTCCCGTTCACACGGTTGATCATACTCTGGGTTCCACATGCATGTTTTAGCTGAAGGAACAATACCTGAAACCTGCAGAGTTGAGACCCGTGGAATGGGTACCATGCAATATGACTTCAAAGGGTCTTCATTTGCTCACCGAACCTCTCCAATCCTATCACTGCTGCGTTTATGTCCCTGTACACACGCTTGATTCTCTTTTGGAGACATAGCAATCCATAGGTTTTAAGATACTTACTAGTCAGGTACATTCTTAGGCGTTTAATATGGGGTGTCGAGTCCATTTCGTTGAGCAAGGAGTAGCTCTTGTCTATTCCTTATTTGGCTTAAGGAACTTTATCTGTGCTCATTTCAATCTCTGGTTTTATGCAGCACCCCAACTCACCTTTCCCCTTAAGCAAGCATAAGTTGGCTTTCTAAATTTTAGACCCTGTTCTGTTCTGTAATTCAGTTCCTGTGTAGCCAAGTTTACATTCCGTGTATTACTGATATCTTATGATGTTTCTTTTTCTGTGTGACTTATTTCAGTTAGCATTATCGTACCTGAATCCACTCATTATGCTGCCACGGGCCTGATGACATAGATTTCATTGCTGATTGATACTGCATTGTACGTAAGTACCACAAGTTCTTTATCCATTTTTCACTTTCTGTGATATTGAACTTGTACGGTAAACGAGGTTCTTGTAAACAGAGGCGTCCCAAACTTTGGGGTGGCTGTGTCTTTTTGATTTTAATTTCCCTAAGCTATAGGACCATAAGTGGCAGTGCCCTAGGCTCTGTTGCTTTGTTTTTTAGATGTTTCAGGAAACACCATACACTTCTCCTGAGTGTCTGTTGGCAATTTACATCCCGCCCATCAGCATAACAAGTCTCCCCGTTGTCCATGGCCTGTCCTGCCTTTCTGGATTTTACACTTTTTTCAGATGGCCCTTTTGACCGGGGGGAAGTGAGACTTCATTGTAGTGCAGATTTCCTTTGCAAGTTTGCTTGTTTGGCCAAAAAGGGCGTATGCGTTTTTTCCTGAATATATTCAGGAAAAAACGCATACGCCCTTTTTGGCCAAGTGCATCATTGTGGACGTTCTGCCTCTTTTCCTATGCTTTCAATGCAATTCCAGTCTACCTCCTGAAATCGGTTTCTTGCAATTCTGCCCCGCTTTCAAGTCCTCTTGGCAGCCTTACTTCAGTATATTTTTGGACGATAGCTCTCATTTATAACTCTGCAGGTTTGTGAATTACAGTGCCCCTGAGCTCCTTTCTTCAACTCACTTTCTTGTGACCTGGCCGCCACACTGCAGGATTGCTTGAGGCCCTAATCTGGTACCGGCACAGCACGCTGAGCCTTTGGTTAATTCCTCTTCCTGGTGGGAAATGAGAGTTAAATTTGCCCGTCCAGACACCTCCATCTAGTCTCCCATTGGTTCTCCCTATTCCTGTTCATCTTCCGCAGAAATTGCAAACTGGGCCAAACAGGAGGTTAAAGGTGCTGACTCTCCAAGTGGGGAGAGTGTTAATAAAGCATCTGGAATGTTGCACCCGAGTACCAGGGGAGGAAAACTGAGACATATTTGAACACGTCTCCCGTTCACACAGTTGATCATACTCTGGGTTCCACATGCATGTTTTAGCTGAAGGAAGAATACCTAAAACCTGGGTAGTTGAAACCCGTGGAATGGGTACCATGCAATATGACTTCAAAGGGTCTTCATTTGCTCACCGAACCTCTCCAATCCTATCACTGCTGCGTTTATGCCCCTGTACACATGCTTGATTCTCTTTCGGAGACATAGCAATCCATAGGTTTTAAGATACTTACTAGTCAGGTACATTCTTAGGCGTTTAATATGCGGTGTTGAGTCCATTTCGTTGAGCAAGGAGTAGCTCTTGTCTATTCCATATTTGGCTTAAGGAACTTTATCTGTGCTCATTTCAATCTCTGGTTTTATGCAGCACCACAACTCACCTTTACCCTTAAGCAAGCATAAGTTTGTTTTCTAAATTTGAGACCCTGTTCTGTTCTGTAATTCAGTTCCTGTGTAGCCAAGTTTACATTCCGTGTATTACTGATATCTTATGATGTTTCTTTTTCTGTGTGACTTATTTCAGTTAGAATCATCATACCTGAATCCACTCATTGTGCTGCTAAGGGCCTGATGACACAGATTTCATTGCTGAGTGATATTGCTTTGTAAGTAAATACCACAACTTCTTTATCCATTTTTCACTTTCTGCGATGTTGAGCTTGTACTGTAAACGAGGTTCTTGTAAACAGAGCCGTTCCAAACTTTGGGGTGGCTGTGTCTTTTTGATTTTAATTTCCCTAAGCTATAGGACCATAAGTGGAAGTGCCCTAGGCTCTGTTGCTTTGTTTTTAAGATGTTTCAGGAAACACCATACACTTCTCCCAAGTGGTTGTTGGCAATTTACATCCCGCCCATCAGCATAACAAGGCTCCCAGTTCTCCATGGCCTGTCCTGACTTTCTGGATTTTACACTTTTTTCAGATGGCCCTTTTGACCGGGGGGAAGTGAGACTTCATTGTAGTGCAGATTTCCTTTGCAAGCTTGCTTGGTTGGCCAAAAAGGGCGTATGCGTTTTTTCCTGAATATATTCAGGAAAAAACGCATACGCCCTTTTTGGCCAACTGCATCATTGTGGACGTTCTGCCTCTTTTCCTATGCTTTCAATGCAATTCCAGTCTACCTCCTGAAATCGGTTTCCTGCAATTCTGCCCCGCTTTCAAGTCCTCTTGGCAGCCTTACTTCAGTCTATTTTTGGACGATAGCTGTCATTTATAACTCTGCAGGTTTGTGAATTACAGTGCCCCTGAGCTCCTTTCTTCAACTCGCTTTCTTTTGAGCTGGCCGCAACACCGCAGGATGGCTTCAGGCCCTAAATTGGTTCCGGTACGGCACGCTGAGCCTTTGGTTATTTCCTCTTCCTGGTGGGAAATGAGAGTTAAATTTGCCCGTCCAGACACCTCCAGCTAGTCTCCATTGGTTCTCGCTATTCCTGTTCATCTTCCGCAGAAATTGCAAACTGGGCCAAACAGGAGGTTAAAGTCGCTGACTCTCCAAGTGGGGAGAGTGTTAGTAAAGCGTCTGGAATGTTGCACCCGAGTACCAGGGGAGGAAAACTGAGACATATTTGAACACGTCTCCCGTTCACATGGTTGATCATACTTGGGTTCCACATGCATGTTTTAGCTGAATGAAGAATACCTTAAACCTGGAGCGTTGAGACCCGTGTAATGGGTACCATGCAATATGACTTCAAAGGGTCTTCATTTGCTCACCGAACCTCTCCAATCCTATCACTGCTACGTTTATGCCCCTGTACACATGCTTGATTCTCTTTTGGAGACATAGCAATCCATAAGTTTTACGATACTTACTAGTCAGGTACATTCTTAGGCGTTTAATATGCGGTGTTGAGTCCATTTCGTTGAGCAAGGAGTAGCTCTTGTCTATTCCATATTTGACTTAAGGAACTTTATCTGTGCTCATTTCAATCTCTGGTTTTATGCAGCACCACAACTCACCTTTACCCTTAAGCAAGCATAAGTTGGTTTTCTAAATTTGAGACCCTGTTCTGTTCTGTAATTCAGTTCCTGTGTAGCCAAGTTTACATTCCGTGTATTACTGATATCTTATGATGTTTCTTTTTCTGTGTGACTTATTTCAGTTAGAATCATCATACCTGAATCCACTCATTGTGCTGCTAAGGGCCTGATGACACAGATTTCATTGCTGAGTGATATTGCTTTGTAAGTAAATACCACAACTTCTTTATCCATTTTTCACTTTCTGCGATGTTGAACTTGTACTGTAAACGAGGTTCTTGTAAACAGAGCCGTTCCAAACTTTAGGGTGGCTGTGTCTTTTTGATTTTAATTTCCCTAAGCTATAGGACCATAAGTGGAAGTGCCCTAGGTTCTGTTGCTTTGTTTTTTAGATGTTTCAGGAAACACCATACACTTCTCCCGAGTGGTTGTTGGCAATTTACATCCCGCCCATCAGCATAACAAGGCTTCCAGTTCTCCATGGCCTGTCCTGCCTTTCTGGATTTTACACTTTTTTCAGATGGCCCTTTTTACCCGGGGGAAGTGAGACTTCATTGTAGTGCAGATTTCCTTTGGAAGCTTGCTTGGTTGGCCAAAAAGGGCGTATGCGTTTTTTCCTGAATATATTCAGGAAAAAACGCATACGCCCTTTTTGGCCAAGTGCATCATTGTGGACGTTCTGCCTCTTTTCCTATGCTTTCAATGCAATTCCAGTCTACCTCCTGAAATCGGTTTCCTGCAATTCTGCCCCACTTTCAAGTCCTCTTGGCAGCCTTACTTCAGTCTATTTTTGGACGATAGCTGTCATTTATAACTCTGCAGGTTTGTGAATTACAGTGCCCCTGAGCTCCTTTCTTCAACTCGCTTTCTTGTGACCTGGCCGCAACACCGCAGGATGGCTTCAGGCCCTAATCTGGTTCTGGCATGGCACGCTGAGCCTTTGGTTAATTCCTCTTCCTGGTAGGAAATGAGAGTTAAATTTGCCCGTCCAGACACCTCCAGCTAGTCTCCATTGGTTCTCGCTATTCCTGTTCATCTTCCGCAGAAATTGCAAACTGGGCCAAACAGGAGGTTAAAGTCGCTGACTCTCCAAGTGGGGAGAGTGTTAGTAAAGCGTCTGGAATGTTGCACCCGAGTACCAGGGGAGGAAAACTGAGACATATTTGAACACGTCTCCCGTTCACATGGTTGATCATACTTGGGTTCCACATGCATGTTTTAGCTGAATGAAGAATACCTTAAACCTGGAGCGTTGAGACCCGTGTAATGGGTACCATGCAATATGACTTCAAAGGGTCTTCATTTGCTCACCGAACCTCTCCAATCCTATCACTGCTACGTTTATGCCCCTGTACACATGCTTGATTCTCTTTTGGAGACATAGCAATCCATAAGTTTTACGATACTTACTAGTCAGGTACATTCTTAGGCGTTTAATATGCGGTGTTGAGTCCATTTCGTTGAGCAAGGAGTAGCTCTTGTCTATTCCATATTTGACTTAAGGAACTTCATCTGTGCTCATTTCAATCTCTGGTTTTATGCAGCACCACAACTCACCTTTACCCTTAAGCAAGCATAAGTTGGTTTTCTAAATTTGAGACCCTGTTCTGTTCTGTAATTCAGTTCCTGTGTAGCCAAGTTTACATTCCGTGTATTACTGATATCTTATGATGTTTCTTTTTCTGTGTGACTTATTTCAGTTAGAATCATCATACCTGAATCCACTCATTGTGCTGCTAAGGGCCTGATGACACAGATTTCATTGCTGAGTGATATTGCTTTGTAAGTAAATACCACAACTTCTTTATCCATTTTTCACTTTCTGCGATGTTGAACTTGTACTGTAAACGAGGTTCTTGTAAACAGAGCCGTTCCAAACTTTGGGGTGGCTGTGTCTTTTTGATTTTAATTTCCCTAAGCTATAGGACCATAAGTGGAAGTGCCCTAGGTTCTGTTGCTTTGTTTTTTAGATGTTTCAGGAAACACCATACACTTCTCCCGAGTGGTTGTTGGCAATTTACATCCCGCCCATCAGCATAACAAGGCTTCCAGTTCTCCATGGCCTGTCCTGCCTTTCTGGATTTTATACTTTTTTCAGATGGCCCTTTTTACCCGGGGGAAGTGAGACTTCATTGTAGTGCAGATTTCCTTTGCAAGCTTGCTTGGTTGGCCAAAAAGGGCGTATGCGTTTTTTCCTGAATATATTCAGGAAAAAACGCATACGCCCTTTTTGGCCAAGTGCATCATTGTGGACGTTCTGCCTCTTTTCCTATGCTTTCAATGCAATTCCAGTCTACCTCCTGAAATCGGTTTCCTGCAATTCTGCCCCACTTTCAAGTCCTCTTGGCAGCCTTACTTCAGTCTATTTTTGGACGATAGCTGTCATTTATAACTCTGCAGGTTTGTGAATTACAGTGCCCCTGAGCTCCTTTCTTCAACTCGCTTTCTTGTGAGCTGGCCGCAACACCGCAGGATGGCTTCAGGCCCTAATCTGGTTCCGGCACGGCACGCTGAGCCTTTGGTTAATTCCTCTTCCTGGTAGGAAATGAGAGTTAAATTTGCCCGTCCAGACACCTCCAGCTAGTCTCCATTGGTTCTCGCTATTCCTGTTCATCTTCCGCAGAAATTGCAAACTGGGCCAAACAGGAGGTTAAAGTCGCTGACTCTCCAAGTGGGGAGAGTGTTAGTAAAGTGTCTGGAATGTTGCACCCGAGTACCAGGGGAGGAAAACTGAGACATATTTGAACACGTCTCCCGTTCACATGGTTGATCATACTTGGGTTCCACATGCATGTTTTAGCTGAATGAAGAATACCTTAAACCTGGAGCGTTGAGACCCGTGTAATGGGTACCATGCAATATGACTTCAAAGGGTCTTCATTTGCTCACCGAACCTCTCCAATCCTATCACTGCTACGTTTATGCCCCTGTACACATGCTTGATTCTCTTTTGGAGACATAGCAATCCATAAGTTTTACGATACTTACTAGTCAGGTACATTCTTAGGCGTTTAATATGCGGTGTTGAGTCCATTTCGTTGAGCAAGGAGTAGCTCTTGTCTATTCCATATTTGACTTAAGGAACTTTATCTGTGCTCATTTCAATCTCTGGTTTTATGCAGCACCCCAACTCACCTTTACCCTTAAGCAAGCATAAGTTGGTTTTCTAAATTTGAGACCCTGTTCTGTTCTGTAATTCAGTTCCTGTGTAGCCAAGTTTACATTCCGTGTATTACTGATATCTTATGATGTTTCTTTTTCTGTGTGACTTATTTCAGTTAGAATCATCATACCTGAATCCACTCATTGTGCTGCTAAGGGCCTGATGACACAGATTTCATTGCTGAGTGATATTGTTTGTAAGTAAATACCACAACTTCTTTATCCATTTTTCACTTTCTGCGATGTTGAACTTGTACTGTAAACGAGGTTCTTGTAAACAGAGCCGTTCCAAACTTTGGGGTGGCTGTGTCTTTTTGATTTTAATTTCCCTAAGCTATAGGACCATAAGTGGAAGTGCCCTAGGTTCTGTTGCTTTGTTTTTTAGATGTTTCAGGAAACACCATACACTTCTCCCGAGTGGTTGTTGGCAATTTACATCCCGCCCATCAGCATAACAAGGCTTCCAGTTCTCCATGGCCTGTCCTGCCTTTCTGGATTTTACACTTTTTTCAGATGGCCCTTTTTACCCCGGGGAAGTGAGACTTCATTGTAGTGCAGATTTCCTTTGGAAGCTTGCTTGGTTGGCCAAAAAGGGCGTATGCGTTTTTTCCTGAATATATTCAGGAAAAAACGCATACGCCCTTTTTGGCCAAGTGCATCATTGTGGACGTTCTGCCTCTTTTCCTATGCTTTCAATGCAATTCCAGTCTACCTCCTGAAATCGGTTTCCTGCAATTCTGCCCCACTTTCAAGTCCTCTTGGCAGCCTTACTTCAGTCTATTTTTGGACGATAGCTGTCATTTATAACTCTGCAGGTTTGTGAATTACAGTGCCCCTGAGCTCCTTTCTTCAACTCGCTTTCTTTTGAGCTGGCCGCAACACCGCAGGATGGCTTCAGGCCCTAAATTAGTTCCGGTACGGCACGCTGAGCCTTTGGTTATTTCCTCTTCCTGGTGGGAAATGAGAGTTAAATTTGCCCGTCCAGACACCTCCAGCTAGCCTCTCATTGGTTCTCGCTATTCCTTTTCAACTTCGGCAGAAATTGCAAACTGTGCCAAACAGGAGGTTAAAGGCGCTGACTCTCCAAGTGGGGAGAGTGTTAGTAAAGCGTCTGGAATGTTGCACGCGAGTACCAGGGGAGGAAAACTGAGACATATTTGAACACGTCTCCCTTTCACACGGTTGATCATACTTGGGTTCCACATGCATGTTTTAGCTGAATGAAGAATACCTTAAACCTGGAACGTTGAGACCCGTGTAATGGGTACCATGCAATATGACTTCAAAGGGTCTTCATTTGCTCACCGAACCTCTCCAATCCTATCACTGCTACGTTTATGCCCCTGTACACATGCTTGATTCTCTTTTGGAGACATAGCAATCCATAAGTTTTACGATACTTACTAGTCAGGTACATTCTTAGGCGTTTAATATGCGGTGTTGAGTCCATTTCGTTGAGCAAGGAGTAGCTCTTGTCTATTCCATATTTGACTTAAGGAACTTTATCTGTGCTCATTTCAATCTCTGGTTTTATGCAGCACCACAACTCACCTTTACCCTTAAGCAAGCATAAGTTGGTTTTCTAAATTTGAGACCCTGTTCTGTTCTGTAATTCAGTTCCTGTGTAGCCAAGTTTACATTCCGTGTATTACTGATATCTTATGATGTTTCTTTTTCTGTGTGACTTATTTCAGTTAGAATCATCATACCTGAATCCACTCATTGTGCTGCTAAGGGCCTGATGACACAGATTTCATTGCTGCGTGATATTGCTTTGTAAGTAAATACCACAACTTCTTTATCCATTTTTCACTTTCTGCGATGTTGAACTTGTACTGTAAACGAGGTTCTTGTAAACAGAGCCGTTCCAAACTTTGGGGTGGCTGTGTCTTTTTGATTTTAATTTCCCTAAGCTATAGGACCATAAGTGGAAGTGCCCTAGGTTCTGTTGCTTTGTTTTTTAGATGTTTCAGGAAACACCATACACTTCTCCCGAGTGTCTGTTGGCAATTTACATCCCGCCCATCAGCATAACAAGGCTTCCAGTTCTCCATGGCCTGTCCTGCCTTTCTGGATTTTACACTTTTTTCAGATGGCCCTTTTTACCCGGGGGAAGTGAGACTTCATTGTAGTGCAGATTTCCTTTGGAAGCTTGCTTGGTTGGCCAAAAAGGGCGTATGCGTTTTTTCCTGAATATATTCAGGAAAAAACGCATACGCCCTTTTTGGCCAAGTGCATCATTGTGGACGTTCTGCCTCTTTTCCTATGCTTTCAATGCAATTCCAGTCTACCTCCTGAAATCGGTTTCCTGCAATTCTGCCCCACTTTCAAGTCCTCTTGGCAGCCTTACTTCAGTCTATTTTTGGACGATAGCTGTCATTTATAACTCTGCAGGTTTGTGAATTACAGTGCCCCTGAGCTCCTTTCTTCAACTCGCTTTCTTGTGACCTGGCCGCAACACCGCAGGATGGCTTCAGGCCCTAATCTGGTTCTGGCATGGCACGCTGAGCCTTTGGTTAATTCCTCTTCCTGGTAGGAAATGAGAGTTAAATTTGCCCGTCCAGACACCTCCAGCTAGTCTCCATTGGTTCTCGCTATTCCTGTTCATCTTCCGCAGAAATTGCAAACTGGGCCAAACAGGAGGTTAAAGTCGCTGACTCTCCAAGTGGGGAGAGTGTTAGTAAAGCGTCTGGAATGTTGCACCCGAGTACCAGGGGAGGAAAACTGAGACATATTTGAACACGTCTCCCGTTCACATGGTTGATCATACTTGGGTTCCACATGCATGTTTTAGCTGAATGAAGAATACCTTAAACCTGGAGCGTTGAGACCCGTGTAATGGGTACCATGCAATATGACTTCAAAGGGTCTTCATTTGCTCACCGAACCTCTCCAATCCTATCACTGCTACGTTTATGCCCCTGTACACATGCTTGATTCTCTTTTGGAGACATAGCAATCCATAAGTTTTACGATACTTACTAGTCAGGTACATTCTTAGGCGTTTAATATGCGGTGTTGAGTCCATTTCGTTGAGCAAGGAGTAGCTCTTGTCTATTCCATATTTGACTTAAGGAACTTTATCTGTGCTCATTTCAATCTCTGGTTTTATGCAGCACCACAACTCACCTTTACCCTTAAGCAAGCATAAGTTGGTTTTCTAAATTTGAGACCCTGTTCTGTTCTGTAATTCAGTTCCTGTGTAGCCAAGTTTACATTCCGTGTATTACTGATATCTTATGATGTTTCTTTTTCTGTGTGACTTATTTCAGTTAGAATCATCATACCTGAATCCACTCATTGTGCTGCTAAGGGCCTGATGACACAGATTTCATTGCTGAGTGATATTGCTTTGTAAGTAAATACCACAACTTCTTTATCCATTTTTCACTTTCTGCGATGTTGAACTTGTACTGTAAACGAGGTTCTTGTAAACAGAGCCGTTCCAAACTTTGGGGTGGCTGTGTCTTTTTGATTTTAATTTCCCTAAGCTATAGGACCATAAGTGGAAGTGCCCTAGGTTCTGTTGCTTTGTTTTTTAGATGTTTCAGGAAACACCATACACTTCTCCCGAGTGGTTGTTGGCAATTTACATCCCGCCCATCAGCATAACAAGGCTTCCAGTTCTCCATGGCCTGTCCTGCCTTTCTGGATTTTACACTGTTTTCAGATGGCCCTTTTTACCCGGGGGAAGTGAGACTTCATTGTAGTGCAGATTTCCTTTGCAAGCTTGCTTGGTTGGCCAAAAAGGGCGTATGCGTTTTTTCCTGAATATATTCAGGAAAAAACGCATACGCCCTTTTTGGCCAAGTGCATCATTGTGGACGTTCTGCCTCTTTTCCTATGCTTTCAATGCAATTCCAGTCTACCTCCTGAAATCGGTTTCCTGCAATTCTGCCCCACTTTCAAGTCCTCTTGGCAGCCTTACTTCAGTCTATTTTTGGACGATAGCTGTCATTTATAACTCTGCAGGTTTGTGAATTACAGTGCCCCTGAGCTCCTTTCTTCAACTCGCTTTCTTGTGAGCTGGCCGCAACACCGCAGGATGGCTTCAGACCCTAATCTGGTTCCGGCACGGCACGCTGAGCCTTTGGTTAATTCCTCTTCCTGGTAGGAAATGAGAGTTAAATTTGCCCGTCCAGACACCTCCAGCTAGTCTCCATTGGTTCTCGCTATTCCTGTTCATCTTCCGCAGAAATTGCAAACTGGGCCAAACAGGAGGTTAAAGTCGCTGACTCTCCAAGTGGGGAGAGTGTTAGTAAAGCGTCTGGAATGTTGCACCCGAGTACCAGGGGAGGAAAACTGAGACATATTTGAACACGTCTCCCGTTCACATGGTTGATCATACTTGGGTTCCACATGCATGTTTTAGCTGAATGAAGAATACCTTAAACCTGGAGCGTTGAGACCCGTGTAATGGGTACCATGCAATATGACTTCAAAGGGTCTTCATTTGCTCACCGAACCTCTCCAATCCTATCACTGCTACGTTTATGCCCCTGTACACATGCTTGATTCTCTTTTGGAGACATAGCAATCCATAAGTTTTACGATACTTACTAGTCAGGTACATTCTTAGGCGTTTAATATGCGGTGTTGAGTCCATTTCGTTGAGCAAGGAGTAGCTCTTGTCTATTCCATATTTGACTTAAGGAACTTTATCTGTGCTCATTTCAATCTCTGGTTTTATGCAGCACCACAACTCACCTTTACCCTTAAGCAAGCATAAGTTGGTTTTCTAAATTTGAGACCCTGTTCTGTTCTGTAATTCAGTTCCTGTGTAGCCAAGTTTACATTCCGTGTATTACTGATATCTTATGATGTTTCTTTTTCTGTGTGACTTATTTCAGTTAGAATCATCATACCTGAATCCACTCATTGTGCTGCTAAGGGCCTGATGACACAGATTTCATTGCTGAGTGATATTGCTTTGTAAGTAAATACCACAACTTCTTTATCCATTTTTCACTTTCTGCGATGTTGAACTTGTACTGTAAACGAGGTTCTTGTAAACAGAGCCGTTCCAAACTTTGGGGTGGCTGTGTCTTTTTGATTTTAATTTCCCTAAGCTATAGGACCATAAGTGGAAGTGCCCTAGGTTCTGTTGCTTTGTTTTTTAGATGTTTCAGGAAACACCATACACTTCTCCCGAGTGGTTGTTGGCAATTTACATCCCGCCCATCAGCATAACAAGGCTTCCAGTTCTCCATGGCCTGTCCTGCCTTTCTGGATTTTACACTGTTTTCAGATGGCCCTTTTTACCCGGGGGAAGTGAGACTTCATTGTAGTGCAGATTTCCTTTGGAAGCTTGCTTGGTTGGCCAAAAAGGGCGTATGCGTTTTTTCCTGAATATATTCAGGAAAAAACGCATACGCCCTTTTTGGCCAAGTGCATCATTGTGGACGTTCTGCCTCTTTTCCTATGCTTTCAATGCAATTCCAGTCTACCTCCTGAAATCGGTTTCCTGCAATTCTGCCCCACTTTCAAGTCCTCTTGGCAGCCTTACTTCAGTCTATTTTTGGACGATAGCTGTCATTTATAACTCTGCAGGTTTGTGAATTACAGTGCCCCTGAGCTCCTTTCTTCAACTCGCTTTCTTGTGAGCTGGCCGCAACACCGCAGGATGGCTTCAGGCCCTAATCTGGTTCCGGCACGGCACGCTGAGCCTTTGGTTAATTCCTCTTCCTGGTGGGAAATGAGAGTTAAATTTGCCCGTCCAGACACCTCCAGCTAGTCTCCATTGGTTCTCGCTATTCCTATTCATCTTCTGCAGAAATTGCAAACTGGGCCAAACAGGAGGTTAAAGGCGCTGACTCTCCAAATGGGGAGAGTGTTAGTAAAGCGTCTGGAATGTTGCACCCGAGTACCAGGGTACGAAAACTGAGACATATTTGAACACGTCTCCCGTTCACATGGTTGATCATACTTGGGTTCCACATGCATGTTTTAGCTGAAGGAAGAATACCTTAAACCTGGAGAGTTGAGACCCGTGTAATGGGTACCATGCAATATGACTTCAAAGGGTCTTCATTTGCTCACCGAACCTCTCCAATCCTATCACTGCTACGTTTATGCCCCTGTACACATGCTTGGTTCTCTTTCAGAGACATAGCAATCCATAGGTTTTAAGATACTTACTAGTCAGGTACATTCTTAGGCGTTTAATATGCGGTGTTGAGTCCATTTCGTTGAGCAAGGAGTAGCTCTTGTCTATTCCATATTTGGCTTAAGGAACTTTATCTGTGCTCATTTCAATCTCTGGTTTTATGCAGCACCCCAACTCACCTTTACCCTTAAGCAAGAATAAGTTGGTTTTCTAAATTTGAGACCCTGTTCTGTTCTGTAATTCAGTTCCTGTGTAGCCAAGTTTACATTCCGTGTATTACTGATATCTTATGATGTTTCTTTTTCTGTGTGACTTATTTCAGTTAGAATCATCATACCTGAATCCACTCATTGTGCTGCTAAGGGCCTGATGACACAGATTTCATTGCTGAGTGATATTGCTTTGTAAGTAAATACCACAACTTCTTTATCCATTTTTCACTTTCTGCGATGTTGAACTTGTACTGTAAACGAGGTTCTTGTCAACAGAGCCGTTCCAAACATTGGGGTGGCTGTGTCTTTTTGATTTTAATTTCCCTAAGCTATAGGACCATAAGTGGAAGTGCCCTAGGTTCTGTTGCTTTGTTTTTTAGATGTTTCAGGAAACACCATACACTTCTCCCGAGTGGTTGTTGGCAATTTACATCCCGCCCATCAGCATAACAAGGCTCCCAGTTCTCCATGGCCTGTCCTGCCTTTCTGGATTTTACACTTTTTTCAGATGGCCCTTTTGACTGGGGGGAAGTGAGACTTCCTTGTAATGCAGATTTCCTTTGCAAGCTTGCTTGGTTGGCCAAAAAGGGCGTATGCGTTTTTTCCTGAATATATTCAGGAAAAAACGCATACGCCCTTTTTGGCCAAGTGCATCATTGTGGACGTTCTGCCTCTTTTCCTATGCTTTCAATGCAATTCCAGTCTACCTCCTGAAATCGGTTTCCTGCAATTCTGCCCCGCTTTCAAGTCCTCTTGGCAGCCTTACTTCAGTCTATTTTTGGACGATAGCTGTCATTTATAACTCTGCAGGTTTGTGAATTACATTGCCCCTGAGCTCCTTTCTTCAACTTGCTTTCTTGTGACCTGGCCGCAACACCGCAGGATGGCTTCAGGCCCTAATCTGGTTCCGGCACGGCACGCTGAGCCTTTGGTTATTTCCTCTTCCTGGTGGGAAATGAGAGTTAAATTTGCCCGTCCAGACACCTCCAGCTAGTCTCTCATTGGTTCTCGCTATTCCTGTTCATCTTCCGCAGAAATTGCAAACTGGGCCAAACAGGAGGTTAAAGGCGCTGACTCTCCAAGTGGGGAGAGTGTTAGTAAAGCGACTGGAATGTTGCACCCGAGTACCAGGGGAGGAAAACTGAGACATATTTGAACACGTTTCCCGTTCACATGGTTGATCATACTTGGGTTCCACATGCATGTTTTAGCTGAAGGAAGAATACCTTAAACCTGGAGCGTTGAGACCCGTGAAATGGGTACCATGCAATATGACTTCAAAGGGTCTTCATTTGCTCACCGAACCTCTCCAATCCTATCACTGCTACGTTTATGCCCCTGTACACATGCTTGATTCTCTTTTGGAGACATAGCAATCCATAGGTTTTACGATACTTACTAGTAAGGTACATTCTTAGGCGTTTAATATGCGGTGTTGAGTCCATTTCGTTGAGCAAGGAGTAGCTCTTGTCTATTCCATATTTGACTTAAGGAACTTTATCTGTGCTCATTTCAATCTCTGGTTTTATGCAGCACCACAACTCACCTTTACCCTTAAGCAAGCATAAGTTGGTTTTCTAAATTTGAGACCCTGTTCTGTACTGTAATTCAGTTCCTGTGTAGCCAAGTTTACATTCCGTGTATTACTGATATCTTATGATGTTTCTTTTTCTGTGTTACTTATTTCAGTTAGAATCATCATACCTGAATCCACTCATTGTGCTGCTAAGGGCCTGATGACACAGATTTCATTGCTGAGTGATATTGCTTTGTAAGTAAATACCACAACTTCTTTATCCATTTTTCACTTTCTGCGATGTTGAACTTGTACTGTAAACGAGGTTCTTGTAAACAGAGCCGTTCCAAACTTTGGGGTGGCTGTGTCTTTTTGATTTTAATTTCCCTAAGCTATAGGACCATAAGTGGAAGTGCCCTAGGTTCTGTTGCTTTGTTTTTTAGATGTTTCAGGAAACACCATACACTTCTCCCGAGTGGTTGTTGGCAATTTACATCCCGCCCATCAGCATAACAAGGCTTCCAGTTCTCCATGGCCTGTCCTGCCTTTCTGGATTTTACACTTTTTTCAGATGGCCCTTTTTACCCGGGGGAAGTGAGACTTCATTGTAGTGCAGATTTCCTTTGCAAGCTTGCTTGGTTGGCCAAAAAGGGCGTATGCGTTTTTTCCTGAATATATTCAGGAAAAAACGCATACGCCCTTTTTGGCCAAGTGCATCATTGTGGACGTTCTGCCTCTTTTCCTATGCTTTCAATGCAATTCCAGTCTACCTCCTGAAATCGGTTTCCTGCAATTCTGCCCCACTTTCAAGTCCTCTTGGCAGCCTTACTTCAGTCTATTTTTGGACGATAGCTGTCATTTATAACTCTGCAGGTTTGTGAATTACAGTGCCCCTGAGCTCCTTTCTTCAACTCGCTTTCTTGTGAGCTGGCCGCAACACCGCAGGATGGCTTCAGGCCCTAATCTGGTTCCGGCACGGCACGCTGAGCCTTTGGTTAATTCCTCTTCCTGGTGGGAAATGAGAGTTAAATTTGCCCGTCCAGACACCTCCAGCTAGTCTCCATTGGTTCTCGCTATTCCTATTCATCTTCTGCAGAAATTGCAAACTGGGCCAAACAGGAGGTTAAAGGCGCTGACTCTCCAAATGGGGAGAGTGTTAGTAAAGCGTCTGGAATGTTGCACCCGAGTACCAGGGTACGAAAACTGAGACATATTTGAACACGTCTCCCGTTCACATGGTTGATCATACTTGGGTTCCACATGCATGTTTTAGCTGAAGGAAGAATACCTTAAACCTGGAGAGTTGAGACCCGTGTAATGGGTACCATGCAATATGACTTCAAAGGGTCTTCATTTGCTCACCGAACCTCTCCAATCCTATCACTGCTACGTTTATGCCCCTGTACACATGCTTGGTTCTCTTTCAGAGACATAGCAATCCATAGGTTTTAAGATACTTACTAGTCAGGTACATTCTTAGGCGTTTAATATGCGGTGTTGAGTCCATTTCGTTGAGCAAGGAGTAGCTCTTGTCTATTCCATATTTGGCTTAAGGAACTTTATCTGTGCTCATTTCAATCTCTGGTTTTATGCAGCACCCCAACTCACCTTTACCCTTAAGCAAGAATAAGTTGGTTTTCTAAATTTGAGACCCTGTTCTGTTCTGTAATTCAGTTCCTGTGTAGCCAAGTTTACATTCCGTGTATTACTGATATCTTATGATGTTTCTTTTTCTGTGTGACTTATTTCAGTTAGAATCATCATACCTGAATCCACTCATTGTGCTGCTAAGGGCCTGATGACACAGATTTCATTGCTGAGTGATATTGCTTTGTAAGTAAATACCACAACTTCTTTATCCATTTTTCACTTTCTGCGATGTTGAACTTGTACTGTAAACGAGGTTCTTGTCAACAGAGCCGTTCCAAACATTGGGGTGGCTGTGTCTTTTTGATTTTAATTTCCCTAAGCTATAGGACCATAAGTGGAAGTGCCCTAGGTTCTGTTGCTTTGTTTTTTAGATGTTTCAGGAAACACCATACACTTCTCCCGAGTGGTTGTTGGCAATTTACATCCCGCCCATCAGCATAACAAGGCTCCCAGTTCTCCATGGCCTGTCCTGCCTTTCTGGATTTTACACTTTTTTCAGATGGCCCTTTTGACTGGGGGGAAGTGAGACTTCCTTGTAATGCAGATTTCCTTTGCAAGCTTGCTTGGTTGGCCAAAAAGGGCGTATGCGTTTTTTCCTGAATATATTCAGGAAAAAACGCATACGCCCTTTTTGGCCAAGTGCATCATTGTGGACGTTCTGCCTCTTTTCCTATGCTTTCAATGCAATTCCAGTCTACCTCCTGAAATCGGTTTCCTGCAATTCTGCCCCGCTTTCAAGTCCTCTTGGCAGCCTTACTTCAGTCTATTTTTGGACGATAGCTGTCATTTATAACTCTGCAGGTTTGTGAATTACATTGCCCCTGAGCTCCTTTCTTCAACTTGCTTTCTTGTGACCTGGCCGCAACACCGCAGGATGGCTTCAGGCCCTAATCTGGTTCCGGCACGGCACGCTGAGCCTTTGGTTATTTCCTCTTCCTGGTGGGAAATGAGAGTTAAATTTGCCCGTCCAGACACCTCCAGCTAGTCTCTCATTGGTTCTCGCTATTCCTGTTCATCTTCCGCAGAAATTGCAAACTGGGCCAAACAGGAGGTTAAAGGCGCTGACTCTCCAAGTGGGGAGAGTGTTAGTAAAGCGACTGGAATGTTGCACCCGAGTACCAGGGGAGGAAAACTGAGACATATTTGAACACGTTTCCCGTTCACATGGTTGATCATACTTGGGTTCCACATGCATGTTTTAGCTGAAGGAAGAATACCTTAAACCTGGAGCGTTGAGACCCGTGAAATGGGTACCATGCAATATGACTTCAAAGGGTCTTCATTTGCTCACCGAACCTCTCCAATCCTATCACTGCTACGTTTATGCCCCTGTACACATGCTTGATTCTCTTTTGGAGACATAGCAATCCATAGGTTTTACGATACTTACTAGTAAGGTACATTCTTAGGCGTTTAATATGCGGTGTTGAGTCCATTTCGTTGAGCAAGGAGTAGCTCTTGTCTATTCCATATTTGACTTAAGGAACTTTATCTGTGCTCATTTCAATCTCTGGTTTTATGCAGCACCACAACTCACCTTTACCCTTAAGCAAGCATAAGTTGGTTTTCTAAATTTGAGACCCTGTTCTGTACTGTAATTCAGTTCCTGTGTAGCCAAGTTTACATTCCGTGTATTACTGATATCTTATGATGTTTCTTTTTCTGTGTTACTTATTTCAGTTAGAATCATCATACCTGAATCCACTCATTGTGCTGCTAAGGGCCTGATGACACAGATTTCATTGCTGAGTGATATTGCTTTGTAAGTAAATACCACAACTTCTTTATCCATTTTTCACTTTCTGCGATGTTGAACTTGTACTGTAAACGAGGTTCTTGTAAACAGAGCCGTTCCAAACTTTGGGGTGGCTGTGTCTTTTTGATTTTAATTTCCCTAAGCTATAGGACCATAAGTGGAAGTGCCCTAGGTTCTGTTGCTTTGTTTTTTAGATGTTTCAGGAAACACCATACACTTCTCCCGAGTGGTTGTTGGCAATTTACATCCCGCCCATCAGCATAACAAGGCTTCCAGTTCTCCATGGCCTGTCCTGCCTTTCTGGATTTTACACTTTTTTCAGATGGCCCTTTTTACCCGGGGGAAGTGAGACTTCATTGTAGTGCAGATTTCCTTTGCAAGCTTGCTTGGTTGGCCAAAAAGGGCGTATGCGTTTTTTCCTGAATATATTCAGGAAAAAACGCATATGCCCTTTTTGGCCAAGTGCATCATTGTGGACGTTCTGCCTCTTTTCCTATGCTTTCAATGCAATTCCAGTCTACCTCCTGAAATTGGTTTCCTGCAATTCTGCCTCACTTTCAAGTCCTCTTGGCAGCCTTACTTCAGTCTATTTTTGGACGATAGCTGTCATTTATAACTCTGCAAGTTTGTGAATTACAGTGCCCCTGAGCTCCTTTCTTCAACTCGCTTTCTTGTGAGCTGGCCGCAACACCGCAGGATGGCTTCAGGCCCTAATCTGGTTCCGGCACGGCACGCTGAGCCTTTGGTTAATTCCTCTTCCTGGTGGGAAATGAGAGTTAAATTTGCCCGTCCAGACACCTCCAGCTAGTCTCCATTGGTTCTCGCTATTCCTATTCATCTTCTGCAGAAATTGCAAACTGGGCCAAACAGGAGGTTAAAGGCGCTGACTCTCCAAATGGGGAGAGTGTTAGTAAAGCGTCTGCAATGTTGCACCCGAGTACCAGGGTACGAAAACTGAGACATATTTGAACACGTCTCCCGTTCACATGGTTGATCATACTTGGGTTCCACATGCATGTTTTAGCTGAAGGAAGAATACCTTAAACCTGGAGAGTTGAGACCCGTGTAATGGGTACCATGCAATATGACTTCAAAGGGTCTTCATTTGCTCACCGAACCTCTCCAATCCTGTCACTGCTACGTTTATGCCCCTGTACACATGCTTGGTTCTCTTTCGGAGACATAGCAATCCATAGGTTTTAAGATACTTACTAGTCAGGTACATTCTTAGGCGTTTAATATGCGGTGTTGAGTCCATTTCGTTGAGCAAGGAGTAGCTCTTGTCTATTCCATATTTGGCTTAAGGAACTTTATCTGTGCTCATTTCAATCTCTGGTTTTATGCAGCACCCCAACTCACCTTTACCCTTAAGCAAGAATAAGTTGGTTTTCTAAATTTGAGACCCTGTTCTGTTCTGTAATTCAGTTCCTGTGTAGCCAAGTTTACATTCCGTGTATTACTGATATCTTATGATGTTTCTTTTTCTGTGTGACTTATTTCAGTTAGAATCATCATACCTGAATCCACTCATTGTGCTGCTAAGGGCCTGATGACACAGATTTCATTGCTGAGTGATATTGCTTTGTAAGTAAATACCACAACTTCTTTATCCATTTTTCACTTTCTGCGATGTTGAACTTGTACTGTTAACGAGGTTCTTGTCAACAGAGCCGTTCCAAACATTGGGGTGGCTGTGTCTTTTTGATTTTAATTTCCCTAAGCTATAGGACCATAAGTGGAAGTGCCCTAGGTTCTGTTGCTTTGTTTTTTAGATGTTTCAGGAAACACCATACACTTCTCCCGAGTGGTTGTTGGCAATTTACATCCCGCCCATCAGCATAACAAGGCTCCCAGTTCTCCATGGCCTGTCCTGCCTTTCTGGATTTTACACTTTTTTCAGATGGCCCTTTTGACTGGGGGGAAGTGAGACTTCCTTGTAGTGCAGATTTCCTTTGCAAGCTTACTTGGTTGGCCAAAAAGGGCGTATGCGTTTTTTCCTGAATATATTCAGGAAAAAACGCATACGCCCTTTTTGGCCAAGTGCATCATTGTGGACGTTCTGCCTCTTTTCCTATGCTTTCAATGCAATTCCAGTCTACCTCCTGAAATCGGTTTCCTGCAATTCTGCCCCGCTTTCAAGTCCTCTTGGCAGCCTTACTTCCGTCTATTTTTGGACGATAGCTGTCATTTATAACTCTGCAGGTTTGTGAATTACAGTGCCCCTGAGCTCCTTTCTTCAACTTGCTTTCTTGTGACCTGGCCGCAACACCGCAGGATGGCTTCAGGCCCTAATCTGGTTCCGGCACGGCACGCTGAGCCTTTGGTTATTTCCTCTTCCTGGTGGGAAATGAGAGTTAAATTTGCCCGTCCAGACACCTCCAGCTAGTCTCACATTGGTTCTCGCTATTCCTGTTCATCTTCCGCAGAAATTGCAAACTGGGCCAAACAGGAGGTTAAAGGCGCTGACTCTCCAAGTGGGGAGAGTGTTAGTAAAGCGACTGGAATGTTGCACCCGAGTACCAGGGGAGGAAAACTGAGACATATTTGAACACGTCTCCCGTTCACATGGTTGATCATACTTGGGTTCCACATGCATGTTTTAGCTGAAGGAAGAATACCTTAAACCTGGAGAGTTGAGACCCGTGTAATGGGTACCATGCAATATGACTTCAAAGGGTCTTCATTTGCTCACCGAACCTCTCCAATCCTATCACTGCTACGTTTATGCCCCTGTACACATGCTTGATTCTCTTTTGGAGACATAGCAATCCATAGGTTTTACGATACTTACTAGTCAGGTACATTCTTAGGCTTTTAATATGCGGTGTTGTGTCCATTTCGTTGAGCAAGGAGTAGCTCTTGTCTATTCCATATTTGGCTTAAGGAATTTTATCTGTGCTCATTTCAATCTCTGGTTTTATGCAGCACCCCAACTCACCTTTCCCCTTAAGCAAACATAAGTTGGTTTTCTAAATTTGAGACCCTGTTCTGTTCTGTAATTCAGTTCCTGTGTAGCCAAGTTTATATTCCGTGTATTACTGATATCTTATGATGTTTCTTTTTCTGTGTGACTTATTTCAGTTAGAATCATCATACCTGAATCCACTCATTGTGGTGCTAATGGCCTGATGACACAGATTTCATTGCTGTGTGATATTGCTTTGTAAGTAAATACCACAACTTCTTTATCCATTTTTCACTTTCTGCGATGTTGAACTTGTACTGTAAACGAGGTTCTTGTAAACAGAGGCGTCCCAAACTTTGGGGTGGCTGTGTCTTTTTGATTTTAATTTCCCTAAGCTATAGGACCATAAGTGGCAGTGCCCTAGGCTCTGTTGCTTTGTTTTTTAGATGTTTCAGGAAACACCATACTCTTCTACCGAGTGTCTGTTGGCAATTTACATCCCGCCCATCAGCATAACAAGGCTCCCAGTTCTCCATGGCCTGTCCTGCCTTTCTGGATTTTACACTTTTTTCAGATGGCCCTTTTGACCGGGGGGAAGTGAGACTTCATTGTAGTGCAGATTTCCTTTGCAAGCTTGCTTGGTTGGCCAAAAAGGGCGTATGCGTTTTTTCCTGAATATATTCAGGAAAAAACGCATACGCCCTTTTTGGCCAAGTGCATCATTGTGGACGTTCTGCCTCTTTTCCTATGCTTTAAATGCAATTCCAGTCTACCTCCTGAAATCGGTTTCCTGCAATTCTGCCCCGCTTTCAAGTCCTCTTGGCAACCTTACTTCAGTCTATTTTTGGACGATAGCTGTCATTTATAACTCTGCAGGTTTGTGAATTACAGTGCCCCTGAGCTCCTTTCTTCAACTCACTTTCTTTTGTGCTGGCCGCAACACCGCAGAATGGCTTCAGGCCCTAATATGGTTCCGGCACGGCACGCTGAGCCTTTGGTTAATTCGTCTTCCTGGTGGGAAATGAGAGTTAAATTTGCCCGTCCAGACACCTCCAGGGAGCCTCTCATTGGTTCTCGCTATTCCTGTTCATCTTCCGCAGAAATTGCAAACTGGGCCAAACAGGAGGTTAAAGGGACTGACTCTCCAAGTCGGGAGAGTGTTAGTAAAGCGTCTGGAATCTTGCACCCGAGTACCAGGGTACGAAAACTGAGACATATTTGAACACGTCTCCCGATCACATGGTTGATCATACTCTAGGTTCCACATGCATGTTTTAGCTGAAGGAAGAATACCTTAAACCTGGGTAGTTGAAACCCGTGGAATGGGTACCATGCAATATGACTTCAAAGGGTCTTCATTTGCTCACCGAACCTCTCCAATCCTATCACTGCTGCGTTTATGCCCCTGTACACATGCTTGGTTCTCTTTCGGAGACATAGCAATCCATAGGTTTTAAGATACTTACTAGTCAGGTACATTCTTAGGCGTTTAATATGGGGTGTTGAGTCCATTTCGTTGAGCAAGGAGTAGCTCTTGTCTATTCCATATTTGGCTTAAGGAACTTTATCTGTGCTCATTTCAATCTCTGGTTTTATGCAGCACCCCAACTCACCTTTACCCTTAAGCAAGAATAAGATGGTTTTCTAAATTTGAGACCCTGTTCTGTTCTGTAATTCAGTTCCTGTGTAGCCAAGTTTCCATTCCGTGTATTACTGATATCTTATGATGTTTCTTTTTCTGTGTGACTTATTTCAGTTAGAATCATCATACCTGAATCCACTCATTGTGCTGCTAAGGGCCTGATGACACAGATTTCATTGCTGAGTGATATTGCTTTGTAAGTAAATACCACAACTTCTTTATCCATTTTTCACTTTCTGCGATGTTGAACTTGTACTGTAAACGAGGTTCTTGTAAACAGAGCCATTCCAAACTTTGGGGTGGCTGTGTCTTTTTGATTTTAATTTCCCTAAGCTATAGGACCATAAGTGGAAGTGCCCTAGGTTCTGTTGCTTTGTTTTTTAGATGTTTCAGGAAACACCATACACTTCTCCCGAGTGGTTGTTGGCAATTTACATCCCGCCCATCAGCATAACAAGGCTTCCAGTTCTCCATGGCCTGTCCTGCCTTTCTGGATTTTACACTTTTTTCAGATGGCCCTTTTTACCCGGGGGAAGTGAGACTTCATTGTAGTGCAGATTTCCTTTGCAAGCTTGCTTGGTTGGCCAAAAAGGGCGTATGCGTTTTTTCCTGAATATATTCAGGAAAAAACGCATATGCCCTTTTTGGCCAAGTGCATCATTGTGGACGTTCTGCCTCTTTTCCTATGCTTTCAATGCAATTCCAGTCTACCTCCTGAAATTGGTTTCCTGCAATTCTGCCTCACTTTCAAGTCCTCTTGGCAGCCTTACTTCAGTCTATTTTTGGACGATAGCTGTCATTTATAACTCTGCAAGTTTGTGAATTACAGTGCCCCTGAGCTCCTTTCTTCAACTCGCTTTCTTGTGAGCTGGCCGCAACACCGCAGGATGGCTTCAGGCCCTAATCTGGTTCCGGCACGGCACGCTGAGCCTTTGGTTAATTCCTCTTCCTGGTGGGAAATGAGAGTTAAATTTGCCCGTCCAGACACCTCCAGCTAGTCTCCATTGGTTCTCGCTATTCCTATTCATCTTCTGCAGAAATTGCAAACTGGGCCAAACAGGAGGTTAAAGGCGCTGACTCTCCAAATGGGGAGAGTGTTAGTAAAGCGTCTGCAATGTTGCACCCGAGTACCAGGGTACGAAAACTGAGACATATTTGAACACGTCTCCCGTTCACATGGTTGATCATACTTGGGTTCCACATGCATGTTTTAGCTGAAGGAAGAATACCTTAAACCTGGAGAGTTGAGACCCGTGTAATGGGTACCATGCAATATGACTTCAAAGGGTCTTCATTTGCTCACCGAACCTCTCCAATCCTGTCACTGCTACGTTTATGCCCCTGTACACATGCTTGGTTCTCTTTCGGAGACATAGCAATCCATAGGTTTTAAGATACTTACTAGTCAGGTACATTCTTAGGCGTTTAATATGCGGTGTTGAGTCCATTTCGTTGAGCAAGGAGTAGCTCTTGTCTATTCCATATTTGGCTTAAGGAACTTTATCTGTGCTCATTTCAATCTCTGGTTTTATGCAGCACCCCAACTCACCTTTACCCTTAAGCAAGAATAAGTTGGTTTTCTAAATTTGAGACCCTGTTCTGTTCTGTAATTCAGTTCCTGTGTAGCCAAGTTTACATTCCGTGTATTACTGATATCTTATGATGTTTCTTTTTCTGTGTGACTTATTTCGGTTAGAATCATCATACCTGAATCCACTCATTGTGCTGCTAAGGGCCTGATGACACAGATTTCATTGCTGAGTGATATTGCTTTGTAAGTAAATACCACAACTTCTTTATCCATTTTTCACTTTCTGCGATGTTGAACTTGTACTGTTAACGAGGTTCTTGTCAACAGAGCCGTTCCAAACATTGGGGTGGCTGTGTCTTTTTGATTTTAATTTCCCTAAGCTATAGGACCATAAGTGGAAGTGCCCTAGGTTCTGTTGCTTTGTTTTTTAGATGTTTCAGGAAACACCATACACTTCTCCCGAGTGGTTGTTGGCAATTTACATCCCGCCCATCAGCATAACAAGGCTTCCAGTTCTCCATGGCCTGTCCTGCCTTTCTGGATTTTACACTTTTTTCAGATGGCCCTTTTGACTGGGGGGAAGTGAGACTTCCTTGTAGTGCAGATTTCCTTTGCAAGCTTACTTGGTTGGCCAAAAAGGGCGTATGCGTTTTTTCCTGAATATATTCAGGAAAAAACGCATACGCCCTTTTTGGCCAAGTGCATCATTGTGGACGTTCTGCCTCTTTTCCTATGCTTTCAATGCAATTCCAGTCTACCTCCTGAAATCGGTTTCCTGCAATTCTGCCCCGCTTTCAAGTCCTCTTGGCAGCCTTACTTCAGTCTATTTTTGGACGATAGCTGTCATTTATAACTCTGCAGGTTTGTGAATTACAGTGCCCCTGAGCTCCTTTCTTCAACTTGCTTTCTTGTGACCTGGCCGCAACACCGCAGGATGGCTTCAGGCCCTAATCTGGTTCCGGCACGGCACGCTGAGCCTTTGGTTAATTCCTCTTCCTGGTGGGAAATGAGAGTTAAATTTGCCCGTCCAGACACCTCCAGCTAGTCTCTCATTGGTTCTCGCTATTCCTGTTCATCTTCCGCAGAAATTGCAAACTGGGCCAAACAGGAGGTTAAAGGCGCTGACTCTCCAAGTGGGGAGAGTGTTAGTAAAGCGACTGGAATGTTGCACCCGAGTACCAGGGGAGGAAAACTGAGACATATTTGAACACGTCTCCCGTTCACATGGTTGATCATACTTGGGTTCCACATGCATGTTTTAGCTGAAGGAAGAATACCTTAAACCTGGAGAGTTGAGACCCGTGTAATGGGTACCATGCAATATGACTTCAAAGGGTCTTCATTTGCTCACCGAACCTCTCCAATCCTATCACTGCTACGTTTATGCCCCTGTACACATGCTTGATTCTCTTTTGGAGACATAGCAATCCATAGGTTTTACGATACTTACTAGTCAGGTACATTCTTAGGCTTTTAATATGCGGTGTTGTGTCCATTTCGTTGAGCAAGGAGTAGCTCTTGTCTATTCCATATTTGGCTTAAGGAATTTTATCTGTGCTCATTTCAATCTCTGGTTTTATGCAGCACCCCAACTCACCTTTCCCCTTAAGCAAACATAAGTTGGTTTTCTAAATTTGAGACCCTGTTCTGTTCTGTAATTCAGTTCCTGTGTAGCCAAGTTTATATTCCGTGTATTACTGATATCTTATGATGTTTCTTTTTCTGTGTGACTTATTTCAGTTAGAATCATCATACCTGAATCCACTCATTGTGCTGCTAAGGGCCTGATGACACAGATTTCATTGCTGTGTGATATTGCTTTGTAAGTAAATACCACAACTTCTTTATCCATTTTTCACTTTCTGCGATGTTGAACTTGTACTGTAAACGAGGTTCTTGTAAACAGAGGCGTCCCAAACTTTGGGGTGGCTGTGTCTTTTTGATTTTAATTTCCCTAAGCTATAGGACCATAAGTGGCAGTGCCCTAGGCTCTGTTGCTTTGTTTTTTAGATGTTTCAGGAAACACCATACTCTTCTACCGAGTGTCTGTTGGCAATTTACATCCCGCCCATCAGCATAACAAGGCTCCCAGTTCTCCATGGCCTGTCCTGCCTTTCTGGATTTTACACTTTTTTCAGATGGCCCTTTTGACCGGGGGGAAGTGAGACTTCATTGTAGTGCAGATTTCCTTTGCAAGCTTGCTTGGTTGGCCAAAAAGGGCGTATGCGTTTTTTCCTGAATATATTCAGGAAAAAACGCATACGCCCTTTTTGGCCAAGTGCATCATTGTGGACGTTCTGCCTCTTTTCCAATGCTTTCAATGCAATTCCAGTCTACCTCCTGAAATTGGTTTCCTGCAATTCTGCCTCACTTTCAAGTCCTCTTGGCAGCCTTACTTCAGTCTATTTTTGGACGATAGCTGTCATTTATAACTCTGCAAGTTTGTGAATTACAGTGCCCCTGAGCTCCTTTCTTCAACTCGCTTTCTTGTGAGCTGGCCGCAACACCGCAGGATGGCTTCAGGCCCTAATCTGGTTCCGGCACGGCACGCTAGGCCTTTGGTTAATTCCTCTTCCTGGTGGGAAATGAGAGTTAAATTTGCCCGTCCAGACACCTCCAGCTAGTCTCCATTGGTTCTCGCTATTCCTATTCATCTTCTGCAGAAATTGCAAACTGGGCCAAACAGGAGGTTAAAGGCGCTGACTCTCCAAATGGGGAGAGTGTTAGTAAAGCGTCTGCAATGTTGCACCCGAGTACCAGGGTACGAAAACTGAGACATATTTGAACACGTCTCCCGTTCACATGGTTGATCATACTTGGGTTCCACATGAATGTTTTAGCTGAAGGAAGAATACCTTAAACCTGGAGAGTTGAGACCCGTGTAATGGGTACCATGCAATATGACTTCAAAGGGTCTTCATTTGCTCACCGAACCTCTCCAATCCTGTCACTGCTACGTTTATGCCCCTGTACACATGCTTGGTTCTCTTTCGGAGACATAGCAATCCATAGGTTTTAAGATACTTACTAGTCAGGTACATTCTTAGGCGTTTAATATGCGGTGTTGAGTCCATTTCGTTGAGCAAGGAGTAGCTCTTGTCTATTCCATATTTGGCTTAAGGAACTTTATCTGTGCTCATTTCAATCTCTGGTTTTATGCAGCACCCCAACTCACCTTTACCCTTAAGCAAGAATAAGTTGGTTTTCTAAATTTGAGACCCTGTTCTGTTCTGTAATTCAGTTCCTGTGTAGCCAAGTTTACATTCCGTGTATTACTGATATCTTATGATGTTTCTTTTTCTGTGTGACTTATTTCAGTTAGAATCATCATACCTGAATCCACTCATTGTGCTGCTAAGGGCCTGATGACACAGATTTCATTGCTGAGTGATATTGCTTTGTAAGTAAATACCACAACTTCTTTATCCATTTTTCACTTTCTGCGATGTTGAACTTGTACTGTTAACGAGGTTCTTGTCAACAGAGCCGTTCCAAACATTGGGGTGGCTGTGTCTTTTTGATTTTAATTTCCCTAAGCTATAGGACCATAAGTGGAAGTGCCCTAGGTTCTGTTGCTTTGTTTTTTAGATGTTTCAGGAAACACCATACACTTCTCCCGAGTGGTTGTTGGCAATTTACATCCCGCCCATCAGCATAACAAGGCTCCCAGTTCTCCATGGCCTGTCCTGCCTTTCTGGATTTTACACTTTTTTCAGATGGCCCTTTTGACTGGGGGGAAGTGAGACTTCCTTGTAGTGCAGATTTCCTTTGCAAGCTTACTTGGTTGGCCAAAAAGGGCGTATGCGTTTTTTCCTGAATATATTCAGGAAAAAACGCATACGCCCTTTTTGGCCAAGTGCATCATTGTGGACGTTCTGCCTCTTTTCCTATGCTTTCAATGCAATTCCAGTCTACCTCCTGAAATCGGTTTCCTGCAATTCTGCCCCGCTTTCAAGTCCTCTTGGCAGCCTTACTTCAGTCTATTTTTGGACGATAGCTGTCATTTATAACTCTGCAGGTTTGTGAATTACAGTGCCCCTGAGCTCCTTTCTTCAACTTGCTTTCTTGTGACCTGGCCGCAACACCGCAGGATGGCTTCAGGCCCTAATCTGGTTCCGGCACGGCACGCTGAGCCTTTGGTTAATTCCTCTTCCTGGTGGGAAATGAGAGTTAAATTTGCCCGTCCAGACACCTCCAGCTAGTCTCTCATTGGTTCTCGCTATTCCTGTTCATCTTCCGCAGAAATTGCAAACTGGGCCAAACAGGAGGTTAAAGGCGCTGACTCTCCAAGTGGGGAGAGTGTTAGTAAAGCGACTGGAATGTTGCACCCGAGTACCAGGGGAGGAAAACTGAGACATATTTGAACACGTCTCCCGTTCACATGGTTGATCATACTTGGGTTCCACATGCATGTTTTAGCTGAAGGAAGAATACCTTAAACCTGGAGAGTTGAGACCCGTGTAATGGGTACCATGCAATATGACTTCAAAGGGTCTTCATTTGCTCACCGAACCTCTCCAATCCTATCACTGCTACGTTTATGCCCCTGTACACATGCTTGATTCTCTTTTGGAGACATAGCAATCCATAGGTTTTACGATACTTACTAGTCAGGTACATTCTTAGGCTTTTAATATGCGGTGTTGTGTCCATTTCGTTGAGCAAGGAGTAGCTCTTGTCTATTCCATATTTGGCTTAAGGAATTTTATCTGTGCTCATTTCAATCTCTGGTTTTATGCAGCACCCCAACTCACCTTTCCCCTTAAGCAAACATAAGTTGGTTTTCTAAATTTGAGACCCTGTTCTGTTCTGTAATTCAGTTCCTGTGTAGCCAAGTTTATATTCCGTGTATTACTGATATCTTATGATGTTTCTTTTTCTGTGTGACTTATTTCAGTTAGAATCATCATACCTGAATCCACTCATTGTGCTGCTAAGGGCCTGATGACACAGATTTCATTGCTGTGTGATATTGCTTTGTAAGTAAATACCACAACTTCTTTATCCATTTTTCACTTTCTGCGATGTTGAACTTGTACTGTAAACGAGGTTCTTGTAAACAGAGGCGTCCCAAACTTTGGGGTGGCTGTGTCTTTTTGATTTTAATTTCCCTAAGCTATAGGACCATAAGTGGCAGTGCCCTAGGCTCTGTTGCTTTGTTTTTTAGATGTTTCAGGAAACACCATACTCTTCTACCGAGTGTCTGTTGGCAATTTACATCCCGCCCATCAGCATAACAAGGCTCCCAGTTCTCCATGGCCTGTCCTGCCTTTCTGGATTTTACACTTTTTTCAGATGGCCCTTTTGACCGGGGGGAAGTGAGACTTCATTGTAGTGCAGATTTCCTTTGCAAGCTTGCTTGGTTGGCCAAAAAGGGCGTATGCGTTTTTTCCTGAATATATTCAGGAAAAAACGCATACGCCCTTTTTGGCCAAGTGCATCATTGTGGACGTTCTGCCTCTTTTCCTATGCTTTCAATGCAATTCCAGTCTACCTCCTGAAATCGGTTTCCTGCAATTCTGCCCCGCTTTCAAGTCCTCTTGGCAACCTTACTTCAGTCTATTTTTGGACGATAGCTGTCATTTATAACTCTGCAGGTTTGTGAATTACAGTGCCCCTGAGCTCCTTTCTTCAACTCACTTTCTTTTGTGCTGGCCGCAACACCGCAGAATGGCTTCAGGCCCTAATATGGTTCCGGCACGGCACGCTGAGCCTTTGGTTAATTCCTCTTCCTGGTGGGAAATGAGAGTTAAATTTGCCCGTCCAGACACCTCCAGGGAGCCTCTCATTGGTTCTCGCTATTCCTGTTCATCTTCCGCAGAAATTGCAAACTGGGCCAAACAGGAGGTTAAAGGGACTGACTCTCCAAGTCGGGAGAGTGTTAGTAAAGCGTCTGGAATCTTGCACCCGAGTACCAGGGTACGAAAACTGAGACATATTTGAACACGTCTCCCGATCACATGGTTGATCATACTCTAGGTTCCACATGCATGTTTTAGCTGAATGAAGAATACCTTAAACTTGGGTAGTTGAAACCCGTGGAATGGGTACCATGCAATATGACTTCAAAGGGTCTTCATTTGCTCACCGAACCTCTCCAATCCTATCACTGCTGCGTTTATGCCCCTGTACACATGCTTGGTTCTCTTTCGGAGACATAGCAATCCATAGGTTTTAAGATACTTACTAGTCAGGTACATTCTTAGGCGTTTAATATGGGGTGTTGAGTCCATTTCGTTGAGCAAGGAGTAGCTCTTGTCTATTCCATATTTGGCTTAAGGAACTTTATCTGTGCTCATTTCAATCTCTGGTTTTATGCAGCACCCCAACTCACCTTTACCCTTAAGCAAGAATAAGATGGTTTTCTAAATTTGAGACCCTGTTCTGTTCTGTAATTCAGTTCCTGTGTAGCCAAGTTTACATTCCGTGTATTACTGATATCTTATGATGTTTCTTTTTCTGTGTGACTTATTTCAGTTAGAATCATCATACCTGAATCCACTCATTGTGCTGCTAAGGGCCTGATGACACAGATTTCATTGCTGAGTGATATTGCTTTGTAAGTAAATACCACAACTTCTTTATCCATTTTTCACTTTCTGCGATGTTGAACTTGTACTGTAAACGAGGTTCTTGTAAACAGAGCCATTCCAAACTTTGGGGTGGCTGTGTCTTTTTGATTTTAATTTCCCTAAGCTATAGGACCATAAGTGGAAGTGCCCTAGGTTCTGTTGCTTTGTTTTTTAGATGTTTCAGGAAACACCATACACTTCTCCCGAGTGGTTGTTGGCAATTTACATCCCGCCCATCAGCATAACAAGGCTTCCAGTTCTCCATGGCCTGTCCTGCCTTTCTGGATTTTACACTTTTTTCAGATGGCCCTTTTTACCCGGGGGAAGTGAGACTTCATTGTAGTGCAGATTTCCTTTGCAAGCTTGCTTGGTTGGCCAAAAAGGGCGTATGCGTTTTTTCCTGAATATATTCAGGAAAAAACGCATACGCCCTTTTTGGCCAAGTGCATCATTGTGGACGTTCTGCCTCTTTTCCTATGCTTTCAATGCAATTCCAGTCTACCTCCTGAAATCGGTTTCCTGCAATTCTGCCCCACTTTCAAGTCCTCTTGGCAGCCTTACTTCAGTCTATTTTTGGACGATAGCTGTCATTTATAACTCTGCAGGTTTGTGAATTACAGTGCCCCTGAGCTCCTTTCTTCAACTCGCTTTCTTGTGAGCTGGCCGCAACACCGCAGGATGGCTTCAGGCCCTAATCTGGTTCCGGCACGGCACGCTGAGCCTTTGGTTAATTCCTCTTCCTGGTAGGAAATGAGAGTTAAATTTGCCCGTCCAGACACCTCCAGCTAGTCTCCATTGGTTCTCGCTATTCCTGTTCATCTTCCGCAGAAATTGCAAACTGGGCCAAACAGGAGGTTAAAGTCGCTGACTCTCCAAGTGGGGAGAGTGTTAGTAAAGCGTCTGGAATGTTGCAACTGAGTACCAGGGGAGGAAAACTGAGACATATTTGAACACGTCTCCCGTCACATGGTTGATCATACTTGGGTCCACATGCATGTTTTATCTGAATGAAGAATACCTTAAACCTGGAGCGTTGAGACCCGTGTAATGGGTACCATGCAATATGACTTCAAAGGGTCTTCATTTGCTCACCGAACCTCTCCAATCCTATCACTGCTACGTTTATGCCCCTGTACACATGCTTGATTCTCTTTTGGAGACATAGCAATCCATAAGTTTTACGATACTTACTAGTCAGGTACATTCTTAGGCGTTTAATATGGGGTTTTGTGTCCATTTCGTTGAGCAAGGAGTAGCTCTTGTCTATTCCATATTTGGCTTAAGGAACTTTATCTGTGCTCATTTCAATCTCTGGTTTTATGCAGCACCCCAACTCACCTTTCCCCTTAAGCAAGCATAAGTTGGTTTTCTAAATTTGAGACCCTGTTCTGTTTTGGAATGCAGTTCCTGTATAGCCAAGTTTACATTCCGTGTATTAGTGATATCTTATGATGTTTCTTTTTCTGTGTGACTTATTTCAGTTAGAATCATCGTACCTGAATCCACTCATTATGCTGCTACGGGCCTGATGACATAGATTTCATTGCTGAGTGATACTGCATTGTACGTAAGTACCACAAGTTCTTTATCCATTTTTCACTTTCTGTGATATTGAACTTGTACGGTAAACGAGGTTCTTGTAAACGGAGGCGTCCCAAACTTTGGGGTGGCTGTGTCTTTTTGATTTTAATTTCCCTAAGCTATAGGACCATCAGTGGAAGTGCCCTAGGCTCTGTTGCTTTGTTTTTTAGATGTTTCAGGAAACACCATACACTTCTCCTGAGTGTCTGTTGGCAATTTACATCCCGCCCATCAGCATAACAAGGCTCCCAGTTCTCCATGGCCTGTCCTGCCTTTCTGGATTTTACACTTTTTTCAGATGGCCCTTTTGACCGGGGGGAAGTGAGACTTCATTGTAGTGCAGATTTCCTTTGCAAGTTTGCTTGGTTGGCCAAAAAGTGCGTATGCGTTTTTTCCTGAATATATTCAGGAAAAAACGCATACGCCCTTTTTGGCCAAGTGCATCATTGTGGACGTTCTGCCTCTTTTCCTATGCTTTCAATGCAATTCCAGTCTACCTCCTGAAATCGGTTTCCTGCAATTCTGCCCCGCTTTCAAGTCCTCTTGGCAGCCTTACTTCAGTCTATTTTTGGACAATGGCTGTCATTTATAACTCTGCAGGTTTGTGAATTACAGTGCCCCTGAGCTCCTTTCTTCAACTCGCTTTCTTGTGACCTGGCCGCAACACCGCAGGATGGCTTCAGGCCCTAATCTGGTTCTGGCACGGCACGCTGAGCCTTTGGTTATTTCCTCCTCCTGGTGGGAAATGAGAGTTAAATTTGCCCGTCCAGACACCTCCAGCTAGCCTCTCATTGGTTCTCGCTATTCCTGTTCATCTTCCGCAGAATTTGCAAACTGTGCTAAACCGGAGGTTAAAGGCGCTGACTCTCCAAGTGGGGAGAGTGTTAGTAAAGTGTCTGGAATGTTGCACCCGAGTACCAGGGGAGGAAAACTGAGACATATTTGAACACGCCTCCCGATCACATGGTTGATCATACTCTGGGTTCCACATGCATGTTTCAGCTGAAGGAAGAATACCTAAAACCTGGGTAGTTGAAACCCGTGGAATGGGTACCATGCAATATGACTTCAAAGGGTCTTCATTTGCTCACCGAACCTCTCCAATCCTATCACTGCTGCGTTTATGCCCCTGTACACATGCTTGATTCTCTTTCGGAGACATAGCAATCCATAGGTTTTAAGATACTTACTAGTCAGGTACATTCTTAGGCGTTTAATATGCGGTGTTGAGTCCATTTCGTTGAGCAAGGAGTAGCTCTTGTCTATTCCATATTTGGCTTAAGGAACTTTATCTGTGCTCATTTCAATCTCTGGTTTTATGCAGCACCCCAACTCACCTTTCCCCTTAAGCAAGCATAAGTTGGTTTTCTAAATTTGAGACCCTGTTCTGTTTTGGAATTCAGTTCCTGTGTAGACAAGTTTACATTCTGTGTATTAGTGATATCTTATGATGTTTCTTTTTCTGTGTGACTTATTTCAGTTAGAATCATCGTACCTGAATCCACTCATTATGCTGCTACGGGCCTGATGACATAGATTTCATTGCTGAGTGATACTGCATTGTACGTAAGTACCACAAGTTCTTTATCCATTTTTCACTTTCTGTGATATTGAACTTGTACGGTAAATGAGGTTCTTGTAAACAGAGGTGTCCCAAACTTTGGGTTGGCTGTGTCTTTTTGATTTTAATTTCCCTAAGCTATAGGACCATAAGTGGAAGTGCCCTAGGCTCTGTTGCTTTGTTTTTTAGATGTTTCAGGAAACACCATACACTTCTCCCGAGTGTCTGTTGGCAATTTACATCCCGCCCATCAGCATAACAAGGCTCCCAGTTCTCAATGGCCTGTTGCCTTTCTGGATTTTACACTTTTTTCAGATGGCCCTTTTGACCGGGGGGAAGTGAGACTTCATTGTAGTGCAGATTTCCTTTGCAAGCTTGCTTGGTTGGCCAAAAAGGGCGTATGCGTTTTTTCCTGAATATATTCAGGAAAAAACGCATACGCCCTTTTTGGCCAAGTGCATCATTGTGGACGTTCTGCCTCTTTTCCTATGCTTTCAATGCAATTCCAGTCTACCTCCTGAAATCGGTTTCCTGCAATTCTGCCCCGCTTTCAAGTCCTCTTGGCAGCCTTACTTCAGTCTATTTTTGGACGATAGCTGTCATTTATAACTGTGCAGGTTTGTGAATTACAGTGCCCCTGAGCTCCTTTCTTCAACTCGCTTTCTTGTGAGCTGGCCGCAACACCGCAGGATGGCTTCAGGCCCTAATCTGGTTCCGGCCCGGCATGCTGAGCCTTTGGTTAATTCCTCTTCCTGGTGGGAAATGAGAGTTAAATTTGCCCGTCCAGACACCTCCAGCTAGCCTCTCATTGGTTCTCGCTATTCCTGTTCATCTTCTGCAGAAATTGCAAACTGGGCCAAACAGGAGGTTAAAGGGACTGACTCTCCAAGTGGGGAGAGTGTTAGTAAAGCGTCTGGAATGTTGCACCCGAGTACCAGGGGAGGAAAACTGAGACATATTTGAACACGTCTCCCATTCACATGGTTGATCATACTCTGGGTTCCACATGCATGTTTTAGCTGAAGGAAGAATACCTTAAACCTGGAGAGTTGAGACCCGTGGAATGGGTACCATGCAATATGACTTCAAAGGGTCTTCATTTGCTCACCGAACCTCTCCAATCCTATCACTGCTGCGTTTATGCCCCTGTACACATGCTTGATTCTCTTTCGGAGACATAGCAATCCATAGGTTTTAAGATACTTACTAGTCAGGTACATTCTTAGGCGTTTAATATGCGGTGTTGAGTCCATTTCGTTGAGCAAGGAGTAGCTCTTGTCTATTCCATATTTGACTTAAGGAACTTTATCTGTGCTCATTTCAATCTCTGGTTTTATGCAGCACCCCAACTCACCTTTCCCCTTAAGCAAGCATAAGTTGGTTTTCTAAATTTGAGACCCTGTTCTGTTTTGGAATGCAGTTCCTGTATAGCCAAGTTTACATTCCGTGTATTAGTGATATCTTATGATGTTTCTTTTTCTGTGTGACTTATTTCAGTTAGAATCATCGTACCTGAATCCACTCATTATGCTGCTACGGGCCTGATGACATAGATTTCATTGCTGAGTGATACTGCATTGTACGTAAGTACCACAAGTTCTTTATCCATTTTTCACTTTCTGTGATATTGAACTTGTACGGTAAACGAGGTTCTTGTAAACGGAGGCGTCCCAAACTTTGGGGTGGCTGTGTCTTTTTGATTTTAATTTCCCTAAGCTATAGGACCATCAGTGGAAGTGCCCTAGGCTCTGTTGCTTTGTTTTTTAGATGTTTCAGGAAACACCATACACTTCTCCTGAGTGTCTGTTGGTAATTTACATCCCGCCCATCAGCATAACAAGGCTCCCAGTTCTCCATGGCCTGTCCTGCCTTTCTGGATTTTACACTTTTTTCAGATGGCCCTTTTGACCGGGGGGAAGTGAGACTTCATTGTAGTGCAGATTTCCTTTGCAAGTTTGCTTGGTTGGCCAAAAAGTGCGTATGCGTTTTTTCCTGAATATATTCAGGAAAAAACGCATACGCCCTTTTTGGCCAAGTGCATCATTGTGGACGTTCTGCCTCTTTTCCTATGCTTTCAATGCAATTCCAGTCTACCTCCTGAAATCGGTTTCCTGCAATTCTGCCCCGCTTTCAAGTCCTCTTGGCAGCCTTACTTCAGTCTATTTTTGGACAATGGCTGTCATTTATAACTCTGCAGGTTTGTGAATTACAGTGCCCCTGAGCTCCTTTCTTCAACTCGCTTTCTTGTGACCTGGCCGCAACACCGCAGGATGGCTTCAGGCCCTAATCTGGTTCTGGCACGGCACGCTGAGCCTTTGGTTATTTCCTCCTCCTGGTGGGAAATGAGAGTTAAATTTGCCCGTCCAGACACCTCCAGCTAGCCTCTCATTGGTTCTCGCTATTCCTGTTCATCTTCCGCAGAATTTGCAAACTGTGCTAAACCGGAGGTTAAAGGCGCTGACTCTCCAAGTGGGGAGAGTGTTAGTAAAGTGTCTGGAATGTTGCACCCGAGTACCAGGGGAGGAAAACTGAGACATATTTGAACACGCCTCCCGATCACATGGTTGATCATACTCTGGGTTCCACATGCATGTTTCAGCTGAAGGAAGAATACCTAAAACCTGGGTAGTTGAAACCCGTGGAATGGGTACCATGCAATATGACTTCAAAGGGTCTTCATTTGCTCACCGAACCTCTCCAATCCTATCACTGCTGCGTTTATGCCCCTGTACACATGCTTGATTCTCTTTCGGAGACATAGCAATCCATAGGTTTTAAGATACTTACTAGTCAGGTACATTCTTAGGCGTTTAATATGCGGTGTTGAGTCCATTTCGTTGAGCAAGGAGTAGCTCTTGTCTATTCCATATTTGGCTTAAGGAACTTTATCTGTGCTCATTTCAATCTCTGGTTTTATGCAGCACCCCAACTCACCTTTCCCCTTAAGCAAGCATAAGTTGGTTTTCTAAATTTGAGACCCTGTTCTGTTTTGGAATTCAGTTCCTGTGTAGACAAGTTTACATTCTGTGTATTAGTGATATCTTATGATGTTTCTTTTTCTGTGTGACTTATTTCAGTTAGAATCATCATACCTGAATCCACTCATTGTGCTGCTAAGGGCCTGATGACATAGATTTCATTGCTGAGTGATATTGCTTTGTAAGTAAATACCACAACTTCTTTATCCATTTTTCACTTTCTGCGATGTTGAACTTGTACTGTAAACGAGGTTCTTGTAAACAGAGGCGTCCCAAACTTTGGGGTGGCTGTGTCTTTTTGATTTTGATTTCCCTAAGCTATAGGACCATAAGTGGCAGTGCCCTAGGCTCTGTTGCTTTGTTTTTTAGATGTTTCAGGAAACACCATACACTTCTCCCGAGTGTCTGTTGGCAATTTACATCCCGCCCATCAGCATAACAAGGCTCCCAGTTCTCCATGGCCTGTCCTGCCTTTCTGGATTTTACACTTTTTTCAGATGGCCCTTTTGACCGGGGGGAAGTGAGACTTCATTGTAGTGCAGATTTCCTTTGCAAGCTTGCTTGGTTGGCCAAAAAGGGCGTATGCGTTTTTTCCTGAATATATTCAGGAAAAAACGCATACGCCCTTTTTGGCCAAGTGCATCATTGTGGACTTTCTGCCTCTTTTCCTATGCTTTCAATGCAATTCCAGTCTACTTCCTGAAATCGGTTTCCTGCAATTCTGCCCCGCTTTCAAGTCCTCTTGGCAGCCTTACTTCAATCTATTTTTGGACGATAGCTGTCATTTATAACTCTGCAGGTTTGTGAATTACAGTGCCCCTGAGCTCCTTTCCTCAGCTCGCTTTCATTTGAGCTGGCCACAACACCACAGGATGGCTTCAGGCCCTAATCTGGTTCCGGCACGGCACGCTGAGCCTTTGGTTAATTCCTCTTCCTGGTGGGAAATGAGAGTTAAATTTGCCCGTCCAGACACCTCCAGCTAGCCTCTCATTGGTTCTCGCTATTCCTGTTCATTTTCCGCAGAAATTGCAAACTGGGCCAAACAGGAGGTTAAAGGGACTGACTCTCCAAGTCGGGAGAGTGTTAGTAAAGCGTCTGGAATGTTGCACTCGAGTACCAGGGTACAAAAACTGAGACATATTTGAACAAGCCTCCCGATCGCATGGTTGATCATACTCTAGGTTCCACATGCATGTTTTAGCTGAAGGAAGAATACCTAAAACCTGGGTAGTTGAAACCCGTGGAATGGGTACCATGCAATATGACTTCAAAGGGTCTTCATTTGCTCACCGAACCTCTCCAATCCTATCACTGCTGCGTTTATGCCCCTGTACACATGCTTGATTCTCTTTCGGAGACATAGCAATCCATAGGTTTTAAGATACTTACTAGTCAGGTACATTCTTAGGCGTTTAATATGCGGTGTTGAGTCCATTTCGTTGAGCAAGGAGTAGCTCTTGTCTATTCCATATTTGGCTTAAGGAACTTTATCTGTGCTCATTTCGATCTCTGCTTATGCAGCACCCCAATTCACCTTTATCCTTAAGCAAGCATAAGTTGGTTTTCTAAATTTGAGACCCTGTTCTGTTCTGTAATTCAGTTCCCGTGTAGCCAAGTTTACATTCCGTGTATTACAGATATCTTATGATGTTTCTTTTTCTGTGTGACTTATTTCAGTTAGAATCATCATACCTGAATCCACTCATTGTGCTGCTAAGGGCCTGATGACACAGATTTCATTGCTGAGTGATATTGCTTTGTAAGTAAATACCACAACTTCTTTATCCATTTTTCACTTTCTGCGATGTTGAACTTGTACTGTAAACGAGGTTCTTGTAAACAGAGCCGTTCCAAACTTTGGGGTGGCTGTGTCTTTTTGATTTTAATTTCCCTAAGCTATAGGACCATAAGTGGAAGTGCCCTAGGTTCTGTTGCTTTGTTTTTTAGATGTTTCAGGAAACACCATACACTTCTCCCGAGTGGTTGTTGGCAATTTACATCCCGCCCATCAGCATAACAAGGCTCCCAGTTCTCCATGGCCTGTCCTGCCTTTCTGGATTTTACACTTTTTTCAGATGGCCCTTTTGACCGGGGGTAGTGAGACTTCATTGTAGTGCAGATTTCCTTTGCAAGTTTGCTTGGTTGGCCAAAAAGGGCGTATGCGTTTTTTCCTGAATATATTCAGGAAAAAACGCATACGCCCTTTTTGGCCAAGTGCATCATTGTGGACGTTCTGCCTCTTTTCCTATGCTTTCAATGCAATTCCAGTCTACCTCCTGAAATCGGTTTCCTGCAATTCTGCCCCGCTTTCAAGTCCTCTTGGCAGCCTTACTTCAGTCTATTTTTGGACGATAGCTGTCATTTATAACTCTGCAGGTTTGTGAATTACAGTGCCCCTGAGCTCCTTTCTTCAACTCGCTTTCTTGTGACCTGGCCGCAACACCGCAGGATGGCTTCAGGCCCTAATCTGGTTCCAGCACGGCATGCTGAGCCTTTGGTTAATTCCTCTTCCTGGTGGGAAATGAGAGTTAAATTTGCCCGTCCAGACACCTCCAGCTAGCCTCTCATTGGTTCTCGCTATTCCTGTTCATCTTCCGCAGAAATTGCAAACTGGGCCAAACAGGAGGTTAAAGGGACTGACTCTCCAAGTGGGGAGAGTGTTAGTAAAGCGTCTGGAATGTTGCACCCGAGTACCAGGGGAGGAAAACTGAGACATATTTGAACACGTCTCCCGTTCACATGGTTGATCATACTTGGGTTCCATATGCATGTTTTAGCTGAAGGAAGAATACCGAAAACCTGGGTAGTTGAAACCCGTGGAATGGGTACCATGCAATATGACTTCAAAGGGTCTTCATTTGGTCACCGAACCTCTCCAATCCTATCACTGCTGCGTTTATGCCCCTGTACACATGCTTGATTCTCTTTCGGAGACATAGCAATCCATAGGTTTTAAGATACTTACTAGTCAGGTACATTCTTAGGCGTTTAATATGCGGTGTTGAGTCCATTTCATTGAGCAAGTAGTAGCTCTTGTCTATTCCATATTTGGCTTAAGGAACTTTATCTGTGCTCATTTCAATCTCTGGTTTTATGCAGCACCCCAACTCACCTTTCCCCTTAAGCAAGCATAAGTTCGTTTTCTAAATTTGAGACCCTGTTCTGTTCTGTAATTCAGTTCCTGTGTAGCCAAGTTTACATTCCGTGTATTACTGATATATTATGATGTTTCCTTTTCTGTGTGACTTATTTCAGTTAGAATCATCATACCTGAATCCACTCATTGTGCTGCTAAGGGCCTGATGACATAGATTTCATTGCTGAGTGATATTGCTTTGTAAGTAAATACCACAACTTCTTTATCCATTTTTCACTTTCTGCGATGTTGAACTTGTACTGTAAACGAGGTTCTTGTAAACAGAGCCGTTCCAAACTTTGGGGTGGCTGTGTCTATTTTATTTTAATTTTCCTAATCTATAGGACCATAAGTGGAAGTGCCCTAGGCTCTGTTGATTTGTTTTTTAGATGTTTCAGGAGACACCATACACTTCTCCCGAGTGTCTGTTGGCAATTTACATCCCGCCCATCAGCATAACAAGGCTCCCAGTTCTCCATGGCCTGTCCTGCCTTTCTGGATTTTACACTTTTTTCAGATGGCCCTTTTGACCGGGGGGAAGTGAGACTTCATTGTAGTGCAGATTTCCTTTGCAAGCTTGCTTGGTTGGCCAAAAAGGGCGTATGCGTTTTTTCCTGAATATATTCAGGAAAAAACGCATACGCCCTTTTTGGCCAAGTGCATCATTGTGGACGTTCTGCCTCTTTTCCTATGCTTTCAATGCAATTCCAGTCTACCTCCTGAAATCGGTTTCCTGCAATTCTGCCCCGCTTTCAAGTCCTCTTGGCAGCCTTACTTCAGTCTATTTTTGGACGATAGCTGTCATTTATAACTCTGCAGGCTTGTGAATTACAGTGCTCCTGAGCTCCTTTCTTCAACTCGCTTTCTTGTGACCTGGCCGCAACACCGCAGGATGGCTTCAGGCCCTAATCTGGTTCCGGCACGGCACGCTGAGCCTTTGGTTAATTCCTCTTCCTGGTGGGAAATGAGAGTTAAATTTGCCCGTCCAGACACCTCCAGCTAGTCTCTCATTGGTTCTCGCTATTCCTGTTCATCTTCCGCAGAAATTGCAAACTGGGCCAAACAGGAGGTTAAAGGCGCTGACTCTCCAAGTCGGGAGAGTGTTAGTAAAGCTTCTGGAATGTTGCACCCGAGTACCAGGGGAGGAAAACTGAGACATATTTGAACACGTCTCCCGTTCACACGGTTGATCATACTCTGGGTTCCACATGCATGTTTTAGCTGAAGGAAGAATACCTTAAACCTGGAGAGTTGAGACCCGTGGAATGGGTACCATGCAATATGTCTTCAAAGGGTCTTCATTTGCTCACCGAACCTCCCCAATCCTATCACTGCTGCGTTTATGCCCCTGTACACATGCTTGATTCTCTTTCGGAGACATAGCAATCCATAGGTTTTAAGATACTTACTAGTCAGGTACATTCTTAGGCGTTTAATATGCGGTGTTGAGTCCATTTCGTTGAGCAAGGAGTAGCTCTTGTCTATTCCATATTTGGCTTAAGGAACTTTATCTGTGCTCATTTCAATCTCTGGTTTTATGCAGCACCCCAACTCACCTTTACCCTTAAGCAAGAATAAGTTGGTTTTCTAAATTTGAGACCCTGTTCTGTTCTGTAATTCAGTTCCTGTGTAGCCAAGTTTACATTCCGTGTATTACTGATATCTTATGATGTTTCTTTTTCTGTGTGACTTATTTCAGTTAGAATCATCATACCTGAATCCACTCATTGTGCTGCTAAGGGCCTGATGACACAGATTTCATTGCTGAGTGATATTGCTTTGTAAGTAAATACCACAACTTCTTTATCCATTTTTCACTTTCTGCGATGTTGAACTTGTACTGTTAACGAGGTTCTTGTCAACAGAGCCGTTCCAAACATTGGGGTGGCTGTGTCTTTTTGATTTTAATTTCCCTAAGCTATAGGACCATAAGTGGAAGTGCCCTAGGTTCTGTTGCTTTGTTTTTTAGATGTTTCAGGAAACACCATACACTTCTCCCGAGTGGTTGTTGGCAATTTACATCCCGCCCATCAGCATAACAAGGCTCCCAGTTCTCCATGGCCTGTCCTGCCTTTCTGGATTTTACACTTTTTTCAGATGGCCCTTTTGACTGGGGGGAAGTGAGACTTCCTTGTAGTGCAGATTTCCTTTGCAAGCTTACTTGGTTGGCCAAAAAGGGCGTATGCGTTTTTTCCTGAATATATTCAGGAAAAAACGCATACGCCCTTTTTGGCCAAGTGCATCATTGTGGACGTTCTGCCTCTTTTCCTATGCTTTCAATGCAATTCCAGTCTACCTCCTGAAATCGGTTTCCTGCAATTCTGCCCCGCTTTCAAGTCCTCTTGGCAGCCTTACTTCAGTCTATTTTTGGACGATAGCTGTCATTTATAACTCTGCAGGTTTGTGAATTACAGTGCCCCTGAGCTCCTTTCTTCAACTTGCTTTCTTGTGACCTGGCCGCAACACCGCAGGATGGCTTCAGGCCCTAATCTGGTTCCGGCACGGCACGCTGAGCCTTTGGTTAATTCCTCTTCCTGGTGGGAAATGAGAGTTAAATTTGCCCGTCCAGACACCTCCAGCTAGTCTCTCATTGGTTCTCGCTATTCCTGTTCATCTTCCGCAGAAATTGCAAACTGGGCCAAACAGGAGGTTAAAGGCGCTGACTCTCCAAGTGGGGAGAGTGTTAGTAAAGCGACTGGAATGTTGCACCCGAGTACCAGGGGAGGAAAACTGAGACATATTTGAACACGTCTCCCGTTCACATGGTTGATCATACTTGGGTTCCACATGCATGTTTTAGCTGAAGGAAGAATACCTTAAACCTGGAGAGTTGAGACCCGTGTAATGGGTACCATGCAATATGACTTCAAAGGGTCTTCATTTGCTCACCGAACCTCTCCAATCCTATCACTGCTACGTTTATGCCCCTGTACACATGCTTGATTCTCTTTTGGAGACATAGCAATCCATAGGTTTTACGATACTTACTAGTCAGGTACATTCTTAGGCTTTTAATATGCGGTGTTGTGTCCATTTCGTTGAGCAAGGAGTAGCTCTTGTCTATTCCATATTTGGCTTAAGGAATTTTATCTGTGCTCATTTCAATCTCTGGTTTTATGCAGCACCCCAACTCACCTTTCCCCTTAAGCAAACATAAGTTGGTTTTCTAAATTTGAGACCCTGTTCTGTTCTGTAATTCAGTTCCTGTGTAGCCAAGTTTATATTCCGTGTATTACTGATATCTTATGATGTTTCTTTTTCTGTGTGACTTATTTCAGTTAGAATCATCATACCTGAATCCACTCATTGTGCTGCTAAGGGCCTGATGACACAGATTTCATTGCTGTGTGATATTGCTTTGTAAGTAAATACCACAACTTCTTTATCCATTTTTCACTTTCTGCGATGTTGAACTTGTACTGTAAACGAGGTTCTTGTAAACAGAGGCGTCCCAAACTTTGGGGTGGCTGTGTCTTTTTGATTTTAATTTCCCTAAGCTATAGGACCATAAGTGGCAGTGCCCTAGGCTCTGTTGCTTTGTTTTTTAGATGTTTCAGGAAACACCATACTCTTCTACCGAGTGTCTGTTGGCAATTTACATCCCGCCCATCAGCATAACAAGGCTCCCAGTTCTCCATGGCCTGTCCTGCCTTTCTGGATTTTACACTTTTTTCAGATGGCCCTTTTGACCGGGGGGAAGTGAGACTTCATTGTAGTGCAGATTTCCTTTGCAAGCTTGCTTGGTTGGCCAAAAAGGGCGTATGCGTTTTTTCCTGAATATATTCAGGAAAAAACGCATACGCCCTTTTTGGCCAAGTGCATCATTGTGGACGTTCTGCCTCTTTTCCTATGCTTTCAATGCAATTCCAGTCTACCTCCTGAAATCGGTTTCCTGCAATTCTGCCCCGCTTTCAAGTCCTCTTGGCAACCTTACTTCAGTCTATTTTTGGACGATAGCTGTCATTTATAACTCTGCAGGTTTGTGAATTACAGTGCCCCTGAGCTCCTTTCTTCAACTCACTTTCTTTTGTGCTGGCCGCAACACCGCAGAATGGCTTCAGGCCCTAATATGGTTCCGGCACGGCACGCTGAGCCTTTGGTTAATTCCTCTTCCTGGTGGGAAATGAGAGTTAAATTTGCCCGTCCAGACACCTCCAGGGAGCCTCTCATTGGTTCTCGCTATTCCTGTTCATCTTCCGCAGAAATTGCAAACTGGGCCAAACAGGAGGTTAAAGGGACTGACTCTCCAAGTCGGGAGAGTGTTAGTAAAGCGTCTGGAATCTTGCACCCGAGTACCAGGGTACGAAAACTGAGACATATTTGAACACGTCTCCCGATCACATGGTTGATCATACTCTAGGTTCCACATGCATGTTTTAGCTGAAGGAAGAATACCTTAAACTTGGGTAGTTGAAACCCGTGGAATGGGTACCATGCAATATGACTTCAAAGGGTCTTCATTTGCTCACCGAACCTCTCCAATCCTATCACTGCTGCGTTTATGCCCCTGTACACATGCTTGGTTCTCTTTCGGAGACATAGCAATCCATAGGTTTTAAGATACTTACTAGTCAGGTACATTCTTAGGCGTTTAATATGGGGTGTTGAGTCCATTTCGTTGAGCAAGGAGTAGCTCTTGTCTATTCCATATTTGGCTTAAGGAACTTTATCTGTGCTCATTTCAATCTCTGGTTTTATGCAGCACCCCAACTCACCTTTACCCTTAAGCAAGAATAAGATGGTTTTCTAAATTTGAGACCCTGTTCTGTTCTGTAATTCAGTTCCTGTGTAGCCAAGTTTACATTCCGTGTATTACTGATATCTTATGATGTTTCTTTTTCTGTGTGACTTATTTCAGTTAGAATCATCATACCTGAATCCACTCATTGTGCTGCTAAGGGCCTGATGACACAGATTTCATTGCTGAGTGATATTGCTTTGTAAGTAAATACCACAACTTCTTTATCCATTTTTCACTTTCTGCGATGTTGAACTTGTACTGTAAACGAGGTTCTTGTAAACAGAGCCATTCCAAACTTTGGGGTGGCTGTGTCTTTTTGATTTTAATTTCCCTAAGCTATAGGACCATAAGTGGAAGTGCCCTAGGTTCTGTTGCTTTGTTTTTTAGATGTTTCAGGAAACACCATACACTTCTCCCGAGTGGTTGTTGGCAATTTACATCCCGCCCATCAGCATAACAAGGCTTCCAGTTCTCCATGGCCTGTCCTGCCTTTCTGGATTTTACACTTTTTTCAGATGGCCCTTTTTACCCGGGGGAAGTGAGACTTCATTGTAGTGCAGATTTCCTTTGCAAGCTTGCTTGGTTGGCCAAAAAGGGCGTATGCGTTTTTTCCTGAATATATTCAGGAAAAAACGCATACGCCCTTTTTGGCCAAGTGCATCATTGTGGACGTTCTGCCTCTTTTCCTATGCTTTCAATGCAATTCCAGTCTACCTCCTGAAATCGGTTTCCTGCAATTCTGCCCCACTTTCAAGTCCTCTTGGCAGCCTTACTTCAGTCTATTTTTGGACGATAGCTGTCATTTATAACTCTGCAGGTTTGTGAATTACAGTGCCCCTGAGCTCCTTTCTTCAACTCGCTTTCTTGTGAGCTGGCCGCAACACCGCAGGATGGCTTCAGGCCCTAATCTGGTTCCGGCACGGCACGCTGAGCCTTTGGTTAATTCCTCTTCCTGGTAGGAAATGAGAGTTAAATTTGCCCGTCCAGACACCTCCAGCTAGTCTCCATTGGTTCTCGCTATTCCTGTTCATCTTCCGCAGAAATTGCAAACTGGGCCAAACAGGAGGTTAAAGTCGCTGACTCTCCAAGTGGGGAGAGTGTTAGTAAAGCGTCTGGAATGTTGCAACTGAGTACCAGGGGAGGAAAACTGAGACATATTTGAACACGTCTCCCGTCACATGGTTGATCATACTTGGGTCCACATGCATGTTTTAGCTGAATGAAGAATACCTTAAACCTGGAGCGTTGAGACCCGTGTAATTGGTACCATGCAATATGACTTCAAAGGGTCTTCATTTGCTCACCGAACCTCTCCAATCCTATCACTGCTACGTTTATGCCCCTGTACACATGCTTGATTCTCTTTTGGAGACATAGCAATCCATAAGTTTTACGATACTTACTAGTCAGGTACATTCTTAGGCGTTTAATATGGGGTTTTGTGTCCATTTCGTTGAGCAAGGAGTAGCTCTTGTCTATTCCATATTTGGCTTAAGGAACTTTATCTGTGCTCATTTCAATCTCTGGTTTTATGCAGCACCCCAACTCACCTTTCCCCTTAAGCAAGCATAAGTTGGTTTTCTAAATTTGAGACCCTGTTCTGTTTTGGAATGCAGTTCCTGTATAGCCAAGTTTACATTCCATGTATTAGTGATATCTTATGATGTTTCTTTTTCTGTGTGACTTATTTCAGTTAGAATCATCGTACCTGAATCCACTCATTATGCTGCTACGGGCCTGATGACATAGATTTCATTGCTGAGTGATACTGCATTGTACGTAAGTACCACAAGTTCTTTATCCATTTTTCACTTTCTGTGATATTGAACTTGTACGGTAAACGAGGTTCTTGTAAACGGAGGCGTCCCAAACTTTGGGGTGGCTGTGTCTTTTTGATTTTAATTTCCCTAAGCTATAGGACCATCAGTGGAAGTGCCCTAGGCTCTGTTGCTTTGTTTTTTAGATGTTTCAGGAAACACCATACACTTCTCCTGAGTGTCTGTTGGCAATTTACATCCCGCCCATCAGCATAACAAGGCTCCCAGTTCTCCATGGCCTGTCCTGCCTTTCTGGATTTTACACTTTTTTCAGATGGCCCTTTTGACCGGGGGGAAGTGAGACTTCATTGTAGTGCAGATTTCCTTTGCAAGTTTGCTTGGTTGGCCAAAAAGGGCGTATGCGTTTTTTCCTGAATATATTCAGGAAAAAACGCATACGCCCTTTTTGGCCAAGTGCATCATTGTGGACGTTCTGCCTCTTTTCCTATGCTTTCAATGCAATTCCAGTCTACCTCCTGAAATCGGTTTCCTGCAATTCTGCCCCGCTTTCAAGTCCTCTTGGCAGCCTTACTTCAGTCTATTTTTGGACAATGGCTGTCATTTATAACTCTGCAGGTTTGTGAATTACAGTGCCCCTGAGCTCCTTTCTTCAACTCGCTTTCTTGTGACCTGGCCGCAACACCGCAGGATGGCTTCAGGCCCTAATCTGGTTCTGGCACGGCACGCTGAGCCTTTGGTTATTTCCTCCTCCTGGTGGGAAATGAGAGTTAAATTTGCCCGTCCAGACACCTCCAGCTAGCCTCTCATTGGTTCTCGCTATTCCTGTTCATCTTCCGCAGAATTTGCAAACTGTGCTAAACCGGAGGTTAAAGGCGCTGACTCTCCAAGTGGGGAGAGTGTTAGTAAAGTGTCTGGAATGTTGCACCCGAGTACCAGGGGAGGAAAACTGAGACATATTTGAACACGCCTCCCGATCACATGGTTGATCATACTCTGGGTTCCACATGCATGTTTTAGCTGAAGGAAGAATACCTAAAACCTGGGTAGTTGAAACCCGTGGAATGGGTACCATGCAATATGACTTCAAAGGGTCTTCATTTGCTCACCGAACCTCTCCAATCCTATCACTGCTGCGTTTATGCCCCTGTACACATGCTTGATTCTCTTTCGGAGACATAGCAATCCATAGGTTTTAAGATACTTACAAGTCAGGTACATTCTTAGGCGTTTAATATGCGGTGTTGAGTCCATTTCGTTGAGCAAGGAGTAGCTCTTGTCTATTCCATATTTGGCTTAAGGAACTTTATCTGTGCTCATTTCAATCTCTGGTTTTATGCAGCACCCCAACTCACCTTTCCCCTTAAGCAAGCATAAGTTGGTTTTCTAAATTTGAGACCCTGTTCTGTTCTGTAATTCAGTTCCTGTGTAGACAAGTTTACATTCTGTGTATTAGTGATATCTTATGATGTTTCTTTTTCTGTGTGACTTATTTCAGTTAGAATCATCGTACCTGAATCCACTCATTATGCTGCTACGGGCCTGATGACATAGATTTCATTGCTGAGTGATACTGCATTGTACGTAAGTACCACAAGTTCTTTATCCATTTTTCACTTTCTGTGATATTGAACTTGTACGGTAAATGAGGTTCTTGTAAACAGAGGTGTCCCAAACTTTGGGTTGGCTGTGTCTTTTTGATTTTAATTTCCCTAAGCTATAGGACCATAAGTGGAAGTGCCCTAGGCTCTGTTGCTTTGTTTTTTAGATGTTTCAGGAAACACCATACACTTCTCCCGAGTGTCTGTTGGCAATTTACATCCCGCCCATCAGCATAACAAGGCTCCCAGTTCTCCATGGCCTGTTGCCTTTCTGGATTTTACACTTTTTTCAGATGGCCCTTTTGACCGGGGGGAAGTGAGACTTCATTGTAGTGCAGATTTCCTTTGCAAGCTTGCTTGGTTGGCCAAAAAGGGCGTATGCGTTTTTTCCTGAATATATTCAGGAAAAAACGCATACGCCCTTTTTGGCCAAGTGCATCATTGTGGACGTTCTGCCTCTTTTCCTATGCTTTCAATGCAATTCCAGTCTACCTCCTGAAATCGGTTTCCTGCAATTCTGCCCCACTTTCAAGTCCTCTTGGCAGCCTTACTTCAGTCTATTTTTGGACGATAGCTGTCATTTATAACTCTGCAGGTTTGTGAATTACAGTGCCCCTGAGCTCCTTTCCTCAGCTCGCTTTCATTTGAGCTGGCCACAACACCACAGGATGGCTTCAGGCCCTAATCTGGTTCCGGCACGGCACGCTGAGCCTTTGGTTAATTCCTCTTCCTGGTGGGAAATGAGAGTTAAATTTGCCCGTCCAGACACCTCCAGCTAGCCTCTCATTGGTTCTCGCTATTCCTGTTCATTTTCCGCAGAAATTGCAAACTGGGCCAAACAGGAGGTTAAAGGGACTGACTCTCCAAGTCGGGAGAGTGTTAGTAAAGCGTCTGGAATGTTGCACCCGAGTACCAGGGTACAAAAACTGAGACATATTTGAACACGCCTCCCGATCGCATGGTTGATCATACTCTAGGTTCCACATGCATGTTTTAGCTGAAGGAAGAATACCTAAAACCTGGGTAGTTGAAACCCGTGGAATGGGTACCATGCAATATGACTTCAAAGGGTCTTCATTTGCTCACCGAACCTCTCCAATCCTATCACTGCTGCGTTTATGCCCCTGTACACATGCTTGATTCTCTTTCGGAGACATAGCAATCCATAGGTTTTAAGATACTTACTAGTCAGGTACATTCTTAGGCGTTTAATATGCGGTGTTGAGTCCATTTCGTTGAGCAAGGAGTAGCTCTTGTCTATTCCATATTTGGCTTAAGGAACTTTATCTGTGCTCATTTCGATCTCTGCTTATGCAGCACCCCAATTCACCTTTATCCTTAAGCAAGCATAAGTTTGTTTTCTAAATTTGAGACCCTGTTCTGTTCTGTAATTCAGTTCCCGTGTAGCCAAGTTTACATTCCGTGTATTACAGATATCTTATGATGTTTCTTTTTCTGTGTGACTTATTTCAGTTAGAATCATCATACCTGAATCCACTCATTGTGCTGCTAAGGGCCTGATGACACAGATTTCATTGCTGAGTGATATTGCTTTGTAAGTAAATACCACAACTTCTTTATCCATTTTTCACTTTCTGCGATGTTGAACTTGTACTGTAAACGAGGTTCTTGTAAACAGAGCCGTTCCAAACTTTGGGGTGGCTGTGTCTTTTTGATTTTAATTTCCCTAAGCTATAGGACCATAAGTGGAAGTGCCCTAGGTTCTGTTGCTTTGTTTTTTAGATGTTTCAGGAAACACCATACACTTCTCCCGAGTGGTTGTTGGCAATTTACATCCCGCCCATCAGCATAACAAGGCTCCCAGTTCTCCATGGCCTGTCCTGCCTTTCTGGATTTTACACTTTTTTCAGATGGCCCTTTTAACCGGGGGTAGTGAGACTTCATTGTAGTGCAGATTTCCTTTGCAAGTTTGCTTGGTTGGCCAAAAAGGGCGTATGCGTTTTTTCCTGAATATATTCAGGAAAAAACGCATACGCCCTTTTTGGCCAAGTGCATCATTGTGGACGTTCTGCCTCTTTTCCTATGCTTTCAATGCAATTCCAGTCTACCTCCTGAAATCGGTTTCCTGCAATTCTGCCCCGCTTTCAAGTCCTCTTGGCAGCCTTACTTCAGTCTATTTTTGGACGATAGCTGTCATTTATAACTCTGCAGGTTTGTGAATTACAGTGCCCCTGAGCTCCTTTCTTCAACTCGCTTTCTTGTGACCTGGCCGCAACACCGCAGGATGGCTTCAGGCCCTAATCTGGTTCCAGCACGGCATGCTGAGCCTTTGGTTAATTCCTCTTCCTGGTGGGAAATGAGAGTTAAATTTGCCCGTCCAGACACCTCCAGCTAGCCTCTCATTGGTTCTCGCTATTCCTGTTCATCTTCCGCAGAAATTGCAAACTGGGCCAAACAGGAGGTTAAAGGGACTGACTCTCCAAGTGGGGAGAGTGTTAGTAAAGCGTCTGGAATGTTGCACCCGAGTACCAGGGGAGGAAAACTGAGACATATTTGAACACGTCTCCCGTTCACATGGTTGATCATACTTGGGTTCCATATGCATGTTTTAGCTGAAGGAAGAATACCGAAAACCTGGGTAGTTGAAACCCGTGGAATGGGTACCATGCAATATGACTTCAAAGGGTCTTCATTTGGTCACCGAACCTCTCCAATCCTGTCACTGCTGCGTTTATGCCCCTGTACACATGCTTGATTCTCTTTCGGAGACATAGCAATCCATAGGTTTTAAGATACTTACTAGTCAGGTACATTCTTAGGCGTTTAATATGCGGTGTTGAGTCCATTTCATTGAGCAAGTAGTAGCTCTTGTCTATTCCATATTTGGCTTAAGGAACTTTATCTGTGCTCATTTCAATCTCTGGTTTTATGCAGCACCCCAACTCACCTTTCCCCTTAAGCAAGCATAAGTTCGTTTTCTAAATTTGAGACCCTGTTCTGTTCTGTAATTCAGTTCCTGTGTAGCCAAGTTTACATTCCGTGTATTACTTATATATTATGATGTTTCCTTTTCTGTGTGACTTATTTCAGTTAGAATCATCATACCTGAATCCACTCATTGTGCTGCTAAGGGCCTGATGACATAGATTTCATTGCTGAGTGATATTGCTTTGTAAGTAAATACCACAACTTCTTTATCCATTTTTCACTTTCTGCGATGTTGAACTTGTACTGTAAACGAGGTTCTTGTAAACAGAGCCGTTCCAAACTTTGGGGTGGCTGTGTCTATTTTATTTTAATTTTCCTAATCTATAGGACCATAAGTGGAAGTGCCCTAGGCTCTGTTGATTTGTTTTTTAGATGTTTCAGGAGACACCATACACTTCTCCCGAGTGTCTGTTGGCAATTTACATCCCGCCCATCAGCATAACAAGGCTCCCAGTTCTCCATGGCCTGTCCTGCCTTTCTGGATTTTACACTTTTTTCAGATGGCCCTTTTGACCGGGGGGAAGTGAGACTTCATTGTAGTGCAGATTTCCTTTGCAAGCTTGCTTGGTTGGCCAAAAAGGGCGTATGCGTTTTTTCCTGAATATATTCAGGAAAAAACGCATACGCCCTTTTTGGCCAAGTGCATCATTGTGGACGTTCTGCCTCTTTTCCTATGCTTTCAATGCAATTCCAGTCTACCTCCTGAAATCGGTCTCCTGCAATTCTGCCCCGCTTTCAAGTCCTCTTGGCAGCCTTACTTCAGTCTATTTTTGGACGATAGCTGTCATTTATAACTCTGCAGGCTTGTGAATTACAGTGCTCCTGAGCTCCTTTCTTCAACTCGCTTTCTTGTGACCTGGCCGCAACACCGCAGGATGGCTTCAGGCCCTAATCTGGTTCCGGCACGGCACGCTGAGCCTTTGGTTAATTCCTCTTCCTGGTGGGAAATGAGAGTTAAATTTGCCCGTCCAGACACCTCCAGCTAGTCTCTCATTGGTTCTCGCTATTCCTGTTCATCTTCCGCAGAAATTGCAAACTGGGCCAAACAGGAGGTTAAAGGCGCTGACTCTCCAAGTCGGGAGAGTGTTAGTAAAGCTTCTGGAATGTTGCACCCGAGTACCAGGGGAGGAAAACTGAGACATATTTGAACACGTCTCCCGTTCACACGGTTGATCATACTCTGGGTTCCACATGCATGTTTTAGCTGAAGGAAGAATACCTTAAACCTGGAGAGTTGAGACCCGTGGAATGGGTACCATGCAATATGTCTTCAAAGGGTCTTCATTTGCTCACCGAACCTCCCCAATCCTATCACTGCTGCGTTTATGCCCCTGTACACATGCTTGATTCTCTTTCGGAGACATAGCAATCCATAGGTTTTAAGATACTTACTAGTCAGGTACATTCTTAGGCGTTTAATATGCGGTGTTGAGTCCATTTCGTTGAGCAAGGAGTAGCTCTTGTCTATTCCATATTTGGCTTAAGGAACTTTATCTGTGCTCATTTCAATCTCTGGTTTTATGCAGCACCCCAACTCACCTTTCCCCTTAAGCAAGCATAAGTTCGTTTTCTAAATTTGAGACCCTGTTCTGTTCTGTAATTCAGTTCCTGTGTAGCCAAGTTTACATTCCGTGTATTACAGATATCTTATGATGTTTCTTTTTCTGTGTGACTTATTTCAGTTAGAATCATCATACCTGAATCCACTCATTGTGCTGCTAAGGGGCTGATGACACAGATTTCATTGCTGAGTGATATTGCTTTGTAAGTAAATACCACAACTTCTTTATCCATTTTTCACTTTCTGCGATGTTGAACTTGTACTGTAAACGAGGTTCTTGTAAACAGAGCCGTTCCAAACATTGGGGTGGCTGTGTCTTTTTGATTTTAATTTCCCTAAGCTATAGGACCATAAGTGGAAGTGCCCTAGGTTCTGTTGCTTTGTTTTTTAGATGTTTCAGGAAACACCATACACTTCTCCCGAGTGGTTGTTGGCAATTTACATCCCGCCCATCAGCATAACAAGGCTCCCAGTTCTCCATGGCCTGTCCTGCCTTTCTGGATTTTACACTTTTTTCAGATGGCCCTTTTAACCGGGGGTAGTGAGACTTCATTGTAGTGCAGATTTCCTTTGCAAGTTTGCTTGGTTGGCCAAAAAGGGCGTATGCGTTTTTTCCTGAATATATTCAGGAAAAAACGCATACGCCCTTTTTGGCCAAGTGCATCATTGTGGACGTTCTGCCTCTTTTCCTATGCTTTCAATGCAATTCCAGTCTACCTCCTGAAATCGGTTTCCTGCAATTCTGCCCCGCTTTCAAGTCCTCTTGGCAGCCTTACTTCAGTCTATTTTTGGACGATAGCTGTCATTTATAACTCTGCAGGTTTGTGAATTACAGTGCCCCTGAGCTCCTTTCTTCAACTCGCTTTCTTGTGACCTGGCCGCAACACCGCAGGATGGCTTCAGGCCCTAATCTGGTTCCAGCACGGCATGCTGAGCCTTTGGTTAATTCCTCTTCCTGGTGGGAAATGAGAGTTAAATTTGCCCGTCCAGACACCTCCAGCTAGCCTCTCATTGGTTCTCGCTATTCCTGTTCATCTTCCGCAGAAATTGCAAACTGGGCCAAACAGGAGGTTAAAGGGACTGACTCTCCAAGTGGGGAGAGTGTTAGTAAAGCGTCTGGAATGTTGCACCCGAGTACCAGGGGAGGAAAACTGAGACATATTTGAACACGTCTCCCGTTCACATGGTTGATCATACTTGGGTTCCATATGCATGTTTTAGCTGAAGGAAGAATACCGAAAACCTGGGTAGTTGAAACCCGTGGAATGGGTACCATGCAATATGACTTCAAAGGGTCTTCATTTGGTCACCGAACCTCTCCAATCCTATCACTGCTACGTTTATGCCCCTGTACACATGCTTGATTCTCTTTCGGAGACATAGCAATCCATAGGTTTTAAGATACTTACTAGTCAGGTACATTCTTAGGCGTTTAATATGCGGTGTTGAGTCCATTTCATTGAGCAAGTAGTAGCTCTTGTCTATTCCATATTTGGCTTAAGGAACTTTATCTGTGCTCATTTCAATCTCTGGTTTTATGCAGCACCCCAACTCACCTTTCCCCTTAAGCAAGCATAAGTTCGTTTTCTAAATTTGAGACCCTGTTCTGTTCTGTAATTCAGTTCCTGTGTAACCAAGTTTACATTCCGTGTATTACTGATATATTATGATGTTTCCTTTTCTGTGTGACTTATTTCAGTTAGAATCATCATACCTGAATCCACTCATTGTGCTGCTAAGGGCCTGATGACATAGATTTCATTGCTGAGTGATATTGCTTTGTAAGTAAATACCACAAGTTCTTTATCCATTTTTCACTTTCTGCGATGTTGAACTTGTACTGTAAACGAGGTTCTTGTAAACAGAGCCGTTCCAAACTTTGGGGTGGCTGTGTCTATTTTATTTTAATTTTCCTAAGCTATAGGACCATAAGTGGAAGTGCCCTAGGCTCTGTTGATTTGTTTTTTAGATGTTTCAGGAGACACCATACACTTCTCCCGAGTGTCTGTTGGCAATTTACATCCCGCCCATCAGCATAACAAGGCTCCCAGTTCTCCATGGCCTGTCCTGCCTTTCTGGATTTTACACTTTTTTCAGATGGCCCTTTTGACCGGGGGGAAGTGAGACTTCATTGTAGTGCAGATTTCCTTTGCAAGCTTGCTTGGTTGGCCAAAAAGGGCGTATGCGTTTTTTCCTGAATATATTCAGGAAAAAACGCATACGCCCTTTTTGGCCAAGTGCATCATTGTGGACGTTCTGCCTCTTTTCCTATGCTTTCAATGCAATTCCAGTCTACCTCCTGAAATCGGTTTCCTGCAATTCTGCCCCGCTTTCAAGTCCTCTTGGCAGCCTTACTTCAGTCTATTTTTGGACGATAGCTGTCATTTATAACTCTGCAGGCTTGTGAATTACAGTGCCCCTGAGCTCCTTTCTTCAACTCGCTTTCTTGTGACCTGGCCGCAACACCGCAGGATGGCTTCAGGCCCTAATCTGGTTCCGGCACGGCACGCTGAGCCTTTGGTTAATTCCTCTTCCTGGTGGGAAATGAGAGTTAAATTTGCCCGTCCAGACACCTCCAGCTAGTCTCTCATTGGTTCTCGCTATTCCTGTTCATCTTCCGCAGAAATTGCAAACTGGGCCAAACAGGAGGTTAAAGGCGCTGACTCTCCAAGTCGGGAGAGTGTTAGTAAAGCTTCTGGAATGTTGCACCCGAGTACCAGGGGAGGAAAACTGAGACATATTTGAACACGTCTCCCGTTCACACGGTTGATCATACTCTGGGTTCCACATGCATGTTTTAGCTGAAGGAAGAATACCTTAAACCTGGAGAGTTGAGACCCGTGGAATGGGTACCATGCAATATGTCTTCAAAGGGTCTTCATTTGCTCACCGAACCTCCCCAATCCTATCACTGCTGCGTTTATGCCCCTGTACACATGCTTGATTCTCTTTCGGAGACATAGCAATCCATAGGTTTTAAGATACTTACTAGTCAGGTACATTCTTAGGCGTTTAATATGCGGTGTTGAGTCCATTTCGTTGAGCAAGGAGTAGCTCTTGTCTATTCCATATTTGGCTTAAGGAACTTTATCTGTGCTCATTTCAATCTCTGGTTTTATGCAGCACCCCAACTCACCTTTCCCCTTAAGCAAGCATAAGTTCGTTTTCTAAATTTGAGACCCTGTTCTGTTCTGTAATTCAGTTCCTGTGTAGCCAAGTTTACATTCCGCGTATTACAGATATCTTATGATGTTTCTTTTTCTGTGTGACTTATTTCAGTTAGAATCATCATACCTGAATCCACTCATTGTGCTGCTAAGGGCCTGATGACACAGATTTCATTGCTGAGTGATATTGCTTTGTAAGTAAATACCACAACTTCTTTATCCATTTTTCACTTTCTGCGATGTTGAACTTGTACTGTAAACGAGGTTCTTGTAAACAGAGCCGTTCCAAACATTGGGGTGGCTGTGTCTTTTTGATTTTAATTTCCCTAAGCTATAGGACCATAAGTGGAAGTGCCCTAGGTTCTGTTGCTTTGTTTTTTAGATGTTTCAGGAAACACCATACACTTCTCCCGAGTGGTTGTTGGCAATTTACATCCCGCCCATCAGCATAACAAGGCTCCCAGTTCTCCATGGCCTGTCCTGCCTTTCTGGATTTTACACTTTTTTCAGATGGCCCTTTTAACCGGGGGTAGTGAGACTTCATTGTAGTGCAGATTTCCTTTGCAAGTTTGCTTGGTTGGCCAAAAAGGGCGTATGCGTTTTTTCCTGAATATATTCAGGAAAAAACGCATACGCCCTTTTTGGCCAAGTGCATCATTGTGGACGTTCTGCCTCTTTTCCTATGCTTTCAATGCAATTCCAGTCTACCTCCTGAAATCGGTTTCCTGCAATTCTGCCCCGCTTTCAAGTCCTCTTGGCAGCCTTACTTCAGTCTATTTTTGGACGATAGCTGTCATTTATAACTCTGCAGGTTTGTGAATTACAGTGCCCCTGAGCTCCTTTCTTCAACTCGCTTTCTTGTGACCTGGCCGCAACACCGCAGGATGGCTTCAGGCCCTAATCTGGTTCCAGCACGGCATGCTGAGCCTTTGGTTAATTCCTCTTCCTGGTGGGAAATGAGAGTTAAATTTGCCCGTCCAGACACCTCCAGCTAGCCTCTCATTGGTTCTCGCTATTCCTGTGCATCTTCCGCAGAAATTGCAAACTGGGCCAAACAGGAGGTTAAAGGGACTGACTCTCCAAGTGGGGAGAGTGTTAGTAAAGCGTCTGGAATGTTGCACCCGAGTACCAGGGGAGGAAAACTGAGACATATTTGAACACGTCTCCCGTTCACATGGTTGATCATACTTGGGTTCCATATGCATGTTTTAGCTGAAGGAAGAATACCGAAAACCTGGGTAGTTGAAACCCGTGGAATGGGTACCATGCAATATGACTTCAAAGGGTCTTCATTTGGTCACCGAACCTCTCCAATCCTATCACTGCTGCGTTTATGCCCCTGTACACATGCTTGATTCTCTTTCGGAGACATAGCAATCCATAGGTTTTAAGATACTTACTAGTCAGGTACATTCTTAGGCGTTTAATATGCGGTGTTGAGTCCATTTCATTGAGCAAGTAGTAGCTCTTGTCTATTCCATATTTGGCTTAAGGAACTTTATCTGTGCTCATTTCAATCTCTGGTTTTATGCAGCACCCCAACTCACCTTTCCCCTTAAGCAAGCATAAGTTGGTTTTCTAAATTTGAGACCCTGTTCTGTTCTGTAATTCAGTTCCCGTGTAGCCAAGTTTACATTCCGTGTATTACTGATATCTTATGATGTTTCTTTTTCTGTGTGACTTATTTCAGTTAGAATCATCATACCTGAATCCACTCATTGTGCTGCTAAGGACCTGATGACACAGATTTCATTGCTGAGTGATATTGCTTTGTAAGTAAATACCACAACTTCTTTATCCATTTTTCACTTTCTGCGATGTTGAACTTGTACTGTAAACGAGGTTCTTGTAAACAGAGCCATTCCAAACTTTTGAGTGGCTGTGTCTTTTTGATTTTGAATTCCCTAAGCTATAGGACCATAAGTGGAAGTGCCCTAGGCTCTGTTGCTTTGTTTTTTAGATGTTTCAGGAAACACCATACACTTCTCCCGACTGGTTGTTGGCAATTTACATCCCGCCCATCAGCATAACAAGGCTCCCAGTTCTCCATGGCCTGTCCTGCCTTTCTGGATTTTACACTTTTTTCAGATGGCCCTTTTGACCGGGGGGAAGTGAGACTTCATTGTAGTGCAGATTTCCTTTGCAAGCTTGCTTGGTTGGCCAAAAAGGGCGTATGCGGTTTTTCCTGAATATATTCAGGAAAAAACGCATACGCCCTTTTTGGCCAAGTGCATCATTGTGGACGTTCTGCCTCTTTTCCTATGCATTCAATGCAATTCCAGTCTACCTCCTGAAATCGGTTTCCTGCAATTCTGCCCCGCTTTCAAGTCCTCTTGGCAGCCTTACTTCAGTCTATTTTTGGACGATAGCTGTCATTTATAACTCTGCAGGTTTGTGAATTACAGTGCCCCTGAGCTCCTTTCTTCAACTCGCTTTCTTGTGACCTGGCCGCAACACCGCAGGATGGCTTCAGGCCCTAATCTGGTTCTGGCACGGCACACTGAGCCTTTGGTTATTTCCTCTTCCTGGTGGGAAATGAGAGTTAAATTTGCCCGTCCAGACACCTCCAGCTAGTCTCTCATTGGTTCTCGCTATTCCTGTTCATCTTCCGCAGAAATTGCAAACTGGGCCAAACAGGAGGTTAAAGGGACTGACTCTCCAAGTGGGGAGAGTGTTAGTAAAGCGTCTGGAATGTTGCACCCGAGTACCAGGGGAGGAAAACTGAGACATATTTGAACACGTCTCCCGTTCACACGGTTGATCATACTCTGGGTTCCACATGCATGTTTTAGCTGAAGGAAGAATACCTAAAACCTGGGTAGTTGAAACCCGTGGAATGGGTACCATGCAATATGACTTCAAAGGGTCTTCATTTGCTCACCGAACCTCTCCAATCCTATCACTGCTGCGTTTATGCCCCTGTACACATGCTTGATTCTCTTTCGGAGACATAGCAATCCATAGGTTTTAAGATACTTACTAGTCAGGTACATTCTTAGGCGTTTAATATGCGGTGTTGAGTCCATTTCGTTGAGCAAGGAGTAGCTCTTGTCTATTCCATATTTGGCTTAAGGAACTTTATCTGTGCTCATTTCAATCTCTGGTTTTATGCAGCACCCCAACTCACCTTTCCCCTTAAGCAAGCATAAGTTGGTTTTCTAAATTTGAGACCCTGTTCTGTTCTGTAATTCAGTTCCTGTGTAGCCAAGTTTACATTCCGTGTATTACTGATATCTTATGATGTTTCTTTTTCTGTGTGACTTATTTCAGTTAGAATCATCATACTTGAATCCACTCATTGTGCTGCTAAGGGCCTGATGACACAGATTTCATTGCTGAGTGATATTGCTTTGTAAGTAAATACCACAACTTCTTTATCCATTTTTCACTTTCTGCGATGTTGAACTTGTACTGTAAACGAGGTTCTTGTAAACAGAGCCATTCCAAACTTTGGGGTGGCTGTGTCTTTTTGATTTTAATTTCCCTAAGCTATAGGACCATAAGTGGAAGTGCCCTAGGCCCTGTTGCTTTGTTTTTTAGATGTTTCAGGAAACACCATACACTTCTCCCGAGTGTCTGTTGGCAATTTACATCCCACGCATCACCATAACAAGGCTCCCAGTTCTCCATGGCCTGTCCTGCCTTTCTGGATTTTACACTTTTTTCAGATGGCCCTTTTGACCGGGGGGAAGTGAGACTTCATTGTAGGGCAGATTTCCTTTGCAAGCTTGCTTGGTTGGCCAAAAAGGGCGTATGCGTTTTTTCCTGAATATATTCAGGAAAAAACGCATACGCCCTTTTTGGCCAAGTGCATCATTGTGGACGTTCTGCCTCTTTTCCTATGCTTTCAATGCAATTCCAGTCTACCTCCTGAAATCGGTTTCCTGCAATTCTGCCCCGCTTTCAAGTCCTCTTGGCAGCCTTACTTCAGTCTATTTTTGGACGATAGCTGTCATTTATAACTCTGCAGGCTTGTGAATTACAGTGCCCCTGAGCTCCTTTCTTCAACTCGCTTTCTTGTGACCTGGCCGCAACACCGCAGGATGGCTTCAGGCCCTAATCTGGTTCCGGCACGGCACGCTGAGCCTTTGGTTAATTCCTCTTCCTGGTGGGAAATGAGAGTTAAATTTGCCCGTCCAGACACCTCCAGCTAGTCTCTCATTGGTTCTCGCTATTCCTGTTCATCTTCCGCAGAAATTGCAAACTGGGCCAAACAGGAGGTTAAAGGCGCTGACTCTCCAAGTCGGGAGAGTGTTAGTAAAGCTTCTGGAATGTTGCACCCGAGTACCAGGGGAGGAAAACTGAGACATATTTGAACACGTCTCCCGTTCACACGGTTGATCATACTCTGGGTTCCACATGCATGTTTTAGCTGAAGGAAGAATACCTTAAACCTGGAGAGTTGAGACCCGTGGAATGGGTACCATGCAATATGTCTTCAAAGGGTCTTCATTTGCTCACCGAACCTCCCCAATCCTATCACTGCTGCGTTTATGCCCCTGTACACATGCTTGATTCTCTTTCGGAGACATAGCAATCCATAGGTTTTAAGATACTTACAAGTCAGGTACATTCTTAGGCGTTTAATATGCGGTGTTGAGTCCATTTCGTTGAGCAAGGAGTAGCTCTTGTCTATTCCATATTTGGCTTAAGGAACTTTATCTGTGCTCATTTCAATCTCTGGTTTTATGCAGCACCCCAACTCACCTTTCCCCTTAAGCAAGCATAAGTTCGTTTTCTAAATTTGAGACCCTGTTCTGTTCTGTAATTCAGTTCCTGTGTAGCCAAGTTTACATTCCGTGTATTACAGATATCTTATGATGTTTCTTTTTCTGTGTGACTTATTTCAGTTAGAATCATCATACCTGAATCCACTCATTGTGCTGCTAAGGGGCTGATGACACAGATTTCATTGCTGAGTGATATTGCTTTGTAAGTAAATACCACAACTTCTTTATCCATTTTTCACTTTCTGCGATGTTGAACTTGTACTGTAAATGAGGTTCTTGTAAACAGAGCCGTTCCAAACATTGGGGTGGCTGTGTCTTTTTGATTTTAATTTCCCTAAGCTATAGGACCATAAGTGGAAGTGCCCTAGGTTCTGTTGCTTTGTTTTTTAGATGTTTCAGGAAACACCATACACTTCTCCCGAGTGGTTGTTGGCAATTTACATCCCGCCCATCAGCATAACAAGGCTCCCAGTTCTCCATGGCCTGTCCTGCCTTTCTGGATTTTACACTTTTTTCAGATGGCCCTTTTAACCGGGGGTAGTGAGACTTCATTGTAGTGCAGATTTCCTTTGCAAGTTTGCTTGGTTGGCCAAAAAGGGCGTATGCGTTTTTTCCTGAATATATTCAGGAAAAAACGCATACGCCCTTTTTGGCCAAGTGCATCATTGTGGACGTTCTGCCTCTTTTCCTATGCTTTCAATGCAATTCCAGTCTACCTCCTGAAATCGGTTTCCTGCAATTCTGCCCCGCTTTCAAGTCCTCTTGGCAGCCTTACTTCAGTCTATTTTTGGACGATAGCTGTCATTTATAACTCTGCAGGTTTGTGAATTACAGTGCCCCTGAGCTCCTTTCTTCAACTCGCTTTCTTGTGACCTGGCCGCAACACCGCAGGATGGCTTCAGGCCCTAATCTGGTTCCAGCACGGCATGCTGAGCCTTTGGTTAATTCCTCTTCCTGGTGGGAAATGAGAGTTAAATTTGCCCGTCCAGACACCTCCAGCTAGCCTCTCATTGGTTCTCGCTATTCCTGTTCATCTTCCGCAGAAATTGCAAACTGGGCCAAACAGGAGGTTAAAGGGACTGACTCTCCAAGTGGGGAGAGTGTTAGTAAAGCGTCTGGAATGTTGCACCCGAGTACCAGGGGAGGAAAACTGAGACATATTTGAACACGTCTCCCGTTCACATGGTTGATCATACTTGGGTTCCATATGCATGTTTTAGCTGAAGGAAGAATACCGAAAACCTGGGTAGTTGAAACCCGTGGAATGGGTACCATGCAATATGACTTCAAAGGGTCTTCATTTGGTCACCGAACCTCTCCAATCCTTTCACTGCTGCGTTTATGCCCCTGTACACATGCTTGATTCTCTTTCGGAGACATAGCAATCCATAGGTTTTAAGATACTTACTAGTCAGGTACATTCTTAGGCGTTTAATATGCGGTGTTGAGTCCATTTCATTGAGCAAGTAGTAGCTCTTGTCTATTCCATATTTGGCTTAAGGAACTTTATCTGTGCTCATTTCAATCTCTGGTTTTATGCAGCACCCCAACTCACCTTTCCCCTTAAGCAAGCATAAGTTCATTTTCTAAATTTGAGACCCTGTTCTGTTCTGTAATTCAGTTCCTGTGTAACCAAGTTTACATTCCGTGTATTACTGATATATTATGATGTTTCCTTTTCTGTGTGACTTATTTCAGTTAGAATCATCATACCTGAATCCACTCATTGTGCTGCTAAGGGCCTGATGACATAGATTTCATTGCTGAGTGATATTGCTTTGTAAGTAAATACCACAACTTCTTTATCCATTTTTCACTTTCTGCGATGTTGAACTTGTACTGTAAACGAGGTTCTTGTAAACAGAGCCGTTCCAAACTTTGGGGTGGCTGTGTCTATTTTATTTTAATTTTCCTAAGCTATAGGACCATAAGTGGAAGTGCCCTAGGCTCTGTTGATTTGTTTTTTAGATGTTTCAGGAGACACCATACACTTCTCCCGAGTGTCTGTTGGCAATTTACATCCCGCCCATCAGCATAACAAGGCTCCCAGTTCTCCATGGCCTGTCCTGCCTTTCTGGATTTTACACTTTTTTCAGATGGCCCTTTTGACCGGGGGGAAGTGAGACTTCATTGTAGTGCAGATTTCCTTTGCAAGCTTGCTTGGTTGGCCAAAAAGGGCGTATGCGTTTTTTCCTGAATATATTCAGGAAAAAACGCATACGCCCTTTTTGGCCAAGTGCATCATTGTGGACGTTCTGCCTCTTTTCCTATGCTTTCAATGCAATTCCAGTCTACCTCCTGAAATCGGTTTCCTGCAATTCTGCCCCGCTTTCAAGTCCTCTTGGCAGCCTTACTTCAGTCTATTTTTGGACGATAGCTGTCATTTATAACTCTGCAGGTTTGTGAATTACAGTGCCCCTGAGCTCCTTTCTTCAACTCGCTTTCTTGTGACCTGGCCGCAACACCGCAGGATGGCTTCAGGCCCTAATCTGGTTCCGGCATGGCACGCTGAGCCTTTGGTTAATTCCTCTTCCTGGTGGGAAATGAGAGTTAAATTTGCCCGTCCAGACACCTCCAGCTAGTCTCTCATTGGTTCTTGCTATTCCTGTTCATCTTCCGCAGAAATTGCAAACTGGGCCAAACAGGAGGTTAAAGGCGCTGACTCTCCAAGTCGGGAGAGTGTTAGTAAAGCTTCTGGAATGTTGCACCCGAGTACCAGGGGAGGAAAACTGAGACATATTTGAACACGTCTCCCGTTCACACGGTTGATCATACTCTGGGTTCCACATGCATGTTTTAGCTGAAGGAAGAATACCTTAAACCTGGAGAGTTGAGACCCGTGGAATGGGTACCATGCAATATGTCTTCAAAGGGTCTTCATTTGCTCACCGAACCTCCCCAATCCTATCACTGCTGCGTTTCTGCCCCTGTACACATGCTTGATTCTCTTTCGGAGACATAGCAATCCATAGGTTTTAAGATACTTACTAGTCAGGTACATTCTTAGGCGTTTAATATGCGGTGTTGAGTCCATTTCGTTGAGCAAGGAGTAGCTCTTGTCTATTCCATATTTGGCTTAAGGAACTTTATCTGTGCTCATTTCAATCTCTGGTTTTATGCAGCACCCCAACTCACCTTTCCCCTTAAGCAAGCATAAGTTCGTTTTCTAAATTTGAGACCCTGTTCTGTTCTGTAATTCAGTTCCTGTGTAGCCAAGTTTACATTCCGCGTATTACAGATATCTTATGATGTTTCTTTTTCTGTGTGACTTATTTCAGTTAGAATCATCATACCTGAATCCACTCATTGTGCTGCTAAGGGCCTGATGACACAGATTTCATTGCTGAGTGATATTGCTTTGTAAGTAAATACCACAACTTCTTTATCCATTTTTCACTTTCTGCGATGTTGAACTTGTACTGTAAACGAGGTTCTTGTAAACAGAGGCGTCCCAAACTTTGGGGTGGCTGTGTCTTTTTGATTTTAATTTCCCTAAGCTATAGGACCATAAGTGGCAGTGCCCTAGGCTCTGTTGCTTTGTGTTTTAGATGTTTCAGGAAACACCATACACTTCTCCCGAGTGTCTGTTGGCAATTTACATCCCGCCCATCAGCATAACAAGGCTCCCAGTTCTCCATGGCCTGTCCTGCCTTTCTGGATTTTACACTTTTTTCAGATGGCCCTTTTGACCGGGGGGAAGTGAGACTTCATTGTAGTGCAGATTTCCTTTGCAAGCTTGCTTGGTTGGCCAAAAAGGGCGTATGCGTTTTTTCCTGAATATATTCAGGAAAAAACGCATACGCCCTTTTTGGCCAAGTGCATCATTGTGGACGTTCTGCCTCTTTTCCTATGCTTTCAATGCAATTTCAGTCTACCTCCTGAAATCGGTTTCCTGCAATTCTGCCCCGCTTTCAAGTCCTCTTGGCAGCCTTATTTCAGTCTATTTTTGGACGATAGCTGTCATTTATAACTCTGCAGGTTTGTGAATTACAGTGCCCCTGAGCTCCTTTCTTCAACTCGCTTTCTTGTGACCTGGCCGCAACACCGCAGGATGGCTTCAGGCCCTAATCTGGTTCTGGCACGGCACGCTGAGCCTTTGGTTATTTCCTCCTCCTGGTGGGAAATGAGAGTTAAATTTGCCCGTCCAGACACCTCCAGCTAGCCTCTCATTGGTTCTCGCTATTCCTGTTCATCTTCCGCAGAAATTGCAAACTGGGCCAAACAGGAGGTTAAAGGCGCTGACTCTCCAAGTGGGGAGAGTGTTAGTAAAGCGTCTGGAATGTTGCACCCGAGTACCAGGGGAGGAAAACTGAGACATATTTGAACACGTCTCCCGATCACATGGTTGATCATACTCTTGGTTCCACATGCATGTTTTAGCTGAAGGAAGAATACCTAAAACCTGGGTAGTTGAAACCCGTGGAATGGGTACCATGCAATATGACTTCAAAGGGTCTTCATTTGCTCACCGAACCTCTCCAATCCTATCACTGCTGCGTTTATGCCCCTGTACACATGCTTGATTCTCTTTCGGAGACATAGCAATCCATAGGTTTTAAGATACTTACTAGTCAGGTACATTCTTAGGCGTTTAATATGCGGTGTTGAGTCCATTTCATTGAGCAAGGAGTAGCTCTTGTCTATTCCATATTTGGCTTAAGGAACTTTATCTGTGCTCATTTCAATCTCTGGTTTTATGCAGCAACCCAACTCACCTTTCCCCTTAAGCAAGCATAAGTTGGTTTTCTAAATTTGAGACCCTGTTCTGTTTTGGAATTCAGTTCCTGTGTAGCCAAGTTTACATTCCGTGTATTACTGATATCTTATGATGTTTCTTTTTCTGTGTGACTTATTTCAGTTAGAATCATCGTACCTGAATCTACTCATTATGCTGCTACGGGCCTGATGACATAGATTTCATTGCTGAGTGATACTGCATTGTACGTAAGTACCACAAGTTCTTTATCCATTTTTCACTTTCTGCGATGTTGAACTTGTACTGTAAACGAGGTTCTTGTAAACAGAGCCGTTCCAAACTTTGGGGTGGCTGTGTCTTTTTGATTTTAATTTCCCTAAGCTATAGGACCATAAGTGGAAGTGCCCTAGGCTCTGTTGCTTTGTTTTTTAGATGTTTCAGGAAACACCATACACTTCTCCCGAGTGTCTGTTGGCAATTTACATCCCGCCCATCAGCATAACAAGGCTCCCAGTTCTCAATGGCCTGTTGCCTTTCTGGATTTTACACTTTTTTCAGATGGCCCTTTTGACCAGGGGGAAGTGAGACTTCATTGTAGTGCAGATTTCCTTTGTAAGCTTGCTTGGTTGACCAAAAAGGGCGTATGCGTTTTTTCCTGATTATATTCAGGAAAAAACGCATACGCTCTTTTTGGCCAAGTGCATCATTGTGGACGTTCTGCCTCTTTTCCTATGCTTTCAATGCAATTCCGGTCTACCTCCTGAAATCGGTTTCCTGCAATTCTGCCCCGCTTTCAAGTCCTCTTGGCAGCCTTACTTCAGTCTATTTTTGGACGATAGCTGTCATTTATAACTCTGCAGGTTTGTGAATTACAGTGCCCCTGAGCTCCTTTCTTCAACTCGTTTTCTTGTGACCTGGCCGCAACACCGCAGGATGGCTTCAGGCCCTAATCTTGTTCCGGCCCGGCATGCTGAGCCTTTGGTTAATTCCTCTTCCTGGTGGGAAATGAGAGTTAAATTTGCCCGTCCAGACACCTCCAGCTAGCCTCTCATTGGTTCTCGCTATTCCTGTTCATCTTCCGCAGAAATTGCAAACTGGACCAAACAGGAGGTTAAAGGGACTGACTCTCCAAGTGGGGAGAGTGTTAGTAAAGCGTCTGGAATGTTGCACCCGAGTACCAGGGGAGGAAAACTGAGACATATTTGAACACGTCTTCCGATCACATGGTTGATCATACTCTAGGTTCCACATGCATGTTATAGCTGAAGGAAGAATACCTTAAACCTGGGTAGTTGAAACCTGTGGAATGGGTACCATGCAATATGACTTCAAAGGGTCTTCATTTGCTCACCGAACCTCTCCAATCCTATCACTGCTGCGTTTATGCCCCTGTACACATGCTTGATTCTCTTTCGGAGACATAGCAATCCATAGGTTTTAAGATACTTACTAGTCAGGTACATTCTTAGGCGTTTAATATGGGGTGTTGAGTCCATTTCGTTGAGCAAGGAGTAGCTCTTGTCTATTCCATATTTGGCTTAAGGAACTTTATCTGTGCTCATTTCAATCTCTGGTTTTATGCAGCACCCCAACTCACCTTTACCCTTAAGCAAGTATAAGTTGGTTTTCTAAATTTGAGACCCTGTTCTGTTCTGTAATTCAGTTCCTGTGTAGCCAAGTTTACATTCCGTGTATTACTGATATCTTATGATGTTTCTTTTTCTGTGTGACTTATTTCAGTTAGAATCATCATACCTAAATCCACTCATTGTGCTGCTAAGGGCCTGATGACACAGATTTCATTGCTGAGTGATATTGCTTTGTAAGTAAATACCACAACTTCTTTATCCATTTTTCACTTTCTGCGATGTTGAACTTGTACTGTAAACGAGGTTCTTGTAAACAGAGCCGTTCCAAACTTTGGGGTGGCTGTGTCTTTTTGATTTTAATTTCCCTAAGCTATAGGACCATAAGTGGAAGTGCCCTAGGTTCTGTTGCTTTGTTTTTTAGATGTTTCAGGAAACACCATACACTTCTCCCTAGTGGTTGTTGGCAATTTACATCCCGCCCATCAGCATAACAAGGCTCCCAGTTCTCCATGGCCTGTCCTGCCTTTCTGGATTTTACACTTGTTTCAGATGGCCCTTTTGACCTGGGGGAAGTGAGACTTCATTGTAGTGCAGATTTCCTTTGCAAGCTTGCTTGGTTGGCCAAAAAGGGCGTATGCATTTTTTCCAGAATATATTCAGGAAAAAACGCATACGCCCTTTTTGGCCAAGTGCATCATTGTGGACGTTCTGCCTCTTTTCCTATGCTTTCAATGCAATTCCAGTCTACCTCCTGAAATCGGTTTCCTGCAATTCTGCCCCGCTTTCAAGTCCTCTTGGCAGCCTTACTTCAGTCTATTTTTGGACGATAGCTGTCATTTATAACTCTGCAGGTTTGTGAATTACAGTGCCCCTGAGCTCCTTTCTTCAACTCGCTTTCTTTTGAGCTGGCCGCAACACCGCAGGATGGCTTCAGGCCCTAATCTGGTTCCGGTACGGCACGCTGAGCCTTTGGTTATTTCCTCTTCCTGTTGGGAAATGAGAGTTAAATTTGCCCGTCCAGACACCTCCAGCTAGCCTCTCATTGGTTCTCGCTATTCCTGTTCATCTTCCGCAGAAATTGCAAACTGGGCCAAACAGGAGGTTAAAGGCGCTGACTCTCCAAGTGGGGAGAGTGTTAGTAAAGCGTCTGGAATGTTGCACCCGAGTACCAGGGGAGGAAAACTGAGACATATTTGAACACGTCTCCCGATCACATGGTTGATCATACTCTGGGTTCCACATGCATGTTTTAGCTGAAGGAAGAATACCTAAAACCTGGGTAGTTGAAACCCGTGGAATTGGTACCATGCAATATGACTTCAAAGGGTCTTCATTTGCTCACCGAACCTCTCCAATCCTATCACTGCTGCGTTTATGCCCCTGTACACATGCTTGATTCTCTTTTGGAGACATAGCAATCCATAGGTTTTACGATACTTACTAGTCAGGTACATTCTTAGGCTTTTAATATGCGGTGTTGTGTCCATTTCGTTGAGCAAGGAGTAGCTCTTGTCTATTCCATATTTGGCTTAAGGAACTTTATCTGTGCTCATTTCAATCACTGGTTTTATGCAGCACCCCAACTCACCTTTCCCCTTAAGCAAGCATAAGTTGGTTTTCTAAATTTGAGACCCTGTTCTGTTTTGGAATGCAGTTCCTGTGTAGCCAAGTTTAATTCCGTGTATTAGTGATATCTTATGATGTTTCTTTTTCTGTGTGACTTATTTCAGTTAGAATCATCGTACCTGAATCCACTCATTGTGCTGCTACGGGCCTGATGACATAGATTTCATTGCTGAGTGATACTGCATTGTACGTAAGTACCACTAGTTCTTTATCCATTTTTCACTTTCTGTGATATTGATCTTGTACGGTAAACGAGGTTCTTGTAAACAGAGGCTTCCCAAACATTGGGGTGGCTGTGTGTTTTTGATTTTAACTTCCCTAAGCTATAGGACCATAAGTGGAAGTGCCCTAGGCTCTGTTGCTTTGTTTTTTAGATGTTTCAGGAAACACCATACACTTCTCCCGAGTGTCTGTTGGCAATTTACATCCAGCCCATCAGCATAACAAGGCTCCCAGTTCTCCATGGCCTGTCCTGCCTTTCTGGATTTTACACCTTTTTCAGATGGCCCTTTTGACCGGGGGGAAGTGAGACTTCATTGTAGTGCAGATTTCCTTTGCAAGCTTGCTTGGTTGGCCAAAAAGGGCGTATGCGTTTTTTCCTGAATATATTCAGGAAAAAACGCATACGCCCTTTTTGGCCAAGTGCATCATTGTGGACGTTCTGCCTCTTTTCCTATGCTTTCAATGCAATTCCAGTCTACCTCCTGAAATCGGTTTCCTGCAATTCTGCCCCGCTTTCAAGTCCTCTTGGCAGCCTTACTTCAATCTATTTTTGGACGATAGCTGTCATTTATAACTCTGCAGGTTTGTGAATTACAGTGCCCCTGAGCTCCTTTCTTCAACTTGCTTTCTTGTGACCTGGCCGCAACACCGCAGGATGGCTTCAGGCCCTAATCTGGTTCCGGCACGGCACGCTGAGCCTTTGGTTATTTCCTCTTCCTGGTGGGAAATGAGAGTTAAATTTGCCCGTCCAGACACCTCCAGCTAGTCTCTCATTGGTTCTCCCTATTCCTGTTCATCTACTGCAGAAATTGCAAACTGGGCCAAACAGGAGATTAAAGGCGCTGACTCTCCAAGTGGGGAGAGTGTTAGTAAAGCGTCTGGAATGTTGCACACGAGTACCAGGGGAGGAAAACTGATACATATTTGAACACATCTCCCGATCACACGGTTGATCATACTCTGGGTTCCACATGCATGTTTTAGCTGAAGGAAGAATACCTTAAACCTGGAGAGTTGAGACCCGTGTAATGGGTACCATGCAATATGACTTCAAAGGGTCTTCATTTGCTCACCGAACCTCTCCAGTCCTATCACTGCTGCGTTTATGCCCCTGTACACATGCTTGATTCTCTTTCGGAGACATAGCAATCCATAGGTTTTAAGATACTTACTAGTCAGGTACATTCTTAGGCGTTTAATATGCGGTGTTGAGTCCATTTCGTTGAGCAAGGAGTAGCTCTTGTCTATTCCATATTTGGCTTAAGGAACTTTATCTGTGCTCATTTCAATCTCTGGCTTTATGCAGCACCCAACTCACCTTTACCCTTAAGCAAGCATAAGTTGGTATTCTAAATTTGAGACCCTGTTCTGTTCTGTAATTCAGTTCCTGTGTAGCCAAGTTTCCATTCCGTGTATTACTGATATCTTATGATGTTTCTTTTTCTGTGTGACTTATTTCAGTTAGAATCATCATACCTGAATCCACTCATTGTGCTGCTAAGGGCCTGATGACACAGATTTCATTGCTGAGTGATATTGCTTTGTAAGTGAATACCACAACTTCTTTATCCATTTTTCACTTTCTGCGATGTTGAACTTGTACTGTACACGAGGTTCTTGTAAACACAGCCGTTCCAAACTTTGGGGTGACTTGTCGTTTTGATTTTAATTTCCCTAAGCTATAGGACCATAAGTGGAAGTGCCCTAGGCTCTGTTGCTTTGTTTTTTAGATGTTTCAGGAAACACCATACACTTCTCCCGAGTGTCTGTTGGCAATTTACATCCCGCCCATCAGCATAACAAGGCTCCCAGTTCTCCATGGCCTGTCCTGCCTTTCTGGATTTTACACTTTTTTCAGATGGCCCTTTTGACCGGGGGGAAGTGAGACTTCATTGTAGTGCAGATTTCCTTTGCAAGCTTGCTTGGTTGGCCAAAAAGGGCGTATGCGTTTTTTCCTGAATATATTCAGGAAAAAACGCATACGCCCTTTTTGGCCAAGTGCATCATTGTGGACGTTCTGCCTCTTTTCCTATGCTTTCAATGCAATTCCAGTCTACCTCCTGAAATCGGTTTCCTGCAATTCTGCCCCACTTTCAAGTCCTCTTGGCAGCCTTCCTTCAGTATATTTTTGGACGATAGCTCTCATTTATAACTCTGCAGGTTTGTGAATTACAGTGCCCCTGAGCTCCTTTCTTCAACTCGCTTTCTTTTCAGCTGGCCGCAACACCGCAGGATGGCTTCAAGCCCTAATCTGGTTCCGGCACGGCACGCTGAGCCTTTGGTTAATTCCTCTTCCTGGTGGGAAATGAGAGTTAAATTTGCCCGTCCAGACACCTCCAACTAGCCTCATTGTTTCTCGCTATTCCTGTTCATCTTCCGCAGAAATTGCAAACTGGGCCAAACAGGAGGTTAAAGGGATTGACTCTCCAAGTCGGGAGAGTGTTAGTAAAGCGTCTGGAATGTTGCACCCGAGTACCAGGGTACGAAAACTGAGACATATTTGAACACGTCTCCCGATCACATGGTTGATCATACTCTAGGTTCCACATGCATGTTTTAGCTGAAGGAAGAATACCTTAAACCTGGGTAGTTGAAACCCGTGGAATGGGTACCATGCAATATGACTTCAAAGGGTCTTCATTTGCTCACCGAACCTCTCCAATCCTATCACTGCTGCGTTTATGCCCCTGTACACACGCTTGATTCTCTTTCGGAGACATAGCAATCCATAGGTTTTAAGATACTTACTAGTCAGGTACATTCTTAGGCGTTTAATATTGGGTGTTGAGTCCATTTCGTTGAGCAAGGAGTAGCTCTTGTCTATTCCATTTTTGGCTTAAGGAACTTTATCTGTGCTCATTTCAATCTCTGGTTTTATACAGCACCCCAACTCACCTTTCCCCTTAAGCAAGCACAAGTTGGTTTTCTAAATTTGAGACCCTGTTTTGTTTTGGAATGCAGTTCCTGTGTAGCCAAGTTTACATTCCGTGTATTAGTGATATCTTATGATGTTTCTTTTTCTGTGTGACTTATTTCAGTTAGAATCATCGTACCTGAATCCACTCATTATGCTGCTATGGGCCTGATGACATAGATTTCGTTGCTGAGTGATACTGCATTGTACGGAAGTACCACAAGTTCTTTATCCATTTTTCACTTTCTGTGATATTGAACTTGTACGGTAAACGAGGTTCTTGTAAACGGAGGCGTCCCAAACTTTGGGGTGGCTGTGTCTTTTTGATTTTAATTTCCCTAAGCTATAGGACCATAAGTGGAAGTGCCCTAGGCTCTGTTGCTTTGTTTTTTAGATGTTTCAGGAAACACCATACACTTCTCCTGAGTGTCTGTTGGCAATTTACATCCCGCCCATCAGCATAACAAGGCTCCCAGTTCTCCATGGCCTGTCCTGCCTTTCTGGATTTTACACTTTCTTCAGATGGCCCTCTTGACCGGGGAGAAGTGAGACTTCATTGTAGTGCAGATTTCCTTTGCAAGCTTGCTGGGTTGGCCAAAAAGGGCGTATGCGTTTTTTCCTGAACATATTCAGGAAAAAACGCATACGCCCTTTTTGGCCAAGTGCATCATTGTGGACGTTCTGCCTCTTTTCCTATGCTTTCAATGCAATTCCAGTCTACCTCCTGAAATCGGTTTCCTGCAATTCTGCCCCGCTTTCAAGTCCTCTTGGCAGCCTTACTTCAGTATATTTTTGGACGATAGCTGTCATTTATAACTCTGCAGGTTTGTGAATTACAGTGCCCCTGAGCTCCTTTCTTCAACTCGCTTTCTTTTCAGCTGGCCGCAACACCGCAGGATGGCTTCAGGCCCTAATCTGGTTCTGGCACGGCACGCTGAGCCTTTGGTTAATTCCTCTTCCTGGTGGGAAATGAGAGTTAAATTTGCCCGTCCAGACACCTCCAGCTAGCCTCTCATTGGTTCTCGCTATTCCTGTTCATCTTTCGCAGAAATTGCAAACTGGGCCAAACAGGAGGTTAAAGGGACTGACTCTCCAAGTCGGGAGAGTGTTAGTAAAGCGTCTGGAATGTTGCACCCGAGTACCAGGGTACGAAAACTGAGACATATTTGAACACGTCTCCCGATCACATGGTTGATCATACTCTACGTTCCACATGCATGTTTTAGCTGAAGGAAGAATACCTTAAACCTGGGTAGTTGAAACCCGTGGAATGGGTACCATGCAATATGACTTCAAAGGGTCTTCATTTGCTCACCGAACCTCTCCAATCCTATCACTGCTGCGTTTATGCCCCTGTACACATGCTTGATTCTCTTTCGGAGACATAGCAATCCATAGGTTTTAAGATACTTACTAGTCAGGTACATTCTTAGGCGTTTAATATTGGGTGTTGAGTCCATTTCGTTGAGCAAGGAGTAGCTCTTGTCTATTCCATATTTGGCTAAAGGAACTTTATCTGTGCTCATTTCAATCTCTGGTTTTATGCAGCACCCCAACTCACCTTTACCCTTAAGCAAGAATAAGTTGGTTTTCTAAATTTGAGACCCTGTTCTGTTCTGTAATTCTGTACCTGTGTAGCCAAGTTTACATTCCGTGTATTACTGATATCTTATGATGTTTCTTTTTCTGTGTGACTTATTTCAGTTAGAATCATCATACCTGAATCCACTCATTGTGCTGCTAAGGGCCTGATGACACAGATTTCATTGCTGAGTGATATTGCTTTGTAAGTAAATACCACAACTTCTTTATCCATTTTTCACTTTCTGCGATGTTGAACTTGTACTGTAAACGAGGTTCTTGTAAACAGAGCCGTTCCAAACTTTGGGGTGGCTGTGTCTTTTTGATTTTAATTTCCCTAAGCTATAGGACCATAAGTGGAAGTGCCCTAGGTTCTGTTGCTTTGTTTTTTAGATGTTTCAGGAAACACCATACACTTCTCCCGAGTGGTTGTTGGCAATTTACATCCCGCCCATCAGCATAACAAGGCTCCCAGTTCTCCATGGCCTGTCCTGCCTTTCTGGATTTTACACTTTTTTCAGATGGCCCTTTTGACCGGGGGGAAGTGAGACTTCATTGTAGTGCAGATTTCCTTTGCAAGCTTGCTTGGTTGGCCAAAAAGGGCGTATGCGTTTTTTCCTGAATATATTCAGGAAAAAACGCATACGCCCTTTTTGGCCAAGTGCATCATTGTGGACGTTCTGCCTCTTTTCCTATGCTTTCAATGCAATTCCAGTCTACCTCCTGAAATCGGTTTCCTGTAATTCTGCCCCGCTTTCAAGTCCTCTTGGCAGCCTTACTTCAGTCTATTTTTGGACGATAGCTGTCATTTATAACTCTGCAGGTTTGTGAATTCCAGTGCCCCTGAGCTCCTTTCTTCAACTCGCTTTCTTGTGAGCTGGCCGCAACACCGCAGAATTGCTTCAGGCCCTAATCTGGGTCTGGCACGGCACGCTGAACCTTTGGTTATTTCCTCTTCCTGGTGGGAAATGAGAGTTAAATTTGCCAGTCCAGACACCTCCAGCTAGTCTCTCATTGGTTCTCGCTATTCCTGTTCATCTTCCGCAAAAATTGCAAACTGGGCCAAACAGGAGGTTAAAGGCGCTGACTCTCCAAGTGGGGAGAGTGTTATTAAAGCATCTGGAATGTTGCACCCGAGTACCAGGGGAGGAAAACTGAGACATATTTGAACACGTCTCCCGATCACATGGTTGATCATACTCTAGGTTCCACATGCATGTTTTAGCAGAAGGAAGAATACCTTAAACCTGGGTAGTTGAAACCCGTGGAATGGGTACCATGCAATATGACTTCAAAGGGTCTTCATTTGCTCACCGAACCTCTCCAATCCTATCACTGCTGCGTTTATGCCCCTGTACACATGCTTGATTCTCTTTCGGAGACATAGCAATCCATAGGTTTTAAGATACTTACTAGTCAGGTACATTCTTAGGCGTTTAATATGGGGTGTTGAGTCCATTTCATTGAGCAAGGAGTAGCTCTTGTCTATTCCATATTTGGCTTAAGGAACTTTATCTGTGCTCATTTCAATCTCTGGTTTTATGCAGCACCCCAACTCACCTTTACCCTTAAGCAAGAATAAGTTGGTTTTCTAAATTTGAGACCCTGTTCTGTTCTGTAATTCAGTCCCTGTGTAGCCAAGTTTCCATTCCGTGTATTACTGATATCTTATGATGTTTCTTTTTCTGTGTGACTTATTTCAGTTAGAATCATCATACCTGAATCCACTCATTGTGCTGCTGAGGGCCTGATGACACAGATTTCATTGATGAGTGATATTGCTTTGTAAGTAAATACCACAACTTCTTTATCCATTTTTCATTTTCTGCGATGTTAAACTTGTACTGTAAACGAGGTTCTTGTAAACAGAGCCGTTCCAAACTTTGGGGTGGCTGTGTCTTTTTTATTTTAATTTCCCTAAGCTATAGGACCATAAGTGGAAGTGCCCTAGGTTCTGTTGCTTTGTTTTTTAGATGTTTCAGGAAACACCATACACTTCTCCCGAGTGGTTGTTGGCAATTTACATCCCGCCCATCAGCATAACAAGGCTCCCAGTTCTCCATGGCCTGTCCTGACTTTCTGGATTTTACACTTTTTTCAGATGGCCCTTTTGACCGGGGGGAAGTGAGACTTCATTGTAGTGCAGATTTCCTTTGCAAGCTTGCTTGGTTGGCCAAAAAGGGCGTATGCGTTTTTTCCTGAATATATTCAGGAAAAAACGCATACGCCCTTTTTGGCCAAGTGCATCATTGTGGACGTTCTGCCTCTTTTCCTATGCTTTCAATGCAATTCCAGTCTACCTCCTGAAATCAGTTTCCTGCAATTCTGCCCCACTTTCAAGTCCTCTTGGCAGCCTTACTTCAGTCTATTTTTGGACGATAGCTGTCATTTATAACTCTGCAGGTTTGTGAATTACAGTGCCCCTGAGCTCCTTTCTTCAACTCGCTTTCTTGTGAGCTGGCCGCAACACCGCAGCATGGCTTCAGGCCCTAATCTGGTTCCGGCACGGCACGCTGAGCCTTTGGTTAATACCTCTTCCTGGTGGGAAATGAGAGTTAAATTTGCCCGTCCAGACACCTCCAGCTAGTCTCTCATTGGTTCTCGCTATTCCTGTTCATCTTCCGCAGAAATTGCAAACTGGGCCAAACAGGAGGTTAAAGGGATTGACTCTCCAAGTCGGCAGAGTGTTAGTAAAGCGTCTGGAATGTTGCACCCGAGTACCAGGGTACGAAAACTGAGACATATTTGAACACGTCTCCCGATCACATGGTTAATCATACTCTGGGTTCCACATGCATGTTTTAGCTGAAGGAAGAATACCTAAAACCTGGGTATTTGAAACCCGTGGTATGGGTACCATGCAATATGACTTCAAAGGGTCTTCATTTGCTCACCGAACCTCTCCAATCCTATCACTGCTGCGTTTATGCCCCTGTACACATGCTTGATTCTCTTTCGGAGACATAGCAATCCATAGGTTTTAAGATACTTACTAGTCAGGTACATTCTTAGGCGTTTAATATGCGGTGTTGAGTCCATTTCGTTGAGCAAGGAGTAGCTCTTGTCTATTCCATATTTGGCTTAAGGAACATTATCTGTGCTCATTTCAATCTCTGGTTTTATGCAGCACTCCAACTCACCTTTCCCCTTAAGCAAGCATAAGTTGGTTTTCTAAATTTGAGACCCTGTTCTGTTCTGTAATTCAGTTCCTGTGTAGCCAAGTTTACATTCCGTGTATTACTGATATCTTATGATGTTTCTTTTTCTGTGTGACTTATTTCAGTTAGAATCATCATACCTGAATCCACTCATTGTGCTGCTGAGGGCCTGATGACACAGATTTCATTGCTGAGTGATATTGCTTTGTAAGTAAATACCACAACTTCTTTATCCATTTTTCATTTTCTGCGATGTTGAACTTGTACTGTAAACGAGGTTCTTGTAAACAGAGCCGTTCCAAACTTTGGGGTGGCTGTTTCTTTTTGATTTTAAATTCCCTAAGCTATAGGACCATAAGTGGAAGTGCCCTAGGCTCTGTTGCTTTGTTTTTTAAATGTTTCAGGAAACACCATACACTTCTCCCGAGTGGTTGTTGGCAATTTACATCCCGCCCATCAGCATAACAAGGCTCCCAGTTCTCCAAGGCCTGTCCTGTCTTTCTGGATTTGACACTTTTTTCAGATGGCCCTTTTGACCGGGGGGAAGTGAGACTTCATTGTAGTGCAGATTTGCTTTGCAAGCTTGCTTGGTTGGCCAAAAAGGGCGTATGCGTTTTTTCCTGAATATATTCAGGAAAAAACGCATACGCCCTTTTTGGCCAAGTGCATCATTGTGGACGTTCTGCCTCTTTTCCTATGCTTTCAATGCAATTCCAGTCTACCTCCTGAAATCGGTTTACTGCAATGCTGCCCCGCTTTCAATTCCTCTTGGCAGCCTTACTTCAGTCTATTTTTGGACGATAGCTGTCATTTATAACTCTGCAGGTTTGTGAAATACATTGCCCCTGAGCTCCTTTCTTCAACTCGCTTTCTTGTGAGCTGGCCGCAACACCGCAGGATGGCTTCAGGCCCTAATCTGGTTCTGGCACGGCACGCTGAGCCTTTGGTTAATTCCTCTTCCTGGTGGGAAATGAGAGTTAAATTTGCCCGTCCAGACACCTCCAGCTAGTCTCTCATTGGTTCTTGCTATTCCTGTTCATCTTCCGCAGAAATTGCAAACGGGGCCAAACAGGAGGTTAAAGGGACTGACTCTCCAAGTCGGGAGAGTGTTAGTAAAGCGTCTGGAATGTTGCACCCGAGTACCAGGGTACGAAAACTGAGACATATTTGAACACGTCTCCCGATCACATGGTTGATCATACTCTGGGTTCCACATGCATGTTTTAGCTGAAGGAAGAATACCTTAAACCTGGGTAGTTGAAACCCGTGGAATGGGTACCATGCAATATGACTTCAAAGGGTCTTCATTTGCTCACCGAACCTCTCCAATCCTATCACTGCTGCGTTTATGCCCCTGTACACATGCTTGATTCTCTTTCGGAGACATAGCAATCCATTGGTTTTAAGATACTTACTAGTCAGGTACATTCTTTGGCGTTTAATATGGGGTGTTGAGTCCATTTCGTTGAGCAAGGAGTAGCTCTTGTCTATTCCATATTTGGCTTAAGGAACTTTATCTGTGCTCATTTCAATCTCTGGTTTTATGCAGCACCCCAACTCACCTTTACCCTTAAGCAAGCATAAGTTGGTTTTCTAAATTTGAGACCCTGTTCTGTTTTGGAATGCAGTTCCTGTGTAGCCAAGTTTACATTCCGTGTATTAGTGATATCTTATGATGTTTCTTTTTCTGTGTGACTTATTTCAGTTAGAATCATCGTACCTGAATCCACTCATTGTGCTGCTAAGGGCCTGATGACATAGATTTCATTGCTGAGTGATATTGCTTTGTAAGTGAATACCACAACTTCTTTATCCATTTTTCACTTTCTGCGATGTTGAACTTGTACTGTAAACGAGGTTCTTGTAAACAGAGCCGTTCCAAACTTTGGGGTGGCTGTGTCTTTTTGATTTTAATTTCCCTAAGCTATAGGACCATAAGTGGAAGTGCCCTAGGTTCTGTTGCTTTGTTTTTTAGATGTTTCAGGAAACACCATACACTTCTCCTGAGTGTCTGTTGGCAATTTACATCCCGCCCATCAGCATAACAAGGCTCCCAGTTCTCAATGGCCTGTTGCCTTTCTGGATTTTACACTTTTTTCAGATGGCCTTTTGACCGGGGGGAAGTGAGAGTTCATTGTAGTGCAGATTTCCTTTGGAAGCTTGCTTGGTTGGCCAAAAAGGGCATATGCGTTTTTTCCTGAATATATTCAGGAAAAAATGCATACGCCCTTTTTGGCCAAGTGCATCATTGTGGACGTTCTGCCTCTTTTCCTATGCTTTCAATGCAATTCCAGTCTACCTCCTGAAATCGGTTTCCTGCAATTCTGCCCCGCTTTCAAGTCCTCTTGGCAGCCTTACTTCAGTCTATTTTTGGACGATAGCTGTCATTTATAACTCTGCAGGTTTGTGAATTACAGTGCCCCTGAGCTCCTTTCTTCAACTCGCTTTCTTGTGACCTGGCCGCAACACCGCAGGATGGCTTCAGGCCCTAATCTGGTTCCGGCCCGGCATGCTGAGCCTTTGGTTAATTCCTCTTCCTGGTGGGAAATGAGAGTTAAATTTGCCCGTCCAGACACCTCCAGCTAGCCTCTCATTGGTTCTCGCTATTCCTGTTCATCTTCCGCAGAAATTGCAAACTGGGCCAAACAGGAGGTTAAAGGGACTGACTCTCCAAGTGGGGAGAGTGTTAGTAAAGCGTCTGGAATGTTGCACCCGAGTACCAGGGGAGGAAAACTGAGACATATTTGAACACGTCTCCCGTTCACATGGTTGATCATACTCTGGGTTCCACATGCATGTTTTAGCTGAAGGAAGAATACCTTAAACCTGGAGAGTTGAGACCGGTGTAATGGGTACCATGCAATATGACTTCAAAGGGTCTTCATTTGCTCCCCGAACCTCTCCAATCCTATCACTGCTGTGTTTATGCCCCTGTACACACACTTGATTCTCTTTTGGAGACATAGCAATCCATAGGTTTTAAGATACTTACTAGTCAGGTACATTCTTAGGCGTTTAATATGGGGTTTTGAGTCCATTTCGTTGAGCAAGGAGTAGCTCTTGTCTATTCCATATTTGGCTTAAGGAACTTTATCTGTGCTCATTTCAATCTCTGGTTTTATGCAGCACCCCAACTCACCTTTCCCCTTAAGCAAGCATAAGTTGGTTTTCTAAATTTGAGACCCTGTTCTGTTTTGAAATGCAGTTCCTGTGTAGCCAAGTTTACATTCCGTGTATTAGTGATATCTTATGATGTTTCTTTTTCTGTGTGACTTATTTCAGTTAGAATCATCGTACCTGAATCCACTCATTATGCTGCTAAGGGCCTGATGACATAGATTTCATTGCTGAGTGATACTGCATTGTACGTAAGTACCAGAAGATCTTTATCCATTTTTCACTTTCTGTGATATTGAACTTGTACGGTAAACGAGCTTCTTGTAAACAGAGGCGTCCCAAACTTTGGGGTGGCTGTGTCTTTTTGATTTTAATTTCCCTAAGCTATAGGACCATAAGTGGAAGTGCCCTAGACTCTGTTGCTTTGTTTTTTAGATGTTTCAGGAAACACCATACACTTCTCCTGAGTGTCTGTTGGCAATTTACATCCCGCCCATCAGCATAACAAGGCTCCCAGTTCTCCATAGCCTGTCCTGCCTTTCTGGATTTTACACTTTTTTCAGATGGCCCTTTTGACCGGGGGGAAGTGAGACTTCTTTGTAGTGCAGATTTCCTTTGCAAGTTTGCTTGGTTGGCCAAAAAATGCGTATGCGTTTTTTCCTGAATATATTCAGGAAAAAACGCATACGCCCTTTTTGGCCAAGTGCATCATTGTGGACGTTCTGCCTCTTTTCCTATGCTTTCAATGCAATTCCAGTCTACCTCCTGAAATCGGTTTCTTGCAATTCTGTCCCTCTTTCAAGTCCTCTTGGCAGCCTTACTTCAGTATATTTTTGAACGATAGCTGTCATTTATAACTCTGCAGGTTTGTGAATTACAGTGCCCCTGAGCTCCTTTCTTCAACTCGCTTTCTTGTGACCTGGCCGCAACACCGCAGGATGTCTTCAGGCCCTAATCTGGTTCTGGCACGGCACGCTGAGCGTTCGGTTAATTCCTCTTCCTGGTGGGAAATGAGAGTTAAATTTGCCCATCCAGACACCTCCAGCTAGCCTCTCATTGGTTCTCGCTATTCCTGTTCATCTTCCGCAGAAATTGCAAACTGGGCCAAACAGGAGGTTAAAGGGACTGACTCTCCAAGTGGGGAGAGTGTTAGTAAAGCATCTGGAATGTTGCACCCGAGTACAAGGGTACGAAAACTGAGACATATTTGAACACATCTCCCGATCACATGGTTGATCATACTCTAGGTTCCACATGCATGTTTTAGCTGAAGGAAGAATACCTTAAACCTGGGTAGTTGAAACCCGTGGAATGGGTACCATGCAATATGAATTCAAAGGGTCTTCATTTGCTCACGAACCTCTCCAATCCTATCACTGCTGCATTTATGCCCCTGTACACATGCTTGATTCTCTTTCGGAGACATAGCAATCCATAGGTTTTAAGATACTTACTAGTCAGGTACATTCTTAGGCGTTTAATATGGGGTGTTGAGTCCATTTCCTTGAGCAAGGAGTAGCTCTTGTCTATTCCATATTTGGCTTAAGGAACTTTATCTGTGCTCATTTCAATCTCTGGTTTTATGCAGCACCCCAACTCACCTTTCCCCTTAAGCAAGCATAAGTTAGTTTTCTAAATTTGAGACCCTGTTCTGTTCTGTAATTCAGTTCCTGTGTAGCCTAGTTTACATTCCGTGTATTATTGATATCTTATGATGTTTCTTTTTCTGTGTGACTTATTTCAGTTAGAATCATCATACCTGAATCCACTCATTGTGCTGCTAAGGGCCTGATGACACAGATTTCATTGCTGAGTGATATTGCTTTGTAAGTAAATACCACAACTTCTTTATCCATTTTTCACTTTCTGCGATGTTGAACTTGTACTGTAAACGAGGTTCTTGTAAACAGAGCCGTTTCAAACTTTGGGGTGGCTGTGTCTTTTTGATTTTAATTTCCCTAAGCTATAGGACCATAAGTGGAAGTGCCCTAGGCTCTGTTGCTTTGTGTTTTAGATGTTTCAGGAAACACCATACACTTCTCCCAAGTGTCTGTTGGCCATTTACATCCCGCCCATCAGCATAACAAGGCTCCCAGTTCTCCATAGCCTGTCCTGCCTTTCTGGATTTTACACTTTTTTCAGATGGCCCTTTTGACCGGGGGGAAGTGAGACTTCATTGTAGTGCAGATTTCCTTTGCAAGCTTGCTTGGTTGGCCAAAAAGTGCGTATGCGTTTTTTCCTGAATATATTCAGGAAAAAACGCATACGCCCTATTTGGCCAAGTGCATCATTGTGGACGTTCTGCCTCTTTTCCTATGCTTTCAATGCAATTCCAGTCTACCTCCTGAAATCGGTTTCCTGCAATTCTGCCCCGCTTTCAAGTCCTCTTGGCAGCCTTACTTCAGTCTATTTTTGGACGATAGCTGTCATTTATAACTCTGCAGGTTTGTGAATTACAGTGCCCCTGAGCTCCTTTCTTCAACTCGCTTTCTTGTGACCTGGCCGCAACACCGCAGGATGGCTTCAGGCCCTAATCTGGTTCCGGCATGGCATGCTGAGCCTTTGGTTAATTCCTCTTCCTGGTGGGAAATGAGAGTTAAATTTGCCCGTCCAGACACCTCCAGCTAGTCTCTCATTGGTTCTCGCTATTCCTGTTCATCTTCCGCAGAAATTGCAAACTGGGCCAAACAGGAGGTTAAAGGGACTGACTCTCCAAGTCGGGAGAGTGTTAGTAAAGCGTCTGGAATGTTGCACCCGAGTACCAGGGGAGGAAAACTGAGACATATTTGAACACGTCTCCCGTTCACATGGTTGATCATACTCTGGGTTCCACATGCATGTTTTAGCTGAAGGAAGAATACCTTAAACCTGGAGAGTTGAGACCCGTGTAATGGGTACCATGCAATATGACTTCAAAGGGTCTTCATTTGCTCACCGAACCTCTCCAATCCTATCACTGCTGCGTTTATGCCCCTGTACACACGCTTGATTCTCTTTTGGAGACATAGCAATCCATAGGTTTTAAGATACTTACTAGTCAGGTACATTCTTAGGCATTTAATATGGGGTGTTGAGTCCATTTCGTTGAGCAAGGAGTAGCTCTTGTCTATTCCATATTTGGCTTAAGGAACTTTATCTGTGCTCATTTCAATCTCTGGTTTTATGCAGCACCCCAACTCACCTTTCCCCTTAAGCAAGCATAAGTTGGTTTTCTAAATTTGAGACCCTGTTCTGTTTTGAAATGCAGTTCCTGTGTAGCCAAGTTTACATTCCGTGTATTAGTGATATCTTATGATGTTTCTTTTTCTGTGTGACTTATTTCAGTTAGAATCATCATACCTGAATCCACTCATTATGCTGCTACGGGCCTGATGACATAGATTTCATTGCTGAGTGGTACTGCATTGTACGTAAGTACCACAAGTTCTTTATCCATTTTTCACTTTCTGTGATATTGAACTTGTACGGTAAACGAGGTTGTTGTAAACGGAGGCGTCCCAAACTTTGGGGTGGCTGTGTCTTTTAGATTTTAATTTCCCTAAGCTATAGGACCATAAGTGGAAGTGCCCTAGGCTCTGTTGCTTTGTTTTTTAGATGTTTCAGGAAACACCATACACTTCTCCTGAGTGTCTGTTGGCAATTTATATCCCGCCCATCAGCATAACAAGGCTCCCAGTTCTCCATGGCCTGTCCTGCCTTTCTGGATTTTACACTTTTTTCAGATGGCCCTTTTGACCGGGGAGAAGTGAGACTTCATTGTAGTGCAGATTTCCTTTGCAAGTTTGCTTCCTTGGCCAAAAAGGGCGTATGCGTTTTTTCCTGAATATATTCAGGAAAAAACGCATACGCCCTTTTTGGCCAAGTGCATCATTGTGGACGTTCTGCCTCTTTTCCTATGCTTTCAATGCAATTCCAGTCTACCTCCTGAAATCGGTTTCCTGCAATTCTGCCCCACTTTCAAGTCCTCTTGGCAGCCTTACTTCAGTCTATTTTTGGACGATAGCTGTCATTTATAACTCTGCAGGTTTGTGAATTACAGCGCCCCTGAGCTCCTTTCTTCAACTCGCTTTCTTGTGAGCTGGCCGCAACACCGCAGGATGTCTTCAGGCCCTAATCTGGTTCTGGCACGGCACGCTGAGCCTTTGGTTAATTCCTCTTCCTGGTGGGAAATGAGAGTTAAATTTGCCCATCCAGACACCTCCAGCTAGCCTCTCATTGGTTCTCGCTATTCCTGTTCATCTTCCACAGAAATTGCAAACTGGCCAAACAGGAGGTTAAAGGGACTGACTCTCCAAGTGGGGAGAGTGTTAGTAAAGCGTCTGGAATGTTGCACCCGAGTACCAGGGTACGAAAACTGAGACATATTTGAACACGTCTCCCGATCACATGGTTGATCATACTCTACGTTCCACATGCATGTTTTAGCTGAAGGAAGAATACCTTAAACCTGGGTAGTTGAAACCCGTGGAATGGGTACCATGCAATATGACTTCAAAGGGTCTTCAGTTGCTCACGAACCTCTCCAATCCTATCACTGCTGCATTTATGCCCCTGTACACATGCTTGATTCTCTTTCAGAGACATAGCAATCCATAGGTTTTAAGATACTTACTAGTCAGGTACATTCTTAGGCGTTTAATATGCGGTGTTGAGTCCATTTCGTTGAGCAAGGAGTAGCTCTTGTCTATTCCATATTTGGCTTAAGGAACTTTATCTGTGCTCATTTCAATCTCTGGTTTTATGCAGCACCCCAACTCACCTTTCCCCTTAAGCAAGCATAAGTTCGTTTTCTAATTTGAGACCCTGTTCTGTTCTGTAATTCAGTTCCTGTGTAGCCAAGTTTACATTCCGTGTATTATTGATATCTTACGATGTTTCTTTTTCTGTGTGACTTATTTCAGTTAGAATCATCATACCTGAATCCACTCATTGTGCTGCTAAGGGCCTGATGACACAGATTTCATTGCTGAGTGATATTGCTTTGTAAGTAAATACCACAACTTCTTTATCCATTTTTCACTTTCTGCGATGTTGAACTTGTACTGTAAACGAGGTTCTTGTAAACAGAGCCGTTCCAAACTCTGGGGTGGCTGTGTCTTTTTGATTTTAATTTCCCTAAGCTATAGGACCATAAGTGGAAGTGCCCTAGGTTCTGTTGCTTTGTTTTTTAGCTGTTTCAGGAAACACCATACACTTCTCCCAAGTGGTTCTTGGCAATTTACATCCCGCCCATCAGCATAACAAGGCTCCCAGTTCTCCATGGCCTGTCCTGCCTTTCTGGATGTTACACTTTTTTCAGATGGCCCTTTTGACCGGGTGGAAGTGAGACTTCATTGTAGTGCAGATTTCCTTTGCAAGCTTGCTTGGTTGGCCAAAAAGGGCGTATGCGTTTTTTCTGAATATATTCAGGAAAAAACGCATACACACTTTTTGGCCAAGTGCATCATTGTGGACGTTCTGCCTCTTTTCCTATGCTTTGAATGCAATTCCAGTCTACCTTCTGAAATCGGTTTCCTGCAATTCTGCCCCGCTTTCAAGTCCTCTTGGCAGCCTTACTTCAGTGTATTTTTGGAAGATAGCTGTCATTTATAACTCTGCAGGTTTGTGAATTACAGTGCCCCTGAGCTCCTTTCTTCAACTCGCTTTCTTGTGACCTGGCCGCAACACCGCAGGATGGCTTCAGGCCCTAATCTGGTTCCGGCCTGGCATGCTGAGCCTTTGGTTAATTCCTCTTCCTGGTGGGAAATGAGAGTTAAATTTGCCCGTCCAGACACCTCCAGCTAGCCTCTCATTGGTTCTCGCTATTCCTGTTCATCTTCCGCAGAAATTGCAAACTGGGCCAAACAGGAGGTTAAAGGGACTGACTCTCCAAGTGGGGAGAGTGTTATTAAAGCGTCTGGAATGTTGCACCCGAGTACCAGGGGAGGAAAACTGAGACATATTTGAACACGTCTCCCGTTCACATGGTTGATCATACTCTGGGTTCCACATGCATGTTTTAGCTGAAGGAAGAATACCTTAAACCTGGAGAGTTGAGACCCGTGTAATGGGTACCATGCAATATGACTTCAAAGGGTCTTCATTTGCTCACAGAACCTCTCCAATCCTATTACTGCTGTGTTTATGCCCCTGTACACATGCTTGATTCTCTTTTGGAGACATAGCAATCCATAGGTTTTAAGATACTTACTAGTCAGGTACATTCTTAGGCGTTTAATATGGGGTTTTGAGTCCATTTCGTTGAGCAAGGAGTAGCTCTTGTCTATTCCATATTTGGCTTAAGGAACTTTATCTGTGCTCATTTCAATCTCTGGTTTTATGCAGCACCCCAACTCAACTTTCCCCTTAAGCAAGCATAAGTTGGTTTTCTAAATTTGAGACCCTGTTCTGTTTTGGAATGCAGTTCCTGTGTAGCCAAGTTTACATTCCGTGTATTAGTGATATCTTATGATGTTTCTTTTTCTGTGTGACTTATTTCAGTTAGAATCATCATACCTGAATCCACTCATTTTGCTGCTAAGGGCCTGATGACACAGATTTCATTGCTGAGTGATATTGCTTTGTAAGTAAATACCACAACTTCTTTATCCATTTTTCACTTTCTGCGATGTTGAACTTGTACTGTAAACGAGGTTCTTGTAAACAGAGGCGTCCCAAACTTTGGGGTGGCTGTGTCTTTTTGATTTTAATTTCCCTAAGCTATAGGACCATAAGTGGAAGTGCCCTAGGCTCTGTTGCTTTGTTTTTTAGATGTTTCAGGAAACACCATACACTTCTCCCGAGTGTCTGTTGGCAATTTACATCCCGCCCATCAGCATAACAAGGCTCCCAGTTCTCCATGGCCTGTCCTGCCTTTCTGGATTTTACCCTTTTTTCAGATGGCCCTTTTGACCGGGGGGAAGTGAGACTTCATTGTAGTGCAGATTTCCTTTGCAAGTTTGCTTGGTTGGCCAAAAAGTGCGTATGCGTTTTTTCCTGAATATATTCAGGAAAAAACGCATACGCCCTTTTCGGCCAAGTGCATCATTGTGGACGTTCTGCCTCTTTTCCTATGCTTTCAATGCAATTCCAGTCTACCTCCTGAAATCGGTTTCCTGTAATTCTGCCCCGCTTTCAAGTCCTCTTGGCAGCCTTACTTCAGTATATTTTTGTACGATAGCTGTCATTTATAACTCTGCAGGTTTGTGAATTACAATGCCCCTGAGCTCCTTTCTTCAACTCATTTTCTTTTGAGCTGGCCGCAACACCGCAGGATGTCTTCAGGCCCTAATCTGGTTCTGGCATGGCACGCTGAGCCTTTGGTTAATTCCTCTTCCTGGTGGGAAATGAGAGTTAAATTTGCCCATCCAGACACCTCCAGCTAGTCTCTCATTGGTTCTCGCTATTCCTGTTCATCTTCCACAGAAATTGCAAACTGGGTCAAACAGGAGGTTAAAGGGACTGACTCTCCAAGTCAGGAGAGTGTTAGTAAAGCATCTGGAATGTTGCACCCGAGTACCAGGGTACGAAAACTGAGACATATTTGAACACGTCTCCCGATCACATGGTTGATCATACTCTGGGTTCCACATGCATGTTTTAGCTGAAGGAAGAATACCAAAAACCTGGGTAGTTGAAACCCGTGGAATGGGTACCATGCAATATGACTTTAAAGGGTCTTCATTTGCTCACCGAACATCTGCAATCCTATCACTGCTACGTTTATGCCCCTGTACACATGCTTGATTCTCTTTCGGAGACATAGCAATCCATAGGTTTTAAGATACTTACTAGTCAGGTACATTCTTAGGCGTTTAATATGGGGTGTTGAGTCCATTTCGTTGAGCAAGGAGTAGCTCTTGTCTATTCCATATTTGGCTTAAGGAACTTTATCTGTGCTCATTTCAATCTCTGGTTTTATGCAGCACCCCAACTCACCTTTACCCTTAAGCAAGCATAAGTTGGTTTTCTAAATTTGAGACCCTGTTCTGTTCTGTAATTCAGTTCCTGTGTAGCCAAGTTTCCATTCCGTGTATTACTGATATCTTATGATGTTTCTTTTTCTGTGTGACTTATTTCAGTTAGAATCATCATACCTGAATCCACTCATTGTGCTGCTAAGGGCCTGATGACACAGATTTCATTGCTGAGTGATATTGCTTTGTAAGTAAATACCACAACTTCTTTATCCATTTTTCACTTTCTGCGATGTTGAACTTGTACTGTAAACGAGGTTCTTGTAAACAGAGGCGTGCCAAACTTTGGGGTGGCTGTGTCTTTTTGATTTTAATTTCCCTAAGCTATAGGACCATAAGTGGAAGTGCCCTAGGCTCTGTTGCTTTGTTTTCTAGATGTTTCAGGAAACACCATACACTTCTCCTGAGTGTCTGTTGGCAATTTACATCCCGCCCATCAGCATAACAAGGCTCCCAGTTCTCCATGGCCTGTCCTGCCTTTCTGGATTTTACACTTTTTTCAGATGGCCCTTTTGACCGGGGGGAAGTGAGACTTCATTGTAGTGCAGATTTCCTTTGCAAGTTTGCTTGGTTGGCCAAAAAGTGCGTATGCGTTTTTTCCTGAATATATTCAGGAAAAAACGCATACGCCCTTTTTGGCCAAGTGCATCATTGTGGACGTTCTGCCTCTTTTCCTATGCTTTCAATGCAATTCCAGTCTACCTCCTGAAATCGGTTTCCTGTAATTCTGCCCCGCTTTCAAGTCCTCTTGGCAGCCTTACTTCAGTATATTTTTGTACGATAGCTGTCATTTATAACTCTGCAGGTTTGTGAATTACAGTGCCCCTGAGCTCCTTTCTTCAACTCGCTTTCTTGTGACCTGGCCGCAACACCGCAGGATGGCTTCAGGCCCTAATCTGGTTCCGGCATGGCATGCTGAGCCTTTGGTTAATTCCTCTTCCTGGTGGGAAATGAGAGTTAAATTTGCCCGTCCAGACACCTCCAGCTAGTCTCTCATTGGTTCTCGCTATTCCTGTTCATCTTCCACAGAAATTGCAAATTGGGCCAAACAGGAGGTTAAAGGGTCTGACTCTCCAAGTCGGGAGAGTGTTAGTAAAGCATCTGGAATGTTGCACCCGAGTACCAGCGTACGAAAACTGAGACATATTTGAACACGTCTCCCGATCACATGGTTGATCATACTCTGGGTTCCACATGCATGTTTTAGCTGAAGGAAGAATACCAAAAACCTGGGTAGTTGAAACCCGTGGAATGGGTACCATGCAATATGACTTTAAAGGGTCTTCATTTGCTCACCGAACATCTGCAATCCTATCACTGCTACGTTTATGACCCTGTACACATGCTTGATTCTCTTTCGGAGACATAGCAATCCATAGGTTTTAAGATACTTACTAGTCAGGTACAATCTTAGGCGTTTAATATGGGGTGTTGAGTCCATTTCGTTGAGCAAGGAGTAGCTCTTGTCTATTCCATATTTGGCTTAAGGAACTTTATCTGTGCTCATTTCAATCTCTGGTTTTATGCAGCACCCCAACTCACCTTTCCCCTTAAGCAAGCATAAGTTGGTTTTCTAAATTTGAGACCCTGTTCTGTTCTGTAATTCAGTTCCTGTGTAGCCAAGTTTCCATTCCGTGTATTACTGATATCTTATGATGTTTCTTTTTCTATGTGACTTATTTCAGTTATAATCATCATACCTGAATCCACTCATTGTGCTGCTAAGGGCCTGATGACACAGATTTCATTGCTGAGTGATATTGCTTTGTAAGTAAATACCACAACTTCTTTATCCATTTTTCACTTTCTGCGATGTTGAACTTGTACTGTAAACGAGGTTCTTGTAAACAGAGGCGTCCCAAACTTTGGGGTGGCTGTGTCTTTTTGATTTTAATTTCCCTAAGCTATAGGACCATAAGTGGAAGTGCACTAGGCTCTGTTGCTTTGTTTTTTAGATGTTTCAGGAAACACCATACACTTCTCCGGAGTGGCTGTTGGCAATTTACATCCCGCCCATCAGCATAACAAGGCTCCCAGTTCTCCATGGCCTGTCCTGCCTTTCTGGATTTTACACTTTTTTCAGATGGCCCTTTTGACCGGGGGGAAGTGAGACTTCATTGTAGTGCAGATTTCCTTTGCAAGCTTGCTTGGTTGGCCAAGAAGTGCGTATGCGTTTTTTCCTGAATATATTCAGGAAAAAACGCATACGCCCTTTTTGGCCAAGTGCATCATTGTGGACGTTCTGCCTCTTTTCCTATGCTTTCAATGCAATTCCAGTCTACCTCCTGAAATCGGTTTCCTGCAATTCTGCCCCGCTTTCAAGTCCTCTTGGCAGCCTTACTTCAGTGTATTTTTGGACGATAGCTGTCATTTATAACTCTGCAGGTTTGTGAATTACAGTGCCCCTGAGCTCCTTTCTTCAACTCGCTTTCTTTTGAGCTGGCCGCAACACCGCAGGATGGCTTCAGGCCCTAATCTGGTTCCGGTACGGCACGCTGAGCCTTTGGTTAATTCCTCTTCCTGGTGGGAAATGAGAGTTAAATTTGCCCGTCCAGACACCTCCAGCTAGCCTCTCATTGGTTCTCGCTATTCCTGTTCATCTTCCGCAGAAATTGCAAACTGGGCCAAACAGGAGTTTAAAGGCGCTGACTCTCCAACTGGGGAGAGTGTTAGTAAAGCATCTGGAATGTTGCACCCGAGTACCAGGGGAGGAAAACTGAGACATATTTGAACACGTCTCCCGATCACATGGTTGATCATACTCTGGGTTCCACATGCATGTTTTAGCTGAAGGAAGAATACCTAAAACCTGGAGAGTTGAGACCCGTGGAATGGGTACCATGCAATATGACTTCAAAGGGTCTTCATTTGCTCACCGAACCTCTCCAATCCTATCACTGCTGCGTTTATGCCCCTGTACACACGCTTGATTCTCTTTTGGAGACATAGCAATCCATAGGTTTTAAGATACTTACTAGTCAGGTACATTCTTAGGCATTTAATATGGGGTTTTGAGTTCATTTCGTTGAGCAAGGAGTAGCTCTTGTCTATTCCATATTTGGCTTAAGGACTTTATCTGTGCTCATTTCAATCTCTGGTTTTATGCAGCACCCCAACTCACCTTTCCCCTTAAGCAAGCATAAGTTGGTTTTCTAAATTTGAGACCCTGTTCTGTTTTGAAATGCAGTTCCTGTGTAGCCAAGTTTACATTCCGTGTATTACTGATATCTTATGATGTTTCTTTTTCTGTGTGACTTATTTCAGTTAGAATCATCGTACCTGAATCCACTCATTATGCTGCTACGGGCCTGATGACATAGATTTCATTGCTGAGTGATACTGCATTGTACGTAAGTACCACAAGTTCTTTATCCATTTTTCACTTTCTGTGATATTGAACTTGTACGGTAAACGAGGTTCTTGTAAACAGAGGCGTCCCAAACTTTGGGGTGGCTGTGTCTTTTTGATTTTAATTTCCCTAAGCTATAGGACCATAAGTGGAAGTGCCCTAGGCTCTGTTGCTTTGTTTTTTAGGTGTTTCAGGAAACACCATACACTTCTCCCGAGTGTCTGTTGGCAATTTACATCCCGCCCATCAGCATAACAAGGCTCCCAGCTCTCCATGGCCTGTCCTGCCTTTCTGGATTTTACACTTTTTTCAGATGGCCCTTTTGACCGGGGGAAATGAGACTTCATTGTAGTGCAGATTTCCTTTGCAAGTTTGCTTGGTTGGCCAAAAAGGGTGTATGCGTTTTTTCCTGAATATATTCAGGAAAAAACGCATACGCCCTTTTTGGCCAAGTGCATCATTGTGGACGTTCTGCCTCTTTTCCTATGCTTTCAATGCAATTCCAGTCTACCTCCTGAAATTGGTTTCCTGCAACTCTGCCCCGCTTTCAAGTCCTCTTGGCAGCCTTACTTCAGTCTATTTTTGGACGATAGCTGTCATTTATAACTGTGCAGGTTTGTGAATTACAGTGCCCCTGAGCTCCTTTCTTCAACTCGCTTTCTTGTGACCTGGCCGCAACACCGCAGGATGGCTTCAGGCCCTAATCTGGTTCCGGCACGGCACGCTGAGCCTTTGGTTAATTCCTCTTCCTGGTGGGAAATGAGAGTTAAATTTGCCCGTTCAGACACCTCCAGCTAGTCTCTCATTGGTTCTCGCTATTCCTGTTCATCTTCCACAGAAATTGCAAACTGGGCCAAACAGGAGGTTAAAGGGACTGACTCTCCAAGTCGGGAGAGTGTTAGTAAAGTGTCTGGAATGTTGCACCCGAGTACCAGGGTACGAAAACTGAGAAATATTTGAACACGTCTCCCGATCACATGGTTGATCATACTCTAGGTTCCACATGCATGTTTTAGTTGAAGGAAGAATACCTTAAACCTGGGTAGGTGAAACCCGTGGAATGGGTACCATGCAATATGACTTCAAAGGGTCTTCATTTGCTCACCGAACCTCTCCAATCCTATCACTGCTGCGTTTATGCCCCTGTACACATGCTTGATTCTCTTTCGGAGACATAGCAATCCATAGGTTTTAAGATACTTACTAGTCAGGTACATTCTTAGGCGTTTAATATGCGGTGTTGAGTCCATTTCGTTGAGCAAGGAGTAGCTCTTGTCTATTCCATATTTGGCTTAAGGAACTTTATCTGTGCTCATTTCAATCTCTGGTTTTATGCAGCACCCCAACTCACCTTTACCCTTAAGCAAGCATAAGTTGGTTTTCTAAATTTGAGACCCTGTTCTGTTCTGTAATTCAGTTCCTGTGTAGCCAAGTTTCCATTCCGTGTATTACTGATATCTTATGATGTTTCTTTTTCTGTGTGACTTATTTCAGTTAGAATCATCATACCTGAATCCACTCATTGTGCTGCTAAGGGCCTGATGACATAGATTTCATTGCTGAGTGATATTGCTTTGTAAGTGATTACCACAACTTCTTTATCCATTTTTCACTTTCTGCGATGTTGAACTTGTACTGTAAACGAGGTTCTTGTAAACAGAGCCGTTCCAAACTTTGGGGTGGCTGTGTCTTTTTGATTTTAATTTCCCTAAGCTATAGGACCATAAGTGGAATTGCCCTAGGCTCTGTTGCTTTGTTTTTTAGATGTTTCAGGAAACACCATACACTTATCCCAAGTGTCTGTTGGCAATTTACATGCCGCCCATCAGCATAACAAGGCTCCCAGTTCTCCATGGCCTGTCCTGCCTTTCTGGATTTTACACTTTTTTCAGATGGCCCTTTTGACCGGGGGGAAGTGAGACTTCATTGTAGTGCAGATTTCCTTTGCAAGCTTGCTTGGTTGGCCAAGAAGTGCGTATGCGTTTTTTCCTGAATATATTCAGGAAAAAACGCATACGCCCTTTTTGGCCAAGTGCATCATTGTGGACGTTCTGCCTCTTTTCCTATGCTTTCAATGCAATTCCAGTCTACCTCCTGAAATCGGTTTCCTGTAATTCTGCCCCGCTTTCAAGTCCTCTTGGCAGCCTTACTTCAGTCTATTTTTGGACGATAGCTGTCATTTATAACTCTGCAGGTTTGTGAATTACAGTGCCCCTGAGCTCCTTTCTTCAACTCGCTTTCTTGTGAGCTGGCCGCAACACCGCAGGATGGCTTCAGGCCCTAATCTGGTTCCGGCCCGGCATGCTGAGCCTTTGGTTAATTCCTCTTCCTGGTGGGAAATGAGAGTTAAATTTGCCCGTTCAGACACCTCCAGCTAGTCTCTCATTGGTTCTCGCTATTCCTGTTCATCTTCCGCAGAAATTGCAAACTGGGCCAAACAGGAGGTTAAAGGGACTGACTCTCCAAGTCGGGAGAGTGTTAGTAAAGCGTCTGGAATGTTGCACCCGAGTACCAGGGTACGAAAACTGAGAAATATTTGAACACGTCTCCCGATCACATGGTTGATCATACTCTAGGTTCCACATGCATGTTTTAGCTGAAGGAAGAATACCTTAAACCTGGGTAGGTGAAACCCGTGGAATGGGTACCATGCAATATGACTTCAAAGGGTCTTCATTTCCTCACCGAACCTCTCCAATCCTATCACTGCTGCGTTTATGCCCCTGTACACATGCTTGATTCTCTTTTGGAGACATAGCAATCTATAGGTTTTAAGATACTTACTAGTCAGGTACATTCTTAGGCGTTTAATATGGGGTGTTGAGTCCATTTCGTTGAGCAAGGAGTAGCTCTTGTCTATTCCATATTTGGCTTAAGGAACTTTATCTGTGCTCATTTCAATCTCTGGTTTTATGCAGCACCCCAACTCACCTTTACCCTTAAGCAAGCATAAGTTGGTTTTCTAAATTTGAGACCCTGTTCTGTTCTGTAATTCAGTTCCTGTGTAGCCAAGTTTCCAATCCGTGTATTACTGATATCTTATGATGTTTCTTTTTCTGTGTGACTTATTTCAGTTAGAATCATCATACCTGAATCCACTCATTGTGCTGCTAAGGGCCTGATGACATAGATTTCATTGCTGAGTGATATTGCTTTGTAAGTGATTACCACAACTTCTTTATCCATTTTTCACTTTCTGCGATGTTGAACTTGAACTGTAAACGAGGTTCTTGTAAACAGAGCCGTCCCAAACTTTGGGGTGGCTGTGTCTTTTTGATTTTAATTTCCCTAAGCTATAGGACCATAAGTGGAAGTGCCCTAGGCTCTGTTGCTTTGTTTTTTCGATGTTTCAGGAAACACCATACACTTCTCCCGAGTGTCTGTTGGCAATTTACATGCCGCCCATCAGCATAACAAGGCTCCCAGTTCTCCATGGCCTGTCCTGCCTTTCTGGATTTTACACTTTTTTCAGATGGCCCTTTTGACCGGGGGGAAGTGAGACTTCATTGTAGTGCAGATTTCCTTTGCAAGCTTGCTTGGTTGGCCAAAAAGGGCATATGCGTTTTTTCCTGAATATATTCAGGAAAAAACGCATATGCCCTTTTTGGCCAAGTGCATCATTGTGGACGTTCTGCCTCTTTTCCTATGCTTTCAATGCAATTCCAGTCTACCTCCTGAAATCGGTTTCCTGCAATTCTGCCCCGCTTTCAAGTCCTCTTGGCAGCCTTACTTCAGTCTATTTTTGGATGATAGCTGTCATTTATAACTCTGCAGGTTTGTGAATTACAGTGCCCCTGAGCTCCTTTCTTCAACTCGCTTTCTTGTGAGCTGGCCGCAACACCGCAGGATGGCTTCAGGCCCTAATCTGGTTCCGGCCCGGCATGCTGAGCCTTTGGTTAATTCCTCTTCCTGGTGGGAAATGAGAGTTAAATTTGCCCGTCCAGACACCTCCAGCTAGCCTCTCATTGGTTCTCGCTATTCCTGTTCATCTTCCGCAGAAATTGCAAACTGGGCCAAACAGGAGGTTAAAGGGACTGACTCTCCAAGTCGGGAGAGTGTTAGTATAGCATCTGGAATGTTGCACCCGAGTACCAGGGTACGAAAACTGAGACATATTTGAACACGTCTCCCGTTCACATGGTTGATCATACTCTGGGTTCCACATGCATGTTTTAGCTGAAGGAAGAATACCTTAAACCTGGAGAGTTGAGACCCGTGGAATGGGTACCGTGCAATATGACTTCAAAGGGTTTTCATTTGCTCACCGAACCTCTCCAATCCTATCACTGCTGCGTTTATGCCCCTGTACACATGCTTGATTCTCTTTCTGAGACGTAGCAATCTATAGGTTTTAAGATACTTACTAGTCAGGTACATTCTTAGGCGTTTAATATGGGGTGTTGAGTCCATTTCGTTGAGCAAGGAGTAGCTCTTGTCTATTCCATATTTGGCTTAAGGAACTTTATCTGTGCTCATTTCAATCTCTGGTTTTATGCAGCACCCCAACTCACCTTTCCCCTTAAGCAAGCATAAGTTGGTTTTCTAAATTTGAGACCCTGTTCTGTTCTGTAATTCAGTTCCTGTGTAGCCAAGTTTCCATTCCGTGTATTAGTGATATCTTATGATGTTTCTTTTTCTGTGTGACTTATTTCAGTTAGAATCATCGTACCTGAATCCACTCATTATGCTGCTACGGGCCTGATGACATAGATTTCATTGCTGAGTGATACTGCATTGTACGTAAGTACCACAAGTTCTTTATCCATTTTTCACTTTCTGTGATATTGAACTTGTACGGTAAACGAGGTTCTTGTAAACAGAGGCGTCCCAAACATTGGGGTGGCTGTGTCTTTTAGATTTTAATTTCCCTAAGCTATAGGACCATAAGTGGAAGTGCCCTAGGCTCTGTTGCTTTGTTTTTTAGATGTTTCAGGAAACACCATACACTTCTCCCGAGTGGTTGTTGGCAATTTACATCCCGCCCATCAGCATAACAAGGCTCCCAGTTCTCCATGGCCTGTCCTGCCTTTCTGGATTTTACACTTTATTCAGATGGCCCTTTTGACCGGGGGGAAGTGAGACTTCATTGTAGTGCAGATTTCCTTTGCAAGCTTGCTTGGTTGGCCAAAAAGGGCGTATGCGTTTTTTCCTGAATATATTCAGGAAAAAACGCATACGCCCTTTTTGGCCAAGTGCATCATTGTGGACGTTCTGCCTCTTTTCCTATGCTTTCAATGCAATTCCAGTCTACCTCCTGAAATCGGTTTCCTGCAATTCTGCCCCGCTTTCAAGTCCTCTTGGCAGCCTTACTTCAGTCTATTTTTGGACGATAGCTGTCATTTATAACTCTGCAGGTTTGTGAATTACAGTGCCCCTGAGCTCCTTTCTTCAACTCGCTTTCTTGTGACCTGGCCGCAACACCGCAGGATGGCTTCAGGCCCTAATCTGGTTCTGGCACGGCACACTGAGCCTTTGGTTAATTCCTCTTCCTGGTGGGAAATGAGAGTTAAATTTGCCCGTTCAGACACCTCCAGCTAGTCTCTCATTGGTTCTCGCTATTCCTGTTCATCTTCCGCAGAAATTGCAAACTGGGCCAAACAGGAGGTTAAAGGGACTGACTCTCCAAGTCGGGAGAGTGTTAGTAAAGCGTCTGGAATGTTGCACCCGAGTACCAGGGTACGAAAACTGAGAAATATTTGAACACGTCTCCCGATCACATGGTTGATCATACTCTAGGTTCCACATGCATGTTTTAGCTGAAGGAAGAATACCTTAAACCTGGGTAGGTGAAACCCGTGGAATGGGTACCATGCAATATGACTTCAAAGGGTCTTCATTTCCTCACCGAACCTCTCCAATCCTATCACTGCTGCGTTTATGCCCCTGTACACATGCTTGATTCTCTTTCGGAGACATAGCAATCTATAGGTTTTAAGATACTTACTAGTCAGGTACATTCTTAGGCGTTTAATATGGGGTGTTGAGTCCATTTCGTTGAGCAAGGAGTAGCTCTTGTCTATTCCATATTTGGCTTAAGGAACTTTATCTGTGCTCATTTCAATCTCTGGTTTTATGCAGCACCCCAACTCACCTTTACCCTTAAGCAAGCATAAGTTGGTTTTCTAAATTTGAGACCCTGTTCTGTTCTGTAATTCAGTTCCTGTGTAGCCAAGTTTCCAATCCGTGTATTACTGATATCTTATGATGTTTCTTTTTCTGTGTGACTTATTTCAGTTAGAATCATCATACCTGAATCCACTCATTGTGCTGCTAAGGGCCTAATGACATAGATTTCATTGCTGAGTGATATTGCTTTGTAAGTGATTACCACAACTTCTTTATCCATTTTTCACTTTCTGCGATGTTGAACTTGTACTGTAAACGAGGTTCTTGTAAACAGAGCCGTTCCAAACTTTGGGGTGGCTGTGTCTTTTTGATTTTAATTTCCCTAAGCTATAGGACCATAAGTGGAAGTGCCCTAGGCTCTGTTGCTTTGTTTTTTCGATGTTTCAGGAAACACCATACACTTCTCCCAAGTGTCTGTTGGCAATTTACATGCCGCCCATCAGCATAACAAGGCTCCCAGTTCTCCATGGCCTGTCCTGCCTTTCTGGATTTTACACTTTTTTCAGATGGCCCTTTTGACCGGGGGGAAGTGAGACTTCATTGTAGTGCAGATTTCCTTTGCAAGCTTGCTTGGTTGGCCAAAAAGGGCATATGCGTTTTTTCCTGAATATATTCAGGAAAAAACGCATATGCCCTTTTTGGCCAAGTGCATCATTGTGGACGTTCTGCCTCTTTTCCTATGCTTTCAATCCAATTCCAGTCTACCTCCTGAAATCGGTTTCCTGCAATTCTGCCCCGCTTTCAAGTCCTCTTGGCAGCCTTACTTCAGTCTATTTTTGGATGATAGCTGTCATTTATAACTCTGCAGGTTTGTGAATTACAGTGCCCCTGAGCTCCTTTCTTCAACTCGCTTTCTTGTGACCTGGCCGCAACACCGCAGGATGGCTTCAGGCCCTAATCTGGTTCCGGCCCGGCATGCTGAGCCTTTGGTTAATTCCTCTTCCTGGTGGGAAATGAGAGTTAAATTTGCCCGTCCAGACACCTCCAGCTAGTCTCTCATTGGTTCTCGCTATTCCTGTTCATCTTCCGCAGAAATTGCAAACTGGGCCAAACAGGAGGTTAAAGGGACTGACTCTCCAAGTCGGGAGAGTGTTAGTAAAGCGTCTAGAATGTTGCACCCGAGTACCAGGGTAGGAAAACTGAGACATATTTGAACACGTCTCCCGTTCACATGGTTGATCATACTCTGGGTTCCACATGCATGTTTTAGCTGAAGGAAGAATACCTTAAACCTGGAGAGTTGAGACCCGTGGAATGGGTACCGTGCAATATGACTTCAAAGGGTCTTCATTTGCTCACCGAACCTCTCCAATCCTATCACTGCTGCGTTTATGCCCCTGTACACACGCTTGATTCTCTTTTGGAGACATAGCAATCCATAGGTTTTAAGATACTTACTAGTCAGGTACATTCTTAGGCGTTTAATATGGGGTGTTGAGTCCATTTCGTTGAGCAAGGAGTAGCTCTTGTCTATTCCATATTTGGCTTAAGGAACTTTATCTGTGCTCATTTCAATCTCTGGTTTTATGCAGCACCCCAACTCAACTTTCCCCTTAAGCAAGCATAAGTTGGTTTTCTAAATTTGAGACCCTGTTCTGTTTTGGAATGCAGTTCCTGTGTAGCCAAGTTTACATTCCGTGTATTAGTGATATCTTATGATGTTTCTTTTTCTGTGTGACTTATTTCAGTTAGAATCATCATACCTGAATCCACTCATGATGCTGCTACGGGCCTGATGACATAGATTTCATTGCTGAGTGATACTGCATTGTACGTAAGTACCACAAGTTCTTTATCCATTTTTCACTTTCTGTGATATTGAACTTGTACGGTAAACGAGGTTCTTGTAAACGGAGGCGTCCCAAACTTTGGGGTGGCTGTGTCTTTCTGATTTTAAATTCCCTAAGCTATAGGACCATAAGTGGAAGTGCCCTAGGCTCTGTTGCTTTGTTTTTTAGATGTTTCAGGATGCACCATACACTTCTCCGGAGTGGTTGTTGGCAATTTACATCCCGCCCATCAGCATAACAAGGCTCCCAGTTCTCCATGGCCTGTCCTGCCTTTCTGGATTTTACACTTTTTTCAGATGGCCCTTTTGACCGGGGGGAAGTGAGACTTCATTGTAGTGCAGATTTCCTTTGCAAGCTTGCTTGGTTGGCCAAAAAGGGCGTATGCGTTTTTTCCTGAATATATTCAGGAAAAAACGCATACGCCCTTTTTGGCCAAGTGCATCATTGTGGACGTTCTGCCTCTTTTCCTATGCTTTCAATGCAATTCCAGTCTACCTCCTGAAATCGGTTTCCTGCAATTCTGCCCCGCTTTCAAGTCCTCTTGGCAGCCTTACTTCAGTCTATTTTTGGACGATAGCTGTCATTTATAACTCTGCAGGTTTGTGAATTACAGTGCCCCTGAGCTCCTTTCTTCAACTCGCTTTCTTGTGAGCTGGCCGCAACACCACAGGATGGCTTCAGGCCCTAATCTGGTTCCGGCACGGCACGCTGAGCCTTTGGTTAATTCCTCTTCCTGGTGGGAAATGAGAGTTAAATTTGCCCGTCCAGACACCTCCAGCTAGTCTCTCATTGGTTCTCGCTATTCCTGTTCATCTTCCGCAGAAATTGCAAACTGGGCCAAACAGGAGGTTAAAGGGACTGATTCTCCAAGTCGGGAGAGTGTTAGTAAAGCGTCTGGAATGTTGCACCCGAGTACCAGGGGAGGAAAACTGAGACATATTTGAACACGTCTCCCGATCACATGGTTGATCATACTCTAGGTTCCACATGCATGTTTTAGCTGAAGGAAGAATACCTTAAACCTGGGTAGTTGAAACCCGTGGAATGGATACCATGCAATATGACTTCAAAGGGTCTTCATTTGCTCACCGAACCTCTCCAATTCTATCACTGCTGCGTTTATGCCCCTGTACACATGCTTGATTCTCTTTCGGAGACATAGCAATCCATAGGTTTTAAGATACTTACTAGTCAGGTACATTCTTAGGCGTTTAATATGCGGTGTTGAGTCCATTTCGTTGAGCAAGGAGTAGCTCTTGTCTATTCCATAGTTGGCTTAAGGAACTTTATCTGTGCTCATTTCAATCTCTGGTTTTATGCAGCACCCCAACTCACCTTTCCCCTTAAGCAAGGATAAGTTGGTTTTCTAAATTTGAGACCCTGTTCTGTTCTGTAATTCAGTTCCTGTGTAGCCAAGTTTCCATTCCGTGTATTACTGATATCTTATGATGTTTCTTTTTCTGTGTGACTTATTTCAGTTAGAATCATCATACCTGAATCCACTCATTATGCTGCTAAGGGCCTGATGACATAGATTTCATTGCTGAGTGATATTGCTTTGTAAGTAAATACCACAACGTCTGTATCCATTTTTCACTTTCTGCGATGTTGAACTTGTACTGTAAACGAGGTTCTTGTAAACAAAGGCGTCCCAAACATTGGGGTGGCTGTGTCTTTTTGATTTTAATTTCCCTAAGCTATAGGACCATAAGTGGAAGTGCCCTAGGCTCTGTTGCTTTGTGTTTTAGATGTTTCAGGAAACACCATACACTTCTCCCGAGTGTCTGTTGGCAATTTACATCCCGCCCATCAGCATAACAAGGCTCCCAGTTCTGCATGGCTTGTCCTGCCTTTCTGGATTTTACACTTTTTTCAGATGGCCCTTTTGACCGGGGGGAAGTGAGACTTCATTGTAGTGCAGATTTCCTTTGCAAGCTTGCTTGGTTGGCCAAAAAGGGCGTATGCGTTTTTTCCTGAATATATTCAGGATAAAACGCATACGCCCTTTTTGGCCAAGTGCATCATTGTGGACGTTCTGCCTCTTTTCCTATGCTTTCAATGAAATTCCAGTCTACCTCCTGAAATCGGTTTCCTGCAATTCTGCCCCGCTTTCAAGTCCTCTTGGCAGCCTTACTTCAGTCTATTTTTGGACGATAGCTGTCATTTATAACTCTGCAGGTTTGTGAATTACAGTGCCCCTGAGCTCCTTTCTTCAACTCGCTTTCTTGTGACCTGGCCGCAACACCGCAGGATGGCTTCAGGCCCTAATCTGGTTCCGGCACGGTACACTGAGCCTTTGGTTATTTCCTCTTCCTGGTGGGAAATGAGAGTTAAATTTGCCCGTCCAGACACCTCCAGCTAGCCTCTCATTGGTTCTCGCTATTCCTGTTCATCTTCCGCAGAAATTGCAAACTGGGCCAAACAGGAGGTTAAAGGCGCTGACTCTCCAAGTGGGGAGAGTGTTAGTAAAGCGTCTGGAATGTTGCACCCGAGTACCAGGGGAGGAAAACTGAGATATATTTGAACACGTCTCCCGATCACATGGTTGATCATACTCTAGGTTCCACATGCATGTTTTAGCTGAAGGAAGAATACCTTAAACCTGGGTAGTTGAAACCCGTGGAATGGGTACCATGCAATATGACTTCAAAGGGTCTTCATTTGCTCACCGAACCTCTCCAATCCTATCACTGCTGCGTTTATGCCCCTGCACACATGCTTGATTCCCTTTCGGAGACATAGCAATCCATAGGTTTTAAGATACTTACTAGTCAGGTACATTCTTAGGCGTTTAATATGCGGTGTTGAGTCCATTTCGTTGAGCAAGGAGTAGCTCTTGTCTATTCCATATTTGGCTTAAGGAACTTTATCTGTGCTCATTTCAATCTCTGGTTTTATGCAGCACCCCAACTCACCTTTCCCCTTAAGCAAGCATTAGTTGGTTTTCTAAATTTGAGACCCTGTTCTGTTCTGTAATTCAGTTCCTGTGTAGCCAAGTTTACATTTCATGTATTACTGATATCTTATGATGTTTCTTTTTCTGTGTGACTTATTTCAGTTAGAATCATCATACCTGAATCCACTCATTGTGCTGCTAAGGGCCTGATGACACAGATTTCATTGCTGAGTGATATTGCTTTGTAAGTAAATACCACAACTTCTTTCTCCATTTTTTACTTTCTGCGGTGTTGAACTTGTACTGTAAACGAGGTTCTTGTAAATAGAGCCTTTCGAAACTTTGGGGTGGCTGTGTCTTTTTGATTTTAATTTCCCTAAGCTATAGGACCATAAGTGGAAGTGCCCTAGGTTCTGTTGCTTTGTTTTTTAGATGTTTCAGGAAACACCATACACTTCTCCGGAGTGTCTGTTGGCAATTTACATCCCGCCCATCAGCATAACAAGGCTCCCAGTTCTCCATGGCCTGTCCTGCCTTTCTGGATTTTACACTTTTTTCAGATGGCCCTTTTGACCGGGGGGAAGTGAGACTTCATTGTAGTGCAGATTTCCTTTGCAAGCTTGCTTGGTTGGCCAAAAAGGGCGTATGCGTTTTTTCCCAGGAAAAAACGCATACGCCCTTTTTGGCCAAGTGCATCATTGTGGACGTTCTGCCTCTTTTCCTATGCTTTCAATGCAATTCCAGTCTACCTCCTGAAATCGGTTTCCTGCAATTCTGCCCCGCTTTCAAGTCCTCTTGGCAGCCTTACTTCAGTCTATTTTTGGACGATAGCTGTCATTTATAACTCTGCAGGTTTGTGAATTACAGTGCCCCTGAGCTCCTTTCTTCAACTCGCTTTCTTTTGAGCTGGCCGCAACACCGCAGGATGGCTTCAGGCCCTAATCTGGTTCCAGTACGGCACGCAGAGCCTTTGGTTATTTCCTCTTCCTGGTGGGAAATGAGAGTTAAATTTGACCGTCCAGACACTTCCAGCTAGCCTCTCATTTGTTCTCGCTATTCCTGTTCATCTTCCGCAGAAATTGCAAACTGGGCCAAACAGGAGTTTAAAGGCGCTGACTCTCCAAGTGGGGAGAGTGTTAGTAAAGCGTCTGGAATGTTGCACCCGAGTACCAGGGGAGGAAAACTGAGACATATTTGAACAGGTCTCCCGATCACATGGTTGATCATACTCTGGGTTCCACATGCATGTTTTAGCTGAAGGAAGAATACCTAAAATCTGGGTAGTTGAAACCCGTGGAATGGGTACCATGCAATATGACTTCAAAGGGTCTTCATTTGCTCACTGAACCTCTCCAATTCTATCACTGCTGCATTTATGCCCCTGTACACATGCTTGATTCTCTTTCGGAGACATAGCAATCTATAGGTTTTAAGATACTTACTGGTCAGGTACATTCTTAGGCGTTTAATATGCGGTGTTGAGTCCATTTCGTTGAGCAAGGAGTAGCTCTTGTCTATTCCATATTTGGCTTAAGGAACTTTATCTGTGCTCATTTCAATCTCTGGTTTCATGCAGCACCCCAACTCTCCTTTCCCCTTAAGCAAGCATAAGTTGGTTTTCTAAATTTGAGACCCTGTTCTGTTCTGTAATTCAGTTCCTGTGTAGCCAAGTTTACATTCCGTGTATTACTGATATCTTATGATATTTCTTTTTCTGTGTGACTTATTTCAGTTAGAATCATCATACCTGAATCCACTCATTGTGCTGCTAAGGGCCTGATGACACAGATTTCATTGCTGCGTGATATTGCTTTGTAAGTAAATACCACAAATTCTTTATCCATTTTTCACTTTCTGCGATGTTGAACTTGTACTGTAAACGAGGTTCTTGTAAACAGAGCCGTTCCAAACATTGGGGTGGCTGTGTCTTTTTGATTTTAATTTCCCTAAGCTATAGGACCATAAGTGGAAGTGCCCTAGGTTCTGTTGCTTTGTATTTTAGATGTTTCAGGAAACACCATACACTTCTCCCGAGTGGTTGTTGGCAATTTACATCCCGCCCATCAGCATAACAAGGCTCCCAGTTCTCCATGGCCTGTCCTGCCTTTCTGGATTTTACACTTTTTTCAGATGGCCCTTTTGACCGGGGGGAAGTGAGACTTCATTGTAGTGCAGATTTCCTTTGCAAGCTTGCTTGTTTGGCCAAAAAGGGCGTATGCGTTTTTTCCTGAATATATTCAGGAAAAAACGCATACGCCCTTTTTGGCCAAGTGCATCATTGTGGACGTTCTGCCTCTTTTCCTATGCTTTCAATGCAATTCCAGTCTACCTCCTGAAATCGGTTTCCTGCAATTCTGCCCCGCTTTCAAGTCCTCTTGGCAGCCTTACTTCAGTCTATTTTTGGACGATAGCTGTCATTTATAACTCTGCAGGTTTGTGAATTACAGTGCCCCTGAGCTCCTTTCTTCAACTCGCTTTCTTGTGACCTGGCCGCAACACCGCAGGATGGCTTCAGGCCCTAATCTGGTTCCGGCACGGCACGCTGAGCCTTTGGTTAATTCCTCTTCCTGGTGGGAAATGAGAGTTAAATTTGCCCGTCCAGACACCTCCAGCTAGCCTCTCATTGGTTCTCGCTATTCCTGTTCATCTTCCGCAGAAATTGCAAACTGGGCCAAACAGGAGGTTAAAGGCGCTGACTCTCCAAGTGGGGAGAGTGTTAGTAAAGCGTCTGGAATGTTGCACCCGAGTACCAGGGGAGGAAAACTGAGACATATTTGAACACGTCTCCCGTTCACATGGTTGATCATACTCTAGGTTCCACATGCATGTTTTAGCTGAATGAAGAATACCTAAAACCTGGGTAGTTGAAACCCGTGGAATGGGTACCATGCAATATGACTTCAAAGGGTCTTCATTTGCTCACCGAACCTCTCCAATCCTATCACTGCTGCGTTTATGCCCCTGTACACATGCTTGATTCTCTTTCGGAGACATAGCAATCCATAGGTTTTAAGATACTTACTAGTCAGGTACATTCTTAGGCGTTTAATATGCGGTGTTGAGTCCATTTCGTTGAGCAAGGAGTAGCTCGTCTATTCCATATTTGGCTTAAGGAACTTTATCTGTGCTCATTTCAATCTCTGGTTTTATGCAGCACCCCAACTCACCTTTACCCTTAAGCAAGCATAAGTTGGTTTTCTAAATTTGAGACCCTGTTCTGTTCTGTAATTCAGTTCCTGTGTAGCCAAGTTTCCATTCCGTGTATTAGTGATATCTTATGATGTTTCTTTTTCTGTGTGACTTATTTCAGTTAGAATCATCATACCTGAATCCACTCATTGTGCTGCTAAGGGCCTGATGACATAGATTTCATTGCTGAGTGATATTGCTTTGTAAGTAAATACCACAGCTTCTTTATCCATTTTTCATTTTCTGCGATGTTGAATTTGTACTGTAAACGAGGTTCTTGTAAACAGAGGCGTCCCAAACTTTGGGGTGGCTGTGTCTTTTTGATTTTAATTTCCCTAAGCTATAGGACCATAAGTGGAAGTGCCCTAGGCTCTGTTGCTTTGTTTTTTAGATGTTTCAGGAAACACCACACACTTCTCCCAAGTGTCTGCTGGCAATTTACATCCCGCCCATCAGCATAACAAGGCTCCCAGTTCTCCATGGCCTGTCCTGCCTTTCTGGATTTTACACTTTTTTCAGATGGCCCTTTTGACCGGGGAGAAGTGAGACTTCATTGTAGTGCAGATTTCCTTTGCAAGTTTGCTTGGTTGGCCAAAAAGTGCGTATGCGTTTTATTCCTGAATATATTCAGGAAAAAACGCATACGCCCTTTTTGGCCAAGTGCATCATTGTGGACGTTCTGCCTCTTTTCCTATGCTTTCAATGCAATTCCAGTCTACCTCCTGAAATCGGTTTCCTGCAATTCTGCCCCGCTTTCAAGTCCTCTTGGCAGCCTTACTTCAGTATATTTTTGGACGATAGCTGTCATTTATAACTCTGCAGGTTTGTGAATTACAGTGCCCCTGAGCTCTTTCTTCAACTCGCTTTCTTGTGACCTGGCCGCAACACCGCATGATGGCTTCAGGCCCTAATCTGGTTCCGGCACGGCACGCTGAGCCTTTGGTTATTTCCTCTTCCTATTGGGAAATGAGAGTTAAATTTGCCCGTCCAGACACCTCCAGCTAGTCTCTCATTGGTTCTCGCTATTCCTGTTCATCTTCCGCAGAAATTGCAAACTGGGCCAAACAGGAGGTTAAAGACGCTGACTCTCCAAGTCGGGAGAGTGTTAGTAAAGCGTCTGGAATGTTGCATCTGAGTACCACGGGAGGAAAACTGAGACATATTTGAACACGTCTCCCGTTCACACGGATGATCATACTCTGGGTTCCACATGCATGTTTTAGCTGAAGGAAGAATACCTTAAACCTGGGTAGTTGAAACCCGTGGAATGGGTACCATGCAATATGACTTCAAAGGGTCTTCATTTGCTCACCGAACCTCTCCAATCCTATCACTGCTGCATTTATGCCCCTGTACACATGCTTGATTCTCTTTCGGAGACATAGCAATCCATAGGTTTTAAGATACTTACTAGTCAGGTACATTCTTAGGCGTTTAATATGCGGTGTTGAGTCCATTTCGTTGAGCAAGGAGTAGCTCGTCTATTCCATATTTGGCTTAAGGAACTTTATCTGTGCTCATTTCAATCTCTGGTTTTATGCAGCACCCCAACTCACCTTTACCCTTAAGCAAGCATAAGTTGGTTTTCTAAATTTGAGACCCTGTTCTGTTCTGTAATTCAGTTCCTGTGTAGCCAAGTTTCCATTCCGTGTATTAGTGATATCTTATGATGTTTCTTTTTCTGTGTGACTTATTTCAGTTAGAATCATCATACCTGAATCCACTCATTGTGCTGCTAAGGGCCTGATGACATAGATTTCATTGCTGAGTGATATTGCTTTGTAAGTAAATACCACAGCTTCTTTATCCATTTTTCATTTTCTGCGATGTTGAATTTGTACTGTAAACGAGGTTCTTGTAAACAGAGGCATCCCAAACTTTGGGGTGGCTGTGTCTTTTTGATTTTAATTTCCCTAAGCTATAGGACCATAAGTGGAAGTGCCCTAGGCTCTGTTGCTTTGTTTTTTCGATGTTTCAGGAAACACCATACATTTCTCCCGAGTGTCTGTTGGCAATTTACATCCCGCCCATCAGCATAACAAGGCTCCCAGTTCTCCATGGCCTGTCCTGCCTTTCTGGATTTTACACTTTTTTCAGATGGCCCTTTTGACCGGGGGGAAGTGAGACTTCATTGTAGTGCAGATTTCCTTTGCAAGCTTGCTTGGTTGGCCAAAAAGGGCGTATGCGTTTTTTCCTGAATATATTCAGGAAAAAACGCATACGCCCTTTTTGGGCAAGTGCATCATTGTGGACGTTCTGCCTCTTTTCCTATGCTTTCAATGCAATTCCAGTCTACCTCCTGAAATCGGTTTCCTGCAATTCTGCCCCGCTTTCAAGTCCTCTTGGCAGCCTTACTTCAGTATATTTTTGGACGATAGCTGTCATTTATAACTCTGCAGGTTTGTGAATTACAGTGCCCCTGAGCTCCTTTCTTCAACTCGTTTTCTTGTGAGCTGGCCGCAAAACCGCTGGATGGCTTCAGGCCCTAATCTGGTTCTGGCACGGCATGCTGAGCCTTTGGTTATTTCCTCTTTCTGGTGGGAAATGAGAGTTAAATTTGCCCGTCCAGACACCTCCAGCTAGTCTCTCATTGGTTCTCCCTATTCCTGTTCATCTTCCGCAGAAATTGCAAACGGGGCCAAACAGGAGGTTAAAGGTGCTGACTCTCCAAGTGGGGAGAGTGTTAGTAAAGCGTCTGGAATGTTGCACCCGAGTACCAGGGGAGTAAAACTGAGACATATTTGAACACGTCTCCCGTTCACACGGTTGATCATACTCTGGGTTCCACATGCATGTTTTAGCTGAAGGAAGAATACCTTAAACCTGGAGAGTTGAGACCCGTGTAATGGGTACCATGCAATATGACTTCAAAGGGTCTTCATTTGCTCACCGAACCTCTACAATCCTATCACTGCTGAGTTTATGCCCCTGTACACACGCTTGATTCTCTTTTGGAGACATAGCAATCCATAGGTTTTAAGATACTTACTAGTCAGGTATATTCTTAGGCGTTTAATATGGGGTGTTGAGTCCATTTCGTTGAGCAAGGAGTAGCTCTTGTCTATTCCATATTTGGCTTAAGGAACTTTATCTGTGCTCATTTCAATCTCTGCTTTTATGCAGCACCCCAACTCACCTTCCCCCTTAAGCAAGCATAAGTTGGTTTTCTAAACATGAGACACTGTTCTGTTTTGTAATTCAGTTCATGTGTAGCCAAGTCGACATTCTGTGTATTAATGATACCTTATGATGTTTCTTTTCTGTGTGACTTATTTCAGTTCGAATCATCATACCTGAATGCACTCATTATGCTGCTTCGGGCCTGATTACATAGATTTCATTGCTGAGTGATATTGCATTGTACGTAAGTACCACAAGTTCTTTATCCATTTTTCACTTTCTGCGATATTGAACTTGTACCGTAAACGAGGTTCTTGTAAACAGAGCCGTCCCAAACTTTGGGGTGGCTGTGTCTTTTTGATTTTAATTTCCCTAAGCTATAGGACCATAAGTGGAAGTGCCCTAGGCTCTGTTGCTTTGTTTTTTAGATGTTTCAGGAAACACCATACACTTCTCCAGAGTGGCTGTTGGCAATTTACATCCCACCCATCAGCATAACAAGCCTCCCAGTTCTCCATGGCCTGTCGTGCCTTTATGGATTTTACACTTTTTTCAGATGGCCCTTTTGACCAGGTGGAAGTGAGACTTCATTGTAGTGCAGATTTCCTTTGCAAGCTTGCTTGGTTGGCCAAAAAGGGCGTATGCGTTTTTTCCTGAATATATTCAGGAAAAAACGCATACGCCCTTTTTGGGCAAGTGCATCATTGTGGACGTTCTGCCTCTTTTCCTATGCTTTCAATGAAATTCCAGTCTACCTCCTGAAATCGGTTTCCTGCAATTCTGCCCCGCTTTCAAGTCCTCTTGGCAGCCTTACTTCAGTATATTTTTGGACGATAGCTGTCATTTATAACTCTGCAGGTTTGTGAATTACAGTGCCCCTGAGCTCTTTCTTCAACTCGCTTTCTTGTGACCTGGCCGCAACACCGCTGGATGGCTTCAGGCCCTAATCTGGTTCCGGCACGGCACGCTGAGCCTTTGGTTATTTCCTCTTCCTATTGGGAAATGAGAGTTAAATTTGCCCGTCCAGACACCTCCAGCTAGTCTCTCATTGGTTCTCGCTATTCCTGTTCATCTACCGCAGAAATTGCAAACTGGGCCAAACAGGAGGTTAAAGACGCTGACTCTCCAAGTCGGGAGAGTGTTAGTAAAGCGTCTGGAATGTTGCATCTGAGTACCACGGGAGGAAAACTGAGACATATTTGAACACGTCTCCCGTTCACACGGATGATCATACTCTGGGTTCCACATGCATGTTTTAGCTGAAGGAAGAATACCTTAAACCTGGGTAGTTGAAACCCGTGGAATGGGTACCATGCAATATGACTTCAAAGGGTCTTCATTTGCTCACCGAACCTCTCCAATCCTATCACTGCTGCGTTTATGCCCCTGTACACATGCTTGATTCTCTTTCGGAGACATAGCAATCCATAGGTTTTAAGATACTTACTAGTCAGGTACATTCTTAGGCGTTTAATATGCGGTGTTGAGTCCATTTCGTTGAGCAAGGAGTAGCTCGTCTATTCCATATTTGGCTTAAGGAACTTTATCTGTGCTCATTTCAATCTCTGGTTTTATGCAGCACCCCAACTCACCTTTACCCTTAAGCAAGCATAAGTTGGTTTTCTAAATTTGAGACCCTGTTCTGTTCTGTAATTCAGTTCCTGTGTAGCCAAGTTTCCATTCCGTGTATTAGTGATATCTTATGATGTTTCTTTTTCTGTGTGACTTATTTCAGTTAGAATCATCATACCTGAATCCACTCATTGTGCTGCTAAGGGCCTGATGACATAGATTTCATTGCTGAGTGATATTGCTTTGTAAGTAAATACCACAGCTTCTTTATCCATTTTTCATTTTCTGCGATGTTGAATTTGTACTGTAAACGAGGTTCTTGTAAACGGAGGTGTCCCAAAGTTTGGGGTGGCTGTGTCTTTTTGATTTTAATTTCCCTAAGCTATAGGACCATAAGTGGAAGTGCCCTAGGCTCTGTTGCTTTGTTTTTTAGATGTTTCAGGAAACACCATACACTTCTCCCAAGTGTCTGTTGGCAATTTACATCCCGCCCATCAGCATAACAAGGCTCCCAGTTCTCCATGGCCTGTCCTGCCTTTCTGGATTTTACACTTTTTTCAGATGGCCCTTTTGACCGGGGAGAAGTGAGACTTCATTGTAGTGCAGATTTCCTTTGCAAGTTTGCTTGGTTGGCCAAAAAGTGCATATGCGTTTTATTCCTGAATATATTCAGGAAAAAACGCATACGCCCTTTTTGGCCAAGTGCATCATTGTGGACGTTCTGCCTCTTTTCCTATGCTTTCAATGCAATTCCAGTCTACCTCCTGAAATCGGTTTCCTGCAATTCTGCCCCGCTTTCAAGTCCTCTTGGCGGCCTTACTTCAGTATATTTTTGGACGATAGCTGTCATTTATAACTCTGCAGGTTTGTGAATTACAGTGCCCCTGAGCTCTTTATTCAACTCGCTTTCTTGTGACCTGGCAGCAACACCGCATGATGGCTTCAGGCCCTAATCTGGTTCCGGCACGGCACGCTGAGCCTTTGGTTATTTCCTCTTCCTATTGGGAAATGAGAGTTGAATTTGCCCGTCCAGACACCTCCAGCTAGTCTCTCATTGGTTCTCGCTATTCCTGTTCATCTTCCGCAGAAATTGCAAACTGGGCCAAACAGGAGGTTAAAGACGCTGACTCTCCAAGTCGGGAGAGTGTTAGTAAAGCGTCTGGAATGTTGCATCTGAGTACCACGGGAGGAAAACTGAGACATATTTGAACACGTCTCCCGTTCACACGGATGATCATACTCTGGGTTCCACATGCATGTTTTAGCTGAAGGAAGAATACCTTAAACCTGGGTAGTTGAAACCCGTGGAATGGGTACCATGCAATATGACTTCAAAGGGTCTTCATTTGCTCACCGAACCTCTCCAATCCTATCACTGCTGCATTTATGCCCCTGTACACATGCTTGATTCTCTTTCGGAGACATAGCAATCCATAGGTTTTAAGATACTTACTAGTCAGGTACATTCTTAGGCGTTTAATATGCGGTGTTGAGTCCATTTCGTTGAGCAAGGAGTAGCTCGTCTATTCCATATTTGGCTTAAGGAACTTTATCTGTGCTCATTTCAATCTCTGGTTTTATGCAGCACCCCAACTCACCTTTACCCTTAAGCAAGCATAAGTTGGTTTTCTAAATTTGAGACCCTGTTCTGTTCTGTAATTCAGTTCCTGTGTAGCCAAGTTTCCATTCCGTGTATTAGTGATATCTTATGATGTTTCTTTTTCTGTGTGACTTATTTCAGTTAGAATCATCATACCTGAATCCACTCATTGTGCTGCTAAGGGCCTGATGACATAGATTTCATTGCTGAGTGATATTGCTTTGTAAGTAAATACCACAGCTTCTTTATCCATTTTTCATTTTCTGCGATGTTGAATTTGTACTGTAAACGAGGTTCTTGTAAACAGAGGCGTCCCAAACTTTGGGGTGGCTGTGTCTTTTTGATTTTAATTTCCCTAAGCTATAGGACCATAAGTGGAAGTGCCCTAGGCTCTGTTGCTTTGTTTTTTCGATGTTTCAGGAAACACCATACATTTCTCCCGAGTGTCTGTTGGCAATTTACATCCCGCCCATCAGCATAACAAGGCTCCCAGTTCTCCATGGCCTGTCCTGCCTTTCTGGATTTTACACTTTTTTCAGATGGCCCTTTTGACCGGGGGGAAGTGAGACTTCATTGTAGTGCAGATTTCCTTTGCAAGCTTGCTTGGTTGGCCAAAAAGGGCGTATGCGTTTTTTCCTGAATATATTCAGGAAAAAACGCATACGCCCTTTTTGGGCAAGTGCTTCATTGTGGACGTTCTGCCTCTTTTCCTATGCTTTCAATGCAATTCCAGTCTACCTCCTGAAATCGGTTTCCTGCAATTCTGCCCCGCTTTCAAGTCCTCCTGGCAGCCTTACTTCAGTATATTTTTGGACGATAGCTGTCATTTATAACTCTGCAGGTTTGTGAATTACAGTGCCCCTGAGCTCCTTTCTTCAACTCGTTTTCTTGTGAGCTGGCCGCAAAACCGCTGGATGGCTTCAGGCCCTAATCTGGTTCCGGCACGGCATGCTGAGCCTTTGGTTATTTCCTCTTTCTGGTGGGAAATGAGAGTTAAATTTGCCCGTCCAGACACCTCCAGCTAGTCTCTCATTGGTTCTCCCTATTCCTGTTCATCTTCCGCAGAAATTGCAAACGGGGCCAAACAGGAGGTTAAAGGCGCTGACTCTCCAAGTGGGGAGAGTGTTAGTAAAGCGTCTGGAATGTTGCACCCGAGTACCAGGGGAGGAAAACTGAGACATATTTGAACACGTCTCCCGTTCACACGGTTGATCATACTCTGGGTTCCACATGCATGTTTTAGCTGAAGGAAGAATACCTTAAACCTGGAGAGTTGAGACCCGTGTAATGGGTACCATGCAATATGACTTCAAAGGGTCTTCATTTGCTCACCGAACCTCTCCAATCCTATCACTGCTGAGTTTATGCCCCTGTACACACGCTTGATTCTCTTTTGGAGACATAGCAATCCATAGGTTTTAAGATACTTACTAGTCAGGTATATTCTTAGGCGTTTAATATGGGGTGTTGAGTCCATTTCGTTGAGCAAGGAGTAGCTCTTGTCTATTCCATATTTGGCTTAAGGAACTTTATCTGTGCTCATTTCAATCTCTGGTTTTATGCAGCACCCCAACTCACCTTCCCCCTTAAGCAAGCATAAGTTGGTTTTCTAAACATGAGACACTGTTCTGTTTTGTAATTCAGTTCATGTGTAGCCAAGTCGACATTCTGTGTATTAATGATACCTTATGATGTTTCTTTTCTGTGTGACTTATTTCAGTTCGAATCATCATACCTGAATGCACTCATTATGCTGCTTCGGGCCTGATTACATAGATTTCATTGCTGAGTGATATTGCATTGTACGTAAGTACCACAAGTTCTTTATCCATTTTTCACTTTCTGCGATATTGAACTTGTACTGTAAACGAGGTTCTTGTAAACAGAGCCGTCCCAAACTTTGGGGTGGCTGTGTCTTTTTGATTTTAATTTCCCTAAGCTATAGGACCATAAGTGGAAGTGCCCTAGGCTCTGTTGCTTTGTTTTTTAGATGTTTCAGTAAACACCATACACTTCTCCAGAGTGGCTGTTGGCAATTTACATCCCACCCATCAGCATAACAAGGCTCCCAGTTCTCCATGGCCTGTCATGCCTTTCTGGATTTTACACTTTTTTCAGATGGCCCTTTTGACCAGGTGGAAGTGAGACTTCATTGTAGTGCAGATTTCCTTTGCAAGCTTGCTTAGTTGGCCAAAAAGGGCGTATGCGTTTTTTCCTGAATATATTCAGGAAAAAACGCATACGCCCTTTTTGGCCAAGTGCATCATTGTCGAGTTTCTGACTCTCTTCATATGCTTTTAATGCAATTCCAGTCTACCTCCTGAAATCGGTTTCCTGCAATTCTGCCTTGCTTTCAATGCCTCTTCATAGCCTTACCTCAATATATTTTTTAAAAATAGTTGGCCTTTATAACTCTGCAGGTTTTTGAATTGCAGTGGCCCTTAGCTCCATTTTTTAGCTCTTATTTTTGTGGTCTTGCCCCGTAACCACAGGATTCCTTGAAGCCCTATTTTTCTTCTGGGGCACCTTGCTGTGCCTTTGGTTAATTCTTCTTACTGATGTGATATTAGAGTGACATGTGCCCATTGAAACCGCTACAGCTAGTTTCTCACTGGTTCCCCCTATTCCCATTCATCCTCTGCACTAACTGCAGACTGTGCGATACCAGAACTTAAAGGCATTGACTCCATGTGGGGATGTTGTTAGTAAAGCGGCTGGAATGTCGATCCGGAGCCCCAGGAGAGGAAAAATGAGGTGCGTTTTAGAAACCTTTCCCGATCATATGGTATACCAGTCGCTGGGTTTCCCAAGCATGGTTTAGCTGTAGGAAGATTCCCTTCAACCTGGAGTGTTGGGACCCTTGGACTGAGTAGCATGAAGTATTGCATTAAACTTTCGGCAGTTGCTCACCAAAGCTCACCAATCCTGTCAGCCCCAAGTGTCCAGCCTTATGTCTTATCCAGCTGTGGGTTTATATGTGGTCAATCCAGGTTGCATCACAGCCTTTGAGCGAATTTTGTAAGAATTTTTCTCTCTTTCATTGTTTCAGCGTTTTGTTTTTAAAATTTATTTCTATAATGGGGTTTAGCTCCTTTTCACTGCTGTGTTTGTGCCGCTCTGCACACACTTGATTCCCTTATGGAGATATATCAATACATGGGTTTTAAGATTCTTATTCCTCAGATATATTTCTCTGCGGTGTATAGGGTGTGTTGAGGCCTGTTCATTGAGCAAGGTGTAGATCTTGTCTAATACCTATTTGGTTTATTGAACGGTATCTGTGCTAATTTCAAACTCTGGTTTTATGCATCACCCCACCTCTCCTTTCCCCTTAAGCTGACATAAGTGTGTTTTCTAAATGTGAGACACTGTTCTGTTCTGTAATTCATTTCTTGTGCAGCCATATTTACCCTCCCTCTATAAGTGATATCTTATGATATGTTTCTTTTTCTGTTTGACTTATTTCAAGTAGTATTATCGGACCTAAATCCACTCTTTATCCTTCTACTAGCCTTATTACATTGATTTCATGGTGAAGAGATATTCCATTGTACATAAGTACCACATCTTCTTTATCCATTGTTCTCTTTCCTGGGATATTTAAGGTGTACTGAAGTTGAGGTTCTTGTAAACAGAGTAGCCCTAAACTGTGGTGTGCTTGTGTCTTGTTGATTTTTAGACTTCCCTAGATATACTCCCATGATTGGAAGTGTCCTATGCTCTGTAGCTCTGTTTTTTAGATGATTTAGGAACCACCATACACTTCTCCAGAGTGGCTCTCGGCAGTTCACACACTGCCCATCAGCGTATAAAGGCTCCCTGTTCTCCATGGCCTGTCCTGCATTTCTGGTTTTTACAATTTTTTAGGATGGCCCTTTTGACCGGTGGGAAGTGAGACTTCTTTGTTGTGCACATTTGCATTGCTTGCTTGCTTCGTTGCCCATAAAGTGCGTATGCGTTTTTTCCTGGATATAATCAGGAAAAAACGCATACGCCCTTTTGGGCCAACTGCATCATTGTCGAAATTCTGCCGCTTTTCATGTGCTTTAAAGACGAGTCCAATCTATCTCTTGAAATCTGTTTCTTGCAATTCTGTCTTGCATTCAGATCCTCTTCTTTGCCTTACCTCAACATATTTTTGGACGTTAGTTTTCATTTATAACTCTGCAGGTTTGTGAATTGCAGTGACCCTGAGCTCCATTTTTTAAGTTGCTCTTTTGTGAGCTGGCCTCAAACCCACAAGATTGCTTCAGGCCCTATTTTGGCTCCGGCGAGGCAGGCTGAGCCTTTCTTTAATTCTTATTCTTAATGGGAAATTAGAGTGATATGTGCCCGTCCAAACCCCTACAACTCTTCTCTCATTGGTTCCCCCTCTTCCCGTTCATCCTCCTCACAATTTGCAAAATGTGTGAAACAGAAGTTTAAATGTGCTGATTCTCCAAGTGGGGAGATTCTAAGTAGCGTGGCTGGAATGGTGAACAGGAGCACCAGGAGAGGATAAATGAGGTGCATTTTAGACACATCTCCCGATCACATGGTGTACAGTCCTCTGGGTTTTCCATGCATGTTTTAGCTGTAGGAAGATCCCTTGAACCTGCAGATTTGGGACCCATTGAATGGGTACCAGGTAGTATTACTTTAAAGGGTGTGCATTTCCTCACCCAACCTCACATTTCTCTTAGTGCAAACAGTTTCCAGCCTTATGTTTCATCCTGCTGTGGGTCTAGATGTGTTCAATCCATGTTGCATCACCGTCCCTGAGGAAAAGTTGTAAGAGGTTTTCTCTGTCTCTCTGTCGTTTATTTTTTTCAATTTATTACTATATTGGTTACAGCTGATTTTCAAAGCTCTGTTTCTTGCTGCTGTACATCCACTTGATTCACGTACAGAGAGACATCAATAAATTCTTTTTCAGATTCTTACCAGTCGTATATATTCTTTTCCGGTGACTTGAGTGTGCTGAGTGCAGTTCTTTTAGCTACCGTGTAGGCCTTGTTGATTATCAGTTTGGTATTTGGAATGGTATCTTTGCTAATTTCAACCTCCTGGATGATGCCTCACCCCTCCCCACCTTTCCCGTTTAGCAGCCTTATGCGTGTTTTCTACATATTTGACTATGTTTTTGTTTTGTAATTTATTTCATGTGTAGCCATTTTGGATTCCACCTTTAAGTGATATCTTATGATATGTGTCTTTTTCTTTTTGAATTCTGTCACTTAGAATGATCATATGTAACTCCTCTGGAGTTGTTACAACTGGCCATATTTCATTGATTTCCAGGCTGAATAATATTCCACTCTACCTAAGTACCACATCTCTATCCATTTTTTCCCTCCAGAGACATTTAAGTTATATCCTAGTCGAGGATCTTTTAAACAGAGAGGGGGTAAACATTGGGGTGCCTGTGTCCTCTCGATTTTTGTTTTTCCCAAGATATACGCCCATGAGTGCAAGTGCCCTATGCTCTGTAGCTCATTTTTTAGATGCTTTAGTAAACACAATACACTTCTCCAGAATGGCCGTTGGCAATATACATTTCCACTATAAGTCTCACAGGGCTCCCTCTTCTCGTTGCCCTGTCCTGCATTTCTGTTGTTTACGCTTTATGAGGATGGCTCTTCTGACTGATGCGAAGTGATATCTTTTGTAGTATTGACTTCCAGTGCCCACCTGTTTGGTTGGCTAAAAAAGTGTATGCCCTTTTCTTGAATATATACAGAAAAGAACGCATACACCCTTTTTGGCCAACTGCAATGTTGGCAATGTTGGCAATGTTCAGCTCCTTTTCTTGTGCTTAATGGCGAGTCCTTTCTACCTCCTCAAATCCCTTTCCTGCCATTCTCCCTTGCTTACAAGTCCTTTTCTCTGACTTTCCTCAAGACATTTTTCAGTGATGGATATTTTCAACTCTGCAGTTTTGTGAATTTTACTGCCCCTGAGTTCCATTGTTCAACTTGTGTTTATGGGAACTGGCCACAAAGCAGCGGGATTTCCTCAAGCCCTATACTGTTTCCATGGGCAACCCTAGCCTTTGGTCAATTCGTCTTCCTGATTGGAAATTAGAGTGACATGTGCCTGTCTGAACACCTAGGACTTGTCTCTCATTGTTCCTCATCCTTCCGCTTCATCCTCTGGACAAATTCCAAACTGTACGCAACAGGATGTTGACAGTGCTGACATCTCCAAGTGGGGAGACTGTTAGTAAAGACGCTGGAGGGGTGAACCCGAGCACCAGGAGATGAGGAGATGAGATGCCTTTTCCAAACTCTTCCCGATCAGACGGTATACCATCCTCTGGGTGTGACAGACATGTTTTAGCAGTAGGAAGAGTCCCATTCATGTAAGGAGAACACCAGGGCTTTTTCAAAATCAGTGTCTCCCCGAAACCCAAACTGGGGAATTTTTTAAGCTACAGCTACACATATGTTCATTAAGGGCCTTGGGAAGTAGGCAGAGTCCAAACTTTAGATGATTGAAGTCTTCAGGGTCAGAAGCACTCACCACCAGCTTCCCTTAGGCTACACTTTAACTGTCATTGATAGATGATGTCAATAAAAATATCTATTCTTTTTCAGATTATTTCCCCTTATAGGTTATTGCAAAATGTTGAGTGTAGTTCCCTGTGCTATACAGTAGTTCCTTGTTGATGATCTATTTTATACATAGCAGTGTGTATGTGTTCATTCCAAACTGTTAATTTATCCCTCCTCCCACCTTTCCCCTTTGGTAATAATAAATTATAAGATTTTATACTTCTCAGAAATGGGGGAGCTGAAAGAGAGGTATCATTTTCAATGGAAAAGCATTTAAAACAAGATTGAAGGTTTAACCAAGATTATTAGCTGTACATCCTTGGAAAGAAATCACTTCATTTCTCTAATATTGACCTGACAAATAAGACAAACCTTTTCACTGAACTTGCTTATAAAAAGTGATGGAAATATCAAATGGAAGTGTTAAAAACATCTTATTTTACCCGAGCCTTATACACTGTTCTATGTTAACTACAGTTTGGCTCACACATCTGTTCATTGAGGTTACAATAGTCTCAATTTCTGTTACTGATCCTCCAGAGTGGACCCCAACAAGTGTCCCCCTGCCCAGTGTCATTGGGGCCAACAGATCGAGACTGAGTTTTGTTCACAAGCAAAGGAAACTTTATATTTTGATCAGAGAATGGAGAGGTGAGAGCATGCACTACCCCGTGGGCTGTGGGCTGGGCTGCTGTGTAGAGATCCTGTCAGAGTCAGTGGGAGGGAGGGAGGCGGCGGAGCTCTCGAGGGCCGGGTTGGCTGTAGCTCAGGCTCTATATCGTGGAGTCTGCACTGGGCCCCAGGAGCTGAGGTGTCGACCCAGCCATTCTGCACTAGGAAATCTGGTCTGAAGTGCCGGGTGTGGAACCTCTGCATGCGGGACCCTAGGAGCACGTGAAATTAGACAAAGCACAAAGGATAAAAAAGGTTAGACTTGACTTTATTGCCCAGATTCTATTTTTATCTCCCAGGGATTTTTAATGGGCTTTGCTGGGGACAAACCCCTCCTCTGCCTTTTGTCCCGTTCCTCATTCTTGGAGTGCTGAGGGTGCAGACCCTTCTTCTGTAACTGCTGAGTGCTGAGTTGGGAGCCCTCATACCCTGGGGCGAGGGTCAGAGCTTCTCCCCAGCAGCCTCCCGGTGACGTTGATTGTCCCCAGGACCCCTGCCTCCCTGCTCGTCCACCTGAGCACCAGCATTGGAAGTGTTATAGATTCTAATGACCTTTAAGGGTCCAGGAAAGAGATGTGCAGAGACGCTGTGGGGGCCGGTTTCACCCCGCCCCACATTTGTTCGGCCACCTTAGGCTGACCGTCTCTGCCAGCCTAGATGCTCTGACCAGTAGTCTGCGCTTTCTTCAATTAGGCCCCTGAATTAACGTACAAACAGCACCAGGTGTCAGAGCCCTGCCCGCTCAACTCCCAGACAGTCCAGGGTCAGTGGTGATCAAGGACCATGATGGCTACTGAGTCAACAGCCTTTTGAAGTAAACAGGAGTCCAGCCGGTCTTATTGGCCACCATCATCACGGTGTCTGTAGGCTTTTCTATGGTGACAGTGTGGTATACTGTTCCCCCGCCAAGATTATTAGCTCCCCTCTGGGTGCAGTAAGTCCTGCAAGCAGTAGTCTACTCTTTTGGGACACACTCTTGTTGTTTTATGAGAGAAACTCCAGGTCAAGTGATGTTCACACGAGTCGTCATGGTGCCCTGTTGCCCCCGGTTATCTCTCTGGATGTTGGAGTTGGAGGGCCTCCTCACTCGAGGTCGGTGTGCCCACGGAGCGAACCCTGCAACTTCAGGGCATGGTTGGTGGTTAGGATCACCACGTGGGGTCCTTTTCCCTTAGGAGGGAGGTGGCCTTTTGGGCTGCTGATTTCCAGGTTTTTAGATACCGCCAGTATCTTGGCCAGATGTGGCAGTGGGCCAAGCCCCTTAGTGACCATAGTTTATCCTACCTGGATGGCATTCTTGCATTGTTCCATTTCAAGTGGTCCCAGTTTTTGCACTAATTCTCCAATGGCGATTCACCTTTCACCGGGAATGTAAAGGTCAAAGAGTTTAGCTAAATTAGGGAGTTCCAGGGCAAGGGTCTGAATTGACTGCTCTTTCCATTCTTGAAAGGCCACTTCTGGATTCTATTCAAAAGGATCATCATCTTTTCCTTTCAGTGTTTCATATAGAGGCCCAGCTAGTAGACTGTAGTTAGGGATCCAGAAGCAGCAAACCCTGGCCTCCCCAGGAACCCCTAAGCTGTCTTCTAGTTTTAGAAAGGGGTAAGGCTGAAAATGGTTTCTTCCCTTTCCTGGGATGGGCTTCTCTGACCTTCTGTGAGAATGAAGCCCAGGCAGGTCACCGCAGTCTGTGATATTTGAGCTTTTTCTTGGACAACTTCTATCCTTTATTGGCTTGGTAGTTCAGAGGCCTCCTTAGTAGGGCTGGTGATCAGAATGTCGTCTGCATATTGAAGGAGGGTTTCCTTTTCCAGAGGTAGAACTTTTAGGTCTTTAGCTAAGCTTTCCCCAAAGATGGTGTGGGAATTTTTGCACCCTTGGGGCCAGACGGCCCGGAAGTATTGTTTTAGTTGGATGTTGAGTCCTGCCACTCACAAGCCAAAATTTCTTGTGACTCTGGGACTAATGGAATACAAAAGAAGGCATCATTGAAGACTAATACAGAATACCATGTCCTGGTGGTTGGTAGAATGACCAGCAGGGTGTAGGAATTAGGAGCAACTGGAGGTATATCCTCGGTGGCTTCACTGACTGTCCTGACATCCTTTACCAGGTCCCCAGCAGCCCATGGGGCTCTCGTGGTCAGACCAATCCCAGAATATGGAGCTCACCTGGGCAGGTACCCCACCCCCACCCCAGCCCACGGGGCTCTCGTGGTCAGGCCCCTCCCAGGATACAGAGCTACCCTTGCAGGTACCGTGGCAGGGCTGGGCACACAGGAACCGTGCACATAGCCCTCATTGCAGAGCACCCCCAGCTCACCTGTCGCTCAGAGCTGACACAGAGCACCTCAGAGCAGGACTTGAACTAACAAACAGCAGCTGCGACAGGTCTGTGACCCTGGGCATCACTCCGTGAGGCCTCCCTCCACCTGGTCTTCCAGAGACTTCCACTGCACCCGGGGCACCAGGCCTCTGTCTCCAACCACCACCCACCCCTCCTCTGCCTGACTCCTGGGTTCCTCTCATTAGGAGAGGGTTTTCTTGAAGTTGTCTCCCACTCATGGGCCAGATAAAATGATTAGAAAACAAGCCAAAGCTGCAGCCCCTTGTCTATCCTGACTCTCAGGAGCCCACACCTGTTCCTTGGACCTGGCCGGTTCAGCAAGTTCCATTTTCTGCAACTGTGAGCCCCTGAGGGGTGATGATTGGCTGACCTGGGCAGCCTTACCGTGCCGGCCAGCCCTCCCCAGGTGTGCCTGGGTTGAGATCAATAAAAATACCACTCCAGGCAGCAAGAGCCCCTGCAGCCGTGCCTGACGCCATTTTCTCTGCCCTGTCAGCAGTCTCGGGGCTGGGCTGGTGGGAGGGAGTGAGAGGCCACGGCTTTGTGGGTGGCCCAGTATGAGTGGGGCTCTGCTGGACTTTCTACAGCAGTTGCCAGGCTGCCACCTGCTAAAGAAGAGGATGTGTCACCCATACCTGCTGCTGGAATTTCTCCCTGGGCAGAGGTGAGGAAGGAAAAAAGCAGTGGGGGCAGGGACAGGACGGGTATCTCAGGCAGGGAAATGGAAATCTTCCAGAAGAGCACCCAGGGCCAGGACCATCCTGGCTGGCCTGCAGGCACCAAGTCGGCCGGCATGCTGTCACTCGTGTGGCTCTATGGCCCTTCCTCTAGGCTTTCAAGTCCTTGTATATATTCAGGTGTTTTACCTGGGACGGGTGGGAATAGTTCAGCAGCAACTGGCCTGGGGCTCAGCTCACGTTTACTCACAGATGTCTCGGCACGGTGCCCCAGCTTTGCAATGAGGACGCTTGTTGTGTGGGGGCTGCTGGCTGAATGGGAGACGATTCCCCACCACTGACCAACTTCAGAATTGTTTACAACTGGAGCAAGTGCCCTGATACGGTTTTCCTCTGTGTAACTGGTGGGTTCTGTGTTTTTTTTCTCTTTTTCGTTTTTGGTTCAAGGTAGATTTTATTCCTCTTTTTTGTATTTACAGATATAAGCATGGAAATAATTTATTCATATAAATACATGTATGTGCAGGGAATAATTGTTTTTTCTGTTTTATTTTTTAAATTTTATTTCTTTTTAATTTTGAATTTTATTTTATATTTTTATACAGCAGGTTCTTATTGGTTATCTATTTTATACATATAAATGTATACATGCCAATCCCAGTCTCTCAACTCCTCCCACCACCACCCCCCCAACAGCTTTCCCCCCTTGTTGTCCATACGTTTGTTGTCTACATCTGTTGCTCTATTTATGCCTTGCAAAATGGTTAATCTGTACAGTTTTTCTAGGTTCCACATATATGCATGAATATACAAGATTTGTTTTTCTCTTTCTGACTTACTTCACTCTGTATGACAGTCTCTAGATCCATCGACGTCTCTACAAATGACCCAATTTCATTCCTTTTCATGGCTGAGTAATATTCCATTTTATATATGTACCACAGCTTTATGCATTCGTCTGTCTGTGGGCATTTAGGTTGCTTCCATTACCTCGATATTGTAAATAGTGATGCATTGAACATTGCGGTGAATGACTCTTTTTGATTTATGGTTTTGTCTGGGTATATGTCCAGTACTGGGATTGCTGTATCATATGGTAATTCTATTGTTAGTTTCTTAAGAAATTCCATATTGTTCTCCATAGTGACTGTATCAATTTATATTCCCAACAATAGTGGAAGAGGGTTCCTTTTCTCCACACCCTTTCCAGCATTTTTTGTTTGTAGATTTTCAATGATGCCTATTCTACCAGGTGTGAGGTGATACCTCATTGTTGAATCCATTTCGTTGAGCAAGGGGTAGCTCTTGTCTATTACATATTTGGCTTATGGAACGGTATCTGTGCTAATTTCAAACTCTGCTTTTATGCAGCACCCCAACTCACCTTCCCCCTTAAGCAGGCATAAGTTGGTTTTCTAAACTTGAGACCCTGTTCTGTTTTGTAATTCAGTTCATGTGTAGCCAAGTTCACATTCCGTGTATTAGTGATACCTTATGATGTTTCTTTTTCTGTGTGACTTATTTCACTTAGAATCATCGTGCCTCAATCCACTCATTATGCTGGTACGGGCCTGGTGACATAGATTTCATTGCTGAGTGGTATTCTGTTGTACAGAAGTACCGCAACTTCTTTATCCATTATTTGCTCTCTGGGATATTTAACTTGTGCCGTAGAAGAGATTCCTGTAAAAAGAGCCGTCCCAAATTTTGGGGTTGCTGTGTCTTTTTGATATTAATTTCCCTAAGCTATAGGACCATAAGTGGAAGTGCCCTAGGCTCTGTTGCTTTGTTTTTTAGATGTTTCAGGAAACACCATACACTTCACCCGAGTGTCTGTTGGCAGTTTACCTCCCGCCCATCAGCATAACAAGGCTCCCAGTTCTCAATGGCCTGTTGCCTTTCTGGATTTTACACTTTTTTCAGATGGCCCTTTTGACCGGGGGGAAGTGAGACTTCATTGTAGTGCAGATTTCCTTTGCAAGCTTGCTTGGTTGGCCAAAAAGGGCGTATGCGTTTTTTCCTGAATATATTCAGGAAAAAACGCATACGCCCTTTTTGGCCAAGTGCATCATTGTGGACGTTCTGCCTCTTTTCCTATGCTTTCAATGCAATTCCAGTCTACCTCCTGAAATCGGTTTCCTGCAATTCTGCCCCGCTTTCAAGTCCTCTTGGCAGCCTTACTTCAGTCTATTTTTGGACGATAGCTGTCATTTATAACTCTGCAGGTTTGTGAATTACAGTGCCCCTGAGCTCCTTTCTTCAACTCGCTTTCTTTTGAGCTGGCCGCAACACCGCAGGATGGCTTCAGGCCCTAATCTGGTTCCGGTACGGCACACTGAGCCTTTGGTTATTTCCTCTTCCTGGTGGGAAATGAGAGTTAAATTTGCCCGTCCAGACACCTCCAGCTAGCCTCTCATTGGTTCTCGCTATTCCTGTTCATCTTCCACAGAAATTGCAAACTGTGCCAAACAGGAGGTTAAAGGCGCTGACTCTCCAATTGGGGAGAGTGTTAGTAAAGAGTCTGGAATGTTGCACGCGAGTACCAGGGGAGGAAAACTGAGACATATTTGAACACGTCTCCCGTTCACATGGTTGATCATACTTGGGTTCCACATGCATGTTTTAGCTGAAGGAAGAATACCTAAAACCTGGAGAGTTAAGACCCGTGGAATGGGTACCGTGCAATATGACTTCAAAGGGTCTTCATTTGCTCGCCGAATCTCTCCAATCCTATCACTGCTGCGTTAATGACCCTTGTACACACGCTTGATTCTCTTTCGGAGACATAGCAATCCATAGGTTTTAAGATACTTACTAGTCTGGTATATTCTTAGGCGTTTAATATGGGGTGTGGAGTCCATTTCGTTGAGCTAGGAGTAGCTCTTGTCTATTCCATATTTGGCTTAAGGAACTTTATCTGTGCTCATTTCAGTCTCTGGTTTTATGCAGCACCCCAACTCACCTTTCCACTTAAGCAAGCATAAGTTGGTTTTCTAAATTTGAGACCCTGTTCTGTTTTGTAATTCAGTTCCTCTGTAGCCAAGTTTAAATTCCATGTATTAGTGATATTTTTTGATGTTTCTTTTTCTGTGTGACTTATTTCAGTTAGAATCACCATACCCGAATACACTCATTATGCTGCTACGGGCCTGGTGACATAGATTTCATTGCTGAGTGATATTGCTTTGTACATGAGTACCACAACTTCTTTATCCATTTTTCACTTTCTGTGATATTGAACTTGTACGGTAAACGAGGTTCTTGTAAACAGAGGCGTCCCAAACATTGGGGTGGCTGTGTCTTTTTGATTTTAATTTCCCTAAGCTATAGGACCATAAGTGGAAGTGCACTAGGCTCTGTTGCTTTGTTTTTTAGATGTTTCAGGAAACACCATACACTTCTCCGGAGTGGCTGTTGGCAATTTACATCCCGCCCATCAGCATAACAAGGCTCCCAGTTCTCCATGTCCTGACCTGCCTTTCTGGATTTTACACTTTTTTCTGATGGCCCTTTTGACCGGGGGGAAGTGAGACTTCATTGTAGTGCAGATTTCCTTTGCAAGCTTGCTTGGTTGGCCAAAAAGGGCGTATGCGTTTTTTCCTGAATATATTCAGGAAAAAACGCATACGCCCTTTTTGGCCAAGTGCATCACTGTGGACGTTCTGCCTCTTTTCCTATGCTTGAAATGCAATTCCAGTCTACCTCCTGAAATCGGTTTCCTGCAATTCTGCCCCGCTTTCAAGTCCTCTTGGCAGCCTTACTTCAGTCTATTTTTGGACGATAGCTGTCATTTATAACTCTTCGGTTTGTGAATTACAGTGCCCCTGAGCTCCTTTCTTCAACTCGCTTTCTTGTGAGCTGGCCGCAACACCGCAGGATGTCTTCAGGCCCTAATGTCGTTCCGGCATGGCACGCTGAGCCTTTGGTTAATTCCTCTTCCTGGTGGGAAATGAGAGTTAAATTTGCCTATCCAGACACCTCCAGCTAGTCTTTCAATGGTTCTCGCTATTCCTGTTCATCTTCCACAGAAATTGCAAACTGGGCCAAACAGGAGGTTAAAGGTGCTGACTCTCCAAGTGGGGAGAGTGTTAGTAAAGCGTCTGGAATGTTGCACCCGAGTACCAGCCTACGAAAACTGAGACATATTTGAACACGTCTCCCGATCACATGGTTGATCATACTCTAGGTTCCACATGCATGTTTTAGCTGAAGGAAGAATACCTTAAACCTGGGTAGTTGAAACCCGTGGAATGGGTACCATGCAATATGACTTCAAAGGGTCTTCATTTGCTCACGAACCTCTCCAATCCTATCACTGCTGCATTTATGCCCCTGTACACATGCTTGATTCTCTTTCGGAGACATAGCAATCCATAGGTTTTAAGATACTTACTAGTCAGGTACATTCTTAGGCGTTTAATATGGGGTGTTGAGTCCATTTCGTTGAGCAATGAGTAGCTCTTGTCTATTCCATATTTGGCTTAAGGAACTTTATCTGTGCTCATTTCAATCTCTGGTTTTATGCAGCACCCGAACTCACCTTTACCCTTAAGCAAGCATAAGTTGGTTTTCTAAATTTGAGAAACTGTTCTGTTCTGTAATTCAGTTCCTGTGTAGCCAAGTTTCCATTCCGTGTATTACTGATATCTTATGATGTTTCTTTTTCTGTGTGACTTATTTCAGTTAGAATCATCATACCTGAATCCACTCATTGTGCTGCTAAGGGCCTGATGACACAGATTTCATTGCTGAGTGATATTGCTTTGTAAGTAAATACCACAACTTCTTTATCCATTTTTCACTTTCTGCGATGTTGAACTTGTACTGTAAAGAGGTTCTTGTAAACAGAGCCGTTCCAAACTTTGGGGTGGCTGTGTCTTTTTGATTTTAATTTCCCTAAGCTATAGGACCATAAGTGGAAGTGCCCTAGGTTCTGTTGCTTTGTTTTTTAGATGTTTCAGGAAACACCATACACTTCTCCCGAGTGTCTGTTGGCAATTTACATCCCGCCCATCAGCATAACAAGGCTGCCAGTTCTCCATGGCCTGTCCTGCCTTTCTGGATTTTACACTTTTTTCAGATGGCCCTTTTGACCGGGGGGAAGTGAGACTTCATTGTAGTGCAGATTTCCTTTGCAAGCTTGCTTGGTTGGCCAAAAAGGGCGTATGCGTTTTTTCCTGAATATATTCAGGAAAAAACGCATACGCCCTTTTTGGCCAAGTGCATCATTGTGGACGTTCTGCCTCTTTTCCTATGCTTTCAATGCAATTCCAGTCTACCTCCTGAAATCGGTTTCCTGCAATTCTGCTCCGCTTTCAAGTCCTCTTGGCTGCCTTACTTCAGTATATTTTTGGACGATAGCTGTCATTTATAACTCTGCAGGTTTGTGAATTACAGTGCCCCTGAGCTCCTTTCTTCAACTCGCTTTCTTGTGAGCTGGCCGCAACACCGCAGGATGGCTTCAGGCCCTAATCTGGTTCCGGTACGGCACTCTGAGCCTTTGGTTATTTCCTCTTCCTGGTGGGAAATGAGAGTTAAATTTGCCCGTCCAGACACCTCCAGCTAGCCTCTCATTGGTTCTCGCTATTCCTGTTCATCTTCCGCAGAAATTGCAAACTGGGCCAAACAGGAGGTTAAAGGCGCTGACTTTCCAAGTGGGCAGAGTGTTAGTAAAGCATCTGGAATGTTGCACCGGAGTACCAGGGGAGGAAAACTGAGACATATTTGAACACGTCTCCCATTCACATGGTTGATCATACTTGGGTTCCACATGCATGTTTTAGCTGAAGGAAGAATACCTAAAACCTGGGTAGTTGAAACCCGTGGAATGGGTACCATGCAATATGACTTCAAAGGGTCTTCATTTGCTCACCGAACCTCTCCAATCCTATCACTGCTGCGTTTATGCCCCTGTACACATGCTTGATTCTCTTTCGGAGACATAGCAATCCATAGGTTTTAAGATACTTACTAGTCAGGTACATTCTTAGGCGTTTAATATGGGGTGTTGAGTCCATTTCGTTGAGCAAGGAGTAGCTCTTGTCTATTCCATATTTGGCTTAAGGAACTTTATCTGTGCTCATTTCAATCTCTGGTTTTATGCAGCACCCCAACTCACCTTTCCCCTTAAGCAAGCATAAATTGGTTTTCTAAATTTGAGACCCTGTTCTGTTCTGTAATTCAGTTCCTGTGTAGCCAAGTTTACATTCCGTGTATTACTGATATCTTATGATGTTTCTGTTTCTGTGTGACTTATTTCAGTTAGAATCATCATACCTGAATCCACTCATTGTGCTGCTAAGGGCCTGATGACACAGATTTCATTGCTGAGTGATATTGCTTTGTAAGTAAATACCACAACTTCTTTATCCATTTTTCAATTTCTGCGATGTTGAACTTGTACTGTAAACGAGGTTCTTGTAAACAGAGGCATCCCAAACATTGGGGTGGCTGTGTCTTTTTGATTTTAATTTCCCTAAGCTATAAGACCATAAGTGGCAGTGCCCTAGGCTCTGTTGCTTTGTTTTTTAGATGTTTCAGGAAACACCATACATTTCTCCAGAGTGGTTGTTGGCAATTTACATCCCGCCCATCAGCATAACAAGGCTCCCAGTTCTCCATGACGTGTCCTGCCTTTCTGGATTTTACACTTTTTTCAGATGGCCCTTTTGACCGGGGGGAAGTGAGACTTCATTGTAGTGCAGATTTCCTTTGCAAGCTTGCTTGGTTGGCCAAAAAGGGCGTATGCGTTTTTTCCTGAATATATTCAGGAAAAAATGCATACGCCCTTTTTGGGCAAGTGCATCATTGTGGACGTTCTGCCTCTTTTCCTATGCTTTCAATGCAATTCCAGTCTACCTCCTGAAATCGGTTTCCTGCAATTCTGCCCCGCTTTCAAGTCCTCTTGGCAGCCTTACTTCAGTCTATTTTTGGACGATAGCTGTCATTTATAACTCTGCAGGTTTGTGAATTACAGTGCCCCTGAGCTCCTTCCTTAAACTCGCTTTCTTGTGACCTGGCCGCAACACCGCAGGATGGCTTCAGGCCCTAATCTTGTTCCGGCACGGCATGCTGAGCCTTTGGTTATTTCCTCTTCCTGGTGGGAAATGAGAGTTAAATTTGCCCGTCCAGACACCTCCAGCTAGCCTCTCATTGGTTCTCGCTATTCCTGTTCATCTTCCGCAGAAATTGCAAACTGTGCCAAACAGGAGGGTAAAGGCGCTGACTTCCAAGTGGGGAGAGTGTTAGTAAAGCGTCTGGAATGTTGCACTCGAGTACCAGGGGAGGAAAACTGAGACATATTTGAACACGTCTCCCGTTCACATGGTTGATCATACTTGGGTTCCACATGCATCTTTTAGCTGAAGGAAGAATACCTTAAACCTGGGTATTTGAAACCCGTGGAATGGGTACCATGCAATATGACTTCAAAGGGTCTTCATTTGCTCACCGAACCTCTCCAATCCTATCACTGCTGCGTTTATGCCCCTGTACACATGCTTGATTCTCTTTCGGAGACATAGCAATCCATAGGTTTTAAGATACTTACTAGTCAGGTAAATTCTTAGGCGTTTAATATGCGGTGTTGAGTCCATTTCGTTGAGCAAGGAGTAGCTCTTGTCTATTCCATATTTGGCTTAAGGAACTTTATCTGTGCTCATTTCAATCTCTGGTTTTATGCAGCACCCCAACTCACCTTTCCCCTTAAGCAAGCATAAGTTGGTTTTCTAAATTTGAGACCCTGTTCTGTTTTGGAATGCAGTTCCTGTGTAGCCAAGTTTACATTCCGTGTATTAGTGATATCTTATGATGTTTCTTTTTCTGTGTGACTTATTTCAGTTAGAATCATCATACCTGAATCCACTCATTGTGCTGCTAAGGGCCTGATGACACAGATTTCATTGCTGAGTGATATTGCTTTGTAAGTAAATACCACAACTTCTTTATCCATTTTTCACTTTCTGCGATGTTGAACTTGTACTGTAAACGAGGTTCTTGTAAACAGAGCCGTTCCAAACTTTGGGGTGGCTGTGTCTTTTTCATTTTAATTTCCCTAAGCTATAGGACCATAAGTGGAAGTGCCCTAGGTTCTGTTGCTTTGTTTTTTAGTTGTTTCAGGAAACACTATACACTTCTCCCAAGTGGTTCTTGGCAATTTACATCCTGCCCATCAGCATAACAAGGCTCCCAGTTCTCCATGGCCTGTCCTGCCTTTCTGGATTTTACCCTTTTTTCAGATGGCCCTTTTGACCGGGGGGAAGTGAGACTTCATTGTAGTGCAGATTTCCTTTGCAAGCTTGCTTGGTTGGCCAAAAAGGGCATATGCGTTTTTTCCTGAATATATTCAGGAAAAAACGCATATGCCCTTTTTGGCCAAGTGCATCATTGTGGACGTTCTGCCTCTTTTCCTATGCTTTCAATGCAATTCCAGTCTACCTCCTGAAATCGGTTTCCTGCAATTCTGCCCCGCTTTCAAGTCCTCTTGGCAGCCTTACTTCAGTCTATTTTTGGACGATAGCTGTCATTTATAACTCTGCAGGTTTGTGAATTACAGTGCCCCTGAGCTCCTTTCTTCAACTCGCTTTCTTGTGACCTGGCCGCAACACCGCAGGATGGCTTCAGGCCCTAATCTGGTTCCGGCCCGGCATGCTGAGCCTTTGGTTAATTCCTCTTCCTGGTGGGAAATGAGAGTTGAATTTGCCCGTCCAGACACCTCCAGCTAGCCTCTCATTGGTTCTCGCTATTCCTGTTCATCTTCCGCAGAAATTGCAAACTGGGCCAAACAGGAGGTTAAAGGGACTGACTCTCCAAGTCGGGAGAGTGTTAGTAAAGCGTCTGGAATGTTGCACCCGAGTACCAGGGGAGGAAAACTGAGACATATTTGAACACGTCTCCCGTTCACATGGTTGATCATACTCTGGGTTCCACATGCATGTTTTAGCTGAAGGAAGAATACCTTAAACCTGGAGAGTTGAGACCCGTGTAATGGGTACCATGCAATATGACTTCAAAGGGTCTTCATTTGCTCACCGAACCTCTCCAATCCTATCACTGCTGCGTTTATGCCCCTGTACACACGCTTGATTCTCTTTTGGAGACATAGCAATCCATAGGTTTTAAGATACTTACTAGTCAGGTACATTCTTAGGCGTTTAATATGGGGTTTTGAGTCCATTTCGTTGAGCAAGGAGTAGCTCTTGTCTATTCCATATTTGGCTTAAGGAACTTTATCTGTGCTCATTTCAATCTCTGGTTTTATGCAGCACCCCAACTCACCTTTCCCCTTAAGCAAGCATAAGTTGGTTTTCTAAATTTGAGACCCTGTTCTGTTTTGGAATGCAGTTCCTGTGTAGCCAAGTTTACATTCCGTGTATTAGTGATATTTTATGATGTTTCTTTTTCTGTGTGACTTATTTCAGTTAGAATCATCATACCTGAATCCACTCATTGTGCTGCTAAGGGCCTGATGACACAGATTTCATTGCTGAGTGATATTGCTTTGTAAGTAAATACCACAACTTCTTTATCCATTTTTCACTTTCTGCGATGTTGAACTTGTACTGTAAACGAGGTTCTTGTAAACAGAGCCGTTCCAAACTTTGGGGTGGCTGTGTCTTTTTGATTTTAATTTCCCTAAGCTATAGGACCATAAGTGGAAGTGCCCTAGGTTCTGTTGCTTTGTTTTTTAGATGTTTCAGGAAACACCATACACTTCTCCCGAGTGGTGGTTGGCAAATTACATCCCGCCCATCAGCATAACAAGGCTCCCAGTTCTCCATGGCCTGTCCTGCCTTTCTGGATTTTACACTTTTTTCAGATGGCCCTTTTGACCGGGGGGAAGTGAGACTTCATTGTAGTGCAGATTTCCTTTGCAAGCTTGCTTGGTTGGCCAAAAAGGGCGTATGCGTTTTTTCCTGAATATATTCAGGAAAAAACGCATACGCCCTTTTTGGCCAAGTGCATCATTGTGGACGTTCTGCCTCTTTTCCTATGCTTTCAATGCAATTCCAGTCTACCTCCTGAAATCGGTTTCCTGCAATTCTGCCCCGCTTTCAAGTCCTCTTGGCAGCCTTACTTCAGTCTATTTTTGGACGATAGCTGTCATTTATAACTCTGCAGGTTTGTGAATTACAGTGCCCCTGAGCTCCTTTCTTCAACTCGCTTTCTTGTGACCTGGCCGCAACACCGCAGGATGGCTTCAGGCCCTAATCTGGTTCCGGCCCGGCATGCTGAGCCTTTGGTTAATTCCTCTTCCTGGTGGGAAATGAGAGTTGAATTTGCCCGTCCAGACACCTCCAGCTAGCCTCTCATTGGTTCTCGCTATTCCTGTTCATCTTCCGCAGAAATGGCAAACTGGGCCAAACAGGAGGTTAAAGGGACTGACTCTCCAAGTCGGGAGAGTGTTAGTAAAGCGTCTGGAATGTTGCACCCGAGTACCAGGGGAGGAAAACTGAGACATATTTGAACACGTCTCCCGTTCACATGGTTGATCATACTCTGGGTTCCACATGCATGTTTTAGCTGAAGGAAGAATACCTTAAACCTGGAGAGTTGAGACCCGTGTAATGGGTACCATGCAATATGACTTCAAAGGGTCTTCATTTGCTCACCGAACCTCTCCAATCCTATCACTGCTGCGTTTATGCCCCTGTACACACGCTTGATTCTCTTTTGGAGACATAGCAATCCATAGGTTTTAAGATACTTACTAGTCAGGTACATTCTTAGGCGTTTAATATGGGGTTTTGAGTCCATTTCGTTGAGCAAGGAGTAGCTCTTGTCTATTCCATATTTGGCTTAAGGAACTTTATCTGTGCTCATTTCAATCTCTGGTTTTATGCAGCACCCCAACTCACCTTTCCACTTAAGCAAGCATAAGTTGGTTTTCTAAATTTGAGACCCTGTTCTGTTTTGGAATGCAGTTCCTGTGTAGCCAAGTTTACATTCCGTGTATTAGTGATATCTTATGATGTTTCTTTTTCTGTGTGACTTATTTCAGTTAGAATCATCGTACCTGAATCCACTCATTGTGCTGCTAAGGGCCTGATGACATAGATTTCATTGCTGAGTGATATTGCTTTGTAAGTGAATACCACAACTTCTTTATCCATTTTTCACTTTCTGCGATGTTGAACTTGTACTGTAAACGAGGTTCTTGTAAACAGAGCCGTTCCAAACTTTGGGGTGGCTGTGTCTTTTTGATTTTAATTTCCCTAAGCTATAGGACCATAAGTGGAAGTGCCCTAGGTTCTGTTGCTTTGTTTTTTAGATGTTTCAGGAAACACCATACACTTCTCCTGAGTGTCTGTTGGCAATTTACATCCCGCCCATCAGCATAACAAGGCTCCCAGTTCTCAATGGCCTGTTGCCTTTCTGGATTTTACACTTTTTTCAGATGGCCTTTGGACCGGGGGGAAGTGAGACTTCATTGTAGTGCAGATTTCCTTTGCAAGCTTGCTTGGTTGGCCAAAAAGGGCGTATGCGTTTTTTCCTGAATATATTCAGGAAAAAACGCATACGCCCTTTTTGGCCAAGTGCATCATTGTGGACGTTCTGCCTCTTTTCCTATGCTTTCAATGCAATTCCAGTCTACCTCCTGAAATCGGTTTCCTGCAATTCTGCCCCGCTTTCAAGTCCTCTTGGCAGCCTTACTTCAGTCTATTTTTGGACGATAGCTGTCATTTATAACTCTGCAGGTTTGTGAATTACAGTGCCCCTGAGCTCCTTTCTTCAACTCGCTTTCTTGTGACCTGGCCGCAACACCGCAGGATGGCTTCAGGCCCTAATCTGGTTCTGGCCCGGCATGCTGAGCCTTTGGTTAATTCCTCTTCCTGGTGGGAAATGAGAGTTAAATTTGCCCGTCCAGACACCTCCAGCTAGCCTCTCATTGGTTCTCGCTATTCCTGTTCATCTTCCGCAGAAATTGCAAACTGGGCCAAACAGGAGGTTAAAGGGACTGACTCTCCAAGTCGGGAGAGTGTTAGTAAAGCATCTGGAATGCTGCACCCGAGTACCAGGGGAGGAAAACTGAGACATATTTGAACACGTCTCCCGTTCACATGGTTGATCATACTCTGGGTTCCACATGCATGTTTTAGCTGAAGGAAGAATACCTTAAACCTGGAGAGTTGAGACCCGAGTAATGGGTACCATGCAATATGACTTCAAAGGGTCTTCATTTGCTCACCGAACCTCTCCAATCCTATCACTGCTGCGTTTATGCCCCTGTACACACTCTTGATTCTCTTTTGGAGACATAGCAATCCATAGGTTTTAAGATACTTACTTGTCAGGTACATTCTTAGGCGTTTAATATGGGGTTTTGAGTCCATTTCGTTGAGCAAGGAGTAGCTCTTGTCTATTCCATATTTGGCTTAAGGAACTTTATCTGTGCTCATTTCAATCTCTGGTTTTATGCAGCACCCCAACTCACCTTTCCCCTTAAGCAAGCATAAGTTGGTTTTCTAAATTTGAGACCCTGTTCTGTTTTGGAATGCAGTTCCTGTGTAACCAAGTTTACATTCCGTGTATTAGTGATATCTTATGATGTTTCTTTTTCTGTGTGACTTATTTCAGTTAGAATCATCATACCTGAATCCACTCATTGTGCTGTTAAGGGCCTGATGACACAGATTTCATTGCTGAGTGATATTGCTTTGTAAGTAAATACCACAACTTCTTTATCCATTTTTCACTTTCTGCGATGTTGAACTTGTACTGTAAACGAGGTTCTTGTAAACAGAGCCGTTCCAAACTTTGGGGTGGCTGTGTCTTTTTCATTTTAATTTCCTTAAGCTATAGTACCATAAGTGGAAGTGCCCTAGGTTCTGTTGCTTTGTTTTTTAGTGTTTCAGGAAACACCATACACTTCTCCCAAGTGGTTCTTGGCAATTTACATCCCACCCATCAGCATAACAAGGCTCCCAGTTCTCCATGGCCTGTCCTGCCTTTCTGGATTTTACCCTTTTTTCAGATGGCCCTTTTGACCGGGGGGAAGTGAGACTTCATTGTAGTGCAGATTTCCTTTGCAAGCTTGCTTGTTTGGCCAAAAAGGGCGTATGCGTTTTTTCCTGAATATATTCAGGAAAAAACGCATACGCCCTTTTTGGCCAAGTGCATCATTGTGGACGTTCTGCCTCTTTTCCTATGCTTTCAATGCAATTCCAGTCTACCTCCTGAAATCGGTTTCCTGCAATTCTGCCCCGCTTTCAAGTCCTCTTGGCAGCCTTACTTCAGTCTATTTTTGGACGATAGCTGTCATTTATAACTCTGCAGGTTTGTGAATTACAGTGCCCCTGAGCTCCTTTCTTCAACTCGCTTTCTTGTGACCTGGCCGCAACACCGCAGGATGGCTTCAGGCCCTAATCTGGTTCCGGCCCGGCATGCTGAGCCTTTGGTTAATTCCTCTTCCTGGTGGGAAATGAGAGTTGAATTTGCCCGTCCAGACACCTCCAGCTAGCCTCTCATTGGTTCTCGCTATTCCTGTTCATCTTCCGCAGAAATTGCAAACTGGGCCAAACAGGAGGTTAAAGGGACTGACTCTCCAAGTCGGGAGAGTGTTAGTAAAGCGTCTGGAATGTTGCACCCGAGTACCAGGGGAGGAAAACTGAGACATATTTGAACACGTCTCCCGTTCACATGGTTGATCATACTCTGGGTTCCACATGCATGTTTTAGCTGAAGGAAGAATACCTTAAACCTGGAGAGTTGAGACCCGTGTAATGGGTACCATGCAATATGACTTCAAAGGGTCTTCATTTGCTCACCGAACCTCTCCAATCCTATCACTGCTGCGTTTATGCCCCTGTACACACGCTTGATTCTCTTTTGGAGACATAGCAATCCATAGGTTTTAAGATACTTACTAGTCAGGTACATTCTTAGGCGTTTAATATGGGGTTTTGAGTCCATTTCGTTGAGCAAGGAGTAGCTCTTGTCTATTCCATATTTGGCTTAAGGAACTTTATCTGTGCTCATTTCAATCTCTGGTTATATGCAGCACCCCAACTCACCTTTCCCCTTAAGCAAGCATAAGTTGGTTTTCTAAATTTGAGACCCTGTTCTGTTTTGGAATGCAGTTCCTGTGTAGCCAAGTTTCCATTCCGTGTATTAGTGATATCTTATGATGTTTCTTTTTCTGTGTGACTTATTTCAGTTAGAATCATCATACCTGAATCCACTCATTGTGCTGCTAAGGGCCTGATGACACAGATTTCATTGCTGAGTGATATTGCTTTGTAAGTAAATACCACAACTTCTTTATCCATTTTTCACTTTCTGCGATGTTGAACTTGTACTGTAAACGAGGTTCTTGTAAACAGAGCCGTTCGAAACTTTGGGGTGGCTGTTTCTTTTTCATTTTAATTTCCCTAATCTATAGGACCATAAGTGGAAGTGCCCTAGGTTCTGTTGCTGTGTTTTTTAGTTGTTTCAGGAAACACCATACACTTCTCCTAAGTGGTTCTTGGCAGTTGACATCCCGCCCATCAGCATAACAAGGCTCCCAGTTCTCCATGGCCTGTCCTGCCTTTCTGGATTTTACACTTTTTTCAGATGGCCCTTTTGACCGGGGGGAAGTGAGACTTCATTGTAGTGCAGATTTCCTTTGCAAGCTTGCTTGGTTGGCCAAAAAGGGCGTATGCGTTTTTTCCTGAATATATTCAGGAAAAAACGCTTACGCCCTTTTTGGCCAAGTGCATCATTGTGGACGTTCTGCCTCTTTTCCTATGCTTTCAATGCAATTCCAGTCTACCTCCTGAAATCGGTTTCCTGCAATTCTGCCCCGCTTTCAAGTCCTCTTGGCAGCCTTACTTCAGTCTATTTTTGGACGATAGCTGTCATTTATAACTCTGCAGGTTTGTGAATTACAGTGCCCCTGAGCTCCTTTCTTCAACTCGCTTTCTTGTGAGCTGGCCGCAACACCGCATGATGGCTTCAGGCCCTAATCTGGTTCCGGCACGGCACGCTGAGCCTTTGGTTAATTCCTCTTCCTGGTGGGAAATGAGAGTTAAATTTGCCCGTCCAGACACCTCCAGCTAGTCTCTCATTGGTTCTCGCTATTCCTGTTCATCTTCCGCAGAAATTGCAAACTGGGCCAAACAGGAGGTTAAAGGGACTGACTCTCCAAGTCGGGAGAGTGTTAGTAAAGCGTCTGGAATATTGCACCCGAGTACCAGGGTACGAAAACTGAGACATATTTGAACATGTCTCCCGATCACATGGTTGATCATACTCTAGGTTCCACATGCATGTTTTAGCTGAAGGAAGAATACCTTAAACCTGGGTAGTTGAGACCCGTGGAATGGGTACCATGCAATATGACTTCAAAGGGTCTTCATTTGCTCACCGAACCTCTCCAATCCTATCACTGCTGCGTTTATGCCCCTGTACACATGCTTGATTCTCTTTCGGAGACATAGCAATCCATAGGTTTTAATATACTTACTAGTCAGGTACATTCTTAGGCGTTTAATATGCGGTGTTGAGTCCATTTCGTTGAGCAAGGAGTAGCTCTTGTCTATTCCATATTTGGCTTAAGGAACTTTATCTGTGCTCATTTCAATCTCTGGTTTTATGCAGCACCCCAACTCACCTTTCCCCTTAAGCAAGCATAAGTTGGTTTTCTAAATTTGAGACCCTGTTCTGTTTTGGAATGCAGTTCCTGTGTAGCCAAGTTTACATTCCGTGTATTAGTGATATCTTATGATGTTTCTTTTTCTGTGTGACTTATTTCAGTTAGAATCATCGTACCTGAATCCACTCATTGTGCTGCTAAGGGCCTGATGACATAGATTTCATTGCTGAGTGATATTGCTTTGTAAGTGAATACCACAACTTCTTTATCCATTTTTCACTTTCTGCGATGTTGAACTTGTACTGTAAACGAGGTTCTTGTAAACAGAGCCGTTCCAAACTTTGGGGTGGCTGTGTCTTTTTGATTTTAATTTCCCTAAGCTATAGGACCATAAGTGGAAGTGCCCTAGGTTCTGTTGCTTTGTTTTTTAGATGTTTCAGGAAACACCATACACTTCTCCTGAGTGTCTGTTGGCAATTTACATCCCGCCCATCAGCATAACAAGGCTCCCAGTTCTCAATGGCCTGTTGCCTTTCTGGATTTTACACTTTTTTCAGATGGCCTTTTGACCGGGGGGAAGTGAGACTTCATTGTAGTGCAGATTTCCTTTGGAAGCTTGCTTGGTTGGCCAAAAAGGGCGTATGCGTTTTTTCCTGAATATATTCAGGAAAAAACGCATACGCCCTTTTTGGCCAAGTGCATCATTGTGGACGTTCTGCCTCTTTTCCTATGCTTTCGATGCAATTCCAGTCTACCTCCTGAAATCGGTTTCCTGCAATTCTGCCCCGCTTTCAAGTCCTCTTGGCAGCCTTACTTCAGTATATTTTTGGACGATAGCTGTCATTTATAACTCTGCAGGTTTGTGAATTACAGTGCCCCTGAGCTCCTTTCTTCAACTCGCTTTCTTGTGACCTGGCCGCAACACCGCAGGATGTCTTCAGGCCCTAATCTGGTTCTGGCACGGCACGCTGAGCCTTTGGTTAATTCCTCTTCCTGGTGGGAAATGAGAGTTAAATTTGCCCGTCCAGACATCTCCAGCTAGCCTCTCATTGGTTCTCGCTATTCCTGTTCATCTTCCGCAGAAATTGGAAACTGGGCCAAACAGGAGGTTAAAGGCGCTGACTCTCCAAGTGGGGAGAGTGTTAGTAAAGCGTCTGGAATGTTGCACCCGAGTACCAGGGTACGAAAACTGAGACATATTTGAACAGGTCTCCCGATCACATGGTTGATCATACTCTAGGTTCCACATGCAAGTTTTAGCTGAAGGAAGAATACCTAAAACCTGGGTAGTTAAAACCCGTGGAATGGGTACCATGCAATATGATTTCAAAGGGTCTTCATTTGCTCACCGAACCTCTCCAATCCTATCACTGCTGCGTTTATGCACCTGCACACATGCTTGATTCTCTTTCGGAGACATAGCAATCCATAGGTTTTAAGATACTTACTAGTCAGGTACATTCTTAGGCGTTTAATATGCGGTGTTGAGTCCATTTCGTTGAGCAAGGAGTAGCTCTTGTCTATTCCATATTTGGCTTAAGGAACTTTATCTGTGCTCATTTCAATCTCTGGTTTTATGCAGCACCCCAACTCACCTTTCCCCTTAAGCAAGCATAAGTTCGTTTTCTAAATTTGAGACCCTGTTCTGTTCTGTAATTCAGTTCCTGTGTAGCCAAGTTTCCATTCCGTGTATTACTGATATCTTATGATGTTTCTTTTTCTGTGTGACTTATTTCAGTTAGAATCATCATACCTGAATCCACTCATTGTGCTGCTAAGGGCCTGATGACATAGATTTCATTGCTGAGTGATATTGCTTTGTAAGTGAATACCACAACTTCTTTATCCATTTTTCACTTTCTGCGATGTTGAACTTGTACTGTAAACGAGGTTCTTGTAAACAGAGCAGTTCCAAACATTGGGGTGGCTGTGTCTTTTTGATTTTAATTTCCCTAAGCTATAGGACCATAAGTGGAAGTGCCCTAGGCTCTGTTGCTTTGTTTTTTAGATGTTTCAGGAAACACCATACACTTCTCCCGAGTGGTTGTTGCCAATTTACATCCCGCCCATCAACATAACAAGGCTCCCAGTTCTCCATGGCCTGTCCTGCCTTTCTGGATTTTACACTTTTTTCAGATGGCCCTTTTGACCGGGGGGAAGTGAGACTTCATTGTAGTGCAGATTTCCTTTGCAACCTTGCTTGGTTGGCCAAAAAGGGCGTATGCGTTTTTTCCTGAATATATTCAGGAAAAAACGCATACGCCCTTTTTGGCCAAGTGCATCATTGTGGACCTTCTGCCTCTTTTCCTATGCTTTCAATGCAATTCCAGTCTACCACCTGAAATCGGTTTCCTGCAATTCTGCCCTGCTTTCAAGTCCTCTTGGCAGCCTTACTTCAGTCTATTTTTGGACGATAGCTGTCATTTATAACTCTGCAGGTTTGTGAATTACAGTGTCCCTGAGCTCCTTTCTTCAACTCGCTTTCTTATGACCTGGCCGCAACACCGCAGGATGGCTTCAGGCCCTAATCTGGTTCCGGTACGGCACGCTGAGCCTTTGGTTATTTCCTCTTCCTGGTGGGAAATGAGAGTTAAATTTGCCCGTCCAGACATCTCCAGCTAGCCTCTCATTGGTTCTCGCTATTCCTGTTCATCTTCCGCAGAAATTGGAAACTGTGCCAAACAGGAGGTTAAAGGCGCTGACTCTCCAAGTGGGGAGAGTGTTAGTAAAGCGTCTGGAATGTTGCACCCGAGTACCAGGGTACGAAAACTGAGACATATTTGAACAGGTCTCCCGATCACATGGTTGATCATACTCTAGGTTCCACATGCATGTTTTAGCTGAATGAAGAATACCTAAAACCTGGGTAGTTGAAACCCGTGGAATGGGTACCATGCAATATGACTTCAAAGGGTCTTCATTTGCTCACCGAACCTCTCCAATCCTATCACTGCTGCGTTTATGCCCCTGTACACATGCTTGATTCTCTTTCGGAGACATAGCAATCCATAGGTTTTAAGATACTTACTAGTCAGGTACATTCTTAGGCGTTTAATATGCGGTGTTGAGTCCATTTCGTTGAGCAAGGAGTAGCTCTTGTCTATTCCATATTTGGCTTAAGGAACTTTATCTGTGCTCATTTCAATCTCTGGTTTTATGCAGCACCCCAACTCACCTTTCCCCTTAAGCAAGCATAAGTTGGTTTTCGAAATTTGAGACCCTGTTCTGTTCTGTAATTCAGTTCCTGTGTAGCCAAGTTTACATTCCGTGTATTACTGATATCTTATGATATTTCTTTTTCTGTGTGACTTATTTCAGTTAGAATCATCATACCTGAATCCACTCATTGTGCTGCTAAGGGCCTGATGACACAGATTTCATTGCTGCGTGATATTGCTTTGTAAGTAAATACCACAAATTCTTTATCCATTTTTCACTTTCTGCGATGTTGAACTTGTACTGTAAACGAGGTTCTTGTAAACAGAGCCGTTCCAAACATTGGGGTGGCTGTGTCTTTTTGATTTTAATTTCCCTAAGCTATAGGACCATAAGTGGAAGTGCCTTAGGTTCTGTTGCTTTGTATTTTAGATGTTTCAGGAAACACCATACACTTCTCCCCAGTGGTTGTTGGCAATTTATATCCCGCCCATCAGCATAACAAGGCTCCCAGTTCTCCATGGCCTGTCCTGCCTTTCTGGATTTTACACTTTTTTCAGATGGCCCTTTTGACCGGGGGGAAGTGAGACTTCATTGTAGTGCAGATTTCCTTTGCAAGCTTGCTTGGTTGGCCAAAAAGGGCGTATGCGTTTTTTCCTGAATATATTCAGGAAAAAACGCATACGCCCTTTTTGGCCAAGTGCATCATTGTGGACGTTCGGCCTCTTTTCCTATGCTTTCAATGCAATTCCAGTCTACCTCCTGAAATCGGTTTCCTGCAATTCTGCCCCGCTTTCAAGTCCTCTTGGCAGCCTTACTTCAGTCTATTTTTGGACGATAGCTGTCATTTATAACTCTGCAGGTTTGTGAATTACAGTGCCCCTGAGCTCCTTTCTTCAACTCGCTTTCTTGTGACCTGGCTGCAACACCGCAGGATGTCTTCAGGCCCTAATCTGGTTCCGGCACGGCACGCTGAGCCTTTGGTTAATTCCTCTTCCTGGTGGGAAATGAGAGTTAAATTTGCCCGTCCAGACACCTCCAGCTAGCCTCTCATTGGTTCTCGCTATTCCTGTTCATCTTCCTCAGAAATTGCAAACTGGGCCAAACAGGAGGTTAAAGGCGCTGACTCTCCAAGTGGGGAGAGTGTTAGTAAAGCGTCTGGAATGTTGCACCCGAGTACCAGGGGAGGAAAACTGAGACATATTTGAACACGTCTCCCGTTCACATGGTTGATCATACTCTAGGTTCCACATGCATGTTTTAGCTGAATGAAGAATACCTAAAACCTGGGTAGTTGAAACCCGAGGAATGGGTACCATGCAATATGACTTCAAAGGGTCTTCATTTGCTCACCGAACCTCTCCAATCCTATCACTGCTGCGTTTATGCCCCTGTACACATGCTTGATTCTCTTTCGGAGACATAGCAATCCATAGGTTTTAAGATACTTACTAGTCAGGTACATTCTTAGGCGTTTAATATGCGGTGTTGAGTCCATTTCGTTGAGCAAGGAGTAGCTCTTGTCTATTCCATATTTGGCTTAAGGAACTTTATCTGTGCTCATTTCAATCTCTGGTTTTATGCAGCACCCCAACTCACCTTTTCCCTTAAGCAAGGATAAGTTGGTTTTCGAAATTTGAGACCCTGTTCTGTTCTGTAATTCAGTTCCTGTGTAGCCAAGTTTACATTCCGTGTATTACTGATATCTTATGATGTTTCTTTTTCTGTGTGACTTATTTCAGTTAGAATCATCATACCTGAATCCACTCATTGTGCTGCTAAGGGCCTGATGACACAGATGTCATTGCTGAGTGATATTGCTTTTTAAGTAAATACCACAACTTCTTTATCCATTTTTCACTTTCTGCGATGTTGAACTTGTACTGTAAACGAGGTTCTTGTAAACAGAGCTGTTCCAAACTTTGGGGTGGCTGTGTCTTTTTGATTTTAAATTCCCTAAGCTATAGGACCATAAGTGGAAGTGCCCTAGGCTCTGTTGCTTTGTTTTTTAGATGTTTCAGGAAACACCATACACTTCTCCCGAGTGGTTGTTGGCAATTTACATCCCGCCCATCAGCATAACAAGGCTCCCAGTTCTCCATGGCCTGTCCTGCCTTTCTGGATTTTACACTTTTTTCAGATGGCCCTTTTGACCAGGGGGAAGTGAGACTTCATTGTAGTGCAGATTTCCTTTGCAAGCTTGCTTGGATGGCCAAAAAGGGCGTATGCGTTTTTTCCTGAATATATTCAGGAAAAAACGCATACGCCCTTTTTGGCCAAGTGCATCATTGTGGACGTTCTGCCTCTTTTCCTATGCTTTCAATGCAATTCCAGTCTACCTCCTGAAATCGGTTTCCTGCAATTCTGCCCCGTTTTCAAGTCCTCTTGGCAGCCTTACTTCAGTATATTTTTGGACGATAGCTGTCATTTATAACTCTGCAGGTTTGTGAATTACAGTGCCCCTGAGCTCCTTTCTTCAACTCGCTTTCTTGTGACCTGGCCGCAACACCGCATGATGGCTTCAGGCCCTAATCTGGTTCCGGCACGGCACGCTGAGCCTTTGGTTAATTCCTCTTCCTGGTGGGAAATGAGAGTTAAATTTGCCCGTCCAGACACCTCCAGCTAGTCTCTCATTGGTTCTCGCTATTCCTGTTCATCTTCCGCAGAAATTGCAAACTGGGCCAAACAGGAGGTTAAAGGGACTGACTCTCCAAGTCGGGAGAGTGTTAGTAAAGCGTCTGGAATATTGCACCCGAGTACCAGGGTACGAAAACTGAGATATATTTGAAGAAGTCTCCCGTTCACATGGTTGATCATACTCTGGGTTCCACATGCATGTTTTAGCTGAAGGAAGAATACCTTAAACCTGGAGAGTTGAGACCCGTGGAATGGGTACCATGAAATATGACTTCAAAGGGTCTTCATATGCTCACCGAACCTCTCCAATCCTATCACTGCTGCGTTTATGCCCCTGTACACATGCTTGATTCTCTTTCGGAGACATAGCAATCCATAGGTTTTAAGATACTTACTAGTCAGGTACATTCTTAGGCGTTTAATATGGGGTGTTGAGTCCATTTCGTTGAGCAAGGAGTAGCTCTTGTCTATTCCATATTTGGCTTAAGGAACTTTATCTGTGCTCATTTCAATCTCTGGTTTTATGCAGCACCCCAACTCACCTTTCCCCTTAAGCAAGCATAAGTTGGTTTTCTAAATTTGAGACCCTGTTCTGTTCTGTAATTCAGTTCCTGTGTAGCCAAGTTTCCATTCCGTGTATTACTGATATCTTATGATGTTTCTTTTTCTGTGTGACTTATTTCAGTTAGAATCATCATACCTGAATCCACTAATTGTGCTGCTAAGTGCCTGATGACACAGATTTCATTGCTGAGTGATATTGCTTTGTAAGTAAATACCACAACTTCTTTATCCATTTTTCACTTTCTGCGATGTTGAACTTGTACTGTAAACGAGGTTCTTGTAAACAGAGCCGATCCAAACTTTGGGGTGGCTGTGTCTTTTTGATTTTAATTTCCCTAAGCTATAGGACCATAAGCGCAAGTGCCCTAGGCTCTGTTGCTTTGTTTTTTAGATGTTTCAGGAAACACCATACACTTCTCCCGAGTGGTTGTTGGCAATTTACATCCCGCCCATCAGCATAACAAGGCTCCCAGTTCTCCATGGCCTGTCCTGCCTTTCTGGATTTTACACTTTTTTAAGATGGCCCTTTTGACCGGGGGGAAGTGAGACTTCATTGTAGTGCAGATTTCCTTTGCAAGCTTGCTTGGTTGGCCAAAAAGGGCGTATGCGTTTTTTCCTGAATATATTCAGGAAAAAACGCATACGCCCTTTTTGGCCAAGTGCATCACTGTGGACGTTCTGCCTCTTTTCCTATGCTTTCAATGCAATTCCAGTCTACCTCCTGAAATCGGTTTCCTGCAATTCTGCCCTGCTTTCAAGTCCTCTTGGCAGCCTTACTTCAGTCTATTTTTGGACGATAGCTGTCATTTATAACTCTGCAGGTTTGTGAATTACAGTGCCCCTGAGCTCCTTTCTTCAACTCGCTTTCTTTTGAGCTGGCCGCAACACCGCAGGATGGCTTCAGGCCCTAATCTGATTCCGGTACGGCACGCTGAGCCTTTGGTTATTTCCTCTTCCTGGTGGGAAATGAGAGTTAAATTTGCCCGTCCAGACACCTCCAGCTAGTCTCTCATTGGTTCTCGCTATTCCTGTTCATCTTCCGCAGAAATTGCAAACTGGGCCAAACAGGAGGTTAAAGGCGCTGACTCTCCAAGTGGGGAGAGTGTTAGTAAAGCGTCTGGAATGTTGCACCCGAGTACCAGGGGAGGAAAACTGAGACATATTTGAACACGTCTCCCGATCACATGGTTGATCATACTCTGGGTTCCACATGCATGTTTTAGCTGAAGGAAGAATACCTAAAACCTGGGTAGTTGAAACCCGTGGAATGGGTACCATGCAATATGACTTCAAAGGGTCTTCATTTGCTCACCGAACATCTCCAATCCTATCACTGCTGCATTTATGCCCCTGTACACATGCTTGATTCTCTTTCGGAGACATAGCAATCCCTAGGTTTTAAGATACTTACTAGTCAGGTACATTCTTAGGCGTTTAATATGCGGTGTTGAGTCCATTTCTTTGAGCAAGGAGTAGCTCTTGTCTATTCCATATTTGGCTTAAGGAACTTTATCTGTGCTCATTTCAATCTCTGGTTTTATGCAGCACCCCAACTCACCTTTCCCCTTAAGCAAGCATTAGTTGGTTTTCTAAGTTTGAGACCCTGTTCTGTTCTGTAATTCAGTTCCTGTGTAGCCAAGTTTCCATTCCGTGTATTACTGATATCTTATGATGTTTCTTTTTCTGTGTGACTTATTTCAGTTAGAATCATCATACCTGAATCCACTCATTGTGCTGCTAAGGGCCTGATGACACAGATGTCATTGCTGCGTGATATTGCTTTGTAAGTAAATACCACAACTTCTTTATCCATTTTTCACTTTCTGCGATGTTGAACTTGTACTGTAAACGAGGTTCTTGTAAACAGAGCCGTTCGAAACTTTGGGGTGGCTGTGTCTTTTTGATTTTAAATTCCCTAAGCTATAGGACCATAAGTGGAAGAGCCCTAGGCTCTCTTGCTTTGTTTTTTAGATGTTTCAGGAAACACCATAAACTTCTCCCGAGTGTTTGTTGGCAATTTACATCCAGCCCTTCAGCATAACAAGGCTCCCAGTTCTCCATGGCCTGTCCTGCCTTTCTGGATTTTACCCTTTTTTCAGATGGCCCTTTTGAACGGGGGGAAGTGAGACTTCATTGTAGTGCAGATTTCCTTTGCAAGCTTGCTTGGTTGGCCAAAAAGGGCGTATGCCTTTTTTCCTGAATATATTCAGGAAAAAACGCATACGCCCTTTTTGGCCAAGTGCATCATTGTGGACGTTCTGCCTCTTTTCCTATGCTTTCAATGCAATTCCAGTCTACCTCCTGAAATCGGTTTCCTGCAATTCTGCCCCACTTTCAAGTCCTCTTGGCAGCCTTACTTCAGTCTATTTTTGGACGATAGCTGTCATTTATAACTCTGCAGGTTTGTGAATTACAGTGTCCCTGAGCTCCTTTCTTCAACTCGCTTTCTTGTGACCTGGCCGCAACACCGCAGGATGGCTTCAGGCCGTAATCTGGTTCCGGCCCGGCATGCTGAGCCTTTGGTTAATTCCTCTTCCTGGTGGGAAATGAGTGTTAAATTTGCCCGTCCAGACACCTGCAGCTAGCCTCTCATTGGTTCTCGCTATTCCTGTTCATCTTCCGCAGAAATTGCAAACTGGGCCAAACAGGAGGTTAAAGGCGCTGACTCTCCAAGTGGGGAGAGTGTTAGTAAAGCGTCTGGAATGTTACACCCGAGTACCAGGGGAGGAAAACTGAGACATATTTGAACACGTCTCCCGATCACATGGTTGATCATACTCTGGGTTCCACATGCATGTTTTAGCTGAAGGAAGAATACCTAAAACCTGGGTAGTTGAAACCCGTGGAATGGGTACCATGCAATATGACTTCAAAGGGTCTTCATTTGCTCACCGAACCTCTCCAATCCTATCACTGCTGCGTTTATGCCCCTGCACACATGCTTGATTCTCTTTCGGAGACATAGCAATCTATAGGTTTTAAGATACTTACTAGTCAGGTACATTCTTAGGCGTTTAATATGCGGTGTTGAGTCCATTTCGTTGAGCAATGAGTAGCTCTTGTCTATTCCATATTTGGCTTAAGGAACTTTATCTGTGCTCATTTCAATCTCTGGTTTTATGCAGCACCCCAACTCACCTTTCCCCTTAAGCAAGCATAAGTTGGTTTTCTGAATTTGAGACCCTGTTCTGTTCTGTAATTCAGTTCCTGTGTAGCCAAGTTTACATTCCGTGTATTACTGATATCTTATGATGTTTCTTTTTCTGTGTGACTTATTTCAGTTAGAATCATCATACCTGAATCCACTCATTGTGCTGCTACGGGCCTGAGGACATAGATTTCATTGCTGAGTGATACTGCATTGTAAGTGAATACCACAACTTCTTTATCCATTTTTCACTTTCTGCGATGTTGAACTTGTACTGTAAACGAGGTTCTTGTAAACAGAGCCGTTCCAAACTTTGGGGTGGCTGTGTCTTTTTGATTTTAATTTCCCTAAGCTATAGGACCATAAGTGGAAGTGCCCTAGGCTCTGTTGCTTTGTTTTTTAGATGTTTCAGGAAACACCATACACTTCTCCGGAGTGTCTGTTGGCAATTTACATCCCGCCCATCAGCATAACAAGGCTCCCAGTTCTCCATGGCCTGTCCTGCCTTTCTGGATTTTACACTTTTTTCAGATGGCCCTTTTGACCGGGGGGAAGTGAGACTTCATTGTAGTGCAGATTTCCTTTGCAAGCTTGCTTGGTTGGCCAAAAAGGGCGTATGCGTTTTTTCCTGAATATATTCAGGAAAAAACGCATAAGCCCTTTTTGGCCAAGTGCATCATTGTGGACGTTCTGCCTCTTTTCCTATGCTTTCAATGCAATTCCAGTCTACCTCCTGAAATCGGTTTCCTGTAATTCTGCCCCGCTTTCAAGTCCTCTTGGCAGCCTTACTTCAGTCTATTTTTGGACGATAGCTGTCATTTATAACTCTGCAGGTTTGTGAATTACAGTGCCCCTGAGCTCCTTTCTTCAACTCGCTTTCTTGTGACCTGGCCGCAACACCGCAGGATGTCTTCAGGCCCTAATCTGGTTCTGGCACGGCACGCTGAGCCTTTGGTTAATTCCTCTTCCTGGTGGGAAATGAGAGTTAAATTTGCCCATCCAGACACCTCCAGCTAGTCTCTCATTGGTTCTCGCTATTCCTGTTCATCTTCCACAGAAATTGCAAACTGGGCCAAACAGGAGGTTAAAGGGACTGACTCTCCAAGTCGGGAGAGTGTTAGTAAAGCGTCTGGAATGTTGCACCCGAGTACCAGGGTACGAAAACTGAGACATATTTGAACACGTCTCCCGATCACATGGTTGATCATACTCTGGGTTCCACATGCATGTTTTAGCTGAAGGAAGAATACCTAAAACCTGGGTAGTTGAAACCCATGGAATGGGTACAATGCAATATGACTTCAAAGGGTCTTCATTTGCTCACCGAACATCTCCAATCCTATCACTGCTGCGTTTATGCCCCTGTACACATGCTTCATTCTCTTTCGGAGACATAGCAATCCATAGGTTTTAAGATACTTACTAGTCAGGTACATTCTTAGGCGTTTAATATGGGGTGTTGAGTCCATTTCGTTGAGCAAGGAGTAGCTCTTGTCTATTCCATATTTGGCTTAAGGAACTTTATCTGTGCTCATTTCAATCTCTGGTTTTATGCAGCACCCCAACTCACCTTTCCCCTTAAGCAAGCATAAGTTGGTTTTCTAAATTTGAGACCCTGTTCTGTTCTGTAATTCAGTTCCTGTGTAGCCAAGTTTCCATTCCGTGTATTACTGATATCTTATGATGTTTCTTTTTCTGTGTGACTTATTTCAGTTAGAATCATCATACCTGAATCCACTAATTGTGCTGCTAAGTGCCTGATGACACAGATTTCATTGCTGAGTGATATTGCTTTGTAAGTAAATACCACAACTTCTTTATCCATTTTTCACTTTCTGCGATGTTGAACTTGTACTGTAAACGAGGTTCTTGTAAACAGAGCCGATCCAAACTTTGGGGTGGCTGTGTCTTTTTGATTTTAATTTCCCTAAGCTATAGGACCATAAGCGCAAGTGCCCTAGGCTCTGTTGCTTTGTTTTTTAGATGTTTCAGGAAACACCATACACTTCTCCCGAGTGGTTGTTGGCAATTTACATCCCGCCCATCAGCATAACAAGGCTCCCAGTTCTCCATGGCCTGTCCTGCCTTTCTGGATTTTACACTTTTTTAAGATGGCCCTTTTGACCGGGGGGAAGTGAGACTTCATTGTAGTGCAGATTTCCTTTGCAAGCTTGCTTGGTTGGCCAAAAAGGGCGTATGCGTTTTTTCCTGAATATATTCAGGAAAAAACGCATACGCCCTTTTTGGCCAAGTGCATCACTGTGGACGTTCTGCCTCTTTTCCTATGCTTTCAATGCAATTCCAGTCTACCTCCTGAAATCGGTTTCCTGCAATTCTGCCCTGCTTTCAAGTCCTCTTGGCAGCCTTACTTCAGTCTATTTTTGGACGATAGCTGTCATTTATAACTCTGCAGGTTTGTGAATTACAGTGCCCCTGAGCTCCTTTCTTCAACTCGCTTTCTTTTGAGCTGGCCGCAACACCGCAGGATGGCTTCAGGCCCTAATCTGATTCCGGTACGGCACGCTGAGCCTTTGGTTATTTCCTCTTCCTGGTGGGAAATGAGAGTTAAATTTGCCCGTCCAGACACCTCCAGCTAGTCTCTCATTGGTTCTCGCTATTCCTGTTCATCTTCCGCAGAAATTGCAAACTGGGCCAAACAGGAGGTTAAAGGCGCTGACTCTCCAAGTGGGGAGAGTGTTAGTAAAGCGTCTGGAATGTTGCACCCGAGTACCAGGGGAGGAAAACTGAGACATATTTGAACACGTCTCCCGATCACATGGTTGATCATACTCTGGGTTCCACATGCATGTTTTAGCTGAAGGAAGAATACCTAAAACCTGGGTAGTTGAAACCCGTGGAATGGGTACCATGCAATATGACTTCAAAGGGTCTTCATTTGCTCACCGAACATCTCCAATCCTATCACTGCTGCATTTATGCCCCTGTACACATGCTTGATTCTCTTTCGGAGACATAGCAATCCCTAGGTTTTAAGATACTTACTAGTCAGGTACATTCTTAGGCGTTTAATATGCGGTGTTGAGTCCATTTCTTTGAGCAAGGAGTAGCTCTTGTCTATTCCATATTTGGCTTAAGGAACTTTATCTGTGCTCATTTCAATCTCTGGTTTTATGCAGCACCCCAACTCACCTTTCCCCTTAAGCAAGCATTAGTTGGTTTTCTAAGTTTGAGACCCTGTTCTGTTCTGTAATTCAGTTCCTGTGTAGCCAAGTTTCCATTCCGTGTATTACTGATATCTTATGATGTTTCTTTTTCTGTGTGACTTATTTCAGTTAGAATCATCATACCTGAATCCACTCATTGTGCTGCTAAGGGCCTGATGACACAGATGTCATTGCTGCGTGATATTGCTTTGTAAGTAAATACCACAACTTCTTTATCCATTTTTCACTTTCTGCGATGTTGAACTTGTACTGTAAACGAGGTTCTTGTAAACAGAGCCGTTCGAAACTTTGGGGTGGCTGTGTCTTTTTGATTTTAAATTCCCTAAGCTATAGGACCATAAGTGGAAGAGCCCTAGGCTCTCTTGCTTTGTTTTTTAGATGTTTCAGGAAACACCATAAACTTCTCCCGAGTGTTTGTTGGCAATTTACATCCAGCCCTTCAGCATAACAAGGCTCCCAGTTCTCCATGGCCTGTCCTGCCTTTCTGGATTTTACCCTTTTTTCAGATGGCCCTTTTGAACGGGGGGAAGTGAGACTTCATTGTAGTGCAGATTTCCTTTGCAAGCTTGCTTGGTTGGCCAAAAAGGGCGTATGCCTTTTTTCCTGAATATATTCAGGAAAAAACGCATACGCCCTTTTTGGCCAAGTGCATCATTGTGGACGTTCTGCCTCTTTTCCTATGCTTTCAATGCAATTCCAGTCTACCTCCTGAAATCGGTTTCCTGCAATTCTGCCCCACTTTCAAGTCCTCTTGGCAGCCTTACTTCAGTCTATTTTTGGACGATAGCTGTCATTTATAACTCTGCAGGTTTGTGAATTACAGTGTCCCTGAGCTCCTTTCTTCAACTCGCTTTCTTGTGACCTGGCCGCAACACCGCAGGATGGCTTCAGGCCGTAATCTGGTTCCGGCCCGGCATGCTGAGCCTTTGGTTAATTCCTCTTCCTGGTGGGAAATGAGTGTTAAATTTGCCCGTCCAGACACCTGCAGCTAGCCTCTCATTGGTTCTCGCTATTCCTGTTCATCTTCCGCAGAAATTGCAAACTGGGCCAAACAGGAGGTTAAAGGCGCTGACTCTCCAAGTGGGGAGAGTGTTAGTAAAGCGTCTGGAATGTTACACCCGAGTACCAGGGGAGGAAAACTGAGACATATTTGAACACGTCTCCCGATCACATGGTTGATCATACTCTGGGTTCCACATGCATGTTTTAGCTGAAGGAAGAATACCTAAAACCTGGGTAGTTGAAACCCGTGGAATGGGTACCATGCAATATGACTTCAAAGGGTCTTCATTTGCTCACCGAACCTCTCCAATCCTATCACTGCTGCGTTTATGCCCCTGCACACATGCTTGATTCTCTTTCGGAGACATAGCAATCTATAGGTTTTAAGATACTTACTAGTCAGGTACATTCTTAGGCGTTTAATATGCGGTGTTGAGTCCATTTCGTTGAGCAATGAGTAGCTCTTGTCTATTCCATATTTGGCTTAAGGAACTTTATCTGTGCTCATTTCAATCTCTGGTTTTATGCAGCACCCCAACTCACCTTTCCCCTTAAGCAAGCATAAGTTGGTTTTCTGAATTTGAGACCCTGTTCTGTTCTGTAATTCAGTTCCTGTGTAGCCAAGTTTACATTCCGTGTATTACTGATATCTTATGATGTTTCTTTTTCTGTGTGACTTATTTCAGTTAGAATCATCATACCTGAATCCACTCATTGTGCTGCTACGGGCCTGAGGACATAGATTTCATTGCTGAGTGATACTGCATTGTAAGTGAATACCACAACTTCTTTATCCATTTTTCACTTTCTGCGATGTTGAACTTGTACTGTAAACGAGGTTCTTGTAAACAGAGCCGTTCCAAACTTTGGGGTGGCTGTGTCTTTTTGATTTTAATTTCCCTAAGCTATAGGACCATAAGTGGAAGTGCCCTAGGCTCTGTTGCTTTGTTTTTTAGATGTTTCAGGAAACACCATACACTTCTCCGGAGTGTCTGTTGGCAATTTACATCCCGCCCATCAGCATAACAAGGCTCCCAGTTCTCCATGGCCTGTCCTGCCTTTCTGGATTTTACACTTTTTTCAGATGGCCCTTTTGACCGGGGGGAAGTGAGACTTCATTGTAGTGCAGATTTCCTTTGCAAGCTTGCTTGGTTGGCCAAAAAGGGCGTATGCGTTTTTTCCTGAATATATTCAGGAAAAAACGCATAAGCCCTTTTTGGCCAAGTGCATCATTGTGGACGTTCTGCCTCTTTTCCTATGCTTTCAATGCAATTCCAGTCTACCTCCTGAAATCGGTTTCCTGTAATTCTGCCCCGCTTTCAAGTCCTCTTGGCAGCCTTACTTCAGTCTATTTTTGGACGATAGCTGTCATTTATAACTCTGCAGGTTTGTGAATTACAGTGCCCCTGAGCTCCTTTCTTCAACTCGCTTTCTTGTGACCTGGCCGCAACACCGCAGGATGTCTTCAGGCCCTAATCTGGTTCTGGCACGGCACGCTGAGCCTTTGGTTAATTCCTCTTCCTGGTGGGAAATGAGAGTTAAATTTGCCCATCCAGACACCTCCAGCTAGTCTCTCATTGGTTCTCGCTATTCCTGTTCATCTTCCACAGAAATTGCAAACTGGGCCAAACAGGAGGTTAAAGGGACTGACTCTCCAAGTCGGGAGAGTGTTAGTAAAGCGTCTGGAATGTTGCACCCGAGTACCAGGGTACGAAAACTGAGACATATTTGAACACGTCTCCCGATCACATGGTTGATCATACTCTGGGTTCCACATGCATGTTTTAGCTGAAGGAAGAATACCTAAAACCTGGGTAGTTGAAACCCATGGAATGGGTACAATGCAATATGACTTCAAAGGGTCTTCATTTGCTCACCGAACATCTCCAATCCTATCACTGCTGCGTTTATGCCCCTGTACACATGCTTCATTCTCTTTCGGAGACATAGCAATCCATAGGTTTTAAGATACTTACTAGTCAGGTACATTCTTAGGCGTTTAATATGCGGTGTTGAGTCCATTTCCTTGAGCAAGGAGTAGCTCTTGTCTATTCCATATTTGGCTTAAGGAACTTTATCTGTGCTCATTTCAATCTCTGGTTTTATGCAGCACCCCAACTCACCTTTCCCCTTAAGCAAGCATAAGTTGGTTTTCTAAATTTGAGAACCTGTTCTGTTCTGTAATTCAGTTCCTGTGTAGCCAAGTTTACATTCCGTGTATTACTGATATCTTATGATGTTTCTTTTTCTGTGTGACTTATTTCAGTTAGAATCATCGTACCTGAATCTACTCATTATGCTGCTAAGGTCCTGATGACATAGATTTCATTGCTGAGTGATACTGCATTGTACGTAAGTACCACAAGTTCTTTATCCATTTTTCAATTTCTGTGATATTGAACTTGTACGGTAAACGAGGTTCTTGTAAACTGAGGCGTCCCAAACATTGGGGTGGCTGTGTCTTTTTGATTTTAATTTCCCTAAGCTATAGGACTATAAGTGGAAGTGCCCTAGGCTCTGTTGCTTTGTTTTTTAGATGTTTCAGGAAACACCATACACTTCTCCCCAGTGTCTGTTGGCAATTTACATCCCGCCCATCAGCATAACAAGGCTCCCAGTTCTCCATGGCCTGTCCTGCCTTTCTGGATTTTACACTTTTTTCAGATGGCCCTTTTGACCGGGGAGAAGTGAGACTTCATTGTAGTGCAGATTTCCTTTGCAAGCTTGCTTGGTTGGCCAAAAAGGGCGTATGCGTTTTTTCCTGAATATATTCAGGAAAAAACGCATACGCCCTTTTTGGCCAAGTGCATCATTGTGGACGTTCTGCCTCTTTTCCTATGCTTTCAATGCAATTCCAGTCTACCTCCTGAAATCGGTTTCCTGCAATTCTGCCCCGCTTTCAAGTCCTCTTGGCAGCCTTACTTCAGTCTATTTTTGGACGATAGCTGTCATTTATAACTCTGCAGGTTTGTGAATTACAGTGCCCCTGAGCTCCTTTCTTCAACTCGCTTTCTTTTGAGCTGGCCGCAACACTGCAGGATGGCTTCAGGCCCTAATCTGGTTCCGGCACGGCACGCTGAGCCTTTGGTTATTTCCTCTTCCTGGTGGGAAATGAGAGTTATATTTGCCCGTCCAGACACCTCCAGCTAGTCTCTCATTGGTTCTCCCTATTCCTGTTCATCTTCCGCAGAAATTGCAAACTGGGCCAAACAGGAGGTTAAAGGTGCTGACTCTCCAAGTGGGGAGAGTGTTAGTAAAGCATGTGGAATGTTGCACCTGAGTGCCAGGGGAGGAAAACTGAGACATATTTGAACACATCTCCCGTTCACACGGTTGATCATACTCTGGGTTCCACATGCATGTTTTAGCTGAAGGAAGAATACCTTAAACCTGGAGAGTTGAGACCCGTGGAATGGGTACCATGCAATATGACTTCAAAGGGTCTTCATTTGCTCACCGAACCTCTCCAATCCTATCACTGCTGCGTTTATTCCCCTGCACACACGCTTGATTCTCTTTTGGAGACATAGCAATCCATAGGTTTTAAGATACTTCCTAGTCAGGTACATTCTTAGGCGTTTAATATGGGGTGTTGAGTCCATTTCGTTGAGCAAGGAGTAGCTCTTGTCTATTCCATATTTGGCTTAAGGAACTTTATCTGTGCTCATTTCAATCTCTGGTTTTATGCAGCACCCCAACTCACCTTTCCCCTTAAGCAAGCATAAGTTGGTTTTCTAAATTTGAGACCCTGTTCTGTTCTGTAATTCATTTCCTGTGTAGCCAAGTTTCCATTCCGTGTATTACTGATATCTTATGATGTTTCTTTTTTTGTGTGACTTATTTCAGTTAGAATCATCATACCTGAATCCACTCATTGTGCTGCTAAGGGCCTGATGACATAGATTTCATTGCTGAGTGATACTGCATTGTACATAAGTACCTGAAGTTCTTTATCAATTTTTCACTTTCTGCGATGTTGAACTTGTACTGTAAACGAGGTTCTTGTAAACAGAGGCGTTCCATACTTTGGGATGGCTGTGTCTGTTTGATTTTAATTTCCCTAAGCTATAGGACCATAAGTGGAAGTGCCCTAGGCTCTGTTGCTTTGTTTTTTAGATGTTTCAGGAAACACCATACACTTCTCCAGAGTGGCTGTTGGCAATTTACATCCCGCCCATCAGCATAACAAGGCTCCCAGTTCTCCATGGCCTGTCCTGCCTTTCTGGATTTTACACTTTTCTCAGATGGCCCTTTTAACCAGTGGGAAGTGAGACTTCATTGTAGTGCAGATTTCCTTTGCAAGCTTGCTTGGTTGTACAAAAAGTGCATATGCGTTTTTTCCTGAATATATTCAGGAAAAAACACATACGCCCTTTTTGGCCAAGTGCATCATTGTCGACGTTCTGCCTCATTTCCTATGCTTTAAATGCAATTCCAGTCTACCTCCTGAAATCGGTTTCCTGCAATTCTGCCTTTCTTTCAATGCCTCTTCATAGCCTTTCCTCAATATCCTTTTTGAAAATTGTTGGCCTTTATAACTCTGCACGTTTTTGAATTGCAGTGGCCCTGAGCTCCATTTTTCAGCTCTTATTTTTGTGATCTTGCCTCATAACCGCAGGATTCCTTCAGGCCCTATTGTTCTTGTGGGACACCTTGCTGTGCCTTTGGTTAATTCTTCTTACTGATGTGAAATTAGAGTGACATGTGCCCATTGAAACCACTACATTAGTTTCTCACTGGTTCCCCCTAACCCATTCATCCTCCGCACTATCTGCAGACTGTGCGATACTGGGACTTAAAGGCATTGACTCTCCATGTGAGGTTGTTGTTAGTAAAGCGGCTGGAATGTCGATCCGGAGCCCCAGGAGAGGAACAATGAGGTGTGTTTTAGAAACCTTTCCTGATCATATGGTATACCAGTCGCTGGGTTTCCCAAGCATGGTTTAGCTGTAGGAAGATTCCCTTCAACCTGGAGTGTTGGGACCCTTGGAATGAGTAGCATGAAGTATTGCATTAAACTTTTGGCAGTTGCTCACCAAAGCTCACCAATCCTCTCAGCCCCAAGTGTCCAGCCTTATGTCTTATCCAGCTGTGGGTTTATATGTGGTCAATCCAGGTTGCATCACAGCCCCTGAGCGAATTTTGTAAGAATTTTTCTCTCTTTCATTGTTTCTGCGTTTTGTTTTTAAAATTTATTTCTATAATGGGGTTTAGCTCATCTTCACTGCTGTGTTTGTGCCGCTCTGCACACACTTGATTCCCTTATGGAGATATATCAATACATGGGTTTTAAGATTCTTATTACTCAGATATATTTCTCTGCGGTGTATAGGGTGTGTTGAGGCCAGTTCATTGAGCAAGGTGTAGATCTTGTCTAATACCTATTTGGTTTATTGAACGGTATCTGTGCTAATTTCAAACTCTGGTTTTATGCATCACCCCACCTCTCCTTTCCCCTTAAGCTGACATAAGTGTGTTTTCTAAATGTGAGACACTGTTCTGTTCTGTAATTCATTTCTTGTGCAGCCATATTTACCCTCCCTCTATAAGTGATATCTTATGATATGTTTCTTTTTCTGTTTGACTTATTTCAAGTAGTATTATCGGACCTAAATCCACTCTTTATCCTTCTACTAGCCTTATTACATTGATTTCATGGTGAAGAGATATTCCATTGTACATAAGTACCACATCTTCTTTATCCATTGTTCTCTTTCCTGGGATATTTAAGGTGTACTGAAGTTGAGGTTCTTGTAAACAGAGTAGCCCTAAACTGTGGTGTGCTTGTGTCTTGTTGATTTTTAGACTTCCCTAGATATACTCCCATGATTGGAAGTGTCCTATGCTCTGTAGCTCTGTTTTTTAGATGATTTAGGAACCACCATACACTCCTCCAGAGTGGCTCTCGGCAGTTCACACACTGCCCATCAGCGTATAAAGGCTCCCTGTTCTCCATGGCCTGTCCTGCATTTCTGGTTTTTACAATTTTTTAGGATGGCCCTTTTGACCGGTGGGAAGTGAGACTTCTTTGTTGTGCACATTTGCATTGCTTGCTTGGTTCCTTGCCCATAAGGTGCATATGCGTTTTTTCCTGGATATAATCAGGAAAAAACGCATACGCCCTTTTGGGCCAACTGCATCATTGTCGAAATTCTGCCGCTTTTCATGTGCTTTAAAGACGAGTCCAATCTATCTCTTGAAATCTGTTTCTTGCAATTCTGTCTTGCATTCAGATCCTCTTCTTTGCCTTACCTCAACATAATTTTGGAGGTTAGTTTTCATTTATAACTCTGCAGGTTTGTGAATTGCAGTGACCCTGAGCTCCATTTTTTAAGTTGCTCTTTTGTGAGCTGGCCTCAAACCCGCAGGATTGCTTCAGGCCCTATTTTGGCTCCAGCGAGGTGGGCTGAGCCTTTTTTTAATTCTTATTCTTAATGGGAAATTAGAGTGATATGTGCCCGTCCAAACCCCTACAACTATTCTCTCATTGGTTCCCCCTCTTCCTGTTCATCCTCCTCACAATTTGCAAAATGTGTGAAACAGAAGTTGAAATGTGCTGATTCTCCAAGTGGGGAGATTCTAAGTAGCGTGGCTGGAATGGTGAACAGGAGCACCAGGAGAGGATAAATGAGCTGCATTTTAGACACATCTCCCGATCACATGGTGTACAGTCCTCTGGGTTTTCCATGCATGTTTTAGCTGTAGGAAGATCCCTTGAACCTGCAGATTTCGGACCCATTGAATGGGCACCAGGTAGTATTACTTTAAAGGGTGTGCATTTCCTCACCCAAGCTCACATTTCTCTTAGCGCGAACAGTTTCCAGCCTTATGTCTCATCCTGCTGTGGGTCTAGACGTGTTCAATCCATGTTGCATCACCGTCCCTGAGGAAAAGTTGTAAGAGGTTTTCTCTGTCTCTCTGTCGTTTATTTTTTTCAATTTATTACTATATTGGTTACAGCTGATTTTCAAAGCTCTGTTTCTTGCTGCTGTACATCCACTTGATTCACGTACAGAGAGACATCAGTAAATTCTTTTTCAGATTCTTACCAGTCGTATATATTCTTTTCCGGTGACTTGAGTGTGCTGAGTGTAGTTCTTTTAGCTACCGTGTAGGCCTTGTTGATTATCAGTTTGGTATTTGGAATGGTATCTTTGCTAATTTCAACCTCCTGGATGATGCCTCACCCCTCCCCACCTTTCCCGTTTAGCAGCCTTATGCGTGTTTTCTACATATTTGACTATGTTTTTGTTTTGTAATTTATTTCATGTGTAGCCATTTTGGATTCCACCTTTAAGTGATATCTTATGATATGTGTCTTTTTCTTTTTGAATTATGTCACTTAGAATGATCATACGTAACTCCTCCGGAGTTGTTACAACTGGCCATATTTCATTGATTTCCAGGCTGAATAATATTCCACTCTACCTAAGTACCACATCTCTATCCATTTTTTCCCTCCAGAGACATTTAAGTTATATCCTAGTCGAGGATCTTTTAAACAGAGAGGGGGTAAACATTGGGGTGCCTGTGTCCTCTCGATTTTTGTTTTTCCCAAGATATACGCCCATGAGTGCAAGTGCCCTATGCTCTGTAGCTCATTTTTTAGATGCTTTAGTAAACACAATATACTTCTCCAGAATGGCCGTTGGCAATATACATTTCCACTATAAGTCTCACAGGGCTCCCTCTTCTCATTGCCCTGTCCTGCATTTCTGTTGTTTACGCTTTATGAGGATGGCTCTTGTGACTGATGCGAAGTGATATCTTTTGTAGTATTGATTTCCAGTGCCCACCTGTTTGGTTGGCTAAAAAAGTGTATGCCCTTTTCTTGAATATATACAGAAAAAAACGCATACACCCTTTTTGGCCAACTGCAATGTTGGCAATGTTCAGCTCCTTTTCTTGTGCTTAATGGCGAGTCCTTTCTACCTCCTCAAATCCCTTTCCTGCCATTCTCCCTTGCTTACAAGTCCTTTTCTCTGACTTTCCTCAAGACATTTTTCAGTGATGGATATTTTCAACTCTGCAGTTTCGTGAATTTTACTGCCCCTGAGTTCCATTGTTCAACTTGTGTTTATGGGAACTGGCCACAAAGCAGCAGGATTTCCTCAAGCCCTATACTGTTTCCATGGGCAACCCTAGCCTTTGGTCAATTCGTCTTCCTGATTGGAAATTAGAGTGACATGTGCCTGTCTGAACACCTAGGACTTGTCTCTCATTGTTCCTCATCCTTCCGCTTCATCCTCTGGACAAATTCCAAACTGTACGCAACAGGATGTTGACAGTGCTGACATCTCCAAGTGGGGAGACTGTTAGTAAAGACGCTGGAGGGGTGAACCCGAGCACCAGGAGATGAGGAGATGAGATGCCTTTTCCAAACTCTTCCCGATCAGACGGTATACTATCCTCTGGGTGTGACAGACATGTTTTAGCAGTAGGAAGAGTCCCATTCATGTAAGGAGAACACCAGGGCTTTTTCAAAATCAGTGTCTCCCCGAAACCCAAACTGGGGAATTTTTTAAGCTACGGCTACACATATGTTCATTAAGGGCCTTGGGAAGTAGGCAGAGTCCAAACTTTAGATGATTGAAGTCTTCAGGGTCAGAAGCACTCACCACCAGCTTCCCTTAGGCTACACTTTAACTGTCATTGATAGATGATGTCAATAAAAATATCTATTCTTTTTCAGATTATTTCCCCTTATAGGTTATTGCAAAATGTTGAGTGTAGTTCCCTGTGCTATACAGTAGTTCCTTGTTGATGATCTATTTTATACATAGCAGTGTGTATGTGTTAATCCCAAACTGTTAATTTATCCCTCCTCCCACCTTTCCCCTTTGGTAATAATAAATTATAAGATTTTATACTTCTCAGAAATGGGGGAGCTGAAAGAGAGGTATCATTTTCAATGGAAAAGCATTTAAAACAAGATTGAAGGTTTAACCAAGATTATTAGATGTACATCCTTGGAAAGAAATCACTTCGTTTCTCTAATATTGACCTGACAAATAAGACAAACCCTTTCACTGAACTTGCTTATAATAAAGTGATGGAAATATCAAATGGAAGTGTTAGAAACATCTTATTTTACCCGAGCCTTATACACTGTTCTATGTTAACTACAGTTTGGCTCACACATCTGTTCATTGAGGTTACAATAGTCTCAATTTCTGTTACTGATCCTCCAGAGTGGACCCCAACAAGTGTTCCCCTGCCCAGTGTCATTGGGGCCAACAGATCGAGACTGAGTTTGGTTCACAAGCAAAGGAAACTTTATATTTTGATCAGAGAATGGAGAGGTGAGAGCATGCACTACCCCGTGGGCTGTGGGCTGGGCTGCTGTGTAGAGATCCTGTCAGAGTCATTGGGAGGGAGGGGACAGAGCTTTCAAGGGCTGGGTTGGCTGCAGCTCAGGCTCTATATCGTGGAGTCTGCACTGGGCCCCAGGAGCTGAGGTGTCGACCCAGCCATTCTGCACTAGGAAATCTGGTCTGAAGTGGCGGGTGTGGAGTCTCTGCATGCGAGACCCTAGGAGTACGTGAAATTAGACAAAGCACAAAGGATAAAAAAGTTAGACTTGACTTTATTGCACAGATTCTATTTTTATCTCCCAGGGATTTTTAATGGGCTTTGCTGGGGACAAACCCCTCCTCTGCCTTTTGTCCCGTTCCTCATTCTTGGAGTTCTGAGGGTGCAGACCCTTCTTCTGTAACTGCTGAGTGCTGAGTTGGGAGCCCTCATACCCAGGGGCGAGGGTCAGAACTTCTCCCCAGCAGCCTCCAGGTGACGTTGATTTTCCCCAGGCCCCCTGCCTCCTTGCTCGTCCACCTGAACACCAGCATTGGAAGTGTTATAGATTCTAATGACCTTTAAGGGTCCAGGAAAGAGATGTGCAGAGACGTTGTGGGGGCCGGTTTCACCCCGCCCCACATTTGTTCGGCCACCTTAGGCTGACCGTTTCTGCCAGCCTAGATGCTCTGACCAGTAGTCTGTGCTTTCTTCAATTAGGCCCCTGAATTAACGTACAAACAGCACCAGGTGTCAGAGCCCTGCCCGCTCAACTCCCAGACAGTCCAGGGTCAGTGGTGATCAAGGACCATGATGGCCACTGAGTCAACAGCCTTTTGAAGTAAACAGGAGTCCAGCCGGTCTTATTGGCCACCATCATCACGGTGTCTGTAGGCTTTTCTATAGTGACAGTGTGATATACGGTTCCCCCGCCAATATTATTAGCTCCCCTCTGGGTGCAGTAAGTCCTGCAAGCAGTAGTCTACTGTTTTGGGACACACTCTTGTTGTTTTATGAGAAAAACTCCAGGTCAAGTGATGTTCACACGAGTCGTCATGGTGCCCTGTTGCCCCCGGTTATCTCTCTGGATGTTGGAGTTGGAAGGCCTCCTCACTCGAGGTCGGTGTGCCAATGGAACGAACCCTGCAACTTCAGGGCATGGTTGGTGGTTAGGATCACCACGTGGGGTCCTTTTCCCTTAGGAGGGAGGTGGCCTTTTGGGCTGCTGATTTCCAGGTTTTTAGATACCGCCAGTATCTTGGCCAGATGTGGCAGTGGGTCAAGCCCCTTGGTGACCATAGTTTATCCTACCTGGATGGCATTCTTGCATTGTTCCATTTCAAGTGGTCCCAGTTTTTGCACTAATTCTCCAATGGCGATTCACCTTTCACCGGGAATGTAAAGGTCAAAGGGTTTAGCTAAATTAGGGAGTTCCAGGGCAAGGGTCTGAATTGACTGCTCTTTCCATTCTTGAAAGGCCACTTCTGGATTCTATTCAAAAGGATCATCATCTTTTCCTTTCAGTGTTTCATATAGAGGCCCAGCTAGTAGACTGTAGTTAGGGATCCAGAAGCAGCAAACCCTGGCCTCCCCAGGAACCCCTAAGCTGTCTTCTAGTTTTAGAAAGGGGTAAGGCTGAAAATGGTTTCTTCCCTTTCCTGGGATGGGCTTCTCTGACCTTCTGTGAGAATGAAGCCCAGGCAGGTCACCGCAGTCTGTGATATTTGAGCTTCTTTTTGGACGACTTCTATCCTTTATTGGCTTGGTAGTTCAGAGGCCTCCTTAGTAGGGCTGGCGATCAGAATGTCATCTGCGTATTGAAGGAGGGTTTCCTTTTCCAGAGGTAGAACTTTTAGGTCTTTAGCTAAGCTTTCCCCAAAGACGGTGTGGGAATTTTTGCACCCTTGGGGCAAGACGGCCCGGAAGTATTGTTTTAGTTGTATGTTGAGTCCTGCCACTCACAAGCCAAAATTTCTTGTGACTCTGGGACTAATGGAATACAAAAGAAGGCATCATTGAAGACTAATACAGAATACCATGTCCTGGTGGTTGGTAGAATGACCAGCAGGGTGTAGGAATTAGGAGCAGCTGGAGGTATATCCTCGGTGGCTTCACTGACTGTCCTGACATTCTTTACCAGGTCCCCAGCAGCCCATGGGGCTCTCGTGGTCAGACCAATCCCCGGATACAGAGCTACCCTTGCAGGTACCGTGGCAGGGCTGGGCACACAGGAACCGTGCACACAGCCCTCATTGCAGAGCACCCCCAGCTCACCTGTCACTCAGAGCTGACACAGAGCACCTCAGAGCAGGACTTGAACTAACAAACAGCAGCTGCGACAGGTCTGTGACCCTGGTCATCACTCTGTACGGCCTCCCTCCACCTGGTCTTCCAGAGACTTCCACTGCACCCGGGGCACCAGGCCTCTGTCTCCAACCACCACCCACCCCTCCTCTCCCTGACTCCTGGGTTCCTCTCATTAGGAGAGTGTTTTCTTGAAGTTGTCTCCCACTCATGGGCCAGATAAAATGATTAGAAAACAAGCCAAAGCTGCAGCCCCTTGTCTATCTTGACTCTCAGGAGCCCACACCTGTTCCTTGGACCTGGCCGGTTCAGCAAGTTCCATTTTCTGCAACTGTGAGCCCCTGAGGGGTGATGATTGGCTGACCTGGGCAGCCTTACCGTGCCGGCCAGCCCTCCCCAGGTGTGCCTGGGTTGAGATCAATATAAATACCACTCCAGGCAGCAAGAGCCCCTGCAGCCGTGCCTGACGCCATTTTCTCTGCCCTGTCAGCAGTCTCGGGGCTGGGCTGGTGGGAGGGAGTGAGAGGCCACAGCTTTGTGGGTGGCCCAGTGTGAGTGGGGCTCTGTTGGACTTTCTGCAGCAGTTGCCAGGCTGCCACCTGCTAAGGAAGAGGATGTGTCACCCATACCTGCTGCTGGAATTTCTCCCTGGGCAGAGGTGAGGAAGGAAAAAAGCAGTGGGGGCAGGGACAGGACGGGTATCTCAGGCAGGGAAATGGAAATCTTCCAGAAGAGCACCCAGGGCCAGTACCATCCTGGCTGGCCTGCAGGCACCAAGTCGGCTGGCATGCTGTCACTCGTGTGGCTCCATGGCCCTTCCTCTAGGCTTTCAAGTCCTTGTACATATTCAGGTGTTTTACCTGGGAAGGTTGGGAACAGTTCAGCAGCAGCTGGCCTGGGGCTCATCTCACGTTTACTCACAGATGCCTCGGCACGGTCCCCCAGGCTTGTAATGAGGACACTCCTTGCGGGGGGGCTGCTGGCTGCATGCGAGATGATTCCCCACCTCTGACCAACTTCAGAATTGTCTACCACTGAAGCAAGTGCCCTGATAGGGTTTTCATCTGTATAACTGGTGGGTTCTGTTTTGTTTTTTCTTTTTTGTTTCAAGGTAGGTTTTATTCCTCTTTTTTGTACTTATGGATGTAAGCATGGAAATAATTCATTCATATAAATACATGTATGTGAAGGGAATAACTTTTTTCCGTTTTTTAAAAAATTTTATTTTTCATTTTATTTTATTTATTTTTATACAGCAGGTTCTTATTGGTTATCTATTTTATACATATAAATGTATACATGTCAATCCCAATCTCCCAACTCCTCCCACCGCCACCCCCCCCATGGTTTTCCCCTCTTTGTGTCCATACATTTGTTCTCTACATCTGTGTCTCTATTTCTGCCCTTCAAACTGGTTCATCTGTACCATTTTTCTAGGTTCCACATATATGCGTTAATATACAATATTTGTTTTTCTCTCTCTGACTTACTCCACTCTGTATGACAGTCTCTAGATCCATCGACGTCTCTACAAATGACACAATTTCATTCCTTTTTATGGCTAATAGTCCATTTTATATATGTACCACATCTTTATCCATTCGTCTGTCTGTGGGCATTTAGGTTGCTTCCATTACCTGGCTATTGTAAATAGTGCTGCAATGAACATTGTGGTGAATGTGTCTTTTTGATTTATGGTTTTCTCTGGGTATATGCCCAGTAGTGGGTTGCTGGATCATATGGTAATTCTATTTTTAGTTTTTTAAGGAACCTCCATACTGTTCTCCATAGTGACTATCAATTTACATTCCCACCAATCGTGGAAGAGGGTTCCTTTTCTCCACACCCTCTCCAGCATTTGTTGTTTGTAGATTTTCTGATGATGCCCATTCTAACAGGTGTGAGGTGATACCTCATTGTAGTTTTGATTTGCATTTCTCTAATAATTAGTGATGTAGAGCAGCTTTTCATGTGCTCCTTGGCCATCTCTACATCTTTTTGGAAGAAATGTCTATTTAGATCTTCTGCCCATTTTTGTATTGGGTTGTTTGTTTTTTTAATATTGAGCTGCATCAGCTGTTTATATATATTGGAGATTAATCCTTTGTCCATTGATTCAGTTGCAAATATATTCTCCCATTCTGAGGGTTGTCTTTTTGTGTTTGTAGTTTCCATTGCTTTGCAAAAGCTTTTACGTTTCATTAGGTCCCATTTGTTTAGTTTTCTTTTTTATGTCATTACTCTAGGAGGTGGATCAAAAAAGATCTTGCTGTGATTTATGTTAGAGTATTCTTCCTATGTTTTCCTCTAAGAGTTTTATACTGTCCGGTCTTACATTAAGGTCTCTAATCCATTTTGAATTTATTTTTGTGTATGGTGTTAGGGGGTGTTCTAATTTCATTCTTTTACATGTAGCTGTCCATTTTTCCCAGCACCACTGATTGAAGACACTGTCTTTTCTCCATTGTATAGTCTTGCCTACTTTGTCATAGATTAGTTGACCATAGGTGTGTAGGTTTATCTCTGGGCTTCTTTCTTTTTTATTTTCCTTTTACACCTTTATTGGAGTATAATTGCTTTACAATGGAGTGTTAGTTTCTGCTGTATAACAAAGTGAGTCAATTATACATATACATATATCACCATATCCCCTCCCTCTTACATCTCCCTCCCACCCTCCACATCCCACCCCTTTAGGTGGTCGCAAAGCACCGAGCTGATCTCCCTGTGCTATGTGGCTGCTTCCCAGTAGCTATCGATGTTACATTTGGTAATGTATATATGTCCATGGCACTCTCTCACTTCGTCCCAGCTTACCCTTCCCCCTCCCCGTGTCCTCAAGTCCTTTCTCTATGTCTGTGTCCTTAATCCTGTCCTGCCCCTAGGTTCTTCATAAACTTTTTTCTTTAGATTCCATATATCTCTGTTAGTACACGGTATTTATTTTTCTCTTTCTGACTTACTTCACTGTGTAGGACAGACTCTAAGTCCATCCCCCTCACTACAAATAACTCAGTTTTGTTTCTTTTTATGGCTGAGTAATATTCCATTTATATATGTGCCAGATATTCTTTATCCATTTATCTGTCGATGGACACTTAGGTTGCTTCCATGTCCTGGCTATTGTAAGTAGAACTGCAATGAACATTGTTGTATATAACTCTTTTTGAATTATGGTTTTCTCAGGGCAAATGCCCAGTAGTTGGATTGCTGGGTCGTATGGTACTTCTATTTTTAGTTTTTTCAGGAACCTCTATACTGTTATCCCTAGTGGGTATAGCAATTTACATTCCCAGCAACAGTGCAAGAACGTTCCCTTTTCTCCAGTAAATGCCTCTCCAGCATTTATTGTTTGTAGATTTTTTGATGATTGCCATTCTGACTGCTGGGAGTTGATACCTCACTGTAGTTTTGATTTGCATTTCTCTAATGATTAGTGATGTTCAGCATCCTTTCACGTGTTTATTGGCAATCTGTATATCTCCTTTGGAGAAATGTCTATTTAGGTCTTCTGCCCATTTTTGGATTGTGTTGTTTGTTTTTGTGATATTGAGCTACACGAGCTGCTTGTAAATTTTGGAGATTAATCTTTTGTCATTTGCTTCATTTGAAAACATTTTCTCCCATTCTGAGGGTTGTATTTTCGTCTTGTTTATGTTTTCCTTTGCTGTGCAAAAGCTTTGAAGTTTCATTAGGTCCCATTTGTTTATTTTTGTTTTTATTTCCACTTCTCTAGGAGGTGGGTCAAAAAGGATCTTGCTGTGATTTATGTCATAGAGTGTTCTGCCTATGTTTTCCTCTAATAATTTTATAGTGTCTGGTCTAACATTTAGATCTCTAATTCATTTTGAGTTTATTTTTGTGTATGGTGTTATGGAGTGTTCTAATTTCATTCTTTCACGTGTAGTTGTCCAGTTTTCCCAGCACCACTTACTGAAGAGACTGTCTTTTCTTCATTGTATATCTTTGCCTCCTTTGTCATAGATGAGTTAGCCATAGGTACGTAGGTTTATCTCTGGGCTTTCTATCTTGTTCAATTGATCTATATTTCTGTTTTTGTGCCAGTACCATATAGTCTTGATTAATGTAGCTTTGTAGTATAGTCTGAAGTTAGGAAGTCTGATTCCTCCAGCTCTTTTAATTTCCCTCAAGACTGCTTTGGCTATTCGGGGTCTTTTGTGTCTCCATACAAATTTCAAGATTTTTTTGTTCTAGTTCTGTAGAAAATGCCAGTGGTATTTGATAGGGATTGCATTGAATCTGTAGCTTGCTTTGGGTACTATAGTCATTTTCACAATATTGATTCTTCTAATCCAAGAACATGGTTTATACCTCCATATGTTTATATCATCTTTGATTTCTTTCAGCAGTGTCTTATAGTTTTCTGAGTACAGGTCTTTTACCTCCTTATGTAGGGTCATTCCTCCGTATTTTATTCTTTTTGTTGCAATGGTGAATGAGATTGTTTCCTTAATTTCTCTTTCTGATCTTTCATTGTTAGTGTATAGGAATGCAAGAGATTTCTGTGCATTAATTTTGTATCCTGCAACTTTACCAAATTCATTGATTAGCTCTGGTAGTTTTCTGGTGGCATCTTTAGGATTCACTATGTGTAGTATCGTGTCATTTGCAAACAGTGACAATTTTACTTCTTCTTTTCCAATTTGTATTCCTTTTATTTCTTTTTCTTCTCTGATTACTGTGTCTAGGACTTCCAAAAACTATGTTGAGTAATAGTGGTGAGAGTGGACATCCTTGTCTTGTTCCTGATCTTAGAGGAAATGCTTTTAGTTTTTCACTATTGAGAATGATGTTTGCTGTGGGTTTGTCATATACTGCCTTTATTATGTTGAGGTAGATTCCCTCTATGCCCACTTTTTGGAGACTTTTAATCATAAATTGGTGTTGAATTTTGTCAAAAGCTTTTCCTGCATCTATTGGGATGATCATATTTTTATTCTACAATTTGTTAATATGGTGTATCACATTGATTGATTTGTGTATATTGAAGAATTCTTGCATCCCTGGGATAAACCCCACCTGATCATGGTGCATGATCCTTTTAATGTGTTGTTTAATTCTGTTTCCTAGTATTTTGTTGAGGATTTTTACATCTATATTAATCAGTGATATTGGTCTTTAATTTTCTTTTTCTGTAGTATCTTTGTCTGGTTTTGGTATCAGGGTGATTGTGGCCTCATATAATGAGTTTGGGAGTGTTCCTTCCCCTGAAAAGTTCTGAAGAGTTTGAGAAGATTGGGTGTTAGCTCTTGTCTAAATGTTTGATAGAATTCACTTCTGATGCCATCTCGTTCTGGACTTTTGTTTGTTGGAAGATTTTTAATCACACTTTCAATTTCATTACTTGTGATTGGTCTGTTCATATTTTCTATTTCTTCCCGGTTCAGTCTTGGAAGGTTATACCTTTCTAAGAATTTGTCCATTTCTTCCAGGTTGTCCATTTTATTGGCATAGAGTTGCTTGTAGAGGTCTCTTAGGATGCTTTGTATTTCTGTGGTGTCTGTTACAACTTCTCCTGTTTCATTTCTAATTTTATTGATTTGAGTCCTCTCCCTCTTTTACTTGAGTCTGGCTAAAGGTTTATCATTTTTGTTTATCTTCTCAAAGAACCAGCTTTTAGTTTTATTGATCTTTGCTATTGTTTTTATTTCATTTATTTCTGCTCTGATCTTTATGATTTCTTTCCTTCTATTAACTTTGGGTTTTGTTCTTCATTCTCTAGTTCCTTTAGGTGTAGGGTTAGATTGTTTATTTGAGATTTTTCTGGTTTCTTGAGGTAGGCTTTTATTGCTATAAACTTCCCTCTTAGAACTGTTTTTGCTGCATCCCATAGGTTTTGGATCATCGTGTTTTTGTTGTCATTTGTCTCTAGGTATTTTTTGATTTCCTCTTTGATTTCCTCAGTGATCTCTTGGTTATTTAGAAATGTATTGTTTAGCCTCCATGTGTTTGTTTTTTACGTTACTTTCCCTGTAATTGATTTCTAATCTCATAGCATTGTGGTCGGAACAGCTGCTTGATATGATTTCAGTTTTCTTAAATTTACTGAGGCTTTATTTGTGACCCAAGATGTGATCTATCCCGGAGAATGTTCCGTGTGCCATTGAGAAGAACTTGTAGTCTGCTGTTTTTGGATGGAATGTCCTATAAATATCCATTAAATCTATCTGGTCTATTGTGTCATTTAAAGCTTGTGTTTCCTTATTAATTTTCTGTCTGGATGATCTCCATTGGTGTAAGTGAGGTGTTAAAGTCCCTTGCTATTATTGTGTTACTGTTGATTTCCTCTTTTATAGCTGTTAGCAGTTGCCTTATGTATTGAGGTGTTCCTGTGTTGGGTACATATATATTTATAATTGTTATATCTTGGATTGATCCCTTGATCATTATGTAGTGTCCTTCCTTGTCTCTTGTAACATTCTTTATTTTAAAATCTATTTTATCTGATATGAGTATTGCTACTCCAGCTTTCTTTTGATTTTCATTTGCATGGAATATATTTTTCCATCCTCTCACTTTCAGTCTGTATGTGTCCCTAGGTCTGAAATGGGTCTCTTGTAGACAGCATATATATGGATCTTGTTTTTGTATCCATTCAGTGAGCCTGTGTCATTTGGTTGGAGCATTTAATCCATTCACGTTTAAGGTAATTATCAATATGTATGTTCCTATTATTATTTTCTTAATTGTTATGGGTTTGTCTTAGTGGGTCCTTTTCTTCTCTTGTGTTTCCCACTTAGAGAAGTTCCTTTAGCATTTGTTGTAGAGCTGGTTTCGTGGTGCTGAATTCTCTTAGCTTTTGCTTGTCTGTAAAGCTTTTGATTTCTCCATCAAATCTGAATGAGATACTTGCTGGGTGGAGTACTCTTGGTGGTAGGTTCTTCCCTTTCATCACGTTAAATTTATCATGCCACTCCCTTCTGGCTTGTAGATTTTCTGCTGAGAAATCAGCTGTTAACCTTATGGGAATTCCGTTGTATGTTGTCATTTTTCCCTTGTTGCTTTCAATAATTTTTCTTTGTCTTTAATTTTTTCAATTTGATTACTGTGTGTCTCGGCATTTTTCTCCTTTGGTTTATCCTGCCTGGGACTCTCTGCGCTTCGTGGACTTCGGTGGCTATTTCTTTTCCCATGCTAGGGAAGTTTTCAACTATAATCTCTTCAGATATTTTCTCGAGTCCTTTCTCTCTCTGTTCTCCATCTGGGACCCCTATAATGCGAATGTTGTTGCATTTAATGTTGTCCCAGAAGTCTCTTAGGTTGTCTTCATTTATTTTCATTCTTTTTCTTTATTTTGTTCCATGGCAGTGATTTCCACCTTTCTGTCTTCCAGGTCACTTATCCGTTCTTCTGTCACAGTTATTCTGCTACTGATTCCTTCTAGTGTATTTTTCATTTCAGTTATTGTATTGTTCATCTCTGTTTGTTTGTTCTTTAATTCTTCTAGGTGTTTGTTCCTTAATTCTTCTAGGTCTTTGTTAAGCATTTCTTGCATCTTCTCGATCTTTGCCTCCATTATTTTTCTAAGGTTTTGGATCATCTTCACTATCATTATTCTGAATTCTTTTACTGGAAGGTTACCTATCCCCACTTCATTTCGTTGTTTTTCTGAGGATTTATCTTGTTCCTTGATCTGGTATAAAGTCCTCTGCCTTTTCATTTTCTCTATCTTTCTGTGAATGTGGTTTTCCTTCCACAGGCTGCAGAATTGTAGTTCTTCTTGCTTCTGCTGTCTGCTCTCCAGTGATTGAGTCTATCTGAGAGGCTTGTGCAAGCTTCCTTATGCGAGGGACTGGTGGTGGGTAGAGCTGGGTGTTGTTCTGGTGGGCAGAGCTTTAATCTGCTTGTCTGTGGATTAAATAAAAGTTTAATAAAAAGTTTAATCCACTTGTCTGCTAATGCATGGGGCTGGGTTCCCTCCCTGTTGGTTGTTTGGACTGAGGCGACCCAGCACTGGAGCCTACCTTGCTCTTGGTGGGGCTAATGGTGGACTCTGGGAGAGTTCACGCCAAGGAGTATTTCCCAGAACTTCTGCTGTCAGTGTCGTTGTCCCCATGGTGAGCTGCAGCCACACCCCACCTCTGCAGGAGACCCTCTAAAACTAGCAGCTAGGTATGATCATTCACCTACGGGGTGACTGCTCCTTCCCTTGGGTCCTGATGTGCACACTACTTTGTGTGTGTCCTCCAAGAGTGGAGTCTCTGTTGAGACTCTGAGTCTCTGAATGCAGTTGAGACTCTGAGTGGAGTCGCACAGACTCTGGGTCCTGTGAAGCTTCGATGTTTTGTGGTTCTAGAAATCCTATAGGAGACAGTCCACAGCAGGTGAAGCTAATGCTGTCATAGAGGTGGTGAAACCAAAGATCTGCAGTTCCGACTAGAGGTGCTGATGTACAAACAGGACAAAATCATCTCATGTGAATGTAGTTCAGGCACGTTTAAAATGAATGCAGTCATGTTAATGCCTAACATCTTCTATCTTGTGCCTCTCCTCAAGGACCCCCTCCTCAGTTCCTGAGGCTCCTGTAAGTCATGTACAGGGGAATGGAGAGTGGGCTCTGTCCAGTCTGAGCCCTGAGTTACCCTGTGTGTATCTTAGGATACTTTGTATTTCTGTGGTGGCTCTTGTAACATCATCTCTTTCAGTTCTGATTTATTTGGCCCCTCTCTTTAAAAAAAATACTACTGTTGTCTTTTATTCTTTACAGAAGTTTAATAAGTGTTTGATCTACTACCCTTACTCTATGTATACTTTTTGCCGTGAGATTTTTACTTTTGTTTGTTTTCTTGTTACTGTCAATAATTAGTGAGAATTCTTTTAAGCTACCTTCAACATTGCTTATAAAGCTGCTTTATTAGTGATGACAGAGCTTTAATGGAAGTCGTGTTCTGGTTGTAAATTAGAATGCAATGTGCCAGCAAAAAGCCCCTTAAGTGTATGTCTCATTACTTCTCGTTCTTTTTTTCCCCTTTTTTTCTCTCTTTTTTTTCTTGTTCTTTTTTTAATGTTTATTTTTTATCAGAGCAAATTTGATTAAAATGTTTTGTTTGTTCTAGGTGTGTAAGATGTTGTTCTTTTACACATATACATGTATCTATACTTCTTCAGATCGTTTTCTCATGTAGCTTGTGACACAATGTTGAGTAGTCTTCTCTTGGTATTCCATAGGTCTTTGGTGATTATATATTTCACATGTGTTTCTATATCTATGTTAACCCCAATATCCTAATGTATCCAGTCCTCACACCTTTCCATTTGGTGAACCATAACTTTGTTTAATGAATCTGTGATTGCCTTTCTCTGTGGAAATATCTTCATTGGTATCAATTTTTAGCTAACACCTATAAGTGATATTATAGGATATGTGTCTTTTGCTGTCTGACTTAGTACAATTTGCCTGATTACCTCTAGAATCATCTACGGTGCTGCAAATGGCATTGTTTCATTTTTTTCCCTAGATAATATTCCATCTGTACATGTACCAGTTCTTCTTTGTCCACTCACCTGTTGATGGACTTTTTGGTTGCCTCCATGTCTTGGCTATTGTAATACTGCTGCACTGCACATTTGCCTGCCTGTGTCTTTACAATTCTGTCTTCTTATGTTATAGGCCCAGGAGTGGGCATCCTGTATCATATGGTATCTCGGGGTTTACCGTTTAAATGCACCACGATTCTGTGCTCATTATTGGCTCTTTCCAGGTTACATCCCACTTAAAGTTGAGGGTATGCATTTCTCCACAACACCTTCAGCATTTATTTATTTATTTATTTTTAATATCTTTATTGAAGTATAATTGCTTTACAATGGTGTGCTAGCTTGTGCTTTACAACAAAATGAATCAGTTATACATATACATATGTTCCCATATCACTTCCCTCTTGCGTCTCCCTCCCTCCCACCCTCCCTCCCCTCCAGGCGGTCACAAAGCACCGAGCTGATCTCCCTGTGCCATGCTGCTGCTTCCCACTAGCTATCTACCTTACGTTTGGTAGTGTATATATGTCCATGCCTCTCTCTCCCTTTGTCACAGCTTACCCTTCCCCCTCCCCATATCCTCAAGTCCATTCTCTAGTAGATCTCTGTCTTTATTCCTGTTTTACCCCTAGGTTCTTCATGACATTTTTTTCCCTTAAATTCCAGGTATATGTGTTAGCATACGGTATTTGTCTCTCTCTTTCTGACTTACTTCACTGTGTATGACAGACTCTAGGTCTATCCACCTCATTACAAATAGCTCAATTTCGTTTCTTTTTATGGCTTCAGCATTTATTGTTTGTAGTTTTCTTGCTGATGGATATTCTGACTGGTGTGAGCTGATACCTCTTTGTGGTTGAATTTGCATATGACTCATAATCCTTTGAAATTGAGCTTTAAGTCATGTCCTTTTTATTTTTCAAACTGTGATTACAGCTTAGCTCTTCAAAGTGTTTTCTAAAGTATGTGTTACATTTTGAAATTTATTGGCCATTACCTCCCTCAAAACATTTTGAGGGCAGGTTTCATTTACAGCCCTGCAGTACTTGTTCACATGAAGTGACCATTAGCACAGGCTTTAAAGCTGCTTTTGCAGGTAACGGCCAGATTGCGGCAGCCTTTCTTTGTTCCCCATGCTGGTACTAGGGAAACAGAGCTTCCGGCCGGTGGTCTTCCTCGGTTATAAATTAGAGTGGAATGTGCCCGGATAAACCCCCAAAGGCTGATGTCTCCTTACTTTTGTTTGTTTTTTTAATTTAATTTATATTTTTATCGGAATAATATTCCATTTTGTATATGGACCACTTCTTGGTGCATTGCTCTGTTGAGGGACATTTTCGTTGCTTCCAAGTGTTGGCTATATTAAATATTGCTGGAGTGCAAGATTGCCAGCTTGTGACTTTTTGATTCTCATTTTCTCAGGTGATAGTCCCAGCAGTGGGTATGACTGATTGACTAGTAGCTCAATGTTTACCTTTTCAAAGCACCTCCATTGTGTTTTCATTAGTGGCTCTTACCATGTCTCCCTTAGAGCCGAGGGTACGAACTTCTCCACAATCCCTTCAGCATTTATAGTTTGCAGCATTTTTGCTAATGGCCAATCTGACTGTTGTGACCTGATAGGTTTTTGTAATTTGGGTTTGCATGACTTTAAAAATTCCTAAAATTCATCATTTTCCACGCCTTTTTCCTTTCTGTTAAAAATCAAGTGTGAGTACAATCTATCTCTTGAAGCTGTCTTCTTGGAAGGTTGCCCTCTTTTGAATTTTTGGTGGATATTCGACCCCAGGATTTTTTTGGAGGGCAGATGTCATTACAGAACTGCAAGTTTGGTGAATATTTAGTGACCATTAGCACTGGGTTTAAAGCTGCTGTTGTGGGAAACGGCCACAAGGAGGCAGCATTTGTCCTTTCCCAAATCTGGGTACTAGGGCAGCAGAGCCTTTCTGGAAGTCGTGGTCCTAGGTTTTAAGTTAGAATGGAATGTGCCAGGAGGAACGCCCATAAGTTTATGTCTCATTACATCTTGGTTTTTAAAATTTATTTAATCGGGGTAATGATTAGATATTGTTTGTCCAGATGTACACAATCTGGTTCATTTGTACAATATATATGTCTATTCATGTTCAGATCCTCTTCCCATGTAAAATATTACAGTGTTCCATAGACCTCCCTTGCTATATGGTCCGTCTTTTTGATATATGTTTATTATATGTATTTGTATACGTATGGTAACGTTAATCTTAATTTATCCATTCTGCCCACCTTTCCTTTTAGATAAGCATACTTAATTTCTAAGTCTGTGAGTGTCTTTCTCTGTGGAAATATGTTCATTTGTGTTAGTTATTAGATAACGCCTATAAGTGATATCATAGGATATAGGTCTTTTGCTTTCTGACTTACCTCATATTCTGTGATTATCTCCAAGCTCATCTATGGCACCTCAAATAGCAGTGTTTCATTGTTTTCCATGGCTAATATTCTATTGTGAACGTGGACCACTTCTTCTTCATCCATACATCTGTTGATGGACATTTTGGTGGCTTCACTGTCTTGGCTATTGTGAATAAGGCTGCAGTGCAGCTTTTGCAGCCCGCGTCTTCTCGATTCTGGTCTTCTCAGGTGAGAGGCCCAGTGGTGTGACTGCTGCATCGAATGGTACCTCAACTTTTACTTTTAATCGTAGCTCCTTTCTGTTCTCATTATTGGCTCTTACCACGTTACATCTCACCAGCAGCTAGAGGGTACACAGTTCTCTAAAACCCCTTCAGAATTTATTGTTTGTAGACCTTTTGCTGATGGTCAGTCGACTGGTGTGAGTTGAAACCTTTTTGTACATTAGATTTGCATGAGTCTAATAATTCCTGAGGTTGAGCTTTCACCCATTTTCCTTTTTTTAAACAAGAGAGTGAGTCAAACTTACCTCTTCATACTATCGTCTTGAAAAATTTGCCAGTTTTGAATTTTATTGTCCATTCCCTACCTCAGCACAGTTGTTTAGGGCAGGTGTCCTTTGCAGCCCTGAGTCCTTGTGAATGTTAAGAGAACATTAGCTGTGGGCTTAACGCCGCTCTTGCGGAAAACGGCCACAAGGCAGCAGAATTTCTACATTTCCAACTCTGGGTTTTTGGGCAGCAGAGCCTTCCTGGAAATCGTGTTAGTAGGCTGCAAATTAGAGTGGAATGTGCCAGAGCACATCCCCAAGAGCTTATATCTCCTTACTTCTTGTTTGTTTTATAAATTTAATTTTTATTAATTATCAGAGCAAACTTGATAAAAATATTTTGTTTCTCCTAGGTGTACAGAATCTCGTTCATTATATCAATGTATCTGTCATTTATCTTTGCATTCTTTACCATGTAGGTTATTACAGAGTGTTGCCTAGACCTCTCTTGGTATTCCATAGGTATTTTGTGATTATATATTTCATATGTATTAGTACATGTCTGTTAACCCTCATATCCTAATTCACACATTCCTTACACTTTTCCATTGGTTAAACATAATTTTTTTTTCTTAATCCATGCTTTTCCTTCTCTTGGAAATAAGTTCATGAGTATCAACTTTTAGGTAACACCTAGAAGTGATGTCATAGGATATCTGTCTTTCACTTTCTTTCTTTAATTTGAGTGATTATCTCTAGGTCCTTATATGGTGGTGCAAACGGCACTGTTTCATTGTTTTCCATGGCTTATATTCCATTGTTTACATGGACCACTTCCTCTTTGTGCATTTTTCTGTTGATGGACATTTTGGTTTCTTCCAAGTCTTGGCTATGTTAAATATTCCTGCAGTGCAGGATTGCCAGTCTGTGTCTTTTCCATTCTGCTCTGCTCAGGTGATAGGCACATCAAAGGACCTACCAGATCACATGGTAGCTCAATTTTTACCCTTAAACGCACCTCCATTATGTTCTCACTACTGGCTGTTACCAGTTTACATCCCCCCCAGCAGCTGGAGGGTACACAGTTCTCTGAAACCCCTTCAGCATTTATTCTTTGTAGACTTTTTGCTGAAGAACATTCTGACGGCTGTGAGGTGAACATTTCTGTAATTGGATTTGCATGGCTTTATTCATTGCTGATGTTGCGCATTTTTCAATTCCCTTTTATTTTAAAGAGAAAAAAAAGAAAAGACAAAATGTGCGTAAAATATGCCTCTTGACATTGTCTTCTTGAAATGTTGACGTCTTTTGAATTTTCTGGTCGATTACGACCCCAGGACATTTTTGAGGCCCGGTGTCCTTTACAGTGCTGCACATATTTTGAATATTAAGTGACCATTACCTCTTGGTTTAAAGCTGCTGTTGTGTGAAACAGTCACAAGGCGGCAGCATTTCTCCTTTACCAAATCTGGTTACCAGGGCAACAGAGCCTTAATGGAAGTCCTGTTCTAGGTTGAAAATTAGAATGGGATGTGCCAGGAAAAATTCCTTTCAGTTTATGTCTCATTATTTCTTGTTCATATTTTTAATTTAATTTTTATTTTTTATCGCAGCAAATTTGATTACAATGTTTTTTTTTTTTTGTTCTAGGTGTGCAAGATGTGGTTCTTTCACACACATACATATATCTATTCTTCTTCAGAACCTTTTCCCAGGTAGGTTATGACACAATGTTGAGTAGTCTTCTCTTGGTATTCCGTAGGTCTTTGGTGATTATATATTTCACATGTGTTTCTATATCTATGTTAACCCCAATATCGTAATGTATCCAATCCTCACACCTTTCGATTTGGGGAACCATAAGTTTGTTCAATGAATCTGTGATTGCCTTTCTCTGTGGAAATATCTTCATTGTTATCAATTTTCAGGTAACACCTATAAGTGATATACGTTAGGTGTCTTTCGCTTTCTCACTTACTACAAGTTGCATGGTTACCTCTAGACTCATCTATGGTGCTGCAAATGGCATTGTTTCACTTTTTTCCCGAGCTAATATTCCATCTCTACATGTAACAGTTCCTCTTTGTCCACTCATCTGTTGATGGACTTTTGGTTGCTTCCATGTCTTGGCTATTGTAATACTGCTGCAGTGCAGATTTGCCTGCCTGTGTCTTTCCAATTCTGTCTTCTTATGTTATAGGCCCAGGAGTGGGCCTGCTGGATCATATAATAGCTCAATATTTACCTTTTAAAGGCACCTCCACCCTGTTCCCATTAGTGACTCTTACCAGGTTACGTCCCACTTCAAATTAAGGGTATGCATTTCTCCACAACCTCTTCAGCATTGATCGTTTGTAGTTTCTTTCCTGATGGTTATTCTGAATGGTGTGAGCTGATACCTCTGTGTGGTTGGATTTGCATGTGTCTCATAATCCTTTGAAACTGAGCTTTCAGGCATGTCCTTTTATTTTTCAAACGGTTATTACAGCTTAGTTCTTCAAATGGTTTTCTTGAAATATGTGCCACATTTTGAAATACTTTGGCCTTTACCTCCCGCAAGACATGATGAAGGCAGGTTTCCTTTACAGCCCTGCAGGACTTGTTCATATGAAGTGACAATTAGCATAGGTTTTAAAGCTGTTTTTTCAGGTAATGGCCAGAGGGTGGAGCATTTCATAATTCTATGAAACGTAACTGAACACACAATATATATTTTTTCTTTTAAATTTCCATTGTTACTTTTTTAAAGTACAATTATAATTGAAGTTCTTTGTAACAAGTGAAATTTAAAAAATTAAAGGAAAAGATAATATTTTACCACTTGCCATCCTTTCCCATTTACTGAAACGACCAGCATAATGTGTAGATTTCTCATTTTATCCAGGTGTTCTATACATCTGGAATATCATGCTTCTCACTGTAGAAAAACAGATTTAGCTCTCACACTTTTTATAGGCTACATAACATTCCATAGAACAGAAGTACCAACTATTTCAGACTTAGCTTTTTGAGGGACACTCAGGTTACTTTCTGTTTTATTTTGTTGTTCTTTTTTTGGGGGGGGGTAGGAGTTTATTATTTATTTATTTATTTTTGTTGTGTTGGGTCTGAGTTTCCGTGTGAGGGCTTTCTCTAGTTGTGGCAAGTGGGGGGCCACTCTTGATCTCGGTGCGCGGGCCTCTCACTATTGCGGCCTCTCTTGTTGCAGAGCACAGGCTCCAGATGCGAGGGCTCACTGGTTGTGGCTTATGGGCCTAGTTGCTCCATGGCATGTGGGATCCTCCCAGACCAGGGCTCGAACCTGTGTCCCCTGCATTAGCAGGCAGATTCTAACCACCGCACCACCAGCGAAGCCCTCTATTTTGTTGTTCTGCTAGTTTGTTTTAACCCAAGAAAATATTTTTTTAAATACAAAAAAACAAAATTAAGCTAAGGGTAAGGATTAGGGTTTAGGGTAAGATTTAGGGTTAGGGTACGGGTTAGGATTATTGTATGGCTTAGAGTATGGTTTAGGGTTATGGTTATGGTACGGGTTAGTGTTAGGGTACAGTTTAGGGTATGGCTATGGTTTAGTGTTAGGGTACGGGTTAAGGTATGGGTTAGTGTTAGGGTATGGGTTAGGATTCAGGTACGGTTTATGTTCAGGGTTATGGTTAGGTTTAGTGTATGGGTTAGTGTTAGGTACGGGTTAGGGTTAGGTTTAGTGTTAAGGAAGGGGTAGAGTTTAGGGTACAGGATAGGGAACAACAAAGGGTTAGGGTTAGGGTACGTGTTAGGGTACAGTTTAGTGTTAGTGTACGGGTTAGGATTAGGGTACGGTTTAGGGTAAGGTTTAGAGTTAGGGTTAGGGGACGGGTATGGTTTGGGGTACAGTTTAGGGTATGACCACGGGTTAGGAGTAGGGTAAGTGTTAGGGTACGGTTTAGTGTTAGTGTACAGGTTAGGATTATGGTACGGGATAGTGTAAGGGTTAGGGTTAGGGAATGGGTACAGATTAGGTTGCAGGTTAGGGTATGACAACGGGTTAAGGTTAGGGTACGTGTTAGTGTATGGGTTAGGATTAGGGTACGGGTTAGGTTATGGGTTAGTGTTAGGGGATGGGTTAGGATTAGGATACGGGTTATGGTACGGTTTAGGGAAAGGGTTAGGATACGGGGTAGGGTTAGGATAAAGTTTAGTGTATGGCTATGTGTTACTGTTAGGGTACATGTTAGCGTACGGGTTAGTGTTCGTGTACAGCTTAGGGTAAGGGTTAGGGTTAGGGAACGGGTACGGTCTCAGGTACAGGTTAGGGTATGGTAGCGGGATAGGGATAGTGTACGTGTTAGGATGAGACTTCTTTGTAGTGCAGATTTGAATTTCCCGCTTGCTTGGTGGGCCAAAAAGTGTGTATGCATTTTATCCTGAATATACTCAGGAAAAAACGTATACGCCCTTTTTGGCCAAGTGCATCGCTGCCAAACGATGTGCCAAACAGGAGGTTACAAGCACTGACTCTCCAAGTGGGGAGATTGTTAGTAAAGCGTCTGGAATGGCGAACCCGAGTACCAGAGGACGAATAATGAGATGCGTTTTAGAAACCTTGCCCGATCACACTGTGGACCATCCTCTGGGTTTCCCACGCATGTTTTAGCTGTAGGAAGAATCCCTTAAACCTGGAGGGTTGGGACCCATGGAATGGGTAGCACGCAGTACTACTTCAAAGGGTCTGCATTTGCTCACCGAACCTCACCAATCCTCACAGCCCCAAGTGTCCAGCCTTATGCCTCACTCAGCTGTGGGTGTAGATGTGGTAAATCCAGGTTTCATCACAAGCCTGAACGAGTTATTTAAGAATTTCTCTCTCTTTCACTGTCTTTGTGTTTTGATTTTGAAATTTATTTTTATAATGGGGTTTAGCTGATTTGCACTGCTGTGTTTATGCCGCTCGATGCACACTTGATTCTCTTACAGAGACATATAAATACATAGGTTTTAAGATTCTTACTACTCAGATATATTCCTCTGCGGTGAATAGGGGGTGTTGAGTCCACTTCGTTGAACAAGGAGTATATCTTGTCTATTACTGGCTTATGGAACGGTATCTGTGCTCATTTCAATCTCTGGATTTATGCAGCACCCCAACTCACCTTTCCCCTTAAGCAAGCATAAGTTGGTTTTCTAAATGTGAGACTCTGTTCTGTTTTGTAATTCAGTTCATGTGTAGCCAAGTTTACATTCCCTCTATAAGTGTTATCTTATGACTAGTTTCTTTTTCTGTGTGACTTATTTCACTCAGAATCATCGAACCTAAATCCACTCATTATGCTGCTACGGGCCTGATGACATTGATTTCATTGCGGAGTGATATTCCATTGTATGTAAGTACCACAACTTCTTTATCCATTTTTCTCTTTCTGGGATATTTAAGTTGTTCCGTTGTCGAGGTTCTTGTAAACACAGCAGCCCTAAACTTTGGGGTGGCTGTGTCTTTTTTATTTTAATTTCCCTAAGCTATAGGACCATAAGTGGAAGTGCCCGAGTCTCTGTAGCTTTGTTTTTTAGATGTTTCAGGAAACACCATACACTTCTCCAGAGTGGCTGTTGGCCATTTACATCCCGCCCATCAGCATAACAAGGCTCCCAGTTCTCCATGGCCTGTCGTGCCTTTCTGGATTTTACACTTTTTTCAGATGGCCCATTTAACCGGTGGGAAGTGAGACTTCATTGTAGTGCGGATTTCCATTGCACGCTTCCTTGGTTGGCAAAAATGGCCGTATGCGTTTTTTCCTGGATATATTCAGGAAAAAACGCATATGCATTTTTTGGCCAAGTGCATCATTGTCGAAGTTCTGCCGCTTTTCATGTGCTTTAAATGCAATTCCAATCTACCTCCTGAAATCTGTTTCCTGCAATTGTGCCTTGCTTTCAAGTCCTCTTCACAGCCTTACCTCAATATATTTTTGGACGATAGTTGTCCTTTATAACTCTGCAAGTTTGTGAATTGCAGTGACCCTGAGCTCCTTTTTCCAACTCGCTTTTTTGTGAGCTGGACGCAAAACGGCAGGATTGCTTCAGGCCCTAATCTGGTTCCAGCGTGGCACGCTGAGCCTTTGGTTAATTCTTCTTCTTGGTGGGAAATTAGAGTGAAATGTGCCCCTCCAAACAACTACAGCTAGTCTCTCATTGGTTCTCCCTATTCCCGTTCATCCTCCGCAGAAATTGCAGAGTGTGCCAAACAGGAGGTTACAAGCACTGACTCTCCAAGTGGGGAGATTGTTACTAAAGCGTCTGGAATGGCGAACCCGAGTACCAGAGGACGAATAATGAGATGCGTTTTAGAAACCTTGCCCGATCACACTGTGGACCATCCTCTGGGTTTCCCACGCATGTTTTAGGTGTAGGAAGAATCCCTTAAACCTGGAGAGTTGGGACCCATGGAATGGGTAGCACGCAGTACTACTTCAAAGAGCCTGCATTTGCTCACCGAATCTCACCAATTCTCTCAGCCCCAAGTGTCCAGCCTTATGTCTCACCCAGCTGTGGGTGTAGATGTGGTAAATCCAGGTTTCATCACAAGCCTGAACGAATTATTTAAGAATTTCTCTCTCTTTCACTGTCTTTCTGTTTTGTTTTTGAAGTTTATTTTTATAATGGGGTTGAGCTAATTTTCACTGCTGTGTTTATGCGTCTGTACACACACTTGATTCTCTTACGGAGACATATAAATACATAGATTTTAAGATTCTTACTAGTCAGATATATTCCTCTGCGGTGAATAGGGGGTGTTGAGTCCACTTCGCTGAGCAAGGAGTAGGTCTTGTCTATTACATATTTGGCTTATGGAACGGTATCTGTGCTCATTTCAATCTCTGGATTTATGCAGCACCCCAACTCACCTTTCCCCTTAAGCAAACATGTTTGTTTTCTAAATGTGAGACTCTGTTCTGTTTTGTAATTCAGTTCATGTGTAGCCAAGTTTACATTCCCTCTATAAGTGATATCTTATGATAAGTTTCTTTATCTGTGTGACTTATTTCCTTAGAATCATCGTACCTAAATTCACTCATTATGCTCCTACGGGCCTGATGATATTGATTTCATTGCTGAGTGATATTTCATTGTACATAAGTACCACAACTTCTTTATCCCTTTTCCTCTTTCTGGGATATTTAAATTGTACCATAGTTGAGGTTCTTGTAAACACAGCAGCCTTAAACTTTTGGGGTGGCTGTGTCTTGTTGATTTTAATTTTCCTAAGCTATAGGACCATAAGTGGAAGCAACCTAGGCTCTGTAGCTTTGTTTTTTAGAGGTTTCAGGAAACACCATACACTTCTCCAGAGTGGCTGTTGGCAATTTACATCCCGCCCATCAGCATAACAAGGCTCCCAGTTCTCCATGGCCTGTCCTGCCTTTCTGGTTTTTACACTTTTTTCAGATGGCCCTTTTGACCGGTGGGAAGTGAGACTTCATTGTAGTGCAGATCTCCGTTGCAGGCTTGCTTATTTGGACAAAAAGAGCATATGCGTTTTTTCCTGCATGTATTCAGGAAAAAAACGCATATGCCCTTTTTGGCCAAGTGCATCATTGTCAAAGTTCTGCCGCTTTTCATATGCTTTAAATGCAGTTTCCATCTACCTCCTGAAATATATTTCCTGCAATTGTGCCATGCTTTCAAGTCCTCTTCGCAGCCTTACCTCAATATATTTTTGGACGATAGCTGTCATTTATAACTCTGCAGGTTTATGAATTACAGTGCCCCTGAGGTCCTTTCTTCAACTCGCTTTCTTGTGCGCTGGCCGCAGAACTGCAGGATTGCTTCAGGCCCTAATCTTGTTTCATCACGGCACGCTGAGCCTTTTGTTAATTCCTCTTCCTGGTGGGAAATTAGAGTGAAATGTGACCGTCCAAACACCTACAGCTAGTCTCTCATTGGTTCTCCCGATTCCCGTTCAACCTCCGCAGAAATTGCTAACTGTGCCAAACAGGAGTTTTAAGGCACTGACTCTCCACGTGGGGAGATGTTTAGTAAAGCGTCTGGAATGGCGAACCCGTGTACCAGGGGACAAAAAATGAGATGGGTTTTAGAAACGTTGCCCGATCACATGGTGTACAATCCTCTGGGTTTCCCATGCATGTTTTAGCTGTAGGAAGAATCCCTTAAACCAGGAGAGTTGGGACCCAGGGAATGGGTAGCATACAGTATTACTTCAAAGGGTCTGCATTTGCTCACCGAACCTCACCAATCCTCTCAGCCCCAAATGTCCTGCCTTATGTCTCACCCAGCTGTGGGTGTAGATGTGGTAAATCCAAGTTTCATCACAAGCCCTGAACGAATTATTTAAGAACTTTCTCTCCTTCACTGTCTTTGTTTTTGAAATTTATTTTAATAATGGGGTTTAGTTGATTTTTCACGGCTGTGTATACTGCTCTACACACACTTGATTCTCTTACAGAGACATATAGATACATATGTTTTAATATTCTTATTGTCAGATATATTCCTCTGCGGTGAATAGGTGGTGTTGAGTCTAATTCGTTGAGCAAGGAGTATATCTTGTCTATTATATATTTGGCTTATGGAATAGTATCTGTGCTCATTTCAATCTCTGGTTTTACGCAGCACCCCAACTCACCATTCCCCTTAAGAAAGCATAAGTTTGTTTTCTAAATGTGAGACTCTGTTCTGTTTTGTAATTCAGTTCATGTGTAGCCAAGTTTACATTCCCTCTATAAGTGATATCTTATGATAAGTTTCTTTTTCTGTGTGACTTATTTCCTTTGAATCATCGTACCTAAATCCATTCATTATGCTTGTACGGGCCTGACGACATTGATTTCATTATTGAGTGATATTCCATTGTACGTAAGTACGAAAACTTCTTTATCCATTTCTCTCTGTCAAGGATATTTAATTTGTACCGTAGTCGAGGCTCTTGTAAACAGAGCAGCCCTAAACTTTGCGGTGGTTGTTTCTTGTTATTTTAATTTTCCTGAGCTATAGTGCAATAAGTGGGTTTAGGGTAGGGTTAAGGTTAGCATTAGGGAACGGGTATGGTTTAGGATGCGACAATGGTTTAGGGTGAGCGAAAGTGTTAGGGTACAGGTCAGTGTTAGTGTACCGTTTAGGATTAGGGTAAGTGTTAGGGTAATGCTTCGGGTTAGGGTTACAGTTAGGGAACGGGGACGGTTTAGGGTACAGGTTAGGGTACGACAACAGTTTAGGGATAGCGTACATGTAGGGTAAGATTTAGTGTTAGCGTACGGGTAAGGATTAGGGGACGGGTGAGGGTCAGGCTTCGGGGAAGGGTTAGGGTTAGGGTTCGGGCTAGGGTTAGGGTTAGGGGACGGGGACGGTTTAGGGTCCAGGTGAGGGTACGGCAACGCTTTAGGGGGAGCGTGCGTGTGAGGGCGCGGGTTAGTGTTAGCGTACGGCTTAGGATTAGGGGACGGGAGAGGGTCAGGCTTCGGGGAAGTGTTAGGGTTAGGGTTCGGGCTAGGGTTAGGGTTAGGGGACGGGGACGGTTTAGGGTCCAGGTGAGGGTACGGCAGCGCTTTAGGGGGAGCGTGCGTGTGAGGGCGCGGGTTAGTGTTAGCGTACGGGTTAGGATTAGGGGACGGGTGAGGGTCAGGCTTCGGGGAAGGGTTAGGGTTAGGGTTCGGGCTAGGGTTAGGGTTAGGGGACGGGGATGGTTTAGGGTCCAGGTGAGGGTACGGCAACGCTTTAGGGGGAGCGTGCGTGTGAGGGCGCGGGTTAGTGTTAGCGTACGGGTTAGGATTAGGGGACGGGTGAGGGTCAGGCTTCGGGGAAGGGTTAGGGTTAGGGTTCGGGCTAGGGTTAGGGTTAGGGGACGGGGACGGTTTAGGGTCCAGGTGAGGGTACGGCAACGCTTTAGGGGGAGCGTGCGTGTGAGGGTGCGGGTTAGTGTTAGCGTACGGGTTAGGATTAGGGGACGGGTGAGGGTCAGGCTTCAGGGAAGGGTTAGGGTTGGGGTTCGGGCTAGGGTTAGGGGACGGGGACGGTTTAGGGTCCAGGTGAGGGTACGGCAACGCTTTAGGGGGAGCGTGCGTGTGAGGGCGCGGGTTAGTGTTAGCGTACGGGTTAGGATTAGGGGACGGGTGAGGGTCAGGCTTCGGGGAAGGGTTAGGGTTAGGGTTCGGGCTAGGGTTAGGGTTAGGGGCCGGGGACGGTTTAGGGTCCAGGTGAGGGTACGGCAACGCTTTAGGGGGAGCATGCGTGTGAGGGCACGGGTTAGTGTTAGCGTACGGGTTAGGATTAGGGGACAGGTGAGGGTCAGGCTTCGGGGAAGGGTTAAGGTTAGGGTTCGGGCTAGGGTTAGGGTTAGGGGACGGGGACGGTTTAGGGTCCAGGTGAGGGTACGGCAACGCTTTAGGGGGAGCGTGCGTGTGAGGGCGCGGGTTAGTGTTAGCGTACGGGTTAGGATTAGGGGACGGGTGAGGGTCAGGCTTCGGGGAAGGGTTAGGGTTAGGGTTCGGGCTAGGGTTACGGTTAGGAGACGGGGACGGTTTAGGGTCCAGGTGAGGGTACGGCAATGCTTTAGGGGGAGCGTGCGTGTGAGGGCGCGGGTTAGTGTTAGCGTACGGGTTAGGATTAGGGGACGGGTGAGGGTCAGGCTTCGGGGAAGGATTAGGGTTAGGTTTCGGGCTAGGGTTAGGGGACGGGGATGGTTTAGGGTCCAGGTGAGGGTACGGCAACGCTTTAGGGGGAGCGTGTGTGTGAGGGCGCGGGTTAGTGTTAGCGTACGGGTTAGGATTAGGGGACGGGTGAGGGTCAGGCTTCGGGGAAGGGTTAGGGTTAGGGTTCGGGCTAGGGTTAGGGTTAGGGGACGGGGACGGTTTAGGGTCCAGGTGAGGGTACGGCAACGCTTTAGGGGGAGCATGCGTGAGAGGGCGCGGGTTAGTGTTAGCGTACGGGTTAGGATTAGGGGACAGGTGAGGGTCAGGCTTCGGGGAAGGGTTAGGGTTAGGGTTCGGGCTAGGGTTAGGGTTAGGGGACGGGGACGATTTAGGGTCCAGGTGAGGTTACGGCAACGCTTTAGGGGGAGCGTGCGTGTGAGGGCGCGGGTTAGTGTTAGCGTACGGGTTAGGATTAGGGGACGGGTGAGGGTCAGGCTTCGGGGAAGGGTTAGGGTTAGGGTTCGGGCTAGGGTTAGGGTTAGGGGACTGGGACGGTTTAGGGTCCAGGTGAGGGTACGGCAACGCTTTAGGGGGAGTGTGCGTGTGAGGGCGCGGGTTAGTGTTAGCGTACGGGTTAGGATTAGGGGACGGGTGAGGGTCAGGCTTCGGGGAAGTGTTAGTGTTAGGGTTCGGGCTAGGGTTAGGGTTAGGGGACGGGGACGGTTTAGGGTCCAGGTGAGGGTACGGCAACGCTTTAGGGGGAGCGTGCGTGTGAGGGCGCGGGTTAGTGTTAGCGTACGGGTTAGGATTAGGGGACGGGAGAGGGTCAGGCTTCGGGGAAGGGTTAGGGTTCGGGCTAGGGTTAGGGTTAGGGGACGGGGACGGTTTAGGGTCCAGGTGAGGGTACGGCAACGCTTTAGGGGGAGCGTGCGTGTGAGGGCGTGGGTTAGTGTTAGCCTACGGGTTAGGATTAGGGGACGGGTGAGGGTCAGGCTTCGGGGAAGGGTTAGGGTTAGGGTTCGGGCTAGGGTTAGGGTTAGGGGACGGGGATGGTTTAGGGTCCAGGTTAGGGTACGGCAACTCTTTAGGGGGAGCGTGCCTGTGAGGGCGCGGGTTACTGTTAGCGTACGGGTTAGGATTAGGGGACGGGTGACGGTCAGGCTTCGGGGAAGGGTTAGGGTTAGGGTTCGGGCTAGGGTTAGGGTTAGGGCACGGGGACGGTTTAGGGTCCAGGTGAGGGTACGGCAACGGTTTAGGGGGAGCGTGGGTGTGAGGGCGCGGGTTAGTGTTAGCGACGGGTTAGGATTAGGGGACGGGTGAGGGTCAGGCTTCGGGGAAGGGTTAGGGTTAGGGTTCGGGCTAGGGTTAGGGTTAGGGGACGGGGACGGTTTAGGGTCCAGGTGAGGGTACGGCAACGCTTTAGGGGGAGCATGCGTGTGAGGGCGCGGGTTAGTGTTAGCGTACGGGTTAGGATTAGGGGACGGGTGAGGGTCAGGCTTCGGGGAAGGGTTAGGGTTAGGGTTCGGGCTAGGGTAAGGGTTAAGGGACGGGGACGGTTTAGGGTCCAGGTGAGGGTACGGCAACGCTTTAGGGGGAGCGTGCGTGTGAGGACGCGGGTTAGTGTTAGCGTACGGGTTAGGATTAGGGGACGGGTGAGGGTCACGCATCGGGGAAGTGTTAGGGTTAGGGTTCGGGCTAGGGTTAGGGTTAGGGAACGGGGACGGTTTAGGTTCCAGGTGAGGGTACGGCAACGCTTTAGGGGGAGCGTACGTGTGAGGGCACGGGTTAGTGTTAGCGTACGGTTTAGGATTAGGGGAAGGGTGAGGGTCAGGCTTCGGGGAAGGGTTAGGGTTAGGGTTCGGGCTAGGGTTAGGGTTAGGGGACGGGGACGGTTTCGGGTCCAGGTGAGGGTACGGCAACGCTTTAGGGGGAGCGTGCGTGTGAGGGCACGCGTTAGTGTTAGCGTACGGCTTAGGATTAGGGGACGGGTGAGTGTCAGGCTTCGGGGAAGGGTTAGGGTTAGGGTTCGGGCTAGCGTTAGGGTTAGGGGACGGGGACGGTTTAGGGTCCAGGTGAGGGTACGGCAACGCTTTAGGGGGAGCGTGCGTGTGAGGGCGCGGGTTAGTGTTAGCGTCCGGCTTAGGATTAGGGGACGGGTGAGGGTCAGGCTTCGGGGAAGGGTTAGGGTTAGGGTTCGGGCTAGGGTTAGGGTTAGGGGTTGGGGACGGTTTCGGGTCCAGGTGAGGGTACGGCAACGCTTTAGGGGGAGCGTGCGTGTGAGGGCGCGGGTTAGTGTTAGCGTACGGGTTAGGATTAGGGGACGGGTGAGGGTCAGGCTTCGGGGAAGGGTTAGGGTTAGGGTTCGGGCTAGGGTTAGGGCTAGGGGACGGGGACGGTTTAGGGTCCAGGTGAGGGTATGGCAACGCTTTAGGGGGAGCGTGCGTGTGAGGGCGCGGGTTAGTGTTAGCGTACGGGTTAGGATTAGGAGACGGGTGAGGGTCAGGCTTCGGGGAAGGGTTAGGGTTAGGGTTCGGGCTAAGGTTAGGGTTAGGGGACGGGGACGGTTTAGGGTCCAGGTGAGGGTACGGCAACGCTTTAGGGGGAGCGTGCGTGTGAGGGCGCGGGTTAGTGGTAGCGTACGGCTTAGGATTAGGGGACGGGTGAGGGTCAGGCTTCGGGGAAGGGTTAGGGTTAGGGTTCGGGCTAGGGTTAGAGTAAGGGTACGGGGACGGTTTAGGGTCCAGGTGAGGGTACGGCAACGCTTTAGGGGGAGCGTGCGTGTGAGGGCGCAGGTTAGTGTTAGCGTACGGGTTAGGATTAGGGGACGGGTGAGGGTCAGGCTTCGGGGAAGGGTTAGGGTTAGGGTTCGGGCTAGGGTTAGGGTTAGGGGACGGGGACGGTTTAGGGTCCAGGTGAGTGTACGGCAACACTTTAGGGGGAGCGTGCGTGTGAGGGCGCGGGTTAGTGTTAGCGTACGGGTTAGGATTAGGGGACGGGTGAGGGTCCGGCTTCGGGGAAGGGTTAGGGTTAGGGTTCGGGCTAGGGTTAGGGTTAGGGGACGGGGACGGTTTAGGGTCCAGGTGAGGGTATGGCAACGCTTTAGGGGGAGCGTGCGTGTGAGGGCGCGGGTTAGTGTTAGCGTACGGGTTAAGATTAGGGGACGGGTGAGGGTCAGGCTTCGGGGAAGGGTTAGGTTTAGGGTTCGGGCTAGGGTTAGGGTTAGGGGACGGGGATGGTTTCGGGTCCAGGTGAGGGTACGGCAACGCTTTAGGGGGAGCATGCGTGTGAGGGCGCGGGTTAGTGTTAGCGTACGGCTTAGGATTAGGGGACGGGTGAGGGTCAGGCTTCGGGGAAGGGTTAGGTTTAGGGTTCGGGCTAGGGTTAGGGTTAGGGGACGGGGACGGTTTCGGATCCAGGTGAGGGTACGGCAACGCTTTAGGGGGAGCGTGCGTGTGAGGGCGCGGGGTAGTGTTAGCGTACGGGTTAGGATTAGGGGACGGGTGATGGTCAGGCTTCGGGGAAGGGTTAGAGTTAGGGTTCGGGCTAGGGTTAGGGTTAGGGGACGGGGACGGTTTAGGGTCCAGGTGAGGGTGCGGCAACGCTTTAGGGGGAGCGTGCGTGTGAGGGCGCGCGTTAGTGTTAGCGTATGGCTTAGGATTAGGGGACGGGTGAGGGTCAGGCTTCGGGGAAGGGTTAGGTTTAGGGTTCGGGCTAGGGTTAGGGTTAGGGGACGGGGACGGTTTAGGGCCCAGGTGAGGGTACGGCAACGCTTTAGGGGGAGCGTGCGTGTGAGGGCGCGGGTTAGTGTTAGCGTATGGCTTAGGATTAGGGGACGGGTGAGGGTCAGGCTTCGGGGAAGGGTTAGGGTCAGGGTTCGGGCTAGGGTTAGGGTTAGGGGACGGGGACGATTTCGGGTCCAGGTGAGGGTACGGCAACGCTTTAGGGGGAGCGTGCGTGTGAGGGCGCGGGTTAGTGTTAGCGTACGGGTTAGGATTAGGGGACGTGTGAGGGTCAGGCTTCTGGGAAGGGTGAGGGTTAGTGTTCGGGCTAGGGTTAGGGTTAGGGAACGGGGACGGTTTAGGGTCCAGGTGAGGGTACGGCAACGCTTTTTTGGGGAGCGTACGTGTGAGGGCGCGGGTTAGTGTTAGCGTACGGGTTAGGATTAGGGGACGGGTGAGGGTCAGGCTTCGGGGAAGGGTTAGGGTTAGGGTTCGGGCTAGGGTTAGGGTTAGGGGACGGGGACGGTTTCGGGTCCAGGTGAGGGTACGGCAACGCTTTAGGGGGAGCGTGCGTGTGAGGGTGCGGGTTAGTGTTAGCGTACGGGTTAGGATTAGGGGACGGGTGAGGGTCAGGCTTCGGGGAAGGGTTAGGGTTAGGGCTCGGGCTAGGGTTAGGGTTAGGGGACGGGGACGGTTTCGGGTCCAGGTGAGGGTACGGCAACGCTTTAGGGGGAGCGTGCGTGTGAGGGCGCGGGTTAGTGTTAGCGTACGGGTTAGGATTAGGGGACGGGTGAGGGTCAGGCTTCGGGGAAGGGTTAGGGTTAGGGTTCGGGCTAGGGTTAGGGTTAGGGGACGGGGACGGTTTAGGGTCCAGGTGAGGGTACGGCAACGCTTTAGGGGGAGCGTGCGTGTGAGGGCGCGCGTTAATGTTAGCGTATGGCTTAGGATTAGGGGACGGGTGAGGGTCAGGCTTCGGGGAAGGGTTAGGGTCAGGGTTCGGGCTAGGGTTAGGGTTAAGGGACGGGGACGGCTTAGGGTCCAGGTGAGGGTACGGCAACGCTTTAGGGGGAGCGTGCGTGTGAGGGCGCGGGTTAGTGTTAGCGTACGGCTTAGGATTAGGGGACGGGTGAGGGTCAGGCTTCTGGGAAGGGTTAGGGTTAGGGTTCGGGCTAGGGTTAGGGTTAGGGGACGGGGACGGTTTAGGGTCCAGGTGAGGGTACGGCAACGCTTTAGGGGGAGCGTGCATGTGAGGGCGCGGGTTAGTGTTAGCGTACGGGTTAGGATTAGGGGACGGGTGAGGGTCAGGCTTCTGGGAAGGGTTAGGGTTAGGGTTCGGGCTAGGGTTAGGGTTAGGGGACGGGGACGGTTTAGGTTCCAGTTGAGGGTACGGCAACGCTTTAGGGGGAGCGTGCGTGTGAGGGTGCGGGTTAGTGTTAGCGAACGGCTTAGGATTAGGGGACGGGTGAGGGTCAGGCTTCGGGGAAGGGTTAGGGTTAGGGTTCGGGCTAGGTTTAGGGTTAGGGGACGGGGACGGTTTAGGGTCCAGGTGAGGGTACGGCAACGCTTTAGGGGGAGCGTGCGTTTGAGGGCGTGGGTTAGTGTTAGCGTTCGGCTTAGGATTAGGGGACGGGTGAGGGTCAGGCTTCGGGGAAGGGTTATGGTTAGGGTTCGGGCTAGGGTTAGGGTTAGGGGACGGGGACGGTTTAGGGTCCAGGTGAGGGTACGGCAACGCTTTAGGGGGAGCGTGCGTGTGAGGGCGCGCGTTAGTGTTAGCGTACGGCTTAGGATTAGGGGACGGGTGAGGGTCAGGCTTCGGGGAAGGGTTAGGGTTAGGGTTCGGGCTAGGGTTAGGGTTAGGGGACGGGGACGGTTTAGGGTCCAGGTGAGGGTACGGCAACGCTTTAGGGGGAGCGTGCGTGTGAGGGCGCGGGTTAGTGTTAGCGTCCGGCTTAGGATTAGGGGACGGGTGAGGGTCAGGCTTCGGGGAAGGGTTAGGGTTAGGGTTCGGGCTAGGGTTAGGGTTTGGGGACGGGGACGGTTTCGGGTCCAGGTGAGGGTACGGCAACGCTTTAGGGGGAGCGTGCGTGTGAGGGCGCGGGTTAGTGTTAGCGTACGGGTTAGGATTAGGGGACGGGTGAGGGTCAGGCTTCGGGGAAGGGTTAGGTTTAGGGTTCGGGCTACGGTTAGGGTTAGGGGACGAGGAAGGTTTAGGGTCCAGGTGAGGGTACAGCAACGCTTTAGGGGGAGCGTGCGTGTGAGGGCGCGGGTTAGTGTTAGCGTACGGGTTAGGATTAGGGGACGGGTGAGGGTCAGGCTTCGGGGAAGGGTTAGGGTTAGGGTTCGGGCTAGGGTTAGGGTTAGGGGATGGGGACGGTTTAGGGTCCAGGTGAGGGTACGGCAACGCTTTAGGGGGAGCGTGCGTGTGAGGGCGCGGGTTAGTGTTAGCGTACGGGTTAGGATTAGGGGACGGGTGAGAGTCAGGCTTCGGGGAATGGTTAGGGTTAGGGTTCGGGCTAGGGTTAGGGTTAGGGGATGGGGAAGGTTTAGGGTCCAGGTGAGGGAACGGCAACGATTTAAGGGGAGCGTGCGTGTGAGGGCGCGGGTTAGTGTTAGCGTACGGGTTAGGATTAGGGGACGGGTGAGGGTCAGGCTTCGGGGAAGGGTTAGGGTTAGGGTTCGGGCTAGGGTTAGGGTTAGGGGACGGGGACGGTTTCGGGTCCAGGTGAGGGTACGGCAACGCTTTAGGGGGAGCGTGCGTGTGAGGGCGCGGGTTAGTGTTAGCGTACGGGTTCGGATTAGGGGACGGGTGAGGATCAGGCTTCGGGGAAGGGTTAGGGTTAGGGTTCGGGCTAGGGTTAGGGTTAGGGTTAGGGGACGGTTTAGGGTCCAGGTGAGGGTACGGCAACGCTTTAGGGGGAGCGTGCGTGTGAGGGCGCGGGTTAGTGTTAGCGTACGGGTTAGGATTAGGGGACGGGTGAGGGTCAGGCTTCGGGGAAGGGTTAGGGTTAGGGTTCGGGCTAGGTTTAGGGTTAGGGGACGGGGACGGTTTAGGGTCCAGGTGAGGGTACGGCAACGCTTTAGGGGGAGCGTGCGTTTGAGGGCGTGGGTTAGTGTTAGCGTTCGGCTTAGGATTAGGGGACGGGTGAGGGTCAGGCTTCGGGGAAGGGTTATGGTTAGGGTTCGGGCTAGGGTTAGGGTTAGGGGACGGGGACGGTTTAGGGTCCAGGTGAGGGTACGGCAACGCTTTAGGGGGAGCGTGCGTGTGAGGACGCGCGTTAGTGTTAGCGTACGGCTTAGGATTAGGGGACGGGTGAGGGTCAGGCTTCGGGGAAGGGTTAGGGTTAGGGTTCGGGCTAGGGTTAGGGTTAGGGGACGGGGACGGTTTAGGGTCCAGGTGAGGGTACGGCAACGCTTTAGGGGGAGCGTGCGTTTGAGGGCGTGGGTTAGTGTTAGCGTTCGGCTTAGGATTAGGGGACGGGTGAGGGTCAGTCTTCGGGGAAGGGTTATGGTTAGGGTTCGGGCTAGGGTTAGGGTTAGGGGACGGGGACGGTTTAGGGTCCAGGTGAGGGTACGGCAACGCTTTAGGGGGAGCGTGCGTGTGAGGACGCGCGTTAGTGTTAGCGTACGGCTTAGGATTAGGGGACGGGTGAGGGTCAGGCTTCGGGGAAGGGTTAGGGTTAGGGTTCGGGCTAGGGTTAGGGTTAGGGGACGGGGACGGTTTAGGGTCCAGGTGAGGGTACGGCAACGCTTTAGGGGGAGCGTGCGTGTGAGGACGCGCGTTAGTGTTAGCGTACGGCTTAGGATTAGGGGACGGGTGAGGGTCAGGCTTCGGGGAAGGGTTAGGGTTAGGGTTCGGGCTAGGGTTAGGGTTAGGGGACGGGGACGGTTTCGGGTCCAGGTGAGGGTACGGCAACGCTTTAGGGGGAGCGTGCGTGTGAGGGCGCGGGTTAGTGTTAGCGTACGGGTTAGGATTAGGGGACGGGTGAGGGTCAGGCTTCGGGGAAGGGTTAGGGTTAGGGTTCGGGCTAGGGTTAGGGTTAGGGGACGGGGACGGTTTAGGGTCCAGGTGAGGGTACGGCAACGCTTTAGGGGGAGCGTGCGTGTGAGGGCGCGGGTTAGTGTTAGCGTACGGGTTAGGATTAGGAGAAGGGTGAGGGTCAGGCTTCGGGGAAGAGTTAGGGTTAGGGTTCGGGCTAGGGTTAGGGTTAGGGGACGGGGACGGTTTAGGGTCCAGGTGAGGGTACGGCAACGCTTTAGGGGGAGCGTGTGTGTGAGGGCGCGGGTTAGTGGTAGCGTACGGCTTAGGATTAGGGGACGGGTGAGGGTCAGGCTTCGGGGAAGGGTTAGGGTTAGTGTTCGGGCTAGGGTTAGAGTAAGGGTACGGGGACGGTTTAGGGTCCAGGTGAGGGTACGGCAACGCTTTAGGGGGAGCGTGCGTGTGAGGGCGCGGGTTAGTGTTAGCGTACGGGTTAGAATTAGGGGACGGGTGAGGGTCAGGCTTCGGGGAAGGGTTAGGGTTAGGGTTCGGGCTACGGTTAGGGTTAGGGGACGGGGAAGGTTTAGGGTCCAGGTGAGGGTACAGCAACGCTTTAGGGGGAGCGTGCGTGTGAGGGCGCGTGTTAGTGTTAGCGTACGGGTTAGGATTAGGGGACGGGTGAGGGTCAGGCTTCGGGGAAGGGTTAGGGTTAGGGTTCGGGCTAGGGTTAGGGTTAGGGGATGGGGACGGTTTAGGGTCCAGGTGAGGGTACGGCAACGCTTTAGGGGGAGCGTGCGTGTGAGGGCGCGGGTTAGTGTTAGCGTACGGCTTAGGATTAGGGGACGGGTGAGGGTCAGGCTTCGGGGAAGGGTTAGGGTTAGGGTTCGGGCTACGGTTAGGGTTAGGGGACGGGGAAGGTTTAGGGTCCAGGTGAGGGTACAGCAACGCTTTAGGGGGAGCGTGCGTGTGAGGGCGCGTGTTAGTGTTAGCGTACGGGTTAGGATTAGGGGACGGGTGAGGGTCAGGCTTCGGGGCAGGGTTAGGGTTAGGGTTCGGGCTAGGGTTAGGGTTAGGGGATGGGGACGGTTTAGGGTCCAGGTGAGGGTACGGCAACGCTTTAGGGGGAGCGTGCGTGTGAGGGCGCGGGTTAGTGTTAGCGTACGGGTTAGGATTAGGGGACGGGTGAGGGTCAGGCTTCGGGGAATGGTTAGGGTTAGGGTTCGGGCTAGGGTTAGGGTTAGGGGATGGGGAAGGTTTAGGGTCCAGGTGAGGGAACGGCAACGATTTAAGGGGAGCGTGCGTGTGAGGGCGCGGGTTAGTGTTAGCGTACGGGTTAGGATTAGGGGACGGGTGAGGGTCAGGCTTCGGGGAAGGGTTAGGGTTAGGGTTCGGGCTAGGGTTAGGGTTAGGGGACGGGGACGGTTTCGGGTCCAGGTGAGGGTACGGCAACGCTTTAGGGGGAGCGTGCGTGTGAGGGCGCGGGTTAGTGTTAGCGTACGGGTTAGGATTAGGGGACGGGTGAGGATCAGGCTTCGGGGAAGGGTTAGGGTTCGGGCTAGGGTTAGGGTTAGGGGACGGGGACGGTTTAGGGTCCAGGTGAGGGTACGGCAACGCTTTAGGGGGAGCGTGCGTGTGAGGGCGCGGGTTAGTGTTAGCGTACGGTTTAGGATTAGGGGACGGGTGAGGGTCAGGCTTCAGGGAAGGGTTAGGGTTAGGGTTCGGGCTAGGGTTAGGGTTAGGGGACGGGGACGGTTTAGGGTCCAGGTGAGGGTACGGCAACGCTTTAGGGGGAGCGTGCGTGTGAGGGCGCGGGTTAGTGTTAGCGTACGGGTTAGGATTAGGGGACGGGTGAGGGTCAGGCTTCGGGGAAGGGTTAGGGTTAGGTTTCGGGCTAGGGTTAGGGTTAGGGGACGGGGACGGTTTAGGGTCCAGGTGAGGGTACGGCAACGCTTTAGGGGGAGCGTGCGTGTGAGGGCGTGGGTTAGTGTTACCGTACGGGTTAAGATTAGGGGACGGGTGAGGGTCAGGCTTCGGGGAAGGGTTAGGGTTAGGGTTCGGGCTAGGGTTAGGGTTAGGGGACGGGGACGGTTTCGGGTCCAGGTGAGGGTACGGCAACGCTTTAGGTGGAGCGTGCGTGTGAGGGCGCGGGTTAGTGTTAGCGTACGGGTTAGGATTAGGGGACGGGTGAGGGTCAGGCTTCGGGGAAGGGTTAGGGTTAGGGTTCGGGCTAGGGTTAGGGTTAGGGGACGGGGACGGTTTAGGGTCCAGGTGAGGGTACGGCAACGCTTTAGGGGGACCGTGCGTGTGAGGGCGCGGGTTAGTGTTAGCGTACGGGTTAGGATTAGGGGACGGGTGAGGGTCAGGCTTCGGGGAAGGGTTAGGGTTAGGGTTCGGGCTAGGGTTAGGGTTAGGGGACGGGGACGGTTTAGGGTCCAGGTGAGGGTACGGCAACGCTTTAGGGGGAGCGTGCGTGTGAGGGCGCGCGTTAATGTTAGCGTATGGCTTAGGATTAGGGGACGGGTGAGGGTCAGGCTTCGGGGAAGGGTTAGGGTCAGGGTTCGGGCTAGGGTTAGGGTTAAGGGACGGGGACGGTTTAGGGTCCAGGTGAGGGTACGGCAACGCTTTAGGGGGAGCCTGCGTGTGAGGGCGCGCGTTAGTGTTAGCGTACGGCTTAGGATTAGGGGACGGGTGAGGGTCAGGCTTCTGGGAAGGGTTAGGGTTAGGGTTCGGGCTAGGGTTAGGGTTAGGGGACGGGGACGGTTTAGGGTCCAGGTGAGGGTACGGCAACGCTTTAGGGGGAGCGTGCATGTAGGGCGCGGGTTAGTGTTAGCGTACGGGTTAGGATTAGGGGACGGGTGAGGGTCAGGCTTCGGGGAAGGGTTAGGGTTAGGGTTCGGGCTAGGGTTAGGGTTAGGGGACGGGGACGGTTTAGGGTCCAGGTGAGGGTACGGCAACGCTTTAGGGGGAGCGTGCGTGTGAGGGCGAGCGTTAGTGTTAGCGTACGGCTTAGGATTAGGGGACGGGTGAGGGTCAGGCTTCGGGGAAGGGTTAGGGTTAGGGTTCGGGCTAGGGTTAGGGTTAGGGGACGGGGACGGTTTAGGGTCCAGGTGAGGGTACGGCAACGCTTTAGGGGGAGCGTGCGTGTGAGGGCGCGGGTTAGTGTTAGCGTACGGGTTAGGATTAGGGGACGGGTGAGAGTCAGGCTTCGGGGAATGGTTAGGGTTAGGGTTCGGGCTAGGGTTAGGGTTAGGGGATGGGGAAGGTTTAGGGTCCAGGTGAGGGAACGGCAACGATTTAAGGGGAGCGTGCGTGTGAGGGCGCGGGTTAGTGTTAGCGTACGGGTTAGGATTAGGGGACGGGTGAGGGTCAGGCTTCGGGGAAGGGTTAGGGTTAGGGTTCGGGCTAGGGTTAGGGTTAGGGGACGGGGACGGTTTCGGGTCCAGGTGAGGGTACGGCAACGCTTTAGGGGGAGCGTGCGTGTGAGGGGGCGGGTTAGTGTTAGCGTACGGGTTAGGATTAGGGGACGGGTGAGGATCAGGCTTCGGGGAAGGGTTAGGGTTAGGGTTCGGGCTAGGGTTAGGGTTAGGGGACGGGGACGGTTTAGGGTCCAGGTGAGGGTACGGCAACGCTTTAGGGGGAGCGTGCGTGTGAGGGCGCGGGTTAGTGTTAGCGTACGGGTTAGGATTAGGGGACGGGTGAGGGTCAGGCTTCGGGGAAGGGTTAGGGTTAGGGTTCGGGCTAGGTTTAGGGTTAGGGGACGGGGACGGTTTAGGGTCCAGGTGAGGGTACGGCAACGCTTTAGGGGGAGCGTGCGTTTGAGGGCGTGGGTTAGTGTTAGCGTTCGGCTTAGGATTAGGGGACGGGTGAGGGTCAGGCTTCGGGGAAGGGTTATGGTTAGGGTTCGGGCTAGGGTTAGGGTTAGGGGACGGGGACGGTTTAGGGTCCAGGTGAGGGTACGGCAACGCTTTAGGGGGAGCGTGCGTGTGAGGACGCGCGTTAGTGTTAGCGTACGGCTTAGGATTAGGGGACGGGTGAGGGTCAGGCTTCGGGGAAGGGTTATGGTTAGGGTTCGGGCTAGGGTTAGGGTTAGGGGACGGGGACGGTTTCGGGTCCAGGTGAGGGTACGGCAACGCTTTAGGGGGAGCGTGCGTGTGAGGGCGCGGGTTAGTGTTAGCGTACGGGTTAGGATTAGGGGACGGGTGAGGATCAGGCTTCGGGGAAGGGTTAGGGTTCGGGCTAGGGTTAGGGTTAGGGGACGGGGACGGTTTAGGGTCCAGGTGAGGGTACGGCAACGCTTTAGGGGGAGCGTGCGTGTGAGGGCGCGGGTTAGTGTTAGCGTACGGTTTAGGATTAGGGGACGGGTGAGGGTCAGGCTTCAGGGAAGGGTTAGGGTTAGGGTTCGGGCTAGGGTTAGGGTTAGGGGACGGGGACGGTTTAGGGTCCAGGTGAGGGTACGGCAACGCTTTAGGGGGAGCGTGCGTGTGAGGGCGCGGGTTAGTGTTAGCGTACGGGTTAGGATTAGGGGACGGGTGAGGGTCAGGCTTCGGGGAAGGGTTAGGGTTAGGTTTCGGGCTAGGGTTAGGGTTAGGGGACGGGGACGGTTTAGGGTCCAGGTGAGGGTACGGCAACGCTTTAGGGGGAGCGTGCGTGTGAGGGCGTGGGTTAGTGTTACCGTACGGGTTAAGATTAGGGGACGGGTGAGGGTCAGGCTTCGGGGAAGGGTTAGGGTTAGGGTTCGGGCTAGGGTTAGGGTTAGGGGACGGGGACGGTTTCGGGTCCAGGTGAGGGTACGGCAACGCTTTAGGTGGAGCGTGCGTGTGAGGGCGCGGGTTAGTGTTAGCGTACGGGTTAGGATTAGGGGACGGGTGAGGGTCAGGCTTCGGGGAAGGGTTAGGGTTAGGGTTCGGGCTAGGGTTAGGGTTAGGGGACGGGGACGGTTTCGGGTCCAGCTGAGTGTACGGCAACGCTTTAGGGGGACCGTGCGTGTGAGGGCGCGGGTTAGTGTTAGCGTACGGGTTAGGATTAGGGGACGGGTGAGGGTCAGGCTTCGGGGAAGGGTTAGGGTTAGGGTTCGGGCTAGGGTTAGGGTTAGGGGACGGGGACGGTTTAGGGTCCAGGTGAGGGTACGGCAACGCTTTAGGGGGAGCGTGCGTGTGAGGGCGCGCGTTAATGTTAGCGTATGGCTTAGGATTAGGGGACGGGTGAGGGTCAGGCTTCGGGGAAGGGTTAGGGTCAGGGTTCGGGCTAGGGTTAGGGTTAAGGGACGGGGACGGTTTAGGGTCCAGGTGAGGGTACGGCAACGCTTTAGGGGGAGCGTGCGTGTGAGGGCGCGCGTTAGTGTTAGCGTACGGCTTAGGATTAGGGGACGGGTGAGGGTCAGGCTTCTGGGAAGGGTTAGGGTTAGGGTTCGGGCTAGGGTTAGGGTTAGGGGACGGGGACGGTTTAGGGTCCAGGTGAGGGTACGGCAACGCTTTAGGGGGAGCGTGCATGTAGGGCGCGGGTTAGTGTTAGCGTACGGGTTAGGATTAGGGGACGGGTGAGGGTCAGGCTTCGGGGAAGGGTTAGGGTTAGGGTTCGGGCTAGGGTTAGGGTTAGGGGACGGGGACGGTTTAGGGTCCAGGTGAGGGTACGGCAACGCTTTAGGGGGAGCGTGCGTGTGAGGGCGAGCGTTAGTGTTAGCGTACGGCTTAGGATTAGGGGACGGGTGAGGGTCAGGCTTCGGGGAAGGGTTAGGGTTAGGGTTCGGGCTAGGGTTAGGGTTAGGGGACGGGGACGGTTTAGGGTCCAGGTGAGGGTACGGCAACGCTTTAGGGGGAGCGTGCGTGTGAGGGCGCGGGTTAGTGTTAGCGTACGGGTTAGGATTAGGGGACGGGTGAGAGTCAGGCTTCGGGGAATGGTTAGGGTTAGGGTTCGGGCTAGGGTTAGGGTTAGGGGATGGGGAAGGTTTAGGGTCCAGGTGAGGGAACGGCAACGATTTAAGGGGAGCGTGCGTGTGAGGGCGCGGGTTAGTGTTAGCGTACGGGTTAGGATTAGGGGACGGGTGACGGTCAGGCTTCGGGGAAGGGTTAGGGTTAGGGTTCGGGCTAGGGTTAGGGTTAGGGGACGGGGACGGTTTCGGGTCCAGGTGAGGGTACGGCAACGCTTTAGGGGGAGCGTGCGTGTGAGGGCGCGGGTTAGTGTTAGCGTACGGGTTAGGATTAGGGGACGGGTGAGGATCAGGCTTCGGGGAAGGGTTAGGGTTATGGTTCGGGCTAGGGTTAGGGTTAGGGGACGGGGACGGTTTAGGGTCCAGGTGAGGGTACGGCAACGCTTTAGGGGGAGCGTGCGTGTGAGGGCGCGGGTTAGTGTTAGCGTACGGGTTAGGATTAGGGGACGGGTGAGGGTCAGGCTTCGGGGAAGGGTTAGGGTTAGGGTTCGGGCTAGGTTTAGGGTTAGGGGACGGGGACGGTTTAGGGTCCAGGTGAGGGTACGGCAACGCTTTAGGGGGAGCGTGCGTTTGAGGGCGTGGGTTAGTGTTAGCGTTCGGCTTAGGATTAGGGGACGGGTGAGGGTCAGGCTTCGGGGAAGGGTTATGGTTAGGGTTCGGGCTAGGGTTAGGGTTAGGGGACGGGGACGGTTTAGGGTCCAGGTGAGGGTACGGCAACGCTTTAGGGGGAGCGTGCGTGTGAGGACGCGCGTTAGTGTTAGCGTACGGCTTAGGATTAGGGGACGGGTGAGGGTCAGGCTTCGGGGAAGGGTTAGGGTTAGGGTTCGGGCTAGGGTTAGGGTTAGGGGACGGGGACGGTTTAGGGTCCAGGTGAGGGTACGGCAACGCTTTAGGGGGAGCGTGCGTTTGAGGGCGTGGGTTAGTGTTAGCGTTCGGCTTAGGATTAGGGGACGGGTGAGGGTCAGGCTTCGGGGAAGGGTTATGGTTAGGGTTCGGGCTAGGGTTAGGGTTAGGGGACGGGGACGGTTTAGGGTCCAGGTGAGGGTACGGCAACGCTTTAGGGGGAGCGTGCGTGTGAGGATGCGCGTTAGTGTTAGCGTACGGCTTAGGATTAGGGGACGGGTGAGGGTCAGGCTTCGGGGAAGGGTTAGGGTTAGGGTTCGGGCTAGGGTTAGGGTTAGGGGACGGGGACGGTTTAGGGTCCAGGTGAGGGTACGGCAACGCTTTAGGGGGAGCGTGCGTGTGAGGACGCGCGTTAGTGTTAGCGTACGGCTTAGGATTAGGGGACGGGTGAGGGTCAGGCTTCGGGGAAGGGTTAGGGTTAGGGTTCGGGCTAGGGTTAGGGTTAGGGGACGGGGACGGTTTCGGGTCCAGGTGAGGGTACGGCAACGCTTTAGGGGGAGCGTGCGTGTGAGGGCGCGGGTTAGTGTTAGCGTACGGGTTAGGATTAGGGGACGGGTGAGGGTCAGGCTTCGGGGAAGGGTTAGGGTTAGGGTTCGGGCTAGGGTTAGGGTTAGGGGACGGGGACGGTTTAGGGTCCAGGTGAGGGTACGGCAACGCTTTAGGGGGAGCGTGCATGTGAGGGCGCGGGTTAGTGTTAGCGTACGGGTTAGGATTAGGAGAAGGGTGAGGGTCAGGCTTCGGGGAAGAGTTAGGGTTAGGGTTCGGGCTAGGGTTAGGGTTAGGGGACGGGGACGGTTTAGGGTCCAGGTGAGGGTACGGCAACGCTTTAGGGGGAGCGTGTGTGTGAGGGCGCGGGTTAGTGGTAGCGTACGGCTTAGGATTAGGGGACGGGTGAGGGTCAGGCTTCGGGGAAGGGTTAGGGTTAGTGTTCGGGCTAGGGTTAGAGTAAGGGTACGGGGACGGTTTAGGGTCCAGGTGAGGGTACGGCAACGCTTTAGGGGGAGCGTGCGTGTGAGGGCGCGGGTTAGTGTTAGCGTACGGGTTAGAATTAGGGGACGGGTGAGGGTCAGGCTTCGGGGAAGGGTTAGGGTTAGGGTTCGGGCTACGGTTAGGGTTAGGGGACGGGGAAGGTTTAGGGTCCAGGTGAGGGTACAGCAACGCTTTAGGGGGAGCGTGCGTGTGAGGGCGCGTGTTAGTGTTAGCGTACGGGTTAGGATTAGGGGATGGGTGAGGGTCAGGCTTCGGGGAAGGGTTAGGGTTAGGGTTCGGGCTAGGGTTAGGGTTAGGGGATGGGGACGGTTTAGGGTCCAGGTGAGGGTACGGCAACGCTTTAGGGGGAGCGTGCGTGTGAGGGCGCGGGTTAGTGTTAGCGTACGGCTTAGGATTAGGGGACGGGTGAGGGTCAGGCTTCGGGGAAGGGTTAGGGTTAGGGTTCGGGCTACGGTTAGGGTTAGGGGACGGGGAAGTTTTAGGGTCCAGGTGAGGGTACAGCAACGCTTTAGGGGGAGCGTGCGTGTGAGGGCGCGTGTTAGTGTTAGCGTACGGGTTAGGATTAGGGGACGGGTGAGGGTCAGGCTTCGGGGCAGGGTTAGGGTTAGGGTTCGGGCTAGGGTTAGGGTTAGGGGATGGGGACGGTTTAGGGTCCAGGTGAGGGTACGGCAACGCTTTAGGGGGAGCGTGCGTGTGAGGGCGCGGGTTAGTGTTAGCGTACGGGTTAGGATTAGGGGACGGGTGAGGGTCAGGCTTCGGGGAATGGTTAGGGTTAGGGTTCGGGCTAGGGTTAGGGTTAGGGGATGGGGAAGGTTTAGGGTCCAGGTGAGGGAACGGCAACGATTTAAGGGGAGCGTGCGTGTGAGGGCGCGGGTTAGTGTTAGCGTACGGGTTAGGATTAGGGGACGGGTGAGGGTCAGGCTTCGGGGAAGGGTTAGGGTTAGGGTTCGGGCTAGGGTTAGGGTTAGGGGACGGGGACGGTTTCGGGTCCAGGTGAGGGTACGGCAACGCTTTAGGGGGAGCGTGCGTGTGAGGGCGCGGGTTAGTGTTAGCGTACGGGTTAGGATTAGGGGACGGGTGAGGGTCAGGCTTCGGGGAAGGGTTAGGGTTAGGTTTCGGGCTAGGGTTAGGGTTAGGGGACGGGGACGGTTTAGGGTCCAGGTGAGGGTACGGCAACGCTTTAGGGGGAGCGTGCGTGTGAGGGCGTGGGTTAGTGTTACCGTACGGGTTAAGATTAGGGGACGGGTGAGGGTCAGGCTTCGGGGAAGGGTTAGGGTTAGGGTTCGGGCTAGGGTTAGGGTTAGGGGACGGGGACGGTTTCGGGTCCAGGTGAGGGTACGGCAACGCTTTAGGTGGAGCGTGCGTGTGAGGGCGTGGGTTAGTGTTAGCGTACGGGTTAGGATTAGGGGACGGGTGAGGGTCAGGCTTCGGGGAAGGGTTAGGGTTAGGGTTCGGGCTAGGGTTAGGGTTAGGGGACGGGGACGGTTTAGGGTTCAGGTGAGGGTACGGCAACGCTTTAGGGGGAGCGTGCGTGTGAGGGCGCGGGTTAGTGTTAGCGTACGGCTTAGGATTAGGGGACGGGTGAGGGTCAGGCTTCCGGGAAGGGTTAGGGTTAGGGTTCGGGCTACGGTTAGGGTTAGGGGACGGGGAAGGTTTAGGGTCCAGGTGAGGGTACGGCAACGCTTTAGGGGGAGCGTGCGTGTGAGGGCGCGGTTTAGTGTTAGCGTACGGGTTAGGATTAGGGGACGGGTGAGGGTCAGGCTTCGGGGAAGGGTTAGGGTTAGGGTTCGGGCTAGGGTTAGGGTTAGGGGACGGGGACGGTTTAGGGTCCAGGTGAGGGTACGGCAACGCTTTAGGGGGAGCGTGCGTGTGAGGGCCCGGGTTAGTGTTAGCGTACGGGTTAGGATTAGGGGATGGGTGAGGGTCAGGCTTCGGGGAAGGGTTAGGGTTAGGGTTCGGGCTAGGGTTAGGGTTAGGGGACGGGGACGGTTTAGGGTCCAGGTGAGGGTACGGCAACGCTTTAGGGGGAGCGTGCGTGTGAGGGCGCGGGTTAGTGTTAGCGTACGGGTTAGAATTAGGGGACGGGTGAGGGTCAGGCTTCGGGGAAGGGTTAGGGTTAGGGTTCGGGCTAGGGTTAAGGTTAGGGGACGGTTACGGTTTAGGGTTCAGGTGAGGGTACGGCAACGCTTTAGGGGGAGCGTGCGTGTGAGGGCGCGGGTTAGTGTTAGCGTACGGCTTAGGATTAGGGGTCGGGTGAGGGTCAGGCTTCGGGGAAGGGTTAGGGTTAGGGTTCGGGCTACGGTTAGGGTTAGGGGACGGGGACGGTTTAGGGTCCAGGTGAGGGTACGGCAACACTTTAGGGGGAGCATGCGTGTGAGGGCACGGGTTAGTGTTAGCGTACGGGTTAGGATTAGGGGACGGGTGAGGGTCAGGCTTTGGGGAAGGGTTAGGGTTAGGGTTCGGGCTAGGGTTAGGGTTAGGGGACGGGGACGGTTTCGGGTCCAGGTGAGGGTACGGCAACGCTTTAGGGGGAGTGTGCGTGTGAGGGCACGGGTTAGTGTTAGCGTACGGGTTAGGATTAGGGGACGGGTGAGGGTCAGGCTTCGGGGAAGGGTTAGGGTTAGGGTTCGGGCTAGGGTTAGGGTTAGGGGACGGGGACGGTTTAGGGTCCAGGTGAGGGTATGGCAACGCTTTAGGGGGAGCGTGCGTGTGAGGGCGCGGGTTAGTGTTAGCGTACGGGTTAGGATTAGGGGACGGGTGAGGGTCAGGCTTCGGGGAAGGGTTAGGGTTAGGGTTCGGGCTAGGGTTATGGTTAGGGGACGGGGACGGTTTAGGGTCCAGGTGAGGGTACGGCAACGCTTTAGGGGGAGCGTGCGTGTGAGGGCACGCGTTAGTGTTAGCGTACGGGTTAGGATTAGGGGACGGGTGAGGGTCAGGCTTCGGGGAAGGGTTAGGGTTAGGGTTCGGGCTAGGGTTAGGGTTAGGGGACGGGGACGGTTTAGGGTCCAGGAGAGGGTACGGCAACGCTTTAGGGGGAGCGTGCGTGTGAGGGCGCGCGTTAGTGTTAGCGTACAGCTTAGGATTAGGGGACGGGTGAGGGTCAGGCTTCGGGGAAGGGTTAGGGTTAGGGTTCGGGCTAGGGTTAGGGTTAGGGGACGGGGACGGTTTAGGGTCCAGGTGAGGGTACGGCAATGCTTTAGGGGGAGCGTGCGTGTGAGGGCGTGGGTTAGTGTTAGCGTACGGGTTAGGATTAGGGGACGGGTGAGGTTCAGGCTTCGGGGAAGGGTTAGGGTTAGGGTTCGGGCTAGGGTTAGGGTTAGGGGACGGGGACGGTTTAGGGTCCAGGTGAGGGTACGGCAACGCTTTAGGGGGAGCGTGCGTGTGAGGGCGCGGGTTAGTGTTAGCGTACGGGTTAGGATTAGGGGACGGGTGAGGGTCAGGCTTCGGGGAAGGGTTAGGGTTAGGGTTCGGGCTAGGGTTAGGGTTAGGGGACGGGGACGGTTTAGGGTCCAGGTGAGGGTACGGCAACGCTTTAGGGGGAGCGTGCGTGTGAGGGCGCGGGTTAGTGTTAGCGTACGGCTTAGGATTAGGGGACGGGTGAGGGTCAGGCTTCGGTGAAGGGTTAGGGTTAGGGTTCGGGCTACGGTTAGGGTTAGGGGACGGGGACGGTTTAGGGTCCAGGTGAGGGTACGGCAACACTTTAGGGGGAGCGTGCGTGTGAGGGCACGGGTTAGTGTTAGCGTACGGGTTAGGATTAGGGGACGGGTGAGGGTCAGGCTTTGGGGAAGGGTTAGGGTTAGGGTTCGGGCTAGGGTTAGGGTTAGGGGACGGGGACGGTTTAGGGTCCAGGTGAGGGTACGGCAACGCTTTAGGGGGAGCGTGCGTGTGAGGGCGCGGGTTAGTGTTAGCGTACGGGTTAGGATTAGGGGACGGGTGAGGGTCAGGCTTCGGGGAAGGGTTAGGGTTAGGGTTCGGGCTAGGGTTAGGGTTAGGGGACGGGGACGGTTTCGGGTCCAGGTGAGGGTACGGCAACGCTTTAGGGGGAGCGTGCGTGTGAGGGCACGCGTTAGTGTTAGCGTACGGGTTAGGATCAGGGGACGGGTGAGGGTCAGGCTTCGGGGAAGGGTTAGGGTTCGGGCTAGGGTTAGGGTTAGGGGACGGGGACGGTTTAGGGTCCAGGAGAGGGTACGGCAACGCTTTAGGGGGAGCGTGTGTGTGAGGGCGCGCGTTAGTGTTAGCGTACGGCTTAGGATTAGGGGACGGGTGAGGGTCAGGCTTCGGGGAAGGGTTAGGGTTAGGGTTCGGGCTAGGGTTAGGGTTAGGGGACGGGGACGGTTTAGGGTCCAGGTGAGGGTACGGCAATGCTTTAGGGGGAGCGTGCGTGTGAGGGCGCGGGTTAGTGTTAGCGTACGGGTTAGGATTAGGGGACGGGTGAGGTTCAGGCTTCGGGGAAGGGTTAGGGTTAGGGTTCGGGCTAGGGTTAGGGTTAGGGGACGGGGACGGTTTAGGGTCCAGGTGAGGGTACGGCAACGCTTTAGGGGGAGCGTGCGTGTGAGGGCGCGGGTTAGTGTTAGCGTACGGGTTAGGATTAGGGGACGGGTGAGGGTCAGGCTTCGGGGAAGGGTTAGGGTTAGGGTTCGGGCTAGGGTTAGGGTTAGGGGACGGGGACGGTTTAGGGTCCAGGTGAGGGTACGGCAACGCTTTAGGGGGAGCGTGCGTGTGAGGGCGCGGGTTAGTGTTAGCGTACGGGTTAGGATTAGGGGACGGGTGAGGGTCAGGCTTCGGGGAAGGGTTAGGGTTAGGGTTCGGGCTAGGGTTAGGGTTAGGGGACGGGGACGGTTTCGGGTCCAGGTGAGGGTACGGCAACGTTTTAGGTGGAGCGTGTGTGTGAGGGCGCGGGTTAATGATAGCGTACGGGTTAGGATTAGGGGACGGGTGAGGGTCAGGCTTCGGGGAAGGGTTAGGGTTAGGGTTCGGGCTAGGGTTAGGGTTAGGGGACGGGGACGGTTTAGGGTCCAGGTGAGGGTACGGCAACGCTTTAGGGGGAGCGTGCGTGTGAGGGCGCGGGTTAGTGTTAGCGTACGGGTTAGGATTAGGGGACGGGTGAGGGTCAGGCTTCTGGGAAGGGTTAGGGTTAGGGTTCGGGCTAGGGTTAGGGTTAGGGGACGGGGACGGTTTAGGGTCCAGGTGAGGGTACGGCAACGTTTTAGGGGGAGCGTGCGTGTGAGGGCGCGGGTTAGTGTTAGCGTACGGGTTAGGATTAGGGGACGGGTGAGGGTCAGGCTTCGGGGAAGGGTTAGGGTTAGGGTTCGGGCTAGGGTTAGGGTTAGGGGATGGGGACGGTTTAGGGTCCAGGTGAGGGTACGGCAACGCTTTAGGGGGAGCGTGCGTGTGAGGGCGCGTGTTAGTGTTAGCGTACGGGTTAGGATTAGGGGACGGGTGAGGGTCAGGCTTCGGGGAAGGGTTAGGGTTAGGGTTCGGGCTAGGGTTAGGGTTAGGGTACGGGGACGGTTTAGGGTCCAGGTGAGGGTACGGCAACGCTTTAGGGGGAGCGTGCGTGTGAGGGCGCGGGTTAGTGTTAGCGTACGGGTTAGGATTAGGGGACGGGTGAGGGTCAGGCTTCGGGGAAGGGTTAGGTTTAGGGTTCGGGCTAGGGTTAGGGTTAGGGGACTGGGACGGTTTAGGGTCCAGGTGAGGGTACGGCAACGCTTTAGGGGGAGCGTGCGTGTGAGGGCGCGCATTAGTGTTAGCGTGCGGCTTAGGATTAGGGGACGGGTGAGGGTCAGGCTTCGGGGAATGGTTAGGGTTAGGGTTCGGGCTAGGGTTAGGGTTAGGGGACGGGGACGGTTTAGGGTCCAGGTGAGGGTACGGCAACGCTTTAGGGGGAGCGTGCGTGTGAGGGCGCGGGTTAGTGTTAGCGTACGGGTTAGGATTAGGGGACGGGTGAGGGTCAGGCTTCTGGGAAGGGTTAGGGTTAGGGTTCGGGCTAGGGTTAGGGTTAGGGGACGGGGACGGTTTAGGGTCCAGGTGAGGGTACGGCAACGCTTTAGGGGGAGCGTGCATGTGAGGGCGCGGGTTAGTGTTAGCGTACGGGTTAGGATTAGGGGACGGGTGAGGGTCAGGCTTCGGGGAAGGGTTAGGGTTAGGGTTCGGGCTAGGGTTAGGGTTAGGGGACGGGGACGGTTTCGGGTCCAAGTGAGGGTACGGCAACGCTTTAGGGGGAGCGTGCGTGTGAGGGCGCGCGTTAGTGTTAGCGTGCGGCTTAGGATTAGGGGACGGGTGAGGGTCAGGCTTCGGGGAAGGGTTAGGGTTAGGGTTCGGGCTAGGGTTAGGGTTAGGGGACGGGGACGGTTTAGGGTCCAGGTGAGGGTACGGCAACGCTTTAGGGGGAGCGTGCGTGTGAGGGCGTGGGTTAGTGTTAGCGTACGGCTTAGGATTAGGGGACGGGTGAGGGTCAGGCTTCGGGGAAGGGTTAGGGTTAGGGTTTGGGCTACGGTTAGGGTTAGGGGACGGGGACGGTTTAGGGTCCAGGTGAGGGTACGGCAACGCTTTAGGGGGAGCGTGCGTGTGAGGGCGCGGGTTAGTGTTAGCGTACGGGTTAGGATTAGGGGACGGGTGAGGGTCAGGCTTCGGGGAAGGGTTAGGGTCAGGGTTCGGGCTAGGGTTAGGGTTAAGGGACGGGGACGGTTTAGGGTCCAGGTGAGGGTACGGCAACGCTTTAGGGGGAGCGTGCGTGTGAGGGCGCGCGTTAGTGTTAGCGTACGGCTTAGGATTAGGGGACGGGTGAGGGTCAGGCTTCTGGGAAGGGTTAGGGTTAGGGTTCGGGCTAGGGTTAGGGTTAGGGGACGGGGACGGTTTAGGGTCCAGGTGAGGGTACGGCAACGCTTTAGGGGGAGCGTGCATGTGAGGGCGCGGGTTAGTGTTAGCGTACGGGTTAGGATTAGGGGACGGGTGAGGGTCAGGCTTCGGGGAAGGGTTAGGGTTAGGGTTCGGGCTAGGGTTAGGGTTAGGGGACGGGGACGGTTTAGGGTCCAGGTGAGGGTACGGCAACGCTTTAGGGGGAGCGTGCGTGTGAGGGCGCGGGTTAGTGTTAGCGTACGGGTTAGGATTAGGGGACGGGTGAGGGTCAGGCTTCGGGGAAGGGTTAGGGTTAGGGTTCGGGCTAGGGTTAGGGTTAGGGGACGGGGACGGTTTAGGGTTCAGGTGAGGGTACGGCAACGCTTTAGGGGGAGCGTGCGTGTGAGGGCGCGGGTTAGTGTTAGCGTACGGCTTAGGATTGGGGACGGGTGAGGGTCAGGCTTCGGGGAAGGGTTAGGGTTAGGGTTCGGGCTACGGTTAGGGTTAGGGGACGGGGAAGGTTTAGGGTCCAGGTGAGGGTACGGCAACGCTTTAGGGGGAGCGTGCGTGTGAGGGCGCGGGTTAGTGTTAGCGTATGGGTTAGGATTAGGGGACGGGTGAGGGTCAGGCTTCGGGGAAGGGTTAGGGTTAGGGTTCGGGCTAGGGTTAGGGTTAGGAGACGGGGACGGTTTAGGGTCCAGGTGAGGGTACGGCAACGCTTTAGGGGGAGCGTGCGTGTGAGGGCCCGGGTTAGTGTTAGCGTACGGGTTAGGATTAGGGGATGGGTGAGGGTCAGGCTTCGGGGAAGGGTTAGGGTTAGGGTTCGGGCTAGGGTTAGGGTTAGGGGACGGGGACGGTTTAGGGTCCAGGTGACGGTACGGCAACGCTTTAGGGGGAGCGTGCGTGTGAGGGCGCGGGTTAGTGTTAGCGTACGGGTTAGAATTAGGGGACGGGTGAGGGTCAGGCTTCGGGGAAGGGTTAGGGTTAGGGTTCAGGCTAGGGTTAAGGTTAGGGGACGGTTACGGTTTAGGGTTCAGGTGAGGGTACGGCAACGCTTTAGGGGGAGCGTGCGTGTGAGGGCGCGGGTTAGTGTTAGCGTACGGCTTAGGATTAGGGGACGGGTGAGGGTCAGGCTTCGGGGAAGGGTTAGGGTTAGGGTTCGGGCTAGGGTTAGGGTTAGGGGACGGGGACGGTTTAGGGTCCAGGTGAGGGTACGGCAACGCTTTAGGGGGAGCGTGCGTGTGAGGGCGCGGGTTAGTGTTAGCGTACGGGTTAGGATTAGGGGACAGGTGAGGGTCAGGCTTCGGGGAAGGGTTAGGGTTAGGGTTCGGGCTAGGGTTAGGGTTAGGGGACGGGGACGTTTTCGGGTCCAGGTGAGGGTACGGCAACGCTTTAGGGGGAGCGTGCGTGTGAGGGCACGCGTTAGTGTTAGCGTACGGGTTAGGATTAGGGGACGGGTGAGGGTCAGGCTTCGGGGAAGGGTTGGGGTTAGGGTTCGGGCTAGGGTTAGGGTTAGGGTCGGGGACGGTTTAGGGTCCAGGAGAGGGTACGGCAACGCTTTAGGGGGAGCGTGCGTGTGAGGGCGCGCGTTAGTGTTAGCGTACGGCTTAGGATTAGGGGACGGGTGAGGGTCAGGCTTCGGGGAAGGGTTAGGGTTAGGGTTCGGGCTAGGGTTAGGGTTAGGGGACGGGGACGGTTTAGGGTCCAGGTGAGGGTACGGCAACGCTTTAGTGGGAGCGTGCGTGTGAGGGCGCGGGTTAGTGTTAGCGTACGGGTTAGGATTAGGGGACGAGTGAGGGTCAGGCTTCGGGGAAGGGTTAGGGTTAGGGTTCGGGCTAGGGTTAGGGTTAGGGGATGGGGAAGGTTTAGGGTCCAGGTGAGGGTACGGCAACGCTTTAGGGGGAGCGTGCGTGTGAGGGCGCGCGTTAGTGTTAGCGTGCGGCTTAGGATTAGGGGACGGGTGAGGGTCAGGCTTCGGGGAAGGGTTAGGGTTAGGGTTCGGGCTAGGGTCAGGGTTAGGGGACGGCGACGGTTTAGGGTCCAGGTGAGGGTACGGCAATGCTTTAGGGGGAGCGTGCGTGTGAGGGCGCGGGTTAGTGTTAGCGTACGGGTTAGGATTAGGGGACGGGTTAGGTTCAGGCTTCGGAGAAGGGTTAGGGTTAGGGTTCGGGCTAGGGTTAGGGTTAGGGGACGGGGAGGGTTTAGGGTCCAGGTGAGGGTACGGCAACGCTTTAGGGGGAGCGTGCGTGTGAGGGCGCGGGTTAGTGTTAGCGTACGGGTTAGGATTAGGGGACGGGTGAGGTTCAGGCTTCGGGGAAGGGTTAGGGTTAGGGTTCGGGCTAGGGTTAGGGTTAGGGGACGGGGACGGTTTAGGGTCCAGGTGAGGGTACGGCAACGCTTTAGGGGGAGCGTGCGTGTGAGGGCGCGGGTTAGTGTTAGCGTACGGGTTAGGATTAGGGGACGGGTGAGGGTCAGGCTTCGGGGAAGGGTTAGGGTTAGGGTTCGGGCTAGGGTTAGGGTTAGGGGACGGGGACGGTTTAGGGTCCAGGTGAGGGTACGGCAACGCTTTAGGGGGAGCGTGCGTGTGAGGGCGCGGGTTAGTGTTAGCGTACGGGTTAGGATAGGGGACGGGTGAGGGTCAGGCTTCAGGGAAGGGTTAGGGTTAGGGTTCGGGCTAGGGTTAGGGTTAGGGGACGGGGACGGTTTCGGGTCCAGGTGAGGGTACGGCAACGTTTTAGGTGGAGCGTGCGTGTGAGGGCGCGCGTTAGTGTTAGCGTGCGGCTTAGGATTACGGGACGGGTGAGGGTCAGGCTTCGGGGAAGGGTTAGGATTAGGGTTCGGGCTAGGGTTAGGGTTAGGGGACGGGGACGGTTTAGGGTCCAGGTGAGGGTACGGCAACGCTTTAGGGGGAGCGTGCGTGTGAGGGCGCGGGTTAGTGTTAGCGTACGGGTTAGGATTAGGGGACGGGTGAGGTTCAGGCTTCGGAGAAGGGTTAGGGTTAGGGTTCGGGCTAGGGTTAGGGTTAGGGGACGGGGAGGGTTTAGGGTCCAGGTGAGGGTACGGCAACGCTTTAGGGGGAGCGTGCGTGTCAGGGCGCGGGTCAGTGTTAGCGTACGGGTTAGGATTAGGGGACGGGTGAGGTTCAGGCTTCGGGGAAGGGTTAGGGTTAGGGTTAGGGGACGGGGACGGTTTAGGGTCCAGGTGAGGGTACGGCAACGTTTTAGGGGGAGCGTGCGTGTGAGGGCGCGGGTTAGTGTTAGCGTACGGCTTAGGATTAGGGGACGGGTGAGGGTCAGGCTTCGGGGAAGGGTTAGGGTTAGGGTTCGGGCTAGGGTTAGGGTTAGGGGACGGGGACGGTTTAGGGTCCAGGTGATGGTACGGCAACACTTTAGGGGGAGCGTGCGTGTGAGGGCGCGGGTTAGTGTTAGCGTACGGGTTAGGATTAGGGGACGGGTGAGGGTCAGGCTTCTGGGAAGGGTTAGGGTTAGGGTTCGGGCTAGGGTTAGGGTTAGGGGACGGGGACGGTTTAGGGTCCAGGTGAGGGTACGGCAACGCTTTAGGGGGAGCGTGCATGTGAGGGCGCGGGTTAGTGTTAGCGTACGGGTTAGGATTAGGGGACGGGTGAGGGTCAGGCTTCGGGGAAGGGTTAGGGTTAGGGTTCGGGCTAGGGTTAGGGTTAGGGGACGGGGACGGTTTAGGGTCCAAGTGAGGGTACGGCAACGCTTTAGGGGGAGCGTGCGTGTGAGGGCGCGCGTTAGTGTTAGCGTGCGGTTAGGATTAGGGGACGGGTGAGGGTCAGGCTTCGGGGAAGGGTTAGGGTTAGGGTTCGGGCTAGGGTTAGGGTTAGGGGACGGGGACGGTTTAGGGTCCAGGTGAGGGTACGGCAACGCTTTAGGGGGAGCGTGCGTGTGAGGGCGCGGGTTAGTGTTAGCGTACGGCTTAGGATTAGGGGACGGGTGAGGGTCAGGCTTCGGGGAAGGGTTAGGGTTAGGGTTTGGGCTAGGGTTAGGGTTAGGGGACGGGGACGGTTTAGGGTCCAGGTGAGGGTACGGCAACGCTTTAGGGGGAGCGTGCGTGTGAGGGCGCAGGTTAGTGTTAGCGTACGGGTTAGGATTAGGGGACGGGTGAGGGTCAGGCTTCGGGGAAGGGTTAGGGTTAGGGTTCGGGCTAGGGTTAGGGTTAGGGGACGGGGACGGTTTAGGGTCCAGGTGAGGGTACGGCAACGCTTTAGGGGGAGCGTGCGTGTGAGGGCGCGGGTTAGTGTTAGCGTACGGGTTAGGATTAGGGGACGGTGTGAGGGTCAGGCTTCGGGGAAGGGTTAGGGTTAGGGTTCGGGCTAGGGTTAGGGTTAGGGGACGGGGACGGTTTCGGGTCCAGGTGAGGGTACGGCAACGTTTTAGGGGGAGCGTGCGTGTGAGGGCGCGGGTTAATGATAGCGTACGGGTTAGGATTAGGGGACGGGTGAGGGTCAGGCTTCAGATAAGGTTTAGGGTTAGGGTTCGGGCTAGGGTTAGGGTTAGGGGACGGGGACGGTTTAGGGTCCAGGTGAGGGTACGGCAACGCTTTAGGGGGAGCGTGCGTGTGAGGGCGCGGGTTAGTGTTAGCGTACGGGTTAGGATTAGGGGACGGGTGAGGGTCAGGCTTCTGGGAAGGGTTAGGGTTAGGGTTCGGGCTAGGGTTAGGGTTAGGGGACGCGGACGGTTTAGGGTCCAGGTGAGGGTACGGCAACGTTTTAGGGGGAGCGTGCGTGTGAGGGCGCGGGTTAGTGTTAGCGTACGGGTTAGGATTAGGGGACGGGTGAGGGTCAGGCTTCGGGGAAGGGTTAGGGTTAGGGTTCGGGCTAGGGTTATGGTTAGGGGACGGGGACGGTTTCGGGTCCAGGTGAGGGTACGGCCACGTTTTAGGGGGAGCGTGCATGTGAGGGCGCGGGTTAGTGTTAGCGTACGGGTTAGGATTAGGGGACGGGTGAGGGTCAGGCTTCGGGGAAGGGTTAGGGTTAGGGTTCGGGCTAGGGTTAGGGTTAGGGGACGGGGACGGTTTAGGGTCCAGGTGAGGGTACGGCAACGCTTTAGGGGGAGCGTGCGTGTGAGGGCGCGGGTTAGTGTTAGCGTACGGGTTAGGATTAGGGGACGGGTGAGGGTCAGGCTTCGGGGAAGGGTTAGGGTTAGGGTTCGGGCTAGGGTTAGGGTTAGGGGACGGGGACGGTTTAGGGTCCAGGTGAGGGTACGGCAACGCTTTAGGGGGAGCGTGCGTGTGAGGGCGCGGGTTAGTGTTAGCGTACGGGTTAGGATTAGGGGACGGGTGAGGGTCAGGCTTCGGGGAAGGGTTAGGGTTAGGGTTCGGGCTAGGGTTAGGGTTAGGGGACGGGGACTGTTTCGGGTCCAGCTGAGGGTACGGCAACGCTTTACGGGGAGCGTGCATGTGAGGGCGCGGGTTAGTGTTAGTGTACGGGTTAGGATTAGGGGACGGGTGAGGGTCAGGCTTCGGGGAAGGGTTAGGGTTAGGGTTCGGGCTAGGGTTAGGGTTAGGGGACGGGGACGGTTTAGGGTCCAGGTGAGGGTACGGCAACGCTTTAGGGGGAGCGTGCGTGTGAGGGCGCGGCTTAGTGTTAGCGTACGGGTTAGGATTAGGGGACGGGTGAGGGTCAGGCTTCGGGGAAGGGTTAGGGTTAGGGTTCGGGCTAGGGTTAGGGTTAGGGGACGGGGACGGTTTAGAGTCCATGTGAGGGTACGGCAACGCTTTAGGGGGAGCGTGCGTGTGAGGGCGCGGGTTAGTGTTAGCGTACGGCTTAGGATTAGGGGACGTGTGAGGGTCAGGCTTCGGGGAAGGGTTAGGGTTAGGGTTCAGGCTAGGGTTAGGGTTAGGGGACGGGGATGGTTTAGGGTCCAGGTGAGGGTACGGCAACGCTTTAGGGGGAGCGTGCGTGTGAGGGCGCGGGTTAGTGTTAGCGTACGGGTTAGGATTAGGGGACGGGTGAGGGTCAGGCTTCGGGGAAGGGTTAGGGTTAGGGTTCGGGCTAGGGTTAGGGTTAGGGGACGGGGACGGTTTAGGGTCCAGGTGAGGGTACGGCAACGCTTTGGGGGAGCGTGCGTGTGAGGGCGCGGGTTAGTGTTAGCGTACGGGTTAGGATTAGGGGACGGGTGAGGGTCAGGCTTCGGGGAAGGGTTAGGGTTAGGGTTCGGGCTAGGGTTAGGGTTAGGGGACGGGGACGGTTTAGGGTCCAGGTGAGCGTACGGCAACGCTTTAGGGGGAGCGTGCGTGTGAGGGCGCGGGTTAGTGTTAGCGTACGTGTTAGGATTAGGGGATGGGTGAGGGTCTGGCTTCGGGGAAAGGTTAGGGTTAGGGTTCGGGCTAGGGTTAGGGTTAGGGGACGGGGACGGTTTAGGGTCCAGGTGAGGGTACGGCAACGCTTTAGGGGGAGCGTGCGTGTGAGGGCGCGGGTTAGTGTTAGCGTACGGCTTAGGATTAGGGGACGGGTGAGGGTCAGGCTTCGGGGAAGGGTTAGGGTTAGGGTTCGGGCTAGGGTTAGGGTTAGGGGACGGGGACGGTTTAGGGTCCAGGTCAGGGTACGGCAACGCTTTAGGGGGAGCGTGCGTGTGAGGGCGCAGGTTAGTGTTAGCGTACGGGTTAGGATTAGGGGACGGGTGAGGGTCAGGCTTCGGGGAAGGGTTAGGGTTAGTGTTCGGGCTAGGGTTAGGGTTAGGGGACGGGGACGGTTTAGGGTCCAGGTGAGGGTACGGCAACGCTTTAGGGGGAGCGTGCGTGTGAGGGCGCGGGTTAGTGTTAGCGTACGGGTTAGGATTAGGGGACGGGTGAGGGTCAGGCTTCGGGGAAGGGTTAGGGTTAGGGTTCGGGCTAGGGTAAGGGTTAAGGGACGGGGACGGTTTCGGGTCCAGGTGAGGGTACGGCAACGCTTTAGGGGGAGCGTGCGTGTGAGGGCGCGGGTTAGTGTTAGCGTATGGGTTAGGATTAGGGTACGGGTGAGGGTCAGGCTTCGGGGAAGGGTTAGGGTTAGGGTTCGGGCTAGGGTTAGGTTTAGGGGACGGGGACGGTTTAGGGTCCAGTTGAGGGTACGGCAACGCTTTAGGGGGAGCGTGCGTGTGAGGGCGCGGGTTAGTGTTAGCGTACGGGTTAGGATTAGGGGACGTGTGAGTGTCAGGCTTCGGGGAAGGGTTAGGGTTAGGGTTCGGGCTAGGGTTAGGGTTAGGGGACGGGGACGGTTTAGGGTCCAGGTGAGGGTACGGCAACGCTTTAGGGGGAGCGTGCGTGTGAGGGCGCGGGTTAGTGTTAGCGTACGGGTTAGGATTAGGGGACGGGTGAGGGTCAGGCTTTGGGGAAGGGTTAGGGTTAGGGTTCGGGCTAGGGTTAGGGTTAGGGGACGGGGACGGTTTAGGGTCCAGGTGAGGGTACGGCAACGCTTTAGGGGGAGCGTGCGTGTGAGGGCGCGGCTTAGTGTTAGCGTACGGGTTAGGATTAGGGGACGGGTGAGGGTCAGGCTTCGGGGAAGGGTTAGGGTTAGGGTTCAGGCTAGGGTTAGGGTTAGGGGACGGGGATGGTTTAGGGTCCAGGTGAGGGTACGGCAACGCTTTAGGGGGAGCGTGCGTGTGAGGGCGCGGGTTAGTGTTAGCGTACGGGTTAGGATTAGGGGACGGGTGAGGGTCAGGCTTCGGGGAAGGGTTAGGGTTAGGGTTCGGGCTAGGGTTAGGGTTAGGGGACGGGGACGGTTTAGGGTCCAGGTGAGGGTACGGCAACGCTTTAGGGGGAGCGTGTGTGTGAGGGCGCGGGTTAGTGTTAGCGTACGGGTTAGGATTAGGGGACGGGTGAGGGTCAGGCTTCGGGGAAGGGTTAGGGTTAGGGTTAGGGTTCGGGCTAGGGTTAGGGTTAGGGGACGGGGACGGTTTAGGGTCCAGGTGAGGGTACGGCAACGCTTTAGGGGGAGCGTGCGTGTGAGGGCGCGGGTTAGTGTTAGCGTACGGGTTAGGATTAGGGGACGGGTGAGGGTCAGGCTTCGGGGAAGTGTTAGGGTTAGGGTTCGGGCTAGGGTTAGGGTTAGGGGACGGGGACGGTTTAGGGTCCAGGTGAGGGTACGGCAACGCTTTAGGGGGAGCGTGTGTGTGAGGGCGTGGGTTAGTGTTAGCGTACGGGTTAGGATTAGGGGACGGGTGAGGTTCAGGCTTCGGGGAAGGGTTAGGGTTAGGGTTAGGGTTCGGCCTAAGGTTAGGGTTAGGGGACGGGGACGGTTTAGGGTCCAGGTGAGGGTACAGCAACGCTTTAGGGGGAGCGTGCGTGTGAGGGCGCGGGTTAGTGTTAGCGTACGGGTTAGGATTAGGGGATGGGTGAGGGTCAGGCTTCGGGGAAGGGTTAGGGTTAGGGTTCGGGCTAGTGTTAGGGTTAGGGGACTGGGACGGTTTAGGGTCCAGGTGAGGGTACGGCAACGCTTTAGGGGGAGCGTGCGTGTGAGGGCGCGGGTTAGTGTTAGCGTACGGGTTAGGATTAGGGGACGGGTGAGGGTCAGGCTTCGGGGAAGGGTTAGGGTTAGGGTTCGGGCTAGGGTTAGGGTTAGGGGACGGGGACGGTTTAGGGTCCAGGTGAGGGTACGGCAACGCTTTTTGGGGACTGTACGTGTGAGGGCGCGTGTTAGCGTTAGCGTACGGGTTAGGACTAGGGGACGGGTGAGGGTCAGGCTTCGGGGAAGGGTTAGGGTTAGGGTTCGGGCTAGGGTTAGGGTTAGGGGACGGGGACGGTTTAGGGTCCAGGTGAGGGTACGGCAACGCTTTAGGGGGAGCGTGCGTGTGAGGGCACGGGTTAGTGTTAGCGTACGGGTTAGGATTAGTGGACGGGTGAGGGTCAGGCTTCGGGGAAGGGTTAGGGTTAGGGTTCGGGCTAGGGTTAGGGTTAGGGGACGGGGACGGTTACGGGTCCAGGTGAGGGTACGGCAACGCTTTAGGGGGAGCGTGCATGTGAGGGCGCGGGTTAGTGTTAGCGTACGGGTTAGGATTAGGGGACGGGTGAGGGTCAGGCTTAGGGGAAGGGTTAGGGTTAGGGTTCGGGCTAGGGTTAGGGTTAGGGGACGGGGACGGTTTAGGGTTCAGGTGAGGGTACGGCAACGCTTTAGGGGGAGCGTGCGTGTGAGGGCGCGGGTTAGTGTTAGCGTACGGGTTAGGATTAGGGGACGGGTGAGGGTCAGGCTTCGGGGAAGGGTTAGGGTTAGGGTTCGGGCTAGGGTTAGGGTTAGGGGATGGGGACGGTTTAGAGTCCAGGTGAGGGTACGGCAACGCTTTAGGGGGAGCGTGCGTGTGAGGGCGCGGGTTAGTGTTAGCGTACGGGTTAGGATTAGGGGACGGGTGAGGTTCAGGCTTCGGGGAAGGGTTAGGGTTAGGGTTCGGGCTAGGGTTAGGGTTAGGGGACGGGGACGGTTTAGGGTCCAGGTGAGGGTACGGCAACGCTTTAGGAGGAGCGTGCGTGTGAGGGCGCGGGTTAGTGTTAGCGTACGGGTTAGGATTAGGGGACGGGTGAGGGTCAGGCTTCGGGGAAGGGTTAGGGTTAGGGTTCGGGCTAGGGTTAGGGTTAGGGGACGGGGACGGTTTAGGGTCCAGGTGAGGGTACGGCAACGCTTTAGGGGGAGCGTGCGTGTGAGGGCGCGGGTTAGTGTTAGCGTACGGGTTAGGATTAGGGGACGGGTGAGGGTCAGGCTTCGGGGAAGGGTTAGGGTTAGGGTTCGGGCTAGGGTTAGGGTTAGGGGACGGGGACGGTTTAGGGTCCAGGTGAGGGTACGGCAACGCTTTAGGGGGAGCCTGCGTGTGAGGGCGCGGGTTAGTGTTAGCGTACGGGTTAGGATTAGGGGACGGGTGAGGGTCAGGCTTCGGGGAAGGGTTAGGGTTAGGGTTCGGGCTAGGGTTAGGGTTAGGGGACGGGGACGGTTTAGGGTCCAGGTGAGGGTACGGCAATGCTTTAGGGGGAGCGTGCGTGTGAGGGCGCGGGTTAGTGTTAGCGTACGGGTTAGGATTAGGGGATGGGTGAGGGTCAGGCTTCGGGGAAGGGTTAGGGTTAGGGTTCGGGCTAGGGTTAGGGTTAGGGGACGGGGACGGTTTAGGGTCCAGGTGAGGGTACGGCAACGCTTTAGGGGGAGTGTGCGTGTGAGGGCGCGGGTTAGTGTTAGCGTACGGGTTAGGATTAGGGGACGGGTGAGGGTCAGGCTTTGGGGAAGGGTTAGGGTTAGGGTTCGGGCTAGGGTTAGGGTTAGGGGACGGGGACGGTTTAGGGTCCAGGTGAGGGTACGGCAACGCTTTAGGGGGAGCGTGCGTGTGAGGGCGCGGGTTAGTGTTAGCGTACGGGTTAGGATTAGGGGACGGGTGAGGGTCAGGCTTCGGGGAAGGGTTAGGGTTAGGGTTCGGGCTAGGGTTAGGGTTAGGGGACGGGGACGGTTTCGGGTCCAGGTGAGGGTACGGCAACGCTTTAGGGGGAGCGTGCATGTGAGGGCGCGGGTTAGTGTTAGCGTACGGGTTAGGATTAGGGGACGGGTGAGGGTCAGGCTTCGGGGAAGGGTTAGGGTTAGGGTTCGGGCTAGGGTTAGTGTTAGGGGACGGGGACGGTTTAGGGTCCAGGTGAGGGAACGGCAACGCTTTAGGAGGAGCGTGCGTGTGAGGGCGCGGCTTAGTGTTAGCGTACGGGTTAGGATTAGGGGACGGGTGAGGGTCAGGCTTCGGGGAAGGGTTAGGGTTAGGGTTCGGGCTAGGGTTAGGGTTAGGGGATGGGGACGGTTTAGAGTCCAGGTGAGGGTACGGCAACGCTTTAGGGGGAGCGTGCGTGTGAGGGCGCGGGTTAGTGTTAGCGTACGGGTTAGGATTAGGGGACGGGTGAGGTTCAGGCTTCGGGGAAGGGTTAGGGTTAGGGTTCGGGCTAGGGTTAGGGTTAGGGGACGGGGACGGTTTAGGGTCCAGGTGAGGGTACGGCAACGCTTTAGGGGGAGCGTGCGTGTGAGGGCGCGGGTTAGTGTTAGCGTACGGGTTAGGATTAGGGGACGGGTGAGGGTCAGGCTTCGGGGAAGGGTTAGGGTTAGGGTTCGGGCTAGGGTTAGGGTTAGGGGACGGGGAAGGTTTAGGGTCCAGGTGAGGGTACGGCAACGCTTTAGGGGGAGCATGCGTGTGAGGGCGCGGGTTAGTGTTAGCGTACGGTTTAGGATTAGGGGACGGGTGAGGGTCAGGCTTCGGGGAAGGGTTAGGGTTAGGGTTCGGGCTAGGGTTAGGGTTAGGGGACGGGGACGGTTTAGGGTCCAGGTGAGGGTACGGCAACGCTTTAGGGGGAGCGTGCGTGTGAGGGCGCGAGTTAGTGTTAGCGTACGGGTTAGGATTAGGGGACGGGTGAGGGTCAGGCTTCGGGGAAGGGTTAGGGTTAGGGTTCGGACTAGGGTTAGGGTTAGGGGATGGGGACGGTTTAGGGTCCAGGTGAGGGTACGGCAACGCTTTAGGGGGAGCGTGCGTGTGAGGGCGCGGGTTAGTATTAGCGTACGGGTTAGGATTAGGGGACGGGTGAGGGTCAGGCTTCGGGGAAGGGTTAGGGTTAGGGTTCGGGTTAGGGTAAGGGTTAAGGGACGGGGACGGTTTCGGGTCCAGGTGAGGGTACGGCAACGCTTTAGGGGGAGCGTGCGTGTGAGGGCGCGGGTTAGTGTTAGCGTACGGGTTAGGATTATGGTACGGGTGAGGGTCAGGCTTCGGGGAAGTGTTAGGGTTAGGGTTCGGGCTAGGGTTAGGTTTAGGGGACGGGGACGGTTTAGGGTCCAGGTGAGGGTACGGCAACGCTTTAGGGGGAGCGTGCGTGTGAGGGCGCGGGTTAGTGTTAGTGTACGGGTTAGGATTAGGGGACGGGTGAGTGTCAGGCTTCGGGGAAGGGTTAGGGTTAGGGTTCGGGCTAGGGTTAGGGTTAGGGGACGGGGACGGTTTAGGGTCCAGGTGAGGGTATGGCAACGCTTTAGGGGGAGCGTGCGTGTGAGGGCGTGGGTTAGTGTTAGCGTACGGGTTAGGATTAGAGGACGGGTGAGGGTCAGGCTTCGGGGAAGTGTTAGGGTTAGGGTTCGGGCTAGGGTTAGGGTTAGGGGACGGGGACGGTTTAGGGTCCAGGTGAGGGTACGGCAACGCTTTAGGGGGAGCGTGCGTGTGAGGGCGCGGGTTAGTGTTAGCGTACGGGTTAGGATTAGGGGACGGGTGAGGGTCAGGCTTCGGGGAAGGGTTAGGGTTAGGGTTCGGGCTAGGGTTAGGGTTAGGGGACGGGGACGGTTTAGGGTCCAGGTGAGGGTACGGCAACGCTTTAGGGGGAGCGTGCGTGTGAGGGCGCGGGTTAGTGTTAGCGTACGGGTTAGGATTAGGGGACGGGTGAGGGTCAGGCTTCGGGGAAGGGTTAGGGTTAGGGTTCGGGCTAGGGTTAGGGTTAGGGGACGGGGACGGTTTAGGGTCCAGGTGAGGGTACGGCAACGCTTTAGGGGGAGCGTGCGTGTGAGGGCGCGGGTTAGTGTTAGCGTACGGGTTAGGATTAGGGGACGGGTGAGGGTCAGGCTTCGGGGAAGGGTTAGGGTTAGGGTTCGGGCTAGGGTTAGGGTTAGGGGACGGGGACGGTTTAGGGTCCAAGTGAGGGTACGGCAACGCTTTAGGGGGAGCGTGCGTGTGAGGGCGCGCGTTAGTGTTAGCGTGCGGTTAGGATTAGGGGACGGGTGAGGGTCAGGCTTCGGGGAAGGGTTAGGGTTAGGGTTCGGGCTAGGGTTAGGGTTAGGGGACGGGGACGGTTTAGGGTCCAGGTGAGGGTACGGCAACGCTTTAGGGGGAGCGTGCGTGTGAGGGCGCGGGTTAGTGTTAGCGTACGGCTTAGGATTAGGGGACGGGTGAGGGTCAGGCTTCGGGGAAGGGTTAGGGTTAGGGTTTGGGCTAGGGTTAGGGTTAGGGGACGGGGACGGTTTAGGGTCCAGGTGAGGGTACGGCAACGCTTTAGGGGGAGCGTGCGTGTGAGGGCGCAGGTTAGTGTTAGCGTACGGGTTAGGATTAGGGGACGGGTGAGGGTCAGGCTTCGGGAAGGGTTAGGGTTAGGGTTCGGGCTAGGGTTAGGGTTAGGGGACGGGGACGGTTTAGGGTCCAGGTGAGGGTACGGCAACGCTTTAGGGGGAGCGTGCGTGTGAGGGCGCGGGTTAGTGTTAGCGTACGGGTTAGGATTAGGGGACGGTGTGAGGGTCAGGCTTCGGGGAAGGGTTAGGGTTAGGGTTCGGGCTAGGGTTAGGGTTAGGGGACGGGGACGGTTTCGGGTCCAGGTGAGGGTACGGCAACGTTTTAGGGGGAGCGTGCGTGTGAGGGCGCGGGTTAATGATAGCGTACGGGTTAGGATTAGGGGACGGGTGAGGGTCAGGCTTCAGATAAGGTTTAGGGTTAGGGTTCGGGCTAGGGTTAGGGTTAGGGGACGGGGACGGTTTAGGGTCCAGGTGAGGGTACGGCAACGCTTTAGGGGGAGCGTGCGTGTGAGGGCGCGGGTTAGTGTTAGCGTACGGGTTAGGATTAGGGGACGGGTGAGGGTCAGGCTTCTGGGAAGGGTTAGGGTTAGGGTTCGGGCTAGGGTTAGGGTTAGGGGACGCGGACGGTTTAGGGTCCAGGTGAGGGTACGGCAACGTTTTAGGGGGAGCGTGCGTGTGAGGGCGCGGGTTAGTGTTAGCGTATGGGTTAGGATTAGGGGACGGGTGAGGGTCAGGCTTCGGGGAAGGGTTAGGGTTAGGGTTCGGGCTAGGGTTAGGGTTAGGGGATGGGGACGGTTTAGGGTCCAGGTGAGGGTACGGCAACGCTTTAGGGGGAGCGTGCGTGTGAGGGCGCGTGTTAGTGTTAGCGTACGGGTTAGGATTAGGGGACGGGTGAGGGTCAGGCTTCTGGGAAGGGTTAGGGTTAGGGTTCGGGCTAGGGTTAGGGTTAGGGGACGGGGACGTTTTCGGGTCCAGGTGAGGGTACGGCAACGTTTTAGGGGGAGCGTGCATGTGAGGGCGCGGGTTAGTGTTAGCGTACGGGTTAGGATTAGGGGACGGGTGAGGGTCAGGCTTCGGGAAGGGTTAGGGTTAGGGTTCGGGCTAGGGTTATGGTTAGGGGACGGGGACGGTTTCGGGTCCAGGTGAGGGTACGGCCACGTTTTAGGGGGAGCGTGCATGTGAGGGCGCGGGTTAGTGTTAGCGTACGGGTTAGGATTAGGGGACGGGTGAGGGTCAGGCTTCGGGGAAGGGTTAGGGTTAGGGTTCGGGCTAGGGTTAAGGGTTAGGGGACGGGGACGGTTTAGGGTCCAGGTGAGGGTACGGCAACGCTTTAGGGGGAGCGTGCGTGTGAGGGCGCGGGTTAGTGTTAGCGTACGGGTTAGGATTAGGGGACGGGTGAGGGTCAGGCTTCGGGGAAGGGTTAGGGTTAGGGTTCGGGCTAGGGTTAGGGTTAGGGGACGGGGACGGTTTAGGGTCCAGGTGAGGGTACGGCAACGCTTTAGGGGGAGCGTGCGTGTGAGGGCGCGGGTTAGTGTTAGCGTACGGGTTAGGATTAGGGGACGGGTGAGGGTCAGGCTTCGGGGAAGGGTTAGGGTTAGGGTTCGGGCTAGGGTTAGGGTTAGGGGACGGGGACTGTTTCGGGTCCAGCTGAGGGTACGGCAACGCTTTACGGGGAGCGTGCATGTGAGGGCGCGGGTTAGTGTTAGTGTACGGGTTAGGATTAGGGGACGGGTGAGGGTCAGGCTTCGGGGAAGGGTTAGGGTTAGGGTTCGGGCTAGGGTTAGGGTTAGGGGACGGGGACGGTTTAGGGTCCAGGTGAGGGTACGGCAACGCTTTAGGGGGAGCGTGCGTGTGAGGGCGCGGCTTAGTGTTAGCGTACGGGTTAGGATTAGGGGACGGGTGAGGGTCAGGCTTCGGGGAAGGGTTAGGGTTAGGGTTCGGGCTAGGGTTAGGGTTAGGGGACGGGGACGGTTTAGAGTCCATGTGAGGGTACGGCAACGCTTTAGGGGGAGCGTGCGTGTGAGGGCGCGGGTTAGTGTTAGCGTACGGCTTAGGATTAGGGGACGTGTGAGGGTCAGGCTTCGGGGAAGGGTTAGGGTTAGGGTTCAGGCTAGGGTTAGGGTTAGGGGACGGGGATGGTTTAGGGTCCAGGTGAGGGTACGGCAACGCTTTAGGGGGAGCGTGCGTGTGAGGGCGCGGGTTAGTGTTAGCGTACGGGTTAGGATTAGGGGACGGGTGAGGGTCAGGCTTCGGGGAAGGGTTAGGGTTAGGGTTCGGGCTAGGGTTAGGGTTAGGGGACGGGGACGGTTTAGGGTCCAGGTGAGGGTACGGCAACGCTTTGGGGGAGCGTGCGTGTGAGGGCGCGGGTTAGTGTTAGCGTACGGGTTAGGATTAGGGGACGGGTGAGGGTCAGGCTTCGGGGAAGGGTTAGGGTTAGGGTTCGGGCTAGGGTTAGGGTTAGGGGACGGGGACGGTTTAGGGTCCAGGTGAGCGTACGGCAACGCTTTAGGGGGAGCGTGCGTGTGAGGGCGCGGGTTAGTGTTAGCGTACGTGTTAGGATTAGGGGATGGGTGAGGGTCTGGCTTCGGGGAAAGGTTAGGGTTAGGGTTCGGGCTAGGGTTAGGGTTAGGGGACGGGGACGGTTTAGGGTCCAGGTGAGGGTACGGCAACGCTTTAGGGGGAGCGTGCGTGTGAGGGCGCGGGTTAGTGTTAGCGTACGGCTTAGGATTAGGGGACGGGTGAGGGTCAGGCTTCGGGGAAGGGTTAGGGTTAGGGTTCGGGCTAGGGTTAGGGTTAGGGGACGGGGACGGTTTAGGGTCCAGGTCAGGGTACGGCAACGCTTTAGGGGGAGCGTGCGTGTGAGGGCGCAGGTTAGTGTTAGCGTACGGGTTAGGATTAGGGGACGGGTGAGGGTCAGGCTTCGGGGAAGGGTTAGGGTTAGTGTTCGGGCTAGGGTTAGGGTTAGGGGACGGGGACGGTTTAGGGTCCAGGTGAGGGTACGGCAACGCTTTAGGGGGAGCGTGCGTGTGAGGGCGCGGGTTAGTGTTAGCGTACGGGTTAGGATTAGGGGACGGGTGAGGGTCAGGCTTCGGGGAAGGGTTAGGGTTAGGGTTCGGGCTAGGGTAAGGGTTAAGGGACGGGGACGGTTTCGGGTCCAGGTGAGGGTACGGCAACGCTTTAGGGGGAGCGTGCGTGTGAGGGCGCGGGTTAGTGTTAGCGTATGGGTTAGGATTAGGGTACGGGTGAGGGTCAGGCTTCGGGGAAGGGTTAGGGTTAGGGTTCGGGCTAGGGTTAGGTTTAGGGGACGGGGACGGTTTAGGGTCCAGTTGAGGGTACGGCAACGCTTTAGGGGGAGCGTGCGTGTGAGGGCGCGGGTTAGTGTTAGCGTACGGGTTAGGATTAGGGGACGTGTGAGTGTCAGGCTTCGGGGAAGGGTTAGGGTTAGGGTTCGGGCTAGGGTTAGGGTTAGGGGACGGGGACGGTTTAGGGTCCAGGTGAGGGTACGGCAACGCTTTAGGGGGAGCGTGCGTGTGAGGGCGCGGGTTAGTGTTAGCGTACGGGTTAGGATTAGGGGACGGGTGAGGGTCAGGCTTTGGGGAAGGGTTAGGGTTAGGGTTCGGGCTAGGGTTAGGGTTAGGGGACGGGGACGGTTTAGGGTCCAGGTGAGGGTACGGCAACGCTTTAGGGGGAGCGTGCGTGTGAGGGCGCGGCTTAGTGTTAGCGTACGGGTTAGGATTAGGGGACGGGTGAGGGTCAGGCTTCGGGGAAGGGTTAGGGTTAGGGTTCAGGCTAGGGTTAGGGTTAGGGGACGGGGATGGTTTAGGGTCCAGGTGAGGGTACGGCAACGCTTTAGGGGGAGCGTGCGTGTGAGGGCGCGGGTTAGTGTTAGCGTACGGGTTAGGATTAGGGGACGGGTGAGGGTCAGGCTTCGGGGAAGGGTTAGGGTTAGGGTTCGGGCTAGGGTTAGGGTTAGGGGACGGGGACGGTTTAGGGTCCAGGTGAGGGTACGGCAACGCTTTAGGGGGAGCGTGTGTGTGAGGGCGCGGGTTAGTGTTAGCGTACGGGTTAGGATTAGGGGACGGGTGAGGGTCAGGCTTCGGGGAAGGGTTAGGGTTAGGGTTAGGGTTCGGGCTAGGGTTAGGGTTAGGGGACGGGGACGGTTTAGGGTCCAGGTGAGGGTACGGCAACGCTTTAGGGGGAGCGTGCGTGTGAGGGCGCGGGTTAGTGTTAGCGTACGGGTTAGGATTAGGGGACGGGTGAGGGTCAGGCTTCGGGGAAGTGTTAGGGTTAGGGTTCGGGCTAGGGTTAGGGTTAGGGGACGGGGACGGTTTAGGGTCCAGGTGAGGGTACGGCAACGCTTTAGGGGGAGCGTGTGTGTGAGGGCGTGGGTTAGTGTTAGCGTACGGGTTAGGATTAGGGGACGGGTGAGGTTCAGGCTTCGGGGAAGGGTTAGGGTTAGGGTTAGGGTTCGGCCTAAGGTTAGGGTTAGGGGACGGGGACGGTTTAGGGTCCAGGTGAGGGTACAGCAACGCTTTAGGGGGAGCGTGCGTGTGAGGGCGCGGGTTAGTGTTAGCGTACGGGTTAGGATTAGGGGATGGGTGAGGGTCAGGCTTCGGGGAAGGGTTAGGGTTAGGGTTCGGGCTAGTGTTAGGGTTAGGGGACTGGGACGGTTTAGGGTCCAGGTGAGGGTACGGCAACGCTTTAGGGGGAGCGTGCGTGTGAGGGCGCGGGTTAGTGTTAGCGTACGGGTTAGGATTAGGGGACGGGTGAGGGTCAGGCTTCGGGGAAGGGTTAGGGTTAGGGTTCGGGCTAGGGTTAGGGTTAGGGGACGGGGACGGTTTAGGGTCCAGGTGAGGGTACGGCAACGCTTTTTGGGGACTGTACGTGTGAGGGCGCGTGTTAGCGTTAGCGTACGGGTTAGGACTAGGGGACGGGTGAGGGTCAGGCTTCGGGGAAGGGTTAGGGTTAGGGTTCGGGCTAGGGTTAGGGTTAGGGGACGGGGACGGTTTAGGGTCCAGGTGAGGGTACGGCAACGCTTTAGGGGGAGCGTGCGTGTGAGGGCACGGGTTAGTGTTAGCGTACGGGTTAGGATTAGTGGACGGGTGAGGGTCAGGCTTCGGGGAAGGGTTAGGGTTAGGGTTCGGGCTAGGGTTAGGGTTAGGGGACGGGGACGGTTACGGGTCCAGGTGAGGGTACGGCAACGCTTTAGGGGGAGCGTGCATGTGAGGGCGCGGGTTAGTGTTAGCGTACGGGTTAGGATTAGGGGACGGGTGAGGGTCAGGCTTAGGGGAAGGGTTAGGGTTAGGGTTCGGGCTAGGGTTAGGGTTAGGGGACGGGGACGGTTTAGGGTTCAGGTGAGGGTACGGCAACGCTTTAGGGGGAGCGTGCGTGTGAGGGCGCGGGTTAGTGTTAGCGTACGGGTTAGGATTAGGGGACGGGTGAGGGTCAGGCTTCGGGGAAGGGTTAGGGTTAGGGTTCGGGCTAGGGTTAGGGTTAGGGGATGGGGACGGTTTAGAGTCCAGGTGAGGGTACGGCAACGCTTTAGGGGGAGCGTGCGTGTGAGGGCGCGGGTTAGTGTTAGCGTACGGGTTAGGATTAGGGGACGGGTGAGGTTCAGGCTTCGGGGAAGGGTTAGGGTTAGGGTTCGGGCTAGGGTTAGGGTTAGGGGACGGGGACGGTTTAGGGTCCAGGTGAGGGTACGGCAACGCTTTAGGAGGAGCGTGCGTGTGAGGGCGCGGGTTAGTGTTAGCGTACGGGTTAGGATTAGGGGACGGGTGAGGGTCAGGCTTCGGGGAAGGGTTAGGGTTAGGGTTCGGGCTAGGGTTAGGGTTAGGGGACGGGGACGGTTTAGGGTCCAGGTGAGGGTACGGCAACGCTTTAGGGGGAGCGTGCGTGTGAGGGCGCGGGTTAGTGTTAGCGTACGGGTTAGGATTAGGGGACGGGTGAGGGTCAGGCTTCGGGGAAGGGTTAGGGTTAGGGTTCGGGCTAGGGTTAGGGTTAGGGGACGGGGACGGTTTAGGGTCCAGGTGAGGGTACGGCAACGCTTTAGGGGGAGCCTGCGTGTGAGGGCGCGGGTTAGTGTTAGCGTACGGGTTAGGATTAGGGGACGGGTGAGGGTCAGGCTTCGGGGAAGGGTTAGGGTTAGGGTTCGGGCTAGGGTTAGGGTTAGGGGACGGGGACGGTTTAGGGTCCAGGTGAGGGTACGGCAATGCTTTAGGGGGAGCGTGCGTGTGAGGGCGCGGGTTAGTGTTAGCGTACGGGTTAGGATTAGGGGATGGGTGAGGGTCAGGCTTCGGGGAAGGGTTAGGGTTAGGGTTCGGGCTAGGGTTAGGGTTAGGGGACGGGGACGGTTTAGGGTCCAGGTGAGGGTACGGCAACGCTTTAGGGGGAGTGTGCGTGTGAGGGCGCGGGTTAGTGTTAGCGTACGGGTTAGGATTAGGGGACGGGTGAGGGTCAGGCTTTGGGGAAGGGTTAGGGTTAGGGTTCGGGCTAGGGTTAGGGTTAGGGGACGGGGACGGTTTAGGGTCCAGGTGAGGGTACGGCAACGCTTTAGGGGGAGCGTGCGTGTGAGGGCGCGGGTTAGTGTTAGCGTACGGGTTAGGATTAGGGGACGGGTGAGGGTCAGGCTTCGGGGAAGGGTTAGGGTTAGGGTTCGGGCTAGGGTTAGGGTTAGGGGACGGGGACGGTTTCGGGTCCAGGTGAGGGTACGGCAACGCTTTAGGGGGAGCGTGCATGTGAGGGCGCGGGTTAGTGTTAGCGTACGGGTTAGGATTAGGGGACGGGTGAGGGTCAGGCTTCGGGGAAGGGTTAGGGTTAGGGTTCGGGCTAGGGTTAGTGTTAGGGGACGGGGACGGTTTAGGGTCCAGGTGAGGGAACGGCAACGCTTTAGGAGGAGCGTGCGTGTGAGGGCGCGGCTTAGTGTTAGCGTACGGGTTAGGATTAGGGGACGGGTGAGGGTCAGGCTTCGGGGAAGGGTTAGGGTTAGGGTTCGGGCTAGGGTTAGGGTTAGGGGATGGGGACGGTTTAGAGTCCAGGTGAGGGTACGGCAACGCTTTAGGGGGAGCGTGCGTGTGAGGGCGCGGGTTAGTGTTAGCGTACGGGTTAGGATTAGGGGACGGGTGAGGTTCAGGCTTCGGGGAAGGGTTAGGGTTAGGGTTCGGGCTAGGGTTAGGGTTAGGGGACGGGGACGGTTTAGGGTCCAGGTGAGGGTACGGCAACGCTTTAGGGGGAGCGTGCGTGTGAGGGCGCGGGTTAGTGTTAGCGTACGGGTTAGGATTAGGGGACGGGTGAGGGTCAGGCTTCGGGGAAGGGTTAGGGTTAGGGTTCGGGCTAGGGTTAGGGTTAGGGGACGGGGAAGGTTTAGGGTCCAGGTGAGGGTACGGCAACGCTTTAGGGGGAGCATGCGTGTGAGGGCGCGGGTTAGTGTTAGCGTACGGTTTAGGATTAGGGGACGGGTGAGGGTCAGGCTTCGGGGAAGGGTTAGGGTTAGGGTTCGGGCTAGGGTTAGGGTTAGGGGACGGGGACGGTTTAGGGTCCAGGTGAGGGTACGGCAACGCTTTAGGGGGAGCGTGCGTGTGAGGGCGCGAGTTAGTGTTAGCGTACGGGTTAGGATTAGGGGACGGGTGAGGGTCAGGCTTCGGGGAAGGGTTAGGGTTAGGGTTCGGACTAGGGTTAGGGTTAGGGGATGGGGACGGTTTAGGGTCCAGGTGAGGGTACGGCAACGCTTTAGGGGGAGCGTGCGTGTGAGGGCGCGGGTTAGTATTAGCGTACGGGTTAGGATTAGGGGACGGGTGAGGGTCAGGCTTCGGGGAAGGGTTAGGGTTAGGGTTCGGGTTAGGGTAAGGGTTAAGGGACGGGGACGGTTTCGGGTCCAGGTGAGGGTACGGCAACGCTTTAGGGGGAGCGTGCGTGTGAGGGCGCGGGTTAGTGTTAGCGTACGGGTTAGGATTATGGTACGGGTGAGGGTCAGGCTTCGGGGAAGTGTTAGGGTTAGGGTTCGGGCTAGGGTTAGGTTTAGGGGACGGGGACGGTTTAGGGTCCAGGTGAGGGTACGGCAACGCTTTAGGGGGAGCGTGCGTGTGAGGGCGCGGGTTAGTGTTAGTGTACGGGTTAGGATTAGGGGACGGGTGAGTGTCAGGCTTCGGGGAAGGGTTAGGGTTAGGGTTCGGGCTAGGGTTAGGGTTAGGGGACGGGGACGGTTTAGGGTCCAGGTGAGGGTATGGCAACGCTTTAGGGGGAGCGTGCGTGTGAGGGCGTGGGTTAGTGTTAGCGTACGGGTTAGGATTAGAGGACGGGTGAGGGTCAGGCTTCGGGGAAGTGTTAGGGTTAGGGTTCGGGCTAGGGTTAGGGTTAGGGGACGGGGACGGTTTAGGGTCCAGGTGAGGGTACGGCAACGCTTTAGGGGGAGCGTGCGTGTGAGGGCGCGGGTTAGTGTTAGCGTACGGGTTAGGATTAGGGGACGGGTGAGGGTCAGGCTTCGGGGAAGGGTTAGGGTTAGGGTTCGGGCTAGGGTTAGGGTTAGGGGACGGGGACGGTTTAGGGTCCAGGTGAGGGTACGGCAACGCTTTAGGGGGAGCGTGCGTGTGAGGGCGCGGGTTAGTGTTAGCGTACGGGTTAGGATTAGGGGACGGGTGAGGGTCAGGCTTCGGGGAAGGGTTAGGGTTAGGGTTCGGGCTAGGGTTAGGGTTAGGGGACGGGGACGGTTTAGGGTCCAGGTGAGGGTACGGCAACGCTTTAGGGGGAGCGTGCGTGTGAGGGCGCGGGTTAGTGTTAGCGTACGGGTTAGGATTAGGGGACGGGTGAGGGTCAGGCTTCGGGGAAGGGTTAGGGTTAGGGTTCGGGCTAGGGTTAGAGTTAGGGGACGGGGACGGTTTAGGGTCCAGGTGAGGGTACGGCAACGCTTTAGGGGGAGCGTGCATGTGAGGGCGCGGGTTAGTGTTAGCGTACGGGTTAGGATTAGGGGACGGGTGAGGGTCCGGCTTCGGGGAAGGGTTAGGGTTAGGGTTCGGGCTAGGGTTAGGGTTAGGGGACGGGGACGGTTTAGGGTCCAGGTGAGGGTACGGCAACGCTTTAGGGGGAGCGAGCGTGTGAGGGCGCGGGTTAGTGTTAGCGTACGGGTTAGGATTAGGGGACGGGTGAGATTCAGGCTTCGGGGAAGGGTTAGGGTTAGGGTTCGGGCTAGGGTTAGGGTTAGGGGACGGGGACGGTTTAGGGTCCAGGTGAGGGTACGGCAACGCTTTAGGGGGAGCGTGCGTGTGAGGGCGCGGGTTAGTGTTAGCGTACGGGTTAGGATTAGGGGACGGGTGAGGGTCAGGCTTCGGGGAAGGGTTAAGGTTAGGGTTCGGGCTAGGGTTAGGGTTAGGGGTCGGGGACGGTTTAGGGTCCAGGTGAGGGTACGGCAACGTTTTAGGGGGAGCGTGCATGTGAGGGCGCGGGTTAGTGTTAGCGTATGGGTTAGGATTAGGGGACGGGTGAGGGTCAGGCTTCGGGGAGGGTTAGGGTTAGGGTTCGGGCTAGGGTTAGGGTTAGGGGACGGGGACGGTTTAGGGTCCAGGTGAGGGTACGGCAACGCTTTAGGGGGAGCGTGCGTGTGAGGGCGCGGGTTAGTGTTAGCGTACGGGTTAGGATTAGGGGACGGGTGAGGGTCAGGCTTCGGGGAAGGGTTAGGGTTAGGGTTCGGGCTAGGGTTAGGGTTAGGGGACGGGGACGGTTTAGGGTCCAGGTGAGGGTACGGCAACGCTTTAGGGGGAGCGTGCGTGTGAGGGCGCGGGTTAGTGTTAGCGTACGGGTTAGGATTAGGGGACGGGTGAGGGTCAGGCTTCGGGGAAGGGTTAGGGTTAGGGTTCGGGCTAGGGTTAGGGTTAGGGGACGGGGACGGTTTAGGGTCCAGGTGAGGGTACGGCAACGCTTTAGGGGGAACGTGCGTGTGAGGGCGCGGGTTAGTGTTAGCGTACGGGTTAGGATTAGGGGACGGGTGAGGGTCAGGCTTCGGGGAAGGGTTAGGGTTAGGGTTCGGGCTAGGGTTACGGTTAGGGTACGGGGACGGTTTAGGGTCCAGGTGAGGGTACGGCAACGCTTTAGGGGGAGCGTGCGTGTGAGGGCGCGGGTTAGTGTTAGCGTACGGGTTAGGATGAGGGGAAGGGTGAGGGTCAGGCTTCGGGGAAGGGTTAGGGTTAGGGTTCGGGCTAGGGTTAGGGTTAGGGGACGGGGACGGTTTAGGGTCCAGGTGAGGGTACGGCAATGCTTTAGGGGGAGCGTGCGTGTGAGGGCGCGGGTTAGTGTTAGCGTACGGGTTAGGATTAGGGGACGGGTGAGGGTCAGGCTTCGGGGAAGGGTTAGGGTTAGGGTTCGGGCTAGGGTTAGGGTTAGGGGACGGGGACGGTTTAGGGTCCAGGGGAGGGTACGGCAACGCTTTAGGGGGAGCGTGCGTGTGAGGGCGCGGGTTAGTGTTAGCGTACGGGTTAGGATTAGGGGACGGGTGAGGGTCAGGCTTCGGGGAAGGGTTAGGGTTAGGGTTCGGGCTAGGGTTAGGGTTAGGGGACGGGGACGGTTTAGGGTTCAGGTGAGGGTACGGCAACGCTTTAGGGGGAGCGTGCGTGTGAGGGCGCGGGTTAGTGTTAGCGTACGGGTTAGGATTAGGGGACGGGTGAGGGTCAGGCTTCGGGGAAGGGTTAGGGTTAGGGTTCGGGCTAGGGTTAGGGTTAGGGGACGGGGACGGTTTAGGGTCCAGGTGAGGGTACGGCAACGCTTTAGGGGGAACGTGCGTGTGAGGGCGCGGGTTAGTGTTAGCGTACGGGTTAGGATTAGGGGACGGGTGAGGGTCAGGCTTCGGGGAAGGGTTAGGGTTAGGGTTCGGGCTAGGGTTACGGTTAGGGTACGGGGACGGTTTAGGGTCCAGGTGAGGGTACGGCAACGCTTTAGGGGGAGCGTGCGTGTGAGGGCGCGGGTTAGTGTTAGCGTACGGGTTAGGATGAGGGGAAGGGTGAGGGTCAGGCTTCGGGGAAGGGTTAGGGTTAGGGTTCGGGCTAGGGTTAGGGTTAGGGGACGGGGACGGTTTAGGGTCCAGGTGAGGGTACGGCAATGCTTTAGGGGGAGCGTGCGTGTGAGGGCGCGGGTTAGTGTTAGCGTACGGGTTAGGATTAGGGGACGGGTGAGGGTCAGGCTTCGGGGAAGGGTTAGGGTTAGGGTTCGGGCTAGGGTTAGGGTTAGGGGACGGGGACGGTTTAGGGTCCAGGGGAGGGTACGGCAACGCTTTAGGGGGAGCGTGCGTGTGAGGGCGCGGGTTAGTGTTAGCGTACGGGTTAGGATTAGGGGACGGGTGAGGGTCAGGCTTCGGGGAAGGGTTAGGGTTAGGGTTCGGGCTAGGGTTAGGGTTAGGGGATGGTTACGGTTTAGGGTTCAGGTGAGGGTACGGCAACGCTTTAGGGGGAGCGTGCGTGTGAGGGCGCGGGTTAGTGTTAGCGTACGGCTTAGGATTAGGGGACGGGTGAGGGTCAGACTTCGGGGAAGGGTTAGGGTTAGGGTTCGGGCTACGGTTAGGGTTAGGGGACGGGGAAGGTTTAGGGTCCAGGTGAGGGTACGGCAACGCTTTAGGGGGAGCGTGCGTGTGAGGGCGCGGGTTAGTGTTAGCGTACGGGTTAGGATTAGGGGACGGGTGAGGGTCAGGCTTCGGGGAAGGGTTAGGGTTAGGGTTCGGGCTAGGGTTAGGGTTAGGGGACGGGGACGGTTTAGGGTCCGTGTGAGGGTACGGCAACGCTTTAGGGGGAGCATGCGTGTGAGGGCGCGAGTTAGTGTTAGCGTACGGGTTAGGATTAGGGGACGGGTGAGGGTCATGCTTCGGGGAAGGGTTAGGGTTAGGGTTCGGGCTAGGGTTAGGGTTAGGGGACGGGGACGGTTTAGGGTCCAGGAGAGCGTACGGCAACGCTTTAGGGGGAGCGTGCATGTGAGGGTGCGCGTTAGTGTTAGCGTACGGGTTAGGATTAGGGGACGGGTGAGTGTCAGGCTTCGGGGAAGGGTTAGGGTTAGGGTTCGGGCTAGGGTTAGGGTTAGGGGACGGGGACGGTTTAGGGTCCAGGTGAGGGTACGGCAACGCTTTAGGGGGAGCGTGCGTGTGAGGGCGCGGGTTAGTGTTAGCGTACGGGTTAGGATTAGGGGACGGGTGAGGGTCAGGCTTCGGGGAAGGGTTAGGGTTAGGGTTCGGGCTAGGGTTACGGTTAGGGTACGGGGACGGTTTAGGGTCCAGGTGAGGGTACGGCAACGCTTTAGGGGGAGCGTGCGTGTGAGGGCGCGGGTTAGTGTTAGCGTACGGGTTAGGATGAGGGGAAGGGTGAGGGTCAGGCTTCGGGGAAGTGTTAGGGTTAGGGTTCGGGCTAGGGTTAGGGTTAGGGGATGGGGACGGTTTAGGGTCCAGGTGAGGGTACGGCAACGCTTTAGGGGGAGCGTGCGTGTGAGGGTGCGGGTTAGTGTTAGCGTACGGGTTAGGATGAGGGGAAGGGTGAGGGTCAGGCTTCGGGGAAGGGTTAGGGTTAGGGTTCGGGCTAGGGTTAGGGTTAGGGGATGGGGACGGTTTAGGGTCCAGGTGAGGGTACGGCAATGCTTTAGGGGGAGCGTGCGTGTGAGGGCGCGGGTTAGTGTTAGCGTACGGGTTAGGATTAGGGGACGGGTGAGGGTCAGGCTTCGGGGAAGGGTTAGGGTTAGGGTTCGGGCTAGGGTTAGGGTTAGGGGACGGGGACGGTTTAGGGTCCAGGTGAGGGTACGGCAACGCTTTAGGGGGAGCGTGCGTGTGAGGGCGCGGGTTAGTGTTAGCGTACGGGTTAGGATTAGGGGACGGGTGAGGGTCAGGCTTCGGGGAAGGGTTAGGGTTAGGGTTCGGGCTAGGGTTAGGGTTAGGGGACGGGGACGGTTTAGGGTTCAGGTGAGGGTACGGCAATGCTTTAGGTGTAGCGTGCGTGTGAGAGCGCGGGTTAGTGTTAGCGTACGGCTTAGGATTAGGGGACGGGTGAGGGTCAGGCTTCGGGGAAGGGTTAGGGTTAGTGTTCGGGCTACGGTTAGGGTTAGGGGACGGGGAAGGTTTAGGGTCCAGGTGAGGGTACGGCAACGCTTTAGGGGGAGCGTGCGTGTGAGGGCGCGGGTTAGTGTTAGCGTACGGGTTAGGATTAGGGGACGGGTGAGGGTCAGGCTTCGGGGAAGGGTTAGGGTTAGGGTTCGGGCTAGGGTTAGGGTTAGGGGACGGGGACGGTTTCGGGTCCAGGTGAGGGTACGGCAACGCTTTAGGGGGAGCGTGCGTGTGAGGGCGCGGGTTAGTGTTAGCGTACGGGTTAGGATTAGGGGACGGGTGAGGGTCAGGCTTCGGGGAAGGGTTAGGGTTAGGGTTCGGGCTAGGGTTAGGGTTAGGGGATGGTTACGGTTTAGGGTTCAGGTGAGGGTACGGCAACGCTTTAGGGGTGCGTGCGTGTGAGGGCGCGGGTTAGTGTTAGCGTACGGCTTAGGATTAGGGGACGGGTGAGGGTCAGACTTCGGGGAAGGGTTAGGGTTAGGGTTCAGGCTACGGTTAGGGTTAGGGGACGGGGAAGGTTTAGGGTCCAGGTGAGGGTACGGCAACGCTTTAGGGGGAGCGTGCGTGTGAGGGCGCGGGTTAGTGTTAGCGTACGGGTTAGGATTAGGGGACGGGTGAGGGTCAGGCTTCGGGGAAGGGTTAGGGTTAGGGTTCGGGCTAGGGTTAGGGTTAGGGGACGGGGACGGTTTAGGGTCCATGTGAGGGTACGGCAACGCTTTAGGGGGAGCATGCGTGTGAGGGCGTGAGTTAGTGTTAGCGTACGGGTTAGGATTAGGGGACGGGTGAGGGTCATGCTTCGGGGAAGGGTTAGGGTTAGGGTTCGGGCTAGGGTTAGGGTTAGGGGACGGGGACGGTTTAAGGTCCAGGAGAGCGTACGGCAACGCTTTAGGGGGAGCGTGCATGTGAGGGTGCGCGTTAGTGTTAGCGTACGGGTTAGGATTAGGGGACGGGTGAGGGTCAGGCTTCGGGGAAGGGTTAGGGTTAGGGTTCGGGCTAGGGTTAGAGTTAGGGGACGGGGACGGTTTAGGGTCCAGGTGAGGGTACGGCAACGCTTTAGGGGGAGCGTGCGTGTGAGGGCGCGGGTTAGTGTTAGCGTACGGGTTAGGATTAGGGGACGGGTGAGGGTCCGGCTTCGGGGAAGGGTTAGGGTTAGGGTTCGGGCTAGCGTTAGGGTTAGGGGACGGGGACGGTTTAGGGTCCAGGTGAGGGTACGGCAACGCTTTAGGGGGAGCGAGCGTGTGAGGGCGCGGGTTAGTGTTAGCGTACGGGTTAGGATTAGGGGACGGGTGAGGTTCAGGCTTCGGGGAAGGGTTAGGGTTAGGGTTCGGGCTAGGGTTAGGGTTAGGGGACGGGGACGGTTTAGGGCCCAGGTGAGGATACGGCAACGCTTTAGGGGGAGCGTGCGTGTGAGGGCGCGGGTTAGTGTTAGCGTACGGGTTAGGATTAGGGGACGGGTGAGGGTCAGGCTTCGGGGAAGGGTTAGGGTTAGGGTTCGGGCTAGGGTTAGGGTTAGGGGTCGGGGACGGTTTAGGGTCCAGGTGAGGGTACGGCAACGTTTTAGGGGGAGCGTGCATGTGAGGGCGCGGGTTAGTGTTAGCGTACGGGTTAGGATTAGGGGACGGGTGAGGGTCAGGCTTCGGGGAGGGTTAGGGTTAGGGTTCGGGCTAGGGTTAGGGTTAGGGGACGGGGACGGTTTAGGGTCCAGGTGAGGGTACGGCAACGCTTTAGGGGGAGCGTGCGTGTGAGGGCGCGGGTTATTGTTAGCGTACGGGTTAGGATTAGGGGACGGGTGAGGGTCAGGCTTCGGGGAAGGGTTAGGGTTAGGGTTCGGGCTAGGGTTAGGGTTAGGGGACGGGGACGGTTTAGGGTCCAGGTGAGGGTACGGCAACGCTTTAGGGGGAGCGTGCGTGTGAGGGCGCGGGTTAGTGTTAGCGTACGGCTTAGGATTAGGGGACGGGAGAGGGTCAGGCTTCGGGGAAGTGTTAGGGTTAGGGTTCGGGCTAGGGTTAGGGTTAGGGGACGGGGACGGTTTAGGGTCCAGGTGAGGGTACGGCAGCGCTTTAGGGGGAGCGTGCGTGTGAGGGCGCGGGTTAGTGTTAGCGTACGGGTTAGGATTAGGGGACGGGTGAGGGTCAGGCTTCGGGGAAGGGTTAGGGTTAGGGTTCGGGCTAGGGTTAGGGTTAGGGGACGGGGACGGTTTAGGGTCCAGGTGAGGGTACGGCAACGCTTTAGGGGGAGCGTGCGTGTGAGGGCGCGGGTTAGTGTTAGCGTACGGGTTAGGATTAGGGGACGGGTGAGGGTCAGGCTTCGGGGAAGGGTTAGGGTTAGGGTTCGGGCTAGGGTTAGGGTTAGGGGACGGGGACGGTTTAGGGTCCAGGTGAGGGTACGGCAACGCTTTAGGGGGAACGTGCGTGTGAGGGCGCGGGTTAGTGTTAGCGTACGGGTTAGGATTAGGGGACGGGTGAGGGTCAGGCTTCGGGGAAGGGTTAGGGTTAGGGTTCGGGCTAGGGTTACGGTTAGGGTACGGGGACGGTTTAGGGTCCAGGTGAGGGTACGGCAACGCTTTAGGGGGAGCGTGCGTGTGAGGGCGCGGGTTAGTGTTAGCGTACGGGTTAGGATGAGGGGAAGGGTGAGGGTCAGGCTTCGGGGAAGGGTTAGGGTTAGGGTTCGGGCTAGGGTTAGGGTTAGGGGACGGGGACGGTTTAGGGTCCAGGTGAGGGTACGGCAATGCTTTAGGGGGAGCGTGCGTGTGAGGGCGCGGGTTAGTGTTAGCGTACGGGTTAGGATTAGGGGACGGGTGAGGGTCAGGCTTCGGGGAAGGGTTAGGGTTAGGGTTCGGGCTAGGGTTAGGGTTAGGGGACGGGGACGGTTTAGGGTCCAGGGGAGGGTACGGCAACGCTTTAGGGGGAGCGTGCGTGTGAGGGCGCGGGTTCGTGTTAGCGTACGGGTTAGGATTAGGGGACGGGTGAGTGTCAGGCTTCGGGGAAGGGTTAGGGTTAGGGTTCGGGCTAGGGTTAGGGTTAGGGGACGGGGACGGTTTAGGGTTCAGGTGAGGGTACGGCAATGCTTTAGGTGTAGCGTGCGTGTGAGAACGCGGGTTAGTGTTAGCGTACGGCTTAGGATTAGGGGACGGGTGAGGGTCAGGCTTCGGGGAAGGGTTAGGGTTAGGGTTCGGGCTACGGTTAGGGTTAGGGGACGGGGAAGGTTTAGGGTCCAGGTGAGGGTACGGCAACGCTTTAGGGGGAGCGTGCGTGTGAGGGCGCGGGTTAGTGTTAGCGTACGGGTTAGGATTAGGGGACGGGTGAGGGTCAGGCTTCGGGAAAGGGTTAGGGTTAGGGTTCGGGCTAGGGTTAGGGTTAGGGGATGGTTACGGTTTAGGGTTCAGGTGAGGGTACGGCAACGCTTTAGGGGGAGCGTGCGTGTGAGGGCGCGGGTTAGTGTTAGCGTACGGCTTAGGATTAGGGGACGGGTGAGGGTCAGACTTCGGGGAAGGGTTAGGGTTAGGGTTCGGGCTACGGTTAGGGTTAGGGGACGGGGAAGGTTTAGGGTCCAGGTGAGGGTACGGCAACGCTTTAGGGGGAGCGTGCGTGTGAGGGCGCGGGTTAGTGTTAGCGTACGGGTTAGGATTAGGGGACGGGTGAGGGTCAGGCTTCGGGGAAGGGTTAGGGTTAGGGTTCGGGCTAGGGTTAGGGTTAGGGGACGGGGACGGTTTAGGGTCCGTGTGAGGGTACGGCAACGCTTTAGGGGGAGCATGCGTGTGAGGGCGCGAGTTAGTGTTAGCGTACGGGTTAGGATTAGGGGACGGGTGAGGGTCATGCTTCGGGGAAGGGTTAGGGTTAGGGTTCGGGCTAGGGTTAGGGTTAGGGGACGGGGACGGTTTAGGGTCCAGGAGAGCGTACGGCAACGCTTTAGGGGGAGCGTGCATGTGAGGGTGCGCGTTAGTGTTAGCGTACGGGTTAGGATTAGGGGACGGGTGAGTGTCAGGCTTCGGGGAAGGGTTAGGGTTAGGGTTCGGGCTAGGGTTAGGGTTAGGGGACGGGGACGGTTTAGGGTCCAGGTGAGGGTACGGCAACGCTTTAGGGGGAGCGTGCGTGTGAGGGCGCGGGTTAGTGTTAGCGTACGGGTTAGGATTAGGGGACGGGTGAGGGTCAGGCTTCGGGGAAGGGTTAGGGTTAGGGTTCGGGCTAGGGTTACGGTTAGGGTACGGGGACGGTTTAGGGTCCAGGTGAGGGTACGGCAACGCTTTAGGGGGAGCGTGCGTGTGAGGGTGCGGGTTAGTGTTAGCGTACGGGTTAGGATGAGGGGAAGGGTGAGGGTCAGGCTTCGGGGAAGTGTTAGGGTTAGGGTTCGGGCTAGGGTTAGGGTTAGGGGATGGGGACGGTTTAGGGTCCAGGTGAGGGTACGGCAACGCTTTAGGGGGAGCGTGCGTGTGAGGGTGCGGGTTAGTGTTAGCGTACGGGTTAGGATGAGGGGAAGGGTGAGGGTCAGGCTTCGGGGAAGGGTTAGGGTTAGGGTTCGGGCTAGGGTTAGGGTTAGGGGATGGGGACGGTTTAGGGTCCAGGTGAGGGTACGGCAATGCTTTAGGGGGAGCGTGCGTGTGAGGGCGCGGGTTAGTGTTAGCGTACGGGTTAGGATTAGGGGACGGGTGAGGGTCAGGCTTCGGGGAAGGGTTAGGGTTAGGGTTCGGGCTAGGGTTAGGGTTAGGGGACGGGGACGGTTTAGGGTCCAGGTGAGGGTACGGCAACGCTTTAGGGGGAGCGTGCGTGTGAGGGCGCGGGTTAGTGTTAGCGTACGGGTTAGGATTAGGGGACGGGTGAGGGTCAGGCTTCGGGGAAGGGTTAGGGTTAGGGTTCGGGCTAGGGTTAGGGTTAGGGGACGGGGACGGTTTAGGGTTCAGGTGAGGGTACGGCAATGCTTTAGGTGTAGCGTGCGTGTGAGAGCGCGGGTTAGTGTTAGCGTACGGCTTAGGATTAGGGGACGGGTGAGGGTCAGGCTTCGGGGAAGGGTTAGGGTTAGTGTTCGGGCTACGGTTAGGGTTAGGGGACGGGGAAGGTTTAGGGTCCAGGTGAGGGTACGGCAACGCTTTAGGGGGAGCGTGCGTGTGAGGGCGCGGGTTAGTGTTAGCGTACGGGTTAGGATTAGGGGACGGGTGAGGGTCAGGCTTCGGGGAAGGGTTAGGGTTAGGGTTCGGGCTAGGGTTAGGGTTAGGGGACGGGGACGGTTTAAGGTCCAAGAGAGCGTACGGCAACGCTTTAGGGGGAGCGTGCATGTGAGGGTGCGCGTTAGTGTTAGCGTACGGGTTAGGATTAGGGGACGGGTGAGGGTCAGGCTTCGGGGAAGGGTTAGGGTTAGGGTTCGGGCTAGGGTTAGGGTTAGGGGACGGGGACGGTTTAGGGTCCAAGTGAGGGTACGGCAACGCTTTAGGGGGAGCGTGCGTGTGAGGGCGCGGGTTAGTGTTAGCGTGCGGCTTAGGATTAGGGGACGGGTGAGGGTCAGGCTTCGGGGAAGGGTTAGGGTTAGGGTTCGGGCTAGGGTTAGGGTTAGGGGACGGGGACGGTTTAGGGTCCAGGTGAGGGTACGGCAACGCTTTAGGGGGAGCGTGCGTGTGAGGGCGCAGGTTAGTGTTAGCGTACGGCTTAGGATTAGGGGACGGGTGAGGGTCAGGCTTCGGGGAAGGGTTAGGGTTAGGGTTTGGGCTAGGGTTAGGGTTAGGGGACGGGGACGGTTTAGGGTCCAGGTGAGGGTACGGCAACGCTTTAGGGGGAGCGTGCGTGTGAGGGCGCGGGTTAGTGTTAGCGTACGGGATAGGATTAGGGGACGGGTGAGGGTCAGGCTTCGGGGAAGGGTTAGGGTTAGGGTTTGGGCTAGGGTTAGGGTTAGGGGACGGGGACGGTTTAGGGTCCAGGTGAGGGTACGGCAACGCTTTAGGGGGAGCGTGTGTGTGAGGGCGCGGGTTAGTGTTAGCGTACGGGTTAGGATTAGGGGACGGGTGAGGGTCAGGTTTCGGGGAAGGGTTAGGGTTAGGGTTCGGGCTAGGGTTAGGGTTAGGGGACGGGGACGGTTTAGGGTCCAGGTGAGGGTACGGCAACGCTTTAGGGGGAGCGTGCGTGTGAGGGCGCGGGTTAGTGTTAGCGTACGGTTAGGATTAGGGGACGGGTGAGGGTCAGGCTTCGGGGAAGGGTTAGGGTTAGGGTTCGGGCTAGGGTTAGGGTTAGGGGACGGGGACGGTTTCGGGTCCTGGTGAGGGTACGGCAACGTTTTAGGGGGAGCGTGCGTGTGAGGGCGCGGGTTAGTGATAGCGTACGGGTTAGGATTAGGGGACGGGTGAGGGTCAGGCTTCGGGGAAGGGTTAGGGTTAGTGTTCGGGCTAGGGGTAGGGTTAGGGGACGGGGACGGTTTAGTGTTCAGGTGAGGGTATGGCAACGCTTTAGGGGGAGCGTGCGTGTGAGGGCGCGGGTTAGTGTTAGCGTACGGGTTAGGATTAGGGGACGGGTGAGGGTCAGGCTTCGGGGAAGGGTTAGGGTTAGTGTTCGGGCTAGGGTTAGGGTTAGGGGACGGGGACGGTTTAGGGTCCAGGTGAGGGTACGGCAACGCTTTAGGGGGAGCGTGCGTGAGAGGGCGCGGGTTAGTGTTAGCGTACGGGTTAGGATTAGGGGACGGGTGAGGGTCAGGCTTCGGGGAAGGGTTAGGGTTATGGTTCGGGCTAGGGTTAGGGTTAGGGGACGGGGACGGTTTAGGGTCCAGGTGAGGGTACGGCAACGCTTTAGGGGGAGCGTGCGTGTGAGGGCGCGGGTTAGTGTTAGCGTACGGGTTAGGATTAGGGGACGGGTGAGGGTCAGGCTTCGGGGAAGGGTTAGGTTTAGGGTTCGGGCTAGGGTTAGGGTTAGGGGATGGGGAAGGTTTAGGGTCCAGGTGAGGGTACGGCAACGCTTTAGGGGGAGCGTGCGTGTGAGGGCGCGGGTTAGTGTTAGCGTACGGGTTAGGATTATGGGACGGGTGAGGGTCAGGCTTCGGGGAAGGGTTAGGGTTAGGGTTCGGGCTAGGGTAAGGGTTAAGAGACGGGGACGGTTTAGGGTCCAGGTGAGGGTACGGCAACGCTTTAGGGGGAGCGTGCGTGTGAGGACGCTGGTTAGTGTTAGCGTACGGGTTAGGATTAGGGGACGGGTGAGGGTCAGGCATCGGGGAAGGGTTAGGGTTAGGGTTCGGGCTAGGGTTACGGTTAGGGGACGGGGACGGTTTAGGGTCCAGGTGAGGGTACGGCAACGCTTTAGGGGGAGCGTACGTGTGAGGGCACGGGTTAGTGTTAGCGTACGGGTTAGGATTAGGGGACGGGTGAGGGTCAGGCTTCGGGGAAGGGTTAGGGTTAGGGTTCGGGCTAGGGTTAGGGTTAGGGGACGGGGACGATTTCTGGTCCAGGTGAGGGTACGGCAACGCTTTAGGGGGAGCGTGCGTGTGAGGGTGCGGGTTAGTGTTAGCGTACGGCTTAGGATTAGGGGACGGGTGAGGGTCAGGCTTCGGGGAAGGGTTAGGGTTAGGGTTCGGGCTAGGGTTAGGGTTAGGGGACGGGGACGGTTTCGGGTCCAGGTGAGGGTACGGCAACGCTTTAGGGGGAGCGTGTGTGTGAGGGCGCGGGTTAGTGTTAGCGTCCGGGTTAGGATTAGGGGACGGGTGAGGGTCAGGCTTCGGGGAAGGGTTAGGGTTAGTGTTCGGGCTAGGGTTAGGGTTAGGGGACGGGGACGGTTTAGGGTCCAGGTGAGGGTACGGCAACGCTTTAGGGGGAGCGTGCGTGAGAGGGCGCGGGTTAGTGTTAGCGTACGGGTTAGGATTAGGGGACGGGTGAGGGTCAGGCTTCGGGGAAGGGTTAGGGTTAGGGTTCGGGCTAGGGTTAGGGTTAGGGTACGGGGACGGTTTAGGGTCCAGGTGAGGGTACGGCAACGCTTTAGGGGGAGCGTGCGTGTGAGGGCGCGGGTTAGTGTTAGCGTACGGGTTAGGATTAGGGGACGGGTGAGGGTCAGGCTTCGGGGAAGGGTTAGGGTTAGTGTTTGGGCTAGGGTTAGGGTTAGGGGACGGGGACGGTTTAGGGTCCAGGTGAGGGTACGGCAACGCTTTAGGGGGAGCGTGCGTGTGAGGGCGCGGGTTAGTGTTAGCGTACGGGTTAGGATTAGGGGACGGGTGAGGGTCAGGCTTCGGGGAAGGGTTAGGTTTAGGGTTCGGGCTAGGGTTAGGGTTAGGGGATGGGGAAGGTTTAGGGTCCAGGTGAGGGTACGGCAACGCTTTAGGGGGAGCGTGCGTGTGAGGGCGCGGGTTAGTGTTAGCGTACGGGTTAGGATTAGGGGACGGGTGAGGGTCAGGCTTCGGGGAAGGGTTAGGGTTAGGGTTCGGGCTAGGGTAAGGGTTAAGGGACGGGGACGGTTTAGGGTCCAGGTGAGGGTACGGCAACGCTTTAGGGGGAGCGTGCGTGTGAGGACGCTGGTTAGTGTTAGCGTACGGGTTAGGATTAGGGGACGGGTGAGGGTCAGGCATCGGGGAAGTGTTAGGGTTAGGGTTCGGGCTAGGGTTACGGTTAGGGGACGGGGACGGTTTAGGGTCCAGGTGAGGGTACGGCAACGCTTTAGGGGGAGCGTACGTGTGAGGGCGCGGGTTAGTGTTAGCGTACGGGTTAGGATTAGGGGACGGGTGAGGGTCAGGCTTCTGGGAAGGGTTACGGTTAGGGTTCGGGCTAGGGTCAGGGTTAGGGGATGGGGACGGTTTAGGGTCCAGGTGAGGGTACGGCAACGCTTTAGGGGGAGCGTGCGTGTGAGGGCGCGGGTTAGTGTTAGCGTACGGGTTAGGATTAGGGGACGGGTGAGGGTCAGGCTTCGGGGAAGGGTTAGGGTTAGGGTTCGGGCTAGGGTTAGGGTTAGGGGACGGGGACGGTTTAGGGTCCAGGTGAGGGTACGGCAACGCTTTAGGGGGAGCGTGCGTGTGAGGGCGCGGGTTAGTGTTAGCGTACGGGTTAGGATTAGGGGACGGGTGAGGGTCAGGCTTCGGGGATGGGTTAGGGTTAGGGTTCGGGCTAGGGTTAGGGTTAGGGGACGGGGACGGTTTAGGGTCCAGGTGAGGGTACGGCAACGCTTTAGGGGGAGCGTGCGTGTGAGGGCGTGGGTTAGTGTTAGCGTACGGGTTAAGATTAGGGGACGTGTGAGGGTCAGGCTTCGGGGAAGGGTTAGGGTTAGGGTTCGGGCTAGGGTTAGGGTTAGGGGACGGGGACGGTTTCGGGTCCAGGTGAGGGTACGGCAACGCTTTAGGGGGAGCGTGCGTGTGAGGGCGTGGGTTAGTGTTAGCGTACGGGTTAGGATTAGGGGACGGGTGAGGTTCAGGCTTCGGGGAAGGGTTAGGGTTAGGGTTCGGGCTAGGGTTAGGGTTAGGGGACGGGGACGGTTTAGGGTCCAGGTGAGGGTACGGCAACGCTTTAGGGGGACCGTGCGTGTGAGAGCGCGGGTTAGTGTTAGCGTACGGGTTAGGATTAGGGGACGGGTGAGGGTCAGGCTTCGGGGAAGGGTTAGGGTTAGGGTTCGGGCTAGGGTTAGGGTTAGGGGACGGGGACGGTTTAGGGTCCAGGTGAGGGTACGGCAACGCTTTAGGGGGAGCGTGCGTGTGAGGGCGCGGGTTAGTGGTAGCGTACGGCTTAGGATTAGGGGACGGGTGAGGGTCAGGCTTCGGGGAAGGGTTAGGGTTAGGGTTCGGGCTAGGGTTAGGGTTAGGGGACGGGGACGGTTTAGGGTCCAAGTGAGGGTACGGCAACGCTTTAGGGGGAGCGTGCGTGTGAGGGCGCGGGTTAGTGTTAGCGTACGGGTTAGGATTAGGGGACGGGTGAGGGTCAGGCTTCGGGGAAGGGTTAAGGTTAGGGTTCGGGCTAGGGTTAGTGTTAGGGGACGGGGACGGTTTAGGGTCCAGGTGAGGGTACGGCAACGCTTTAGGGGGAGCGTGCGTGTGAGGGCGCGTGTTAGTGTTAGCGTACGGGTTAGGATTAGGGGACGGGTGAGGGTCAGGCTTCGGGGAAGGGTTACGGTTAGTGTTCGGGCTAGGGTCAGGGTTAGGGGACGGGGACGGTTTAGGGTCCAGGTGAGGGTACGGCAACGCTTTAGGGGGAGCGTGCGTGTGAGGGCGCGGGTTAGTGTTAGCGTACGGGTTAGGATTAGGGGACGGGTGAGGGTCAGGCTTCGGGGAATGGTTAGGGTTAGGGTTCCGGCTAGGGTTAGGTTTAGGGGATGGGGAAGGTTTAGGGTCCAGGTGAGGGAACGGCAACGATTTAGGGGGAGCGTGCGTGTGAGGGCGCGGGTTAGTGTTAGCGTACGGTTTAGGATTAGGGGACGGGTGAGGGTCAGGCTTCGGGGAAGGGTTAGGGTTAGGGTTCGGGCTAGGGTTAGGGTTAGGGGACGGGGACGGTTTCGGGTCCAGGTGAGGGTACGGCAACGCTTTAGGGGGAGCGTGCGTGTGAGGGCGCGGGTTAGTGTTAGCGTACGGGTTAGGATTAGGGGACGGGTGAGGGTCAGGCTTCGGGGAAGTGTTAGGGTTAGGGTTCGGGCTAGGGTTAGGGTTAGGGGACGGGGACGGTTTCGGGTCCAGGTGAGGGTACGGCAACGCTTTAGGGGGAGCGTGCGTGTGAGGGCGCGTGTTAGTGTTAGCATACGGGTTAGGATTAGGGGACGGGTGAGGGTCAGGCTTCGGGGAAGGGTTACGGTTAGGGTTCGGGCTAGGGTCAGGGTTAGGGGACGGGGACGGTTTAGGGTCCAGGTGAGGGTACGGCAACGCTTTAGGGGGAGCGTGCGTGTGAGGGCGCGGGTTAGTGTTAGCGTACGGGTTAGGATTAGGGGACGGGTGAGGGTCATGCTTCGGGGAAGGGTTAGGGTTAGGGTTCGGGCTAGGGTTAGGGTTAGGGGACGGGGACGGTTTAGGGTCCAGGTGAGGGTACGGCAACGCTTTAGGGGGAGCGTGCGTGTGAGGGCGCGGGTTAGTGTTAGCGTACGGGTTAGGATTAGGGGACGGGTGAGGGTCAGGCTTCGGGGATGGGTTAGGGTTAGGGTTCGGGCTAGGGTTAGGGTTAGGGGACAGGGACGGTTTAGGGTCCAGGTGAGGGTACGGCAACGCTTTAGGGGGAGCGTGCGTGTGAGGGCGTGGGTTAGTGTTAGCGTACGGGTTAAGATTAGGGGACGGGTGAGGGTCAGGCTTCGGGGAAGGGTTAGGGTTAGGGTTCGGGCTAGGGTTAGGGTTAGGGGACGGGGACGGTTTCGGGTCCAGGTGAGGGTACGGCAACGCTTTAGGGGGAGCGTGCGTGTGAGGGCGCGGGTTAGTGTTAGCGTACGGGTTAGGATTAGGGGACGGGTGAGGTTCAGGCTTCGGGGAAGGGTTAGGATTAGGGTTCGGGCTAGGGTTAGGGTTAGGGTACGGGGACGGTTTAGGGTCCAGGTGAGGGTACGGCAATGCTTTAGGGGGACCGTGCGTGTGAGAGCGCGGGTTAGTGTTAGCGTACGGGTTAGGATTAGGGGACGGGTGATGGTCAGGCTTCGGGGAAGGGTTAGGGTTAGGGTTCGGGCTAGGGTTAGGGTTAGGGGACGGGGACGGTTTAGGGTCCAGGTGAGGGTACGGCAACGCTTTAGGGGGAGCGTGCGTGTGAGGGCGCGGTTTAGTGGTAGCGTACGGCTTAGGATTAGGGGACGGGTGAGGGTCAGGCTTCGGGGAAGTGTTAGGGTTAGGGTTCGGGCTAGGGTTAGGGTTAGGGGACGGGGACGGTTTAGGGTCCAAGTGAGGGTACGGCAACGCTTTAGGGGGAGCGTGCGTGTGAGGGCGCGGGTTAGTGTTAGCGTACGGGTTAGGATTAGGGGACGGGTGAGGGTCAGGCTTCGGGGAAGGGTTAGGGTTAGGGTTCGGGCTAGGGTTAGTGTTAGGGGACGGGGACGGTTTCGGGTCCAGGTGAGGGTACGGAAACGCTTTAGGGGGAGCGTGCGTGTGAGGGCGCGTGTTAGTGTTAGCGTACGGGTTAGGATTAGGGGACGGGTGAGGGTCAGGCTTCGGGGAAGGGTTACGGTTAGGGTTCGGGCTAGGGTCAGGGTTAGGGGACGGGGACGGTTTAGGGTCCAGGTGAGGGTACGGCAACGCTTTAAGGGGAGCGTGCGTGTGAGGGCGCGGGTTAGTGTTAGCGTACGGGTTAGGATTAGGGGACGGGTGAGGGTCAGGCTTCGGGGAATGGTTAGGGTTAGGGTTCCGGCTAGGGTTAGGTTTAGGGGATGGGGAAGGTTTAGGGTCCAGGTGAGGGAACGGCAACGATTTAGGGGGAGCGTGCGTGTGAGGGCGCGGGTTAGTGTTAGCGTACGGGTTAGGATTAGGGGACGGGTGAGGGTCAGGCTTCGGGGAAGGGTTAGGGTTAGGGTTCGGGCTAGGGTTAGGGTTAGGGGACGGGGACGGTTTCGGGTCCAGGTGAGGGTACGGCAACGCTTTAGGGGGAGCGTGCGTGTGAGGGCGCGGGTTACTGTTAGCGTACGGGTTAGGATTAGGGGACGGGTGAGGGTCAGGCTTCGGGGAAGGGTTAGGGTTAGGGTTCGGGCTAGGGTTAGGGTTAGGGGACGGGGACGGTTTAGGGTCCAGGTGAGGGTACGGCAACGCTTTAGGGGGAGCGTGCGTGTGAGGGCGCGGGTTAGTGTTAGCGTACGGGTTAGGATTAGGGGACGGGTGAGGGTCAGGCTTCGGGGAAGGGTTAGGGTTAGGGTTCGGGCTAGGGTTAGGGTTAGGGGACGGGGACGGTTTAGGGTCCAGGTGAGGGTACGGCAACGCTTTAGGGGGAGCGTGCGTGTGAGGGCGCGGGTTAGTGTTAGCGTACGGGTTAGGATTAGGGGACGGGTGAGGGTCCGGCTTCGGGGAAGGGTTAGGGTTAGGGTTCGGGCTAGGGTTAGGTTTAGGGGACGGGGACGGTTTCGGGTCCAGGTGAGGGTACGGCAACGCTTTAGGTGGAGCGTGCGTGTGAGGGCGCGGGTTAGTGTTAGCGTACGGGTTAGGATTAGGGGACGGGTGAGGGTCAGGCTTCGGGGATGGGTTAGGGTTAGGGTTCGGGCTAGGGTTAGGGTTAGGGGACGGGGACGGTTTAGGGTCCAGGTGAGGGTACGGCAACGCTTTATGGGGAGAGTGCGTGTGAGGGCGCGGGTTAGTGTTAGCGTACGGGTTAAGATTAGGGGACGGGTGAGGGTCAGGCTTCGGGGAAGGGTTAGGGTTAGGGTTCGGGCTAGGGTTAGGGTTAGGGGACGGGGATGGTTTAGGGTCCAGGTGAGGGTACGGCAACGCTTTAGGGGGAGCGTGCGTATGAGGGCGCGTGTTAGTGTTAGCGTACGGGTTAGGATTAGGGGACGGGTGAGGGTCAGGCTTCGGGGAAGGGTTAGGGTTAGGGTTCGGGCTAGGGTTAGGGTTAGGGGACGGTTTAGGGTCCAGGTGAGGGTACGGCAACGCTTTAGGGGGAGCGTGCGTGTGAGGGCGCGGGTTAGTGTTAGCGTACGGCTTAGGATTAGGGGACGGGTGAGGGTCAGGCTTCGGGGAAGGGTTAGGGTTAGGGTTCGGGCTAGGGTTAGGGTTAGGGGACGGGGACGGTTTAGGGTTCAGGTGAGGGTACGGCAACGCTTTAGGGGGAGCGTGCGTGTGAGGGCGCGGGTTAGTGTTAGCGTACGGCTTAGGATTAGGGGACGAGTGAGGGTCAGGCTTCGGGGAAGGGTTAGGGTTAGGGTTCGGGCTAGGGTTAGGGTTAGGGTACGGGGACGGTTTAGGGTCCAGGTGAGGGTACGGCAACGCTTTAGGGGGAGCGTGCGTGTGAGGGCGCGGGTTAGTGTTAGCGTACGGGTTAGGATTAGGGGACAGGTGAGGGTCAGGCTTCGGGGAAGGGTTAGGGTTAGGGTTCGGGCTAGGGTTAGGGTTAGGGGACGGGGACGGTTTAGGGTCCAGGTGAGGGTACGGCAACGCTTTAGGGGGAGCGTGCGTGTGAGGGCGTGGGTTAGTGTTAGCATACGGGTTAGGATTAGGGGACGGGTGAGGGTCCGGCTTCAGGGAAGGGTTAGGGTTAGGGTTCGGGCTAGGGTTAGGGTTAGGGGACGGGGACGGTTTAGGGTCCAGGTGAGGGTACGGCAACGCTTTAGGGGGAGCGTGCGTGTGAGGGCGCGGGTTAGTGTTAGCGTACGTGTTAGGATTAGGGGACGGGTGAGGGTCAGGCTTCGGGGATGGGTTAGGGTTAGGGTTCGGGCTAGGGTTAGGGTTAGGGGACGGGGACGGTTTAGGGTCCAGGTGAGGGTACGGCAACGCTTTAGGGGGAGCGTGCGTGTGAGGGCGTGGGTTAGTGTTAGCGTACGGGTTAAGATTAGGGGACGGGTGAGGGTCAGGCTTCGGGGAAGGGTTAGGGTTAGGGTTCGGGCTAGGGTTAGGGTTAGGGGACGGGGACGGTTTCGGGTCCAGGTGAGGGTACGGCAACGCTTTAGGTGGAGCGTGCGTGTGAGGGCGCGGGTTAGTGTTAGCGTACGGGTTAGGATTAGGGGACGGGTGAGGTTCAGGCTTCGGGGAAGGGTTAGGGTTAGGGTTCGGGCTAGGGTTAGGGTTAGGGGACGGGGACGGTTTAGGGTCCAGGTGAGGGTACGGCAACGATTTAGGGGGACCGTGCGTGTGAGGGCGCGGGTTAGTGTTAGCGTACGGGTTAGGATTAGGGGACGGGTGAGGGTCAGGCTTCGGGGAAGGGTTAGGGTTAGGGTTCGGGCTAGGGTTAGGGTTGGGGACGGGGACGGTTTAGGGTCCAGGTGAGGGTACGGCAACGCTTTAGGGGGAGCGTGCGTGTGAGGGCGCGGGTTAGTGGTAGCGTACGGCTTAGGATTAGGGGACGGGTGAGGGTCAGGCTTCGGGGAAGGGTTAGGGTTAGGGTTCGGGCTAGGGTTAGGGTTAGGGGACGGGGACGGTTTAGGTTCCAGGTGAGGGTACGGCAACGCTTTAGGGGGAGCGTGCGTGTGAGGGCGCGGGTTAGTGTTAGCGTACGGGTTAGGATTAGGGGACGGGTGAGGGTCAGGCTTCGGGGAAGGGTTAGGGTTAGCGTTCGGGCTAGGGTTAGTGTTAGGGGACGGGGACGGTTTCGGGTCCAGGTGAGGGTACGGCAACGCTTTAGGGGGAGCGTGCGTGTGAGGGCGCGTGTTAGTGTTAGCGTACGGGTTAGGATTAGGGGACGGGTGAGGGTGAGGCTTCGGGGAAGGGTTACGGTTAGGGTTCGGGCTAGGGTCAGGGTTAGGGGACGGGGACGGTTTAGGGTCCAGGTGAGGGTACGGCAACGCTTTAGGGGGAGCGTGCATTTGAGGGCGCGGGTTAGTGTTAGCGTACGGGTTAGGATTAGGGGACGGGTGAGGGTCAGGCTTCGGGGAATGGTTAGGGTTAGGGTTCCGGCTAGGGTTAGGGGTAGGGGATGGGGAAGGTTTAGGGTCCAGGTGAGGGAACGGCAACGATTTAGGGGGAGCGTGCGTGTGAGGGCGCGGGTTAGTGTTAGCGTACGGGTTAGGATTAGGGGACGGGTGAGGGTCAGGCTTCGGGGAAGGGTTAGGGTTAGGGTTCGGGCTAGGGTTAGGGTTAGGGGACGGGGACGGTTTAGGGTCCAGGTGAGGGTACGGCAACGCTTTAGGGGGAGCGTGCGTGTGAGGGCGCGGGTTAGTGTTAGCGTACGGGTTAGGAGTAGGGGACGGGTGAGGGTCAGGCTTCGGGGAAGGGTTAGGGTTAGGGTTCGGGCTAGGGTTAGGGTTAGGGGACGGGGACGGTTTAGGGTCCAGGTGAGGGTACGGCAACGCTTTAGGGGGAGCGTGCGTGTGAGGGCGCGCGTTAGTGTTAGCGTATGGCTTAGGATTAGGGGACGGGTGAGGGTCAGGCTTCGGGGAAGGGTTACGGTTAGGGTTCGGGCTAGGGTTAGGGTTAGGGGACGGGGACGGTTTAGGGTCCAGGTGAGGGTACAGCAACGCTTTAGGGGGAGCGTGCGTGTGAGGGCGCGGGTTAGTGTTAGCGTATGGCTTAGGATTAGGGGACGGGTGAGGGTCAGGCTTCGGGGAAGGGTTAGGGTCAGGGTTCGGGCTAGGGTTAGGGTTAGGGGACGGGGACGGTTTCGGGTCCAGGTGAGGGTACGGCAACGCTTTAGGGGGAGCGTGCGTGTGAGGGCGCGGGTTAGTGTTAGCGTATGGGTTAGGATTAGGGGACGGGTGAGGGTCAGGCTTCGGGGAAGGGTTAGGGTTAGGGTTCGGGCTAGGGTTAGGGTTAGGGGACGGGGACGGTTTAGGGTCCAGGTGAGGGTACGGCAACGCTTTAGGGGGAGCGTGCGTGTGAGGGCGCGGGTTAGTGTTAGCGTACGGGTTAGGATTAGGGGAGGGGTGAGGGTCAGGCTTCGGTGAAGGGTTAGGGTTAGGGTTCGGGCTAGGGTTAGGGTTAGGGGACGGGGACGGTTTAGGGTTCAGGTGAGGGTACGGCAACGCTTTAGGGGGAGCGTGCGTGTGAGGGCGCGGGTTAGTGTTAGCGTACGTCTTAGGATTAGGGGACGGGTGAGGGTCAGGCTTCGGGGAAGGGTTAGGGTTAGGGTTCGGGCTAGGGTTAGGGTTAGGGGACGGGGAAGGTTTAGGGTCCAGGTGAGGGTACGGCAACGCTTTAGGGGGAGCGTGCGTGTGAGGGCGCGGGTTAGTGTTAGCGTACGGGTTAGGATTCGGGGACGGGTGAGGGTCAGGCTTCGGGGAAGGGTTAGGGTTAGGGTTCGGGCTAGGGTTAGGGTTAGGGTACGGGGACGGTTTAGGGTCCAGGTGAGGGTACGGCAACGCTTTAGGGGGAGCGTGCGTGTGAGGGCGCGGGTTAGTGTTAGCGTACGGGTTAGGATTAGGGGACGGGTGAGGGTCAGGCTTCGGGGAAGGGTTAGGGTTAGGGTTCGGGCTAGAGTTAGGGTTAGGGGACGGGGACGGTTTAGGGTCCAGGTGAGGGTACGGCAACGCTTTAGGGGGAGCGTGCGTGTGAGGGCGCGGGTAAGTGTTAGCGTACGGGTTAGGATTAGGGGACGGGTGAGGGTCCGGCTTCGGGGAAGGGTTAGGGTTAGGGTTCGGGCTAGTGTTAGGGTTAGGGGACGGGGACGGTTTAGGGTCCAGGTGAGGGTACGGCAACGCTTTAGGGGGAGCGTGCGTGTGAGGGCGCGGGTTAGTGTTAGCGTACGGGTTAGGATTAGGGGACGGGTGAGGGTCAGGCTTCGGGGATGGGTTAGGGTTAGGGTTCGGGCTAGGGTTAGGGTTAGGGGACGGGGACGGTTTAGGGTCCAGGTGAGGGTACGGCAACGCTTTAGGGGGAGCGTACGTGTGAGGGCGCGGGTTAGTGTTAGCGTACGGGTTAGGATTAGGGGACGGGTGAGGGTCAGGCTTCTGGGAAGGGTTACGGTTAGGGTTCGGGCTAGGGTTAGGGTTAGGGGACGGGGACGGTTTCGGGTCCAGGTGAGGGTACGGCAACGCTTTAGGTGGAGCGTGCGTGTGAGGGCGCGGGTTAGTGTTAGCGTACGGGTTAGGATTAGGGGACGGATGAGGGTCAGGCTTCGGGGAAGGGTTAGGGTTAGGGTTCGGGCTAGGGTTAGGGTTAGGGGACGGGGACGGTTTAGGGTCCAGGTGAGGGTACGGCAACGCTTTAGGGGGACCGTGCGTGTGAGGGCGCGGGTTAGTGTTAGCGTACGGGTTAGGATTAGGGGACGGGTGAGGGTCAGGCTTCGGGGAAGGGTTAGGGTTAGGGTTCGGGCTAGGGTTAGGTTTAGGGGACTGGGACGGTTTAGGGTCCAGGTGAGGGTACGGCAACGCTTTAGGGGGAGCGTGCGTGTGAGGGCGCGGGTTAGTGGTAGCGTACGGCTTAGGATTAGGGGACGGGTGAGGGTCAGGCTTCGGGGAAGGGTTAGGGTTAGGGTTCGGGCTAGGGTTAGGGTTAGGGGACGGGGACGGTTTAGGGTCCAGGTGAGGGTACGGCAATGCTTTAGGGGGAGCGTGCGTGTGAGGGCGCGGGTTAGTGTTAGCGTACGGGTTAGGATTAGGGGACGGGTGAGGGTCAGGCTTCGGGGAAGGGTTAGGGTTAGGGTTCGGGCTAGGGTTAGTGTTAGGGAACGGGGACGGTTTCGGGTACAGGTGAGGGTACGGCAACGCTTTAGGGGGAGCGTGCGTGTGAGGGCGCGTGTTAGTGTTAGCGTACGGGTTAGGATTAGGGGACGGGTGAGGGTCAGGCTTCGGGGAAGGGTTACGGTTAGGGTTCGGGCTAGGGTCAGGGTTAGGGGACGGGGACGGTTTAGGGTCCAGGTGAGGGTACAGCAACGCTTTAGGGGGAGCGTGCGTGTGAGGGCGCGGGTTAGTGTTATCGTACGGGTTAGGATTAGGGGACGGGTGAGGGTCAGGCTTCGGGGAATGGTTAGGGCTAGGGTTCGGGCTAGGGTTAGGGTTAGGGGACGGGGAAGGTTTAGGGTTCAGGTGAGGGTACGGCAACGCTTTAGGGGGAGCGTGCGTGTGAGGGCGCGGGTTAGTGTTAGCGTACGGCTTAGGATTAGGGGACGGGTGAGGGTCAGGCTTCGGGGAAGGGTTAGGTTTAGGGTTCGGGCTACGGTTAGGGTTAGGGGACGGGGAAGGTTTAGGGCCCAAGTGAGGGTACGGCAATGCTTTAGGGGGAGCGTGCGTGTGAGGGCGCGGGTTAGTGTTAGCGTACGGGTTAGGATTAGGGGACGGGTGAGGGTCAGGCTTCGGGGAAGGGTTAGGGTTAGGGTTCGGGCTAGGGTTAGGGTTAGGGTACGGGGACGGTTTAGGCTCCAGGTGAGGGTACGGCAACGCTTTAGGGGGAGCGTGCGTGTGAGGGCGCGGGTTAGTGTTAGCGTACGGGTTAGGATTAGGGGACGGGTGAGGGTCAGGCTTCGGGGAAGGGTTAGGGTTAGGGTTCGGGCTAGGGTTAGGGTTAGGGGACGGGGACGGTTTCGGGTCCAGGTGAGAGTACGGCAACGCTTTAGGTGGAGCGTGCGTGTGAGGGCGCGGGTTAGTGTTAGCGTACGGGTTAGGATTAGGGGACGGGTGAGGGTCAGGCTTCGGGGAAGGGTTAGGGTTAGGGTTCGGGCTAGGGTTAGAGTAAGGGTACGGGGACGGTTTAGGGTCCAGGTGAGGGTACGGCAACGCTTTAGGGGGAGCGTGCGTGTGAGGGCGCGGGTTAGTGTTAGCGTACGGGTTAGGATTAGGGGACGGGTGAGGGTCAGGCTTCGGGAAAGGGTTAGGGTTAGGGTTCGGGCTAGGGTTAGGGTTAGGGGACGGGGACGGTTTAGGGTCCAGGTGAGGGTACGGCAACGCTTTAGGGGGAGCGTGCGTGTGAGGGCGCGGGTTAGTGTTAGCGTACGGGTTAGGATTAGGGGACGGGTGAGGGTCAGGCTTCGGGGAAGGGTTAGGGTTAGGTTTCAGGCTAGGGTTAGGGTTAGGGGACGGGGACGGTTTAGGGTCCAGGTGAGGGTACGGCAACGCTTTAGGGGGAGCGTGCGTGTGAGGGCGCGGGTTAGTGTTAGCGTACGGGTTAGGATTAGGGGACGGGTGAGGGTCAGGCTTCGGGGATGGGTTAGGGTTAGGGTTCGGGCTAGGGTTAGGGTTAGGGGACGGGGACGGTTTAGGGTCCAGGTGAGGGTACGGCAACGCTTTAGGGGGAGCGTGCGTGTGAGGGCGCGGGTTAGTGTTAGCGTACGGGTTAAGATTAGGGGACGGGTGAGGGTCAGGCTTCAGGGAAGGGTTAGGGTTAGGGTTCGGGCTAGGGTTAGGGTTAGGGGACGGGGACGGTTGCGGGTCCAGTTGAGGGTACGGCAACGCTTTAGGGGGAGCGTGCGTGTGAGGGCGCGGGTTAGTGTTAGCGTATGGGTTAGGATTAGGGGACGGGTGAGGGTCAGGCTTCGGGGAAGGGTTAGGGTTAGGGTTCGGGCTAGGGTTAGGGTTAGGGGACGGGGACGGTTTAGGGTCCCGGTGAGGGTACGGCAACGCTTTAGGGGGAGCGTGCGTGTGAGGGCACGGGTTAGTGTTAGCGTACGGGTTAGGATTAGGGGACGGGTGAGGGTCAGGCTTCGGGGAAGGGTTAGGGTTAGGGTTGGGGCTAGGGTTAGGGTTAGGGGACGGGGACGGTTTAGGGTCCAGGTGAGGGTACGGCAACGCTTTAGCGGGAGCGTGCGTGTGAGGGCGTGGGTTAGTGTTAGCGTACGGCTTAGGATTAGGGGACGGGTGAGGGTCAGGCTTCGGGGAAGGGTTAGGGTTAGGGTTCGAGCTAGGGTTAGGGTTAGGGGACGGGGACGGTTTAGGGTCCAGGTGAGGGTACGGCAACGCTTTAGGGGGAGCGTGCGTGTGAGGGCGCGGGTTAGTGTTAGCGTACGGGTTAGGATTAGGGGACGGGTGAGGGTCAGGCTTCGGGGAAGGGTTAGGGTTAGGGTTCGGGCTAGGGTTAGGGTTAGGGGACGGGGACGGTTTAGGGTTCAGGTGAGGGTACGGCAACGCTTTAGGGGGAGCGTGCGTGTGAGGGCGCGGGTTAGTGTTAGCGTACGGCTTAGGATTAGGGGACGGGTGAGGGTCAGGCTTCGGGGAAGGGTTAGGGTTAGGGTTCGGGCTACGGTTAGGGTTAGGGGACGGGGAAGGTTTAGGGTCCAGGTGAGGGTACGGCAACGCTTTAGGGGGAGCGTGCGTGTGAGGGCGCGGGTTAGTGTTAGCGTACGGGTTAGGATTAGGGGACGGGTGAGGGTCAGGCTTCGGGGAAGGGTTAGGGTTAGGGTTCGGGCTAGGGTTAGGGTTAGGGGACGGGGACGGTTTAGGGTCCAGGTGAGGGTACGGCAACGCTTTAGGGGGAGCGTGCGTGTGAGGGCACGGGTTAGTGTTAGCGTACGTGTTAGGATTAGGGGATGGGTGAGGGTCAGGCTTCGGGGAAGGGTTAGGGTTAGGGTTCGGGCTAGGGTTAGGGTTAGGGGACGGGGATGGTTTAGGGTCCAGGTGAGGGTACGGCAACGCTTTGGGGGAGCATGCGTGTGAGGGCGAGGGTTAGTGTTAGCGTACGGGTTAGGATTAGGGGACGGGTGAGGGTCAGGCTTCGGGGAAGGGTTAGGGTTAGGGTTCGGGCTAGGGTTAAGGTTAGGGGACGGTTACGGTTTTGGGTTCAGGTGAGGGTACGGCAACGCTTTAGGGGGAGCGTGCGTGTGAGGGCGCGGGTTAGTGTTAGCGTACGGCTTAGGATTAGGGGACGGGTGAGGGTCAGGCTTCGGGGAAGGGTTAGGGTTAGGGTTCGGGCTACGGTTAGGGTTAGGGGACGGGGAAGGTTTAGGGTCCAGGTAAGGGTACGGCAACGCTTTAGGGGGAGCGTGCGTGTGAGGGCGCGGGTTAGTGTTAGCGTACGGGTTAGGATTAGGGGACGGGTGAGGGTCAGGCTTCGGGGAAGGGTTAGGGTTAGGGTTCGGGCTAGGGTTAGGGTTAGGGGACGGGGACGGTTTAGGGTCCAGGTGAGGGTACGGCAACGCTTTAGGGGGAGCGTGCGTGTGAGGGCGCGGGTTAGTGTTAGCGTACGGGTTAGGATTAGGGGACGGGTGAGGGTCAGGCTTCGGGGAAGGGTTAGGGTTAGGGTTCGGGCTAGGGTTAGGGTTAGGGGACAGGGACGGTTTCGGGTCCAGGTGAGGGTACGGCAACGCTTTAGGGGGAGCGTGCGTGTGAGGGCACGCGTTAGTGTTAGCGTACGGGTTAGGATTAGGGGACGGGTGAGGGTCAGGCTTCGGGGAAGGGTTAGGGTTAGGGTTCGGGCTAGGGTTAGGGTTAGGGGACGGGGACGGTTTAGGGTCCAGGAGAGGGTACGGCAACGCTTTAGGGGGAGCGTGCGTGTGAGGGCGCGCGTTAGTGTTAGCGTACGGCTTAGGATTAGGGGACGGGTGAGGGTCAGGCTTCGGGGAAGGGTTAGGGTTAGGGTTCGGGCTAGGGTTAGGGTTAGGGGACGGGGACGGTTTAGGGTCCAAGTGAGGGTACGGCAACGCTTTAGGGGGAGCGTGCGTGTGAGGGCGCGGGTTAGTGTTAGCGTACGGGTTAGGATTAGGGGACGGGTGAGGGTCAGGCTTCGGGGAAGGGTTAGGGTTAGGGTTCGGGCTAGGGTTAGGGTTAGGGGACGATTACGGTTTAGGGTTCAGGTGAGGTACGGCAACGCTTTAGGGGGAGCGTGCGTGTGAGGGCGCGGGTTAGTGTTAGTGTACGGCTTAGGATTAGGGGACGGGTGAGGGTCAGGCTTCGGGGAAGGGTTAGGGTTAGGGTTCGGGCTACGGTTAGGGTTAGGGGACGGGGAAGGTTTAGGGTCCAGGTGAGGGTACGGCAACGCTTTAGGGGGAGCGTGCGTGTGAGGGCGCGGGTTAGTGTTAGCGTACGGGTTAGGATTACGGGACGGGTGAGGGTCAGGCTTCGGGGAAGGGTTAGGGTTAGGGTTCGGGCTAGGGTTAGGGTTAGGGGACGGGGACGGTTTAGGGTCCAGGTGAGGGTACGGCAACGCTTTAGGGGGAGCGTGCGTGTGAGGGCGCGGGTTAGTGTTAGCGTACGGGTTAGGATTAGGGGACGGGTGAGGGTCAGGCTTCGGGGAAGGGTTAGGGTTAGGGTTCGGCCTAGGGTTAGGGTTAGGGGACGGGGACGGTTTAGGGTCCAGGTGAGGGTACGGCAACGCTTTAGGGGGAGCGTGCGTGTGAGGGCGCGGGTTAGTGTTAGCGTACGGGTTTGGATTAGGGGACGGGTGAGTGTCAGGCTTCAGGGAAGGGTTAGGGTTAGGGTTCGGGCTAGGGATAGGGTTAGGGAACGGGGACGGTTTAGGGTTCAGGTGAGGGTACGGCAACGCTTTAGGGGGAGCGTGCGTGTGAGGGCGCGGGTTAGTGTTAGCGTACGGCTTAGGATTAGGGGAGGGGTGAGGGTCAGGCTTCGGGGAAGGGTTAGGGTTAGGGTTCGGGCTAGGGTTAGGGTTAGGGGATGGGGAAGGTTTAGGGTCCAGGTGAGGGTACGGCAACGCTTTAGGGGGAGCGTGCGTGTGAGGGCGTGGGTTAGTGTTAGCGTACGGGTTAGGATTAGGGGACGGGTGAGGGTCAGGCTTCGGGGAAGGTTTAGGGTTAGCGTTCGGGCTAGGGTAAGGGTTAAGGGACGGGGACTGTTTAGGGTCCAGGTGAGGGTACGGCAACGCTTTAGGGGGAGCGTGCGTGTGAGGACGCGGGTTAGTGTTAGTGTACGGGTTAGGATTAGGGTACGGGTGAGGGTCAGGCTTCTGGGAAGGGTTAGGGTTAGGGTTCGGACTAGGGTTAGGGTTAGGGGACGGGGACGGTTTAGGGTCCAGGTGAGGGTACGGCAACGCTTTAGTGGGAGCGTACGTGTGAGGGCGCGGGTTAGTGTTAGCGTACGGGTTAGGATTAGGGGACGGGTGAGGGTCAGGCTTCTGGGAAGTGTTAGGGTTAGGGTTCGGGCTAGGGTTAGGGTTAGGGGACGGGGACGGTTTAGGGTCCAGGTGAGGGTACGGCAACGCTTTAGGGGGAGCGTGCATGTGAGGGCGCGGGTTAGTGTTAGCGTACGGGTTAGGATTAGGGGACGGGTGAGGGTCAGGCTTCGGGGAAGGGTTAGGGTTAGGGTTCGGGCTACGGTTAGGGTTAGGGGACGGGGAAGGTTTAGGGTCCAGGTGAGGGTACGGCAACGCTTTAGGGGGAGCGTGCGTGTGAGGGCGCGGGTTAGTGTTAGCGTACGGGTTAGGATTAGGGGACGGGTGAGCGTCAGGCTTCGGGGAAGGGTTAGGGTTAGGGTTCGGGCTAGGGTTAGGGTTAGGGGACGGGGACGGTTTCGGGTCCTGGTGAGGGTACGGCAACGCTTTAGGGGGAGCGTGCGTGTGAGGGCGCGGGTTAGTGTTAGCGTACGGGTTAGGATTAGGGGACGGTGAGGGTCAGGCATCGGGGAAGGGTTAGGGTTAGGGTTCGGGCTGGGGTTAGGGTTAGGGGACGGTTACGGTTTAGGGTTCAGGGGAGGGTACGGCAACGCTTTAGGGGGAGCGTGCGTGTGAGGGCGCGGGTTAGTGTTAGCGTACGGCTTAGGATTAGGAGACGGGTGAGGGTCAGGCTTCGGGGCAGGGTTAGGGTTAGGGTTCGGGCTACGGTTAGGGTTAGGGGACGGGGAAGGTTTAGGGTCCAGGTGAGGGTACGGCAACGCTTTAGGGGGAGCGTGCGTGTGAGGGCGCGGGTTAGTGTTAGCGTACGGGTTAGGATTAGGGGACGGGTGAGGGTCAGGCTTCGGGGAAGGGTTAGGGTTATGGTTCGGGCTAGGGTTAGGGTTAGGGGACGGGGACGGTTTAGGGTCCAGGTGAGGGTACGGCAACGCTTTAGGGGGAGCGTGCGTGTGAGGGCGCGGGTTAGTGTTAGCGTACGGGTTAGGATTAGGGGACGGGTGAGGGTCAGGCTTCGGGGAAGGGTTAGGGTTAGGGTTCGGGCTAGGGTTAGGGTTAGGGGACGGGGACGGTTTAGGGTTCAGGTGAGGGTATGGCAACGCTTTAGGGGGAGCGTGCGTGTGAGGGCACGCGTTAGTGTTAGCGTACGGGTTAGGATTAGGGGACGGGTGAGGGTCAGGCTTCGGGGAAGGGTTAGGGTTATGGTTCGGGCTAGGGTTAGTGTTCGGGTACGGGGACGGTTTATGGTCCAGGAGAGGGTACGGCAACGCTTTAGGGGGAGCGTGCGTGTGAGGGCGCGCGTTAGTGTTAGCGTACGGCTTAGGATTAGAGGACGGGTGAGGGTCAGGCTTCAGGGAAGGGTTAGGGTTAGGGTTCGGGCTAGGGTTAGGGTTAGGGGACGGGGACGGTTTCAGGTCCAGGTGAGGGTACGGCAACGCTTTAGGGGGAGCGTGCGTGTGAGGGCGCGGGTTAGTGTTAGCGTACGGGTTAGGATTAGGGGACGGGTGAGGGTCAGGTTTCGGGGAAGGGTTAGGGTTAGGGTTCGGGCTAGGGTTAGGGTTAGGGGATGGGGACGGTTTCGGGTCCAGGTGAGGGTACGGCAACGCTTTAGGGGGAGCGTGCGTGTGAGGGCACGTGTTAGTGTTAGCGTACGGGTTAGGATTAGGGGACGGGTGAGGGTCAGGTTTCGGGGAAGGGTTAGGGTTAGGGTTCGGGCTAGGGTTAGGGTACGGGGACTGTTTAGGGTCCAGGAGAGGGTACGGCAACGCTTTAGGGGGAGCGTGCGTGTGAGGGCGCGCGTTAGTGTTAGCGTGCGGCTTAGGATTAGGGGACGGGTGAGGGTCAGGCTTCGGGGAAGGGTTAGGGTTAGGGTTCGGGCTAGGGTTAGGGTTAGGGGACGGGGACGGTTTAGGGTCCAGGTGAGGGTACGGCAACGCTTTAGGGGGAGCGTGCATGTGAGGGCGCGGGTTAGTGTTAGCGTACAGGTTAGGATTAGGGGACGGGTGAGGGTCAGGCTTCGGGGAAGGGTTAGGGTTAGGGTTCGGGCTAGGGTTAGGGTTAGGGGACGGGGACGGTTTAGGGTCCAGGTGAGGGTACGGCAACGCTTTAGGGGGAGCGTGCGTGTGAGGGCGCGGGTTAGTGTTAGCGTACAGGTTAGGATTAGGGGACGGGTGAGGGTCAGGCTTCGGGGAAGGGTTAGGGTTAGGGTTCGGGCTAGGGTTAGGGTTAGGGGACGGGGACGGTTTAGGGTCCAGGTGAGGGTACGGCAACGCTTTAGGGGGAGCGTGCGTGTGAGGGCGCGTGTTAGTGTTAGCGTACGGGTTAGGATTAGGGGACGGGTGAGGGTCAGGCTTCTGGGAAGGGTTAGGGTTAGGGTTCGGGCTAGGGTTAGGGTTAGGGGACGGGGACGGTTTAGGGTCCAGTTGAGGGTACGGCAACGCTTTAGGGGGAGCGTGCGTGTGAGGGCGCGCGTTAGTGTTAGCGTGCGGCTTAGGATTAGGGGACGGGTGAGGGTCAGGCTTCGGGGAAGGGTTAGGGTTAGGGTTCGGGCTAGGGTTAGGGTTAGGGGACGGGGACGGTTTAGGGTCCAGGTGAGGGTACGGCAACGCTTTAGGGGGAGCGTGCGTGTGAGGGCGTGGGTTAGTGTTAGCGTACGGCTTAGGATTAGGGGACGGGTGAGGGTCAGGCTTCGGGGAAGGGTTAGGGTTAGGGTTCGGGCTAGGGTTAGGGTTAGGGGACGGGGACGGTTTAGGGTCCAGGTGAGGGTACGGCAACGCTTTAGGGGGAGCGTGCGTGTGAGGGCGCGGGTTAGTGTTAGCGTACGGGTTAGGATTAGGGGACGGGTGAGGGTCAGGCTTCGGGGAAGGGTTAGGGTTAGTGTTCGGGCTAGGGTTAGGGTTAGGGGACGGGGACGGTTTAGGGTCCAGGTGAGGGTACGGCAACGCTTTAGGGGGAGCGTGCGTGTGAGGGCGCGGGTTAGTGTTAGCGTACGGGTTAGGATTAGGGGACGGGTGAGGGTCAGGCTTCGGGGAAGGGTTAGGGTTAGGGTTCGGGCTAGGGTTAGGGTTAGGGGACGGGGACGGTTTCGGGTCCAGGTGAGGGTACGGCAACGTTTTAGGGGGAGCGTGCGTGTGAGGGCGCAGGTTAATGATAGCGTACGGGTTAGGATTAGGGGACGGGTGAGGGTCACGCTTCGGGGAAGGGTTAGGGTTAGGGTTCGGGCTAGGGTTAGGGTTAGGGGACGGGGACGGTTTAGGGTCCAGGTGAGGGTACGGCAACGCTTTAGGGGGAGCGTGCTTGTGAGGGCGCAGGTTAGTGTTAGCGTACGGGTTAGGATTAGGGGACGGGTGAGGGTCAGGCTTCGGGGAAGGGTTAGGGTTAGGGTTCGGGCTAGGGTTAGGGTTAGGGGACGGGGACGGTTTCGGGTCCAGTTGAGGGTACGGCAACGCTTTAGGGGGAGCGTGCGTGGGAGGGCACGCGTTAGTGTTAGCATACGGGTTAGGATTAGGGGACGGGTGAGGGTCAGGCTTCGGGGAAGGGTTAGGGTTAGGGTTCGGGCTAGGGTTAGGGTTAGGGTACGGGGACGGTTTAGGGTCCAGGAGAGGGTACGGCAACGCTTTAGGGGGAGCGTGCGTGTGAGGGCGCACGTTAGTGTTATCGTACGGCTTAGGATTAGGGGACGGGTGAGGGTCAGGCTTCGGGGAAGGGTTAGGGTTAGGGTTCGGGCTAGGGTTAGGGTTAGGGGACGGGGACGGTTTAGGGTCCAGGTGAGGGTACGGCAACGCTTTAGGGGGAGCGTGCGTGTGAGGGCGCGCGTTAGTGTTAGCGTGCGGCTTAGGATTAGGGGACGGGTGAGGGTCAGGCTTCGGGGAAGGGTTAGGGTTAGGGTTCGGGCTAGGGTTAGGGTTAGGGGACGGGGACGGTTTAGGGTCCAGGTGAGGGTACGGCAACGCTTTAGGGGGAGCGTGCGTGTGAGGGCGTGGGTTAGTGTTAGCGTACGGCTTAGGATTAGGGGACGGGTGAGGGTCAGGCTTCGGGGAAGGGTTAGGGTTAGGGTTCGGGCTAGGGTTAGGGTTAGGGGACGGGGACGGTTTAGGGTCCAGGTGAGGGTACGGCAACGCTTTAGGGGGAGCGTGCGTGTGAGGGCGCGGGTTAGTGTTAGCGTACGGGTTAGGATTAGGGGACGGGTGAGGGTCAGGCTTCGGGGAAGGGTTAGGGTTAGTGTTCGGGCTAGGGTTAGGGTTAGGGGACGGGGACGGTTTAGGGTCCAGGTGAGGGTACGGCAACGCTTTAGGGGGAGCGTGCGTGTGAGGGCGCGGGTTAGTGTTAGCGTACGGGTTAGGATTAGGGGACGGGTGAGGGTCAGGCTTCGGGGAAGGGTTAGGGTTAGGGTTCGGGCTAGGGTTAGGGTTAGGGGACGGGGACGGTTTCGGGTCCAGGTGAGGGTACGGCAACGTTTTAGGGGGAGCGTGCGTGTGAGGGCGCAGGTTAATGATAGCGTACGGGTTAGGATTAGGGGACGGGTGAGGGTCACGCTTCGGGGAAGGGTTAGGGTTAGGGTTCGGGCTAGGGTTAGGGTTAGGGGACGGGGACGGTTTAGGGTCCAGGTGAGGGTACGGCAACGCTTTAGGGGGAGCGTGCTTGTGAGGGCGCAGGTTAGTGTTAGCGTACGGGTTAGGATTAGGGGACGGGTGAGGGTCAGGCTTCGGGGAAGGGTTAGGGTTAGGGTTCGGGCTAGGGTTAGGGTTAGGGGACGGGGACGGTTTCGGGTCCAGTTGAGGGTACGGCAACGCTTTAGGGGGAGCGTGCGTGGGAGGGCACGCGTTAGTGTTAGCATACGGGTTAGGATTAGGGGACGGGTGAGGGTCAGGCTTCGGGGAAGGGTTAGGGTTAGGGTTCGGGCTAGGGTTAGGGTTAGGGTACGGGGACGGTTTAGGGTCCAGGAGAGGGTACGGCAACGCTTTAGGGGGAGCGTGCGTGTGAGGGCGCACGTTAGTGTTATCGTACGGCTTAGGATTAGGGGACGGGTGAGGGTCAGGCTTCGGGGAAGGGTTAGGGTTAGGGTTCGGGCTAGGGTTAGGGTTAGGGGACGGGGACGGTTTAGGGTCCAGGTGAGGGTACGGCAACGCTTTAGGGGGAGCGTGCGTGTGAGGGCGCGCGTTAGTGTTAGCGTGCGGCTTAGGATTAGGGGACGGGTGAGGGTCAGGCTTCGGGGAAGGGTTAGGGTTAGGGTTCGGGCTAGGGTTAGGGTTAGGGGACGGGGACGGTTTAGGGTCCAGGTGAGGGTACGGCAACGCTTTAGGGGGAGCGTGCGTGTGAGGGCGCGGGTTAGTGTTAGCGTACGGGTTAGGATTAGGGGACGGGTGAGGGTCAGGTTTCGGGGAAGGGTTAGGGTTAGGGTTCGGGCTAGGGTTAGGGTTAGGGGATGGGGACGGTTTCGGGTCCAGGTGAGGGTACGGCAACGCTTTAGGGGGAGCGTGCGTGTGAGGGCACGTGTTAGTGTTAGCGTACGGGTTAGGATTAGGGGACGGGTGAGGGTCAGGTTTCGGGGAAGGGTTAGGGTTAGGGTTCGGGCTAGGGTTAGGGTACGGGGACGGTTTAGGGTCCAGGAGAGGGTACGGCAACGCTTTAGGGGGAGCGTGCGTGTGAGGGCGCGCGTTAGTGTTAGCGTGCGGCTTAGGATTAGGGGACGGGTGAGGGTCAGGCTTCGGGGAAGGGTTAGGGTTAGGGTTCGGGCTAGGGTTAGGGTTAGGGGACGGGGACGGTTTAGGGTCCAGGTGAGGGTACGGCAACGCTTTAGGGGGAGCGTGCATGTGAGGGCGCGGGTTAGTGTTAGCGTACAGGTTAGGATTAGGGGACGGGTGAGGGTCAGGCTTCGGGGAAGGGTTAGGGTTAGGGTTCGGGCTAGGGTTAGGGTTAGGGGACGGGGACGGTTTAGGGTCCAGGTGAGGGTACGGCAACGCTTTAGGGGGAGCGTGCGTGTGAGGGCGCGGGTTAGTGTTAGCGTACAGGTTAGGATTAGGGGACGGGTGAGGGTCAGGCTTCGGGGAAGGGTTAGGGTTAGGGTTCGGGCTAGGGTTAGGGTTAGGGGACGGGGACGGTTTAGGGTCCAGGTGAGGGTACGGCAACGCTTTAGGGGGAGCGTGCGTGTGAGGGCGCGTGTTAGTGTTAGCGTACGGGTTAGGATTAGGGGACGGGTGAGGGTCAGGCTTCGGGGAAGGGTTAGGGTTAGGGTTCGGGCTAGGGTTAGGGTTAGGGGACGGGGACGGTTTAGGGTCCAGTTGAGGGTACGGCAACGCTTTAGGGGGAGCGTGCGTGTGAGGGCGCGCGTTAGTGTTAGCGTGCGGCTTAGGATTAGGGGACGGGTGAGGGTCAGGCTTCGGGGAAGGGTTAGGGTTAGGGTTCGGGCTAGGGTTAGGGTTAGGGGACGGGGACGGTTTAGGGTCCAGGTGAGGGTACGGCAACGCTTTAGGGGGAGCGTGCGTGTGAGGGCGCGGGTTAGTGTTAGCGTACGGGTTAGGATTAGGGGACGGGTGAGGGTCAGGTTTCGGGGAAGGGTTAGGGTTAGGGTTCGGGCTAGGGTTAGGGTTAGGGGATGGGGACGGTTTCGGGTCCAGGTGAGGGTACGGCAACGCTTTAGGGGGAGCGTGCGTGTGAGGGCACGTGTTAGTGTTAGCGTACGGGTTAGGATTAGGGGACGGGTGAGGGTCAGGTTTCGGGGAAGGGTTAGGGTTAGGGTTCGGGCTAGGGTTAGGGTACGGGGACGGTTTAGGGTCCAGGAGAGGGTACGGCAACGCTTTAGGGGGAGCGTGCGTGTGAGGGCGCGCGTTAGTGTTAGCGTGCGGCTTAGGATTAGGGGACGGGTGAGGGTCAGGCTTCGGGGAAGGGTTAGGGTTAGGGTTCGGGCTAGGGTTAGGGTTAGGGGACGGGGACGGTTTAGGGTCCAGGTGAGGGTACGGCAACGCTTTAGGGGGAGCGTGCATGTGAGGGCGCGGGTTAGTGTTAGCGTACAGGTTAGGATTAGGGGACGGGTGAGGGTCAGGCTTCGGGGAAGGGTTAGGGTTAGGGTTCGGGCTAGGGTTAGGGTTAGGGGACGGGGACGGTTTAGGGTCCAGGTGAGGGTACGGCAACGCTTTAGGGGGAGCGTGCGTGTGAGGGCGCGGGTTAGTGTTAGCGTACAGGTTAGGATTAGGGGACGGGTGAGGGTCAGGCTTCGGGGAAGGGTTAGGGTTAGGGTTCGGGCTAGGGTTAGGGTTAGGGGACGGGGACGGTTTAGGGTCCAGGTGAGGGTACGGCAACGCTTTAGGGGGAGCGTGCGTGTGAGGGCGCGTGTTAGTGTTAGCGTACGGGTTAGGATTAGGGGACGGGTGAGGGTCAGGCTTCTGGGAAGGGTTAGGGTTAGGGTTCGGGCTAGGGTTAGGGTTAGGGGACGGGGACGGTTTAGGGTCCAGTTGAGGGTACGGCAACGCTTTAGGGGGAGCGTGCGTGTGAGGGCGCGCGTTAGTGTTAGCGTGCGGCTTAGGATTAGGGGACGGGTGAGGGTCAGGCTTCGGGGAAGGGTTAGGGTTAGGGTTCGGGCTAGGGTTAGGGTTAGGGGACGGGGACGGTTTAGGGTCCAGGTGAGGGTACGGCAACGCTTTAGGGGGAGCGTGCGTGTGAGGGCGTGGGTTAGTGTTAGCGTACGGCTTAGGATTAGGGGACGGGTGAGGGTCAGGCTTCGGGGAAGGGTTAGGGTTAGGGTTCGGGCTAGGGTTAGGGTTAGGGGACGGGGACGGTTTAGGGTCCAGGTGAGGGTACGGCAACGCTTTAGGGGGAGCGTGCGTGTGAGGGCGCGGGTTAGTGTTAGCGTACGGGTTAGGATTAGGGGACGGGTGAGGGTCAGGCTTCGGGGAAGGGTTAGGGTTAGTGTTCGGGCTAGGGTTAGGGTTAGGGGACGGGGACGGTTTAGGGTCCAGGTGAGGGTACGGCAACGCTTTAGGGGGAGCGTGCGTGTGAGGGCGCGGGTTAGTGTTAGCGTACGGGTTAGGATTAGGGGACGGGTGAGGGTCAGGCTTCGGGGAAGGGTTAGGGTTAGGGTTCGGGCTAGGGTTAGGGTTAGGGGACGGGGACGGTTTCGGGTCCAGGTGAGGGTACGGCAACGTTTTAGGGGGAGCGTGCGTGTGAGGGCGCAGGTTAATGATAGCGTACGGGTTAGGATTAGGGGACGGGTGAGGGTCACGCTTCGGGGAAGGGTTAGGGTTAGGGTTCGGGCTAGGGTTAGGGTTAGGGGACGGGGACGGTTTAGGGTCCAGGTGAGGGTACGGCAACGCTTTAGGGGGAGCGTGCTTGTGAGGGCGCAGGTTAGTGTTAGCGTACGGGTTAGGATTAGGGGACGGGTGAGGGTCAGGCTTCGGGGAAGGGTTAGGGTTAGGGTTCGGGCTAGGGTTAGGGTTAGGGGACGGGGACGGTTTCGGGTCCAGTTGAGGGTACGGCAACGCTTTAGGGGGAGCGTGCGTGGGAGGGCACGCGTTAGTGTTAGCATACGGGTTAGGATTAGGGGACGGGTGAGGGTCAGGCTTCGGGGAAGGGTTAGGGTTAGGGTTCGGGCTAGGGTTAGGGTTAGGGTACGGGGACGGTTTAGGGTCCAGGAGAGGGTACGGCAACGCTTTAGGGGGAGCGTGCGTGTGAGGGCGCACGTTAGTGTTATCGTACGGCTTAGGATTAGGGGACGGGTGAGGGTCAGGCTTCGGGGAAGGGTTAGGGTTAGGGTTCGGGCTAGGGTTAGGGTTAGGGGACGGGGACGGTTTAGGGTCCAGGTGAGGGTACGGCAACGCTTTAGGGGGAGCGTGCGTGTGAGGGCGCGCGTTAGTGTTAGCGTGCGGCTTAGGATTAGGGGACGGGTGAGGGTCAGGCTTCGGGGAAGGGTTAGGGTTAGGGTTCGGGCTAGGGTTAGGGTTAGGGGACGGGGACGGTTTAGGGTCCAGGTGAGGGTACGGCAACGCTTTAGGGGGAGCGTGCGTGTGAGGGCGTGGGTTAGTGTTAGCGTACGGCTTAGGATTAGGGGACGGGTGAGGGTCAGGCTTCGGGGAAGGGTTAGGGTTAGGGTTCGGGCTAGGGTTAGGGTTAGGGGACGGGGACGGTTTAGGGTCCAGGTGAGGGTACGGCAACGCTTTAGGGGGAGCGTGCGTGTGAGGGCGCGGGTTAGTGTTAGCGTACGGGTTAGGATTAGGGGACGGGTGAGGGTCAGGCTTCGGGGAAGGGTTAGGGTTAGTGTTCGGGCTAGGGTTAGGGTTAGGGGACGGGGACGGTTTAGGGTCCAGGTGAGGGTACGGCAACGCTTTAGGGGGAGCGTGCGTGTGAGGGCGCGGGTTAGTGTTAGCGTACGGGTTAGGATTAGGGGACGGGTGAGGGTCAGGCTTCGGGGAAGGGTTAGGGTTAGGGTTCGGGCTAGGGTTAGGGTTAGGGGACGGGGACGGTTTCGGGTCCAGGTGAGGGTACGGCAACGTTTTAGGGGGAGCGTGCGTGTGAGGGCGCAGGTTAATGATAGCGTACGGGTTAGGATTAGGGGACGGGTGAGGGTCACGCTTCGGGGAAGGGTTAGGGTTAGGGTTCGGGCTAGGGTTAGGGTTAGGGGACGGGGACGGTTTAGGGTCCAGGTGAGGGTACGGCAACGCTTTAGGGGGAGCGTGCTTGTGAGGGCGCAGGTTAGTGTTAGCGTACGGGTTAGGATTAGGGGACGGGTGAGGGTCAGGCTTCGGGGAAGGGTTAGGGTTAGGGTTCGGGCTAGGGTTAGGGTTAGGGGACGGGGACGGTTTCGGGTCCAGTTGAGGGTACGGCAACGCTTTAGGGGGAGCGTGCGTGGGAGGGCACGCGTTAGTGTTAGCATACGGGTTAGGATTAGGGGACGGGTGAGGGTCAGGCTTCGGGGAAGGGTTAGGGTTAGGGTTCGGGCTAGGGTTAGGGTTAGGGTACGGGGACGGTTTAGGGTCCAGGAGAGGGTACGGCAACGCTTTAGGGGGAGCGTGCGTGTGAGGGCGCACGTTAGTGTTATCGTACGGCTTAGGATTAGGGGACGGGTGAGGGTCAGGCTTCGGGGAAGGGTTAGGGTTAGGGTTCGGGCTAGGGTTAGGGTTAGGGGACGGGGACGGTTTAGGGTCCAGGTGAGGGTACGGCAACGCTTTAGGGGGAGCGTGCGTGTGAGGGCGCGCGTTAGTGTTAGCGTGCGGCTTAGGATTAGGGGACGGGTGAGGGTCAGGCTTCGGGGAAGGGTTAGGGTTAGGGTTCGGGCTAGGGTTAGGGTTAGGGGACGGGGACGGTTTAGGGTCCAGGTGAGGGTACGGCAACGCTTTAGGGGGAGCGTGCATGTGAGGGCGCGGGTTAGTGTTAGCGTACGGGTTAGGATTAGGGGACGGGTGAGGGTCAGGCTTCGGGGAAGGGTTAGGGTTAGGGTTCGGGCTAGGGTTAGGGTTAGGGGACGGGGACGGTTTAGGGTCCAGGTGAGGGTACGGCAACGCTTTAGGGGGAGCGTGCGTGTGAGGGCGCGGGTTAGTGTTAGCGTACGGGTTAGGATTAGGGGACGGGTGAGGGTCAGGCTTCGGGGAAGGGTTAGGGTTAGGGTTCGGGCTAGGGTTAGGGTTAGGGGATGGGGACGGTTAGGGTTCAGGTGAGGGTACGGCAACGCTTTAGGGGGAGCGTGCGTGTGAGGGCGCGGGTTAGTGTTAGCGTACGGCTTAGGATTAGGGGACGGGTGAGGGTCAGGCTTCGGGGAAGGGTTAGGGTTAGGGTTCGGGCTACGGTTAGGGTTAGGGGACGGGGAAGGTTTAGGGTCCAGGTGAGGGTACGGCAACGCTTTAGGGGGAGCGTGCGTGTGAGGGCGCCGGTTAGTGTTAGCGTACGGGTTAGGATTAGGGGACGGGTGAGGGTCAGGCTTCGGGGAAGGGTTAGGGTTAGGGTTCGGGCTAGGGTTAGGGTTAGGGGACGGGGACGGTTAGGGTCCAGGTGAGGGTACGGCAACGCTTTAGGGGGAGCGTGCGTGTGAGGGCACGGGTTAGTGTTAGCGTACGGGTTAGGATTAGGGGATGGGTGAGGGTCAGGCTTCGGGGAAGGGTTAGGGTTAGGGTTCGGGCTAGGGTTAGGTTTAGGGGATGGGGACGGTTTAGGGTCCAGGTGAGGGTACGGCAACGCTTTAGGTGGAGCGTGCGTGTGAGGGCGCGGGTTAGTGTTAGCGTACGGGTTAGGATTAGGGGACGGGTGAGGGTCAGGCTTCGGGGAAGGGTTAGGGTTAGGGTACGGGCTAGGGTTAAGGTTAGGGGACGGTTACGGTTTAGCGTTCAGGTGAGGGTACGGCAACGCTTTAGGGGGAGCGTGCGTGTGAGGGCGCGGGTTAGTGTTAGCGTACGGCTTAGGATTAGGGGACGGGTGAGGGTCAGGCTTCTGGGAAGGGTTAGGGTTAGGGTTCGGGCTAGGGTTAGGGTTAGGGGACGGGGACGGTTTAGGGTCCAGGTGAGGGTACGGCAACGCTTTAGGGGGAGCGTGCGTGTGAGGGCGCGGGTTAGCGTTAGCGTACGGCTTAGGATTAGGGGACGGGTGAGGGTCAGGCTTCGGGGAACGGTTAGGGTTAGGGTTCGGGCTAGGGTTAGGGTTAGGGAACGGGGAAGGTTTAGGGTCCAGGTGAGGTACGGCAACGCTTTAGGGGGAGCGTTCGTGTGAGGGCACGGGTTATTCTTAGCGTACGGGTTAGGATTAGGGGACGGGTGAGGGTCAGGCTTCGGGGAAGGGTTAGGGTTAGGGTTCGGGCTAGGGTTAGGGTTAGGGGACGGGGACGGTTTAGGGCTCAGGTGAGGGTACGGCAACGCTTTAGGGGGAGCGTGCGTGTGAGGGCGCGGGTTAGTGTTAGCGTACGGGTTAGGATTAGGGGACGGGTGAGGGTCATGCTTCGGGGAAGGGTTAGGGTTAGGGTTCGGGCTAGGGTTAGGGTTAGGGGACGGGGACGGTTTCGGGTCCAGGTGAGGGTACGGCAACGCTTTAGGGGGAGCGTGCGTGTGAGGGCACGCGTTAGTGTTAGCGTACGGGTTAGGATTAGGGGACGGGTAAGGGTCAGGCTTCGGGGAAGGGTTAGGGTTAGGGTTCGGGCTAGGGTTAGGGTTAGGGTACGGGGACGGTTTAGAGTCCAGGAGAGGGTACGGCAACGCTTTAGGGGGAGCGTGCGTGTGAGGGCGCGCGTTAGTGTTAGCGTACAGCTTAGGATTAGGGGACGGGTGAGGGTCAGGCTTCGGGGAAGGGTTAGGGTTAGGGTTCGGGCTAGGGTTAGGGTTAGGGGACGGGGACGGTTTAGGGTCCAGGTGAGGGTACGGCAACGCTTTAGGGGGAGCGTGCGTGTGAGGGCGTGGGTTAGTGTTAGCGTACGGCTTAGGATTAGGGGACGGGTGAGGGTCAGGCTTCGGGGAAGGGTTAGGGTTAGGGTTCGGGCTAGGGTTAGGGTTAGGGGACGGGGACGGTTTAGGGTCCAGCTGAGGGTACGGCAACGTTTTAGGGGGAGCGTGCGTGTGAGGGCGCGGGATAGTGTTAGCGTACGGGTTAGGATTAGGGGACGGGTGAGGGTCAGGCTTCGGGGAAGGGTTAGGGTTAGGGTTCGGGCTAGGGTAAGGGTTAAGGGACTGGGACGGTTTAGGGTCCAGGTGAGGGTACGGCAACGCTTTAGGGGGAGCGTGCGTGTGAGGACGCGGGTTAGTGTTAGCGTACGGGTTAGGATTAGGGGACGGGTGAGGGTCAGGCATCGGGGAAGGGTTAGGGTTAGGGTTCGGGCTAGGGTTAGGGTTAGGGGACGGGGAAGGTTTAGGGTCCAGGTGAGGGTACGGCAACGCTTTAGATGGAGCGTACGTGTGAGGGCGCGGGTTAGTGTTAGCGTACGGGTTAGGATTAGGGGACGGGTGAGGGTCAGGCTTCTGGGAAGGGTTAGGGTTAGGGTTCGGGCTAGGGTTAGGGTTAGGGGACGGGGACGGTTTAGGGTCCAGGTGAGGGTACGGCAATGCTTTAGGGGGAGCGTGCGTGTGAGGGCACGGGTTAGTGTTAGCGTACGGGTTAGGATTAGGGGATGGGTGAGGGTCAGGCTTCGGGGAAGGGTTAGGGTTAGGGTTCGGGCTAGGGTTAGGGTTAGGGGACGGGGACGGTTTAGGGTCCAGGTGAGGGTACGGCAACGCTTTAGGGGGAGCGAGCGTGTGAGGGCGCGGGTTAGTGTTAGCGTACGGGTTAGGATTAGGGGACGGGTGAGGGTCAGGCTTCGGGGAAGGGTTAGGGTTAGGGTTCGGGCTAGGGTTAAGGTTAGGGGACGGTTACGGTTTAGGGTTCAAGTGAGGGTACGGCAACGCTTTAGGGGGAGCGTGCGTGTGAGAGCGCGGGTTAGTGTTAGCGTACGGCTTAGGATTAGGGGACGGGTGAGGGTCAGGCTTCGGGGAACGGTTAGGGTTAGGGTTCGGGCTAGGGTTAGGGTTAGGGGACGGGGAAGGTTTAGGGTCCAGGTGAGGGTACGGCAACGCTTTAGGGGGAGCGTGCGTGTGAGGGTGCGGGTTAGTGTTAGCGTACGGGTTAGGATTAGGGGACGGGTGAGGGTCAGGCTTCGGGGAAGGGTTAGGGTTAGGGTTCGGGCTAGGGTTAGGGTTAGGGGACGGGGACGGTTTAGGGTCCAGGTGAGGGTACGGCAACGCTTTAGGTGGAGCGTGCATGTGAGGGCGCGGGTTAGTGTTAGCGTACGGCTTAGGATTAGGGGACGGGTGAGGGTCAGGCTTCGGGGAAGGGTTAGGGTTAGGGTTTGGGCTACGGTTAGGGTTAGGGGACGGGGACGGTTTAGGGTCCAGGTGAGGGTACGGCAACGCTTTAGGGGGAGCGTGCGTGTGAGGGCGCGGGTTAGTGTTAGCGTACGGGTTAGGATTAGGGGACGGGTGAGGGTCAGGCTTCGGGGAAGGGTTAGGGTTAGGGTTCGGGCTAGGGTTAGGGTTAGGGGACGGGGACGGTTTAGGGTCCAGGTGAGGGTATGGCAACGCTTTAGGGGGAGCGTGTGTGTGAGGGCGCGGGTTAGTGTTAGCGTACGGTTAGGATTAGGGGACGGGTGAGGGTCAGGCTTCGGGGAAGGGTTAGGGTTAGGGTTCGGGATAGGGTTAGGGTTAGGGGACGGGGACGGTTTCGGTTCCAGGTGAGGGTACGGCAACGTTTTAGGGGGAGCGTGCGTGTGAGGGCGCGGGTTAATGATAGCGTACGGGTTAGGATTAGGGGACGGGTGAGGGTCAGGCTTCGGGGAAGGGTTAGGGTTAGGGTTCGGGCTAGGGTTAGGGTTAGGGGACGGGGAAGGTTTAGGGTCCAGGTGAGGGTACGGCAACGCTTTAGGGGGAGCGTGCGTGTGAGGGCGCGGGTTAGTGTTAGCGTACGGGTTAGGATTAGGGGACGGGTGAGGGTCAGGCTTCTGGGAAGTGTTAGGGTTAGGGTTCGGGCTAGGGTTAGGGTTAGGGGACGGGGACGGTTTAGGGTCCAGGTGAGGGTACGGCAACGTTTTAGGGGGAGCGTGCGTGTGAGGGCGCGGGTTAGTGTTAGCGTACGGGTTAGGATTAGGGGACGGGTGAGGGTCAGGCTTCGGGGAAGGGTTAGGGTTAGGGTTCTGGCTAGGGTTAGGGTTAGGGTACGGGGACGGTTTAGGGTCCAGGAGAGGGTACGGCAACGCTTTAGGGGGAGCGTGCGTGTGAGGGCGCGCGTTAGTGTTAGCGTACGGCTTAGGATTAGGGGACGGGTGAGGGTCAGGCTTCGGGGAAGGGTTAGGGTTAGGGTTCGGGCTAGGGTTAGGGTAATGGACGGGGACGGTTTAGGGTCCAAGTGAGGGTACGGCAACGCTTTAGGGGGAGCGTGCGTGTGAGGGCGCGCGTTAGTGTTAGCGTGCGGCTTAGGATTAGGGGACGGGTGAGGGTCAGGCTTCGGGGAAGGGTTAGGGTTAGGGTTCGGGCTAGGGTTAGGGTTAGGGGACGGGGACGGTTTAGGGTCCAGGTGAGGGTACGGCAACGCTTTAGGGGGAGCGTGCGTGTGAGGGCGCGGTTAGTGTTAGCGTACGGCTTAGGATTAGGGGACGGGTGAGGGTCAGGCTTCGGGGAAGGGTTAGGGTTAGGGTTCGGGCTAGGGTTAGGGTTAGGGGACGGGGACGGTTTAGGGTCCAGGTGAGGGTACGGCAATGCTTTAGGGGGAGCGTGCGTGTGAGGGCGCGGGTTAGTGTTAGCGTACGGGTTAGGATTAGGGGACGGGTGAGGGTCAGGCTTCGGGGAAGTGTTAGGGTTAGGGTTCGGGCTAGGGTTAGGGTTAGGGGACGGGGACGGTTTAGGGTCCAGGTGAGGGTACGGCAACGCTTTAGGGGGAGCGTGCGTGTGAGGGCGCGGGTTAGTGTTAGCGTACGGGTTAGGATTAGGGGACGGGTGAGGGTCAGGCTTCGGGGAAGGGTTAGGGTTAGGGTTCGGGCTAGGGTTAGGGGACGGGGACGGTTTCGGGTCCAGGTGAGGGTACGGCAACGCTTTAGGGGGAGCGTGCGTGTGAGGGCACGTGTTAGTGTTAGCGTACGGGTTAGGATTAGGGGACGGGTGAGGGTCAGGCTTCGGGGAAGGGTTAGGGTTAGGGTTCGGGCTAGGGTTAGGGTTAGGGTTCGGGGACGGTTTAGGGTCCAGGAGAGGGTACGGCAACGCTTTAGGGGGAGCGTGCGTGTGAGGGCGCGCGTTAGTGTTATCGTACGGCTTAGGATTAGGGGACGGGTGAGGGTCAGGCTTCGGGGAAGGGTTAGGGTTAGGGTTCGGGCTAGGGTTAGGGTTAGGGGACGGGGACGGTTTAGGGTCCAAGTGAGGGTACGGCAACGCTTTAGGGGGAGCGTGCGTGTGAGGGCGCACGTTAGTGTTAGCGTGCGGCTTAGGATTAGGGGACGGGTGAGGGTCAGGCTTCGGGGAAGGGTTAGGGTTAGGGTTCGGGCTAGGGTTAGTGTTAGGGGACGGGGACGGTTTAGGGTCCAGGTGAGGGTACGGCAACGCTTTAGGGGGAGCGTGCATGTGAGGGCGCGGGTTAGTGTTAGCGTACGGCTTAGGATTAGGGGACGGGTGAGGGTCAGGCTTCGGGGAAGGGTTAGGGTTAGGGTTTGGGCTAGGGTTAGGGTTAGGGGATGGGGACGGTTTAGGGTCCAGGTGAGGGTACGGCAACGCTTTAGGGGGAGCGTGCGTGTGAGGGCGCGGGTTAGTGTTAGCGTACGGGTTAGGATTAGGGGACGAGTGAGGGTCAGGCTTCGGGGAAGTGTTAGGGTTAGGGTTCGGGCTAGGGTTAGGGTTAGGGGACGGGGACGGTTCAGGGTCAAGGTGAGGGTACGGCAACGCTTTAGGGGGAGCGTGTGTGTGAGGGCGCGGGTTAGTGTTAGCGTACGGTTAGGATTAGGGGACGGGTGAGGGTCAGGCTTCGGGGAAGGGTTAGGGTTAGGGTTCGGGCTAGGGTTAGGGTTAGGGGACGGGGACGGTTTCGGGTCCAGGTGAGGGTACGGCAACGTTTTAGGGGGAGCGTGCGTGTGAGGGCGCGGGTTAATGATAGCGTACGGGTTAGGATTAGGGGACGGGTGAGGGTCAGGCTTCGGGGAAGGGTTAGGGTTAGGGTTCGGGCTAGGGTTAGGGTTAGGGGACGGGGACGGTTTAGGGTCCAGGTGAGGGTACGGCAACGCTTTAGGGGGAGCGTGCGTGTGAGGGCGCGGGTTAGTGTTCGCGTACGGGTTAGGATTAGGGGACGGGTGAGGGTCAGGCTTCTGGGAAGTGTTAGGGTTAGGGTTCGGGCTAGGGTTAGGGTTAGGGGACGGGGACGGTTTAGGGTCCAGGTGAGGGTACGGCAACGTTTTAGGGGGAGCGTGCGTGTGAGGGCGCGGGTTAGTGTTAGCGTACGGGTTAGGATTAGGGGACGGGTGAGGGTCAGGCTTCGGGGAAGGGTTAGGGTTAGGGTTCGGGCTAGGGTTAGGGTTAGGGGACGGGGACGGTTTAGGGTCCAGGTGAGGGTACGGCAACGCTTTAGGGGGAGCGTGCGTGTGAGGGCGCGTGTTAGTGTTAGCGTACGGGTTAGGATTAGGGGACGGGTGAGGGTCAGGCTTCGGGGAAGGGTTAGGGTTAGGGTTCGGGCTAGGGTTAGGGTTAGGGGATGGGGAAGGTTTAGGGTCCAGGTGAGGGTACGGCAACGCTTTAGGGGGAGCGTGCGTGTGAGGGCGCGGGTTAGTGTTCGCGTACGGGTTAGGATTAGGGGACGGGTGAGGGTCAGGCTTCTGGGAAGTGTTAGGGTTAGGGTTCGGGCTAGGGTTAGGTTTAGGGGACGGGGACGGTTTAGGGTCCAGGTGAGGGTACGGCAACGTTTTAGGGGGAGCGTGCGTGTGAGGGCGCGGGTTAGTGTTAGCGTACGGGTTAGGATTAGGGGACGGGTGAGGGTCAGGCTTCGGGGAAGGGTTAGGGTTAGGGTCCGGGCTAGGGTTAGGGTTAGGGGACGGGGACGGTTTAGGGTCCAGGTGAGGGTACGGCAACGCTTTAGGGGGAGCGTGCGTGTGAGGGCGCGTGTTAGTGTTAGCGTACGGGTTAGGATTAGGGGACGGGTGAGGGTCAGGCTTCGGGGAAGGGTTAGGGTTAGGGTTCGGGCTAGGGTTAGGGTTAGGGGATGGGGAAGGTTTAGGGTCCAGGTGAGGGTACGGCAACGCTTTAGGGGGAGCGTGCGTGTGAGGGCGCGGGTTAGTGTTAGCGTACGGGTTAGGATTAGGGGACGGGTGAGGGTCAGGCTTCGGGGAAGGTTTAGTGTTAGGGTTCGGGCTAGGGTTAGGGTTAAGGGACGGGGACGGTTTAGGGTCCAGGTGAGGGTACGGCAACGCTTTAGGGGGAGCGTGCGTGTGAGGACGCGGGTTAGTGTTAGCGTACGGGTTAGGATTAGGGGACGGGTGAGGGTCAGGCATCGGGGAAGGGTTAGGGTTAGGGTTCGGGCTAGGGTTAGGGTTAGGGGACGGGGACGGTTTAGGGTCCAGGTGAGGGTACGGCAACGCTTTAGGGGGAGCGTACGTGTGAGGGCGCGGGTTAGTGTTAGCGTACGGGTTAGGATTAGGGGACGGGTGAGGGTCAGGCTTCGGGGAAGGGTTAGGGTTAGGGTTCGGGCTAGGGTGAGGGTTAGGGGACGGGGACGGTTTCGGGTCCAGCTGAGGGTACGGCAACGCTTTACGGGGAGCGTGCATGTGAGGGCGCGGGTTAGTGTTAGCGTACGGGTTAGGATTAGGGGACGGGTGAGGGTCAGGCTTCGGGGAAGGGTTAGGGTTAGGGTTCGGGCTAGGGTTAGGGTTAGGGGACGGGGATGGTTTAGGGTCCAGGTGAGGGTACGGGAACGCTTTAGGGGGAGCGTGCGTGTGAGGGCGCGGCTTAGTGTTAGCGTACGGGTTAGGATTAGGGGACGGGTGAGGGTCAGGCTTCGGGGAAGGGTTAGGGTTAGGGTTCGGGCTAGGGTTAGGGTTAGGGGACGGGGACGGTTTAGAGTCCAGGTGAGGGTACGGCAACGCTTTAGGGGAAGCGTGCGTGTGAGGGCGCGGGTTAGTGTTAGCGTACGGCTTAGGATTAGGGGACGGGTGAGGGTCAGGCTTCGGGGAAGGGTTAGGGTTAGGGTTCGGGCTAGGGTTAGGGTTAGGGGACGGGGACGGTTAAGGGTCCAGGTGAGGGTACGGCAACGCTTTAGTGGGAGCGTGCGTGTGAGGGCGCAGGTTAGTGTTAGCGTACGGTTAGGATTAGGGGACGGGTGAGGGTCAGGCTTCGGGGAAGGGTTAGGGTTAGGGTTCGGGCTAGGGTTAGGGTTAGGGGACGGGGACGGTTTCGGGTCCAGGTGAGGGTACGGCAACGTTTTAGGGGGAGCGTGCGTGTGAGGGCGCGGGTTAATGATAGCGTACGGGTTAGGATTAGGGGACGGGTGAGGGTCAGGCTTCGGGGAAGGGTTAGGGTTAGGGTTCGGGCTAGGGTTAGGGTTAGGGGACGGGGACGGTTTAGGGTCCAGGTGAGGGTATGGCAACGCTTTAGGGGGAGCGTGCGTGTGAGGGCGCGGGTTAGTGTTAGCGTACGGCTTAGGATTAGGGGACGGGTGAGGGTCAGGCTTCGGGGAAGGGTTAGGGATAGGGTTCGGGCTAGGGTTAGGGTTAGGGGACGGGGACGGTTAAGGGTCCAGGTGAGGGTACGGCAACGCTTTAGGGGGAGCGTGCGTGTGAGGGCGCGGGTTAGTGTTAGCGTACGGTTAGGATTAGGGGACGGGTGAGGGTCAGGCTTCGGGGAAGGGTTAGGGTTAGGGTTCGGGCTAGGGTTAGGGTTAGGGGACGGGGACGGTTTCGGGTCCAGGTGAGGGTACGGCAACGTTTTAGGGGGAGCGTGCGTGTGAGGGCGCGGGTTAATGATAGCGTACGGGTTAGGATTAGGGGACGGGTGAGGGTCAGGCTTCGGGGAAGGGTTAGGGTTAGGGTTCGGGCTAGGGTTAGGGTTAGGGGACGGGGACGGTTTAGGGTCCAGGTGAGGGTATGGCAACGCTTTAGGGGGAGCGTGCGTGTGAGGGCGCGGGTTAGTGTTAGCGTACGGGTTAGGATTAGGGGACGGGTGAGGGTCAGGCTTCTGGGAAGGGTTAGGGTTAGGGTTCGGGCTAGGGTTAGGGTTAGGGGACGGGGACGGTTTAGGGTCCAGGTGAGGGTACGGCAACGTTTTAGGGGGAGCGTGCGTGTGAGGGCGCGGGTTAGTGTTAGCGTACGGGTTAGGATTAGGGGACGGGTGAGGGTCAGGCTTCGGGGAAGGGTTAGGGTTAGGGTTCGGGCTAGGGTTAGGGTTAGGGGACGGGGACGGTTTAGGGTCCAGGTGAGGGTACGGCAACGCTTTAGGGGGAGCGTGCGTGTGAGGGCGCGTGTTAGTGTTAGCGTACGGGTTAGGATTAGGGGACGGGTGAGGGTCAGGCTTCGGGGAAGGGTTAGGGTTAGGGTTCGGGCTAGGGTTAGGGTTAGGGGATGGGGAAGGTTTAGGGTCCAGGTGAGGGTACGGCAACGCTTTAGGGGGAGCGTGCGTGTGAGGGCGCGGGTTAGTGTTAGCGTACGGGTTAGGATTAGGGGACGGGTGAGGGTCAGGCTTCGGGGAAGGTTTAGGGTTAGGGTTCGGGCTAGGGTTAGGGTTAAGGGACGGGGACGGTTTAGGGTCCAGGTGAGGGTACGGCAACGCTTTAGGGGGAGCGTGCGTGTGAGGACGCGGGTTAGTGTTAGCGTGCGGCTTAGGATTAGGGGACGGGTGAGGGTCAGGCTTCGGGGAAGGGTTAGGGTTAGGGTTCGGGCTAGGGTTAGGGTTAGGGGACGGGGACGGTTTAGGGTCCAGGTGAGGGTACGGCAACGCTTTAGGGGGAGCGTGCGTGTGAGGGCGCGGTTAGTGTTAGCGTACGGCTTAGGATTAGGGGACGGGTGAGGGTCAGGCTTCGGGGAAGGGTTAGGGTTAGGGTTCGGGCTAGGGTTAGGGTTAGGGGACGGGGACGGTTTAGGGTCCAGGTGAGGGTACGGCAACGCTTTAGGGGGAGCGTGCGTGTGAGGGCGCGGGTTAGTGTTAGCGTACGGGTTAGGATTAGGGGACGGGTGAGGGTCAGGCTTCGGGGAAGGGTTAGGGTTAGGGTTCGGGCTAGGGTTAGGGTTAGGGGACGGGGACGGTTTCGGGTCCAGGTGAGGGTACGGCAACGCTTTAGGGGGAGCGTGCGTGTGAGGGCGCGGGTTAGTGTTAGCGTACGGGTTAGGATTAGGGGACGGGTGAGGGTCAAGCTTCGGGGAAGGGTTAGGGTTAGGGTTCGGGCTAGGGTTAGGGTTAGGGGACGGGGACGGTTTAGGGTCCAGGTGAGGGTACGGCAACGCTTTAGGGGGAGCGTGCGTGTGAGGGCGCGGGTTAGTGTTAGCGTACGCGTTAGGATTAGGGGACGGGTGAGGGTCAGGCTTCGGGGAAGGTTTAGGGTTAGGGTTCGGGCTAGGGTTAGGGTTAGGGGACGGGGACGGTTTCGGGTCCAGGTGAGGTTACGGCAACGCTTTAGGGGGAGCGTGCGTGTGAGGGCGCGCGTTAGTGTTAGCGTGCGGCTTAGGATTAGGGGACGGGTGAGGGTCAGGCTTCGGGGAAGGGTTAGGGTTAGGGTTCGGGCTAGGGTTAGGGTTAGGCGACGGGGACGGTTTAGGGTCCAGGTGAGGGTACGGCAACGCTTTAGGGGGAGCGTGCGTGTGAGGGCGCGGGTTAGTGTTAGCGTACGGGTTAGGATTAGGGGACGGGTGAGGGTCAGGCTTCGGGGAAGGGTTAGGGTTAGGGTTTGGGCTAGGGTTAGGGTTAGGGGACGGGGACGGTTTAGGGTCCAGGTGAGGGTACGGCAACGCTTTAGGGGGAGCGTGCGTGTGAGGGCGCGGGTTACTGTTAGCGTACGGGTTAGGATTAGGGGACGAGTGAGGGTCAGGCTTCGGGGAAGTGTTAGGGTTAGGGTTCGGGCTAGGGTTAGGGTTAGGGGACGGGGACGGTTTAGGGTCCAGGTGAGGGTACGGCAACGCTTTAGGGGGAGCGTGTGTGTGAGGGCGCGGGTTAGTGTTAGCGTACGGTTAGGATTAGGGGACGGGTGAGGGTCAGGCTTCGGGGAAGGGTTAGGGTTAGGGTTCGGGCTAGGGTTAGGGTTAGGGGACGGGGACGGTTTAGGGTCCAGGTGAGGGTACGGCAACGTTTTAGGGGGAGCGTGCGTGTGAGGGCGCGGGTTAATGATAGCGTACGGGTTAGGATTAGGGGACGGGTGAGGGTCAGGCTTCGGGGAAGGGTTAGGGTTAGGGTTCGGGCTAGGGTTAGGGTTAGGGGACGGGGACGGTTTAGGGTCCAGGTGAGGGTACGGCAACGCTTTAGGGGGAGCGTGCGTGTGAGGGCGCGGGTTAGTGTTCGCGTACGGGTTAGGATTAGGGGACGGGTGAGGGTCAGGCTTCTGGGAAGTGTTAGGGTTAGGGTTCGGGCTAGGGTTAGGGTTAGGGGACGGGGACGGTTTAGGGTCCAGGTGAGGGTACGGCAACGTTTTAGGGAGAGCGTGCGTGTGAGGGCGCGGGTTAGTGTTAGCGTACGGGTTAGGATTAGGGGACGGGTGAGGGTCAGGCTTCGGGGAAGGGTTAGGGTTAGGGTTCGGGCTAGGGTTAGTGTTAGGGGACGGGGACGGTTTAGGGTCCAGGTGAGGGTACGGCAACGCTTTAGGGGGAGCGTGCGTGTGAGGGCGCGTGTTAGTGTTAGCGTACGGGTTAGGATTAGGGGACGGGTGAGGGTCAGGCTTCGGGGAAGGGTTAGGGTTAGGGTTCGGGCTAGGGTTAGGGTTAGGGGATGGGGAAGGTTTAGGGTCCAGGTGAGGGTACGGCAACGCTTTAGGGGGAGCGTGCGTGTGAGGGCGCGGGTTAGTGTTCGCGTACGGGTTAGGATTAGGGGACGGGTGAGGGTCAGGCTTCTGGGAAGTGTTAGGGTTAGGGTTCGGGCTAGGGTTAGGGTTAGGGGATGGGGACGGTTTAGGGTCCAGGTGAGGGTACGGCAACGTTTTAGGGGGAGCGTGCGTGTGAGGGCGCGGGTTAGTGTTAGCGTACGGGTTAGGATTAGGGGACGGGTGAGGGTCAGGCTTCGGGGAAGGGTTAGGGTTAGGGTTCGGGCTAGGGTTAGGGTTAGGGGACGGGGACGGTTAAGGGTCCAGGTGAGGGTACGGCAACGCTTTAGGGGGAGCGTGCGTGTGAGGGCGCAGGTTAGTGTTAGCGTACGGTTAGGATTAGGGGACGGGTGAGGGTCAGGCTTCGGGGAAGGGTTAGGGTTAGGGTTCGGGCTAGGGTTAGGGTTAGGGGACGGGGACGGTTTCGGGTCCAGGTGAGGGTACGGCAACGTTTTAGGGGGAGCGTGCGTGTGAGGGCGCGGGTTAATGATAGCGTACGGGTTAGGATTAGGGGACGGGTGAGGGTCAGGCTTCGGGGAAGGGTTAGGGTTAGGGTTCGGGCTAGGGTTAGGGTTAGGGGACGGGGACGGTTTAGGGTCCAGGTGAGGGTATGGCAACGCTTTAGGGGGAGCGTGCGTGTGAGGGCGCGGGTTAGTGTTAGCGTACGGCTTAGGATTAGGGGACGGGTGAGGGTCAGGCTTCGGGGAAGGGTTAGGGATAGGGTTCGGGCTAGGGTTAGGGTTAGGGGACGGGGACGGTTAAGGGTCCAGGTGAGGGTACGGCAACGCTTTAGGGGGAGCGTGCGTGTGAGGGCGCGGGTTAGTGTTAGCGTACGGTTAGGATTAGGGGACGGGTGAGGGTCAGGCTTCGGGGAAGGGTTAGGGTTAGGGTTCGGGCTAGGGTTAGGGTTAGGGGACGGGGACGGTTTCGGGTCCAGGTGAGGGTACGGCAACGTTTTAGGGGGAGCGTGCGTGTGAGGGCGCGGGTTAATGATAGCGTACGGGTTAGGATTAGGGGACGGGTGAGGGTCAGGCTTCGGGGAAGGGTTAGGGTTAGGGTTCGGGCTAGGGTTAGGGTTAGGGGACGGGGACGGTTTAGGGTCCAGGTGAGGGTACGGCAACGCTTTAGGGGGAGCGTGCGTGTGAGGGCGCGGGTTAGTGTTAGCGTACGGGTTAGGATTAGGGGACGGGTGAGGGTCAGGCTTCTGGGAAGGGTTAGGGTTAGGGTTCGGGCTAGGGTTAGGGTTAGGGGACGGGGACGGTTTAGGGTCCAGGTGAGGGTACGGCAACGTTTTAGGGGGAGCGTGCGTGTGAGGGCGCGGGTTAGTGTTAGCGTACGGGTTAGGATTAGGGGACGGGTGAGGGTCAGGCTTCGGGGAAGGGTTAGGGTTAGGGTTCGGGCTAGGGTTAGGGTTAGGGGACGGGGACGGTTTAGGGTCCAGGTGAGGGTACGGCAACGCTTTAGGGGGAGCGTGCGTGTGAGGGCGCGTGTTAGTGTTAGCGTACGGGTTAGGATTAGGGGACGGGTGAGGGTCAGGCTTCGGGGAAGGGTTAGGGTTAGGGTTCGGGCTAGGGTTAGGGTTAGGGGATGGGGAAGGTTTAGGGTCCAGGTGAGGGTACGGCAACGCTTTAGGGGGAGCGTGCGTGTGAGGGCGCGGGTTAGTGTTAGCGTACGGGTTAGGATTAGGGGACGGGTGAGGGTCAGGCTTCGGGGAAGGTTTAGGGTTAGGGTTCGGGCTAGGGTTAGGGTTAAGGGACGGGGACGGTTTAGGGTCCAGGTGAGGGTACGGCAACGCTTTAGGGGGAGCGTGCGTGTGAGGACGCGGGTTAGTGTTAGCGTACGGGTTAGGATTAGGGGACGGGTGAGGGTCAGGCATCGGGGAAGGGTTAGGGTTAGGGTTCGGGCTAGGGTTAGGGTTAGGGGACGGGGACGGTTTAGGGTCCAGGTGAGGGTACGGCAACGCTTTAGGGGGAGCGTACGTGTGAGGGCGCGGGTTAGTGTTAGCGTACGTGTTAGGATTAGGGGACGGGTGAGGGTCAGGCTTCGGGGAAGGGTTAGGGTTAGGGTTCGGGCTAGGGTTAGGGTTAGGGGACGGGGACGGTTCAGGGTCCAGGTGAGGGTACGGCAACGCTTTAGGGGGAGCGTGAGTGTGAGGGCGCGGGTTAGTGTTAGCGTACGGGTTAGGATTAGGGGACGGGTGAGGGTCAGGCTTCGGGGAAGGGTTAGGGTTAGGGTTCGGGCTAGGGTTAGGGTTAGGGGACGGGGACGGTTTCGGGTCCAGCTGAGTGTACGGCAACGCTTTACGGGGAGCGTGCATGTGAGGGCGCGGGTTAGTGTTAGCGTACGGGTTAGGATTAGGGGACGGGTGAGGGTCAGGCTTCGGGGAAGGGTTAGGGTTAGGGTTCGGGCTAGGGTTAGGGTTAGGGGACGGGGATGGTTTAGGGTCCAGGTGAGGGTACGGCAACGCTTTAGGGGGAGCGTGCGTGTGAGGGCGCGGCTTAGTGTTAGCGTACGGGTTAGGATTAGGGGACGGGTGAGGGTCAGGCTTCGGGGAAGGGTTAGGGTTAGGGTTCGGGCTAGGGTTAGGGTTAGGGGACGGGGACGGTTTAGGGTCCAGGTGAGGGTACGGCAACGCTTTAGGGGGAGCGTGCGTGTGAGGGCGCGGGTTAGTGTTAGCGTACGGGTTAGGATTAGGGTACGGGTGAGGGTCAGGCTTCGGGGAAGGGTTAGGGTTAGGGTTCGGGCTAGGGTTAGGGTTAGGGGACGGGGACGGTTTCGGGTCCAGGTGAGGGTACGGCAACGCTTTAGGGGGAGCGTGCGTGTGAGGGCACGTGTTAGTGTTAGCGTACGGGTTAGGATTAGGGGACGGGTGAGGGTCAGGCTTCGGGGAAGGGTTAGGGTTAGGGTTCGGGCTAGGGTTAGGGTTAGGGTTCGGGGACGGTTTAGGGTCCAGGAGAGGGTACGGCAACGCTTTAGGGGGAGCGTGCGTGTGAGGGCGCGCGTTAGTGTTATCGTACGGCTTAGGATTAGGGGACGGGTGAGGGTCAGGCTTCGGGGAAGGGTTAGGGTTAGGGTTCGGGCTAGGGTTAGGGTTAGGGGACGGGGACGGTTTAGGGTCCAAGTGAGGGTACGGCAACGCTTTAGGGGGAGCGTGCGTGTGAGGGCGCGCGTTAGTGTTAGCGTGCGGCTTAGGATTAGGGGACGGGTGAGGGTCAGGCTTCGGGGAAGGGTTAGGGTTAGGGTTCGGGCTAGGGTTAGGGTTAGGGGACGGGGACGGTTTAGGGTCCAGGTGAGGGTACGGCAACGCTTTAGGTGGAGCGTGCATGTGAGGGCGCGGGTTAGTGTTAGCGTACGGCTTAGGATTAGGGGACGGGTGAGGGTCAGGCTTCGGGGAAGGGTTAGGGTTAGGGTTTGGGGTAGGGTTAGGGTTAGGGGACGGGGACGGTTTAGGGTCCAGGTGAGGGTACGGCAACGCTTTAGGGGGAGCGTGCGTGTGAGGGCGCGGGTTAGTGTTAGCGTACGGGTTAGGATTAGGGGACGAGTGAGGGTCAGGCTTCGGGGAAGTGTTAGGGTTAGGGTTCGGGCTAGGGTTAGGGTTAGGGGACGGGGACGGTTTAGGGTCCAGGTGAGGGTACGGCAACGCTTTAGGGGGAGCGTGTGTGTGAGGGCGCGGGTTAGTGTTAGCGTACGGTTAGGATTAGGGGACGGGTGAGGGTCAGGCTTCGGGGAAGGGTTAGGGTTAGGGTTCGGGCTAGGGTTAGGGTTAGGGGACGGGGACGGTTTCGGGTCCAGGTGAGGGTACGGCAACGTTTTAGGGGGAGCGTGCGTGTGAGGGCGCGGGTTAATGATAGCGTACGGGTTAGGATTAGGGGACGGGTGAGGGTCAGGCTTCGGGGAAGGGTTAGGGTTAGGGTTCGGGCTAGGGTTAGGGTTAGGGGACGGGGACGGTTTAGGGTCCAGGTGAGGGTACGGCAACGCTTTAGGGGGAGCGTGCGTGTGAGGGCGCGTGTTAGTGTTAGCGTACGGGTTAGGATTAGGGGACGGGTGAGGGTCAGGCTTCGGGGAAGGGTTAGGTTTAGGGTTCGGGCTAGGGTTAGGGTTAGGGGACGGGGACGGTTCAGGGTCCAGGTGAGGGTACGGCAACGCTTTAGGGGGAGCGTGAGTGTGAGGGCGCGGGTTAGTGTTAGCGTACGGGTTAGGATTAGGGGACGGGTGAGGGTCAGGCTTCGGGGAAGGGTTAGGGTTAGGGTTCGGGCTAGGGTTAGGGTTAGGGGACGGGGACGGTTTCGGGTCCAGCTGAGTGTACGGCAACGCTTTACGGGGAGCGTGCATGTGAGGGCGCGGGTTAGTGTTAGCGTACGGGTTAGGATTAGGGGACGGGTGAGGGTCAGGCTTCGGGGAAGGGTTAGGGTTAGGGTTCGGGCTAGGGTTAGGGTTAGGGGACGGGGATGGTTTAGGGTCCAGGTGAGGGTACGGCAACGCTTTAGGGGGAGCGTGCGTGTGAGGGCGCGGCTTAGTGTTAGCGTACGGGTTAGGATTAGGGGACGGGTGAGGGTCAGGCTTCGGGGAAGGGTTAGGGTTAGGGTTCGGGCTAGGGTTAGGGTTAGGGGACGGGGACGGTTTAGGGTCCAGGTGAGGGTACGGCAACGCTTTAGGGGGAGCGTGCGTGTGAGGGCGCGGGTTAGTGTTAGCGTACGGGTTAGGATTAGGGGACGGGTGAGGGTCAGGCTTCGGGGAAGGGTTAGGGTTAGGGTTCGGGCTAGGGTTAGGGTTAGGGGACGGGGACGGTTTAGGGTCCAGGTGAGGGTACGGCAACGCTTTAGGGGGAGCGTGCGTGTGAGGGCGCGGGTTAGTGTTAGCGTACGGGTTAGGATTAGGGGATGGGTGAGGGTCAGGCTTCGGGGAAAGGTTAGGGTTAGGGTTCGGGCTAGGGTTAGGGTTAGGGGACGGGGACGGTTTAGGGTCCAGGTGAGGGTACGGCAACGCTTTAGGGGGAGCGTGTGTGTGAGGGCGCGGGTTAGTGTTAGCGTACGGGTTAGGATTAGGGGACGGGTGAGGGTCAGGCTTCGGGGAAGGGTTAGGGTTAGGGTTCGGGCTAGGGTTAGGGTTAGGGGACGGGGAAGGTTTAGGGTCCAGGTGAGGGTACGGCAACGCTTTAGGGGGAGCGTGCGTGTGAGGGCGCGGGTTAGTGTTAGCGTACGGGTTAGGATTAGGGGACGGGTGAGGGTCAGGCTTCGGGGAAGGGTTAGGGTTAGGGTTCGGGCTAGGGTAAGGGTTAAGGCACGGGGACGGTTTCGGGTCCAGGTGAGGGTACGGCAACGCTTTAGGGGGAGCGTGCGTGTGAGGGCGCGGGTTAGTGTTAGCGTACGGGTTAGGATTAGGGGACGGGTGAGGGTCAGGCTTTGGGGAAGGGTTAGGGTTAGGGTTCGGGCTACGATTAGGGTTAGGGGACGGGGACGGTTTAGGGTCCAGGTGAGAGTACGGCAACGCTTTAGGGGGAGCGTGCGTGTGAGGGCGCGGGTTAGTGTTAGCGTACGGGTTAGGATTAGGGGACGCGTGAGGGTCAGACTTCGGGGAAGGGTTAGGGTTAGGGTTCGGGCTAGGGTTAGGGTTAGGGGACGGGGACGGTTTAGGGTCCAGGTGAGGGTACGGCAACGCTTTAGGGGGAGCGTGCGTGTGAGGGCGCGGGTTAGTGTTAGCGTACGGGTTAGGATTAGGGGACGGGTGAGGGTCAGGCTTCGGGGAAGGGTTAGGGTTAGGGTTCGACTAGGGTTAGGGTTAGGGGACGGGGACGGTTTAGGGTCCAGGTGAGGGTACGGCAACGCTTTAGGGGGAGCGTGTGTGTGAGGGCGCGGGTTAGTGTTAGCGTACGGGTTAGGATTAGGGGACGGGTGAGGTTCAGGCTTCGGGGAAGGGTTAGGGTTAGGGTTAGGGTTCGGGCTAGGGTTAGGGTTAGGGGACGGGGACGGTTTAGGGTCCAGGTGAGGGTACGGCAACGCTTTAGGGGGAGCGTGCGTGTGAGGGCACGGGTTAGTGTTAGCGTACGGTTTAGGATTAGGGGACGGGTGAGGGTCAGGCTTCGGGGAAGGGTTAGGGTTAGGGTTCGGGCTAGGGTTAGGGTTAGGGGACGGGTACGGTTTAGGGTCCAGGTGAGGGTACGGCAACGCTTTAGGGGGAGCGTGCGTGAGAGGGCGTGGGTTAGTGTTAGCGTACGGGTTAGGATTAGGGGATGGGTGAGGGTCAGGCTTCGGGGAAGGGTTAGGGTTAGGGTTCGGGCTAGGGTTAGGGTTAGGGGACGGGGACGGTTTAGGGTCCAGGTGAGGGTACGGCAACGCTTTAGGGGGAGCGTGCGTGTGAGGGCGCGGGTTAGTGTTAGCGTACGGGTTAGGATTAGGGGACGGGTGAGGGTCAGGCTTCGGGGAAGGGTTAGGGTTAGGGTTCGGGCTAGGGTTAGGGTTAGGGGACGGGGACGGTTTAGGGTCCAGGTGAGGGTACGGCAACGCTTTAGGGGTAGTGTACGTGTGAGGGCGCGTGTTAGTGTTAGTGTACGGGTTAGGATTAGGGGACGGGTGAGGGTCAGGCTTCGGGGAAGGGTTAGGGTTAGGGTTCGGGCTAGGATTAGGGTTAGGGGACGGGGACGGTTCAGGGTCCAGGTGAAGGTACGGCAACGCTTTAGGGGGAGCGTGCGTGTGAGGGCGCGGGTTAGTGTTAGCGTACGGGTTAGGATTAGGGGACGGGTGAGGGTCAGGCTTCGGGGAAGGGTTAGGGTTAGGGTTCGGGCTAGGGTTAGGGTTAGGGGACGGGGACGGTTTAGGGTCCAGGTGAGGGTACGGCAACGCTTTAGGGGGAGCGTGCGTGTGAGGGCGCGGGTTAGTGTTAGCGTACGGGTTAGGATTAGGGGACGGGTGAGGGTCAGGCTTCGGGGAAGGGTTAGGGTTAGGGTTCGGGCTAGGGTTAGGGTTAGGGGACGGGGACGGTTTAGGGTCCAGGTGAGGGTACGGCAACGCTTTAGGGGGAGCGTGCGTGTGAGGGCGCGGGTTAGTGTTAGCGTACGGGTTAGGATTAGGGGATGGGTGAGGGTCAGGCTTCGGGGAAAGGTTAGGGTTAGGGTTCGGGCTAGGGTTAGGGTTAGGGGACGGGGACGGTTTCGGGTCCAGGTGAGGGTACGGCAACGCTTTAGGGGGAGCGTGCGTGTGAGGGCGCGGGTTAGTGTTAGCGTACGGGTTAGGATTAGGGGACGGGTGAGGGTCAGGCTTCGGGGAAGGGTTAGGGTTAGGGTTCGGGCTAGGGTTAGGGTTAGGGGACGGGGAAGGTTTAGGGTCCAGGTGAGGGTACGGCAACGCTTTAGGGGGAGCGTGCGTGGGAGGGCGCGGGTTAGTGTTAGCGTACGGGTTAGGATTAGGGGACGGGTGAGGGTCAGGCTTCGGGGAAGGGTTAGGGTTAGGGTTCGGGCTAGGGTAAGGGTTAAGGCACGGGGACGGTTTCGGGTCCAGGTGAGGGTACGGCAACGCTTTAGGGGGAGCGTGCGTGTGAGGGCGCGGGTTAGTGTTAGCGTACGGGTTAGGATTAGGGGACGGGTGAGTGTCAGGCTTCGGGGAAGGGTTAGGGATAGGGTTCGGGCTAGGGTTAGGGTTAGGGGACGGGGACGGTTTAGGGTCCAGGTGAGGGTACGGCAACGCTTTAGGGGGAGCGTGCGTGTGAGGGCGCGGGTTAGTGTTAGCGTACGGGTTAGGATTAGGGGACGTGTGAGGGTCAGGCTTCGGGGAAGGGTTAGGGTTAGGGTTCGGGCTAGGGTTAGGGTTAGGGGACGGGGACGGTTTAGGGTCCAGGTGAGGGTACGGCAACGCTTTAGGGGGAGCGTGCGTGTGAGGGCGCGGGTTAGTGTTAGCGTACGGGTTAGGATTAGGGGACGGGTGAGGGTCAGGCTTTGGGGAAGGGTTAGGGTTAGGGTTCGGGCTAGGGTTAGGGTTAGGGGACGGGGACGGTTTAGGGTCCAGGTGAGGGTACGGCAACGCTTTAGGGGGAGCGTGCGTGTGAGGGCGCGGGTTAGTGTTAGCGTACGGGTTAGGATTAGGGGACGCGTGAGGGTCAGGCTTCGGGGAAGGGTTAGGGTTAGGGTTCGGGCTAGGGTTAGGGTTAGGGGACGGGGACGGTTTAGGGTCCAGGTGAGGGTACGGCAATGCTTTAGGGGGAGCGTGCGTGTGAGGGCGCGGGTTAGTGTTAGCGTACGGGTTAGGATTAGGGGACGGGTGAGGGTCAGGCTTCGGGGAAGGGTTAGGGTTAGGGTTCGACTAGGGTTAGGGTTAGGGGACGGGGACGGTTTAGGGTCCAGGTGAGGGTACGGCAACGCTTTAGGGGGAGCGTGTGTGTGAGGGCGCGGGTTAGTGTTAGCGTACGGGTTAGGATTAGGGGACGGGTGAGGTTCAGGCTTCGGGGAAGGGTTAGGGTTAGGGTTCGGGCTAGGGTTAGGGTTAGGGGACGGGGACGGTTTAGGGTCCAGGTGAGGGTACGGCAACGCTTTAGGGGGAGCGTGCGTGTGAGGGCACGGGTTAGTGTTAGCGTACGGTTTAGGATTAGGGGACGGGTGAGGGTCAGGCTTCGGGGAAGGGTTAGGGTTAGGGTTCGGGCTAGGGTTAGGGTTAGGGGACGGGGACGGTTTAGGGTCCAGGTGAGGGTACGGCAACGCTTTAGGGGGAGCGTGCGTGAGAGGGCGCGGGTTAGTGTTAGCGTACGGGTTAGGATTAGGGGATGGGTGAGGGTCAGGCTTCGGGGAAGGGTTAGGGTTAGGGTTCGGGCTAGGGTTAGGGTTAGGGGACGGGGACGGTTTAGGGTCCAGGTGAGGGTACGGCAACGCTTTAGGGGGAGCGTGCGTGTGAGGGCGCGGGTTAGTGTTAGCGTACGGGTTAGGATTAGGGGACGGGTGAGGGTCAGGCTTCGGGGAAGGGTTAGGGTTAGGGTTCGGGCTAGGGTTAGGGTTAGGGGACGGGGACGGTTTAGGGTCCAGGTGAGGGTACGGCAACGCTTTAGGCGGAGCATACGTGTGAGGGCGCGTGTTAGTGTTAGTGTACGGGTTAGGATTAGGGGACGGGTGAGGGTCAGGCTTCGGGGAAGGGTTAGGGTTAGGGTTCGGGCTAGGATTAGGGTTAGGGGACGGGGACGGTTCAGGGTCCAGGTGAAGGTACGGCAACGCTTTAGGGGGAGCGAGCGTGTGACGGCGCGGGTTAGTGTTAGCGTACGGGTTAGGATTAGGGGACGGGTGAGGGTCAGGCTTCGGGGAAGGGTTAGGGTTAGGGTTCGGGCTAGGGTTAGGGTTAGGGGACGGGGACGGTTTAGGGTCCAGGTGAGGGTACGGCAACGCTTTAGGGGGAGTGTGCGTGTGAGGGCGCGGGTTAGTGTTAGCGTACGGGTTAGGATTAGGGGACGGGTGAGGGTCAGGCTTTGGGGAAGGGTTAGGGTTAGGGTTCGGGCTAGGGTTAGGGTTAGGGGACGGGGACGGTTTAGGGTCCAGGTGAGGGTACGGCAACGCTTTAGGGGGAGCGTGCGTGTGAGGGCGTGGGTTAGTGTTAGCGTACGGGTTAGGATTAGGGGACGGGTGAGGGTCAGGCTTCGGGGAAGGGTTAGGGTTAGGGTTCGGGCTAGGGTTAGGGTTAGGGGACGGGGACGGTTTCGGGTCCAGGTGAGGGTACGGCAACGCTTTAGGGGGAGCGTGCATGTGAGGGCGCGGGTTAGTGTTAGCGTACGGGTTAGGATTAGGGGACGGGTGAGGGTCAGGCTTCGGGGAAGGGTTAGGGTTAGGGTTCGGGCTAGGGTTAGGGTTAGGGGACGGGGACGGTTTAGGGTTCAGGTGAGGGTACGGCAACGCTTTAGGGGGAGCGTGCGTGTGAGGGCGCGGCTTAGTGTTAGCGTACGGGTTAGGATTAGGGGACGGGTGAGGGTCAGGCTTCGGGGAAGGGTTAGGGTTAGGGTTCGGGCTAGGGTTAGGGTTAGGGGATGGGGACGGTTTAGAGTCCAGGTGAGAGTATGGCAAAGCTTTAGGGGGAGCGTGCGTGTGAGGGCGCGGGTTAGTGTTAGCGTACGGGTTAGGATTAGGGGACGGGTGAGGTTCAGGCTTCGGGGAAGGGTTAGGGTTAGGGTTCGGGCTAGGGTTAGGGTTATGGGACAGGGACGGTTTAGGGTCCAGGTGAGGGTACGGCAACGCTTTAGGGGGAGCGTGCGTGTGAGGGCGCGGGTTAGTGTTAGCGTACGGGTTAGGATTAGGGGACGGGTGAGGGTCAGGCTTCAGGGAAGGGTTAGGGTTAGGGTTCGGGCTAGGGTTAGGGTTAGGGGACGGGGACGGTTTAGGGTCCAGGTGAGGGTACGGCAACGCTTTAGGGGGAGCGTGCGTGTGAGGGCGCGGGTTAGTGTTAGCGTACGGGTTAGGATTAGGGGACGGGTGAGGGTCAGGCTTCGGGGAAGGGTTAGGGTTAGGGTTCGGGCTAGGGTTAGGGTTAGGGGACGGGGACGGTTTAGGGTTCAGGTGAGGGTACGGCAACGCTTTAGGGGGAGCGTGCGTGTGAGGGCGCGGCTTAGTGTTAGCGTACGGGTTAGGATTAGGGGACGGGTGAGGGTCAGGCTTCGGGGAAGGGTTAGGGTTAGGGTTCGGGCTAGGGTTAGGGTTAGGGGATGGGGACGGTTTAGAGTCCAGGTGAGAGTACGGCAAAGCTTTAGGGGGAGCGTGCGTGTGAGGGCGCGGGTTAGTGTTAGCGTACGGGTTAGGATTAGGGGACGGGTGAGGTTCAGGCTTCGGGGAAGGGTTAGGGTTAGGGTTCGGGCTAGGGTTAGGGTTATGGGACAGGGACGGTTTAGGGTCCAGGTGAGGGTACGGCAACGCTTTAGGGGGAGCGTGCGTGTGAGGGCGCGGGTTAGTGTTAGCGTACGGGTTAGGATTAGGGGACGGGTGAGGGTCAGGCTTCAGGGAAGGGTTAGGGTTAGGGTTCGGGCTAGGGTTAGGGTTAGGGGACGGGGACGGTTTAGGGTCCAGGTGAGGGTACGGCAACGCTTTAGGGGGAGCGTGCGTGTGAGGGCGCGGGTTAGTGTTAGCGTACGGGTTAGGATTAGGGGACGGGTGAGGGTCAGGCTTCGGGGAAGTGTTAGGGTTAGGGTTCGGGCTAGGGTTAGGGTTAGGGGACGGGGACGGTTTAGGGTCCAGGTGAGAGTAGGTTAACGCTTCAGGGGGAGCGTGCGTGTGAGGGCGCAGGTTAGTGTTAGCGTACGGTTTAGGAATAGGGGACGGGTGAGGGTCAGGCTTCGGGGAAGTGTTAGGGTTAGGGTTCGGGCTAGGGTTAGGGTTAGGGGACGGGGACGGTTTAGGGTCCAGGTGAGGGTACGGCAACGCTTTAGGGGGAGCGTGCGTGTGAGGGCGCGGGTTAGTGTTAGCGTACGGGTTAGGATTAGGGGACGGGTGAGGGTCAGGCTTCGGGGAAGGGTTAGGGTTAGGGTTCGGGCTAGGGTTAGGGTTAGGGGACGGGGACGGTTTAGGGTCCAGGTGAGGGTACGGCAACGCTTTAGTGGGAGCGTGCGTGTGAGGGCGCGGGTTAGTGTTAGCGTACGGGTTAGGATTAGGGGACGGGTGAGGGTCAGGCTTCGGGGAAGGGTTAGGGTTAGGGTACGGGCTAGGGTTAGGGTTAGGGGACGGGGACGGTTTCGGGTCCAGGTGAGGGTACGGCAACGCTTTAGGGGGAGCGTGCGTGTGACGGCGCGGGTTAGTGTTAGCGTACGGGTTAGGATTAGGGGATGGGTGAGGGTCAGGCTTCGGGGAAGGGTTAGGGTTAGGGTTCGGGCTAGGGTTAGGGTTAGGGGACGGGGACTGTTTAGGGTCCAGGTGAGGGTACAGCAACGCTTTAGGGGGAGCGTGCGTGTGAGGGCGCGGGTTAGTGTTAGCGTACGGGTTAGGATTAGGGGACGGGTGAGGGTCAGGCTTCGGGGAAGGGTTAGGGTTAGGGTTCGGGCTAGGGTTAGGGTTAGGGGACGGGGACGGTTTAGGGTCCAGGTGAGGGTACGGCAACGCTTTAGGGGGAGCGTACGTGTGAGGGCGCGTGTTAGTGTTAGTGTACGGGTTAGGATTAGGGGACGAGTGAAGGTCAGGCTTCGGGGAAGGGTTAGGGTTAGGGTTCGGGCTAGGATTAGGGTTAGGGGACGGGGACGGTTCAGGGTCCAGGTGAAGGTACGGCAACGCTTTAGGGGGAGCGAGCGTGTGAGGGCGCGGGTTAGTGTTAGCGTACGGGTTAGGATTAAGGGACGGGTGAGGGTCAGGCTTCAGGGAAGGGTTAGGGTTAGGGTTCGGGCTACGGTTAGGGTTAGGGGACGGGGACGGTTTAGGGTCCAGGTGAGGGTACGGCAACGCTTTAGGGGGAGCGTGCGTGTGAGGGCGCGGGTTAGTGTTAGCGTACGGGTTAGGATTAGGGGACGGGTGAGGGTCAGGCTTCGGGGAAGTGTTAGGGTTAGGGTTCGGGCTAGGGTTAGGGTTAGGGGACGGGGACGGTTTAGGGTCCAGGTGAGGGTAGGTTAACGCTTCAGGGGGAGCGTGCGTGTGAGGGCGCAGGTTAGTGTTAGCGTACGGTTTAGGATTAGGGGACGGGTGAGGGTTAGGCTTCGGGGAAGTGTTAGGGTTAGGGTTCGGGCTAGGGTTAGGGTTAGGGGACGGGGACGGTTTAGGGTCCAGGTGAGGGTACGGCAACGCTTTAGGGGGAGCGTGCGTGTGAGGGCGCGGGTTAGTGTTAGCGTACGGGTTAGGATTAGGGGACGGGTGAGGGTCAGGCTTCGGGGAAGGGTTAGGGTTAGGGTTCGGGCTAGGGTTAGGGTTAGGGGACGGGGACGGTTTAGGGTCCAGGTGAGGGTACGGCAACGCTTTAGGGGGAGCGTGCGTGTGAGGGCGCGCGTTAGTGTTAGCGTACGGGTTAGGATTAGGGGACGGGTGAGGGTCAGGCTTCGGGGAAGGGTTAGGGTTAGGGTTCGGGCTAGGGTTAGGGTTAGGGGACGGGGACGGTTTAGGGTCCAGGTGAGGGTACGGCAACGCTTTAGGGGGAGCGTGCGTGTGAGGGCGCGGGTTAGTGTTAGCGTACGGGTTAGCATGAGGGGATGGGTGAGGGTCAGGCTTCGGGGAAGGGTTAGGGTTAGGGTTCGGGCTAGGGTTAGGGTTAGGGGACGGGGACGGTTTAGGGTCCAGGTGAGGGTACGGCAACGCTTTAGGGGGAGCGTGCGTGTGAGGGCGCGGGTTAGTGTTAGCGTACGGGTTAGGATTAGGGGACGGGTGAGGGTCAGGCTTCGGGGAAGGGTTAGGGTTAGGGTTCGGGCTAGGGTTAGGGTTAGGGGACGGGGACGGTTTAGGGTCCAGGTGAGGGTACGGCAACGCTTTAGGGGGAGCGTGCGTGTGAGGGCGCGGGTTAGTGTTAGCGTACGGGTTAGGATTAGGGGACGGGTGAGGGTCAGGCTTCGGGGAAGTGTTAGGGTTAGGGTTCGGGCTAGGGTTAGGGTTAGGGGACGGGGACGGTTTAGGGTCCAGGTGAGGGTACGGCAACGCTTTAGGGGGAGCGTGCGTGTGAGGGCGCGGGTTAGTGTTAGCGTACGGGTTAGGATTAGGGGATGGGTGAGGGTCAGGCTTCGGGGAAAGGTTAGGGTTAGGGTTCGGGCTAGGGTTAGGGTTAGGGGACGGGGACGGTTTAGGGTCCAGGTGAGGGTACGGCAACGCTTTAGGGGGAGCGTGCGTGTGAGGGCGCGGGTTAGTGTTAGCGTACGGGTTAGGATTAGGGGACGGGTGAGTGTCAGGCTTCGGGGAAGGGTTAGGGTTAGGGTTCGGGCTAGGGTTAGGGTTAGGGGACGGGGACGGTTTAGGGTCCAGGTGAGGGTACGGCAACGCTTTAGGGGGAGCGTGCGTGTGAGGGCGCGGGTTAGTGTTAGCGTACGGGTTAGGATTAGGGGACGGGTGAGGGTCAGGCTTTGGGGAAGGGTTAGGGTTAGGGTTCGGGCTAGGGTTAGGGTTAGGGGACGGGGACGGTTTAGGGTCCAGGTGAGGGTACGGCAACGCTTTAGGGGGAGCGTGCGTGTGAGGGCGCGGGTTAGTGTTAGCGTACGGGTTAGGATTAGGGGACGCGTGAGGGTCAGGCTTCGGGGAAGGGTTAGGGTTAGGGTTCGGGCTAGGGTTAGGGTTAGGGGACGGGGACGGTTTAGGGTCCAGGTGAGGGTACGGCAACGCTTTAGGGGGAGCGTGCGTGTGAGGGCGCGGGTTAGTGTTAGCGTACGGGTTAGGATTAGGGGACGGGTGAGGGTCAGGCTTCGGGGAAGGGTTAGGGTTAGGGTTCGACTAGGGTTAGGGTTAGGGGACGGGGACGGTTTAGGGTCCAGGTGAGGGTACGGCAACGCTTTAGGGGGAGCGTGTGTGTGAGGGCGTGGGTTAGTGTTAGCGTACGGGTTAGGATTAGGGGACGGGTGAGGTTCAGGCTTCGGGGAAGGGTTAGGGTTAGGGTTAGGGTTCGGGCTAGGGTTAGGGTTAGGGGACGGGGACGGTTTAGGGTCCAGGTGAGGGTACGGCAACGCTTTAGGGGGAGCGTGCGTGTGAGGGCACGGGTTAGTGTTAGCGTACGGTTTAGGATTAGGGGACGGGTGAGGGTCAGGCTTCGGGGAAGGGTTAGGGTTAGGGTTCGGGCTAGGGTTAGGGTTAGGGGACGGGGACGGTTTAGGGTCCAGGTGAGGGTACGGCAACGCTTTAGGGGGAGCGTGCGTGAGAGGGCGCGGGTTAGTGTTAGCGTACGGGTTAGGATTAGGGGATGGGTGAGGGTCAGGCTTCGGGGAAGGGTTAGGGTTAGGGTTCGGGCTAGGGTTAGGGTTAGGGGACGGGGACGGTTTAGGGTCCAGGTGAGGGTACGGCAACGCTTTAGGGGGAGCGTGCGTGTGAGGGCGCGGGTTAGTGTTAGCGTACGGGTTAGGATTAGGGGACGGGTGAGGGTCAGGCTTCGGGGAAGGGTTAGGGTTAGGGTTCGGGCTAGGGTTAGGGTTAGGGGACGGGGACGGTTTAGGGTCCAGGTGAGGGTACGGCAACGCTTTAGGGGGAGCGTACGTGTGAGGGCGCGTGTTAGTGTTAGTGTACGGGTTAGGATTAGGGGACGGGTGAGGGTCAGGCTTCGGGGAAGGGTTAGGGTTAGGGTTCGGGCTAGGATTAGGGTTAGGGGACGGGGACGGTTCAGGGTCCAGGTGAAGGTACGGCAACGCTTTAGGGGGAGCGAGCGTGTGACGGCGCGGGTTAGTGTTAGCGTACGGGTTAGGATTAGGGGACGGGTGAGGGTCAGGCTTCGGGGAAGGGTTAGGGTTAGGGTTCGGGCTAGGGTTAGGGTTAGGGGACGGGGACGGTTTAGGGTCCAGGTGAGTGTACGGCAACGCTTTAGGGGGAGTGTGCGTGTGAGGGCGCGGGTTAGTGTTAGCGTACGGGTTAGGATTAGGGGACGGGTGAGGGTCAGGCTTTGGGGAAGGGTTAGGGTTAGGGTTCGGGCTAGGGTTAGGGTTAGGGGACGGGGACGGTTTAGGGTCCAGGTGAGGGTACGGCAACGCTTTAGGGGGAGCGTGCGTGTGAGGGCGTGGGTTAGTGTTAGCGTACGGGTTAGGATTAGGGGACGGGTGAGGGTCAGGCTTCGGGGAAGGGTTAGGGTTAGGGTTCGGGCTAGGGTTAGGGTTAGGGGACGGGGACGGTTTCGGGTCCAGGTGAGGGTACGGCAACGCTTTAGGGGGAGCGTGCATGTGAGGGCGCGGGTTAGTGTTAGCGTACGGGTTAGGATTAGGGGACGGGTGAGGGTCAGGCTTCGGGGAAGGGTTAGGGTTAGGGTTCGGGCTAGGGTTAGGGTTAGGGGACGGGGACGGTTTAGGGTTCAGGTGAGGGTACGGCAACGCTTTAGGGGGAGCGTGCGTGTGAGGGTGCGGCTTAGTGTTAGCGTACGGGTTAGGATTAGGGGACGGGTGAGGGTCAGGCTTCGGGGAAGGGTTAGGGTTAGGGTTCGGGCTAGGGTTAGGGTTAGGGGATGGGGACGGTTTAGAGTCCAGGTGAGAGTACGGCAAAGCTTTAGGGGGAGCGTGCGTGTGAGGGCGCGGGTTAGTGTTAGCGTACGGGTTAGGATTAGGGGACGGGTGAGGTTCAGGCTTCGGGGAAGGGTTAGGGTTAGGGTTCGGGCTAGGGTTAGGGTTATGGGACGGGGACGGTTTAGGGTCCAGGTGAGGGTACGGCAACGCTTTAGGGGGAGCGTGCGTGTGAGGGCGCGGGTTAGTGTTAGCGTACGGGTTAGGATTAGGGGACGGGTGAGGGTCAGGCTTCAGGGAAGGGTTAGGGTTAGGGTTCGGGCTAGGGTTAGGGTTAGGGGACGGGGACGGTTTAGGGTCCAGGTGAGGGTAGGTTAACGCTTCAGGGGGAGCGTGCGTGTGAGGGCGATGGTTAGTGTTAGCGTACGGTTTAGGATTAGGGGACGGGTGAGGGTCAGGCTTCGGGGAAGTGTTAGGGTTAGGGTTCGGGCTAGGGTTAGGGTTAGGGGACGGGGACGGTTTAGGGTCCAGGTGAGGGTACGGCAACGCTTTAGGGGGAGCGTGCGTGTGAGGGCGCGGGTTAGTGTTAGCGTACGGGTTAGGATTAGGGGACGGGTGAGGGTCAGGCTTCGGGGAAGGGTTAGGGTTAGGTTTCGGGCTAGGGTTAGGGTTAGGGGATGGGGACGGTTTAGGGTCCAGGTGAGGGTACGGCAACGCTTTAGGGGGAGCGTGCGTGTGAGGGCGCGGGTTAGTGTTAGCGTACGGGTTAGGATTAGGGGACGGTTGAGGGTCAGGCTTCGGGGAAGGGTTAGGGTTAGGGTTCGGGCTAGGGTTAGGGTTAGGGGACGGGGACGGTTTCGGGTCCAGGTGAGGGTACGGCAACGCTTTAGGGGGAGCGTGCGTGTGAGGGCGCGGGTTAGTGTTAGCGTACGGGTTAGGATTAGGGGATGGGTGTGGGTCAGGCTTCGGGGAAGGGTTAGGGTTAGGGTTCGGGCTAGGGTTAGGGTTAGGGGACGGGGACGGTTTAGGGTCCAGGTGAGGGTACGGCAACGCTTTAGGGGGAGCGTGCGTGTGAGGGCGCGGGTTAGTGTTAGCGTACGGGTTAGGATTAGGGGACGGGTGAGGGTCAGGCTTCGGGGAAGGGTTAGGGTTAGGGTTCGGGCTAGGGTTAGGGTTAGGGGACGGGGACGGTTTAGGGTCCAGGTGAGGGTACGGCAACGCTTTAGGGGGAGCGTACGTGTGAGGGCGCGTGTTAGTGTTAGTGTACGGGTTAGGATTAGGGGACGAGTGAGGGTCAGGCTTCGGGGAAGGGTTAGGGTTAGGGTTCGGGCTAGGATTAGGGTTAGGGGACGGGGACGGTTCAGGGTCCAGGTGAAGGTGCGGCAACGCTTTAGGGGGAGCGAGCGTGTGAGGGCGCGGGTTAGTGTTAGCGTACGGGTTAGGATTAGGGGACGGGTGAGGGTCAGGCTTCGGGGAAGGGTTAGGGTTAGGGTTCGGGCTAGGGTTAGGGTTAGGGGACGGGGACGGTTTAGGGTCCAGGTGAGGGTACGGCAACGCTTTAGGGGGAGTGTGCGTGTGAGGGCGCGGGTTAGTGTTAGCGTGCGGGTTAGGATTAGGGGACGGGTGAGGGTCAGGCTTTGGGGAAGGCTTAGGGTTAGGGTTCGGGCTAGGGTTAGGGTTAGGGGACGGGGACGGTTTAGGGTCCAGGTGAGGGTACGGCAACGCTTTAGGGGGAGCGTGCGTGTGAGGGCGCGGGTTAGTGTTAGCGTACGGGTTAGGATTAGGGGACGGGTGAGGGTCAGGCTTCGGGGAAGGGTTAGGGTTAGGGTTCGGGCTAGGGTTAGGGTTAGGGGACGGGGACGGTTTCGGATCCAGGTGAGGGTACGGCAACGCTTTAGGGGGAGCGTGCATGTGAGGGCGCGGGTTAGTGTTAGCGTACGGGTTAGGATTAGGGGACGGGTGAGGGTCAGGCTTCGGGGAAGGGTTAGGGTTAGGGTTCGGGCTAGGGTTAGGGTTAGGGGATGGGGACGGTTTAGAGTTCAGGTGAGGGTACGGCAACGCTTTAGGGGGAGCGTGCGTGTGAGGGCGCGGGTTAGTGTTAGCGTACGGGTTAGGATTAGGGGACGGGTGAGGTTCAGGCTTCGGGGAAGGGTTAGGGTTAGGGTTCGGGCTAGGGTTAGGGTTATGGGACGGGGACGGTTTAGGGTCCAGGTGAGGGTACGGCAACGCTTTAGGGGGAGCGTGCGTGTGAGGGCGCGGGTTAGTGTTAGCGTACGGGTTAGGATTAGGGGACGGGTGAGGGTCAGGCTTCGGGGAAGGGTTAGGGTTAGGGTTCGGGCTAGGGTTAGGGTTAGGGGACGGGGACGGTTTAGGGTCCAGGTGAGGGTACGGCAACGCTTTAGGGGGAGCGTGCGTGTGAGGGCGCGGGTTAGTGTTAGCGTACGGGATAGGATTAGGGGACGGGTGAGGGTCAGGCTTCGGGGAAGTGTTAGGGTTAGGGTTCGGGCTAGGGTTAGGGGACGGGGACGGTTTAGGGTCCAGGTGAGGGTAGGTTAACGCTTCAGGGGGAGCGTGCGTGTGAGGGCGCGGGTTAGTGTTAGCGTACGGGTTAGGATTAGGGGACGGGTGAGGGTCAGGCTTCGGGGAAGGGTTAGGGTTAGGGTTCGGGCTAGGGTAAGGGTTAAGGCACGGGGACGGTTTCGGGTCCAGGTGAGGGTACGGCAACGCTTTAGGGGGAGCGTGCATGTGAGGGCGCGGGTTAGTGTTAGCGTACGGGTTAGGATTAGGGGACGGGTGAGGGTCAGGCTTCGGGGAAGGGTTAGGGTTAGGGTTCGGGCTAGGGTTAGGGTTAGGGGACGGGGACGGTTTAGGGTTCAGGTGAGGGTACGGCAACGCTTTAGGGGGAGCGTGCGTGTGAGGGCGCGGCTTAGTGTTAGCGTACGGGTTAGGATTAGGGGACGGGTGAGGGTCAGGCTTCGGGGAAGGGTTAGGGTTAGGGTTCGGGCTAGGGTTAGGGTTAGGGGATGGGGACGGTTTAGAGTCCAGGTGAGAGTACGGCAAAGCTTTAGGGGGAGCGTGCATGTGAGGGCGCGGGTTAGTGTTAGCGTACGGGTTAGGATTAGGGGACGGGTGAGGTTCAGGCTTCGGGGAAGGGTTAGGGTTAGGGTTCGGGCTAGGGTTAGGGTTATGGGACGGGGACGGTTTAGGGTCCAGGTGAGGGTACGGCAACGCTTTAGGGGGAGCGTGCGTGTGAGGGCGCGGGTTAGTGTTAGCGTACGGGTTAGGATTAGGGGACGGGTGAGGGTCAGGCTTCAGGGAAGGGTTAGGGTTAGGGTTCGGGCTAGGGTTAGGGTTAGGGGACGGGGACGGTTTAGGGTCCAGGTGAGGGTACGGCAACGCTTTAGGGGGAGCGTGCGTGTGAGGGCGCGGGTTAGTGTTAGCGTACGGGTTAGGATTAGCTGACGGGTGAGGGTCAGGCTTCGGGGAAGTGTTAGGGTTAGGGTTCGGGCTCGGGTTAGGGTTAGGGGACGGGGACGGTTTAGGGTCCAGGTGAGGGTAGGTTAACGCTTCAGGGGGAGCGTGCGTGTGAGGGCGCAGGTTAGTGTTAGCGTACGGTTTAGGATTAGGGGACGGGTGAGGGTCAGGCTTCGGGGAAGTGTTAGGGTTAGGGTTCGGGCTAGGGTTAGGGTTAGGGGACGGGGACGGTTTAGGGTCCAGGTGAGGGTACGGCAACACTTTAGGGGGAGCGTGCGTGTGAGGGCGCGGGTTAGTGTTAGCGTACGGGTTAGGATTAGGGGACGGGTGAGGGTCAGGCTTCGGGGAAGGGTTCGGGTTAGGGTTCGACTAGGGTTAGGGTTAGGGGACGGGGACGGTTTAGGGTCCAGGTGAGGGTACGGCAACGCTTTAGGGGGAGCGTGTGTGTGAGGGCGCGGTTTAGTGTTAGCGTACGGGTTAGGAGTAGGGGACGGGTGAGGTTCAGGCTTCGGGGAAGGGTTAGGGTTAGGGTTAGGGTTCGGGCTAGGGTTAGGGTTAGGGGACGGGGACGGTTTAGGGTCCAGGTGAGGGTACGGCAACACTTTAGGGGGAGCGTGCGTGTGAGGGCGCGGGTTAGTGTTAGCGTACGGGTTAGGATTAGGGGACGGGTGAGGGTCAGGCTTCGGGGAAGGGTTAGGGTTAGGGTTCGGGCTAGGGTTAGGGTTAGGGGATGGGGACGGTTTAGGGTCCAGGTGAGGGTACGGCAACGTTTTAGGGGGAGCGTGCGTGTGAGGGCGCGGGTTAGTGTTAGCGTACGGGTTAGGATTAGGGGATGGGTGAGGGTCAGGCTTCGGGGAAAGGTTAGGGTTAGGGTTCGGGCTAGGGTTAGGGTTAGGGGACGGGGACGGTTTAGGGTCCAGGTGAGGGTACGGCAACGCTTTAGGGGGAGCGTGTGTGTGAGGGCGCGGGTTAGTGTTAGCGTACGGGTTAGGATTAGGGGACGGGTGAGGGTCAGGTTTCGGGGAAGGGTTAGGGTTAGGGTTCGGGCTAGGGTTAGGGTTAGGGGACGGGGAAGGTTTAGGGTCCAGGTGAGGGTACGGCAACGCTTTAGGGGGAGCGTGCGTGTGAGGGCGCGGGTTAGTGTTAGCGTACGGGTTAGGATTAGGGGACGGGTGAGGGTCAGGCTTCGGGGAAGGGTTAGGGTTAGGGTTCGGGCTAGGGTAAGGGTTAAGGGACGGGGACGGTTTCGGGTCCAGGTGAGGGTACGGCAACGCTTTAGGGGGAGCGTGCGTGTGAGGGCGCGGGTTAGTGTTAGCGTACGGGTTAGGATTAGGGGACGGGTGAGTGTCAGGCTTCGGGGAAGGGTTAGGGTTAGGGTTCGGGCTAGGGTTAGGGTTAGGGGACGGGGACGGTTTAGGGTCCAGGTGAGGGTACGGCAACGCTTTAGGGGGAGCGTGCGTGTGAGGGCGCGGGTTAGTGTTAGCGTACGGGTTAGGATTAGGGGACGGGTGAGGGTCAGGCTTCGGGGAAGGGTTAGGGTTAGGGTTCGGGCTAGGGTTAGGGTTAGGGGACGGGGACGGTTTAGGGTCCAGGTGAGGGTACGGCAACGCTTTAGGGGGAGCGTGCGTGTGAGGGCGCGGGTTAGTGTTAGCGTACGGGTTAGGATTAGGGGACGGGTGAGGGTCAGGCTTCGGGGAAGGGTTAGGGTTAGGGTTCGGGCTAGGGTTAGGGTTAGGGGACGGGGACGGTTTAGGGTCCAGGTGAGGGTACGGCAACGCTTTAGGGGGAGCGTGCGTGTGAGGGCGCGGGTTAGTGTTAGCGTACGGGTTAGGATTAGGGGACGGGTGAGGGTCAGGCTTCGGGGAAGGGTTAGGGTTAGGGTTCGGGCTAGGGTTAGGGTTAGGGGACGGGGACGGTTTAGGGTCCAGGTGAGGGTACGGCAACGCTTTAGGGGGAGCGTACGTGTGAGGGCGCGTGTTAGTGTTAGTGTACGGGTTAGGATTAGGGGACGAGTGAGGGTCAGGCTTCGGGGAAGGGTTAGGGTTAGGGTTCGGGCTAGGATTAGGGTTAGGGGACGGGGACGGTTCAGGGTCCAGGTGAAGGTGCGGCAACGCTTTAGGGGGAGCGAGCGTGTGAGGGCGCGGGTTAGTGTTAGCGTACGGGTTAGGATTAGGGGACGGGTGAGGGTCAGGCTTCGGGGAAGGGTTAGGGTTAGGGTTCGGGCTAGGGTTAGGGTTAGGGGACGGGGACGGTTTAGGGTCCAGGTGAGGGTACGGCAACGCTTTAGGGGGAGTGTGCGTGTGAGGGCGCGGGTTAGTGTTAGCGTGCGGGTTAGGATTAGGGGACGGGTGAGGGTCAGGCTTTGGGGAAGGCTTAGGGTTAGGGTTCGTGCTAGGGTTAGGGTTAGGGGACGGGGACGGTTTAGGGTCCAGGTGAGGGTACGGCAACGCTTTAGGGGGAGCGTGCGTGTGAGGGCGCGGGTTAGTGTTAGCGTACGGGTTAGGATTAGGGGACGGGTGAGGGTCAGGCTTCGGGGAAGGGTTAGGGTTAGGGTTCGGGCTAGGGTTAGGGTTAGGGGACGGGGACGGTTTCGGATCCAGGTGAGGGTACGGCAACGCTTTAGGGGGAGCGTGCATGTGAGGGCGCGGGTTAGTGTTAGCGTACGGGTTAGGATTAGGGGACGGGTGAGGGTCAGGCTTCGGGGAAGGGTTAGGGTTAGGGTTCGGGCTAGGGTTAGGGTTAGGGGATGGGGACGGTTTAGAGTTCAGGTGAGGGTACGGCAACGCTTTAGGGGGAGCGTGCGTGTGAGGGCGCGGGTTAGTGTTAGCGTACGGGTTAGGATTAGGGGACGGGTGAGGTTCAGGCTTCGGGGAAGGGTTAGGGTTAGGGTTCGGGCTAGGGTTAGGGTTATGGGACGGGGACGGTTTAGGGTCCAGGTGAGGGTACGGCAACGCTTTAGGGGGAGCGTGCGTGTGAGGGCGCGGGTTAGTGTTAGCGTACGGGTTAGGATTAGGGGACGGGTGAGGGTCAGGCTTCGGGGAAGGGTTAGGGTTAGGGTTCGGGCTAGGGTTAGGGTTAGGGGACGGGGACGGTTTAGGGTCCAGGTGAGGGTACGGCAACGCTTTAGGGGGAGCGTGCGTGTGAGGGCGCGGGTTAGTGTTAGCGTACGGGATAGGATTAGGGGACGGGTGAGGGTCAGGCTTCGGGGAAGTGTTAGGGTTAGGGTTCGGGCTAGGGTTAGGGGACGGGGACGGTTTAGGGTCCAGGTGAGGGTAGGTTAACGCTTCAGGGGGAGCGTGCGTGTGAGGGCGCGGGTTAGTGTTAGCGTACGGTTTAGGATTAGGGGACGGGTGAGGGTCAGGCTTCGGGGAAGTGTTAGGGTTAGGGTTCGGGCTAGGGTTAGGGTTAGGGGACGGGGACGGTTTAGGGTCCAGGTGAGGGTACGGCAACGCTTTAGGGGGAGCGTGCGTGTGAGGGCGCGGGTTAGTGTTAGCGTACGGGTTAGGAATAGGGGACGGGTGAGGGTCAGGCTTCGGGGAAGGGTTAGGGTTAGGGTTCGGGCTAGGGTTAGGGTTAGGGGACGGGGACGGTTTAGGGTCCAGGTGAGGGTACGGCAACGCTTTAGGGGGAGCGTGCGTGTGAGGGCGCGGGTTAGTGTTAGCGTACGTGTTAGGATTAGGGGACGGGTGAGGGTCAGGCTTCGGGGAAGGGTTAGGGTTAGGGTTTGGGCTAGGGTTATGGTTAGGGGACGGGGACGGTTTCGGGTCCAGGTGAGGGTACGGCAACGATTTAGGGGGAGCGTGCGTGTGAGGGCGCGGGTTAGTGTTAGCGTACGGGTTAGGATTAGGGGACGGGTGAGGGTCAGGCTTCGGGGAAGGGTTAGGGTTAGGGTTCGGGCTAGGGTTAGGGTTAGGGGACGGGGACGGTTTAGGGTCCAGGTGAGGGTACGGCAACGCTTTAGGGGGAGCGTGCGTGTGAGGGCGCGGGTTAGTGTTAGCGTACGGGATAGGATTAGGGGACGGGTGAGGGTCAGGCTTCGGGGAAGGGTTAGGGTTAGGGTTCGGGCTAGGGTTAGGGTTAGGGGACGGGGACGGTTTAGGGTCCAGGTGAGGGTACGGCAACGCTTTAGGGGGAGCGTGCGTGTGAGGGCGCGGGTTAGTGTTAGCGTACGGGTTAGGATTAGGGGACGGGTGAGGTTCAGGCTTCGGGGAAGGGTTAGGGTTAGGGTTCGGGCTAGGGTTAGGGTTAGGGGACGGGGACGGTTTCGGGTCCAGGTGAGGGTACGGCAACGCTTTAGGGGGAGCGTGCGTGTGAGGGCGCGGGTTAGTGTTAGCGTACGGGTTAGGATTAGGGGACGGGTGAGGGTCAGGCTTCGGGGAAGGGTTAGGGTTAGGGTTCGGGCTAGGGTTAGGGTTAGGGGACTGGGACGGTTTAGGGTCCAGGTGAGGGTACGGCAACGCTTTAGGGGGAGCGTGCGTGTGAGGGCGCGCGTTAGTGTTAGCGTACGGCTTAGGCTTAGGGGACGGGTGAGGGTCTGGCTTCGGGGAAGGGTTAGGGTTAGGGTTCGGGCTAGGGTTAGGCTTAGGGGACGGGGACGGTTTAGGGTCCAGGTGAGGGTACGGCAACGCTTTAGGGGGAGCGTGCGTGTGAGGGCGCGGGTTAGTGTTAGCGTACGGGTTAGGATTAGGGGACGGGTGAGGGTCAGGCTTCGGGGAAGGGTTAGGGTTAGGGTTCGGGCTAGGGTTAGGGTTAGGGGACGGGGACGGTTTCGGGTCCAGCTGAGGGTACGGCAACGCTTTACGGGGAGCGTGCATGTGAGGGCGCGGGTTAGTGTTAGCGTACGGGTTAGGATTAGGGGACGGGTGAGGGTCAGGCTTCGGGGAAGGGTTAGGGTTAGGGTTCGGGCTAGGGATAGGGTTAGGGGACGGGGATGGTTTAGGGTCCAGGTGAGGGTACGGCAACGCTTTAGGGGGAGCGTGCGTGTGAGGGCGCGGCTTAGTGTTAGCGTACGGGTTAGGATTAGGGGACGGGTGAGGGTCAGGCTTCGGGGATGGGTTAGGGTTAGGGTTAGGGCTAGGGTTAGGGTTAGGGGACGGGGACGGTTTAGAGTCCAGGTGAGGGTACGGCAACGCTTTAGGGGGAGCGTGCGTGTGAGGGCGCGGGTTAGTGTTAGCGTACGGCTTAGGATTAGGGGACGGGTGAGGGTCAGGCTTCGGGGAAGGGTTAGGGTTAGGGTTCGGGCTAGGGTTAGGGTTAGGGGACGGGGACGGTTTAGGGTCCAGGTGAGGGTACGGCAACGCTTTACGGGGAGCGTGCGTGTGAGGGCGCGGGTTAGTGTTAGCGTACGGGTTAGGATTAGGGGACGGGTGAGGGTCAGGCTTCGGGGAAGGGTTAGGGTTAGGGTTCGGGCTAGGGTTAGGGTTAGGGGACGGGGACGGTTTAGGGTCCAGGTGAGGGTACGGCAACACTTTAGGGGGAGCGTGCGTGTGAGGGCGCGGGTTAGTGTTAGCGTACGGGTTAGGATTAGGGGACGGGTGAGGGTCAGGCTTCGGGGAAGGGTTAGGGTTAGGGTTCGGGCTAGGGTTAGGGTTAGGGGATGGGGACGGTTTAGGGTCCAGGTGAGGGTACGGCAACGTTTTAGGGGGAGCGTGCGTGTGAGGGCGCGGGTTAGTGTTAGCGTACGGGTTAGGATTAGGGGATGGGTGAGGGTCAGGCTTCGGGGAAAGGTTAGGGTTAGGGTTCGGGCTAGGGTTAGGGTTAGGGGACGGGGACGGTTTAGGGTCCAGGTGAGGGTACGGCAACGCTTTAGGGGGAGCGTGTGTGTGAGGGCGCGGGTTAGTGTTAGCGTACGGGTTAGGATTAGGGGACGGGTGAGGGTCAGGTTTCGGGGAAGGGTTAGGGTTAGGGTTCGGGCTAGGGTTAGGGTTAGGGGACGGGGAAGGTTTAGGGTCCAGGTGAGGGTACGGCAACGCTTTAGGGGGAGCGTGCGTGTGAGGGCGCGGGTTAGTGTTAGCGTACGGGTTAGGATTAGGGGACGGGTGAGGGTCAGGCTTCGGGGAAGGGTTAGTGTTAGGGTTCGGGCTAGGGTTAGGGTTAGGGGACGGGGACGGTTTAGGGTCCAGGTGAGGGTACGGCAACGTTTTAGGGGGAGCGTGCGTCTGAGGGCGCGGGTTAGTGTTAGCGTACGGGTTAGGATTAGGGGACGCGTGAGGGTCAGGCTTCGGGGAAGGGTTAGGGTTAGGGTTCGGGCTAGGGTTAGGGTTAGGGGACGGGGACGGTTTAGGGTCCAGGTGAGGGTACGGCAACGCTTTAGGGGGAGCGTGCGTGTGAGGGCGCGGGTTAGTGTTAGCGTACGGGTTAGGATTAGGGGACGGGTGAGGGTCAGGCTTCGGGGAAGGGTTAGGGTTAGGGTTCGACTAGGGTTAGGGTTAGGGGACGGGGACGGTTTAGGGTCCAGGTGAGGGTACGGCAACGCTTTAGGGGGAGCGTGTGTGTGAGGGCGCGGTTTAGTGTTAGCGTACGGGTTAGGAGTAGGGGACGGGTGAGGTTCAGGCTTCGGGGAAGGGTTAGGGTTAGGGTTAGGGTTCGGGCTAGGGTTAGGGTTAGGGGACGGGGACGGTTTAGGGTCCAGGTGAGGGTACGGCAACGCTTTAGGGGGAGCGTGCGTGTGAGGGCACGGGTTAGTGTTAGCGTACGGTTTAGGATTAGGGGACGGGTGAGGGTCAGGCTTCGGGGAAGGGTTAGGGTTAGGGTTCGGGCTAGGGTTAGGGTTAGGGGACGGGGACGGTTTAGGGTCCAGGTGAGGGTACGGCAACGCTTTAGGGGGAGCGTGCGTGAGAGGGCGCGGGTTAGTGTTAGCGTACGGGTTAGGATTAGGGGATGGGTGAGGGTCAGGCTTCGGGGAAGGGTTAGGGTTAGGGTTCGGGCTAGGGTTAGGGTTAGGGGACGGGGACGGTTTAGGGTCCAGGTGAGGGTACGGCAACGCTTTAGTGGGAGCGTGCGTGTGAGGGCGCGGGTTAGTGTTAGCGTACGGGTTAGGATTAGGGGACGGGTGAGGGTCAGGCTTCGGGGAAGGGTTAGGGTTAGGGTTCGGGCTAGGGTTAGGGTTAGGGGACGGGGACGGTTTAGGGTCCAGGTGAGGGTACGGCAACGCTTTAGGGGGAGCGTACGTGTGAGGGCGCGTGTTAGTGTTAGTGTACGGGTTAGGATTAGGGGACGGGTGAGGGTCAGGCTTCGGGGAAGCGTTAGGGTTAGGGTTCGGGCTAGGATTAGGGTTAGGGGACGGGGACGGTTCAGGGTCCAGGTGAAGGTACGGCAACGCTTTAGGGGGAGCGAGCGTGTGACGGCGCGGGTTAGTGTTAGCGTACGGGTTAGGATTAGGGGACGGGTGAGGGTCAGGCTTCGGGGAAGGGTTAGGGTTAGGGTTCGGGCTAGGGTTAGGGTTAGGGGACGGGGACGGTTTAGGGTCCAGGTGAGGGTACGGCAACGCTTTAGGGGGAGCGTGCATGTGAGGGCGCGGGTTAGTGTTAGCGTACGGGTTAGGATTAGGGGACGGGTGAGGGTCAGGCTTCGGGGAAGGGTTAGGGTTAGGGTTCGGGCTAGGGTTAGGGTTAGGGGACGGGGACGGTTTAGGGTTCAGGTGAGGGTACGGCAACGCTTTAGGGGGAGCGTGCGTGTGAGGGCGCGGCTTAGTGTTAGCGTACGGGTTAGGATTAGGGGACGGGTGAGGGTCAGGCTTCGGGGAAGGGTTAGGGTTAGGGTTCGGGCTAGGGTTAGGGTTAGGGGATGGGGACGGTTTAGAGTTCAGGTGAGGGTACGGCAACGCTTTAGGGGGAGCGTGCGTGTGAGGGCGCGGGTTAGTGTTAGCGTACGGGTTAGGATTAGGGGACGGGTGAGGTTCAGGCTTCGGGGAAGGGTTAGGGTTAGGGTTCGGGCTAGGGTTAGGGTTATGGGACGGGGACGGTTTAGGGTCCAGGTGAGGGTACGGCAACGCTTTAGGGGGAGCGTGCGTGTGAGGGCGCGGGTTAGTGTTAGCGTACGGGTTAGGATTAGGGGACGGGTGAGGGTCAGGCTTCGGGGAAGTGTTAGGGTTAGGGTTCGGGCTAGGGTTAGGGTTAGGGGACGGGGACGGTTTAGGGTCCAGGTGAGGGTACGGCAACGCTTTAGGGGGAGCGTGCGTGTGAGGGCGCGGGTTAGTGTTAGCGTACGGGTTAGGATTAGGGGACGGGTGAGGGTCAGGCTTCGGGGAAGTGTTAGGGTTAGGGTTCGGGCTAGGGTTAGGGGACGGGGACGGTTTAGGGTCCAGGTGAGGGTAGGTTAACGCTTCAGGGGGAGCGTGCGTGTGAGGACGCGGGTTAGTGTTAGCGTACGGTTTAGGATTAGGGGACGGGTGAGGGTCAGGCTTCGGGGAAGTGTTAGGGTTAGGGTTCGGGCTAGGGTTAGGGTTAGGGGACGGGGACGGTTTAGGGTCCAGGTGAGGGTACGGCAACGCTTTAGGGGGAGCGTGCGTGTGAGGGCGCGGGTTAGTGTTAGCGTACGGGTTAGGATTAGGGGACGGGTGAGGGTCAGGCTTTGGGGAAGGGTTAGGGTTAGGGTTCGGGCTAGGGTTAGGGTTAGGGGACGGGGACGGTTTAGGGTCCAGGTGAGGGTACGGCAACGCTTTAGGGGGAGCGTGCGTGTGAGGGCGCGGGTTAGTGTTAGCGTACGGGTTAGGATTAGGGGACGGGTGAGGGTCAGGCTTCGGGGAAGGGTTAGGGTTAGGGTTCGGGCTAGGGTTAGGGTTAGGGGACGGGGACTGTTTAGGGTTCAGGTGAGGGTACGGCAACGCTTTAGGGGGAGCGTGCGTGTGAGGGCGCGGCTTAGTGTTAGCGTACGGGTTAGGATTAGGGGACGGGTGAGGGTCAGGCTTCGGGGAAGGGTTAGGGTTAGGGTTCGGGCTAGGGTTAGGGTTAGGGGATGGGGACGGTTTAGAGTCCAGGTGAGAGTACGGCAACGCTTTAGGGGGAGCGTGCGTGTGAGGGCGCGGGTTAGTGTTAGCGTACGGGTTAGGATTAGGGGACGGGTGAGGTTCAGGCTTCGGGGAAGGGTTAGGGTTAGGGTTCGGGCTAGGGTTAGGGTTATGGGACGGGGACGGTTCAGGGTCCAGGTGAGGGTACGGCAACGCTTTAGGGGGAGTGTGCGTGTGAGGGTGCGGGTTAGTGTTAGCGTACGGGTTAGGATTAGGGGACGGGTGAGGGTCAGGCTTCGGGGAAGGGTTAGGGTTAGGGTTCGGGCTAGGGTTAGGGTTAGGGGACGGGGACGGTTTCGGGTCCAGGTGAGGGTACGGCAACGCTTTAGGGGGAGCGTGCGTGTGAGGGCGCGGGTTAGTGTTAGCGTACGGGTTAGGATTAGGGGACGGGTGAGGGTCAGGCTTCGGGGAAGGGTTAGGGTTAGGGTTCGGGCTAGGGTTAGGGTTAGGGGACGGGGACGGTTTAGGGTCCAGGTGAGGGTACGGCAACACTTTAGGGGGAGCGTGCGTGTGAGGGCGCGGGTTAGTGTTAGCGTACGGGATAGGATTAGGGGACGGGTGAGGGTCAGGCTTCGGGGAAGGGTTAGGGTTAGGGTTCGGGCTAGGGTTAGGGTTAGGGGACGGGGACGGTTTAGGGTCCAGGTGAGGGTACGGCAACGCTTTAGGGGGAGCGTGCGTGTGAGGGCGCGGGTTAGTGTTAGCGTACGGGTTAGGATTAGGGGACGGGTGAGGTTCAGGCTTCGGGGAAGGGTTAGGGTTAGGGTTCGGGCTAGGGTTAGGGTTAGGGGACGGGGACGGTTTAGGGTCCAGGTGAGGGTACGGCAACGCTTTAGGGGGAGCGTGCGTGTGAGGGCGCGGGTTAGTGTTAGCGTACGGGTTAGGATTAGGGGACGGGTGAGGGTCAGGCTTCGGGGAAGGGTTAGGGTTAGGGTTCGGGCTAGGGTTAGGGTTAGGGGACGGGGACGGTTTAGGGTCCAGGTGAGGGTACGGCAACGCTTTAGTGGGAGCGTGCGTGTGAGGGCGCGGGTTAGTGTTAGCGTACGGGTTAGGATTAGGGGACGGGTGAGGGTCAGGCTTCGGGGAAGGGTTAGGGTTAGGGTTCGGGCTAGGGTTAGGGTTAGGGGACGGGGACGGTTTAGGGTCCAGGTGAGGGTACGGCAACGCTTTAGGGGGACCGTGCGTGTGAGGGCGCGGGTTAGTGTTAGCGTACGGGTTAGGATTAGGGGACGGGTGAGGGTCAGGCTTCGGGGAAGGGTTAGGGTTAGGGTTCGGGCTAGGGTTAGGGTTAGGGGACGGGGACGGTTTAGGGTCCAGGTGAGGGTACGGCAACGCTTTAGGGGGAGCGTGCGTGTGAGGGCGCGGGTTAGTGTTAGCGTACGGGATAGGATTAGGGGACGGGTGAGGGTCAGGCTTCGGGGAAGTGTTAGGGTTAGGGTTCGGGCTAGGGTTAGGGTTAGGGGACGGGGACGGTTTAGGGTCCAGGTGAGGGTACGGCAACGCTTTAGGGGGAGCGTGCGTGTGAGGGCGCGGGTTAGTGTTAGCGTACGGGTTAGGATTAGGGGACGGGTGAGGTTCAGGCTTCGGGGAAGGGTTAGGGTTAGGGTTCGGGCTAGGGTTAGGGTTAGGGGACGGGGACGGTTTAGGGTCCAGGTGAGGGTACGGCAACGCTTTAGGGGGAGCGTGCGTGTGAGGGCGCGGGTTAGTGTTAGCGTACGGGTTAGGATTAGGGGACGGGTGAGGGTCAGGCTTCGGGGAAGGGTTAGGGTTAGGGTTCGGGCTAGGGTTAGGGTTAGGGGACGGGGACGGTTTAGGGTCCAGGTGAGGATACGGCAACGCTTTAGTGGGAGCGTGCGTGTGAGGGCGCGGGTTAGTGTTAGCGTACGGGTTAGGATTAGGCGACGGGTGAGGGTCAGGCTTCGGGGAGGGTTAGGGTTAGGGTTCGGGCTAGGGTTAGGGTTAGGGGACGGGGACGGTTTAGGGTCCAGGTGAGGGTACGGCAACGCTTTAGGGGGAGCGTGCGTGTGAGGGCGCGGGTTAGTGTTAGCGTACGGGTTAGGATTAGGGGATGGGTGAGGGTCAGGCTTCGGGGAAGGGTTAGGGTTAGGGTTCGGGCTAGGGTTAGGGTTAGGGGACGGGGACGGTTTAGGGTCCAGGTGAGGGTACGGCAACGCTTTAGGGGGAGCGTGCGTGTGAGGGCGCGGGTTAGTGTTAGCGTACGGGTTAGGATTAGGGGACGGGTGAGGGTCAGGCTTCGGGGAAGGGTTAGGGTTAGGGTTCGGGCTAGGGTTAGGGTTAGGGGACGGGGACGGTTTAGGGTCCAGGTGAGGGTACGGCAACGCTTTAGGGGGAGCGTGCGTGTGAGGGCGCGGGTTAGTGTTAGCGTACGGGTTAGGATTAGGGGACGGGTGAGGGTCAGGCTTCGGGGAAGGGTTAGGGTTAGGGTTCGGGCTAGGGTTAGGGTTAGGGGACGGGGACGGTTTAGGGTCCAGGTGAGGGTACGGCAACGCTTTAGGGGGAGTGTGCGTGTGAGGGCGCGGGTTAGTGTTAGCGTACGGGTTAGGATTAGGGGACGGGTGAGGGTCAGGCTTTGGGGAAGGCTTAGGGTTAGGGTTCGGGCTAGGGTTAGGGTTAGGGGACGGGGACGGTTTAGGGTCCAGGTGAGGGTACGGCAACGCTTTAGGGGGAGCGTGCGTGTGAGGGCGCGGGTTAGTGTTAGCGTACGGGTTAGGATTAGGGGACAGGTGAGGGTCAGGCTTCGGGGAAGGGTTAGGGTTAGGGTTCGGGCTAGGGTTAGGGTTAGGGGACGGGGACGGTTTCGGGTCCAGGTGAGGGTACGGCAACGCTTTAGGGGGAGCGTGCATGTGAGGGCGCGGGTTAGTGTTAGCGTACGGGTTAGGATTAGGGGACGGGTGAGGGTCAGGCTTCGGGGAAGGGTTAGGGTTAGGGTTCGGGCTAGGGTTAGGGTTAGGGGACGGGGACGGTTTAGGGTTCAGGTGAGGGTACGGCAACGCTTTAGGGGGAGCGTGCGTGTGAGGGCGCGGCTTAGTGTTAGCGTACGGGTTAGGATTAGGGGACGGGTGAGGGTCAGGCTTCGGGGAAGGGTTAGGGTTAGGGTTCGGGCTAGGGTTAGGGTTAGGGGATGGGGACGGTTTAGAGTTCAGGTGAGGGTACGGCAACGCTTTAGGGGGAGCGTGCGTGTGAGGGCGCGGGTTAGTGTTAGCGTACGGGTTAGGATTAGGGGACGGGTGAGGTTCAGGCTTCGGGGAAGGGTTAGGGTTAGGGTTCGGGCTAGGGTTAGGGTTATGGGACGGGGACGGTTTAGGGTCCAGGTGAGGGTACGGCAACGCTTTAGGGGGAGCGTGCGTGTGAGGGCGCGGGTTAGTGTTAGCGTACGGGTTAGGATTAGGGGACGGGTGAGGGTCAGGCTTCGGGGAAGTGTTAGGGTTAGGGTTCGGGCTAGGGTTAGGGTTAGGGGACGGGGACGGTTTAGGGTCCAGGTGAGGGTACGGCAACGCTTTAGGGGGAGCGTGCGTGTGAGGGCGCGGGTTAGTGTTAGCGTACGGGTTAGGATTAGGGGACGGGTGAGGGTCAGGCTTCGGGGAAGTGTTAGGGTTAGGGTTCGGGCTAGGGTTAGGGGACGGGGACGGTTTAGGGTCCAGGTGAGGGTAGGTTAACGCTTCAGGGGGAGCGTGCGTGTGAGGACGCGGGTTAGTGTTAGCGTACGGTTTAGGATTAGGGGACGGGTGAGGGTCAGGCTTCGGGGAAGTGTTAGGGTTAGGGTTCGGGCTAGGGTTAGGGTTAGGGGACGGGGACGGTTTAGGGTCCAGGTGAGGGTACGGCAACGCTTTAGGGGGAGCGTGCGTGTGAGGGCGCGGGTTAGTGTTAGCGTACGGGTTAGGATTAGGGGACGGGTGAGGGTCAGGCTTCGGGGAAGGGTTAGGGTTAGGGTTCGGGCTAGGGTTAGGGTTAGGGGACGGGGACGGTTTAGGGTCCAGGTGAGGGTACGGCAACGCTTTAGGGGGACCGTGCGTGTGAGGGCGCGGGTTAGTGTTAGCGTACGGGTTAGGATTAGGGGACGGGTGAGGGTCAGGCTTCGGGGAAGGGTTAGGGTTAGGGTTTGGGCTAGGGTTATGGTTAGGGGACGGGGACGGTTTCGGGTCCAGGTGAGGGTACGGCAACGCTTTAGGGGGAGCGTGCGTGTGAGGGCGCGGGTTAGTGTTAGCGTACGGGTTAGGATTAGGGGACGGGTGAGGGTCAGGCTTCGGGGAAGGGTTAGGGTTAGGTTTCGGGCTAGGGTTAGGGTTAGGGGACGGGGACGGTTTAGGGTCCAGGTGAGGGTACGGCAACGCTTTAGGGGGAGCGTGCGTGTGAGGGCGCGGGTTAGTGTTAGCGTACGGGATAGGATTAGGGGACGGGTGAGGGTCAGGCTTCGGGGAAGGGTTAGGGTTAGGGTTCGGGCTAGGGTTAGGGTTAGGGGACGGGGACGGTTTAGGGTCCAGGTGAGGGTACGGCAACGCTTTAGGGGGAGCGTGCGTGTGAGGGCGCGGGTTAGTGTTAGCGTACGGGTTAGGATTAGGGGACGGGTGAGGTTCAGGCTTCGGGGAAGGGTTAGGGTTAGGGTTCGGGCTAGGGTTAGGGTTAGGGGACGGGGACGGTTTAGGGTCCAGGTGAGGGTACAGCAACGCTTTAGGGGGAACGTGCGTGTGAGTGCGCGGGTTAGTGTTAGCGTACGGGTTAGGTTTAGGGGACGGGTGAGGGTCAGGCTTCGGGGAAGGGTTAGGGTTAGGGTTCGGGCTAGGGTTAGGGTTAGGGGACGGGGACGGTTTAGGGTCCAGGTGAGGGTACGGCAACGCTTTAGGGGGAGCGTGTGTGTGAGGGCGCGGGTTAGTGTTAGCGTACGGGTTAGGATTAGGGGACGGGTGAGGTTCAGGCTTCGGGGAAGGGTTAGGGTTAGGGTTCGGGCTAGGGTTAGGGTTAGGGGACGGGGATGGTTTAGGGTCCAGGTGAGGGTACAGCAACGCTTTAGGGGGAACGTGCGTGTGAGGGCGCGGGTTAGTGTTAGCGTACGGGTTAGGATTAGGGGACGGGTGAGGTTCAGGCTTCGGGGAAGGGTTAGGGTTAGGGTTAGGGTTCGGGCTAGGGTTAGGGTTAGGGGACGGGGACGGTTTAGGGTCCAGGTGAGGGTACGGCAACGCTTTAGGGGGAGCGTGCGTGTGAGGGCACGGGTTAGTGTTAGCGTACGGTTTAGGATTAGGGGACGGGTGAGGGTCAGGCTTCGGGGAAGTGTTAGGGTTAGGGTTCGGGCTAGGGTTAGGGTTAGGGGACGGGGACGGTTTAGGGTCCCGGTGAGGGTACGGCAACGCTTTAGGGGGAGCGTGCGTGTGAGGGCGTGGGTTAGTGTTAGCGTACGGGTTAGGATTAGGGGATGGGTGAGGGTCAGGCTTCGGGGAAGGGTTAGGGTTAGGGTTCGGGCTAGGGTTAGGGTTAGGGGACGGGGACGGTTTAGGGTCCAGGTGAGGGTTGGCAACGCTTTAGGGGGAGCGTGCGTGTGAGGGCGCGTGTTAGTGTTAGCGTACGGGTTAGGATTAGGGGACGGGTGAGGGTCAGGCTTCGGGGAAGGGTTAGGGTTAGGGTTCGGGCTAGGGTTAGTGTTAGGGGACGGGGACGGTTCAGGGTCCAGGTGAAGGTACGGCAACGCTTTAGGGGGAGCGAGCCTGTGAGGGCGCGGGTTAGTGTTAGCGTACGGGTTAGGATTAGGGGACGGGTGAGGGTCAGGCTTCGGGGAAGGGTTAGGGTTAGGGTTCGGGCTAGGGTTAGGGTTAGGGAACGGGGACGGTTTAGGGTCCAGGTGAGGGTACGGCAACGCTTTAGGTGGAGTGTGCGTGTGAGGGCGCGGGTTAGTGTTAGCGTACGGGTTAGGATTAGGTGACGGGTGAGGGTCAGGCTTTGGGGAAGGGTTAGGGTTAGGGTTCGGGCTAGGGTTAGGGTTAGGGGACGGGGACGGTTTAGGGTCCAGGTGAGGGTACGGCAACGCTTTAGGGGGAGCGTGCGTGTGAGGGCGCGGGTTAGTGTTAGCGTACGGGTTAGGATTAGGGGACGGGTGAGGGTCAGGCTTCGGGGAAGGGTTAGGTTTAGGGTTAGGGCTAGGGTTAGGGTTAGGGGACGGGGACGGTTTCGGGTCCAGGTGAGGGTACGGCAAAGCTTTAGGGGGAGCGTGCAAGTGAGGGCGCGGGTTAGTGTTAGCGTACGGGTTAGGATTAGGGGACGGGTGAGGGTCAGGCTTCGAAAGGGTTAGGGTTAGGGTTCGGGCTAGGGTTAGGGTTAGGGGACGGGGACGGTTTAGAGTTCAGGTGAGGGTACGGCAACGCTTAAGGGGGAGCGTGCGTGTGAGGGCGCGGCTTAGTGTTAGCGTACGGGTTAGGATTAGGGGACGGGTGAGGGTCAGGCTTCGGGGAAGGGTTAGGGTTAGGGTTCGGGCTAGGGTTAGGGTTAGGGAATGGGGACGGTTTAGAGTCCAGGTGAGGGTACGGCAACGCTATAAGGGGAGCGTGCGTGTGAGGGCGCGGGTTAGTGTTAGCGTACGGGTTAGGATTAGGGGACGGGTGAGGTTCAGGCTTCGGGGAAGGGTTAGGGTTAGGGTTCGGGGAAGGGTTAGGGTTAGGGTTCGGGCTAGGGTTAGGGTTAGGGGACGGGGACGGTTTAGGGTCCAGGTGAGGGTACGGCAACGCTTTAGGGGGAGCGTGCGTGTGAGGGCGCGGGTTAGTGTTAGCGTACGGGTTAGGATTAGGGGACGGGTGAGGGTCAGGCTTCGGGGAAGGTTTAGGGTTAGGGTTCGGGCTAGGGTTAGGGTTAGGGGACGGGGACGGTTTCGGGTCCAGGAGAGTGTATGGCAACGCTTTAGGGGGAGCGTGCGTGTGAGGGCGCGGGTTAGTGTTAGCGTACGGGTTAGGATTAGGGGACGGGTGAGGGTCAGGCTTCGGGGAAGGGTTAGGGTTAGGGTTCGGGCTAGGGTTAGGGTTAGGGGACGGGGACGGTTTAGGGTCCAGGTGAGGGTACGGCAACGCTTTAGGGGGATCGTGCGTGTGAGGGCGCGGCTTAGTGTTAGCGTACGGGTTAGGATTAGGGGACGTGTGAGGGTCAGGCTTCGGGGAAGGGTTAGGGTTAGGGTTCGGGCTAGGGTTAGGGTTAGGGGACGGGGACGGTTTAGGGTCCAGGTGAGGGTACGGCAACGCTTTAGGGGGAGCGTGCGTGTGAGGGCGCGGGTTAGTGTTAGCGTACGGGTTAGGATTAGGGGACGGGTGAGGTTCAGGCTTCGGGGAAGGGTTAGGGTTAGGGTTCGGGCTAGGGTTAGGGTTAGGGGACGGGGACGGTTTAGGGTCAAGGTGAGGGTACGGCAACGCTTTAGGGGGAGCGTGCGTGTGAGGGCGCGGGTTAGTGTTAGCATACGGGTTAGGATTAGGGGACGGGTGAGGGTCAGGCTTCGGGGAGGGTTAGGGTGAGGGTTCGGGCTAGGGTTAGGGTTAGGGGACGGGGACGGTTTAGGGTCCAGGTGAGGGTACGGCAACGCTTTAGGGGGAGCGTGCGTGTGAGGGCGCGGGTTATTGTTAGCGTACGGGTTAGGATTAGGGGACGGGTGAGGGTCAGGCTTCGGGGAAGGGTTAGGGTTAGGGTTCGGGCTAGGGTTAGGGTTAGGGGACGGGGACGGTTTAGGGTCCAGGTGAGGGTACGACAACGCTTTAGGGGGAGCGTTCGTGTGAGGGCGCGGGTTAGTGTTAGCGTACGGGTTAGGATTAGGGGACGGGTGAGGGTCAGGCTTCGGGGAAGGGTTAGGGTTAGGGTTCGGGCTAGGGTTAGGGTTAGGGGACGGGGACGGTTTAGGGTCCAGGTGAGGGTACGGCAACGCTTTAGGGGGAACCTGCGTGTGAGGGCGCGGGTTAGTGTTAGCGTACGGGTTAGGATTAGGGGACGGGTGAGGTTCAGGCTTCGGGGAAGGCTTAGGGTTAGGGTTCGGGCTAGGGTTAGGGTTAGGGGACGGGGACGGTTTAGGGTCCAGGTGAGGGTACGGCAACGCTTTAGGGGGAGCGTGCGTGTGAGGGCGTGGGTTAGTGTTAGCGTACGGGTTAGGATTAGGGGACGGGTGAGGGTCAGGCTTCGGGGAAGGGTTAGGGTTAGGGTTTGGGCTAGGGTTAGGGTTAGGGGACGGGGACGGTTTAGGGTCCAGTTGAGGGTACGGCAACGCTTTGGGGGAGCGTGCGTGTGAGGGCGCGGGTTAGTGTTAGCGTACGGGTTAGGATTAGGGGACGGGTGAGGGTCAGGCTTCGGGGAAGGGTTAGGGTTAGGGTTCGGGCTAGGGTTAGGGTTAGGGGACGGGGACGGTTTAGGGTCCAGGTGAGGGTACGGCAACGCTTTAGGGGGAGCGTGCGTGTGAGGGCGCGGGTTAGTGTTAGCGTACGGGTTAGGATTAGGGGACGGGTGAGGGTCAGGCTTCGGGGAAGGGTTAGGGTTAGGGTTCCGGCTAGGGTTAGGGTTAGGGGACGGGGACGGTTTAGGGTCCAGGTGAGGGTACGGCAACGCTTTAGGGGGAGCGTGCGTGTGAGGGCGCGGGTTAGTGTTAGCGTACGGGTTAGGATTAGGGGACGGGTGAGGGTCAGGCTTCGGGGAAGGGTTATGGTTAAGGTTCGGGCTAGGGTTAGGGTTAGGGGACGGGGACGGTTTAGGGTCCAGGTGAGGGTACGGCAACGCTTTAGGGGGAGCGTGCGTGTGAGGGCGCGGGTTAGTGTTAGCGTACGGCTTAGGATTAGGGAATGGGTGAGGGTCAGGCTTCGGGGAAGGGTTAGGGTTAGGGTTTGGTCTAGGGTTAGGGTTAGGGGACGGGGAAGGTTTAGGGTCCAGGTGAGGGTACGGCAACGCTTTACGGGGAGCGTGCGTGTGAGGGCGCGGGTTAGTGTTAGCGTACGGGTTAGGATTAGGGGATGGGTGAGGGTCAGGCTTCGGGGAAGGGTTAGGGTTAGGGTTCGGGCTAGGGTTAGGGTTAGGGGACGGGGACGGTTTAGGGTCCAGGTGAGGGTACGGCAACGCTTTAGGGGGAGCGTGCGTGTGAGGGCGCGGGTTAGTGTTAGCGTACGGGTTAGGATTAGGGGACGGGTGAGGGTCAGGCTTCGGGGAAGGGTTAGGGTTAGGGTTCGGGCTAGGGTTAGGGTTAGGGGACGGGGACGGTTTAGGGTCCAGGTGAGGGTACGGCAACGCTTTAGGGGGAGCGTTCGTGTGAGGGCGCGGGTTAGTGTTAGCGTACGGGTTAGGATTAGGGGACGGGTGAGGGTCAGGCTTCGGGGAAGGGTTAGGGTTAGGGTTCGGGCTAGGGTTAGGGTTAGGGGACGGGGACGGTTTAGGGTCCAGGTGAGGGTACGGCAACGCTTTAGGGGGAACCTGCGTGTGAGGGCGCGGGTTAGTGTTAGCGTACGGGTTAGGATTAGGGGACGGGTGAGGTTCAGGCTTCGGGGAAGGCTTAGGGTTAGGGTTCGGGCTAGGGTTAGGGTTAGGGGACGGGGACGGTTTAGGGTCCAGGTGAGGGTACGGCAACGCTTTAGGGGGAGCGTGCGTGTGAGGGCGCGGGTTAGTGTTAGCGTACGGGTTAGGATTAGGGGACGGGTGAGGGTCAGGCTTCGGGGAAGGGTTAGGGTTAGGGTTTGGGCTAGGGTTAGGGTTAGGGGACGGGGACGGTTTAGGGTCCAGTTGAGGGTACGGCAACGCTTTGGGGGAGCGTGCGTGTGAGGGCGCGGGTTAGTGTTAGCGTACGGGTTAGGATTAGGGGACGGGTGAGGGTCAGGCTTCGGGGAAGGGTTAGGGTTAGGGTTCGGGCTAGGGTTAGGGTTAGGGGACGGGGACGGTTTAGGGTCCAGGTGAGGGTACGGCAACGCTTTAGGGGGAGCGTGCGTGTGAGGGCGCGGGTTAGTGTTAGCGTACGGGTTAGGATTAGGGGACGGGTGAGGGTCAGGCTTCGGGGAAGGGTTAGGGTTAGGGTTCCGGCTAGGGTTAGGGTTAGGGGACGGGGACGGTTTAGGGTCCAGGTGAGGGTACGGCAACGCTTTAGGGGGAGCGTGCGTGTGAGGGCGCGGGTTAGTGTTAGCGTACGGGTTAGGATTAGGGGACGGGTGAGGGTCAGGCTTCGGGGAAGGGTTATGGTTAGGGTTCGGGCTAGGGTTAGGGTTAGGGGACGGGGACGGTTTAGGGTCCAGGTGAGGGTACGGCAACGCTTTAGGGGGAGCGTGCGTGTGAGGGCGCGGGTTAGTGTTAGCGTACGGCTTAGGATTAGGGAATGGGTGAGGGTCAGGCTTCGGGGAAGGGTTAGGGTTAGGGTTTGGTCTAGGGTTAGGGTTAGGGGACGGGGAAGGTTTAGGGTCCAGGTGAGGGTACGGCAACGCTTTAGGGGGAGCGTGCGTGTGAGGGCGCGGGTTAGTGTTAGCGTACGGGTTAGGATTAGGGGATGGGTGAGGGTCAGGCTTCGGGGAAGGGTTAGGGTTAGGGTTCGGGCTAGGGTTAGGGTTAGGGGACGGGGACGGTTTAGGGTCCAGGTGAGGGTACGGCAACGCTTTAGAGGGAGCGTGCGTGTGAGGGCGCGGGTTAGTGTTAGCGTACGGGTTAGGATTAGGGGACGGGTGAGGGTCAGGCTTCGGGGAAGGGTTAGGGTTAGGGTTCGGGCTAGGGTTAAGGTTAGGGGACGGGGACGGTTTAGGGTCCAGGTGAGGGTACGGCAACGCTTTAGGGGGAGCGTGCGTGTGAGGGCGCGGGTTAGTGTTAGCGTACGGGTTAGGATTAGGGGACGGGTGAGGGTCAGGCTTCGGGGAAGGGTTAGGGTTAGGGTTCGGGCTAGGGTAAGGGTTAAGGGACGGGGACGGTTTCGGGTCCAGGTGAGGGTACGGAAACGCTTTAGGGGGAGCGTGCGTGTGAGGGCGCGGGTTAGTGTTAGCGTACGGGTTAGGATTAGGGTACGGGTGAGGGTCAGGTTTTGGGGAAGGGTTAGGGTTAGGGTTCGGGCTAGGGTTAGGTTTAGGGGACGGGGACGGTTTAGGGTCCAGGTGAGGGTACGGCAATGCTTTAGGGGGAGCGTGCGTGTCAGGGCGTGGATTAGTGTTAGCGTACGGGTTAGGATTAGGGGACGGGTGAGGGTCAGGCTTCGGGGAAGGGTTAGGGTTAGTGTTCGGGCTAGGGTTAGGGTTAGGGGACGGGGAAGGTTTAGGGTCCAGGTGAGGGTACGGCAACGCTTTAGGGGGAGCGTGCGTGTGAGGGCGCGGGTTAGTGTTAGCGTACGGGTTAGGATTAGGGGACGGGTGAGGGTCAGGCTTCGGGGAAGGGTTAGGGTTAGGGTTCGGGCTAGGGTTAGGGTTAGGGGACGGGGACGGTTTAGGGTCCAGGTGAGGGTACGGCAACGCTTTAGGGGGAGCATGCATGTGAGGGCGCGGGTTAGTGTTAGCGTACGGGTTAGGATTAGGGGACGGGTGAGGGTCATGCTTCAGGGAAGGGTTAGGCTTAGGGTTCGGGCTAGGGTTAGGGTTAGGGGACGGGGACGGTTTCGGGTCCAGGTGAGGGTACGGCAACGCTTTAGGGGGAGCGTGCGTGTGAGGGCACGCGTTAGTGTTAGCGTACGGGTTAGGATTAGGGGACGGGTGAGGGTCAGGCTTCGGGGAAGGGTTAGGGTTAGGGTTCGGGCTAGGGTTAGGGTTAGGGTACGGGGACGGTTTAGGGTCCAGGAGAGGGTACGGCACCGCTTTAGGGGGAGCGTGCGTGTGAGGGCGCGCGTTAGTGTTAGCGTACGGCTTAGGATTAGGGGACGGGTGAGGGTCAGGCTTCGGGGAAGGGTTAGGGTTAGGGTTCGGGCTAGGGTTAGGGTTAGGGGACGGGGACGGTTTAGGGTCCAAGTAAGGGTACGGCAACGCTTTAGGGGGAGCGTGCGTGTGAGGGCGCGCGTTAGTGTTAGCGTGCGGCTTAGGATTAGGGGACGGGTGAGGGTCAGGCTTCGGGGAAGGGTTAGGGTTAGGGTTCGGGCTAGGGTTAGGGTTAGGGGATGGGGACGGTTTAGGGTCCAGGTGAGGGTACGGCAACGCTTTAGGGGGAGCGTGCGTGTGAGGGCGTGGGTTAGTGTTAGCGTACGGCTTAGGATTAGGGGACCGGTGAGGGTCAGGCTTCGGGGAAGGGTTAGGGTTAGGGTTTGGGCTAGGATTAGGGTTAGGGGACGGGGACGGTTTAGGGTCCAGGTGAGGGTACGGCAACGCTTTAGGGGGAGCGTGCGTGTGAGGGTGCGGGTTAGTGTTAGCGTACGGGTTAGGATTAGGGGACGGGTGAGGGTCAGGCTTCGGGGAAGGGTTAGGGTTAGGGTTTGGGCTAGGGTTAGGGTTAGGGGATGGGGACGGTTTAGGGTCCAGGTGAGGGTACGGCAACGCTTTAGGGGGAGCGTGCGTGTGAGGGCGCGTGTTATTGTTAGCGTACGGGTTAGGATTAGGGGATGGGTGAGGGTCAGGCTTCGGGGAAGGGTTAGGGTTAGGGTTCGGGCTAGGGTCAGGGTTAGGGGACGGGGACGGTTTAGGGTCCAGGTGAGGGTACGGCAACGCTTTAGGGGGAGCGTGCGTGTGAGGGCGCGGGTTAGTGTTAGCGTACGGGTTAGGATTAGGGGACGGGTGAGGGTCAGGCTTCGGAGAAGGTTTAGGGTTAGGGTTCGGGCTAGGGTAAGGGTTAAGGGACGGGGACGGTTTAGGGTCCAGGTGAGGGTACGGCAACGCTTTAGGGGGAGCGTGCGTGTTAGGACGAGGGTTAGAGTTAGCGTACGGGTTAGGATTAGGGGACGGGTGAGGGTCAGGCATCGGGAAAGGGTTAGGGTTAGGGTTCGGGCTAGGGTTAGGGTTAGGGGACGGGGACGGTTTAGGGTCCAGGTGAGGGTACGGCAACGCTTTAGGGGGAGCGTACGTGTGAGGGCGCGGGTTAGTGTTAGCGTACGGGTTAGGATTAGGGGACGGGTGAGGGTCAGGCTTCTCGGAAGGGTTAGGGTTAGGGTTCGGGCTAGGGTTAGGGTTAGGGGACGGGGACGGTTTAGGGTCCAGGTGAGGGTACGGCAACGCTTTAGGGGGAGCGTGCATGTGAGGGCGCGGGTTAGTGTTAGCGTACGGGTTAGGATTAGGGGACGGGTGAGGGTCAGGCTTCGGGGAAGGGTTAGGTTTAGGGTTCGGCCTAGGGTTAGGGTTAGGGGACGGGGACGGTTTAGGGTCCAGGTGAGGGTACGGCAACGCTTTAGGGGGAGCGTGCGTGTGAGGGCGCGGGTTAGTGTTAGCGTACGGGTTAGGATTAGGGGACGGGTGAGGGTCAGGCTTCGGGGAAGGGTTAGGGTTAGGGTTCGGGCTAGGGATAGGGTTAGGGGACGGGGACGGTTTAGGGTTCAGGTGAGGGTACTGCAACGCTTTAGGGGGAGCGTGCGTGTGAGGGCGCGGGTTAGTGTTAGCGTACGGCTTAGGATTAGGGGACGGGTGAGGGTCAGGCTTCGCGGAAGGGTTAGGGTTAGGGTTCGGGCTAGGGTTAGGGTTAGGGGACGGGGACGGTTTAGGGTCCAGGTGAGGGTACGGCAACGCTTTAGGGGGAGCGTGCGTGTGAGGGCACGCGTTAGTGTTAGCGTACGGGTTAGAATTAGGGGACGGGTGAGGGTCAGGCTTCGGGGAAGGGTTAGGGTTAGGGTTCGGGCTAGGGTTAGGGTTAGGGTACGGGGACGGTTTAGGGTCCAGGAGAGGGTACGGCAACGCTTTAGGGGGAGCGTGCGTGTGAGGGCGCGCGTTAGTGTTAGCGTACGGCTTAGGATTAGGGGACGGGTGAGGGTCAGGCTTCGGGGAAGGGTTAGGGTTAGGGTTCGGGCTAGGGTTAGGGTTAGGGGACGGGGACGGTTTAGGTTCCAAGTGAGGGTACGGCAACGCTTTAGGGGGAGCGTGCGTGTGAGGGCGCGCGTTAGTGTTAGCGTGCGGCTTAGGATTAGGGGACGGGTGAGGGTCAGGCTTTGGGGAAGGGTTAGGGTTAGGGTTCGGGCTAGGGTTAGGGTTAGGGGACGGGGACGGTTTAGGGTCCAGGTGAGGGTACGGCAACGCTTTAGGGGGAGCGTGCGTGTGAGGGCGCGGGTTAGTGTTAGCGTACGGCTTAGGATTAGGGGACGGGTGAGGGTCAGGCTTCGGGGAAGGGTTAGGGTTAGGGTTCGGGCTAGGGTTAGGGTTAGGGGACGGGGACGGTTTAGGGTCCAGGTGAGGGTACGGCAATGCTTTAGGGGGAGCGTGCGTGTGAGGGCGCGGGTTAGTGTTAGCGTACGGGTTAGGATTAGGGGACGGGTGAGGGTCAGGCTTCGGGGAAGGGTTAGGGTTAGGGTTCGGGCTAGGGTTAGGGTTAGGGGACGGGGACGGTTTAGGGTCCAGGTGAGGGTACGGCAACGCTTTAGGGGGAGCGTGCGTGTGAGGGCGCGGGTTAGTGTTAGCGTACGGGTTAGGATTAGGGGATGGGTGAGGGTCAGGCTTCGGGGAAGGGTTAGGGTTAGGGTTCGGGCTAGGGTTAGGGTTAGGGGACGGGGACGGTTTCGGGTCCAGGTGAGGGTACGGCAACGCTTCAGGGGGAGCGTGCGTGTGAGGGCACGCGTTAGTGTTAGCGTACGGGTTAGGATTAGGGGACGGGTGAGGGTCAGGCTTCGGGGAAGGGTTAGGGTTAGGGTTCGGGCTATGGTTAGGGTTAGGGTACGGGGACCGTTTAGGGTCCAGGAGAGGGTACGGCAACGCTTTAGGGGGAGCGTGCGTGTGAGGGCGCGCGTTAGTGTTACCGTACGGCTTAGGATTAGGGGACGGGTGAGGGTCAGGCTTCGGGGAAGGGTTAGGGTTAGGGTTCGGGCTAGGGTTAGGGTTAGGGGACGGGGACGGTTTAGGGTCCAAGTGAGGGTACGGCAACGCTTTAGGGGGAGCGTGCGTGTGAGGGCGCGCGTTAGTGTTAGCGTGCGGCTTAGGATTAGGGGACGGGTGAGGGTCAGGCTTCGGGGAAGGGTTAGGGTTAGGGTTCGGGCTAGGGTTAGGGTTAGGGGACGGGGACAGTTTAGGGTCCAGGTGAAGGTACGGCAACGCTTTAGGTGGAGCGTGCATGTGAGGGCGCGGGTTAGTGTGAGCGTACGGCTTAGGATTAGGGGACGGGTGAGGGTCAGGCTTCGGGGAAGGGTTAGGGTTAGGGTTTGGGCTACGGTTAGGGTTAGGGGACGGGGACGGTTTAGGGTCCAGGTGAGGGTACGGCAACGCTTTAGGGGGAGCGTGCGTGTGAGGGCGCGGGTTAGTGTTAGCGTACGGGTTAGGATTAGGGGACGGGTGAGGGTCAGGCTTCGGGGAAGGGTTAGGGTTAGGGTTCGGGCTAGGGTTAGGGTTAGGGGACGGGGACGGTTTAGGGTCCAGGTGAGGGTACGGCAACGCTTTAGGGGGAGCGTGTGTGTGAGGGCGCGGGTTAGTGTTAGCGTACGGTTAGGATTAGGGGACGGGTGAGGGTCAGGCTTCGGGGAAGGGTTAGGGTTAGGGTTCGGGCTAGGGTTAGGGTTAGGGGACGGGGACGGTTTCGGGTCCAGGTGAGGGTACGGCAACGTTTTAGGGGGAGCGTGCGTGTGTGGGCGCGGGTTAATGATAGCGTGCGGCTTAGGATTAGGGGACGGGTGAGGGTCAGGCTTCGGGAAGGGTTAGGGTTAGGGTTCGGGCTAGGGTTAGGGTTAGGGGACGGGGACGGTTTAGGGTCCAGGTGAGGGTACGGCAACGCTTTAGGGGGAGCGTGCGTGTGAGGGCGCGGGTTAGTGTTAGCGTACGGCTTAGGATTAGGGGACGGGTGAGGGTCAGGCTTCGGGGAAGGGTTAGGGTTAGGGTTCGGGCTAGGGTTAGGGTTAGGGGACGGGGACGGTTTCGGGTCCAGGTGAGGGTACGGCAACGCTTCAGGGGGAGCGTGCGTGTGAGGGCACGCGTTAGTGTTAGCGTACGGGTTAGGATTAGGGGACGGGTGAGGGTCAGGCTTCGGGGAAGGGTTAGGGTTAGGGTTCGGGCTAGGGTTAGGGTTAGGGTACGGGGACGGTTTAGGGTCCAGGAGAGGGTACGGCAACGCTTTAGGGGGAGCGTGCGTGTGAGGGCGCGCGTTAGTGTTATCGTACGGCTTAGGATTAGGGGACGGGTGAGGGTCAGGCTTCGGGGAAGGGTTAGGGTTAGGGTTCGGGCTAGGGTTAGGGTTAGGGGACGGGGACGGTTTAGGGTCCAGGAGAGGGTACGGCAACGCTTTAGGGGGAGCGTGCGTGTGAGGGCGCGCGTTAGTGTTATCGTACGGCTTAGGATTAGGGGACGGGTGAGGGTCAGGCTTCGGGGAAGGGTTAGGGTTAGGGTTCGGGCTAGGGTTAGGGTTAGGGGACGGGGACGGTTTAGGGTCCAAGTGAGGGTACGGCAACGCTTTAGGGGGAGCGTGCGTGTGAGGGCGCGCGTTAGTGTTAGCGTGCGGCTTAGGATTAGGGGACGGGTGAGGGTCAGGCTTCGGGAAGGGTTAGGGTTAGGGTTCGGGCTAGGGTTAGGGTTAGGGGACGGGGACGGTTTCGGGTCCAGGTGAGGGTACGGCAACGCTTCAGGGGGAGCGTGCGTGTGAGGGCACGCGTTAGTGTTAGCGTACGGGTTAGGATTAGGGGACGGGTGAGGGTCAGGCTTCGGGGAAGGGTTAGGGTTAGGGTTCGGGCTAGGGTTAGGGTTAGGGTACGGGGACGGTTTAGGGTCCAGGAGAGGGTACGGCAACGCTTTAGGGGGAGCGTGCGTGTGAGGGCGCGCGTTAGTGTTATCGTACGGCTTAGGATTAGGGGACGGGTGAGGGTCAGGCTTCGGGGAAGGGTTAGGGTTAGGGTTCGGGCTAGGGTTAGGGTTAGGGTACGGGGACGGTTTAGGGTCCAGGAGAGGGTACGGCAACGCTTTAGGGGGAGCGTGCGTGTGAGGGCGCGCGTTAGTGTTATCGTACGGCTTAGGATTAGGGGACGGGTGAGGGTCAGGCTTCGGGGAAGGGTTAGGGTTAGGGTTCGGGCTAGGGTTAGGGTTAGGGGACGGGGACGGTTTAGGGTCCAAGTGAGGGTACGGCAACGCTTTAGGGGGAGCGTGCGTGTGAGGGCGCGCGTTAGTGTTAGCGTGCGGCTTAGGATTAGGGGACGGGTGAGGGTCAGGCTTCGGGAAGGGTTAGGGTTAGGGTTCGGGCTAGGGTTAGGGTTAGGGGACGGGGACGGTTTAGGGTCCAGGTGAGGGTACGGCAACGCTTTAGGGGGAGCGTGCGTGTGAGGGCGCGGGTTAGTGTTAGCGTACGGCTTAGGATTAGGGGACGGGTGAGGGTCAGGCTTCGGGGAAGGGTTAGGGTTAGGGTTCGGGCTAGGGTTAGGGTTAGGGGACGGGGACGGTTTCGGGTCCAGGTGAGGGTACGGCAACGCTTCAGGGGGAGCGTGCGTGTGAGGGCACGCGTTAGTGTTAGCGTACGGGTTAGGATTAGGGGACGGGTGAGGGTCAGGCTTCGGGGAAGGGTTAGGGTTAGGGTTCGGGCTAGGGTTAGGGTTAGGGTACGGGGACGGTTTAGGGTCCAGGAGAGGGTACGGCAACGCTTTAGGGGGAGCGTGCGTGTGAGGGTGCGCGTTAGTGTTAGCGTACGGCTTAGGATTAGGGGACGGGTGAGGGTCAGGCTTCGGGGAAGGGTTAGGGTTAGGGTTCGGGCTAGGGTTAGGGTTAGGGGACGGGGACGGTTTAGGGTCCAAGTGAGGGTACGGCAACGCTTTAGGGGGAGCGTGCGTGTGAGGGCGCGCGTTAGTGTTAGCGTGCGGCTTAGGATTAGGGGACGGGTGAGGGTCAGGCTTCGGGAAGGGTTAGGGTTAGGGTTCGGGCTAGGGTTAGGGTTAGGGGACGGGGACGGTTTAGGGTCCAGGTGAGGGTACGGCAACGCTTTAGGGGGAGCGTGCGTGTGAGGGCGCGGGTTAGTGTTAGCGTACGGCTTAGGATTAGGGGACGGGTGAGGGTCAGGCTTCGGGGAAGGGTTAGGGTTAGGGTTCGGGCTAGGGTTAGGGTTAGGGGACGGGGACGGTTTCGGGTCCAGGTGAGGGTACGGCAACGCTTCAGGGGGAGCGTGCGTGTGAGGGCACGCGTTAGTGTTAGCGTACGGGTTAGGATTAGGGGACGGGTGAGGGTCAGGCTTCGGGGAAGGGTTAGGGTTAGGGTTCGGGCTAGGGTTAGGGTTAGGGTACGGGGACGGTTTAGGGTCCAGGAGAGGGTACGGCAACGCTTTAGGGGGAGCGTGCGTGTGAGGGCGCGCGTTAGTGTTATCGTACGGCTTAGGATTAGGGGACGGGTGAGGGTCAGGCTTCGGGGAAGGGTTAGGGTTAGGGTTCGGGCTAGGGTTAGGGTTAGGGGACGGGGACGGTTTAGGGTCCAAGTGAGGGTACGGCAACGCTTTAGGGGGAGCGTGCGTGTGAGGGCGCGCGTTAGTGTTTGCGTGCGGCTTAGGATTAGGGGACGGGTGAGGGTCAGGCTTCGGGGAAGGGTTAGGGTTAGGGTTCGGGCTAGGGTTAGGGTTAGGGGACGGGGACGGTTTAGGGTCCAGGTGAGGGTACGGCAACGCTTTAGGTGGAGCGTGTATGTGAGGGCGCGGGTTAGTGTGAGCGTACGGCTTAGGATTAGGGGACGGGTGAGGGTCAGGCTTCGGGGAAGGGTTAGGGTTAGGGTTTGGGCTACGGTTAGGGTTAGGGGACGGGGACGGTTTAGGGTCCAGGTGAGGGTACGGCAACGCTTTAGGGGGAGCGTGCGTGTGAGGGCGCGGGTTAGTGTTAGCGTACGGGTTAGGATTAGGGGACGGGTGAGGGTCAGGCTTCGGGGAAGGGTTAGGGTTAGGGTTCGGGCTAGGGTTAGGGTTAGGGGACGGGGACGGTTTAGGGTCCAGGTGAGGGTACGGCAACGCTTTAGGGGGAGCGTGTGTGTGAGGGCGCGGGTTAGTGTTAGCGTACGGTTAGGATTAGGGGACGGGTGAGGGTCAGGCTTCGGGGAAGGGTTAGGGTTAGGGTTCGGGCTAGGGTTAGGGTTAGGGGACGGGGACGGTTTCGGGTCCAGGTGAGGGTACGGCAACGTTTTAGGGGGAGCGTGCGTGTGAGGGCGCGGGTTAATGATAGCGTACGGGTTAGGATTAGGGGACGGGTGAGGGTCAGGCTTCGGGGAAGGGTTAGGGTTAGGGTTCGGGCTAGGGTTAGGGTTAGGGGACGGGGACGGTTTAGGGTCCAGGTGAGGGTACGGCAACGCTTTAGGGGGAGCGTGCGTGTGAGGGCGCGCGTTAGTGTTAGCGTGCGGCTTAGGATTAGGGGACGGGTGAGGGTCAGGCTTCGGGGAAGGGTTAGGGTTAGGGTTCGGGCTAGGGTTAGGGTTAGGGGACGGGGACGGTTTAGGGTCCAGGTGAGGGTACGGCAACGCTTTAGGGGGAGCGTGCGTGTGAGGGCGCGGGTTAGTGTTAGCGTACGGGTTAGGATTAGGGGACGGGTGAGGGTCAGGCTTCGGGGAAGGGTTAGGGTTAGGGTTCGGGCTAGGGTTAGGGTTAGGGGACGGGGACGGTTTAGGGTCCAGGTGAGGGTACGGCAACGCTTTAGGGGGAGCGTGCGTGTGAGGGCGCGGGTTAGTGTTAGCGTACGGGTTAGGATTAGGGGACGGGTGAGGGTCAGGCTTCGGGGAAGGGTTAGGGTTAGGGTTCGGGCTAGGGTTAGGGTTAGGGGACGGGGACGGTTTCGGGTCCAGGTGAGGGTACGGCAACGCTTTAGGGGGAGCGTACGTGTGAGGGCACGCGTTAGTGTTAGCGTACGGGTTAGGATTAGGGGACGGGTGAGGGTCAGGCTTCGGGGAAGGGTTAGGGTTAGGGTTCGGGCTAGGGTTAGGGTTAGGGTACGGGGACGGTTTAGGGTCCAGGAGAGGGTACGGCAACGCTTTAGGGGGAGCGTGCGTGTGAGGGCGCGCGTTAGTGTTATCGTACGGCTTAGGATTAGGGGACGGGTGAGGGTCAGGCTTCGGGGAAGGGTTAGGGTTAGGGTTCGGGCTAGGGTTAGGGTTAGGGGACGGGGACGGTTTAGGGTCCAAGTGAGGGTACGGCAACGCTTTAGGGGGAGCGTGCGTGTGAGGGCGCGCGTTAGTGTTAGCGTGCGGCTTAGGATTAGGGGACGGGTGAGGGTCAGGCTTCGGGGAAGGGTTAGGTTTAGGGTTCGGGCTAGGGTTAGGGTTAGGGGACGGGGACGGTTTAGGGTCCAGGTGAGGGTACGGCAACGCTTTAGGGGGAGCGTGCATGTGAGGGCGCGGGTTAGTGTGAGCGTACGGCTTAGGATTAGGGGACGGGTGAGGGTCAGGCTTCGGGGAAGGGTTAGGGTTAGGGTTTGGGCTACGGTTAGGGTTAGGGGACGGGGACGGTTTAGGGTCCAGGTGAGGGTACGGCAACGCTTTAGGGGGAGCGTGCGTGTGAGGGCGCGGGTTAGTGTTAGCGTACGGGTTAGGATTAGGGGACGGGTGAGGGTCAGGCTTCGGGGAAGGGTTAGGGTTAGGGTTCGGGCTAGGGTTAGGGTTAGGGGACGGGGACGGTTTAGGGTCCAGGTGAGGGTACGGCAACGCTTTAGGGGGAGCGTGTGTGTGAGGGCGCGGGTTAGTGTTAGCGTAGGGTTAGGATTAGGGGACGGGTGAGGGTCAGGCTTCGGGGAAGGGTTAGGGTTAGGGTTCGGGCTAGGGTTAGGGTTAGGGGACGGGGACGGTTTCGGGTCCAGGTGAGGGTACGGCAACGTTTTAGGGGGAGCGTGCGTGTGAGGGCGCGGGTTAATGATAGCGTACGGGTTAGGATTAGGGGACGGGTGAGGGTCAGGCTTCGGGGAAGGGTTAGGGTTAGGGTTCGGGCTAGGGTTAGGGTTAGGGGACGGGGACGGTTTAGGGTCCAGGTGAGGGTACGGCAACGCTTTAGGGGGAGCGTGCGTGTGAGGGCGCGGGTTAGTGTCAGCGTACGGGTTAGGATTAGGGGACGGGTGAGGGTCAGGCTTCTGGGAAGTGTTAGGGTTAGGGTTCGGGCTAGGGTTAGGGTTAGGGGACGGGGACGGTTTGGGTCCAGGTGAGGGTACGGCAACGTTTTAGGGGGAGCGTGCGTGTGAGGGCGCGGGTTAGTGTTAGCGTACGGGTTAGGATTAGGGGACGGGTGAGGGTCAGGCTTCGGGGAAGGGTTAGGGTTAGGGTTCGGGCTAGGGTTAGGGTTAGGGTACGGGAACGGTTTAGGGTCCAGGTGAGGGTACGGCAACGCTTTAGGGGGACCGTGCGTGTGAGGGCGCGGGTTAGTGTTAGCGTACGGGTTAGGATTAGGGGACGGGTGAGGGTCAGGCTTCGGGAAAGGGTTAGGGTTAGGGTTCGGGCTAGGGTTAGGGTTAGGGGACGGGGACGGTTTAGGGTCCAGGTGAGGGTACGGCAACGCTTTAGGGGGAGCGTGTGTGTGAGGGCGCGGGTTAGTGTTAGCGTACGGTTAGGATTAGGGGATGGGTGAGGGTCAGGCTTCGGGGAAGGGTTAGGGTTAGGGTTCGGGCTAGGGTTAGGGTTAGGGGACGGGGACGGTTTCGGGTCCAGGTGAGGGTACGGCAACGTTTTAGGGGGAGCGTGCGTGTGAGGGCGCGGGTTAATGATAGCGTACGGGTTAGGTTTAGGGGACGGGTGAGGGTCAGGCTTCGGGGAAGGGTTAGGGTTAGGGTTCGGGCTAGGGTTAGGGTTAGGGGACGGGGACGGTTTAGGGTCCAGGTGAGGGTACGGCAACGCTTTAGGGGGAGCGTGCGTGTGAGGGCGCGGGTTAGTTTTAGCGTACGGGTTAGGATTAGGGGACGGGTGAGGGTCAGGCTTCTGGGAAGTGTTAGGGTTAGGGTTCGGGCTAGGGTTAGGGTTAGGGGACGGGGACGGTTTAGGGTCCAGGTGAGGGTACGGCAACGATTTAGGGGGAGCGTGCGTGTGAGGGCGCGGGTTAGTGTTAGCGTACGGGTTAGGATTAGGGGACGGGTGAGGGTCAGGCTTCGGGGAAGGGTTAGGGTTAGGGTTCGGGCTAGGGTTAGGGTTAGGGGACGGGGACGGTTTAGGGTCCAGGTGAGGGTACGGCAACGCTTTAGGGGGAGTGTGCGTGTGAGGGCGCGGGTTAGTGTTAGCGTACGGGTTAGGATTAGGGGACGTGTGAGGGTCAGGTTTTGGGGAAGGCTTAGGGTTAGGGTTCGGGCTAGGGTTAGGGTTAGGGGACGGGGACGGTTTAGGGTCCAGGTGAGGGTACGGCAACGCTTTAGGGGGAGCGTGCGTGTGAGGGCGCGGGTTAGTGTTAGCGTACGGGTTAGGATTAGGGGACGGGTGAGGGTCAGGCTTCGGGGAAGGGTTAGGGTTAGGGTTCGGGCTAGGGTTAGGGTTAGGGGACGGGGACGGTTTCGGGTCCAGGTGAGGGTACGGCAACGCTTTAGGGGGAGCGTGCGTGTGAGGGCGCGGCTTAGTGTTAGCGTACGGGTTAGGATTAGGGGACGGGTGAGGGTCAGGCTTCGGGGAAGTGTTAGGGTTAGGGTTCGGGCTAGGGTTAGGGTTAGGGGACGGGGACGGTTTAGGGTTCAGGTGAGGGTACGGCAACGCTTTAGGGGGAGCGTGCGTGTGAGGGCGCGGCTTAGTGTTAGCGTACGGGTTAGGATTAGGGGACGGGTGAGGGTCAGGCTTCGGGGAAGGGTTAGGGTTAGGGTTCGGGCTAGGGTTAGGGTTAGGGGACGGGGACGGTTTAGGGTCCAGGTGAGGGTACGGCAACGCTTTAGGGGGAGCGTGCGTGTGAGGGCGCGGGTTAGTGTTAGCGTACGGGTTAGGATTAGGGGACGGGTGAGGGTCAGGCTTCGGGGAAGGGTTAGGGTTAGGGTTCGGGCTAGGGTTAGGGTTAGGGGACGGGGACGGTTTAGGGTCCAGGTGAGGGTACGGCAACGCTTTAGGGGGAGCGTGCGTGTGAGGGCGCGGGTTAGTGTTAGCGTACGGGTTAGGATTAGGGGATGGGTGAGGGTCAGACTTCGGGGAAGTGTTAGGGTTAGGGTTCGGGCTAGGGTTAGGGTTAGGGGACGGGGACGGTTTAGGGTCCAGGTGAGGGTACGGCAACGCTTTAGGGGGAGCGTGCGTGTGAGGGCGCGGGTTAGTGTTAGCGTACGGTTTAGGATTAGGGGACGGGTGAGGGTCAGGCTTCGGGGAAGTGTTAGGGTTAGGGTTCGGGCTAGGGTTAGGGTTAGGGGACGGGGACGGTTTAGGGTCCAGGTGAGGGTACGGCAACGCTTTAGGGGGAGCGTGCGTGTGAGGGCGCGGGTTAGTGTTAGCGTACGGGTTAGGATTAGGGGACGGGTGAGGGTCAGGCTTCGGGGAAGGGTTAGGGTTAGGGTTCGGGCTAGGGTTAGGGTTAGGGGACGGGGACGGTTTAGGGTCCAGGTGAGGGTACGGCAACGCTTTAGGGGGAGCGTGCGTGTGAGGGCGCGGGTTAGTGTTAGCGTACGGGTTAGGATTAGGGGACGGGTGAGGGTCAGGCTTCGGGGAAGGGTTAGGGTTAGGGTTCGGGCTAGGGTTAGGGTTAGGGGACGGGGACGGTTTCGGGTCCAGGTGAGGGTACGGCAACGCTTTAGTGGGAGCCTGCGTGTGAGGGCGCGGGTTAGTGTTAGCGTACGTGTTAGGATTAGGGGACGGGTGAGGGTCAGGCTTCGGGGAGGGTTAGGGTTAGGGTTCGGGCTAGGGTTAGGGTTAGGGGACGGGGACGGTTTAGGGTCCAGGTGAGGGTACGGCAACGCTTTAGGGGGAGCGTGCGTGTGAGGGCGCGGGTTAGTGTTAGTGTACGGGTTAGGATTAGGGGACGGTTGAGGGTCAGGCTTCGGGGAAGGGTTAGGGTTAGGGTTCGGGCTAGGGTTAGGGTTAGGGGACGGGGACGGTTTAGGGTCCAGGTGAGGGTACGGCAACGCTTTAGGGGGAGCGTGCGTGTGAGGGCGCGGGTTAGTGTTACCGTACGGGTTAGGATTAGGGGACGGGTGAGGGTCAGACTTCGGGGAAGTGTTAGGGTTAGGGTTCGGGCTAGGGTTAGGGTTAGGGGACGGGGACGGTTTAGGGTCCAGGTGAGGGTACGGCAACGCTTTAGGGGGAGCGTGCGTGTGAGGGCGCGGGTTAGTGTTAGCGTACGGTTTAGGATTAGGGGACGGGTGAGGGTCAGGCTTCGGGGAAGTGTTAGGGTTAGGGTTCGGGCTAGGGTTAGGGTTAGGGGACGGGGACGGTTTAGGGTCCAGGTGAGGGTACGGCAACGCTTTAGGGGGAGCGTGCGTGTGAGGGCGCGGGTTAGTGTTAGCGTACGGGTTAGGATTAGGGGACGGGTGAGGGTCAGGCTTCGGGGAAGGGTTAGGGTTAGGGTTCGGGCTAGGGTTAGGGTTAGGGGACGGGGACGGTTTAGGGTCCAGGTGAGGGTACGGCAACGCTTTAGGGGGAGCGTGCGTGTGAGGGCGCGGGTTAATGTTAGCGTACGGGTTAGGATTAGGGGACGGGTGAGGGTCAGGCTTCGGGGAAGGGTTAGGGTTAGGGTTCGGGCTAGGGTTAGGGTTAGGGGACGGGGACGGTTTCGGGTCCAGGTGAGGGTACGGCAACGCTTTAGGGGGAGCGTGCGTGTGAGGGCGCGGGTTAGTGTTAGCGTACGGGTTAGGATTAGGGGACGGGTGAGGGTCAGGCTTCGGGGAAGGGTTAGAGTTAGGGTTCGGGCTAGGGTTAGGGTTAGGGGACGGGGACGGTTTAGGGTCCAGGTGAGGGTACGGCAACGCTTTAGGGGGAGCGTGCGTGTGAGGGCGCGGGTTAGTGTTAGCGTACGGGTTAGGATTAGGGGACGGGTGAGGGTCAGGCTTCGGGGAAGGGTTAGGGTTAGGGTTCGGGCTAGGGTTAGGGTTAGGGGACGGGGACGGTTTAGGGTCCAGGTGAGGGTACGGCAACGCTTTAGGGGGAGCGTGCGTGTGAGGGCGCAGGTTAGTGTTAGCGTACGGGTTAGGATTAGGGGACGGGTGAGGTTCAGGCTTCGGGGAAGGGTTAGGGTTAGGGTTCGGGCTAGGGTTAGGGTTAGGGGACGGGGACGGTTTAGGGTCCAGGTGAGGGTACGGCAACGCTTTAGGGGGAGCGTGCGTGTGAGGGCGCGGGTTAGTGTTAGCGTACGGGTTAGGATTAGGGGACGGGTGAGGGTCAGGCTTCGGGGAAGGGTTAGGGTTAGGGTTCGGGCTAGGGTTAGGGTTAGGGGACGGGGACGGTTTAGGGTCCAGGTGAGGGTACGGCAACGCTTTAGTGGGAGCGTGCGTGTGAGGGCGCGGGTTAGTGTTAGCGTATGGGTTAGGATTAGGGGACGGGTGAGGGTCAGGCTTCGGGGAGGGTTAGGGTTAGGGTTCGGGCTAGGGTTAGGGTTAGGGGACGGGGACGGTTTAGGGTCCAGGTGAGGGTACGGCAACGCTTTAGGGGGAGCGTGCGTGTGAGGGCGCGGGTTATTGTTAGCGTACGGGTTAGGATTAGGGGACGTGTGAGGGTCAGGCTTCGGGGAAGGGTTAGGGTTAGGGTTCGGGCTAGGGTTAGGATTAGGGGACGGGGACGGTTTAGGGTCCAGGTGAGGGTACGGCAATGCTTTAGGGGGAGCGTGCGTGTGAGGGCGCGGGTTAGTGTTAGCGTACGGGTTAGGATTAGGGGACGGGTGAGGGTCAGGCTTCGGGGAAGGGTTAGGGTTAGGGTTCGGGCTAGGGTTAGGGTTAGGGGACGGGGACGGTTTAGGGTCCAGGTGAGGGTACGGCAACGCTTTAGGGGGAGCGTGCGTGTGAGGGCGCGGGTTAGTGTTAGCGTACGGGTTAGGATTAGGGGACGGGTGAGGGTCAGGCATCGGGGAAGGGTTAGTGTTAAGGTTCGGGCTAGGGTTAGGGTTAGGGGACGGGGACGGTTTAGGGTCCAGGTGAGGGTACAGCAACGCTTTAGGGGGAACGTACGTGTGAGGGCGCGGGTTAGTGTTAGCGTACGGGTTAGGATTAGGGGACGGGTGAGGGTCAGGCTTCGGGGAAGGGTTAGGGTTAGGGTTCGGGCTAGGGTTAGGGTTAGGGGATGGGGACGGTTTAGGGTCCAGGTGAGGGTACGGCAACGCTTTAGGGGGAGCGTGCGTGTGAGGGCGCGGGTTAGTGTTAGCGTACGGGTTAGGATTATGGGACGGGTGAGGGTCAGGTTTCGGGGAAGGGTTAGGGTTAGGGTTCGGGCTAGGGTTAGGGTTAGGGGACGGGGACGGTTTAGGGTCCAGGTGAGGGTACGGCAACGTTTTAGGGGGAGCGTGCGTGTGAGGGCGCGGGTTAGTGTTAGCGTACGGGTTAGGATTAGGGAACGGGTGAGGGTCAGGCTTCGGGGAAGGGTTAGGGTTAGGGTTCGGGCTAGGGTTAGGGTTAGGGGACGGGGACGGTTTAGGGTCCAGGTGAGGGTACGGCAACGCTTTAGGGGGAGCGTGCGTGTGAGGGCGCGGGTTAGTGTTAGCGTACGGGTTAGGATTAGGGGACGGGTGAGGGTCAGGCTTCGGGGAAGGGTTAGGGTTAGGGTTCGGGCTAGGGTTAGGGTTAGGGGATGGGGAAGGTTTAGGGTCCAGGTGAGGGTACGGCAACGCTTTAGGGGGAGCGTGCGTGTGAGGGCGCGGGTTAGTGTTAGCGTACGGGTTAGGATTAGGGGACGGGTGAGGGTCAGGCTTCGGGGAAGGTTTAGGGTTAGGGTTCGGGCTAGGGTTAGGGTTAGGGGACGGGGACGGTTTAGGGTCCAGGTGAGGGTACGGCAACGCTTTAGGGGGAGCGTGCGTGTGAGGACGCGGGTTAGTGTTAGCGTACGGGTTAGGATTAGGGGACGGGTGAGGGTCAGGCATCGGGGAAGGGTTAGGTTTAGGGTTCGGGCTAGGGTTAGGGTTAGGGGACGGGGACGGTTTAGGGTCCAGGTGAGGGTACGGCAACGCTTTAGGGGGAGCGTACGTGTGAGGGCGCGGGTTAGTGTTAGCGTACGTGTTAGGATTAGGGGACGGGTGAGGGTCAGGCTTCGGGGAAGGGTTAGGGTTAGGGTTCGGGCTAGGGTTAGGGTTAGGGGACGGGGACGGTTCAGGGTCCAGGTGAGGGTACGGCAACGCTTTAGGGGGAGCGTGAGTGTGAGGGCGCGGGTTAGTGTTAGCGTACGGGTTAGGATTAGGGGACGGGTGAGGGTCAGGCTTCAGGGAAGGGTTAGGGTTAGGGTTCGGGCTAGGGTTAGGGTTAGGGGACGGGGACGGTTTAGGGTCCAGGTGAGGGTACGGCAACGCTTTAGGGGGAGCGTGCGTGTGAGGGCGCGGGTTAGTGTTAGCGTACGGGTTAGGATTAGGGGACGGGTGAGGGTCAGGCTTCGGGGAAGGGTTAGGGTTAGGGTTCGGGCTAGGGTTAGGGTTAGGGGACGGGGACGGTTTAGGGTTCAGGTGAGGGTACGGCAACGCTTTAGGGGGAGCGTGCGTGTGAGGGCGCGGCTTAGTGTTAGCGTACGGGTTAGGATTAGGGGACGGGTGAGGGTCAGGCTTCGGGGAAGGGTTAGGGTTAGGGTTCGGGCTAGGGTTAGGGTTAGGGGATGGGGACGGTTTAGAGTCCAGGTGAGGGTACGGCAACGCTTTAGGGGGAGCGTGCGTGTGAGGGCGCGAGTTAGTGTTAGCGTACGGGTTAGGATTAGGGGACGGGTGAGGGTCAGGCTTCGGGGAAGGGTTAGGGTTAGGGTTCGGGCTAGGGTTAGGGTTAGGGGACGGGGACGGTTTAGGGTCCAGGTGAGGGTACGGCAACGCTTTAGGGGGAGCGTGCGTGTGAGGGCGCGGGTTAGTGTTAGCGTACGGGTTAGGATTAGGGGACGGGTGAGGGTCAGGCTTCGGGGAAGGGTTAGGGTTAGGGTTCGGGCTAGGGTTAGGGTTAGGGGACGGGGATGGTTTAGGGTCCAGGTGAGGGTACGGCAACGCTTTAGGGGGAGCGTGCGTGTGAGGGCGCGTGTTAGTGTTAGCGTACGGGTTAGGATTAGGGGACGGGTGAGGGTCAGGCTTCGGGGAAGTGTTAGGGTTAGGGTTCGGGCTAGGGTTAGGGTTAGGGGACGGGGACGGTTTAGGGTCCAGGTGAGGGTACGGCAACGCTTTAGGGGGAGCGTGCGTGTGAGGGCGCGGGTTAGTGTTAGCGTACGGTTTAGGATTAGGGGACGGGTGAGGGTCAGGCCTGGGGAAAGTGTTAGGGTTAGGGTTCGGGCTAGGGTTAGGGTTAGGGGACGGGGACGGTTTAGGGTCCAGGTGAGGGTACGGCAACGCTTTAGGGGGAGCGTGCGTGTGAGGGCGCGGGTTAGTGTTAGCGTACGGGTTAGGATTAGGGGACGGGTGAGGGTCAGGCTTCGGGGAAGGGTTAGGGTTAGGGTTCGGGCTAGGGTTAGGGTTAGGGGACGGGGACGGTTTAGGGTCCAGGTGAGGGTACGGCAACGCTTTAGGGGGAGCGTGCGTGTGAGGCGCGGGTTAGTGTTAGCGTACGGGTTAGGATTAGGGGACGGGTGAGGGTCAGGCTTCGGGGAAGGGTTAGGGTTAGGGTTCGGGCTAGGGTTAGGGTTAGTGGACGGGGACGGTATCGGGTCCAGGTGAGGGTACGGCAACGCTTTAGGGGGAGCGTGCGTGTGAGGGCGCGGGTTAGTGTTAGCGTACGGGTTAGGATTAGGGGACGGGTGAGGGTCAGGCTTCGGGGAAGGGTTAGGGTTAGGGTTCGGGCTAGGGTTAGGGTTAGGGGACGGGGACGGTTTAGGGTCCAGGTGAGGGTACGGCAACGCTTTAGGGGGAGCGTGCGTGTGAGGGCGCGGGTTAGTGTTAGCGTACGGGTTAGGATTAGGGGACGGGTGAGGGTCAGGCTTCGGGGAAGGGTTAGGGTTAGGGTTCTGGCTAGGGTTAGGGTTAGGGGATGGGGACGGTTTAGAGTCCAGGTGAGGGTACGGCAACGCTTTAGGGGGAGCGTGCGTGTGAGGGCGCGGGTTAGTGTTAGCGTACGGGTTAGGATTAGGGGACGGGTGAGGTTCAGGCTTCGGGGAAGGGTTAGGGTTAGGGTTCGGGCTAGGGTTAGGGTTAGGGGACGGGGACGGTTTAGGGTCCAGGTGAGGGTACGGCAACGCTTTAGGGGGAGCGTGCGTGTGAGGGCGCGGGTTAGTGTTAGCGTACGGGTTAGGATTAGGGGACGGGTGAGGGTCAGGCTTCGGGGAAGGGTTAGGGTTAGGGTTCGGGCTAGGGTTAGGGTTAGGGGACGGGGACGGTTTAGGGTCCAGGTGAGGGTACGGCAACGCTTTAGTGGGAGTGTGCGTGTGAGGGCGCGGGTTAGTGTTAGCGTACGGGTTAGGATTAGGGGACGGGTGAGGGTCAGGCTTCGGGGAGGGTTAGGGTTAGGGTTCGGGCTAGGGTTAGGGTTAGGGGACGGGGACGGTTTAGGGTCCAGGTGAGGGTACGTCAACGCTTTAGGGGGAGCGTGCGTGTGAGGGCGCGGGTTATTGTTAGCGTACGGGTTAGGATTAGGGGACGGGTGAGGGTCAGGCTTCGGGGAAGGGTTAGGGTTAGGGTTCGGGCTAGGGTTAGGATTAGGGGACGGGGACGGTTTAGGGTCCAGGTGAGGGTACGGCAATGCTTTAGGGGGAGCGTGCGTGTGAGGGCGCGGGTTAGTGTTAGCGTACGGGTTAGGATTAAGGGACGGTTCCGGGTCAGGCTTCGGGGAAGGGTTAGGGTTAGGGTTCGGGCTAGGGTTAGGGTTAGGGGACGGGGACGGTTTAGGGTCCAGGTGAGGGTACGGCAACGCTTTACGGGGAGCGTGCGTGTGAGGGCGCGGGTTAGTGTTAGCGTACGGGTTAGGATTAGGGGACGGGTGAGGGTCAGGCATCGGGGAAGGGTTAGGGTTAAGCTTCGGGCTAGGGTTAGGGTTAGGGGACGGGGACGGTTTAGGGTCCAGGTGAGGTTACGGCAACGCTTTAGGGGGAACGTGCGTGTGAGGGCGCGGGTTAGTGTTAGCGTACGGGTTAGGATTAGGGGACGGGTGAGGGTCAGGCTTCGGGGAAGGGTTAGGGTTAGGGTTCGGGCTAGGGTTAGGGTTAGGGGATGGGGACGGTTTAGGGTCCAGGTGAGGGTACGGCAACACTTTAGGGGGAGCGTGCGTGTGAGGGCGTGGGTTAGTGTTAGCGTACGGGTTAGGATTAGGGGACGGGTGAGGGTCAGGCTTCGGGGAAGGGTTAGGGTTAGGGTTCGGGCTAGGGTTGGGGTTAGGGGACGGGGACGGTTTAGGGTCCAGGTGAGCGTACGGCAACGCTTTAGGGGGAGCGTGCGTGTGAGGGCGCGGGTTAGTGTTAGCGTACGGGTTAGGATTAGGGGACGTGTGAGGGTCAGGCTTCGGGGAAGGGTTAGGGTTAGGGTTCGGGCTAGGGTTAGGGTTAGGGGATGGGGACGGTTTAGGGTCCAGGTGAGGGTACGGCAACGCTTTAGGGGGAGCGTGCGTGTGAGGGCGCGGGTTAGTGTTAGCGTACGGGTTAGGATTAGGGGACGGGTGAGGGTCAGGCTTCGGGGAAGGGTTAGGGTTAGGGTTCGGGCTAGGGTTAGGGTTAGGGGACTGGGACGGTTTAGGGTCCAGGTGAGGGTACGGCAACGCTTTAGGGGGAGCGTGCGTGTGAGGGTGCGCGTTAGTGTTAGCGTACGGCTTAGGATTAGGGGACGGGTGAGGGTCAGGCTTCGGGGAAGGGTTAGGGTTAGGGTTCGGGCTAGGGTTAGGGTTAGGGGACGGGGACGGTTTAGGGTCCAGGTGAGGGTACGGCAACGCTTTAGGGGGAGCGTGCGTGTGAGGGCGCGGGTTAGTGTTAGCGTACGGGTTAGGATTAGGGGACGGGTGAGGGTCAGGCTTCGGGGAAGGGTTAGGGTTAGGGTTCGGGCTAGGGTTAGGGTTAGGGGACGGGGACGGTTTCGGGTCCAGCTGAGGGTACGGCAACGCTTTACGGGGAGCGTGCATGTGAGGGCGCGGGTTAGTGTTAGCGTACGGGTTAGGATTAGGGGACGGGTGAGGGTCAGGCTTCGGGGAAGGGTTAGGGTTAGGATTCGGGCTAGGTTTAGGGTTAGGGGACGGGGATGGTTTAGGGTCCAGGTGAGGGTACGGCAACGCTTTAGGGGGAGCGTGCGTGTGAGGGCGCGGCTTAGTGTTAGCGTACGGGTTAGAATTAGGGGACGGGTGAGGGTCAGGCTTCGGGGAAGGGTTAGGGTTAGGGTTCGGGCTAGGGTTAGGGTTAGGGGACGGGGACGGTTTAGAGTCCAGGTGAGGGTACGGCAACGCTTTAGGGGGAGCGTGCGTGTGAGGGCGCGGGTTAGTGTTAGCGTACGGCTTAGGATTAGGGGACGGGTGAGGGTCAGGCTTCGGGGAAGGGTTAGGGTTAGGGTTCGGGCTAGGGTTAGGGTTAGGGGATGGGGACGGTTTAGGGTCCAGGTGAGGGTACGGCAACGCTTTAGGGGGAGCGTGCGTGTGAGGGCGCGGGTTAGTGTTAGCGTACGGGTTAGGATTAGGGGACGGGTGAGGGTCAGGCTTCGGGGAAGGGTTAGGTTTAGGGTTCGGGCTAGTGTTAGGGTTAGGGGACGGGGACGGTTTAGGGTCCAGGTGAGGGTACGGCAACGCTTTAGGGGGAGCGTGCGTGTGAGGGCGCGGGTTAGTGTTAGCGTACGGGTTAGGATTAGGGGACGTGTGAGTGTCAGGCTTCGGGGAAGGGTTAGGGTTAGGGTTCGGGCTAGGGTTAGGGTTAGGGGACGGGGACGGTTTAGGGTCCAGGTGAGGGTACGGCAACGCTTTAGGGGGAGCGTGCGTGTGAGGGCGCGGGTTAGTGTTAGCGTACGGCTTAGGATTAGGGGATGGGTGAGGGTCAGGCTTCGGGGAAAGGTTAGGGTTAGGGTTCGGGCTAGGGTTAGGGTTAGGGGACGGGGACGGTTTAGGGTCCAGGTGAGGGTACGGCAACGCTTTAGGGGGAGCGTGCGTGTGAGGGCGCGGGTTAGTGTTAGCATACGGGTTAGGATTAGGGGACGGGTGAGGGTCAGGCTTCGGGGAAGGGTTAGGGTTAGGGTTCGGGCTAGGGTTAGGGTTAGGGGACGGGGACGGTTTAGGGTCCAGGTGAGGGTACGGCAACGCTTTAGGGGGAGCGTGCGTGTGAGGGCGCGGGTTAGTGTTAGCGTACGGGTTAGGATTAGGGGACGGGTGAGGGTCAGGCTTCGGGGAAGGGTTAGGGTTAGGGTTCGGGCTAGGGTAAGGGTTAAGGGACGGGGACGGTTTCGGGTCCAGGTGAGGGTACGGCAACGCTTTAGGGGGAGCGTGCGTGTGAGGGCGCGGGTTAGTGTTAGCGTACGGGTTAGGATTAGGGGACGGGTGAGGGTCAGGCTTCGGGGAAGGGTTAGGGTTAGGGTTCGGGCTAGGGTTAGGTTTAGGGGACGGGGACGGTTTAGGGTCCAGGTGAGGGTACGGCAACGCTTTAGGGGGAGCATGCGTGTGAGGGCGCGGGTTAGTGTTAGCATACGGGTTAGGATTAGGGGACGGGTGAGGGTCAGGCTTCGGGGAAGGGTTAGGGTTAGGGTTCGGGCTAGGGTTAGGGTTAGGGGACGGGGACGGTTTAGGGTCCAGGTGAGGGTACGGCAACGCTTTAGGGGGAGCGTGCGTGTGAGGGCGCGGGTTAGTGTTAGCGTACGGGTTAGGATTAGGGGACGGGTGAGGGTCAGGCTTCGGGGAAGGGTTAGGGTTAGGGTTCGGGCTAGGGTAAGGGTTAAGGGACGGGGACGGTTTCGGGTCCAGGTGAGGGTACGGCAACGCTTTAGGGGGAGCGTGCGTGTGAGGGCGCGGGTTAGTGTTAGCGTACGGGTTAGGATTAGGGGACGGGTGAGGGTCAGGCTTCGGGGAAGGGTTAGGGTTAGGGTTCGGGCTAGGGTTAGGTTTAGGGGACGGGGACGGTTTAGGGTCCAGGTGAGGGTACGGCAACGCTTTAGGGGGAGCGTGCGTGTGAGGGCGCGGGTTAGTGTTAGCGTACGGGTTAGGATTAGGGGACGGGTGAGTGTCAGGCTTCGGGGACGGATTAGGGTTAGGGTTTGGGATAGGGTTAGGGTTAGGGGACGGGGACGGTTTAGGGTCCAGGTGAGGGTACGGCAACGCTTTAGGGGGAGCGTGCGTGTGAGGGCGCGGGTTAGTGTTAGCATACGGGTTAGGATTAGGGGACGGGTGAGGGTCAGGCTTCGGGGAAGGGTTAGGGTTAGGGTTCGGGCTAGGGTTAGGGTTAGGGGACGGGGACGGTTTAGGGTCCAGGTGAGGGTACGGCAACGCTTTAGGGGAAGCGTGCGTGTGAGGGCGCGGGTTAGTGTTAGCGTACGGGTTAGGATTAGGGGACGGGTGAGGGTCAGGCTTCGGGGAAGGGTTAGGGTTAGGGTTCGGGCTAGGGTTAGGGTTAGGGGACGGGGACGGTTTAGGGTCCAGGTGAGGGTACGGCAAAGCTTTAGGGGGAGTGTGCGTGTGAGGGCGCGGGTTAGTGTTAGCGTACGGGTTAGGATTAGGGGACGGGTGAGGGTCAGGCTTCGGGGAAGGGTTAGGGTTAGGGTTCGGGCTAGGGTTAGGGTTAGGGGACGGGGACGGTTTAGGGTCCAGGTGAGGGTACGGCAACGCTTTAGGGGGAGCGTGCATGTGAGGGCGCGGGTTAGTGTTAGCGTACGGGTTAGGATTAGGGGACGGGTGAGGTTCAGGCTTCGGGGAAGGGTTAGGGTTAGGGTTCGGGCTAGGGTTAGGGTTAGGGGACGGGGACGGTTTAGGGTCCAGGTGAGGGTACGGCAACGCTTTAGGGGGAGCGTGCGTGTGAGGGCGCGGGTTAGTGTTAGCGTACGGGTTAGGATTAGGGGACGGGTGAGGGTCAGGCTTCGGGGAAGGGTTAGGGTTAGGGTTCGGGCTAGGGTTAGGGTTAGGGGACGGGGACGGTTTAGGGTCCAGGTGAGGGTACGGCAACGCTTTAGGGGGAGCGTGCGTGTGAGGGCGCGGGTTAGTGTTAGCGTACGGGTTAGGATTAGGGGACGGGTGAGGGTCAGGCTTCGGGGAGGGTTACGGTTAGGGTTCGGGCTAGGGTTAGGGTTAGGGGACGGGGACGGTTTAGGGTCCAGGTGAGGGTACGGCAACGCTTTAGGGGGAGCGTGCGTGTGAGGGCGCGGGTTATTGTTAGCGTACGGGTTAGGATTAGGGGACGGGTGAGGGTCAGGCTTCGGGGAAGGGTTAGGGTTAGGGTTCGGGCTAGGGTTAGGGTTAGGGGACGGGGACGGTTTAGGGTTCAGGTGAGGGTACGGCAACGCTTTAGGGGGAGCGTGCGTGTGAGGGCACGGTTTAGTGTTAGCGTACGGGTTAGGATTAGGGGACGGGTGAGGGTCAGGCTTCGGGGAAGGGTTAGGGTTAGGGTTCTGGCTAGGGTTAGGGTTAGGGGATGGGGACGGTTTAGAGTCCAGGTGAGGGTACGGCAACGCTTTAGGGGGAGCGTGCGTGTGAGGGCGCGGGTTAGTGTTAGCGTACGGGTTAGGATTAGGGGACGGGTGAGGTTCAGGCTTCGGGGAAGGGTTAGGGTTAGGGTTCGGGCTAGGGTTAGGGTTAGGGGACGGGGACGGTTTAGGGTCCAGGTGAGGGTACGGCAACGCTTTAGGGGGAGCGTGCGTGTGAGGGCGCGGGTTAGTGTTAGCGTACGGGTTAGGATTAGGGGACGGGTGAGGGTCAGGCTTCGGGGAAGGGTTAGGGTTAGGGTTCGGGCTAGGGTTAGGGTTAGGGGACGGGGACGGTTTAGGGTCCAGGTGAGGGTACGGCAACGCTTTAGTGGGAGCGTGCGTGTGAGGGCGCGGGTTAGTGTTAGCGTACGGGTTAGGATTAGGGGACGGGTGAGGGTCAGGCTTCGGGGAGGGTTAGGGTTAGGGTTCGGGCTAGGGTTAGGGTTAGGGGACGGGGACGGTTTAGGGTCCAGGTGAGGGTACGTCAACGCTTTAGGGGGAGCGTGCGTGTGAGGGCGCGGGTTATTGTTAGCGTACGGGTTAGGATTAGGGGACGGGTGAGGGTCAGGCTTCGGGGAAGGGTTAGGGTTAGGGTTCAGGCTAGGGTTAGGATTAGGGGACGGGGACGGTTTAGGGTCCAGGTGAGGGTACGGCAATGCTTTAGGGGGAGCGTGCGTGTGAGGGCGCGGGTTAGTGTTAGCGTACGGGTTAGGATTAAGGGACGGTTCCGGGTCAGGCTTCGGGGAAGGGTTAGGGTTAGGGTTCGGGCTAGGGTTAGGGTTAGGGGACGGGGACGGTTTAGGGTCCAGGTGAGGGTACGGCAACGCTTTACGGGGAGCGTGCGTGTGAGGGCGCGGGTTAGTGTTAGCGTACGGGTTAGGATTAGGGGACGGGTGAGGGTCAGGCATCGGGGAAGGGTTAGGGTTAAGCTTCGGGCTAGGGTTAGGGTTAGGGGACGGGGACGGTTTAGGGTCCAGGTGAGGTTACGGCAACGCTTTAGGGGGAACGTGCGTGTGAGGGCGCGGGTTAGTGTTAGCGTACGGGTTAGGATTAGGGGACGGGTGAGGGTCAGGCTTCGGGGAAGGGTTAGGGTTAGGGTTCGGGCTAGGGTTAGGGTTAGGGGATGGGGACGGTTTAGGGTCCAGGTGAGGGTACGGCAACACTTTAGGGGGAGCGTGCGTGTGAGGGCGTGGGTTAGTGTTAGCGTACGGGTTAGGATTAGGGGACGGGTGAGGGTCAGGCTTCGGGGAAGGGTTAGGGTTAGGGTTCGGGCTAGGGTTGGGGTTAGGGGACGGGGACGGTTTAGGGTCCAGGTGAGCGTACGGCAACGCTTTAGGGGGAGCGTGCGTGTGAGGGCGCGGGTTAGTGTTAGCGTACGGGTTAGGATTAGGGGACGTGTGAGGGTCAGGCTTCGGGGAAGGGTTAGGGTTAGGGTTCGGGCTAGGGTTAGGGTTAGGGGATGGGGACGGTTTAGGGTCCAGGTGAGGGTACGGCAACGCTTTAGGGGGAGCGTGCGTGTGAGGACGCGGGTTAGTGTTAGCGTACGGGTTAGGATTAGGGGACGGGTGAGGGTCAGGCTTCGGGGAAGGGTTAGGGTTAGGGTTCGGGCTAGGGTTAGGGTTAGGGGACTGGGACGGTTTAGGGTCCAGGTGAGGGTACGGCAACGCTTTAGGGGGAGCGTGCGTGTGAGGGTGCGCGTTAGTGTTAGCGTACGGCTTAGGATTAGGGGACGGGTGAGGGTCAGGCTTCGGGGAAGGGTTAGGGTTAGGGTTCGGGCTAGGGTTAGGGTTAGGGGACGGGGACGGTTTAGGGTCCAGGTGAGGGTACGGCAACGCTTTAGGGGGAGCGTGCGTGTGAGGGCGCGGGTTAGTGTTAGCGTACGGGTTAGGATTAGGGGACGGGTGAGGGTCAGGCTTCGGGGAAGGGTTAGGGTTAGGGTTCGGGCTAGGGTTAGGGTTAGGGGACGGGGACGGTTTCGGGTCCAGCTGAGGGTACGGCAACGCTTTACGGGGAGCGTGCATGTGAGGGCGCGGGTTAGTGTTAGCGTACGGGTTAGGATTAGGGGACGGGTGAGGGTCAGGCTTCGGGGAAGGGTTAGGGTTAGGATTCGGGCTAGGTTTAGGGTTAGGGGACGGGGATGGTTTAGGGTCCAGGTGAGGGTACGGCAACGCTTTAGGGGGAGCGTGCGTGTGAGGGCGCGGCTTAGTGTTAGCGTACGGGTTAGGATTAGGGGACGGGTGAGGGTCAGGCTTCGGGGAAGGGTTAGGGTTAGGGTTCGGGCTAGGGTTAGGGTTAGGGGACGGGGACGGTTTAGAGTCCAGGTGAGGGTACGGCAACGCTTTAGGGGGAGCGTGCGTGTGAGGGCGCGGGTTAGTGTTAGCGTACGGCTTAGGATTAGGGGACGGGTGAGGGTCAGGCTTCGGGGAAGGGTTAGGGTTAGGGTTCGGGCTAGGGTTAGGGTTAGGGGATGGGGACGGTTTAGGGTCCAGGTGAGGGTACGGCAACGCTTTAGGGGGAGCGTGCGTGTGAGGGCGCGGGTTAGTGTTAGCGTACGGGTTAGGATTAGGGGACGGGTGAGGGTCAGGCTTCGGGGAAGGGTTAGGTTTAGGGTTCGGGCTAGTGTTAGGGTTAGGGGACGGGGACGGTTTAGGGTCCAGGTGAGGGTACGGCAACGCTTTAGGGGGAGCGTGCGTGTGAGGGCGCGGGTTAGTGTTAGCGTACGGGTTAGGATTAGGGGACGTGTGAGTGTCAGGCTTCGGGGAAGGGTTAGGGTTAGGGTTCGGGCTAGGGTTAGGGTTAGGGGACGGGGACGGTTTAGGGTCCAGGTGAGGGTACGGCAACGCTTTAGGGGGAGCGTGCGTGTGAGGGCGCGGGTTAGTGTTAGCGTACGGCTTAGGATTAGGGGATGGGTGAGGGTCAGGCTTCGGGGAAAGGTTAGGGTTAGGGTTCGGGCTAGGGTTAGGGTTAGGGGACGGGGACGGTTTAGGGTCCAGGTGAGGGTACGGCAACGCTTTAGGGGGAGCGTGCGTGTGAGGGCGCGGGTTAGTGTTAGCATACGGGTTAGGATTAGGGGACGGGTGAGGGTCAGGCTTCGGGGAAGGGTTAGGGTTAGGGTTCGGGCTAGGGTTAGGGTTAGGGGACGGGGACGGTTTAGGGTCCAGGTGAGGGTACGGCAACGCTTTAGGGGGAGCGTGCGTGTGAGGGCGCGGGTTAGTGTTAGCGTACGGGTTAGGATTAGGGGACGGGTGAGGGTCAGGCTTCGGGGAAGGGTTAGGGTTAGGGTTCGGGCTAGGGTAAGGGTTAAGGGACGGGGACGGTTTCGGGTCCAGGTGAGGGTACGGCAACGCTTTAGGGGGAGCGTGCGTGTGAGGGCGCGGGTTAGTGTTAGCGTACGGGTTAGGATTAGGGGACGGGTGAGGGTCAGGCTTCGGGGAAGGGTTAGGGTTAGGGTTCGGGCTAGGGTTAGGTTTAGGGGACGGGGACGGTTTAGGGTCCAGGTGAGGGTACGGCAACGCTTTAGGGGGAGCGTGCGTGTGAGGGCGCGGGTTAGTGTTAGCATACGGGTTAGGATTAGGGGACGGGTGAGGGTCAGGCTTCGGGGAAGGGTTAGGGTTAGGGTTCGGGCTAGGGTTAGGGTTAGGGGATGGGGACGGTTTAGGGTCCAGGTGAGGGTACGGCAACGCTTTAGGGGGAGCGTGCGTGTGAGGGCGCGGGTTAGTGTTAGCGTACGGGTTAGGATTAGGGGACGGGTGAGGGTCAGGCTTCGGGGAAGGGTTAGGGTTAGGGTTCGGGCTAGGGTTAGGTTTAGGGGACGGGGACGGTTTAGGGTCCAGGTGAGGGTACGGCAACGCTTTAGGGGGAGCGTGCGTGTGAGGGCGCGGGTTAGTGTTAGCGTACGGGTTAGGATTAGGGGACGGGTGAGTGTCAGGCTTCGGGGAAGGATTAGGGTTAGGGTTTGGGATAGGGTTAGGGTTAGGGGACGGGGACGGTTTAGGGTCCAGGTGAGGGTACGGCAACGCTTTAGGGGGAGCGTGCGTGTGAGGGCGCGGGTTAGTGTTAGCATACGGGTTAGGATTAGGGGACGGGTGAGGGTCAGGCTTCGGGGAAGGGTTAGGGTTAGGGTTCGGGCTAGGGTTAGGGTTAGGGGACGGGGACGGTTTAGGGTCCAGGTGAGGGTACGGCAACGCTTTAGGGGAAGCGTGCGTGTGAGGGCGCGGGTTAGTGTTAGCGTACGGGTTAGGATTAGGGGACGGGTGAGGGTCAGGCTTCGGGGAAGGGTTAGGGTTAGGGTTCGGGCTAGGGTTAGGGTTAGGGGACGGGGACGGTTTAGGGTCCAGGTGAGGGTACGTCAAAGCTTTAGGGGGAGTGTGCGTGTGAGGGCGCGGGTTAGTGTTAGCGTACGGGTTAGGATTAGGGGACGGGTGAGGGTCAGGCTTCGGGGAAGGGTTAGGGTTAGGGTTCGGGCTAGGGTTAGGGTTAGGGGACGGGGACGGTTTAGGGTCCAGGTGAGGGTACGGCAACGCTTTAGGGGGAGCGTGTGTGTGAGGGCGTGGGTTAGTGTTAGCGTACGGGTTAGGATTAGGGGACGGGTGAGGGTCAGGCTTCGGGGAAGGGTTAGGGTTAGGGTTCGGGCTAGGGTTAGGGTTAGGGGACGGGGACGGTTTAGGGTCCAGGTGAGGGTACGGCAACGCTTTAGGGGGAGCGTGCATGTGAGGGCGCGGGTTAGTGTTAGCGTACGGGTTAGGATTAGGGGACGGGTGAGGTTCAGGCTTCGGGGAAGGGTTAGGGTTAGGGTTCGGGCTAGGGTTAGGGTTAGGGGACGGGGACGGTTTAGGGTCCAGGTGAGGGTACGGCAAAGCTTTAGGGGGAGCGTGCGTGTGAGGGCGCGGGTTAGTGTTAGCGTACGGGTTAGGATTAGGGGACGGGTGAGGGTCAGGCTTCGGGGAAGGGTTAGGGTTAGGGTTCGGGCTAGGGTTAGGGTTAGGGGACGGGGACGGTTTAGGGTCCAGGTGAGGGTACGGCAACGCTTTAGGGGGAGCGTGCGTGTGAGGGCGCGGGTTAGTGTTAGCGTACGGGTTAGGATTAGGGGACGGGTGAGGGTCAGGCTTCGGGGAGGGTTACGGTTAGGGTTCGGGCTAGGGTTAGGGTTAGGGGACGGGGACGGTTTAGGGTCCAGGTGAGGGTACGGCAACGCTTTAGGGGGAGCGTGCGTGTGAGGGCGCGGGTTATTGTTAGCGTACGGGTTAGGATTAGGGGACGGGTGAGGGTCAGGCTTCGGGGAAGGGTTAGTGTTAGGGTTCGGGCTAGGGTTAGGATTAGGGGACGGGGACGGTTTAGGGTCCAGGTGAGGGTACGGCAATGCTTTAGGGGGAGCGTGCGTGTGAGGGCGCGGGTTAGTGTTAGCGTACGGGTTAGGATTAGGGGACGGGTGAGGGTCAGGCTTCGGGGAAGGGTTAGGGTTATGGTTCGGGCTAGGGTTAGGGTTAGGGGACGGGGACGGTTTAGGGTCCAGGTGAGGGTACGGCAACGCTTTAGGGGGAGCGTGCGTGTGAGGGCGCGGGTTAGTGTTAGCGTACGGGTTAGGATTAGGGGACGGGTGAGGGTCAGGCATCGGGGAAGGGTTAGGGTTAAGGTTCGGGCTAGGGTTAGGGTTAGGGGACGGGGACGGTTTAGGGTCCAGGTGAGGGTACAGCAACGCTTTAGGGGGAACGTGCGTGTGAGGGCGCGGGTTAGTGTTAGCGTACGGGTTAGGATTAGGGGACGGGTGAGGGTCAGGCTTCGGGGAAGGGTTAGGGTTAGGGTTCGGGCTAGGGTTAGGGTTAGGGGATGGGGACGGTTTAGGGTCCAGGTGAGGGTACGGCAACGCTTTAGGGGGAGCGTGCGTGTGAGGGCGCGGGTTAGTGTTAGCGTACGGGTTAGGATTAGGGGACGGGTGAGGGTCAGGCTTCGGGGAAGGGTTAGGGTTAGGGTTCGGGCTAGGGTTAGGGTTAGGGGACTGGGACGGTTTAGGGTCCAGGTGAGGGTACGGCAACGCTTTAGGGGGAGCGTGCGTGTGAGGGTGCGCGTTAGTGTTAGCGTACGGCTTAGGATTAGGGGACGGGTGAGGGTCAGGCTTCGGGGAAGGGTTAGGGTTAGGGTTCGGGCTAGGGTTAGGGTTAGGGGACGGGGACGGTTTAGGGTCCAGGTGAGGGTACGGCAACGCTTTAGGGGGAGCGTGCGTGTGAGGGCGCGGGTTAGTGTTAGCGTACGGGTTAGGATTAGGGGACGGGTGAGGGTCAGGCTTCGGGGAAGGGTTAGGGTTAGGGTTCGGGCTAGGGTTAGGGTTAGGGGACGGGGACGGTTTCGGGTCCAGCTGAGGGTACGGCAACGCTTTACGGGGAGCGTGCATGTGAGGGCGCGGGTTAGTGTTAGCGTACGGGTTAGGATTAGGGGACGGGTGAGGGTCAGGCTTCGGGGAAGGGTTAGGGTTAGGGTTCGGGCTAGGTTTAGGGTTAGGGGACGGGGATGGTTTAGGGTCCAGGTGAGGGTACGGCAACGCTTTAGGGGGAGCGTGCGTGTGAGGGCGCGGCTTAGTGTTAGCGTACGGGTTAGGATTAGGGGACGGGTGAGGGTCAGGCTTCGGGGAAGGGTTAGGGTTAGGGTTCGGGCTAGGGTTAGGGTTAGGGGACGGGGACGGTTTAGGGTCCAGGTGAGGGTACGGCAACGCTTTAGGGGGAGCGTGCGTGTGAGGGCGCGGGTTAGTGTTAGCGTACGGGTTAGGATTAGGGGACGTGTGAGGGTCAGGCTTCGGGGAAGGGTTAGGGTTAGGGTTCGGGCTAGGGTTAGGGTTAGGGGACGGGGACGGTTTAGGGTCCAGGTGAGGGTACGGCAACGCTTTAGGGGGAGCGTGCGTGTGAGGGCGCGGGTTAGTGTTAGCGTACGGGTTAGGATTAGGGGATGGGTGAGGGTCAGGCTTCGGGGAAAGGTTAGGGTTAGGGTTCGGGCTAGGGTTAGGGTTAGGGGACGGGGACGGTTTAGGGTCCAGGTGAGGGTACGGCAACGCTTTAGGGGGAGCGTGCGTGTGAGGGCGCGGGTTAGTGTTAGTGTACGGGTTAGGATTAGGGGACGGGTGAGGGTCAGGCTTCGGGGAAGGGTTAGGGTTAGGGTTCGGGCTAGGGTTAGGGTTAGGGGACGGGGACGGTTTAGGGTCCAGGTGAGGGTACGGCAACGCTTTAGGGGGAGCGTGCGTGTGAGGGCGCGGGTTAGTGTTAGCGTACGGGTTAGGATTAGGGGACGGGTGAGGGTCAGGCTTCGGGGAAGGGTTAGGGTTAGGGTTCGGGCTAGGGTTAGGTTTAGGGGACGGGGACGGTTTAGGGTCCAGGTGAGGGTACGGCAACGCTTTAGGGGGAGCGTGCGTGTGAGGGCGCGGGTTAGTGTTAGTGTACGGGTTAGGATTAGGGGACGGGTGAGTGTCAGGCTTCGGGGAAGGGTTAGGGTTAGGGTTTGGGCTAGGGTTATGGTTAGGGGACGGGGACGGTTTAGGGTCCAGGTGAGGGTACGGCAACGCTTTAGGGGGAGCGTGCGTGTGAGGGCGCGGGTTAGTGTTAGCGTACGGGTTAGGATTAGGGGACGGGTGAGGGTCAGGCTTCGGGGAAGGTTTAGGGTTAGGGTTCGGGCTAGGGTTAGGGTTAGGGGACGGGGACGGTTTAGGGTCCAGGTGAGGGTACGGCAACGCTTTAGGGGGAGCGTGCGTGTGAGGGCGTGGGTTAGTGTTAGCGTACGGGTTAGGATTAGGGGACGGGTGAGGGTCAGGCTTCGGGGAAGGGTTAGGGTTAGGGTTCGGGCTAGGGTTAGGGTTAGGGGACGGGGACGGTTTAGGGTCCAGGTGAGGGTACGGCAAAGCTTTAGGGGGAGTGTGCATGTGAGGGCGCGGGTTAGTGTTAGCGTACGGGTTAGGATTAGGGGACGGGTGAGGGTCAGGCTTCGGGGAAGGGTTAGGGTTAGGGTTCGGGCTAGGGTTAGGGTTAGGGGACGGGGACGGTTTAGGGTCCAGGTGAGGGTACGGCAACGCTTTAGGGGGAGCGTGTGTGTGAGGGCGTGGGTTAGTGTTAGCGTACGGGTTAGGATTAGGGGACGGGTGAGGTTCAGGCTTCGGGGAAGGGTTAGGGTTAGGGTTAGGGTTCGGGCTAGGGTTAGGGTTAGGGGACGGGGACGGTTTAGGGTCCAGGTGAGGGTACGGCAACGCTTTAGGGGGAGCGTGCGTGTGAGGGCACGGGTTAGTGTTAGCGTACGGTTTAGGATTAGGGGACGGGTGAGGGTCAGGCTTCGGGGAAGGGTTAGGGTTAGGGTTCGGGCTAGGGTTAGGGTTAGGGGACGGGGACGGTTTAGGGTCCAGGTGAGGGTACGGCAACGCTTTAGGGGGAGCGTGCGTGTGAGGGCGCGGGTTAGTGTTAGCGTACGGGTTAGGATTAGGGGACGGGTGAGGGTCAGGCTTCGGGGAAGGGTTAGGGTTAGGGTTCGGGCTAGGGTTAGGGTTAGGGGACGGGGACGGTTTAGGGTCCAGGTGAGGGTACGGCAAAGCTTTAGGGGGAGTGTGCATGTGAGGGCGCGGGTTAGTGTTAGCGTACGGGTTAGGATTAGGGGACGGGTGAGGGTCAGGCTTCGGGGAAGGGTTAGGGTTAGGGTTCGGGCTAGGGTTAGGGTTAGGGGACTGGGACGGTTTAGGGTCCAGGTGAGGGTACGGCAACGCTTTAGGGGGAGCGTGTGTGTGAGGGCGTGGGTTAGTGTTAGCGTACGGGTTAGGATTAGGGGACGGGTGAGGTTCAGGCTTCGGGGAAGGGTTAGGGTTAGGGTTAGGGTTCGGGCTAGGGTTAGGGTTAGGGGACGGGGACGGTTTAGGGTCCAGGTGAGGGTACGGCAACGCTTTAGGGGGAGCGTGCGTGTGAGGGCACGGGTTAGTGTTAGCGTACGGTTTAGGATTAGGGGACGGGTGAGGGTCAGGCTTCGGGGAAGGGTTAGGGTTAGGGTTCGGGCTAGGGTTAGGGTTAGGGGACGGGGATGGTTTAGGGTCCAGGTGAGGGTACGGCAACGCTTTAGGGGGAGCGTGCGTGTGAGGGCGTGGGTTAGTGTTAGCGTACGGGTTAGGATTAGGGGATGGGTGAGGGTCAGGCTTCGGGGAAGGGTTAGGGTTAGGGTTCGGGCTAGGGTTAGGGTTAGGGGACGGGGACGGTTTAGGGTCCAGGTGAGGGTACGGCAACGCATTAGGGGGAGCGTGCGTGTGAGGGCGCGGGTTAGTGTTAGCGTACGGGTTAGGATTAGGGGACGGGTGAGGGTCAGGCTTCGGGGAAGGGTTAGGGTTAGGGTTCGGGCTAGGGTTAGGGTTAGGGGACGGGGACGGTTTAGGGTCCAGGTGAGGGTATGGTAACGCTTTAGGGGGAGCGTACGTGTCAGGGCGCGTGTTAGTGTTAGCGTACGGGTTAGGATTAGGGGACGGGTGAGGGTCAGGCTTCGGGGAAGGGTTAGGGTTAGGGTTCGGGCTAGGGTTAGGGTTAGGGGACGGGGACGGTTTAGGGTCCAGGTGAGGGTACGGCAACGCTTTAGTGGGAGCGTGCGTGTGAGGGCGCGGGTTAGTGTTAGCGTACGGGTTAGGATTAGGGGACGGGTGAGGGTCAGGCTTCGGGGAGGGTTAGGGTTAGGGTTCGGGCTAGGGTTAGGGTTAGGGGACGGGGACGGTTTAGGGTCCAGGTGAGGGTACGGCAACGCTTTAGGGGGAGCGTGCGTGTGAGGGCGCGGGTTATTGTTAGCCTACGGGTTAGGATTAGGGGACGGGTGAGGGTCAGGCTTCGGGGAAGGGTTAGTGTTAGGGTTCGGGCTAGGGTTAGGATTAGGGGACGGGGACGGTTTAGGGTCCAGGTGAGGGTACGGCAATGCTTTAGGGGGAGCGTGCGTGTGAGGGCGCGGGTTAGTGTTAGCGTACGGGTTAGGATTAGGGGACGGGTGAGGGTCAGGCTTCGGGGAAGGGTTAGGGTTATGGTTCGGGCTAGGGTTAGGGTTAGGGGACGGGGACGGTTTAGGGTCCAGGTGAGGGTACGGCAACGCTTTAGGGGGAGCGTGCGTGTGAGGGTGCGGGTTAGTGTTAGCGTACGGGTTAGGATTAGGGGACGGGTGAGGGTCAGGCATCGGGGAAGGGTTAGGGTTAAGGTTCGGGCTAGGGTTAGGGTTAGGGGACGGGGACGGTTTAGGGTCCAGGTGAGGGTACAGCAACGCTTTAGGGGGAACGTGCGTGTGAGGGCGCGGGTTAGTGTTAGCGTACGGGTTAGGATTAGGGGACGGGTGAGGGTCAGGCTTCGGGGAAGGGTTAGGGTTAGGGTTCGGGCTAGGGTTAGGGTTAGGGGACGGGGACGGTTTAGAGTCCAGGTGAGGGTACGGCAACGCTTTAGGGGGAGCGTGCGTGTGAGGGCGCGGGTTAGTGTTAGCGTACGGCTTAGGATTAGGGGACGGGTGAGGGTCAGGCTTCGGGGAAGGGTTAGGGTTAGGGTTCGGGCTAGGGTTAGGGTTAGGGGACGGGGACGGTTTAGGGTCCAGGTGAGGGTACGGCAACGCTTTAGAGGGAGCGTGCGTGTGAGGGCGCGGGTTAGTGTTAGCGTACGGGTTAGGATTAGGGGACGGGTGAGGGTCAGGCTTCGGGGAAGGGTTAGGTTTAGGGTTCGGGCTAGGGTTAGGGTTAGGGGACGGGGACGGTTTAGGGTCCAGGTGAGGGTACGGCAACGCTTTAGGGGGAGCGTGCGTGTGAGGGCGCGGGTTAGTGTTAGCGTACGGGTTAGGATTAGGGGACGTGTGAGGGTCAGGCTTCGGGGAAGGGTTAGGGTTAGGGTTCGGGCTAGGGTTAGGGTTGGGGGACGGGGACGGTTTAGGGTCCAGGTGAGGGTACGGCAACGCTTTAGGGGGAGCGTGCGTGTGAGGGCGCGGGTTAGTGTTAGCGTACGGGTTAGGATTAGGGGATGGGTGAGGGTCAGGCTTCGGGGAAAGGTTAGGGTTAGGGTTCGGGCTAGGGTTAGGGTTAGGGGACGGGGACGGTTTAGGGTCCAGGTGAGGGTACGGCAACGCTTTAGGGGGAGCGTGCGTGTGAGGGCGCGGGTTAGTGTTAGTGTACGGGTTAGGATTAGGGGACGGGTGAGGGTCAGGCTTCGGGGAAGGGTTAGGGTTAGGGTTCGGGCTAGGGTTAGGGTTAGGGGACGGGGACGGTTTAGGGTCCAGGTGAGGGTACGGCAACGCTTAAGGGGAGCGTGCGTGTGAGGGCGCGGGTTAGTGTTAGCGTACGGGTTAGGATTAGGGGACGGGTGAGGGTCAGGCTTCGGGGAAGGGTTAGGGTTAGGGTTCGGGCTAGGGTAAGGGTTAAGGGACGGGGACGGTTTCGGGTCCAGGTGAGGGTACGGCAACGCTTTAGGGGGAGCGTGCGTGTGAGGGCGCGGGTTAGTGTTAGCGTACGGGTTAGGATTAGGGGACGGGTGAGGGTCAGGCTTCGGGGAAGGGTTAGTGTTAGGGTTCGGGCTAGGGTTAGGTTTAGGGGACGGGGACGGTTTAGGGTCCAGGTGAGGGTACGGCAACGCTTTAGGGGGAGCGTGCGTGTGAGGGCGCGGGTTAGTGTTAGCGTACGGGTTAGGATTAGGGGACGGGTGAGTGTCAGGCTTCGGGGAAGGGTTAGGGTTAGGGTTTGGGCTAGGGTTAGGGTTAGGGGACGGGGACGGTTTAGGGTCCAGGTGAGGGTACGGCAACGCTTTAGGGGGAGCGTGCGTGTGAGGGCGCGGGTTAGTGTTAGCGTACGGGTTAGGATTAGGGGACGGGTGAGGGTCAGGCTTCGGGGAAGGGTTAGGGTTAGGGTTCGGGCTAGGGTTAGGGTTAGGGGACGGGGACGGTTTAGGGTCCAGGTGAGGGTACGGCAACGCTTTAGGGGGAGCGTGCGTGTGAGGGCGCGGGTTAGTGTTAGCGTACGGGTTAGGATTAGGGGACGGGTGAGGGTCAGGCTTCGGGGAAGGGTTAGGGTTAGGGTTCGGGCTAGGGTTAGGGTTAGGGGACGGGGACGGTTTAGGGTCCAGGTGAGGGTACGGCAACGCTTTAGGGGGAGCGTGTGTGTGAGGGCGTGGGTTAGTGTTAGCGTACGGGTTAGGATTAGGGGACAGGTGAGGTTCAGGCTTCGGGGAAGGGTTAGGGTTAGGGTTAGGGTTCGGGCTAGGGTTAGGGTTAGGGGACGGGGACGGTTTAGGGTCCAGGTGAGGGTACGGCAACGCTTTAGGGGGAGCGTGCGTGTGAGGGCACGGGTTAGTGTTAGCGTACGGTTTAGGATTAGGGGACGGGTGAGGGTCAGGCTTCGGGGAAGGGTTAGGGTTAGGGTTCGGGCTAGGGTTAGGGTTAGGGGACGGGGATGGTTTAGGGTCCAGGTGAGGGTACGGCAACGCTTTAGGGGGAGCGTGCGTGTGAGGGCGTGGGTTAGTGTTAGCGTACGGGTTAGGATTAGGGGATGGGTGAGGGTCAGGCTTCGGGGAAGGGTTAGGGTTAGGGTTCGGGCTAGGGTTAGGGTTAGGGGACGGGGACGGTTTAGGGTCCAGGTGAGGGTACGGCAACGCATTAGGGGGAGCGTGCGTGTGAGGGCGCGGGTTAGTGTTAGCGTACGGGTTAGGATTAGGGGACGGGTGAGGGTCAGGCTTCGGGGAAGGGTTAGGGTTAAGGTTCGGGCTAGGGTTAGGGTTAGGGGACGGGGACGGTTTAGGGTCCAGGTGAGGGTACGGCAACGCTTTAGGGGGAGCGTACGTGTGAGGGCGCGTGTTAGTGTTAGCGTACGGGTTAGGATTAGGGGACGGGTGAGGGTCAGGCTTCGGGGAAGGGTTAGGGTTAGGGTTCGGGCTAGGGTTAGGGTTAGGGGACGGGGACGGTTCAGGGTCCAGGTGAAGGTACGGCAACGCTTTAGGGGGAGCGAGCCTGTGAGGGCGCGGGTTAGTGTTAGCGTACGGGTTAGGATTAGGGGACGGGTGAGGGTCAGGCTTCGGGGAAGGGTTAGGGTTAGGGTTCGGGCTAGGGTTAGGGTTAGGGGACGGGGACGGTTTAGGGTCCAGGTGAGGGTACGGCAACGCTTTAGGGGGAGCGTGCGTGTGAGGGCGCGGGTTAGTGTTAGCGTACGGGTTAGGATTAGGGGACGGGTGAGGGTCAGGCTTCGGGAAAGTGTTAGGGTTAGGGTTCGGGCTAGGGTTAGGGTTAGGGGACGGGGACGGTTTAGGGTCCAGGTGAGGGTACGGCAACGCTTTAGGGGGAGCGTGCGTGTGAGGGCGCGGGTTAGTGTTAGCGTACGGGTTAGGATTAGGGGACGGGTGAGGGTCAGGCTTCGGGGAAGGGTTAGGGTTAGGGTTCGGGCTAGGGTTAGGGTTAGGGGACGGGGACGGTTTAGGGTCCAGGTGAGGGTACGGCAACGCTTTAGGGGGAGCGTGCGTGTGAGGGCGCGGGTTAGTGTTAGCGTACGGGTTAGGATTAGGGGACGGGTGAGGGTCAGGCTTCGGGGAAGGTTTAGGGTTAGTGTTCGGGCTAGGGTTAGGGTTAGGGGACGGGGACGGTTTCGGGTCCAGGTGAGGGTACGGCAACGCTTTAGGGGGAGCGTGCGTGTGAGGGCGCGGGTTAGTGTTAGCGTACGGCTTAGGATTAGGGGACGGGTGAGGGTCAGGCTTCGGGGAAGGGTTAGGGTTAGGGTTCGGGCTAGGGTTAGGGTTAGGGGACGGGGACGGTTTAGGGTCCAGGTGAGGGTACGGCAACGCTTTAGGGGGAGCGTGCGTGTGAGGGCGCGGGTTAGTGTTAGCGTACGGGTTAGGATTAGGGGACGGGTGAGGGTCAGGCTTCGGGGAAGGGTTAGGGTTAGGGTTCGGGCTAGGGTTAGGGTTAGGGGACGGGGACGGTTTAGGGTCCAGGTGAGGGTACGGCAACGCTTTAGGGGGAGTGTGCGTGTGAGGGCGCGGGTTAGTGTTAGTGTACGGGTTAGGATTAGGGGACGGGTGAGGTTCAGGCTTCGGGGAAGGGTTAGGGTTAGGGTTCGGGCTAGGGTTAGGGTTAGGGGACGGGGACGGTTTAGGGTCCAGGTGAGGGTACGGCAACGCTTTAGGGGGAGCGTGCGTGTGAGGGCGCAGGTTAGTGTTAGCGTACGGGTTAGGATTAGGGGACGGGTGAGGGTCAGGCTTCGGGGAAGGGTTAGGGTTAGGGTTCGGGCTAGGGTTAGGGTTAGGGGACGGGGACGGTTTAGGGTCCAGGTGAGGGTACGGCAACGCTTTAGTGGGAGCGTGCGTGTGAGGGCGCGGGTTAGTGTTAGCGTACGGGTTAGGATTAGGGGACGGGTGAGGGTCAGGCTTCGGGGAGGGTTAGGGTGAGGGTTCGGGCTAGGGTTAGGGTTAGGGGACGGGGACGGTTTAGGGTCCAGGTGAGGGTACGGCAACGCTTTAGGGGGAGCGTGCGTGTGAGGGCGCGAGTTATTGTTAGCGTACGGGTTAGGATTAGGGGACGGGTGAGGGTCAGGCTTCGGGGAAGGGTTAGGGTTAGGGTTCGGGCTAGGGTTAGGGTTAGGGGACGGGGACGGTTTAGGGTCCAGGTGAGGGTACGGCAATGCTTTAGGGGGAGCGTGCGTGTGAGGGCGCGGGTTAGTGTTAGCGTACGGGTTAGGATTAGGAGACGGGTGAGGGTCAGGCTTCGGGGAAGGGTTAGGGTTAAGGTTCGGGCTAGGGTTAGGGTTAGGGGACGGGGACGGTTTAGGGTCCAGGTGAGGGTACGGCAACGCTTTAGGGGGAGCGTGCGTGTGAGGGCGCGGGTTAGTGTTAGCGTACGGGTTAGGATTAGGGGACGGGTGAGGGTCAGGCTTCGGGGAAGGGTTAGGGTTAGGGTTCGGGCTAGGGTTAGCGTTAGGGGACGGGGACGGTTTAGGGTCCAGTTGAGGGTACGGCAACGCTTTAGGGGGAGCGTGCGTGTGAGGGCGCGCGTTAGTTTTAGCGTACGGGTTAGGATTAGGGGACGGGTGAGGGTCAGGCTTCGGGGAAGGGTTAGGGTTAGGGTTCGGGCTAGGGTTAGGGTTAGGGGACGGGGACGGTTTAGGGTCCAGGTGAGGGTACGGCAACGCTTTAGGGGGAGCGTGCGTGTGAGGGCGCGGGTTAGTTTTACGTACGGGTTAGGATTAGGGGACGGGTGAGGGTCAGGCTTCGGGGAAGGGTTAGGGTTAGGGTTCGGGCTAGGGTTAGGGTTAGGGGACGGGGACGGTTTAGGGTCGAGGTGAGGGTACGGCAACGCTTTAGGGGGAGCGTGCGTGTGAGGGCGCGGGTTAGTGTTAGCGTACGGCTTAGGATTAGGGGACGGGTGAGGATCAGGCTTCGGGGAAGCGTTAGGGTTAGGGTTCGGGCTAGGGTTAGGGTTAGGGGACGGGGACGGTTTAGGGTCCAGGTGAGGGTACGGCAACGCTTTAGGAGGAGCGTGCGTGTGAGGGCGCGGGTTAGTGTTAGCGTACGGGTTAGGATTAGGGGACGGGTGAGGGTCAGGCTTCGGGGAAGGGTTAGGGTTAGGGTTCGGGCTAGGGTTAGGGTTAGGGGACGGGGACGGTTTAGGGTCCAGGTGAGGGTACGGCAACGCTTTAGGGGGAGCGTGCGTGTGAGGGCGCGCGATAGCGTTAGCGTACGGGTTAGGATTAGGGGACGGGTGAGGGTCAGGCTTCGGGGAAGGGTTAGGGTTAAAGTTCGGGCTAGGGTTAGGGTTAGGGGACGGGGTTGGTTTAGGGTCCAGGTGAGGGTACGGCAACCCTTTAGGGGGAGCGTGCGTGTGAGGGCGCAGGTTAGTGTTAGTGTACGGGTTAGGATTAGGGGACGGGTAGGGTCAGGCTTCGGGGAAGGGTTAGGGTTAGGGTTTGGGCTAGGGTTAGGGTTAGGGGACGGGGACGGTTTAGGGTCCAGGTGAGGGTACGGCAACGCTTTAGGGGGAGCGTGCGTGTGAGGGCGCGGGTTAGTGTTAGCGTACGGCTTAGGATTAGGGGACGGGTGAGGGTCAGGCTTCGGGGAAGGGTTAGGGTTAGGGTTCCGGCTAGGGTTAGGGTTAGGGGACAGGGACGGTTTAGGGTCCAGGTGAGGGTACGGCAACGCTTTAGGGGGAGCGTGCGTGTGAGGGCGCAGGTTAGTGTTAGCGTACGGGTTAGGATTAGGGGACGGGTGAGGGTCAGGCATCGGGGAAGGGTTAGGGTTAAGGTTCGGGCTAGGGTTAGGGTTAGGGGACGGGGACGGTTTAGGGTCCAGGTGAGGGTACAGCAACGCTTTAGGGGGAGCGTGCATGTGAGGGCGCGGGTTAGTGTTAGCGTACGGGTTAGGATTAGGGGAAGGGTGAGGGTCAGGCTTCGGGGAAGGGTTAGGGTTAGGGTTCGGGCTAGGGTTAGGGTTAGGGGATGGGGACGGTTTAGGGTCCAGGTGAGGGTACGGCAACGCTTTAGGGGGAGCGTGCATGTGAGGGCGCGGGTTAGTGTTAGCGTATGGGTTAGGATTAGGGGACGGGTGAGGGTCAGGCTTCGGGGAAGTGTTAGGGTTAGGGTTCGGGCTAGGGTTAGGGTTAGGGGACTGGGACGGTTTAGGGTCCAGGTTAGTGTACGGCAACACTTTAGGGGGAGCGTGCGTGTGAGGGCGCGGGTTAGTGTTAGCGTACGGGTTAGGATTAGGGGACGGGTGAGGGTCAGGTTTCGGGGAAGGGTTATGGTTAGGGTTCGGGCTAGGGTTAGGGTTAGGGGACGGGGACGGTTTAGGGTCCAGGTGAGGGTACGGCAACGCTTTAGGGGGAGCGTGCGTGTGAGGGCGCGGGTTAGTGTTAGCGTACGGCTTAGGATTAGGGGACGGGTGAGGGTCAGGCTTCGGGGAAGGGTTAGGGTTAGGGTTTGGTCTAGGGTTAGGGTTAGGGGACGGGGAAGGTTTAGGGTCCAGGTGAGGGTACGGCAACGCTTTAGGGGGAGCGTGCGTGTGAGGGCGCGGGTTAGCGTTAGCGTACGGGTTAGGATTAGGGGATGGGTGAGGGTCAGGCTTCGGGGAAGGGTTAGGGTTAGGGTTCGGGCTAGGGTTAGGGTTAGAGGACGGGGACGGTTTAGGGTCCAGGTGAGGGTACGGCAACGCTTTAGGGGGAGCGTGCGTGTGAGGGCGCGGGTTAGTGTTAGCGTACGGGTTAGGATTAGGGGACGGGTGAGGGTCAGGCTTCGGGGAAGGGTTAGGGTTAGGGTTCGGGCTAGGGTTAGGGTTAGGGGACGGGGACGGTTTAGGGTCCAGGTGAGGGTACGGCAACGCTTTAGGGGGAGCGTGCGTGTGAGGGCGCGGGTTAGTGTTAGCGTACGGGTTAGGATTAGGGGACGGGTGAGGGTCAGGCTTCGGGGAAGGGTTAGGGTTAGGGTTCGGGCTAGGGTAAGGGTTAAGGGACGGGGACGGTTTCGGGTCCAGGTGAGGGTACGGCAACGCTTTAGGGGGAGCGTGCGTTTGAGGGCGTGGGTTAGTGTTAGCGTACGGGTTAGGATTAGGGAACGGGTGAGGGTCAGGTTTCGGGGAAGGGTTAGGGTTAGGGTTCGGGCTAGGGTTAGGTTTAGGGGACGGGGACGGTTTAGGGTCCAGGTGAGGGTACGGCAACGCTTTAGGGGGAGCGTGCGTGTGAGGGCGTGGGTTAGTGTTAGCGTACGGGTTAGGATTAGGGGACGGGTGAGTGTCAGGCTTCGGGGAAGGGTTAGGGTTAGGGTTCGGGCTAGGGTTAGGGTTAGGGGACGGGGACGGTTTAGGGTCCAGGTGAGGGTACGGCAACGCTTTAGGGGGAGCGTGCGTGTGAGGGCGCGGGTTAGTGTTAGCGTACAGGTTAGGATTAGGGGACGGGTGAGGGTCAGGCTTCGGGGAAGGGTTAGGGTTAGGGTTCGGGCTAGGGTTAGGGTTAGGGGACGGGGACGGTTTAGGGTCCAGGTGAGGGTACGGCAACGCTTTAGGGGGAGCGTGCGTGTGAGGGCGCGGGTTAGTGTTAGCGTACGGGTTAGGATTAGGGGACGTGTGAGGGTCAGGCTTTGGGGAAGGGTTAGGGTTAGGGTTCGGGCTAGGGTTAGGGTTAGGGGACGGGGACGGTTTAGGGTCCAGGTGAGGGTACGGCAACGCTTTAGGGGAGCGTGCGTGTGAGGGCGCGGGTTAGTGTTAGCGTACGGGTTAGGATTAGGGGACGGGTGAGGGTCAGGCTTCGGGGAAGGGTTAGGGTTAGGGTTCGGGCTAGGGTTAGGGTTAGGGGACAGGGACGGTTTAGGGTCCAGGTGAGGGTACGGCAACGCTTTAGGGGGAGCGTGCGTGTGAGGGCGCGGGTTAGTGTTAGCGTACGGGTTAGGATTAGGGGACGGGTGAGGGTCAGGCTTCGGGGAAGGGTTAGGGTTAGGGTTCGGGCTAGGGTTAGGGTTAGGGGACAGGGACGGTTTAGGGTCCAGGTGAGGGTACGGCAACGCTTTAGGGGGAGCGTGCGTGTGAGGGCGCGGGTTAGTGTTAGCGTACGGGTTAGGATTAGGGGACGGGTGAGGGTCAGGCTTCGGGGAAGGGTTAGGGTTAGGGTTCGGGCTAGGGTTAGGGTTAGGGGACGGGGACGGTTTAGGGTCCAGGTGAGGGTACGGCAACGCTTTAGGGGGAGCGTGCGTGTGAGGGCGCGGGTTAGTGTTAGCGTACGGGTTAGGATTAGGGGACGGGTGAGGGTCAGGCTTCGGGGAAGGGTTAGGGTTAGGGTTCGGGCTAGGGTTAGGGTTAGGGGACGGGGACGGTTTAGGGTCCAGGTGAGGGTACGGCAACGCTTTAGGGGGAGCATGCGTGTGAGGGCGCGGGTTAGTGTTAGCGTACGGGTTAGGATTAGGGGACGGGTGAGGGTCAGGCTTCGGGGAAGGGTTAGGGTTAGGGTTCGGGCTAGGGTTAGGGTTAGGGGACGGGGACGGTTTAGGGTCCAGGTGAGGGTACGGCAACGCTTTAGGGGGAGCGTGCGTGTGAGGGCGCGGGTTAGTGTTAGCGTACGCGTTAGGATTAGGGGACGGGTGAGGGTCAGGCTTCGGGGAAGGTTTAGGGTTAGGGTTCGGGCTAGGGTTAGGGTTAGGGGACGGGGACGGTTTCGGGTCCAGGTGAGGTTACGGCAACGCTTTAGGGGGAGCGTGCGTGTGAGGGCGCGGGTTAGTGTTAGCGTACGGGTTAGGATTAGGGGACGGGTGAGGGTCAGGCTTCGGGGAAGGGTTAGGGTTAGGGTTCGGGCTAGGGTTAGGGTTAGGCGACGGGGACGGTTTAGGGTCCAGGTGAGGGTACGGCAACGCTTTAGGGGGAGCGTGCGTGTGAGGGCGCGGGTTAGTGTTAGCGTACGGGTTAGGATTAGGGGACGGGTGAGGGTCAGGCTTCGGGGAAGGGTTAGGGTTAGGGTTCGGGCTAGGGTTAGGGTTAGGGGACGGGGACGGTTTAGGGTCCAGGTGAGGGTACGGCAACGCTTTAGGGGGAGCGTGCGTGTGAGGGCGCGGGTTAGTGTTAGCGTACGGGTTAGGATTAGGGGACGGGTGAGGTTCAGGCTTCGGGGAAGGGTTAGGGTTAGGGTTCGGGCTAGGGTTAGGGTTAGGGGACGGGGACGGTTTAGGGTCCAGGTGAGGGTACGGCAACGCTTTAGGGGGAGCGTGCGTGTGAGGGCGCGGGTTAGTGTTAGCGTACGGGTTAGGATTAGGGGACGGGTGAGGGTCAGGCTTCGGGGAAGTGTTAGGGTTAGGGTTCGGGCTAGGGTTAGGGTTAGGGGACGGGGACGGTTTAGGGTCCAGGTGAGGGTACGGCAACGCTTTAGTGGGAGCGTGCGTGTGAGGGCGCGGGTTAGTGTTAGCGTACGGGTTAGGATTAGGGGACGGGTGAGGGTCAGGCTTCGGGGAGGGTTAGGGTGAGGGTTCGGGCTAGGGTTAGGGTTAGGGGACGGGGACGGTTTAGGGTCCAGGTGAGGGTACGGCAACGCTTTAGGGGGAGCGTGCGTGTGAGGGCGCGGGTTATTGTTAGCGTACGGGTTAGGATTAGGGGACAGGTGAGGGTCAGGCTTCGGGGAAGGGTTAGGGTTAGGATTCGGGCTAGGGTTAGGGTTAGGGGACGGGGACGGTTTAGGGTCCAGGTGAGGGTACGGCAATGCTTTAGGGGGAGCGTGCGTGTGAGGGCGCGGGTTAGTGTTAGCGTACGGGTTAGGATTAGGAGACGGGTGAGGGTCAGGCTTCGGGGAAGGGTTAGGGTTAAGGTTCGGGCTAGGGTTAGGGTTAGGGGACGGGGACGGTTTAGGGTCCAGGTGAGGGTACGGCAACGCTTTAGGGGGAGCGTGCGTGTGAGGGCGCGGGTTAGTGTTAGCGTACGGGTTAGGATTAGGGGACGGGTGAGGATCAGGCTTCGGGGAAGGGTTAGGGTTAGGGTTCGGGCTACGGTTAGGGTTAGGGAAGGGGGACGGTTTAGGGTCCAGTTGAGGGTACGGCAACGCTTTAGGGGGAGCGTGCGTGTGAGGGCGCGCGTTAGTGTTAGCGTACGGGTTAGGATTAGGGGACGGGTGAGGGTCAGGCTTCGGGGAAGGGTTAGGGTTAGGGTTCGGGCTAGGGTTAGGGTTAGGTTTAGGGGACGGGGACGGTTTAGGGTCCAGGTGAGGGTACGGCAACGCTTTAGGGGGAGCGTGCGTGTGAGGGCGCGCGTTAGTGTTAGCGTACGGGTTAGGATTAGGGGACGGGTGAGGGTCAGGCTTCGGGGAAGGGTTAGGGTTAGGGTTCGGGCTAGGGTTAGGGTTAGGGGACGGGGACGGTTTAGGGTCGAGGTGAGGGTACGGCAACGCTTTAGGGGGAGCGTGCGTGTGAGGGCGCGGGTTAGTGTTAGCGTACGGCTTAGGATTAGGGGACGGGTGAGGGTCAGGCTTCGGGGAAGGGTTAGGGTTAGGGTTCGGGCTAGGGTTAGGGTTAGGGGACGGGGACGGTTTAGGGTCCAGGTGAGGGTACGGCAACGCTTTAGGAGGAGCGTGCGTGTGAGGGCGCGGGTTAGTGTTAGCGTACGGGTTAGGATTAGGGGACGGGTGAGGGTCAGGCTTCGGGGAAGGGTTAGGGTTAGGGTTCGGGCTAGGGTTAGGGTTAGGGGACGGGGACGGTTTAGGGTCCAGGTGAGGGTACGGCAACGCTTTAGGGGGAGCGTCCGTGTGAGGGCGCGGGTTAGTGTTAGCGTACGGGTTAGGATTAGGGGACGGGTGAGGGTCAGGCTTCGGGGAAGGGTTAGGGTTAGGGTTCGGGCTAGGGTTAGGGTTAGGGGACGGGGACGGTTTAGGGTCCAGGTGAGGGTACGGCAACGCTTTAGGGGGAACGTGCGTGTGAGGGCGCGGGTTAGTGTTAGCGTACGGGTTAGGATTAGGGGACGGGTGAGGGTCAGGCTTCGGGGAAGGGTTAGGGTTAGGGTTCGGGCTAGGGTTAGGGTTAGGGGACGGGGACGGTTTAGGGTCCAGGTGAGGGTACGGCAACGCTTTAGGGGGAGCGTGCGTGTGAGGGCGCGGGTTAGTGTTAGCGTACGGGTTAGGATTAGGGGACGGGTGAGGGTCAGGCTTCGGGGAAGGGTTAGGGTTAGGGTTCGGGCTAGGGTTAGGGTTAGGGGACGGGGACGGTTTACGGTCCAGTTGAGTGTACGGCAACGCTTTAGGGGGAGCGTGCGTGTGAGGGCGCGGGTTAGTTTTTGCGTACGGGTTAGGATTAGGGGACGGGTGAGGGTCAGGCTTCGGGGAAGGGTTAGGGTTAGGGTTCTGGCTAGGGTTAGGGTTAGGGGACGGGGACGGTTTAGGGTCCAGGTGAGGGTACGGCAACGCTTTAGGGGGAGCGTGCGTGTGAGGGCGCGCGATAGCGTTAGCGTACGGGTTAGGATTAGGGGACGGGTGAGGGTCAGGCTTCGGGGAAGGGTTAGGGTTAGGGTTCGGGCTAGGGTTAGGGTTAGGGGACGGGGACGGTTTAGGGTCCAGGTGAGGGTATGGCAACGCTTTAGGGGGAGCGTGCGTGTGAGGGCGCGGGTTAGTGTTAGCGTACGGGTTAGGATTAGGGGACGGGTGAGGGTCAGGCTTTGGGGAAGGGTTAGGGTTAGGGTTCGGGCTAGGGTTAGGGTTAGGGGACGGGCATGGTTTAGGGTCCAGGTGAGGGTACGGCAACGCTTTAGGGGGAGCGTGCGTGTGAGGGCGCGGGTTAGTGTTAGCGTACGGGTTAGGATTAGGGGACGGGTGAGGGTCAGGCTTCGGGGAAGGGTTAGGGTTAGGGTTCCGGCTAGGGTTAGGGTTAGGGGATGGGGACGGTTTAGGGTCCAGATGAGGGTACGGCAACGCTTTAGGGGGAGCGTGCGTGTGAGGGCGCGGGTTAGTGTTAGCGTACGGGTTAGGATTAGGGGACGGGTGAGGGTCAGGCATCGGGAAAGGGTTAGGGTTAAGGTTCGGGCTAGGGTTAGGGTTAGGGGACGGGGACGGTTTAGGGTCCAAGTGAGGGTACAGCAACGCTTTAGGGGGAGCGTGCATGTGAGGGCGCGGGTTAGTGTTAGCGTACGGGTTAGGATTAGGGGACGGATGAGGGTCAGGCTTCGGGGAAGGGTTAGGGTTAGGGTTCGGGCTAGGGTAAGGGTTAAGGGACGGGGACCGTTTCGGGTCCAGGTGAGGGTACGGCAACGCTTTAGGGGGAGCGTGCGTGTGAGGGCGCGGGTTAGTGTTAGCGTACGGGTTAGGATTAGGGTACGGGTGAGGGTCAGGTTTCGGGGAAGTGTTAGGGTTAGGGTTCGGGCTAGGGTTAGGTTTAGGGGACGGGGACGGTTTAGGGTCCAGGTGAGGGTACGGCAACGCTTTAGGGGGAGCGTGCGTGTGAGGGCGCGGGTTAGTGTTAGCGTAAGGGTTAGGATTAGGGGACGGGTGAGTGTCAGGCTTCGGGGAAGGGTTAGGGTTAGGGTTCGGGCTAGGGTTAGGGTTAGGGGACGGGGACGGTTTAGGGTCCAGGTGAGGGTACGGCAACGCTTTAGGGGGAGCGTGCGTGTGAGTGCGCGGGTTAGTGTTAGCGTACAGGTTAGGATTAGGGGACGGGTGAGGGTCAGGCTTCGGGGAAGGGTTAGGGTTAGGGTTCGGGCTAGGGTTAGGGTTAGGGGACGGGGACGGTTTAGGGTCCAGGTGAGGGTACGGCAACGCTTTAGGGGGAGCGTGCGTGTGAGGGCGCGGGTTAGTGTTAGCGTACGGGTTAGGATTAGGGGACGGGTGAGGGTCAGGCTTCGGGGAAGGGTTAGGGTTAGGGTTCGGGCTAGGGTTAGGGTTAGGGGACGGGGACGGTTTAGGGTCCAGGTGAGTGTACGGGAACGCTTTAGGGGGAGCGTGCGTGTGAGGGCGCGGGTTAGTGTTAGCGTACGGGTTAGGATTAGGGGACGGGTGAGGGTCAGGCTTCGGGGAAGGGTTAGGGTTAGGGTTCGGGCTAGGGTTAGGGTTAGGGGACGGGGACGGTTTAGGGTCCAGGTGAGGGTACGGCAACGCTTTAGGGGGACCGTGCGTGTGAGGGCGCGGGTTAGTGTTAGCGTACGGGTTAGGATTAGGGGACGGGTGAGGGTCAGGCTTCGGGGAAGGGTTAGGGTTAGGGTTCGGGCTAGGGTTAGGGTTAGGGGACGGGGACGGTTTAGGGTCCAGGTGAGGGTACGGCAACGCTTTAGGGGGAGCGTGTGTGTGAGGGCGCGGGTTAGTGTTAGCGTACGGGTTAGGATTAGGGGACGGGTGAGGTTCAGGCTTCGGGGAAGGGTTAGGGTTAGGGTTAGGGTTCGGGCTAGGGTTAGGGTTAGGGGACGGGGACGGTTTAGGGTCCAGGTGAGGGTACGGCAACGCTTTAGGGGGAGCGTGCGTGTGAGGGCACGGGTTAGTGTTAGCGTACGGTTTAGGATTAGGGGACGGGTGAGGGTCAGGCTTCGGGGAAGGGTTAGGGTTAGGGTTCGGGCTAGGGTTAGGGTTAGGGGACGGGGACGGTTTAGGGTCCAGGTGAGGGTACGGCAACGCTTTAGGGGGAGCGTGCGTGTGAGGGCGCGGGTTAGTGTTAGTGTACGGGTTAGGATTAGGGGATGGGTGAGGGTCAGGCTTCGGGGAAGGGTTAGGGTTAGGGTTCGGGCTAGGGTTAAGGTTAGGGGACGGGGACGGTTTCGGGTCCAGGTGAGGGTACGGCAACGCTTTAGGGGGAGCATGCGTGTGAGGGCGCGGGTTAGTGTTAGCGTACGGGTTAGGATTAGGGGACGGGTGAGGGTCAGGCTTCGGGGAAGGGTTAGGGTTAAAGTTCGGGCTAGGGTTAGGGTTAGGGGACGGGGTCGGTTTAGGGTCCAGGTGAGGGTACGGCAACCCTTTAGGGGGAGCGTGCGTGTGAGGGCGCGGGTTAGTGTTAGCGTACGGGATAGGATTAGGGGACGGGTAGGGTCAGGCTTCGGGGAAGGGTTAGGGTTAGGGTTTGGGCTAGGGTTAGGGTTAGGGGACGGGGACGGTTTAGGGTCCAGGTGAGGGTACGGCAACGCTTTAGGGGGAGCGTGCGTGTGAGGGCGCGGGTTAGTGTTAGCGTACGGCTTAGGATTAGGGGACGGGTGAGGGTCAGGCTTCGGGGAAGGGTTAGGGTTAGGGTTCGGGCTAGGGTTAGGGTTAGGGGACGGGGACGGTTTAGGGTCCAGGTGAGGGTATGGCAACGCTTTAGTAGGAGCGTGCGTGTGAGGGCGCGGGTTAGTGTTATCGTACGGGTTAGGATTAGGGGACGGGTGAGGGTCAGGCTTCGGGGAAGGGTTAGGGTTAGGGTTCGGGCTAGGGTTAGGGTTAGGGGACGGGGACGGTTTAGGGTCCAGGTGAGGGTACGGCAACGCTTTAGGGGGAGCGTGCGTGTGAGGGCGCGGGTTAGTGTTAGCGTACGGGTTAGGATTAGGGGACGGGTGAGGGTCAGGCTTCGGGGAAGGGTTAGGGTTAGGGTTCGGGCTAGGGTTAGGGTTAGGGGACGGGGACGGTTTAGGGTCCAGGTGAGGGTACGGCAACGCTTTAGGGGGAGCGTGCGTGTGAGGGTGCGGGTTAGTGTTAGCGTACGGGTTAGGATTAGGGGACGGGTGACGGTCAGGCTTCGGGGAAGGGTTAGGCTTAGGGTTCGGGCTAGGGTTAGGGTTAGGGGACGGGGACGGTTTAGGGTCCAAGTGAGGGTACGGCAACGCTTTAGGGGGAGCGTGCGTGTGAGGGCGCGGGTTAGTGTTAGTGTACGGGTTAGGATTAGGGGACGGGTGAGGGTCAGGCATCGGGGAAGGGTTAGGGTTAAGGTTCGGGCTAGGATTAGGGTTAGGGGACGGGGACGGTTTAGGGTCCAGGTGAGGGTACGGCAACGCTTTAGAGGGAGCGTGCGTGTGAGGGCGCGGGGTAGTGTTAGCGTACGGGTTAGGATTAGGGGACGGGTGAGGGTCAGGCTTCGGGGAAGGGTTAGGGTTAGGGTTCGGGCTAGGGTTAGGGTTAGGGTTAGGGGACGGGGACGGTTTAGGGTCCAGGTGAGGGTACGGTAACGCTTTAGGGGGAGCGTGCGTGTGAGGGCGAGGGTTAGTGTTAGCGTACGGTTTAGGATTAGGGGACGGGTGAGGGTTAGGCTTCGGGAAAGTGTTAGGGTTAGGGTTCGGGCTAGGGTTAGGGTTAGGGGACGGGGACGGTTTAGGGTCCAGGTGAGGGTACGGCAACGCTTTAGGGGGAGCGTGCGTGTGAGGGCGCGGGTTAGTGTTAGCGTACGGGTTAGGATTAGGGGACGGGTGAGGGTCAGGCTTCGGGGAAGGGTTAGGGTTAGGGTTCGGGCTAGGGTTAGGGTTAGGGGACGGGGACGGTTTAGGGTCCAGGTGAGGGTACGGCAACGCTTTAGGGGGAGCGTGCGTGTGAGGGCGCGGGTTAGTGTTAGCGTACGGGTAAGGATTAGGGGACGGGTGAGGGTCAGGCTTCGGGGAAGTGTTAGGGTTAGGGTTCGGGCTAGGGTTAGGGTTAGGGGACGGGGACGGTTTCGGGTCCAGGTGAGGGTACGGCAACGCTTTAGGGGGAGCGTGCGTGTGAGGGCGCGGGTTAGTGATAGCGTACGGGTTAGGATTAGGGGACGGGTGAGGGTCAGGCTTCGGGGAAGGGTTAGGGTTAGGGTTCGGGTTAGGGTTAGGGTTAGGGGACGGGGACGGTTTAGGGTCCAGGTGAGGGTACGGCAATGCTTTAGGGGGAGCGTGCGTGTGAGGGCGCGGGTTAGTGTTAGCGTACGGGTTAGGATTAGGGGACGTGTGAGGGTCAGGCTTCGGGGAAGGGTTAGGGTTAGGGTTCGGGCTAGGGTTAGGGTTAGGGGACGGGGACGGTTTAGGGTCCAGGTGAGGGCACGGCAACGCTTTAGGGGGAGCGTGCGTGTGAGGGCGCGGGTTAGTGTTAGCGTACGGGTTAGGATTAGGGGACGGGTGAGGTTCAGGCTTCGGGGAAGGGTTAGGGTTAGGGTTCGGGCTAGGGTTAGGGTTAGGGGACGGGGACGGTTTAGGGTCCAGGTGAGGGTACGGCAACGCTTTAGGGGGAGCGTGCGTGTGAGGGCGCGGGTTAGTGTTAGCGTACGGGTTAGGATTAGGGGACGGGTGAGGGTCAGGCTTCGGGGAAGGGTTAGGGTTAGGGTTCGGGCTAGGGTTAGGGTTAGGGGACGGGGACGGTTTAGGGTCCAGGTGAGGGTACGGCAACGCTTTAGGGGGAGCGTGCGTGTGAGGGCGCGGGTTAGTGTTAGCGTACGGGTTAGGATTAGGGGACGGGTGAGGGTCAGGCTTCGGGGAAGGGTTAGGGTTAGGGTTCGGGCTAGGGTTAGGATTAGGGGACGGGGACGGTTTAGGGTCCAGGTGAGGGTACGGCAACGCTTTAGGGGGAGCGTTCGTGTGAGGGCGCGGGTTAGTGTTAGCGTACGGGTTAGGATTAGGGGACGGGTGAGGGTCAGGCTTCGGGGAAGGGTTAGGGTTAGGGTTCGGGCTAGGGTTAGGGTTAGGGGACGGGGACGGTTTAGGGTCCAGTTGAGGGTACGGCAACGCTTTAGGGGGAGCGTGCGTGTGAGGGCGCGGGTTAGTGTTAGCGTACGGGTTAGGATTAGGGGACGGGTGAGGGTCAGGCTTCGGGGAAGGGTTAGGGTTAGGGTTCTGGCTAGGGTTAGGGTTAGGGGACGGGGACGGTTTAGGGTCCAGGTGAGGGTACGGCAACGCTTTAGGGGGAGCGTGCGTGTGAGGGCGCGCAATAGCGTTAGCGTACGGGTTAGGTTTAGGGGACGGGTGAGGGTCAGGCTTCGGGGAAGGTTTAGGGTTAAAGTTCGGGCTAGGGTTAGGGTTAGGGGACGGGGTCGGTTTAGGGTCCAGGTGAGGGTACGGCAACCCTTTAGGGGGAGCGTGCGTGTGAGGGCGCGGGTTAGTGTTAGCGTACGGGTTAGGATTAGGGGACGGGTGAGGGTCAGGCTTCGGGGAAGGGTTAGGGTTAGGGTTCGGGCTAGGGTTAGGGTTAGGGGACGGGGACGGTTTAGGGTCCAGGTGAGGGTACGGCAACGCTTTAGGGGGAGCGTGCGTGTGAGGGCGCGGGTTAGTGTTAGCGTACGGGTTAGGATTAGGGGACGGGTGAGGGTCAGGCTTCGGGGAAGGGTTAGGGTTAGGGTTCGGGCTAGGGTTAGGGTTAGGGGACGGGGACGGTTTAGGGTCCAGGTGAGGGTACGGCAACGCTTTAGGGGGAGCGTGCGTGTGAGGGCGCGGGTTAGTGTTAGCGTACGGGTTAGGATTAGGGGACGGGTGAGGGTCAGGCTTCGGGGAAGGGTTAGGGTTAGGGTTCGGGCTAGGGTTAGGATTAGGGGACGGGGACGGTTTAGGGTCCAGGTGAGGGTACGGCAACGCTTTAGGGGGAGCGTGCGTGTGAGGGCGCGGGTTAGTGTTAGCGTACGGGTTAGGATTAGGGGACGGGTGAGGGTCAGGCTTCGGGGAAGGGTTAGGGTTAGGGTTCGGGCTAGGGTTAGGGTTAGGGGACGGGGACGGTTTAGGGTCCAGTTGAGGGTACGGCAACGCTTTAGGGGGAGCGTGCGTGTGAGGGCGCGGGTTAGTGTTAGCGTACGGCTTAGGATTAGGGGACGGGTGAGGGTCTGGCTTCGGGGAAGGGTTAGGGTTAGGGTTCGGGCTAGGGTTAGGGTTAGGGGACGGGGACGGTTTAGGGTCCAGGTGAGGGTATGGCAACGCTTTAGTAGGAGCGTGCGTGTGAGGGCGCGGGTTAGTGTTAGCGTACGGGTTAGGATTAGGGGACGGGTGAGGGTCAGGCTTCGGGGAAGGGTTAGGGTTAGGGTTCGGGCTAGGGTTAGGGTTAGGGTACGGGGACGGTTTAGGGTCCAGGTGAGGGTACAGCAACGCTTTAGGGGGAGCGTGCGTGTGAGGGCGCGGGTTAGTGTTAGCGTACGGGTTAGGATTAGGGGACGGGTGAGGGTCAGGCTTCGGGGAAGGGTTAGGGTTAGCGTTCTGGCTAGGGTTAGGGTTAGGGGACGGGGACGGTTTAGGGTCCAGGTGAGGGTACGGCAACGCTTTAGGGGGAGCGTGCGTGTGAGGGTGCGGGTTAGTGTTAGCGTACGGGTTAGGATTAGGGGACGGGTGACGGTCAGGCTTCGGGGAAGGGTTAGGCTTAGGGTTCGGGCTAGGGTTAGGGTTAGGGGACGGGGACGGTTTAGGGTCCAAGTGAGGGTACGGCAACGCTTTAGGGGGAGCGTGCGTGTGAGGGCGCGGGTTAGTGTTAGCGTACGGGTTAGGATTAGGGGACGGGTGAGGGTCAGGCTTCGGGGAAGGGTTAGGGTTAGGGTTTGGTCTAGGGTTAGGGTTAGGGGACGGGGACGGTTTAGGGTCCAGGTGAGGGTACGGCAACGCTTTAGGGGGAGCGTGCGTGTGAGGGCGCGGGTTAGTGTTAGCGTACGGGTTAGGATTAGGGGACGGGTGAGGGTCAGGCTTCGGGGAAGGGTTAGGGTTAGGGTTCGGGCTAGGGTTAGGGTTAGGGGACGGGGACGGTTTAGGGTCCAGGTGAGGGTACGGCAACGCTTTAGGGGGAGCATGCGTGTGAGGACGCGGGTTAGTGTTAGCGTACTGGTTAGGAATAGGGGACGGGTGTGGGTCAGGCTTCGGGGAAGGGTTAGGGTTAGGGTTCTGGCTAGGGTTAGGGTTAGGGGACGGGGACGGTTTAGGGTCCAGGTGAGGGTACGGCAACGCTTTAGGGGGAGCGTGCGTGTGAGGGCGCGCGATAGCGTTAGCGTACGGGTTAGGATTAGGGGACGGGTGAGTGTCAGGCTTCGGGGAAGGGTTAGGGTTAAAGTTCGGGCTAGGGTTAGGGTTAGGGGACGGGGTCGGTTTAGGGTCCAGGTGAGGGTACGGCAACCCTTTAGGGGGAGCGTGCGTGTGAGGGCGCGGGTTAGTGTTAGCGTACGGGTTAGGATTAGGGGACGGGTAGGGTCAGGCTTCGGGGAAGGGTTAGAGTTAGGGTTTGGGCTAGGGTTAGGGTTAGGGGATGGGGACGGTTTAGGGTCCAGGTGAGGGTACGGCAACGCTTTAGGGGGAGCGTGCGTGTGAGGGCGCGGGTTAGTGTTAGCGTACGGCTTAGGATTAGGGGACGGGTGAGGGTCAGGCTTCGGGGAAGGGTTAGGGTTAGGGTTCGGGCTAGGGTTAGGGTTAGGGGACGGGGACGGTTTAGGGTCCAGGTGAGGGTATGGCAACGCTTTAGTAGGAGCGTGCGTGTGAGGGCGCGGGTTAGTGTTATCGTACGGGTTAGGATTAGGGGACGGGTGAGGGTCAGGCTTCGGGGAAGGGTTAGGGTCAGGGTTCGGGCTAGGGTTAGGGTTAGGGGACGGGGACGGTTTAGAGTCCAGGTGAGGGTACGGCAACGCTTTAGGGGGAGCGTGCGTGTGAGGGCACGGGTTAGTGTTAGCGTACGGGTTAGGATTAGGGGACGGGTGAGGGTCAGGCTTCGGGGAAGGGTTAGGGTTAGGGTTCGGGCTAGGGTTAGGGTTAGGGGACGGGGACGGTTTAGGGTCCAGGTGAGGGTACGGCAACGCTTTAGGGGGAGCGTGCGTGTGAGGGTACCGGGTTAGTGTTAGCGTACGGGTTAGGATTAGGGGACGGGTGACGGTCAGGCTTCGGGGAAGGGTTAGGCTTAGGGTTCGGGCTAGGGTTAGGGTTAGGGGTCGGGGACGGTTTAGGGTCCAAGTGAGGGTACGGCAACGCTTTAGGGGGAGCGTGCGTGTGAGGGTGCGGGTTAGTGTTAGCGTACGGGTTAGGATTAGGGGACGGGTGAGGGTCAGGCTTTGGGGAAGGGTTAGGGTTAGGGTTCGGGCTAGGGCTAGGGTTAGGGGACGGGCACGGTTTAGGGTCCAGGTGAGGGTACGGCAACGCTTTAGGGGGAGCGTGCGTGTGAGGGCGCGGGTTATTGTTAGCGTACGGGTTAGGATTAGGGGACGGGTGAGGGTCAGGCTTCGGGGAAGGGTTAGGGTTAGGGTTCCGGCTAGGGTTAGGGTTAGGGGACGGGGACGGTTTAGGGTCCAGGTGAGGGTACGGCAACGCTTTAGGGGGAGCGTGCGTGTGAGGGCGCGGGTTAGTGTTAGCGTACGGGTTAGGATTAGGGTACGGGTGAGGGTCAGGTTTCGGGGAAGGGTTAGGGTTAGGGTTCGGGCTAGGGTTAGGGTTAGGGGACGGGGACGGTTTAGGGTCCAGGTGAGGGTACGGCAACGCTTTAGGGGGAGCGTGCGTGTGAGGGCACGGGTTAGTGTTAGCGTACGGGTTAGGATTAGGGGACGGGTGAGGGTCAGGCTTCGGGGAAGGGTTAGGGTTAGGGTTCGGGCTAGGGTTAGGGTTAGGGGACGGGGACGGTTTAGGGTCCAGGTGAGGGTACGGCAACGCTTTAGGGGGAGCGTGCGTGTGAGGGCGCGGGTTAGTGTTAGCGTACGGGTTAGGATTAGGGGACGGGTGAGGGTCAGGCTTCGGGGAGGGTTAGGGTTAGGGTTCGGGCTAGGGTTAGGGTTAGGGGACGGGGACGGTTTAGGGTCCAGGTGAGGGTACGGCAACGCTTTAGGGGGAGCGTGCGTGTGAGGGCGCGTGTTATTGTTAGCGTACGGGTTAGGATTAGGGCACGGGTGAGGGTCAGGCTTCGGGGAAGGGTTAGGGTTAGGGTTCGGGCTAGGGTTAGGGTTAGGGGACGGGGACGGTTTAGGGTCCAGGTGAGGGTACGGCAATGCTTTAGGGGGAGCGTGCGTGTGAGGGCGCGGGTTAGTGTTAGCGTACGGGTTAGGATTAGGAGACGGGTGAGGGTCAGGCTTCGGGGAAGGGTTAGGGTTAAGGTTCGGGCTAGGGTTAGGGTTAGGGGACGGGGACGGTTTAGGGTCCAGGTGAGGGTACGGCAACGCTTTAGGGGGAGCGTGCGTGTGAGGGCGCGGGTTAGTGTTAGCGTACGGGTTAGGATTAGGGGACGGGTGAGGGTCAGGCTTCGGGGAAGGGTTAGGGTTAGGGTTCGGGCTAGGGTTAGGGTTAGGGGACGGGGACGGTTTAGGGTCCAGTTGAGGGTACGGCAACGCTTTAGGGGGAGCGTGCGTGTGAGGGCGCGCGTTAGTGTTAGCGTACGGGTTAGGATTAGGGGACGGGTGAGGGTCAGGCTTCGGGGAAGGGTTAGGGTTAGGGTTCGGGCTAGGGTTAGGGTTAGGGGACGGGGACGGTTTAGGGTCCAGGTGAGGGTACGGCAACGCTTTAGGGGGAGCGTGCGTGTGAGGGCGCGGCTTAGTGTTAGCGTACGGGTTAGGATTAGGGGACGGGTGACGGTCAGGCTTCGGGGAAGGGTTAGGCTTAGGGTTCGGGCTAGGGTTAGGGTTAGGGGACGGGGACGGTTTAGGGTCCAAGTGAGGGTACGGCAACGCTTTAGGGGGAGCGTGCGTGTGAGGGCGCGGGTTAGTGTTAGCGTACGGCTTAGGATTAGGGGACGGGTGAGGGTCAGGCATCGGGGAAGGGTTAGGGTTAAGGTTCGGGCTAGGATTAGGGTTAGGGGACGGGGACGGTTTAGGGTCCAGGTGAGGGTACGGCAACGCTTTAGAGGGAGCGTGCGTGTGAGGGCGCGGGGTAGTGTTAGCGTACGGGTTAGGATTAGGGGACGGGTGAGGGTCAGGCTTCGGGGAAGGGTTAGGGTTAGGGTTCGGGCTAGGGTTAGGGTTAGGGTTAGGGGACGGGGACGGTTTAGGGTCCAGGTGAGGGAACGGTAACGCTTTAGGGGGAGCGTGCGTGTGAGGGCGAGGGTTAGTGTTAGCGTACGGTTTAGGATTAGGGGACGGGTGAGGGTTAGGCTTCGGGAAAGTGTTAGGGTTAGGGTTCGGGCTAGGGTTAGGGTTAGGGGACGGGGACGGTTTAGGGTCCAGGTGAGGGTACGGCAACGCTTTAGGGGGAGCGTGCGTGTGAGGGCGCGGGTTAGTGTTAGCGTACGGGTTAGGATTAGGGGACGGGTGAGGGTCAGGCTTCGGGGAAGGGTTAGGGTTAGGGTTCGGGCTAGGGTTAGGGTTAGGGGACGGGGACGGTTTAGGGTCCAGGTGAGGGTACGGCAACGCTTTAGGGGGAGCGTGCGTGTGAGGGCGCGGGTTAGTGTTAGCGTACGGGTTAGGATTAGGGGACGGGTGAGGGTCAGGCTTCGGGGAAGGGTTAGGGTTAGGGTTCGGGTTAGGGTTAGGGTTAGGGGACGGGGACGGTTTAGGGTCCAGGTGAGGGTACGGCAATGCTTTAGGGGGAGCGTGCGTGTGAGGGCGCGGGTTAGTGTTAGCGTACGGGTTAGGATTAGGGGACGTGTGAGGGTCAGGCTTCGGGGAAGGGTTAGGGTTAGGGTTCGGGCTAGGGTTAGGGTTAGGGGACGGGGACGGTTTAGGGTCCAGGTGAGGGCACGGCAACGCTTTAGGGGGAGCGTGCGTGTGAGGGCGCGGGTTAGTGTTAGCGTACGGGTTAGGATTAGGGGACGGGTGAGGTTCAGGCTTCGGGGAAGGGTTAGGGTTAGGGTTCGGGCTAGGGTTAGGGTTAGGGGACGGGGACGGTTTAGGGTCCAGGTGAGGGTACGGCAACGCTTTAGGGGGAGCGTGCGTGTGAGGGCGCGGGTTAGTGTTAGCGTACGGGTTAGGATTAGGGGACGGGTGAGGGTCAGGCTTCGGGGAAGGGTTAGGGTTAGGGTTCGGGCTAGGGTTAGGGTTAGGGGACGGGGACGGTTTAGGGTCCAGGTGAGGGTACGGCAACGCTTTAGGGGGAGCGTGCGTGTGAGGGCGCGGGTTAGTGTTAGCGTACGGGTTAGGATTAGGGGACGGGTGAGGGTCAGGCTTCGGGGAAGGGTTAGGGTTAGGGTTCGGGCTAGGGTTAGGATTAGGGGACGGGGACGGTTTAGGGTCCAGGTGAGGGTACGGCAACGCTTTAGGGGGAGCGTGCGTGTGAGGGCGCGGGTTAGTGTTAGCGTACGGGTTAGGATTAGGGGACGGGTGAGGGTCAGGCTTCGGGGAAGGGTTAGGGTTAGGGTTCGGGCTAGGGTTAGGGTTAGGGGACGGGGACGGTTTAGGGTCCAGTTGAGGGTACGGCAACGCTTTAGGGGGAGCGTGCGTGTGAGGGCGCGGGTTAGTGTTAGCGTACGGGTTAGGATTAGGGGACGGGTGAGGGTCAGGCTTCGGGGAAGGGTTAGGGTTAGGGTTCTGGCTAGGGTTAGGGTTAGGGGACGGGGACGGTTTAGGGTCCAGGTGAGGGTACGGCAACGCTTTAGGGGGAGCGTGCGTGTGAGGGCGCGCGATAGCGTTAGCGTACGGGTTAGGATTAGGGGACGGGTGAGGGTCAGGCTTCGGGGAAGGGTTAGGGTTAAAGTTCGGGCTAGGGTTAGGGTTAGGGGACGGGGTCGGTTTAGGGTCCAGGTGAGGGTACGGCAACCCTTTAGGGGGAGCGTGCGTGTGAGGGCGCGGGTTAATGTTAGCGTACGGGTTAGGATTAGGGGACGGGTAGGGTCAGGCTTCGGGGAAGGGTTAGGGTTAGGGTTTGGGCTAGGGTTAGGGTTAGGGGAAGGGGACGGTTTAGGGTCCAGGTGAGGGTACGGCAACGCTTTAGGGGGAGCGTGCGTGTGAGGGCGCGGGTTAGTGTTAGCGTACGGGTTAGGATTAGGGGACGGGTGAGGGTCAGGCTTCGGGGAAGGGTTAGGGTTAGGGTTCGGGCTAGGGTTAGGGTTAGGGGACGGGGACGGTTTAGGGTCCAGGTGAGGGTACGGCAACGCTTTAGGGGGAGCGTGCGTGTGAGGGCGCGGGTTAGTGTTAGCGTACGGGTTAGGATTAGGGGACGGGTGAGGGTCAGGCTTCGGGGAAGGGTTAGGGTTAGGGTTCGGGCTAGGGTTAGGGTTAGGGGACGGGGACGGTTTAGGGTCCAGGTGAGGGTACGGCAACGCTTTAGGGGGAGCGTGCGTGTGAGGGCGCGGGTTAGTGTTAGCGTACGGGTTAGGATTAGGGGACGGGTGAGGGTCAGGCTTCGGGGAAGGGTTAGGGTTAGGGTTCGGGCTAGGGTTAGGATTAGGGGACGGGGACGGTTTAGGGTCCAGGTGAGGGTACGGCAACGCTTTAGGGGGAGCGTGCGTGTGAGGGCGCGGGTTAGTGTTAGCGTACGGGTTAGGATTAGGGGACGGGTGAGGGTCAGGCTTCGGGGAAGGGTTAGGGTTAGGGTTCGGGCTAGGGTTAGGGTTAGGGGACGGGGACGGTTTAGGGTCCAGTTGAGGGTACGGCAACGCTTTAGGGGGAGCGTGCGTGTGAGGGCGCGGGTTAGTGTTAGCGTACGGCTTAGGATTAGGGGACGGGTGAGGGTCAGGCTTCGGGGAAGGGTTAGGGTTAGGGTTCGGGCTAGGGTTAGGGTTAGGGGACGGGGACGGTTTAGGGTCCAGGTGAGGGTATGGCAACGCTTTAGTAGGAGCGTGCGTGTGAGGGCGCGGGTTAGTGTTAGCGTACGGGTTAGGATTAGGGGACGGGTGAGGGTCAGGCTTCGGGGAAGGGTTAGGGTTAGGGTTCGGGCTAGGGTTAGGATTAGGGTACGGGGACGGTTTAGGGTCCAGGTGAGGGTACGGCAACGCTTTAGGGGGAGCGTGCGTGTGAGGGCGCGGGTTAGTGTTAGCGTACGGGTTAGGATTAGGGGACGGGTGAGGGTCAGGCTTCGGGGAAGGGTTAGGGTTAGGGTTCTGGCTAGGGTTAGGGTTAGGGGACGGGGACGGTTTAGGGTCCAGGTGAGGGTACGGCAACGCTTTAGGGGGAGCGTGCGTGTGAGGGTGCGGGTTAGTGTTAGCGTACGGGTTAGGATTAGGGGACGGGTGACGGTCAGGCTTCGGGGAAGGGTTAGGCTTAGGGTTCGGGCTAGGGTTAGGGTTAGGGGACGGGGACGGTTTAGGGTCCAAGTGAGGGTACGGCAACGCTTTAGGGGGAGCGTGCGTGTGAGGGCGCGGGTTAGTGTTAGCGTACGGGTTAGGATTAGGGGACGGGTGAGGGTCAGGCTTTGGGGAAGGGTTAGGGTTAGGGTTCGGGCTAGGGTTAGGGTTAGGGGACGGGCACGGTTTAGGGTCCAGGTGAGGGTACGGCAACGCTTTAGGGGGAACGTGCGTGTGAGGGCGCGGGTTAGTGTTAGCGTACGGGTTAGGATTAGGGGACGGGTGAGGGTCAGGCTTCGGGGAAGGGTTAGGGTTAGGGTTCCGGCTAGGGTTAGGGTTAGGGGACGGGGACGGTTTAGGGTCCAGGTGAGGGTACGGCAACGCTTTAGGGGGAGCGTGCGTGTGAGGGCGCGGGTTAGTGTTAGCGTACGGGTTAGGATTAGGGGACGGGTGAGGGTCAGGCTTCGGGGAAGGGTTAGGGTTAAGGTTCGGGCTAGGGTTAGGGTTAGGGGACGGGGACGGTTTAGGGTCCAGGTGAGGGTACAGCAACGCTTTAGGGGGAGCGTGCGTGTGAGGGCGCGGGTTAGTGTTAGCGTACGGGTTAGGATTAGGGGACGGGTGAGGGTCAGGCTTCGGGGAAGGGTTAGGGTTAGGGTTCGGGCTAGGGTTAGGGTTAGGGGATGGGGACGGTTTAGGGTCCAGGTGAGGGTACGGCAACGCTTTAGGGGGAGCGTGCGTGTGAGGGCGCGGGTTAGTGTTAGCGTACGGGTTAGGATTAGGGGACGGGTGAGGGTCAGGCTTCGGGGAAGGGTTAGGGTTAGGGTTCGGGCTAGGGTTAGGGTTAGGGGACTGGGACGGTTTAGGGTCCAGGTGAGGGTACGGCAACGCTTTAGGGGGAGCGTGCATGTGAGGGCGCGTGTTAGTGTTAGCGTACGGCTTAGGATTAGGGGACGGGTGACGGTCAGGCTTCGGGGAAGGGTTATGGTTAGGGTTCGGGCTAGGGTTAGGTTTAGGGGACGGGGACGGTTTAGGGTCCAGGTGAGGGTACGGCAACGCTTTAGGGGGAGCGTGCGTGTGAGGGCGCGGGTTAGTGTTAGCGTACGGCTTAGGATTAGGGGACGGGTGAGGGTCAGGCTTCGGGGAAGGGTTAGGGTTAGGGTTTGGTCTAGGGTTAGGGTTAGGGGACGGGGACGGTTTAGGGTCCAGGTGAGGGTACGGCAACGCTTTAGGGGGAGCGTGCGTGTGAGGGCGCGGGTTAGTGTTAGCGTACGGGTTAGGATTAGGGGACGGGTGAGGGTCAGGCTTCGGGGAAGGGTTAGGGTTAGGGTTCGGGCTAGGGTTAGGGTTAGGGGACGGGGACGGTTTAGGGTCCAGGTGAGGGTACGGCAACGCTTTAGGGGGAGCATGCGTGTGAGGACGCGGGTTAGTGTTAGCGTACTGGTTAGGAATAGGGGACGGGTGTGGGTCAGGCTTCGGGGAAGGGTTAGGGTTAGGGTTCTGGCTAGGGTTAGGGTTAGGGGACGGGGACGGTTTAGGGTCCAGGTGAGGGTACGGCAACGCTTTAGGGGGAGCGTGCGTGTGAGGGCGCGCGATAGCGTTAGCGTACGGGTTAGGATTAGGGGACGGGTGAGGGTCAGGCTTCGGGGAAGGGTTAGGGTTAAAGTTCGGGCTAGGGTTAGGGTTAGGGGACGGGGTCGGTTTAGGGTCCAGGTGAGGGTACGGCAACCCTTTAGGGGGAGCGTGCGTGTGAGGGCGCGGGTTAGTGTTAGCGTACGGGTTAGGATTAGGGGACGGGTAGGGTCAGGCTTCGGGGAAGGGTTAGAGTTAGGGTTTGGGCTAGGGTTAGGGTTAGGGGATGGGGACGGTTTAGGGTCCAGGTGAGGGTACGGCAACGCTTTAGGGGGAGCGTGCGTGTGAGGGCGCGGGTTAGTGTTAGCGTACGGCTTAGGATTAGGGGACGGGTGAGGGTCAGGCTTCGGGGAAGGGTTAGGGTTAGGGTTCGGGCTAGGGTTAGGGTTAGGGGACGGGGACGGTTTAGGGTCCAGGTGAGGGTATGGCAACGCTTTAGTAGGAGCGTGCGTGTGAGGGCGCGGGTTAGTGTTATCGTACGGGTTAGGATTAGGGGACAGGTGAGGGTCAGGCTTCGGGGAAGGGTTAGGGTTAGGGTTCGGGCTAGGGTTAGGGTTAGGGGACGGGGACGGTTTAGGGTCCAGGTGAGTGTACGGCAACGCTTTAGGGGGAGCGTGCGTGTGAGGGCACGGGTTAGTGTTAGCGTACGGGTTAGGATTAGGGGACGGGTGAGGGTCAGGCTTCGGGGAAGGGTTAGGGTTAGGGTTCGGGCTAGGGTTAGGGTTAGGGGACGGGGACGGTTTAGGGTCCAGGTGAGGGTACGGCAACGCTTTAGGGGGAGCGTGCGTGTGAGGGTACCGGGTTAGTGTTAGCGTACGGGTTAGGATTAGGGGACGGGTGACGGTCAGGCTTCGGGGAAGGGTTAGGCTTAGGGTTCGGGCTAGGGTTAGGGTTAGGGGTCGGGGACGGTTTAGGGTCCAAGTGAGGGTACGGCAACGCTTTAGGGGGAGCGTGCGTGTGAGGGTGCGGGTTAGTGTTAGCGTACGGGTTAGGATTAGGGGACGGGTGAGGGTCAGGCTTTGGGGAAGGGTTAGGGTTAGGGTTCGGGCTAGGGCTAGGGTTAGGGGACGGGCACGGTTTAGGGTCCAGGTGAGGGTACGGCAACGCTTTAGGGGGAGCGTGCGTGTGAGGGCGCGGGTTAGTGTTAGCGTACGGGTTAGGATTAGGGGACGGGTGAGGGTCAGGCTTCGGGGAAGGGTTAGGGTTAGGGTTTGGGCTAGGGTTAGGGTTAGGGGACGGGGACGGTTTAGGGTCCAGGTGAGGGTACGGCAACGCTTTAGGGGGAGCGTGCGTGTGAGGGCGCGGCTTAGTGTTAGCGTACGGGTTAGGATTAGGGGACGGGTGACGGTCAGGCTTCGGGGAAGGGTTAGGCTTAGGGTTCGGGCTAGGGTTAGGGTTAGGGGACGGGGACGGTTTAGGGTCCAAGTGAGGGTACGGCAACGCTTTAGGGGGAGCGTGCGTGTGAGGGCGCGGGTTAGTGTTAGCGTACGGCTTAGGATTAGGGGACGGGTGAGGGTCAGGCATCGGGGAAGGGTTAGGGTTAAGGTTCGGGCTAGGATTAGGGTTAGGGGACGGGGACGGTTTAGGGTCCAGGTGAGGGTACGGCAACGCTTTAGAGGGAGCGTGCGTGTGAGGGCGCGGGGTAGTGTTAGCGTACGGGTTAGGATTAGGGGACGGGTGAGGGTCAGGCTTCGGGGAAGGGTTAGGGTTAGGGTTCGGGCTAGGGTTAGGGTTAGGGTTAGGGGACGGGGACGGTTTAGGGTCCAGGTGAGGGAACGGTAACGCTTTAGGGGGAGCGTGCGTGTGAGGGCGAGGGTTAGTGTTAGCGTACGGTTTAGGATTAGGGGACGGGTGAGGGTTAGGCTTCGGGAAAGTGTTAGGGTTAGGGTTCGGGCTAGGGTTAGGGTTAGGGGACGGGGACGGTTTAGGGTCCAGGTGAGGGTACGGCAACGCTTTAGGGGGAGCGTGCATGTGAGGGCGCGGGTTAGTGTTAGCGTACGGGTTAGGATTAGGGGACGGGTGAGGGTCAGGCTTCGGGGAAGGGTTAGGGTTAGGGTTCGGGCTAGGGTTAGGGTTAGGGGACGGGGACGGTTTAGGGTCCAGGTGAGGGTACGGCAACGCTTTAGGGGGAGCGTGCGTGTGAGGGCGCGGGTTAGTGTTAGCGTACGGGTTAGGATTAGGGGACGGGTGAGGGTCAGGCTTCGGGGAAGGGTTAGGGTTAGGGTTCGGGTTAGGGTTAGGGTTAGGGGACGGGGACGGTTTAGGGTCCAGGTGAGGGTACGGCAATGCTTTAGGGGGAGCGTGCGTGTGAGGGCGCGGGTTAGTGTTAGCGTACGGGTTAGGATTAGGGGACGTGTGAGGGTCAGGCTTCGGGGAAGGGTTAGGGTTAGGGTTCGGGCTAGGGTTAGGGTTAGGGGACGGGGACGGTTTAGGGTCCAGGTGAGGGCACGGCAACGCTTTAGGGGGAGCGTGCGTGTGAGGGCGCGGGTTAGTGTTAGCGTACGGGTTAGGATTAGGGGACGGGTGAGGTTCAGGCTTCGGGGAAGGGTTAGGGTTAGGGTTCGGGCTAGGGTTAGGGTTAGGGGACGGGGACGGTTTAGGGTCCAGGTGAGGGTACGGCAACGCTTTAGGGGGAGCGTGCGTGTGAGGGCGCGGGTTAGTGTTAGCGTACGGGTTAGGATTAGGGGACGGGTGAGGGTCAGGCTTCGGGGAAGGGTTAGGGTTAGGGTTCGGGCTAGGGTTAGGGTTAGGGGACGGGGACGGTTTAGGGTCCAGGTGAGGGTACGGCAACGCTTTAGGGGGAGCGTGCGTGTGAGGGCGCGGGTTAGTGTTAGCGTACGGGTTAGGATTAGGGGACGGGTGAGGGTCAGGCTTCGGGGAAGGGTTAGGGTTAGGGTTCGGGCTAGGGTTAGGATTAGGGGACGGGGACGGTTTAGGGTCCAGGTGAGGGTACGGCAACGCTTTAGGGGGAGCGTGCGTGTGAGGGCACGGGTTAGTGTTAGCGTACGGGTTAGGATTAGGGGACGGGTGAGGGTCAGGCTTCGGGGAAGGGTTAGGGTTAGGGTTCGGGCTAGGGTTAGGGTTAGGGGACGGGGACGGTTTAGGGTCCAGTTGAGGGTACGGCAACGCTTTAGGGGGAGCGTGCGTGTGAGGGCGCGGGTTAGTGTTAGCGTACGGGTTAGGATTAGGGGACGGGTGAGGGTCAGGCTTCGGGGAAGGGTTAGGGTTAGGGTTCTGGCTAGGGTTAGGGTTAGGGGACGGGGACGGTTTAGGGTCCAGGTGAGGGTACGGCAACGCTTTAGGGGGAGCGTGCGTGTGAGGGCGCGCGATAGCGTTAGCGTACGGGTTAGGATTAGGGGACGGATGAGGGTCAGGCTTCGGGGAAGGGTTAGGGTTAAAGTTCGGGCTAGGGTTAGGGTTAGGGGACGGGGTCGGTTTAGGGTCCAGGTGAGGGTACGGCAACCCTTTAGGGGGAGCGTGCGTGTGAGGGCGCGGGTTAATGTTAGCGTACGGGTTAGGATTAGGGGACGGGTAGGGTCAGGCTTCGGGGAAGGGTTAGGGTTAGGGTTTGGGCTAGGGTTAGGGTTAGGGGAAGGGGACGGTTTAGGGTCCAGGTGAGGGTACGGCAACGCTTTAGGGGGAGCGTGCGTGTGAGGGCGCGGGTTAGTGTTAGCGTACGGGTTAGGATTAGGGGACGGGTGAGGGTCAGGCTTCGGGGAAGGGTTAGGGTTAGGGTTCGGGCTAGGGTTAGGGTTAGGGGACGGGGACGGTTTAGGGTCCAGGTGAGGGTACGGCAACGCTTTAGGGGGAGCGTGCGTGTGAGGGCGCGGGTTAGTGTTAGCGTACGGGTTAGGATTAGGGGACGGGTGAGGGTCAGGCTTCGGGGAAGGGTTAGGGTTAGGGTTCGGGCTAGGGTTAGGGTTAGGGGACGGGGACGGTTTAGGGTCCAGGTGAGGGTACGGCAACGCTTTAGGGGGAGCGTGCGTGTGAGGGCGCGGGTTAGTGTTAGCGTACGGGTTAGGATTAGGGGACGGGTGAGGGTCAGGCTTCGGGGAAGGGTTAGGGTTAGGGTTCGGGCTAGGGTTAGGATTAGGGGACGGGGACGGTTTAGGGTCCAGGTGAGGGTTCGGCAACGCTTTAGGGGGAGCGTGCGTGTGAGGGCGCGGGTTAGTGTTAGCGTACGGGTTAGGATTAGGGGACGGGTGAGGGTCAGGCTTCGGGGAAGGGTTAGGGTTAGGGTTCGGGCTAGGGTTAGGGTTAGGGGACGGGGACGGTTTAGGGTCCAGTTGAGGGTACGGCAACGCTTTAGGGGGAGCGTGCGTGTGAGGGCGCGGGTTAGTGTTAGCGTACGGCTTAGGATTAGGGGACGGGTGAGGGTCAGGCTTCGGGGAAGGGTTAGGGTTAGGGTTCGGGCTAGGGTTAGGGTTAGGGGACGGGGACGGTTTAGGGTCCAGGTGAGGGTATGGCAACGCTTTAGTAGGAGCGTGCGTGTGAGGGCGCGGGTTAGTGTTAGCGTACGGGTTAGGATTAGGGGACGGGTGAGGGTCAGGCTTCGGGGAAGGGTTAGGGTTAGGGTTCGGGCTAGGGTTAGGATTAGGGTACGGGGACGGTTTAGGGTCCAGGTGAGGGTACGGCAACGCTTTAGGGGGAGCGTGCGTGTGAGGGCGCGGGTTAGTGTTAGCGTACGGGTTAGGATTAGGGGACGGGTGAGGGTCAGGCTTCGGGGAAGGGTTAGGGTTAGGGTTCTGGCTAGGGTTAGGGTTAGGGGACGGGGACGGTTTAGGGTCCAGGTGAGGGTACGGCAACGCTTTAGGGGGAGCGTGCGTGTGAGGGTGCGGGTTAGTGTTAGCGTACGGGTTAGGATTAGGGGACGGGTGACGGTCAGGCTTCGGGGAAGGGTTAGGCTTAGGGTTCGGGCTAGGGTTAGGGTTAGGGGACGGGGACGGTTTAGGGTCCAAGTGAGGGTACGGCAACGCTTTAGGGGGAGCGTGCGTGTGAGGGCGCGGGTTAGTGTTAGCGTACGGGTTAGGATTAGGGGACGGGTGAGGGTCAGGCTTTGGGGAAGGGTTAGGGTTAGGGTTCGGGCTAGGGTTAGGGTTAGGGGACGGGCACGGTTTAGGGTCCAGGTGAGGGTACGGCAACGCTTTAGGGGGAACGTGCGTGTGAGGGCGCGGGTTAGTGTTAGCGTACGGGTTAGGATTAGGGGACGGGTGAGGGTCAGGCTTCGGGGAAGGGTTAGGGTTAGGGTTCCGGCTAGGGTTAGGGTTAGGGGACGGGGACGGTTTAGGGTCCAGGTGAGGGTACGGCAACGCTTTAGGGGGAGCGTGCGTGTGAGGGCGCGGGTTAGTGTTAGCGTACGGGTTAGGATTAGGGGACGGGTGAGGGTCAGGCTTCGGGGAAGGGTTAGGGTTAAGGTTCGGGCTAGGGTTAGGGTTAGGGGACGGGGACGGTTTAGGGTCCAGGTGAGGGTACAGCAACGCTTTAGGGGGAGCGTGCGTGTGAGGGCGCGGGTTAGTGTTAGCGTACGGGTTAGGATTAGGGGACGGGTGAGGGTCAGGCTTCGGGGAAGGTTTAGGGTTAGGGTTCGGGCTAGGGTTAGGGTTAGGGGATGGGGACGGTTTAGGGTCCAGGTGAGGGTACGGCAACGCTTTAGGGGGAGCGTGCGTGTGAGGGCGCGGGTTAGTGTTAGCGTACGGGTTAGGATTAGGGGACGGGTGAGGGTCAGGCTTCGGGGAAGGGTTAGGGTTAGGGTTCGGGCTAGGGTTAGGGTTAGGGGACTGGGACGGTTTAGGGTCCAGGTGAGGGTACGGCAACGCTTTAGGGGGAGCGTGCATGTGAGGGCGCGTGTTAGTGTTAGCGTACGGCTTAGGATTAGGGGACGGGTGACGGTCAGGCTTCGGGGAAGGGTTATGGTTAGGGTTCGGGCTAGGGTTAGGTTTAGGGGACGGGGACGGTTTAGGGTCCAGGTGAGGGTACGGCAACGCTTTAGGGGGAGCGTGCGTGTGAGGGCGCGGGTTAGTGTTAGCGTACGGCTTAGGATTAGGGGACGGGTGAGGGTCAGGCTTCGGGGAAGGGTTAGGGTTAGGGTTTGGTCTAGGGTTAGGGTTAGGGGACGGGGACGGTTTAGGGTCCAGGTGAGGGTACGGCAACGCTTTAGGGGGAGCGTGCGTGTGAGGGCGCGGGTTAGTGTTAGCGTACGGGTTAGGATTAGGGGACGGGTGAGGGTCAGGCTTCGGGGAAGGGTTAGGGTTAGGGTTCGGGCTAGGGTTAGGGTTAGGGGACGGGGACGGTTTAGGGTCCAGGTGAGGGTACGGCAACGCTTTAGGGGGAGCATGCGTGTGAGGACGCGGGTTAGTGTTAGCGTACTGGTTAGGAATAGGGGACGGGTGTGGGTCAGGCTTCGGGGAAGGGTTAGGGTTAGGGTTCTGGCTAGGGTTAGGGTTAGGGGACGGGGACGGTTTAGGGTCCAGGTGAGGGTACGGCAACGCTTTAGGGGGAGCGTGCGTGTGAGGGCGCGCGATAGCGTTAGCGTACGGGTTAGGATTAGGGGACGGGTGAGGGTCAGGCTTCGGGGAAGGGTTAGGGTTAAAGTTCGGGCTAGGGTTAGGGTTAGGGGACGGGGTCGGTTTAGGGTCCAGGTGAGGGTACGGCAACCCTTTAGGGGGAGCGTGCGTGTGAGGGCGCGGGTTAGTGTTAGCGTACGGGTTAGGATTAGGGGACGGGTAGGGTCAGGCTTCGGGGAAGGGTTAGAGTTAGGGTTTGGGCTAGGGTTAGGGTTAGGGGATGGGGACGGTTTAGGGTCCAGGTGAGGGTACGGCAACGCTTTAGGGGGAGCGTGCGTGTGAGGGCGCGGGTTAGTGTTAGCGTACGGCTTAGGATTAGGGGACGGGTGAGGGTCAGGCTTCGGGGAAGGGTTAGGGTTAGGGTTCGGGCTAGGGTTAGGGTTAGGGGACGGGGACGGTTTAGGGTCCAGGTGAGGGTATGGCAACGCTTTAGTAGGAGCGTGCGTGTGAGGGCGCGGGTTAGTGTTATCGTACGGGTTAGGATTAGGGGACAGGTGAGGGTCAGGCTTCGGGGAAGGGTTAGGGTTAGGGTTCGGGCTAGGGTTAGGGTTAGGGGACGGGGACGGTTTAGGGTCCAGGTGAGTGTACGGCAACGCTTTAGGGGGAGCGTGCGTGTGAGGGCACGGGTTAGTGTTAGCGTACGGGTTAGGATTAGGGGACGGGTGAGGGTCAGGCTTCGGGGAAGGGTTAGGGTTAGGGTTCGGGCTAGGGTTAGGGTTAGGGGACGGGGACGGTTTAGGGTCCAGGTGAGGGTACGGCAACGCTTTAGGGGGAGCGTGCGTGTGAGGGTACCGGGTTAGTGTTAGCGTACGGGTTAGGATTAGGGGACGGGTGACGGTCAGGCTTCGGGGAAGGGTTAGGCTTAGGGTTCGGGCTAGGGTTAGGGTTAGGGGTCGGGGACGGTTTAGGGTCCAAGTGAGGGTACGGCAACGCTTTAGGGGGAGCGTGCGTGTGAGGGTGCGGGTTAGTGTTAGCGTACGGGTTAGGATTAGGTGACGGGTGAGGGTCAGGCTTTGGGGAAGGGTTAGGGTTAGGGTTCGGGCTAGGGCTAGGGTTAGGGGACGGGCACGGTTTAGGGTCCAGGTGAGGGTACGGCAACGCTTTAGGGGGAGCGTGCGTGTGAGGGCGCGGGTTAGTGTTAGCGTACGGGTTAGGATTAGGGGACGGGTGAGGGTCAGGCTTCGGGGAAGGGTTAGGGTTAGGGTTCCGGCTAGGGTTAGGGTTAGGGGACGGGGACGGTTTAGGGTCCAGGTGAGGGTACGGCAACGCTTTAGGGGGAGCGTGCGTGTGAGGGCGCGGGTTAGTGTTAGCGTACGGGTTAGGATTAGGGTACGGGTGAGGGTCAGGTTTCGGGGAAGGGTTAGGGTTAGGGTTCGGGCTAGGGTTAGGGTTAGGGGACGGGGACGGTTTAGGGTCCAGGTGAGGGTACGGCAACGCTTTAGGGGGAGCGTGCGTGTGAGGGCACGGGTTAGTGTTAGCGTACGGGTTAGGATTAGGGGACGGGTGAGGGTCAGGCTTCGGGGAAGGGTTAGGGTTAGGGTTCGGGCTAGGGTTAGGGTTAGGGGACGGGGACGGTTTAGGGTCCAGGTGAGGGTACGGCAACGCTTTAGGGGGAGCGTGCGTGTGAGGGCGCGGGTTAGTGTTAGCGTACGGGTTAGGATTAGGGGACGGGTGAGGGTCAGGCTTCGGGGAGGGTTAGGGTTAGGGTTCGGGCTAGGGTTAGGGTTAGGGGACGGGGACGGTTTAGGGTCCAGGTGAGGGTACGGCAACGCTTTAGGGGGAGCGTGCGTGTGAGGGCGCGTGTTATTGTTAGCGTACGGGTTAGGATTAGGGCACGGGTGAGGGTCAGGCTTCGGGGAAGGGTTAGGGTTAGGGTTCGGGCTAGGGTTAGGGTTAGGGGACGGGGACGGTTTAGGGTCCAGGTGAGGGTACGGCAATGCTTTAGGGGGAGCGTGCGTGTGAGGGCGCGGGTTAGTGTTAGCGTACGGGTTAGGATTAGGAGACGGGTGAGGGTCAGGCTTCGGGGAAGGGTTAGGGTTAAGGTTCGGGCTAGGGTTAGGGTTAGGGGACGGGGACGGTTTAGGGTCCAGGTGAGGGTACGGCAACGCTTTAGGGGGAGCGTGCGTGTGAGGGCGCGGGTTAGTGTTAGCGTACGGGTTAGGATTAGGGGACGGGTGAGGGTCAGGCTTCGGGGAAGGGTTAGGGTTAGGGTTCGGGCTAGGGTTAGGGTTAGGGGACGGGGACGGTTTAGGGTCCAGTTGAGGGTACGGCAACGCTTTAGGGGGAGCGTGCGTGTGAGGGCGCGCGTTAGTGTTAGCGTACGGGTTAGGATTAGGGGACGGGTGAGGGTCAGGCTTCGGGGAAGGGTTAGGGTTAGGGTTCGGGCTAGGGTTAGGGTTAGGGGACGGGGACGGTTTAGGGTCCAGGTGAGGGTACGGCAACGCTTTAGGGGGAGCGTGCGTGTGAGGGCGCGGCTTAGTGTTAGCGTACGGGTTAGGATTAGGGGACGGGTGACGGTCAGGCTTCGGGGAAGGGTTAGGCTTAGGGTTCGGGCTAGGGTTAGGGTTAGGGGACGGGGACGGTTTAGGGTCCAAGTGAGGGTACGGCAACGCTTTAGGGGGAGCGTGCGTGTGAGGGCGCGGGTTAGTGTTAGCGTACGGCTTAGGATTAGGGGACGGGTGAGGGTCAGGCATCGGGGAAGGGTTAGGGTTAAGGTTCGGGCTAGGATTAGGGTTAGGGGACGGGGACGGTTTAGGGTCCAGGTGAGGGTACGGCAACGCTTTAGAGGGAGCGTGCGTGTGAGGGCGCGGGGTAGTGTTAGCGTACGGGTTAGGATTAGGGGACGGGTGAGGGTCAGGCTTCGGGGAAGGGTTAGGGTTAGGGTTCGGGCTAGGGTTAGGGTTAGGGTTAGGGGACGGGGACGGTTTAGGGTCCAGGTGAGGGTACGGTAACGCTTTAGGGGGAGCGTGCGTGTGAGGGCGAGGGTTAGTGTTAGCGTACGGTTTAGGATTAGGGGACGGGTGAGGGTTAGGCTTCGGGAAAGTGTTAGGGTTAGGGTTCGGGCTAGGGTTAGGGTTAGGGGACGGGGACGGTTTAGGGTCCAGGTGAGGGTACGGCAACGCTTTAGGGGGAGCGTGCGTGTGAGGGCGCGGGTTAGTGTTAGCGTACGGGTTAGGATTAGGGGACGGGTGAGGGTCAGGCTTCGGGGAAGGGTTAGGGTTAGGGTTCGGGCTAGGGTTAGGGTTAGGGGACGGGGACGGTTTAGGGTCCAGGTGAGGGTACGGCAACGCTTTAGGGGGAGCGTGCGTGTGAGGGCGCGGGTTAGTGTTAGCGTACGGGTTAGGATTAGGGGACGGGTGAGGGTCAGGCTTCGGGGAAGTGTTAGGGTTAGGGTTCGGGCTAGGGTTAGGGTTAGGGGACGGGGACGGTTTCGGGTCCAGGTGAGGGTACGGCAACGCTTTAGGGGGAGCGTGCGTGTGAGGGCGCGGGTTAGTGTTAGCGTACGGGTTAGGATTAGGGGACGGGTGAGGGTCAGGCTTCGGGGAAGGGTTAGGGTTAGGGTTCGGGTTAGGGTTAGGGTTAGGGGACGGGGACGGTTTAGGGTCCAGGTGAGGGTACGGCAATGCTTTAGGGGGAGCGTGCGTGTGAGGGCGCGGGTTAGTGTTAGCGTACGGGTTAGGATTAGGGGACGTGTGAGGGTCAGGCTTCGGGGAAGGGTTAGGGTTAGGGTTCGGGCTAGGGTTAGGGTTAGGGGACGGGGACGGTTTAGGGTCCAGGTGAGGGCACGGCAACGCTTTAGGGGGAGCGTGCGTGTGAGGGCGCGGGTTAGTGTTAGCGTACGGGTTAGGATTAGGGGACGGGTGAGGTTCAGGCTTCGGGGAAGGGTTAGGGTTAGGGTTCGGGCTAGGGTTAGGGTTAGGGGACGGGGACGGTTTAGGGTCCAGGTGAGGGTACGGCAACGCTTTAGGGGGAGCGTGCGTGTGAGGGCGCGGGTTAGTGTTAGCGTACGGGTTAGGATTAGGGGACGGGTGAGGGTCAGGCTTCGGGGAAGGGTTAGGGTTAGGGTTCGGGCTAGGGTTAGGGTTAGGGGACGGGGACGGTTTAGGGTCCAGGTGAGGGTACGGCAACGCTTTAGGGGGAGCGTGCGTGTGAGGGCGCGGGTTAGTGTTAGCGTACGGGTTAGGATTAGGGGACGGGTGAGGGTCAGGCTTCGGGGAAGGGTTAGGGTTAGGGTTCGGGCTAGGGTTAGGATTAGGGGACGGGGACGGTTTAGGGTCCAGGTGAGGGTACGGCAACGCTTTAGGGGGAGCGTGCGTGTGAGGGCGCGGGTTAGTGTTAGCGTACGGGTTAGGATTAGGGGACGGGTGAGGGTCAGGCTTCGGGGAAGGGTTAGGGTTAGGGTTCGGGCTAGGGTTAGGGTTAGGGGACGGGGACGGTTTAGGGTCCAGTTGAGGGTACGGCAACGCTTTAGGGGGAGCGTGCGTGTGAGGGCGCGGGTTAGTGTTAGCGTACGGGTTAGGATTAGGGGACGGGTGAGGGTCAGGCTTCGGGGAAGGGTTAGGGTTAGGGTTCTGGCTAGGGTTAGGGTTAGGGGACGGGGACGGTTTAGGGTCCAGGTGAGGGTACGGCAACGCTTTAGGGGGAGCGTGCGTGTGAGGGCGCGCGATAGCGTTAGCGTACGGGTTAGGATTAGGAGACGGGTGAGGGTCAGGCTTCGGGGAAGGGTTAGGGTTAAGGTTCGGGCTAGGGTTAGGGTTAGGGGACGGGGTCGGTTTAGGGTCCAGGTGAGGGTACGGCAACGCTTTAGGGGGAGCGTGCGTGTGAGGGCGCGGGTTAGTGTTAGCGTACGGGTTAGGATTAGGGGACGGGTGAGGGTCAGGCTTCGGGGAAGGGTTAGGGTTAGGGTTCGGGCTAGGGTTAGGGTTAGGGGACGGGGACGGTTTAGGGTCCAGTTGAGGGTACGGCAACGCTTTAGGGGGAGCGTGCGTGTGAGGGCGCGCGTTAGTGTTAGCGTACGGGTTAGGATTAGGGGACGGGTGAGGGTCAGGCTTCGGGGAAGGGTTAGGGTTAGGGTTCGGGCTAGGGTTAGGGTTAGGGGACGGGGACGGTTTAGGGTCCAGGTGAGGGTACGGCAACGCTTTAGGGGGAGCGTGCGTGTGAGGGCGCGGCTTAGTGTTAGCGTACGGGTTAGGATTAGGGGACGGGTGACGGTCAGGCTTCGGGGAAGGGTTAGGCTTAGGGTTCGGGCTAGGGTTAGGGTTAGGGGACGGGGACGGTTTAGGGTCCAAGTGAGGGTACGGCAACGCTTTAGGGGGAGCGTGCGTGTGAGGGCGCGGGTTAGTGTTAGCGTACGGCTTAGGATTAGGGGACGGGTGAGGGTCAGGCATCGGGGAAGGGTTAGGGTTAAGGTTCGGGCTAGGATTAGGGTTAGGGGACGGGGACGGTTTAGGGTCCAGGTGAGGGTACGGCAACGCTTTAGAGGGAGCGTGCGTGTGAGGGCGCGGGGTAGTGTTAGCGTACGGGTTAGGATTAGGGGACGGGTGAGGGTCAGGCTTCGGGGAAGGGTTAGGGTTAGGGTTCGGGCTAGGGTTAGGGTTAGGGTTAGGGGACGGGGACGGTTTAGGGTCCAGGTGAGGGTACGGTAACGCTTTAGGGGGAGCGTGCGTGTGAGGGCGAGGGTTAGTGTTAGAGTACGGTTTAGGATTAGGGGACGGGTGAGGGTTAGGCTTCGGGAAAGTGTTAGGGTTAGGGTTCGGGCTAGGGTTAGGGTTAGGGGACGGGGACGGTTTAGGGTCCAGGTGAGGGTACGGCAACGCTTTAGGGGGAGCGTGCGTGTGAGGGCGCGGGTTAGTGTTAGCGTACGGGTTAGGATTAGGGGACGGGTGAGGGTCAGGCTTCGGGGAAGGGTTAGGGTTAGGGTTCGGGCTAGGGTTAGGGTTAGGGGACGGGGACGGTTTAGGGTCCAGGTGAGGGTACGGCAACGCTTTAGGGGGAGCGTGCGTGTGAGGGCGCGGGTTAGTGTTAGCGTACGGGTTAGGATTAGGGGACGGGTGAGGGTCAGGCTTCGGGGAAGGGTTAGGGTTAGGGTTCGGGCTAGGGTTAGGATTAGGGGACGGGGACGGTTTAGGGTCCAGGTGAGGGTACGGCAACGCTTTAGGGGGAGCGTGCGTGTGAGGGCGCGGGTTAGTGTTAGCGTACGGGTTAGGATTAGGGGACGGGTGAGGGTCAGGCTTCGGGGAAGGGTTAGGGTTAGGGTTCGGGCTAGGGTTAGGGTTAGGGGACGGGGACGGTTTAGGGTCCAGTTGAGGGTACGGCAACGCTTTAGGGGGAGCGTGCGTGTGAGGGCGCGGGTTAGTGTTAGCGTACGGGTTAGGATTAGGGGACGGGTGAGGGTCAGGCTTCGGGGAAGGGTTAGGGTTAGGGTTCTGGCTAGGGTTAGGGTTAGGGGACGGGGACGGTTTAGGGTCCAGGTGAGGGTACGGCAACGCTTTAGGGGGAGCGTGCGTGTGAGGGCGCGCGATAGCGTTAGCGTACGTGTTAGGATTAGGGGACGGGTGAGGGTCAGGCTTCGGGGAAGGGTTAGGGTTAAAGTTCGGGCTAGGGTTAGGGTTAGGGGACGGGGTCGGTTTAGGGTCCAGGTGAGGGTACGGCAACCCTTTAGGGGGAGCGTGCGTGTGAGGGCGCGGGTTAATGTTAGCGTACGGGTTAGGATTAGGGGACGGGTAGGGTCAGGCTTCGGGGAAGGGTTAGGGTTAGGGTTTGGGCTAGGGTTAGGGTTAGGGGAATGGGACGGTTTAGGGTCCAGGTGAGGGTACGGCAACGCTTTAGGGGGAGCGTGCGTGTGAGGGCGCGGGTTAGTGTTAGCGTACGGGTTAGGATTAGGGGACGGGTGAGGGTCAGGCTTCGGGGAAGGGTTAGGGTTAGGGTTCGGGCTAGGGTTAGGGTTAGGGGACGGGGACGGTTTAGGGTCCAGGTGAGGGTACGGCAACGCTTTAGGGGGAGCGTGCGTGTGAGGGCGCGGGTTAGTGTTAGCGTACGGGTTAGGATTAGGGGACGGGTGAGGGTCAGGCTTCGGGGAAGGGTTAGGGTTAGGGTTCGGGCTAGGGTTAGGGTTAGGGGACGGGGACGGTTTAGGGTCCAGGTGAGGGTACGGCAACGCTTTAGGGGGAGCGTGCGTGTGAGGGCGCGGGTTAGTGTTAGCGTACGGGTTAGGATTAGGGGACGGGTGAGGGTCAGGCTTCGGGGAAGGGTTAGGGTTAGGGTTCGGGCTAGGGTTAGGATTAGGGGACGGGGACGGTTTAGGGTCCAGGTGAGGGTACGGCAACGCTTTAGGGGGAGCGTGCGTGTGAGGGCGCGGGTTAGTGTTAGCGTACGGGTTAGGATTAGGGGACGGGTGAGGGTCAGGCTTCGGGGAAGGGTTAGGGTTAGGGTTCGGGCTAGGGTTAGGGTTAGGGGACGGGGACGGATTAGGGTCCAGTTGAGGGTACGGCAACGCTTTAGGGGGAGCGTGCGTGTGAGGGCGCGGGTTAGTGTTAGCGTACGGCTTAGGATTAGGGGACGGGTGAGGGTCAGGCTTCGGGGAAGGGTTAGGGTTAGGGTTCGGGCTAGGGTTAGGGTTAGGGGACGGGGACGGTTTAGGGTCCAGGTGAGGGTATGGCAACGCTTTAGTAGGAGCGTGCGTGTGAGGGCGCGGGTTAGTGTTAGCGTACGGGTTAGGATTAGGGGACGGGTGAGGGTCAGGCTTCGGGGAAGGGTTAGGGTTAGGGTTCGGGCTAGGGTTAGGATTAGGGTACGGGGACGGTTTAGGGTCCAGGTGAGGGTACGGCAACGCTTTAGGGGGAGCGTGCGTGTGAGGGCGCGGGTTAGTGTTAGCGTACGGGTTAGGATTAGGGGACGGGTGAGGGTCAGGCTTCGGGGAAGGGTTAGGGTTAGGGTTCTGGCTAGGGTTAGGGTTAGGGGACGGGGACGGTTTAGGGTCCAGGTGAGGGTACGGCAACGCTTTAGGGGGAGCGTGCGTGTGAGGGTGCGGGTTAGTGTTAGCGTACGGGTTAGGATTAGGGGACGGGTGACGGTCAGGCTTCGGGGAAGGGTTAGGCTTAGGGTTCGGGCTAGGGTTAGGGTTAGGGGACGGGGACGGTTTAGGGTCCAAGTGAGGGTACGGCAACGCTTTAGGGGGAGCGTGCGTGTGAGGGCGCGGGTTAGTGTTAGCGTACGGGTTAGGATTAGGGGACGGGTGAGGGTCAGGCTTTGGGGAAGGGTTAGGGTTAGGGTTCGGGCTAGGGTTAGGGTTAGGGGACGGGCACGGTTTAGGGTCCAGGTGAGGGTACGGCAACGCTTTAGGGGGAACGTGCGTGTGAGGGCGCGGGTTAGTGTTAGCGTACGGGTTAGGATTAGGGGACGGGTGAGGGTCAGGCTTCGGGGAAGGGTTAGGGTTAGGGTTCCGGCTAGGGTTAGGGTTAGGGGACGGGGACGGTTTAGGGTCCAGGTGAGGGTACGGCAACGCTTTAGGGGGAGCGTGCGTGTGAGGGCGCGGGTTAGTGTTAGCGTACGGGTTAGGATTAGGGGACGGGTGAGGGTCAGGCTTCGGGGAAGGGTTAGGGTTAAGGTTCGGGCTAGGGTTAGGGTTAGGGGACGGGGACTGTTTAGGGTCCAGGTGAGGGTACAGCAACGCTTTAGGGGGAGCGTGCGTGTGAGGGCGCGGGTTAGTGTTAGCGTACGGGTTAGGATTAGGGGACGGGTGAGGGTCAGGCTTCGGGGAAGGGTTAGGGTTAGGGTTCGGGCTAGGGTTAGGGTTAGGGGATGGGGACGGTTTAGGGTCCAGGTGAGGGTACGGCAACGCTTTAGGGGGAGCGTGCGTGTGAGGGCGCGGGTTAGTGTTAGCGTACGGGTTAGGATTAGGGGACGGGTGAGGGTCAGGCTTCGGGGAAGGGTTAGGGTTAGGGTTCGGGCTAGGGTTAGGGTTAGGGGACTGGGACGGTTTAGGGTCCAGGTGAGGGTACGGCAACGCTTTAGGGGGAGCGTGCATGTGAGGGCGCGTGTTAGTGTTAGCGTACGGCTTAGGATTAGGGGACGGGTGACGGTCAGGCTTCGGGGAAGGGTTATGGTTAGGGTTCGGGCTAGGGTTAGGTTTAGGGGACGGGGACGGTTTAGGGTCCAGGTGAGGGTACGGCAACGCTTTAGGGGGAGCGTGCGTGTGAGGGCGCGGGTTAGTGTTAGCGTACGGCTTAGGATTAGGGGACGGGTGAGGGTCAGGCTTCGGGGAAGGGTTAGGGTTAGGGTTTGGTCTAGGGTTAGGGTTAGGGGACGGGGACGGTTTAGGGTCCAGGTGAGGGTACGGCAACGCTTTAGGGGGAGCGTGCGTGTGAGGGCGCGGGTTAGTGTTAGCGTACGGGTTAGGATTAGGGGACGGGTGAGGGTCAGGCTTCGGGGAAGGGTTAGGGTTAGGGTTCGGGCTAGGGTTAGGGTTAGGGGACGGGGACGGTTTAGGGTCCAGGTGAGGGTACGGCAACGCTTTAGGGGGAGCATGCGTGTGAGGACGCGGGTTAGTGTTAGCGTACTGGTTAGGAATAGGGGACGGGTGTGGGTCAGGCTTCGGGGAAGGGTTAGGGTTAGGGTTCTGGCTAGGGTTAGGGTTAGGGGACGGGGACGGTTTAGGGTCCAGGTGAGGGTACGGCAACGCTTTAGGGGGAGCGTGCGTGTGAGGGCGCGCGATAGCGTTAGCGTACGGGTTAGGATTAGGGGACGGGTGAGGGTCAGGCTTCGGGGAAGGGTTAGGGTTAAAGTTCGGGCTAGGGTTAGGGTTAGGGGACGGGGTCGGTTTAGGGTCCAGGTGAGGGTACGGCAACCCTTTAGGGGGAGCGTGCGTGTGAGGGCGCGGGTTAGTGTTAGCGTACGGGTTAGGATTAGGGGACGGGTAGGGTCAGGCTTCGGGGAAGGGTTAGAGTTAGGGTTTGGGCTAGGGTTAGGGTTAGGGGATGGGGACGGTTTAGGGTCCAGGTGAGGGTACGGCAACGCTTTAGGGGGAGCGTGCGTGTGAGGGCGCGGGTTAGTGTTAGCGTACGGCTTAGGATTAGGGGACGGGTGAGGGTCAGGCTTCGGGGAAGGGTTAGGGTTAGGGTTCGGGCTAGGGTTAGGGTTAGGGGACGGGGACGGTTTAGGGTCCAGGTGAGGGTATGGCAACGCTTTAGTAGGAGCGTGCGTGTGAGGGCGCGGGTTAGTGTTATCGTACGGGTTAGGATTAGGGGACAGGTGAGGGTCAGGCTTCGGGGAAGGGTTAGGGTTAGGGTTCGGGCTAGGGTTAGGGTTAGGGGACGGGGACGGTTTAGGGTCCAGGTGAGTGTACGGCAACGCTTTAGGGGGAGCGTGCGTGTGAGGGCACGGGTTAGTGTTAGCGTACGGGTTAGGATTAGGGGACGGGTGAGGGTCAGGCTTCGGGGAAGGGTTAGGGTTAGGGTTCGGGCTAGGGTTAGGGTTAGGGGACGGGGACGGTTTAGGGTCCAGGTGAGGGTACGGCAACGCTTTAGGGGGAGCGTGCGTGTGAGGGTGCGGGTTAGTGTTAGCGTACGGGTTAGGATTAGGGGACGGGTGACGGTCAGGCTTCGGGGAAGGGTTAGGCTTAGGGTTCGGGCTAGGGTTAGGGTTAGGGGTCGGGGACGGTTTAGGGTCCAAGTGAGGGTACGGCAACGCTTTAGGGGGAGCGTGCGTGTGAGGGTGCGGGTTAGTGTTAGCGTACGGGTTAGGATTAGGGGACGGGTGAGGGTCAGGCTTTGGGGAAGGGTTAGGGTTAGGGTTCGGGCTAGGGCTAGGGTTAGGGGACGGGCACGGTTTAGGGTCCAGGTGAGGGTACGGCAACGCTTTAGGGGGAGCGTGCGTGTGAGGGCGCGGGTTAGTGTTAGCGTACGGGTTAGGATTAGGGGACGGGTGAGGGTCAGGCTTCGGGGAAGGGTTAGGGTTAGGGTTCCGGCTAGGGTTAGGGTTAGGGGACGGGGACGGTTTAGGGTCCAGGTGAGGGTACGGCAACGCTTTAGGGGGAGCGTGCGTGTGAGGGCGCGGGTTAGTGTTAGCGTACGGGTTAGGATTAGGGGACAGGTGAGGGTCAGGCATCGGGGAAGGGTTAGGGTTAAGGTTCGGGCTAGGGTTAGGGTTAGGGGACGGGGACGGTTTAGGGTCCAGGTGAGGGTACAGCAACGCTTTAGGGGGAGCGTGCATGTGAGGGCGCGGGTTAGTGTTAGCGTACGGGTTAGGATTAGGGGACGGGTGAGGGTCAGGCTTCGGGGAAGGGTTAGGGTTAGGGTTCGGGCTAGGGTTAGGGTTAGGGGATGGGGACGGTTTAGGGTCCAGGTGAGGGTACGGCAACGCTTTAGGGGGAGCGTGCATGTGAGGGCGCGGGTTAGTGTTAGCGTACGGGTTAGGATTAGGGGACGGTTGAGGGTCAGGCTTCGGGGAAGGGTTAGGGTTAGGGTTTGGTCTAGGGTTAGGGTTAGGGGACGGGGAAGGTTTAGGGTCCAGGTGAGGGTACGGCAACGCTTTAGGGGGAGCGTGCGTGTGAGGGCGCGGGTTAGTGTTAGCGTACGGGTTAGGATTAGGGGATGGGTGAGGGTCAGGCTTCGGGGAACGGTTAGGGTTAGGGTTCGGGCTATGGTTAGGGTTAGGGGACGGGGACGGTTTAGGGTCCAGGTGAGGGTACGGCAACGCTTTAGGGGGAGCGTGCGTGTGAGGGCGCGGGTTAGTGTTAGCGTACGGGTTAGGATTAGGGGACGGGTGAGGGTCAGGCTTCGGGGAAGGGTTAGGGTTAGGGTTCGGGCTAGGGTTAGGGTTAGGGGACGGGGACGGTTTAGGGTCCAGGTGAGGGTACGGCAACGCTTTAGGGGGAGCGTGCGTGTGAGGGCGCGGGTTAGTGTTAGCGTACGGGTTAGGATTAGGGGACGGGTGAGGGTCAGGCTTCGGGGAAGGGTTAGGGTTAGGGTTCGGGCTAGGGTAAGGGTTAAGGGACGGGGACGGTTTCGGGTCCAGGTGAGGGTACGGCAACGCTTTAGGGGGAGCGTGCGTGTGAGGGCGCGGGTTAGTGTTAGCGTACGGGTTAGGATTAGGGTACGGGTGAGGGTCAGGTTTCGGGGAAGGGTTAGGGTTAGGGTTCGGGCTAGGGTTAGGGTTAGGGGACGGGGACGGTTTAGGGTCCAGGTGAGGGTACGGCAACGCTTTAGGGGGAGCGTGCGTGTGAGGGCACGGGTTAGTGTTAGCGTACGGGTTAGGATTAGGGGACGGGTGAGGGTCAGGCTTCGGGGAAGGGTTAGGGTTAGGGTTCGGGCTAGGGTTAGGGTTAGGGGACGGGGACGGTTTAGGGTCCAGGTGAGGGTACGGCAACGCTTTAGGGGGAGCGTGCGTGTGAGGGCGCGGGTTAGTGTTAGCGTACGGGTTAGGATTAGGGGACGGGTGAGGGTCAGGCTTCGGGGAGGGTTAGGGTTAGGGTTCGGGCTAGGGTTAGGGTTAGGGGACGGGGACGGTTTAGGGTCCAGGTGAGGGTACGGCAACGCTTTAGGGGGAGCGTGCGTGTGAGGGCGCGTGTTATTGTTAGCGTACGGGTTAGGATTAGGGCACGGGTGAGGGTCAGGCTTCGGGGAAGGGTTAGGGTTAGGGTTCGGGCTAGGGTTAGGGTTAGGGGACGGGGACGGTTTAGGGTCCAGGTGAGGGTACGGCAATGCTTTAGGGGGAGCGTGCGTGTGAGGGCGCGGGTTAGTGTTAGCGTACGGGTTAGGATTAGGAGACGGGTGAGGGTCAGGCTTCGGGGAAGGGTTAGGGTTAAGGTTCGGGCTAGGGTTAGGGTTAGGGGACGGGGACGGTTTAGGGTCCAGGTGAGGGTACGGCAACGCTTTAGGGGGAGCGTGCGTGTGAGGGCGCGGGTTAGTGTTAGCGTACGGGTTAGGATTAGGGGACGGGTGAGGGTCAGGCTTCGGGGAAGGGTTAGGGTTAGGGTTCGGGCTAGGGTTAGGGTTAGGGGACGGGGACGGTTTAGGGTCCAGTTGAGGGTACGGCAACGCTTCAGGGGGAGCGTGCGTGTGAGGGCGCGCGTTAGTGTTAGCGTACGGGTTAGGATTAGGGGACGGGTGAGGGTCAGGCTTCGGGGAAGGGTTAGGGTTAGGGTTCGGGCTAGGGTTAGGGTTAGGGGACGGGGACGGTTTAGGGTCCAGGTGAGGGTACGGCAACGCTTTAGGGGGAGCGTGCGTGTGAGGGCGCGCGTTAGTGTTAGCGTACGGGTTAGGATTAGGGGACGGGTGAGGGTCAGGCTTCGGGGAAGGGTTAGGGTTAGGGTTCGGGCTAGGGTTAGGGTTAGGGGACGGGGACGGTTTAGGGTCGAGGTGAGGGTACGGCAACGCTTTAGGGGGAGCGTGCGTGTGAGGGCGCGGGTTAGTGTTAGCGTACGGCTTAGGATTAGGGGACGGGTGAGGGTCAGGCTTCGGGGAAGGGTTAGGGTTAGGGTTCGGGCTAGGGTTAGGGTTAGGGGACGGGGACGGTTTAGGGTCCAGGTGAGGGTACGGCAACGCTTTAGGAGGAGCGTGCGTGTGAGGGCGCGGGTTAGTGTTAGCGTACGGGTTAGGATTAGGGGACGGGTGAGGGTCAGGCTTCGGGGAAGGGTTAGGGTTAGGGTTCGGGCTAGGGTTAGGGTTAGGGGACGGGGACGGTTTAGGGTCCAGTTGAGGGTACGGCAACGCTTTAGGGGGAACGTGCGTGTGAGGGCGCGGGTTAGTGTTAGCGTACGGGTTAGGATTAGGGGACGGGTGAGGGTCAGGCTTCGGGGAAGGGTTAGGGTTAGGGTTCGGGCTAGGGTTAGGGTTAGGGGACGGGGACGGTTTAGGGTCCAGGTGAGGGTACGGCAACGCTTTAGGGGGAGCGTGCGTGTGAGGGCGCGGGTTAGTGTTAGCGTACGGGTTAGGATTAGGGGACGGGTGAGGGTCAGGCTTCGGGGAAGGGTTAGGGTTAGGGTTCGGGCTAGGGTTAGGGTTAGGGGACGGGGACGGTTTAGGGTCCAGTTGAGGGTACGGCAACGCTTTAGGGGGAGCGTGCGTGTGAGGGCGCGGGTTAGTGTTAGCGTACGGGTTAGGATTAGGGGACGGGTGAGGGTCAGGCTTCGGGGAAGGGTTAGGGTTAGGGTTCTGGCTAGGGTTAGGGTTAGGGGACGGGGACGGTTTAGGGTCCAGGTGAGAGTACGGCAACGCTTTAGGGGGAGCGTGCGTGTGAGGGCGCGCGATAGCGTTAGCGTACGGGTTAGGATTAGGGGACGGGTGAGGGTCAGGCTTCGGGGAAGGGTTAGGGTTAAAGTTCGGGCTAGGGTTAGGGTTAGGGGACGGGGTCGGTTTAGGGTCCAGGTGAGGGTATGGCAACCCTTTAGGGGGAGCGTGCGTGTGAGGGCGCGGGTTAGTGTTAGCGTACGGGTTAGGATTAGGGGACGGGTAGGGTCAGGCTTCGGGGAAGGGTTAGGGTTAGGGTTTGGGCTAGGGTTAGGGTTAGGGGACGGGGACGGTTTAGGGTCCAGGTGAGGGTACGGCAACGCTTTAGGGGGAGCGTGCGTGTGAGGGCGCGGGTTAGTGTTAGCGTACGGCTTAGGATTAGGGGACGGGTGAGGGTCAGGCTTCGGGGAAGGGTTAGGGTTAGGGTTCGGGCTAGGGTTAGGGTTAGGGGACGGGGACGGTTTAGGGTCCAGGTGAGGGTATGGCAACGCTTTAGTAGGAGCGTGCGTGTGAGGGCGCGGGTTAGTGTTAGCGTAAGGGTTAGGATTAGGGGACGGGTGAGGGTCAGGCTTCGGGGAAGGGTTAGGGTTAGGGTTCGGGCTAGGGTTAGGGTTAGGGGACGGGGACGGTTTAGGGTCCAGGTGAGGGTACGGCAACGCTTTAGGGGGAGCGTGCGTGTGAGGGCGCGGGTTAGTGTTAGCGTACGGGTTAGGATTAGGGGACGGGTGAGGGTCAGGCTTTGGGGAAGGGTTGGGTTAGGGTTCGGGCTAGGGTTAGGGTTAGGGGATGGGCACGGTTTAGGGTCCAGGTGAGGGTACGGCAACGCTTTAGGGGGAGCGTGCGTGTGAGGGCGCGGGTTAGTGTTAGCGTACGGGTTAGGTTTAGGGGACGGGTGAGGGTCAGGCTTCGGGGAAGGGTTAGGGTTAGGGTTCGGGCTAGGGTTAGGGTTAGGGGATGGGGACGGTTTAGGGTCCAGGTGAGGGTACGGCAACGCTTTAGGGGGAGCGTGCGTGTGAGGGCGCGGGTTAGTGTTAGCGTACGGGTTAGGATTAGGGGACGGGTGAGGGTCAGGCTTCGGGGAAGGGTTAGGGTTAGGGTTCGGGCTAGGGTTAGGGTTAGGGGACTGGGACGGTTTAGGGTCCAGGTGAGGGTACGGCAACGCTTTAGGGGGAGCGTGCGTGTGAGGGCGCGGGTTAGTGTTAGCGTACGGGTTATGATTAGGGGACGGGTGAGTGTCAGGCTTCGGGGAAGGGTTATGGTTAGGGTTCGGGCTAGGGTTAGGGTTAGGGGACGGGGACGGTTTAGGGTCCAGGTGAGGGTACGGCAACGCTTTAGGGGGAGCGTGCGTGTGAGGGCGCGGGTTAGTGTTAGCGTACGGCTTAGGATTAGGGGACGGTTGAGGGTCAGGCTTCGGGGAAGTGTTAGGGTTAGGGTTTGGTCTAGGGTTAGGGTTAGGGGACGGGGAAGGTTTAGGGTCCAGGTGAGGGTACGGCAACGCTTTAGGGGGAGCATGCGTGTGAGGGCGCGGGTTAGTGTTAGCGTACGGGTTAGGATTAGGGGATGGGTGAGGGTCAGGCTTCGGGGAAGGGTTAGGGTTAGGGTTTGGGCTAGGGTTAGGGTTAGAGGACGGGGACGGTTTAGGGTCCAGGTGAGGGTACGGCAACGCTTTAGGGGGAGCGTGCGTGTGAGGGCGCGGGTTAGTGTTAGCGTACGGCTTAGGATTAGGGGACGGGTGAGGGTCAGGCTTCGGGGAAGGGTTAGGGTTAGGGTTCGGGCTAGGGTTAGGGTTAGGGGACGGGGACGGTTTAGGGTCCAGGTGAGGGTATGGCAACGCTTTAGTAGGAGCGTGCGTGTGAGGGCGCGGGTTAGTGTTATCGTACGGGTTAGGATTAGGGGACGGGTGAGGGTCAGGCTTCGGGGAAGGGTTAGGGTTAGGGTTCGGGCTAGGGTTAGGGTTAGGGGACGGGGACGGTTTAGGGTCCAGGTGAGGGTACGGCAACGCTTTAGGGGGAGCGTGCGTGTGAGGGCACGGGTTAGTGTTAGCGTACGGGTTAGGATTAGGGGACGGGTGAGGGTCAGGCTTCGGGGAAGGGTTAGTGTTAGAGTTCGGGCTACGGTTAGGGTTAGGGAACGGGAACGGATTAGGGTCCAGCTGAGGGTTCGGCAACGCTTTAGGGGGAGCGTGCGTGTGAGGGCGCGGGTTAGTGTTAGCGTACGGGTTAGGATTAGGGGACGGGTGAGGGTCAGGCTTCGGGGAAGGGTTAGGGTTAGGGTTCGGGCTAGGGTTAGGGTTAGGGGACGGGGACGGTTTAGGGTCCAGGTGAGGGTATGGCAACGCTTTAGTAGGAGCGTGCGTGTGAGGGTGCGGGTTAGTGTTAGCGTACGGGTTAGGATTAGGGGACGGGTGACGGTCAGGCTTCGGGGAAGGGTTAGGCTTAGGGTTCGGGCTAGGGTTAGGGTTAGGGGTCGGGGACGGTTTAGGGTCCAAGTGAGGGTACGGCAACGCTTTAGGGGGAGCGTGCGTGTGAGGGTGCGGGTTAGTGTTAGCGTACGGGTTAGGATTAGGGGACGGGTGAGGGTCAGGCTTTGGGGAAGGGTTAGGGTTAGGGTTCGGGCTAGGGCTAGGGTTAGGGGACGGGCACGGTTTAGGGTCCAGGTGAGGGTACGGCAACGCTTTAGGGGGAGCGTGCGTGTGAGGGCGCGGGTTAGTGTTAGCGTACGGGTTAGGATTAGGGGACGGGTGAGGGTCAGGCTTCGGGGAAGGGTTAGGGTTAGGGTTCCGGCTAGGGTTAGGGTTAGGGGACGGGGACGGTTTAGGGTCCAGGTGAGGGTACGGCAACGCTTTAGGGGGAGCGTGCATGTGAGGGCGCGGGTTAGTGTTAGCGTACGGGTTAGGATTAGGGGACGGGTGAGGGTCAGGCATCGGGGAAGGGTTAGGGTTAAGGTTCGGGCTAGGGTTAGGGTTAGGGGATGGGGACGGTTTAGGGTCCAGGTGAGGGTACAGCAACGCTTTAGGGGGAGCGTGCATGTGAGGGCGCGGGTTAGTGTTAGCGTACGGGTTAGGATTAGGGGACGGGTGAGGGTCAGGCTTCGGGGAAGGGTTAGGGTTAGGGTTCGGGCTAGGGTTAGGGTTAGGGGATGGGGACGGTTTAGGGTCCAGGTGAGGGTACGGCAACGCTTTAGGGGGAGCGTGCGTGTGAGGGCGCGGGTTAGTGTTAGCGTACGGGTTAGGATTAGGGGACGGGTGAGGGTCAGGCTTCGGGGAAGGGTTAGGGTTAGGGTTCCGGCTAGGGTTAGGGTTAGGGGACGGGGACGGTTTAGGGTCCAGGTGAGGGTACGGCAACGCTTTAGGGGGAGCGTGCATGTGAGGGCGCGGGTTAGTGTTAGCGTACGGGTTAGGATTAGGGGACGGGTGAGGGTCAGGCATCGGGGAAGGGTTAGGGTTAAGGTTCGGGCTAGGGTTAGGGTTAGGGGACGGGGACGGTTTAGGGTCCAGGTGAGGGTACAGCAACGCTTTAGGGGGAGCGTGCATGTGAGGGCGCGGGTTAGTGTTAGCGTACGGGTTAGGATTAGGGGACGGGTGAGGGTCAGGCTTCGGGGAAGGGTTAGGGTTAGGGTTCGGGCTAGGGTTAGGGTTAGGGGATGGGGACGGTTTAGGGTCCAGGTGAGGGTACGGCAACGCTTTAGGGGGAGCGTGCATGTGAGGGCGCGGGTTAGTGTTAGCGTACGGGTTAGGATTAGGGGACGGGTGAGGGTCAGGCTTCGGGGAAGGGTTAGGGTTAGGGTTCGGGCTAGGGTTAGGGTTAGGGGACTGGGACGGTTTAGGGTCCAGGTGAGGGTACGGCAACGCTTTAGGGGGAGCGTGCGTGTGAGGGCGCGGGTTAGTGTTAGCGTACGGGTTATGATTAGGGGACGGGTGAGTGTCAGGCTTCGGGGAAGGGTTATGGTTAGGGTTCGGGCTAGGGTTAGGGTTAGGGGACGGGGACGGTTTAGGGTCCAGGTGAGGGTACGGCAACGCTTTAGGGGGAGCGTGCGTGTGAGGGCGCGGGTTAGTGTTAGCGTACGGCTTAGGATTAGGGGACGGGTGAGGGTCAGGCTTCGGGGAAGTGTTAGGGTTAGGGTTTGGTCTAGGGTTAGGGTTAGGGGACGGGGAAGGTTTAGGGTCCAGGTGAGGGTACGGCAACGCTTTAGGGGGAGCGTGCGTGTGAGGGCGCGGGTTAGTGTTAGCGTACGGGTTAGGATTAGGGGATGGGTGAGGGTCAGGCTTCGGGGAAGGGTTAGGGTTAGGGTTTGGGCTAGGGTTAGGGTTAGAGGACGGGGACGGTTTAGGGTCCAGGTGAGGGTACGGCAACGCTTTAGGGGGAGCGTGCGTGTGAGGGCGCGGGTTAGTGTTAGCGTACGGCTTAGGATTAGGGGACGGGTGAGGGTCAGGCTTCGGGGAAGGGTTAGGGTTAGGGTTCGGGCTAGGGTTAGGGTTAGGGGACGGGGACGGTTTAGGGTCCAGGTGAGGGTATGGCAACGCTTTAGTAGGAGCGTGCGTGTGAGGGCGCGGGTTAGTGTTATCGTACGGGTTAGGATTAGGGGACGGGTGAGGGTCAGGCTTCGGGGAAGGGTTAGGGTTAGGGTTCGGGCTAGGGTTAGGGTTAGGGGACGGGGACGGTTTAGGGTCCAGGTGAGGGTACGGCAACGCTTTAGGGGGAGCGTGCGTGTGAGGGCACGGGTTAGTGTTAGCGTACGGGTTAGGATTAGGGGACGGGTGAGGGTCAGGCTTCGGGGAAGGGTTAGGGTTAGGGTTCGGGCTAGGGTTAGGGTTAGGGGACGGGGACGGTTTAGGGTCCAGGTGAGGGTACGGCAACGCTTTAGGGGGAGCGTGCGTGTGAGGGTGCGGGTTAGTGTTAGCGTACGGGTTAGGATTAGGGGACGGGTGACGGTCAGGCTTCGGGGAAGGGTTAGGCTTAGGGTTCGGGCTAGGGTTAGGGTTAGGGGTCGGGGACGGTTTAGGGTCCAAGTGAGGGTACGGCAACGCTTTAGGGGGAGCGTGCGTGTGAGGGTGCGGGTTAGTGTTAGCGTACGGGTTAGGATTAGGGGACGGGTGAGGGTCAGGCTTTGGGGAAGGGTTAGGGTTAGGGTTCGGGCTAGGGCTAGGGTTAGGGGACGGGCACGGTTTAGGGTCCAGGTGAGGGTACGGCAACGCTTTAGGGGGAGCGTGCGTGTGAGGGCGCGGGTTAGTGTTAGCGTACGGGTTAGGATTAGGGGACGGGTGAGGGTCAGGCTTCGGGGAAGGGTTAGGGTTAGGGTTCCGGCTAGGGTTAGGGTTAGGGGACGGGGACGGTTTAGGGTCCAGGTGAGGGTACGGCAACGCTTTAGGGGGAGCGTGCATGTGAGGGCGCGGGTTAGTGTTAGCGTACGGGTTAGGATTAGGGGACGGGTGAGGGTCAGGCATCGGGGAAGGGTTAGGGTTAAGGTTCGGGCTAGGGTTAGGGTTAGGGGACGGGGACGGTTTAGGGTCCAGGTGAGGGTACAGCAACGCTTTAGGGGGAGCGTGCATGTGAGGGCGCGGGTTAGTGTTAGCGTACGGGTTAGGATTAGGGGACGGGTGAGGGTCAGGCTTCGGGGAAGGGTTAGGGTTAGGGTTCGGGCTAGGGTTAGGGTTAGGGGATGGGGACGGTTTAGGGTCCAGGTGAGGGTACGGCAACGCTTTAGGGGGAGCGTGCATGTGAGGGCGCGCGTTAGTGTTAGCGTACGGGTTAGGATTAGGGGACGGTTGAGGGTCAGGCTTCGGGGAAGGGTTAGGGTTAGGGTTTGGTCTAGGGTTAGGGTTAGGGGACGGGGAAGGTTTAGGGTCCAGGTGAGGGTACGGCAACGCTTTAGGGGGAGCGTGCGTGTGAGGGCGCGGGTTAGTGTTAGCGTACGGGTTAGGATTAGGGGATGGGTGAGGGTCAGGCTTCGGGGAAGGGTTAGGGTTAGGGTTCGGGCTATGGTTAGGGTTAGGGGACGGGGACGGTTTAGGGTCCAGGTGAGGGTACGGCAACGCTTTAGGGGGAGCGTGCGTGTGAGGGCGCGGGTTAGTGTTAGCGTACGGGTTAGGATTAGGGGACGGGTGAGGGTCAGGCTTCGGGGAAGGGTTAGGGTTAGGGTTCGGGCTAGGGTTAGGGTTAGGGGACGGGGACGGTTTAGGGTCCAGGTGAGGGTACGGCAACGCTTTAGGGGGAGCGTGCGTGTGAGGGCGCGGGTTAGTGTTAGCGTACGGGTTAGGATTAGGGGACGGGTGAGGGTCAGGCTTCGGGGAAGCGTTAGGGTTAGGGTTCGGGCTAGGGTAAGGGTTAAGGGACGGGGACGGTTTCGGGTCCAGGTGAGGGTACGGCAACGCTTTAGGGGGAGCGTGCGTGTGAGGGCGCGGGTTAGTGTTAGCGTACGGGTTAGGATTAGGGTACGGGTGAGGGTCAGGTTTCGGGGAAGGGTTAGGGTTAGGGTTCGGGCTAGGGTTAGGGTTAGGGGACGGGGTCGGTTTAGGGTCCAGGTGAGGGTACGGCAACGCTTTAGGGGGAGCGTGCGTGTGAGGGCACGGGTTAGTGTTAGCGTTCGGTTTAGGATTAGGGGACGGGTGAGGGTCAGGCTTCGGGGAAGGGTTAGGGTTAGGGTTCGGGCTAGGGTTAGGGTTAGGGGACGGGGACGGTTTAGGGTCCAGGTGAGGGTACGGCAACGCTTTAGGGGGAGCGTGCGTGTGAGGGCGCGGGTTAGTGTTAGCGTACGGGTTAGGATTAGGGGACGGGTGAGGGTCAGGCTTCGGGGAGGGTTAGGGTTAGGGTTCGGGCTAGGGTTAGGGTTAGGGGACGGGGACGGTTTAGGGTCCAGGTGAGGGTACGGCAACGCTTTAGGGGGAGCGTGCGTGTGAGGGCGCGTGTTATTGTTAGCGTACGGGTTAGGATTAGGGCACGGGTGAGGGTCAGGCTTCGGGGAAGGGTTAGGGTTAGGGTTCGGGCTAGGGTTAGGGTTAGGGGACGGGGACGGTTTAGGGTCCAGGTGAGGGTACGGCAATGCTTTAGGGGGAGCGTGCGTGTGAGGGCGCGGGTTAGTGTTAGCGTACGGGTTAGGATTAGGAGACGGGTGAGGGTCAGGCTTCGGGGAAGGGTTAGGGTTAAGGTTCGGGCTAGGGTTAGGGTTAGGGGACGGGGACGGTTTAGGGTCCAGGTGAGGGTACGGCAACGCTTTAGGGGGAGCGTGCGTGTGAGGGCGCGGGTTAGTGTTAGCGTACGGGTTAGGATTAGGGGACGGGTGAGGGTCAGGCTTCGGGGAAGGGTTAGGGTTAGGGTTCGGGCTAGGGTTAGGGTTAGGGGACGGGGACGGTTTAGGGTCCAGGTGAGGGTACGGCAACGCTTTAGGGGGAGCGTGCGTGTGAGGGCGCGCGTTAGTGTTAGCGTACGGGTTAGGATTAGGGGACGGGTGAGGGTCAGGCTTCGGGGAAGGGTTAGGGTTAGGGTTCGGGCTAGGGTTAGGGTTAGGGGACGGGGACGGTTTAGGGTCGAGGTGAGTGTACGGCAACGCTTTAGGGGGAGCGTGCGTGTGAGGGCGCGGGTTAGTGTTAGCGTACGGCTTAGGATTAGGGGACGGGTGAGGGTCAGGCTTCGGGGAAGGGTTAGGGTTAGGGTTCGGGCTAGGGTTAGGGTTAGGGGACGGGGACGGTTTAGGGTCCAGGTGAGGGTACGGCAACGCTTTAGGAGGAGCGTGCGTGTGAGGGCGCGGGTTAGTGTTAGCGTACGGGTTAGGATTAGGGGACGGGTGAGGGTCAGGCTTCGGGGAAGGGTTAGGGTTAGGGTTCGGGCTAGGGTTAGGGTTAGGGGACGGGGACGGTTTAGGGTCCAGTTGAGGGTACGGCAACGCTTTAGGGGGAGCGTGCGTGTGAGGGCGCGGGTTAGTGTTAGCGTACGGGTTAGGATTAGGGGACGGGTGAGGGTCAGGCTTCGGGGAAGGGTTAGGGTTAGGGTTCTGGCTAGGGTTAGGGTTAGGGGACGGGGACGGTTTAGGGTCCAGGTGAGAGTACGGCAACGCTTTAGGGGGAGCGTGCGTGTGAGGGCGCGCGATAGCGTTAGCGTACGGGTTAGGATTAGGGGACGGGTGAGGGTCAGGCTTCGGGGAAGGGTTAGGGTTAAAGTTCGGGCTAGGGTTAGGGTTAGGGGACGGGGTCGGTTTAGGGTCCAGGTGAGGGTATGGCAACCCTTTAGGGGGAGCGTGCGTGTGAGGGCGCGGGTTAGTGTTAGCGTACGGGTTAGGATTAGGGGACGGGTAGGGTCAGGCTTCGGGGAAGGGTTAGGGTTAGGGTTTGGGCTAGGGTTAGGGTTAGGGGACGGGGACGGTTTAGGGTCCAGGTGAGGGTACGGCAACGCTTTAGGGGGAGCGTGCGTGTGAGGGCGCGGGTTAGTGTTAGCGTACGGCTTAGGATTAGGGGACGGGTGAGGGTCAGGCTTCGGGGAAGGGTTAGGGTTAGGGTTCCGGCTAGGGTTAGGGTTAGGGGACGGGGACGGTTTAGGGTCCAGGTGAGGGTACGGCAACGCTTTAGGGGGAGCGTGCATGTGAGGGCGCGGGTTAGTGTTAGCATACGGGTTAGGATTAGGGGACGGGTGAGGGTCACGCATCGGGGAAGGGTTAGGGTTAAGGTTCGGGCTAGGGTTAGGGTTAGGGGACGGGGACGGTTTAGGGTCCAGGTGAGGGTACAGCAACGCTTTAGGGGGAGCGTGCATGTGAGGGCGCGGGTTAGTGTTAGCGTACGGGTTAGGATTAGGGGACGGGTGAGGGTCAGGCTTCGGGGAAGGGTTAGGGTTAGGGTTCGGGCTAGGGTTAGGGTTAGGGGATGGGGACGGTTTAGGGTCCAGGTGAGGGTACGGCAACGCTTTAGGGGGAGCGTGCATGTGAGGGCGCGGGTTAGTGTTAGCGTACGGGTTAGGATTAGGGGACGGGTGAGGGTCAGGCTTCGGGGAAGGGTTAGGGTTAGGGTTCGGGCTAGGGTTAGGGTTAGGGGACTGGGACGGTTTAGGGTCCAGGTGAGGGTACGGCAACGCTTTAGGGGGAGCGTGCGTGTGCGGGCGCGGGTTAGTGTTAGCGTACGGGTTATGATTAGGGGACGGGTGAGTGTCAGGCTTCGGGGAAGGGTTATGGTTAGGGTTCGGGCTAGGGTTAGGGTTAGGGGACGGGGACGGTTTAGGGTCCAGGTGAGGGTACGGCAACGCTTTAGGGGGAGCGTGCGTGTGAGGGCGCGGGTTAGTGTTAGCGTACGGCTTAGGATTAGGGGACGGGTGAGGGTCAGGCTTCGGGGAAGTGTTAGGGTTAGGGTTTGGTCTAGGGTTAGGGTTAGGGGACGGGGAAGGTTTAGGGTCCAGGTGAGGGTACGGCAACGCTTTAGGGGGAGCGTGCGTGTGAGGGCGCGGGTTAGTGTTAGCGTACGGGTTAGGATTAGGGGACGGGTGAGGGTCAGGCTTCGGGGAAGGGTTAGGGTTAGGGTTTGGGCTAGGGTTAGGGTTAGAGGACGGGGACGGTTTAGGGTCCAGGTGAGGGTACGGCAACGCTTTAGGGGGAGCGTGCGTGTGAGGGCGCGGGTTAGTGTTAGCGTACGGGTTAGGATTAGGGGACGGGTGAGGGTCAGGCTTCGGGGAAGGGTTAGGGTTAGGGTTCGGGCTAGGGTTAGGGTTAGGGGACGGGGACGGTTTAGGGTCCAGGTGAGGGTACGGCAACGCTTTAGGGGGAGCGTGCGTGTGAGGGCGCGGGTTAGTGTTAGCGTACGGGTTAGGATTAGGGGACGGGTGAGGGTCAGGCTTCGGGGAAGGGTTAGGGTTAGGGTTCGGGCTAGGGTTAGGGTTAGGGGACGGGGACGGTTTAGGGTCCAGGTGAGGGTACGGCAACGCTTTAGGGGGAGCGTGCGTGTGAGGGCGCGGGTTAGTGTTAGCGTACGGGTTAGGATTAGGGGACGGGTGAGGGTCAGGCTTCGGGGAAGGGTTAGGGTTAGGGTTCGGGCTAGGGTAAGGGTTAAGGGACGGGGACGGTTTCGGGTCCAGGTGAGGGTACGGCAACGCTTTAGGGGGAGCGTGCGTGTGAGGGCGCGGGTTAGTGTTAGCGTACGGGTTAGGATTAGGGTACGGGTGAGGGTCAGGTTTCGGGGAAGGGTTAGGGTTAGGGTTCGGGCTAGGGTTAGGTTTAGGGGACGGTGACGGTTTAGGGTCCAAGTGAGGGTACGGCAACGCTTTAGGGAGAGCGTGCGTGTGAGGGCGCGGGTTAGTGTTAGCGTACGGGTTAGGATTAGGGGACGGGTGAGTGTCAGGCTTCGGGGAAGGGTTAGGGTTAGGGTTCGGGCTAGGGTTAGGGTTAGGGGACGGGGACGGTTTAGGGTCCAGGTGAGGGTACGGCAACGCTTTAGGGGGAGCGTGCGTGTGAGGGCGCGGGTTAGTGTTAGCGTACAGGTTAGGATTAGGGGACGGGTGAGGGTCAGGCTTCGGGGAAGGGTTAGGGTTAGGGTTCGGGCTAGGGTTAGGGTTAGGGGACGGGGACGGTTCAGGGTCCAGGTGAGGGTACAGCAACGCTTTAGGGGGAGCGTGCGTGTGAGGGCGCGGGTTAGTGTTAGCGTACGGGTTAGGATTAGGGGACGGGTGAGTGTCAGGCTTCGGGGAAGGGTTAGGGTTAGGGTTCGGGCTAGGGTTAGGGTTAGGGGACGGGGACGGTTTAGGGTCCAGGTGAGGGTACGGCAACGCTTTAGGGGGAGCGTGCGTGTGAGGGCGCGGGTTAGTGTTAGCGTACAGGTTAGGATTAGGGGATGGGTGAGGGTCAGGCTTCGGGGAAGGGTTAGGGTTAGGGTTCGGGCTAGGGTTAGGGTTAGGGGACGGGGACGGTTTAGGGTCCAGGTGAGGGTACAGCAACGCTTTAGGGGGAGCGTGCGTGTGAGGGCGCGGGTTAGTGTTAGCGTACGGGTTAGGATTAGGGGACGGGTGAGGGTCAGGCTTTGGGGAAGGGTTAGGGTTAGGGTTCGGGCTAGGGTTAGGGTTAGGGGACGGGGACGGTTTAGGGTCCAGGTGAGGGTACGGCAACGCTTTAGGGGGAGCGTGCGTGTGAGGGCGCGGGTTAGTGTTAGCGTACGGGTTAGGATTAGGGGACGGGTGAGGGTCAGGCTTCGGGGAAGGGTTAGGGTTAGGGTTCGGGCTAGGGTTAGGGTTAGGGGACGGGGACGGTTTAGGGTCCAGGTGAGGGTACGGCAACGCTTTAGGGGGAGCGTGCGTGTGAGGGCGCGGGTTAGTGTTAGCGTACGGGTTAGGATTAGGGGACGGGTGAGGGTCAGGCTTCGGGGAAGGGTTAGGGTTAGGGTTCGGGCTAGGGTTAGGGTTAGGGTTAGGGGACGGTTTAGGGTCCAGGTGAGGGTACGGCAACGCTTTAGGGGGAGCGTGTGTGTGAGGGCGCGGGTTAGTGTTAGCGTACGGGTTAGGATTAGGGGACGGGTGAGGTTCAGGCTTCGGGGAAGGGTTAGGGTTAGGGTTAGGGTTCGGGCTAGGGTTAGGGTTAGGGGACGGGGACGGTTTAGGGTCCAGGTGAGGGTACGGCAACGCTTTAGGGGGAGCGTGCGTGTGAGGGCACGGGTTAGTGTTAGCGTACGGTTTAGGATTAGGGGACGGGTGAGGGTCAGGCTTCGGGGAAGGGTTAGGGTTAGGGTTCGGGCTAGGGTTAGGGTTAGGGGACGGGGACGGTTTAGGGTCCAGGTTAGGGTACGGCAACGTTTTAGGGGGAGCGTGCGTGTGAGGGCGCGGGTTAGTGTTAGCGTACGGGTTAGGATTAGGGGATGTGTGAGGGTCAGGCTTCGGGGAAGGGTTAGGGTTAGGGTTCGGGCTAGGGTTAGGGTTAGGGGACGGGGACGGTTTAGGGTCCAGGTGAGGGTAGGGCAACGCTTTAGGGGGAGCATGCGTGTGAGGGCGCGGGTTAGTGTTAGCGTACGGGTTAGGATTAGGGGACGGGTTAGGGTCAGGCTTCGGGGAAGGGTTAGGGTTAGGGTTCGGGCTAGGGTTAGGGTTAGGGGACGGGGACGGTTTAGGGTCCAGGTGAGGGTACGGCAACGCTTTAGGGGGAGCGTACGTGTGAGGGCGCGTGTTAGTGTTAGCGTACGGGTTAGGATTAGGGGACGGGTGAGGGTCAGGCTTCGGGGAAGGGTTAGGGTTAGGGTTCGGGCTAGGGTTAGGGTTAGGGGACGGGGACGGTTCAGGGTCCAGGTGAAGGTACGGCAACGCTTTAGGGGGAGCGAGCGTGTGAGGGCGCGGGTTAGTGTTAGCGTACGGGTTAGGATTAGGGGACGGGTGAGTGTCAGGCTTCGGGGAAGGGTTAGGGTTAGGGTTCGGGCTAGGGTTAGGGTTAGGGGACGGGGACGGTTTAGGGTCCAGGTGAGGGTACGGCAACGCTTTAGGGGGAGCGTGCGTGTGAGGGCGCGGGTTAGTGTTAGCGTACAGGTTAGGATTAGGGGACGGGTGAGGGTCAGGCTTCGGGGAAGGGTTAGGGTTAGGGTTCGGGCTAGGGTTAGGGTTAGGGGACGGGGACGGTTTAGGGTCCAGGTGAGGGTACAGCAACGCTTTAGGGGGAGCGTGCGTGTGAGGGCGCGGGTTAGTGTTAGCGTACGGGTTAGGATTAGGGGACGGGTGAGGGTCAGGCTTTGGGGAAGGGTTAGGGTTAGGGTTCGGGCTAGGGTTAGGGTTAGGGGACGGGGACGGTTTAGGGTCCAGGTGAGGGTACGGCAACGCTTTAGGGGGAGCGTGCGTGTGAGGGCGCGGGTTAGTGTTAGCGTACGGGTTAGGATTAGGGGACGGGTGAGGGTCAGGCTTCGGGGAAGGGTTAGGGTTAGGGTTCGGGCTAGGGTTAGGGTTAGGGGACGGGGACGGTTTAGGGTCCAGGTGAGGGTACGGCAACGCTTTAGGGGGAGCGTGCGTGTGAGGGCGCGGGTTAGTGTTAGCGTACGGGTTAGGATTAGGGGACGGGTGAGGGTCAGGCTTCGGGGAAGGGTTAGGGTTAGGGTTCGGGCTAGGGTTAGGGTTAGGGTTAGGGGACGGTTTAGGGTCCAGGTGAGGGTACGGCAACGCTTTAGGGGGAGCGTGTGTGTGAGGGCGCGGGTTAGTGTTAGCGTACGGGTTAGGATTAGGGGACGGGTGAGGTTCAGGCTTCGGGGAAGGGTTAGGGTTAGGGTTAGGGTTCGGGCTAGGGTTAGGGTTAGGGGACGGGGACGGTTTAGGGTCCAGGTGAGGGTACGGCAACGCTTTAGGGGGAGCGTGCGTGTGAGGGCACGGGTTAGTGTTAGCGTACGGTTTAGGATTAGGGGACGGGTGAGGGTCAGGCTTCGGGGAAGGGTTAGGGTTAGGGTTCGGGCTAGGGTTAGGGTTAGGGGACGGGGACGGTTTAGGGTCCAGGTTAGGGTACGGCAACGTTTTAGGGGGAGCGTACGTGTGAGGGCGCGGGTTAGTGTTAGCGTACGGGTTAGGATTAGGGGATGTGTGAGGGTCAGGCTTCGGGGAAGGGTTAGGGTTAGGGTTCGGGCTAGGGTTAGGGTTAGGGGACGGGGACGGTTTAGGGTCCAGGTGAGGGTACGGCAACGCTTTAGGGGGAGCATGCGTGTGAGGGCGCGTGTTAGTGTTAGCGTACGGGTTAGGATTAGGGGACGGGTGAGGGTCAGGCTTCGGGGAAGGGTTAGGGTTAGGGTTCGGGCTAGGGTTAGGGTTAGGGGATGGGGACGGTTTAGAGTCCAGGTGAGGGTACGGCAACGCTTTAGGGGGAGCGTGCGTGTGAGGGCGCGGGTTAGTGTTAGCGTCCGGGTTAGGATTAGGGGACGTGTGAGGTTCAGGCTTCGGGGAAGGGTTAGGGTTAGGGTTCGGGCTAGGGTTAGGGTTAGGGGACGGGGACGGTTTAGGGTCCAGGTGAGGGTACGGCAACGCTTTAGGGGGACCGTGCGTGTGAGGGCGCGGTTTAGTGTTAGCGTACGGGTTAGGATTACGGGACGGGTGAGGGTCAGGCTTCGGGGAAGGGTTAGGGTTAGGGTTCGGGCTAGGGTTAGGGTTAGGGGACGGGTACGGTTTAGGGTCCAGGTGAGGGTACGGCAACGCTTTAGGGGGAGCGTGCGTGTGAGGGCGCGGGTTAGTGTTAGCGTACGGGTTAGGATTAGGGGACGGGTGAGGGTCAGGCTTCAGGGAAGGGTTAGGGTTAGGGTTCGGGCTAGGGTTAGGGTTAGGGTTAGGGGACGAGGACGGTTTAGGGTCCAGGTGAGGGTACGGTAACGCTTTAGGGGGAGCGTGCGTGTGAGGGTGCGGGTTAGTGTTAGCGTACGGTTTAGGATTAGGGGACGGGTGAGGGTCAGGCTTCGGGAAAGTGTTAGGGTTAGGGTTCGGGCTAGGGTTAGGGTTAGGGGACGGGGACGGTTTAGGGTCCAGGTGAGGGTACGGCAACGCTTTAGGGGGAGCGTGCGTGTGAGGGCGCGGGTTAGTGTTAGCGTACGGGTTAGGATTAGGGGACGGGTGAGGGTCAGGCTTTGGGGAAGGGTTAGGGTTAGGGTTCGGGCTAGGGTTAGGGTTAGGGGACGGGGACGGTTTAGGGTGCAGGTGAGGGTACGGCAACGCTTTAGGGGGAGCGTGCGTGTGAGGGCGCGGGTTAGTGTTAGCGTACGGGTTAGGATTAGGGGACGGGTGAGGGTCAGGCTTCGGGGAAGGGTTAGGGTTAGGGTTCGGGCTAGGGTTAGGGTTAGGGGACGGGGACGGTTTAGGGTCCAGGTGAGGGTACGGCAACGCTTTAGGGGGAGCGTGTGTGTGAGGGCGCGGGTTAGTGTTAGCGTACGGGTTAGGATTAGGGGACGGGTGAGGTTCAGGCTTCGGGGAAGGGTTAGGGTTAGGGTTAGGGTTCGGGCTAGGGTTAGGGTTAGGGGACGGGGACGGTTTAGGGTCCAGGTGAGGGTACGGCAACGCTTTAGGGGGAGCGTGCGTGTGAGGGCACGGGTTAGTGTTAGCGTACGGTTTAGGATTAGGGGACGGGTGAGGGTCAGGCTTCGGAGAAGGGTTAGGGTTAGGGTTCGGGCTAGGGTTAGGGTTAGGGGACGGGGACGGTTTAGGGTCCAGGTTAGGGTACGGCAACGTTTTAGGGGGAGCGTGCGTGTGAGTGCGCGGGTTAGTGTTAGCGTACGGGTTAGGATTAGGGGATGGGTGAGGGTCAGGCTTCGGGGAAGGGTTAGGGTTAGGGTTCGGGCTAGGGTTAGGGTTAGGGGACGGGGACGGTTTAGGGTCCAGGTGAGGGTACGGCAACGCTTTAGGGGGAGCATGCGTGTGAGGGCGCGGGTTAGTGTTAGCGTACGGGTTAGGATTAGGGGACGGGTGAGGGTCAGGCTTCGGGGAAGGGTTAGGGTTAGGGTTCGGGCTAGGGTTAGGGTTAGGGGACGGGGACGGTTTAGGGTCCAGGTGAGGGTACGGCAACGCTTTAGGGGGAGCGTGCGTGTGAGGGCGCGGGTTAGTGTTAGCGTACGGGTTAGGATTAGGGGACGGGTGAGTGTCAGGCTTCGGCGAAGTGTTAGGGTTAGGGTTCGGGCTAGGGTTAGGGTTAGGGGACGGGGACGGTTTCGGGTCCAGGTGAGGGTACGGCAACGCTTTAGGGGGAGCGTGCGTTTGAGGGCGCGGGTTAGTGTTAGCGTACGGGTTAGGATTAGGGGACGGGTGAGGGTCAGGCTTCGGGGAAGGGTTAGGGTTAGGGTTCGGGCTAGGGTTAGGGTTAGGGGACGGGGACGGTTTAGGGTCCAGGTGAGGGTACGGCAACGCTTTAGGGGGAGCGTGCGTGTTAGGGCGCGGGTTAGTGTTAGCGTACGGGTTAGGATTAGGGGACGGTTGAGGGTCAGGCTTTGGGGAAGGGTTGGGTTAGGGTTCGGGCTAGGGTTAGGGTTAGGGGATGGGCACGGTTTAGGGTCCAGGTGAGGGTACGGCAACGCTTTAGGGGGAGCGTGCGTGTGAGGGCGCGGGTTAGTGTTAGCGTACGTGTTAGGATTAGGGGACGGGTGAGGGTCAGGCTTCGGGGAAGGGTTAGGGTTAGGGTTCCGGCTAGGGTTAGGGTTAGGGGACGGGGACGGTTTAGGGTCCAGGTGAGGGTACGGCAACGCTTTAGGGGGAGCGTGCATGTGAGGGCGCGGGTTAGTGTTAGCATACGGGTTAGGATTAGGGGACGGGTGAGGGTCAGGCATCGGGGAAGGGTTAGGGTTAAGGTTCGGGCTAGGGTTAGGGTTAGGGGACGGGGACGGTTTAGGGTCCAGGTGAGGGTACAGCAACGCTTTAGGGGGAGCGTGCATGTGAGGGCGCGGGTTAGTGTTAGCGTACGGGTTAGGATTAGGGGACAGGTGAGGGTCAGGCTTCGGGGAAGGGTTAGGGTTAGGGTTCGGGCTAGGGTTAGGGTTAGGGGACGGGGACGGTTTAGGGTCCAGGTGAGGGTACGGCAACGCTTTAGGGGGAGCGTGCATGTGAGGGCGCGGGTTAGTGTTAGCGTACGGGTTAGGATTAGGGGACGGGTGAGGGTCAGGCTTCGGGGAAGGGTTAGGGTTAGGGTTCGGGCTAGGGTTAGGGTTAGGGGACTGGGACGGTTTAGGGTCCAGGTGAGGGTACGGCAACGCTTTAGGGGGAGCGTGCGTGTGAGGGCGCGGGTTAGTGTTAGCGTACGGGTTAGGATTAGGGGACGGGTGAGTGTCAGGCTTCGGGGAAGGGTTATGGTTAGGGTTCGGGCTAGGGTTAGGGTTAGGGGACGGGGACGGTTTAGGGTCCAGGTGAGGGTACGGCAACGCTTTAGGGGGAGTGTGCGTGTGAGGGCGCGGGTTAGTGTTAGCGTACGGCTTAGGATTAGGGGACGGGTGAGGGTCAGGCTTCGGGGAAGTGTTAGGGTTAGGGTTTGGTCTAGGGTTAGGGTTAGGGGACGGGGAAGGTTTAGGGTCCAGGTGAGGGTACGGCAACGCTTTAGGGGGAGCGTGCGTGTGAGGGCGCGGGTTAGTGTTAGCGTACGGGTTAGGATTAGGGGATGGGTGAGGGTCAGGCTTCGGGGAAGGGTTAGGGTTAGGGTTTGGGCTAGGGTTAGGGTTAGAGGACGGGGACGGTTTAGGGTCCAGGTGAGGGTACGGCAACGCTTTAGGGGGAGCGTGCGTGTGAGGGCGCGGGTTAGTGTTAGCGTACGGGTTAGGATTAGGGGACGGGTGAGGGTCAGGCTTCGGGGAAGTGTTAGGGTTCGGGCTAGGGTTAGGGTTAGGGGACGGGGACGGTTTAGGGTCCAGGTGAGGGTACGGCAACGCTTTAGGGGGAGCGTGCGTGTGAGGGCGCGGGTTAGTGTTAGCGTACGGGTTAGGATTAGGGGACGGGTGAGGGTCAGGCTTCGGGGAAGGGTTAGGGTTAGGGTTCGGGCTAGGGTAAGGGTTAAGGGACGGGGACGGTTTCGGGTCCAGGTGAGGGTACGGCAACGCTTTAGGGGGAGCGTGCGTGTGAGGGCGCGGGTTAGTGTTAGCGTACGGGTTAGGATTAGGGTACGGGTGAGGGTCAGGTTTCGGGGAAGGGTTAGGGTTAGGGTTCGGGCTAGGGTTAGGTTTAGGGGACGGTGACGGTTTAGGGTCCAGGTGAGGGTACGGCAACGCTTTAGGGAGAGCGTGCGTGTGAGGGCGCGGGTTAGTGTTAGCGTACGGGTTAGGATTAGGGGACGGGTGAGTGTCAGGCTTCGGGGAAGGGTTAGGGTTAGGGTTCGGGCTAGGGTTAGGGTTAGGGGACGGGGAAGGTTTAGGGTCCAGGTGAGGGTACGGCAACGCTTTAGGGGGAGCGTGCGTGTGAGGGCGCGGGTTAGTGTTAGCGTACAGGTTAGGATTAGGGGACGGGTGAGGGTCAGGCTTCGGGGAAGGGTTAGGGTTAGGGTTCGGGCTAGGGTTAGGGTTAGGGGACGGGGACGGTTTAGGGTCCAGGTGAGGGTACAGCAACGCTTTAGGGGGAGCGTGCGTGTGAGGGCGCGGGTTAGTGTTAGCGTACGGGTTAGGATTAGGGGACGGGTGAGGGTCAGGCTTTGGGGAAGGGTTAGGGTTAGGGTTCGGGCTAGGATTAGGGTTAGGGGACGGGGACGGTTTAGGGTCCAGGTGAGGGTACGGCAACGCTTTAGGGGGAGCGTGCGTGTGAGGGCGCGGGTTAGTGTTAGCGTACGGGTTAGGATTAGGGAACGGGTGAGGGTCAGGCTTCGGGGAAGGGTTAGGGTTAGGGTTCGGGCTAGGGTTAGGGTTAGGGGACGGGGACGGTTTAGGGTCCAGGTGAGGGTACGGCAACGCTTTAGGGGGAGCGTGCGTGTGAGGGCGCGGGTTAGTGTTAGCGTACGGGTTAGGATTAGGGGACGGGTGAGGGTCAGGCTTCGGGGAAGGGTTAGGGTTAGGGTTCGGGCTAGGGTTAGGGTTAGGGGACGGGGACGGTTTAGGGTCCAGGTGAGGGTACGGCAACGCTTTAGGGGGAGCGTGTGTGTGAGGGCGCGGGTTAGTGTTAGCGTACGGGTTAGGATTAGGGGACGGGTGAGGTTCAGGCTTCGGGGAAGGGTTAGGGTTAGGGTTAGGGTTCGGGCTAGGGTTAGGGTTAGGGGACGGGGACGGTTTAGGGTCCAGGTGAGGGTACGGCAACGCTTTAGGGGGAGCGTGCGTGTGAGGGCACGGGTTAGTGTTAGCGTACGGTTTAGGATTAGGGGACGGGTGAGGGTCAGGCTTCGGGGAAGGGTTAGGGTTAGGGTTCGGGCTAGGGTTAGGGTTAGGGGACGGGGACGGTTTAGGGTCCAGGTTAGGGTACGGCAACGTTTTAGGGGGAGCGTGCGTGTGAGGGCGCGGTTTAGTGTTAGCGTACGGGTTAGGATTAGGGGATGTGTGAGGGTCAGGCTTCGGGGAAGGGTTAGGGTTAGGGTTTGGGCTAGGGTTAGGGTTAGGGGACGGGGACGGTTTAGGGTCCAGGTGAGGGTACGGCAACGCTTTAGGGGGAGCATGCGTGTGAGGGCGCGGGTTAGTGTTAGCGTACGGGTTAGGATTAGGGGACGGGTTAGGGTCAGGCTTCGGGGAAGGGTTAGGGTTAGGGTTCGGGCTAGGGTTAGGGTTAGGGGACGGGGACGGTTTAGGGTCCAGGTGAGGGTACGGCAACGCTTTAGGGGGAGCGTACGTGTGAGGGCGCGTGTTAGTGTTAGCGTACGGGTTAGGATTAGGGGACGGGTGAGGGTCAGGCTTCGGGGAAGGGTTAGGGTTAGGGTTCGGGCTAGGGTTAGGGTTAGGGGACGGGGACGGTTCAGGGTCCAGGTGAAGGTACGGCAACGCTTTAGGGGGACCGAGCGTGTGAGGGCGCGGGTTAGTGTTAGCGTACGGGTTAGGATTAGGGGACGGGTGAGGGTCAGGCTTCGGGGAAGGGTTAGGGTTAGGGTTCGGGCTAGGGTTAGGGTTAGGGGATGGGGACGGTTTAGAGTCCAGGTGAGGGTACGGCAACGCTTTAGGGGGAGCGTGCGTGTGAGGGCGCGGGTTAGTGTTAGCGTCCGGGTTAGGATTAGGGGACGTGTGAGGTTCAGGCTTCGGGGAAGGGTTAGGGTTAGGGTTCGGGCTACGGTTAGGGTTAGGGGACGGGGACGGTTTAGGGTCCAGGTGAGGGTACGGCAACGCTTTAGGGGGAGCGTGCGTGTGAGGGCGCGGGTTAGTGTTAGCGTACGGGTTAGGATTACGGGACGGGTGAGGGTCAGGCTTCGGGGAAGGGTTAGGGTTAGGGTTCGGGCTAGGGTTAGGGTTAGGGGACGGGGACGGTTTAGGGTCCAGGTGAGGGTACGGCAACGCTTTAGGGGGAGCGTGCGTGTGAGGGCGCGTGTTAGTGTTAGCGTACGGGTTAGGATTAGGGGACGGGTGAGGGTCAGGCTTCAGGGAAGGGTTAGGGTTAGGGTTCGGGCTAGGGTTAGGGTTAGGGTTAGGGGACGGGGACGGTTTAGGGTCCAGGTGAGGGTACGGTAACGCTTTAGGGGGAGCGTGCGTGTGAGGGCGCGGGTTAGTGTTAGCGTACGGTTTAGGATTAGGGGACGGGTGAGGGTCAGGCTTCGGGAAAGTGTTAGGGTTAGGGTTCGGGCTAGGGTTAGGGTTAGGTGACGGGGACGGTTTAGGGTCCAGGTGAGGGTACGGCAACGCTTTAGGGGGAGCGTGCGTGTGAGGGCGCGGGTTAGTGTTAGCGTACGGGTTAGGATTAGGGGACGGGTGAGGGTCAGGCTTTGGGGAAGGGTTAGGGTTAGGGTTCGGTCTAGGGTTAGGGTTAGGGGACGGGGACGGTTTAGGGTCCAGGTGAGGGTACGGCAACGCTTTAGGGGGAGCATGCGTGTGAGGGCGCGGGTTAGTGTTAGCGTACGGGTTAGGATTAGGGGACGGGTGAGGGTCAGGCTTCGGGGAAGGGTTAGGGTTAGGGTTCGGGCTAGGGTTAGGGTTAGCGGACGGGGACGGTTTAGGGTCCAGGTGAGGGTACGGCAACGCTTTAGGGGGAGCGTGTGTGTGAGGGCGCGGGTTAGTGTTAGCGTACGGGTTAGGATTAGAGGACGGGTGAGGTTCAGGATTCGGGGAAGGGTTAGGGTTAGGGTTAGGGTTCGGGCTAGGGTTAGGTTTAGGGGACGGTGACGGTTTAGGGTCCAGGTGAGGGTACGGCAACGCTTTAGGGAGAGCGTGCGTGTGAGGGCGCGGGTTAGTGTTAGCGTACGGGTTAGGATTAGGGGACGGGTGAGTGTCAGGCTTCGGGGAAGGGTTAGGGTTAGGGTTCGGGCTAGGGTTAGGGTTAGGGGACGGGGAAGGTTTAGGGTCCAGGTGAGGGTACGGCAACGCTTTAGGGGGAGCGTGCGTGTGAGGGCGCGGGTTAGTGTTAGCGTACAGGTTAGGATTAGGGGACGGGTGAGGGTCAGGCTTCGGGGAAGGGTTAGGGTTAGGGTTCGGGCTAGGGTTAGGGTTAGGGGACGGGGACGGTTTAGGGTCCAGGTGAGGGTACAGCAACGCTTTAGGGGGAGCGTGCGTGTGAGGGCGCGGGTTAGTGTTAGCGTACGGGTTAGGATTAGGGGACGGGTGAGGGTCAGGCTTTGGGGAAGGGTTAGGGTTAGGGTTCGGGCTAGGATTAGGGTTAGGGGACGGGGACGGTTTAGGGTCCAGGTGAGGGTACGGCAACGCTTTAGGGGGAGCGTGCGTGTGAGGGCGCGGGTTAGTGTTAGCGTACGGGTTAGGATTAGGGAACGGGTGAGGGTCAGGCTTCGGGGAAGGGTTAGGGTTAGGGTTCGGGCTAGGGTTAGGGTTAGGGGACGGGGACGGTTTAGGGTCCAGGTGAGGGTACGGCAACGCTTTAGGGGGAGCGTGCGTGTGAGGGCGCGGGTTAGTGTTAGCGTACGGGTTAGGATTAGGGGACGGGTGAGGGTCAGGCTTCGGGGAAGGGTTAGGGTTAGGGTTCGGGCTAGGGTTAGGGTTAGGGGACGGGGACGGTTTAGGGTCCAGGTGAGGGTACGGCAACGCTTTAGGGGGAGCGTGTGTGTGAGGGCGCGGGTTAGTGTTAGCGTACGGGTTAGGATTAGGGGACGGGTGAGGTTCAGGCTTCGGGGAAGGGTTAGGGTTAGGGTTAGGGTTCGGGCTAGGGTTAGGGTTAGGGGACGGGGACGGTTTAGGGTCCAGGTGAGGGTACGGCAACGCTTTAGGGGGAGCGTGCGTGTGAGGGCACGGGTTAGTGTTAGCGTACGGTTTAGGATTAGGGGACGGGTGAGGGTCAGGCTTCGGGGAAGGGTTAGGGTTAGGGTTCGGGCTAGGGTTAGGGTTAGGGGACGGGGACGGTTTAGGGTCCAGGTTAGGGTACGGCAACGTTTTAGGGGGAGCGTGCGTGTGAGGGCGCGGTTTAGTGTTAGCGTACGGGTTAGGATTAGGGGATGTGTGAGGGTCAGGCTTCGGGGAAGGGTTAGGGTTAGGGTTTGGGCTAGGGTTAGGGTTAGGGGACGGGGACGGTTTAGGGTCCAGGTGAGGGTACGGCAACGCTTTAGGGGGAGCATGCGTGTGAGGGCGCGGGTTAGTGTTAGCGTACGGGTTAGGATTAGGGGACGGGTTAGGGTCAGGCTTCGGGGAAGGGTTAGGGTTAGGGTTCGGGCTAGGGTTAGGGTTAGGGGACGGGGACGGTTTAGGGTCCAGGTGAGGGTACGGCAACGCTTTAGGGGGAGCGTACGTGTGAGGGCGCGTGTTAGTGTTAGCGTACGGGTTAGGATTAGGGGACGGGTGAGGGTCAGGCTTCGGGGAAGGGTTAGGGTTAGGGTTCGGGCTAGGGTTAGGGTTAGGGGACGGGGACGGTTCAGGGTCCAGGTGAAGGTACGGCAACGCTTTAGGGGGACCGAGCGTGTGAGGGCGCGGGTTAGTGTTAGCGTACGGGTTAGGATTAGGGGACGGGTGAGGGTCAGGCTTCGGGGAAGGGTTAGGGTTAGGGTTCGGGCTAGGGTTAGGGTTAGGGGATGGGGACGGTTTAGAGTCCAGGTGAGGGTACGGCAACGCTTTAGGGGGAGCGTGCGTGTGAGGGCGCGGGTTAGTGTTAGCGTCCGGGTTAGGATTAGGGGACGTGTGAGGTTCAGGCTTCGGGGAAGGGTTAGGGTTAGGGTTCGGGCTACGGTTAGGGTTAGGGGACGGGGACGGTTTAGGGTCCAGGTGAGGGTACGGCAACGCTTTAGGGGGAGCGTGCGTGTGAGGGCGCGGGTTAGTGTTAGCGTACGGGTTAGGATTACGGGACGGGTGAGGGTCAGGCTTCGGGGAAGGGTTAGGGTTAGGGTTCGGGCTAGGGTTAGGGTTAGGGGACGGGGACGGTTTAGGGTCCAGGTGAGGGTACGGCAACGCTTTAGGGGGAGCGTGCGTGTGAGGGCGCGTGTTAGTGTTAGCGTACGGGTTAGGATTAGGGGACGGGTGAGGGTCAGGCTTCAGGGAAGGGTTAGGGTTAGGGTTCGGGCTAGGGTTAGGGTTAGGGTTAGGGGACGGGGACGGTTTAGGGTCCAGGTGAGGGTACGGTAACGCTTTAGGGGGAGCGTGCGTGTGAGGGCGCGGGTTAGTGTTAGCGTACGGTTTAGGATTAGGGGACGGGTGAGGGTCAGGCTTCGGGAAAGTGTTAGGGTTAGGGTTCGGGCTAGGGTTAGGGTTAGGGGACGGGGACGGTTTAGGGTCCAGGTGAGGGTACGGCAACGCTTTAGGGGGAGCGTGCGTGTGAGGGCGCGGGTTAGTGTTAGCGTACGGGTTAGGATTAGGGGACGGGTGAGGGTCAGGCTTTGGGGAAGGGTTAGGGTTAGGGTTCGGTCTAGGGTTAGGGTTAGGGGACGGGGACGGTTTAGGGTCCAGGTGAGGGTACGGCAACGCTTTAGGGGGAGCATGCGTGTGAGGGCGCGGGTTAGTGTTAGCGTACGGGTTAGGATTAGGGGACGGGTGAGGGTCAGGCTTCGGGGAAGGGTTAGGGTTAGGGTTCGGGCTAGGGTTAGGGTTAGCGGACGGGGACGGTTTAGGGTCCAGGTGAGGGTACGGCAACGCTTTAGGGGGAGCGTGTGTGTGAGGGCGCGGGTTAGTGTTAGCGTACGGGTTAGGATTAGAGGACGGGTGAGGTTCAGGATTCGGGGAAGGGTTAGGGTTAGGGTTAGGGTTCGGGCTAGGGTTAGGGTTAGGGGACGGGGACGGTTTAGGGTCCAGGTGAGGGTACGGCAACGCTTTAGGGGGAGCGTGCGTGTGAGGGCACGGGTTAGTGTTAGCGAACGGTTTAGGATTAGGGGACGGGTGAGGGTCAGGCTTCGGAGAAGGGTTAGGGTTAGGGTTCGGGCTAGGGTTAGGGTTAGGGGACGGGGACGGTTTAGGGTCCAGGTTAGGGTACGGCAACGTTTTAGGGGGAGCGTGCGTGTGAGGGCGCGGGTTAGTGTTAGTGTACGGGTTAGGATTAGGGGATGGGTGAGGGTCAGGCTTCGGGGAAGGGTTAGGGTTAGGGTTCGGGCTAGGGTTAGGGGACGGGGACGGTTTAGGGTCCAGGTGAGGGTACGGCAACGCTTTAGGGGGAGCATGCGTGTGAGGGCGCGGGTTAGTGTTAGCGTACGGGTTAGGATTAGGGGACGGGTGAGGGTCAGGCTTCGGGGAAGGGTTAGGGTTAGGGTTCGGGCTAGGGTTAGGGTTAGGGGACGGGGACGGTTTAGGGTCCAGGTGAGGGTACGGCAACGCTTTAGGGGGAGCGTACGTGTGAGGGCGCGTGTTAGTGTTAGCGTACGGGTTAGGATTAGGGGACGGGTGAGGGTCAGGCTTCGGGAAAGGGTTAGGGTTAGGGTTCGGGCTAGGGTTAGGGTTAGGGGACGGGGACGGTTCAGGGTCCAGGTGAAGGTACGGCAACGCTTTAGGGGGAGCGAGCGTGTGAGGGCGCGGGTTAGTGTTAGCATACGGGTTAGGATTAGGGGACGGGTGAGGGTCAGGCTTCGGGGAAGGGTTAGGGTTAGGGTTCGGGCTAGGGTTAGGGTTAGGGGACGGGGACGGTTTAGGGTCCAGGTGAGGGTACGGCAACGCTTTAGGGGGAGCGTGCGTGTGAGGGCGTGGGTTAGTGTTAGCGTACGGGTTAGGATTAGGGGACGGGTGAGGGTCAGGCTTCGGGGAAGGGTTAGGGTTAGGGTTCGGGCTAGGGTTAGGGTTAGGGTTAGGGGACGGGGACGGTTTAGGGTCCAGGTGAGGGTACGGTAACGCTTTAGGGGGAGCGTGCGTGTGAGGGCGCGGGTTAGTGTTAGCGTACGGTTTAGGATTAGGGGACGGGTGAGGGTCAGGCTTCGGGAAAGTGTTAGGGTTAGGGTTCGGGCTAGGGTTAGGGTTAGGGGACGGGGACGGTTTAGGGTCCAGGTGAGGGTACGGCAACGCTTTAGGGGGAGCGTGCGTGTGAGGGCGCGGGTTAGTGTTAGCGTACGGGTTAGGATTAGGGGACGGGTGAGGGTCAGGCTTCGGGGAAGGGTTAGGGTTAGGGTTCGGGCTAGGGTTAGGGTTAGGGGACGGGGACGGTTTAGGGTCCAGGTGAGGGTACGGCAACGCTTTAGGGGGAGCGTGCGTGTGAGGGCGCGGGTTAGTGTTAGCGTACGGGTTAGGATTAGGGGACGGGTGAGTGTCAGGCTTCGGGGAAGTGTTAGGGTTAGGGTTCGGGCTAGGGTTAGGGTTAGGGGATGGGGACGGTTTCGGGTCCAGGTGAGGGTACGGCAACGCTTTAGGGGGAGCGTGCGTTTGAGGGCGCGGGTTAGTGTTAGCGTACGGGTTAGGATTAGGGGACGGGTGAGGGTCAGGCTTCGGGGAAGGGTTAGGGTTAGGGTTCGGGCTAGGGTTAGGGTTAGGGGACGGGGACGGTTTAGGGTCCAGGTGAGGGTACGGCAACGCTTTAGGGGGAGCGTGCGTGTGAGGGCGCGGGTTAGTGTTAGCGTACGGGTTAGGATTAGGGGACGGGTGAGGGTCAGGCTTCGGGGAAGGGTTAGGGTTAGGGTTCGGGCTAGGGTTAGGGTTAGGGGACGGGGACGGTTTAGGGTCCAGGTGAGGGCACGGCAACGCTTTAGGGGGAGCGTGCGTGTGAGGGCGCGGGTTAGTGTTAGCGTACGGGTTAGGATTAGGGGACGGGTGAGGTTCAGGCTTCGGGGAAGGGTTAGGGTTAGGGTTCGGGCTAGGGTTAGGGTTAGGGGACGGGGACGGTTTAGGGTCCAGGTGAGGGTACGGCAACGCTTTAGGGGGAGCGTGCGTGTGAGGGCGCGGGTTAGTGTTAGCGTACGGGTTAGGATTAGGGGACGGGTGAGGGTCAGGCTTCGGGGAAGGGTTAGGGTTAGGGTTCGGGCTAGGGTTAGGGTTAGGGGACGGGGACGGTTTAGGGTCCAGGTGAGGGTACGGCAACACTTTAGTGGGAGCGTGCGTGTGAGGGCGCGGGTTAGTGTTAGCGTACGGGTTAGGATTAGGGGACGGGTGAGGGTCATGCTTCGGGGAAGGGTTAGGGTTAGGGTTCGGGCTAGGGTTAGGCTTAAGGGACGGGGACGGTTTAGGGTCCAGGTGAGGGTACGGCAACGCTTTAGGGGGAGCGTGCGTGTGAGGGCGCGGGTTAGTGTTAGCGTACGGGTTACGATTAGGGGACGGGTGAGGGTCAGGCTTCGGGGAAGGGTTAGGGTTAGGGTTCGGGCTAGGATTAGGGTTAGGGGACGGGGACGGTTTAGGGTCCAGTTGAGGGTACGGCAACGCTTTAGGGGGAGCGTGCGTGTGAGGGCGCGGGTTAGTGTTAGCGTACGGGTTAGGATTAGGGGACGGGTGAGGGTCAGGCTTCGGGGAAGGGTTAGGGTTAGGGTTCTGGCTAGGGTTAGGGTTAGGGGACGGGGATGGTTTAGGGTCCAGGTGAGGGTACGGCAACGCTTTAGGGGGAGCGTGCATGTGAGGGTGCGCGATAGCGTTAGCGTACGGGTTAGGATTAGGGACGGGTGAGGGTCAGGCATCGGGGAAGGGTTAGGGTTAAGGTTCGGGCTAGGGTTAGGGTTAGGGGACGGGGACGGTTTAGGGTCCAGGTGAGGGTACAGCAACGCTTTAGAGGGAGCGTGCATGTGAGGGCGCGGGTTAGTGTTAGCGTACGGGTTAGGATTAGGGGACGGGTGAGGGTCAGGATTCGGGGAAGGGTTAGGGTTAGGGTTCGGGCTAGGGTTAGGGTTAAGGGATGGGGACGGTTTAGGGTCCAGGTGAGGGTACGGCAACGCTTTAGGGGGAGCGTGCGTGTGAGGGCGCGGGTTAGTGTTAGCGTACGGGTTAGGATTAGGGGACGGGTGAGTGTCAGGCTTCGGGGAAGGGTTAGGGTTAGGGTTCGGGCTAGGGTTAGGGTTAGGGGACTGGGACGGTTTAGGGTCCAGGTGAGGGTACGGCAACGCTTTAGGGGGAGCGTGCATGTGAGGGCGCGTGATAGTGTTAGCGTACGGCTTAGGATTAGGGGACGGGTGACGGTCAGGCTTCGGGGAAGGGTTATGGTTAGGGTTCGGGCTAGGGTTAGGGTTAGGGGACGGGGACGGTTTAGGGTCCAGGTGAGGGTACGGCAACGCTTTAGGGGGAGCGTGCGTGTGAGGGCGCGCGTTAGTGTTAGCGTACGGCTTAGGATTAGGGGACGGGTGAGGGTCAGGCTTCGGGGAAGGGTTAGGGTTAGGGTTTGGTCTAGGGTTAGGGTTAGGGGACGGGGACGGTTTAGGGTCCAGGTGAGGGTACGGCAACGCTTTAGGGGGAGCGTGCGTGTGAGGGCGCGGGTTAGTGTTAGCGTACGGGTTAGGATTAGGGGACGGGTGAGGGTCAGGCTTCGGGGAAGGGTTAGGGTTAGGGTTCGGGCTAGGGTTAGGGTTAGGGGCCGGGGACGGTTTAGGGTCCAGGTGAGGGTACGGCATCGCTTTAGGGGGAGCATGCGTGTGAGGACGCGGGTTAGTGTTAGCGTACTGGTTAGGAATAGGGGACGGGTGAGGGTCAGGCTTCGGGGAAGGGTTAGGGTTAGGGTTCTGGCTAGGGTTAGGGTTAGGGGACGGGGACGGTTTAGTGTCCAGGTGAGGGTACGGCAACGCTTTAGGGGGAGCGTGCGTGTGAGGGCGCGCGATAGCGTTAGCGTACGGGTTAGGATTAGGGGACGGGTGAGGGTCAGGCTTCGGGGTAGGGTTAGGGTTAAAGTTCGGGCTAGGGTTAGGGTTAGGGGACGGGGACGGTTTAGGGTCCAGGTGAGGGTACGGCAACGCTTTAGGGGGAGCGTGCGTGTGAGGGCGCGGGTTAGTGTTAGCGTACGGCTTAGGATTAGGGGACGGGTGAGGGTCAGGCTTCGGGGAAGGGTTAGGGTTAGGGTTCGGGCTAGGGTTAGGGTTAGGGGACGGGGACGGTTTAGGGTCCAGGTGAGGGTATGGCAACGCTTTAGTAGGAGCGTCCGTGTGAGGGCGCAGGTTAGTGTTATCGTACGGGTTAGGATTAGGGGACGGGTGAGGGTCAGGCTTCGGGGAAGGGTTAGGGTTAGGGTTCGGGCTAGGGTTAGGGTTAGGGGTCGGGGACGGTTTAGGGTCCAAGTGAGGGTACGGCAACGCTTTAGGGGGAGCGTGCGTGTGAGGGTGCGGGTTAGTGTTAGCGTACGGGTTAGGATTAGGGGACGGGTGACGGTCAGGCTTCGGGGAAGGGTTAGGCTTAGGGTTCGGGCTAGGGTTAGGGTTAGGGGTCGGGGACGGTTTAGGGTCCAAGTGAGGGTACGGCAACGCTTTAGGGGGAGCGTGCGTGTGAGGGCGCGGGTTAGTGTTAGCGTACGGGTTAGGATTAGGGGACGGGTGAGGGTCAGGCTTTGGGGAAGGGTTAGGGTTAGGGTTCGGGCTAGGGCTAGGGTTAGGGGACGGGCACGGTTTAGGGTCCAGGTGAGGGTACGGCAACGCTTTAGGGCGAGCGTGCGTGTGAGGGCGCGGGTTAGTGTTAGCGTACGGGTTAGGATTAGGGGACGGGTGAGGATCAGGCTTCGGGGAAGGGTTAGGGTTAGGGTTCCGGCTAGGGTTAGGGTTAGGGGACGGGGACGGTTTAGGGTCCAGGTGAGGGTACGGCAACGCTTTAGGGGGAGCATGCGTGTGAGGGCGCGGGTTAGTGTTAGCGTACGGGTTAGGATTAGCGGACGGGTGAGGGTCAGGCATCGGGGAAGGGTTAGGGTTAAGGTTCGGGCTAGGGTTAGGGTTAGGGGACGGGGACGGTTTAGGGTCCAGGTGAGGGTACAGCAACGCTTTAGGGGGAGCGTGCATGTGAGGGCGCGGGTTAGTGTTAGCGTACGGGTTAGGATTAGGGGACGGGTGAGGGTCAGGCTTCGAGGAAGGGTTAGGGTTAGGGTTCGGGCTAGGGTTAGGGTTAGGGGATGGGGACGGTTTAGGGTCTAGGTGAGGGTACGGCAACGCTTTAGGGGGAGCGTGCATGTGAGGGCGCGGGTTAGTGTTAGCGTACGGGTTAGGATTAGGGACGGGTGAGGGTCAGGCTTCGGGGAAGGGTTAGGGTTAGGGTTCGGGCTAGGGTTAGGGTTAGGGGACTGGGACGGTTTAGGGTCCAGGTGAGGGTACGGCAACGCTTTAGGGGGAGCGTGCGTGTGAGGGCGCGGGTTAGTGTTAGCGTACGGGTTAGGATTAGGGGACGGGTGAGGGTCAGGCTTCGGGGAAGGGTTATGGTTAGGGTTAGGGCTAGGGTTAGGGTTAGGGGACGGGGACGGTTTAGGGTCCAGGTGAGGGTACGGCAACGCTTTAGGGGGAGCGTGCGTGTGAGGGCGCGGGTTAGTGTTAGCATACGGCTTAAGATTAGGGGACGGGTGAGGGTCAGGCTTCGGGGAAGGGTTAGGGTTAGGGTTTGGTCTAGGGTTAGGGTTAGGGGACGGGGAAGGTTTAGGGTCCAGGTGAGGGTACGGCAACGATTTAGGGGGAGCGTGCGTGTGAGGGCGCGGGTTAGTGTTAGCGTACGGGTTAGGATTAGGGGACGGGTGAGGGTCAGGCTTCGGGGAAGGGTTAGGGTTAGGGTTCGGGCTAGGGTTAGGGTTAGGGGACGGGGACGGTTTAGGGTCCAGGTGAGGGTACGGCAACGCTTTAGGGGGAGCGTGCGTGTGAGGGCGCGGGTTAGTGTTAGCGTACGGGTTATGATTAGGGGACGGGTGAGGGTCAGGCTTCGGGGAAGGGTTAGGGTTAGGGTTCGGGCTAGGGTTAGGGTTAGGGGACGGGGACGGTTTAGGGTCCAGGTGAGGGTACGGCAACGCTTTAGGGGGAGCGTGCGTGTGAGGGCGCGGGTTAGTGTTAGCGTACGGGTTAGGATTAGGGGACGGGTGAGGGTCAGGCTTCGGGGAAGGGTTAGGGTTAGGGTTCGGGCTAGGGTAAGGGTTAAGGGACGGGGACGGTTTCGGGTCCAGGTGAGGGTACGGCAACGCTTTAGGGGGAGCGTGCGTGTGAGGGCGCGGGTTAGTGTTAGCGTACGGGTTAGGATTAGGGTACGGGTGAGGGTCAGGTTTCGGGGAAGGGTTAGGGTTAGTGTTCGGGCTAGGGTTAGGTTTAGGGGACGGGGACGGTTTAGGGTCCAGGTAAGGGTACGGCAACGCTTTAGGGGGAGCGTGCGTGTGAGGGCGCGGGTTAGTGTTAGCGTACGGGTTAGGATTAGGGGACGGGTGAGTGTCAGGCTTCGGGGAAGGGTTAGGGTTAGGGTTCGGGCTAGGGTTAGGGTTAGGGGACGGGGACGGTTTAGGGTCCAGGTGAGGGTACGGCAACGCTTTAGGGGGAGCGTGCGTGTGAGGGTGCAGGTTAGTGTTAGCGTACAGGTTAGGATTAGGGGACGGGTGAGGGTCAGGCTTCGGGGAAGGGTTAGGGTTAGGGTTCGGGCTAGGGTTAGGGTTAGGGGACGGGGACGGTTTAGGGTCCAGGTGAGGGTACGGCAAAGCTTTAGGGGGAGCGTGCGTGTGAGGGCACGGGTTAGTGTTAGCGTACGGGTTAGGATTAGGGGACGGGTGAGGGTCAGGCTTCGGGGAAGGGTTAGGGTTAGGGTTCGGGCTAGGGTTAGGGTTAGGGGACGGGGACGGTTTAGGGTCCAGGTGAGGGTACGGCAACGCTTTAGGGGGAGCGTGCGTGTGAGGGCGCGGGTTAGTGTTAGCGTACGGGTTAGGATTAGGGGACGGGTGAGGGTCAGGCTTCGGGGAAGGGTTAGGGTTAGGGTTCGGGCTAGGGTTAGGGTTAGGGGACGGGGACGGTTTAGGGTCCAGGTGAGGGTACGGCAACGCTTTAGGGGGAGCGTGCGTGTGAGGGCGCGGGTTAGTGTTAGCGTACGGGTTAGGATTAGGGGACGGGTGAGGGTCAGGCTTTGGGGAAGGGTTAGGGTTAGGGTTCGGGCTAGGGTTAGGGTTAGGGGACGGGGACGGTTTAGGGTCCAGGTGAGGGTACGGCAACGCTTTAGGGGGAGCGTGCGTGTGAGGGCGCGGGTTAGTGTTAGCGTACGGTTTAGGATTAGGGGACGGGTGAGGGTCAGGCTTCGGGGAAGGGTTAGGGTTAGGGTTCGGGCTAGGGTTAGGGTTAGGGGACGGGGACGGTTTAGGGTCCAGGTGAGGGTACGGCAACGCTTTAGGGGGAGCGTTCAAGTGAGGGCGCGGGTTAGTGTTAGCGTACGGGTTAGGATTAGGGGAGGGGTGAGGCTCAGGCTTCGGGGAAGGGTTAGGGTTAGGGTTCGGGCTAGGGTTAGTGTTAGGGGACGGGGACGGTTTAGGGTTCAGGTGAGGGTACGGCAACGCTTTAGGGGGAGCGTGCGTGTGAGGGCACGGCTTAGTGTTAGGGTACGGGTTAGGATTAGGGGACGGGTGAGGGTCAGGCTTCGGGGAAGGGTTAGGGTTAGGGTTCGGGCTAGGGTTAGGGTTAGGGGATGGGGACGGTTTAGAGTCCAGGTGAGGGTACGGCAACGCTTTAGGGGGAGCGTGCGTGTGAGGGCGCGGGTTAGTGTTAGCGTACGGGTTAGGATTAGGGGACGGGTGAGGTTCAGGCTTCGGGGAAGGGTTAGGGTTAGGGTTCGGGCTAGGGTTAGGGTTAGGGGACGGGGACGGTTTAGGGTCCAGGTGAGGGTACGGCAACGCTTTAGGGGGAGCGTGCGTGTGAGGGCGCGGGTTAGTGTTAGCGTACGGGTTAGGATTAGGGGACGGGTGAGGGTCAGGCTTCGGGGAAGGGTTAGGGTTAGGGTTCGGGCTAGGGTTAGGGTTAGGGGACGGGGACGGTTTAGGGTCCAGGTGAGGGTACGGCAACGCTTTAGGGGGAGCGTGCGTGTGAGGGCGCGGGTTAGTGTTAGCGTACGGGTTAGGATTAGGGGACGGGTGAGGGTCAGGCTTCGGGGAAGGGTTAGGGTTAGGGTTCGGGCTAGGGTTAGGGTTAGGGTTAGGGGACGGGGACGGTTTAGGGTCCAGGTGAGGGTACGGTAACGCTTTAGGGGGAGCGTGCGTGTGAGGGCGCGGGTTAGTGTTAGCGTACGGGTTAGGATTAGGGGACGGGTGAGGGTCAGGCTTCGGGGAAGGGTTAGGGTTAGGGTTCGGGCTAGGGTTAGGGTTAGGGGACGGGGACGGTTTAGGGTCCAGGTGAGGGTACGGCAACGCTTTAGGGGGAGCGTGCGTGTGAGGGCGCGGGTTAGTGTTAGCGTACGGGTTAGGATTAGGGGACGGGTGAGGGTCAGGCTTCGGGGAAGGGTTAGGGTTAGGGTTCGGGCTAGGGTTAGGGTTAGGGGACGGGGACGGTTTAGGGTCCAGGTGAGGGTACGGCAACGCTTTAGGGGGAGCGTGCGTGTGAGGGCGCGGGTTAGTGTTAGCGTACGGGTTAGGATTAGGGGACGGGTGAGGGTCAGGCTTCGGGGAAGTGTTAGGGTTAGGGTTCGGGCTAGGGTTAGGGTTAGGGGACGGGGACGGTTTCGGGTCCAGGTGAGGGTACGGCAACGCTTTAGGGGGAGCGTGCGTGTGAGGGCGCGGGTTAGTGTTAGCGTACGGGTTAGGATTAGGGGACGGGTGAGGGTCAGGCTTCGGGGAAGGGTTAGGGTTAGGGTTCGGGCTAGGGTTAGGGTTAGGGGACGGGGACGGTTTAGGGTCCAGGTGAGGGTACGGCAACGCTTTAGGGGGAGCGTGCGTGTGAGGGCGCGGGTTAGTGTTAGCGTACGGGTTAGGATTAGGGGACGGGTGAGGGTCAGGCTTCGGGGAAGGGTTAGGGTTAGGGTTCGAGCTAGGGTTAGGGTTAGGGGACGGGGACGGTTTAGGGTCCAGGTGAGGGTACGGCAACGCTTTAGGGGGAGCGTGCGTGTGAGGGCGCGGGTTAGTGTTAGCGTACGGGTTAGGATTAGGGGACGGGTGAGGGTCAGGCTTCGGGGAAGGGTTAGGGTTAGGGTTCGGGCTAGGGTTAGGGTTAGGGGACGGGGACGGTTTAGGGTCCAGGTGAGGGTACGGCAACGCTTTAGGGGGAGCGTGCGTGTGAGGGCGCGCGTTAGTGTTAGCGTACGGGTTAGTATTAGGGGACGGGTGAGGGTCAGGCTTCGGGGAAGGGTTAGGGTTAGGGTTCGGGCTAGGGTTAGGGTTAGGGGACGGGGACGGTTTAGGGTCCAGGTGAGGGTACGGCAACGCTTTAGGGGGAGCGTGCGTGTGAGGGCGCGCGTTAGTGTTAGCGTACGGGTTAGGATTAGGGGACGGGTGAGGGTCAGGCTTCGGGGAAGGGTTAGGGTTAGGGTTCGGGCTAGGGTTAGGGTTAGGGGACGGGGACGGTTTAGGGTCCAGGTGAGGGTACGGCAACGCTTTAGGGCGAGCGTGCGTGTGAGGGCGCGGGTTAGTGTTAGCGTACGGCTTAGGATTAGGGGACGGGTGAGGGTCAGGCTTCGGGGAAGGGTTAGGGTTAGGGTTCGGGCTAGGGTTAGGGTTAGGGGACGGGGACGGTTTAGGGTCCAGGTGAGGGTACGGCAACGCTTTAGGGGGAGCGTGCGTGTGAGGGCGCGGGTTAGTGTTAGCGTACGGGTTAGGATTAGGGGACGGGTGAGGGTCAGGCTTCGGGGAAGGGTTAGGGTTAGGGTTCTGGCTATGGTTAGGGTTAGGGGACGGGGACGGTTTAGGGTCCAGGTGAGGGTACGGCAACGCTTTAGGGGGAGCGTGCGTGTGAGGGAGCGCGATAGCGTTAGCGTACGGGTTAGGATTAGGGGACGGGTGAGGGTCAGGCTTCGGGGAAGGGTTAGGGTTAAAGTTCGGGCTAGGGTTAGGGTTAGGGGACGGGGTCGGTTTAGGGTCCAGGTGAGGGTACGGCAACCCTTTAGGGGGAGCGTGCGTGTGAGGGCGCGGGTTAGTGTTAGCGTACGGGTTAGGATTAGGGGACGGGTAGGGTCAGGCTTCGGGGAAGGGTTAGGGTTAGGGTTTGGGCTAGGGTTAGGGTTAGGGGAAGGGGACGGTTTAGGGTCCAGGTGAGGGTACGGCAACGCTTTAGGGGGAGCGTGCGTGTGAGGGCGCGGGTTAGTGTTAGCGTACGGCTTAGGATTAGGGGACGGGTGAGGGTCAGGCTTCGGGGAAGGTTTAGGGTTAGGGTTCGGGCTAGGGTTAGGGTTAGGGGACGGGGACGGTTTAGGGTCTAGGTGAGGGTATGGCAACGCTTTAGTAGGAGCGTGCGTGTGAGGGCGCGGGTTAGTGTTAGCGTACGGGTTAGGATTAGGGGACGGGTGAGGGTCAGGCTTCGGGGAAGGGTTAGGGTTAGGGTTCGGGCTAGGGTTAGGGTTAGGGGACGGGGACGGTTTAGGGTCCAGGTGAGGGTACGGCAACGCTTTAGGGGGAGCGTGCGTGTGAGGGCGCGGGTTAGTGTTAGCGTACGGGTTAGGATTAGGGGACGGGTGAGGGTCAGGCTTCGGGGAAGGGTTAGGGTTAGGGTTCGGGCTAGGGTTAGGGTTAGGGGACGGGGACGGTTTAGGGTCCAGGTGAGGGTACGGCAACGCTTTAGGGGGAGCGTGCGTGTGAGGGTGCGGGTTAGTGTTAGCGTACGGGTTAGGATTAGGGGACGGGTGACGGTCAGGCTTCGGGGAAGGGTTAGGCTTAGGGTTCGGGCTAGGGTTAGGGTTAGGGGACGGGGACGGTTTAGGGTCCAAGTGAGGGTACGGCAACGCTTTAGGGGGAGCGTGCGTGTGAGGGCGCGGGTTAGTGTTAGCGTACGGGTTAGGATTAGGGGACGGGTGAGGGTCAGGCTTTGGGGAAGGGTTAGGCTTAGGGTTCGGGCTAGGGTTAGGGTTAGGGGACGGGGACGGTTTAGGGTCCAAGTGAGGGTACGGCAACGCTTTAGGGGGAGCGTGCGTGTGAGGGCGCGGGTTAGTGTTAGCGTACGGGTTAGGATTAGGGGACGGGTGAGAGTCAGGCTTCGGGGAAGGGTTAGGGTTAGGGTTCCGGCTAGGGTTAGGGTTAGGGGACGGGGACGGTTTAGGGTCCAGGTGAGGGTACGGCAACGCTTTAGGGGGAGCGTGCGTGTGAGGGCGCGGGTTAGTGTTAGCGTACGGCTTAGGATTAGGGGACGGGTGAGGGTCAGGCATCGGGGAAGGGTTAGGGTTAAGGTTCGGGCTAGGGTTAGGGTTAGGGGACGGGGACGGTTTAGGGTCCAGGTGAGGGTACAGCAACGCTTTAGGGGGAGCGTGCATGTGAGGGCGCGGGTTAGTGTTAGCGTACGGGTTAGGATTAGGGGACGGGTGAGGGTCAGGCTTCGGGGAAGGGTTAGGGTTAGGGTTCGGGCTAGGGTTAGGGTTAGGGGATGGGGACGGTTTAGGGTCCAGGTGAGGGTACGGCAACGCTTTAGGGGGAGCGTGCGTGTGAGGGCGCGGGTTAGTGTTAGCGTACGGGTTAGGATTAGGGGACGGGTGAGGGTCAGGCTTCGGGGAAGGGTTAGGGTTAGGGTTCGGGCTAGGGTTAGGGTTAGGGGACTGGGACGGTTTAGGGTCCAGGTGAGGGTACGGCAACGCTTTAGGGGGAGCGTGCATGTGAGGGCGCGTGTTAGTGTTAGCGTACGGCTTAGGATTAGGGGACGGGTGACGGTCAGGCTTCGGGGAAGAGTTATGGTTAGGGTTCGGGCTAGGGTTAGGGTTAGGGGACGGGGACGGTTTAGGGTCCAGGTGAGGGTACGGCAACGCTTTAGGGGGAGCGTGCGTGTGAGGGCGCGGGTTAGTGTTAGCGTACGGGTTAGGATTAGGGGACGGGTGAGGGTCAGGCTTCGGGGAAGGGTTAGGGTTAGGGTTTGGTCTAGGGTTAGGGTTAGGGGACGGGGACGGTTTAGGGTCCAGGTGAGGGTACGGCAACGCTTTAGGGGGAGCGTGCGTGTGAGGGCGCGGGTTAGTGTTAGCGTACGGGTTAGGATTAGGGGACGGGTGAGGGTCAGGCTTCGGGGAAGGGTTAGGTTTAGGGTTCTGGCTAGGGTTAGGGTTAGGGGACGGGGACGGTTTAGGGTCCAGGTGAGGGTACGGCAACGCTTTAGGGGGAGCGTGCGTGTGAGGGCGCGGGTTAGTGTTAGCGTACGGTTAGGATTAGGGGACGGGTGAGGGTAGGCTTCGGGGAAGGGTTAGGGTTAGGGTTCGGGCTAGGGTTAGGGTTAGGGGACGGGGACGGTTTCGGGTCCAGGTGAGGGTACGGCAACGTTTTAGGGGGAGCGTGCGTGTGAGGGCGCGGGTTAGTGATAGCGTACGGGTTAGGATTAGGGGACGGGTGAGGGTCAGGCTTTTGGGAAGGGTTAGGGTTAGGGTTCGGGCTAGGGTTAGGGTTAGGGTACGGGGACGGTTTAGGGTCCAGGTGAGGGTACGGCAACGCTTTAGGGGGAGCGTGCGTGTGAGGGCGCGGGTTAGTGTTAGCGTACGGGTTAGGATTAGGGGACGGGTTAGGGTCAGGCTTCTGGGAAGGGTTAGGGTTAGGGTTCGGGCTAGGGTTAGGGTTAGGGGACGGGGACGGTTTAGGGTCCAGGTGAGGGTACGGCAACGCTTTAGGGGGAGCGTGCGTGTGAGGGCGTGGGTTAGTGTTAGCGTACGGGTTAGGATTAGGGGACGGGTGAGGGTCAAGCTTCGGGGAAGGGTTAGGGTTAGGGTTCGTGCTAGGGTAAGGGTTAAGGGACGGGGACGGTTTCGGGTTCAGGTGAGGGTACGGCAACGCTTTAGGGGGAGCATGCGTGTGAGGACGCGGGTTAGTGTTAGCGTACTGGTTAGGATTAGGGGACGGGTGAGGGTCAGGCTTCGGGGAAGGGTTAGGGTTAGGGTTCGGGCTAGGGTTAGGGTTAGGGGACGGGGACGGTTTAGGGTCCAGGTGAGGGTACGGCAACGCTTTAGGGGGAGCGTACGTGTGAGGGCGCGGGTTAGTGTTAGCGTACGGGTTAGGATTAGGGGACGGGTGAGGGTCAGGCTTCGGGGAAGGGTTAGGGTTAGGGTTCGGGCTAGGGTTAGGGTTAGGGGACGGGGACGGTTCAGGGTCCAGGTGAGGGTACGGCAACGCTTTAGGGGGAGCGTGCGTGTGAGGGCGCGGGTTAGTGTTAGCGTACGGGTTAGGATTAGGGGACGGGTGAGGGTCAGGCTTCGGGGAAGGGTTAGGGTTAGGGTTCGGGCTAGGGTTAGGGTTAGGGGACGGGGACGGTTTAGGGTCCAGGTGAGGGTACGACAACGCTTTAGGGGGAGCGTGCGTGTGAGGGCGCGGGTTAGTGTTAGCGTACAGGTTAGGATTAGGGGACGGGTGAGGGTCAGGCTTCGGGGAAGGGTTAGGGTTAGGTTTCGGGCTAGGGTTAGGGTTAGGGGACGGGGACGGTTTAGGGTCCAGGTGAGGGTACGGCAACGCTTTAGGGGGAGCGTGCGTGTGAGGGCGCGGGTTAGTGTTAGCGTACGGGTTAGGATTAGGGGACGGGTGAGGGTCAGGCTTCGGGGAAGGGTTAGGGTTAGGGTTCGGGCTAGGGTTAGGGTTAGGGGACGGGGACGGTTCAGGGTCCAGGTGAGGGTACGGCAACGCTTTAGGGGGAGCGTGCGTGTGAGGGCGCGGGTTAGTGTTAGCGTACGGGTTAGGATTAGGGGACGGGTGAGGGTCAGGCTTCGGGGAAGGGTTAGGGTTAGGGTTCGGGCTAGGGTTAGGGTTAGGGGACGGGGACGGTTTAGGGTCCAGGTGAGGGTACGACAACGCTTTAGGGGGAGCGTGCGTGTGAGGGCGCGGGTTAGTGTTAGCGTACGGGTTAGGATTAGGGGACGGGTGAGGGTCAGGCTTCGGGGAAGGGTTAGGGTTAGGTTTCGGGCTAGGGTTAGGGTTAGGGGACGGGGACGGTTTAGGGTCCAGGTGAGGGTACGGCAACGCTTTAGGGGGAGCGTGCGTGTGAGGGCGCGGGTTAGTGTTAGCGTACGGGTTAGGATTAGGGGACGGGTGAGTGTCAGGCTTCGTGGAAGGGTTAGGTTTAGGGTTCGGGCTAGGGTTAGGGTTAGGGGACGGGGACGGTTTAGGGTCCAGGTGAGGGTACGGCAACGCTTTAGGGGGAGCGTGCGTGTGAGGGTGCGGGTTAGTGTTAGCGTACGGGTTAGGATTAGGGGACGGGTGAGCGTCAGGCTTCGGGGAAGGGTTAGGGTTAGGGTTCAGGCTAGGGTTAGGGTTAGGGGACGGGGACGGTTTCGGGTCCAGGTGAGGGTACGGCAACGCTTTAGGGGGAGCGTGCGTGTGAGGGCGCGGGTTAGTGTTAGCGTACGGGTTAGGATTAGGGGACGGGTGAGGGTCAGGCTTCGGGGAAGGGTTAGGGTTAGGGTTAGGGCTAGGGTAAGGGTTAAGGGACGGGGACGGTTTCGGGTCCAGGTGAGGGTACGGCAACGCTTTAGGGGGAGCGTGCGTGTGAGGGCGCGGGTTAGTGTTAGCGTACGGGTTAGGATTAGGGGACGGGTGAGGGTCAGGCTTCGGGGAAGGGTTAGGGTTAGGGTTCGGGCTAGGGTTAGGGTTAGAGGACGGGGACGGTTTAGGGTCCAGGTGAGGGTACGGCAACGCTTTAGGGGGAGCGTGCGTGTGAGGGCGCGGGTTAGTGTTAGCGTACGGGTTAGGATTAGGGGACGGGTGAGGGTCAGGCTTCGGGGAAGGGTTAGGGTTAGGGTTCGGGCTAGGGTTAGGGTTAGGGGACGGGGACGGTTTAGGGTCCAGGTGAGGGTACGGCAACGCTTTAGGGGGAGCGTGCGTGTGAGGGCGTGGGTTAGTGTTAGCGTATGGGTTAGGATTAGGGGACGGGTGAGGGTCAGGATTCGTGGAAGGGTTAGGCTTAGGGTTCGGGCTAGGGTTAGGGTTAGGGGACGGGGACGGTTTAGGGTCCAGGTGAGGGTACGGCAACGCTTTAGGGGGAGCGTGCGTGTGAGGGCGTGGGTTAGTGTTAGCGTACGGGTTAGGATTAGGGGACGGTTGAGGGTCAGGCTTCGGGGAAGGGTTAGGGTTAGGGTTCGGGCTACGGTTAGGGTTAGGTGACGGGGACGGTTTAGGGTCCAGGTGAGGGTACGGCAACGCTTTAGGGGGAGCGTGCGTGTGAGGGCGCGCGTTAGAGTTAGCGTACGGGTTAGGATTAGGGGACGGGTGAGGGTCAGGTTTCGGGGAAGGGTTAGGGTTAGGGTTCGGGCTAGGGTTAGGGTTAGGGGACGGGGATGGTTTAGGGTCCAGGTGAGGGTACGGCAACGCTTTAGGGGGAGTGTGCGTGTGAGGGCGCGCGTTAGTGTTAGCGTACGGCTTAGGATTATGGGACGGGTGAGGGTCAGGCTTCGGGGAAGGGTTAGGGTTAGGGTTCGGGCTAGGGTTAGGGTTAGGGGACGGGGACGGTTTAGGGACCAGGTGAGGGTACGGCAACGCTTTAGGGGGAGCATGCGTGTGAGGGCGCGGGTTAGTGTTAGCGTACGGCTTAGGATTAGGGGACGGGTGAGGGTCAGGCTTCGGGGAAGGGTTAGGGTTAGGGTTCGGGCTAGGGTTAGGGTTAGGGGACGGGGACGGTTTAGGGTCCAGGTGAGGGTACGGCAACGCTTTAGGGGGAGCGTGCGTGTGAGGGCGCGGGTTAGTGTTAGCGTACGGGTTAGGATTAGGGGACGGGTGAGGGTCAGGCTTCGGGGAAGGGTTAGGGTTAGGGTTCGGGCTAGGGTTAGGGTTAGGGGACGGGGACGGTTTAGGGTCCAGGTGAGGGTACGGCAACGCTTTAGGGGGAGCGTGCGTGTGAGGGCGCGGGTTAGTGTTAGCGTATGGGTTAGGATTAGGGGACGGGTGAGGGTCAGGATTCGTGGAAGGGTTAGGCTTAGGGTTCGGGCTAGGGTTAGGGTTAGGGGACGGGGACGGTTTAGGGTCCAGGTGAGGGTACGGCAACGCTTTAGGGGGAGCGTGCGTGTGAGGGCGTGGGTTAGTGTTAGGGTACGGGTTAGGATTAGGGGACGGTTGAGGGTCAGGCTTCGGGGAAGGGTTAGGGTTAGGGTTCGGGCTACGGTTAGGGTTAGGTGACGGGGACGGTTTAGGGTCCAGGTGAGGGTACGGCAACGCTTTAGGGGGAGCGTGCATGTGAGGGCGCGGGGTAGTGTTAGCGTACTGGTTAGGATTAGGGGACGGGTGAGGGTCAGGCTTCGGGGAAGTGTTAGGGTTAGGGTTCGGGCTAGGGTTAGGGTTAGGGGACGGGGACGGTTTAGGGTCCAGGTGAGGGTACGGCAACGCTTTAGGGGGAGCGTGTGTGTGAGGGCGCGGGTTAGTGTTAGCGTATGGCTTAGGATTAGGGGATGGGTGAGGGTCATGCTTCGGGGAAGGGTTAGGGTTAGGGTTCGGGCTAGGTTTAGGGTTAGGTGACTGGGACGGTTTAGGGTCCAGGTGAGGGTACGGCAACGCTTTAGGGGGAGCGAGCATGTGAGGGCGCGGGGTAGTGTTAGCGTACTGGTTAGGATTAGGGGACGGTTGAGGGTCAGGCTTCGGGGAAGGGTTAGGGTTAGGGTTCGGGCTAGGGTTAGGGTTAGGGGATGGGGACGGTTTAGGGTGCAGGTAAGAGTACAGCAACGCTTTAGGGGGAGCGTGCGTGTGAGGGCGAGGGTTAGTGTTAGCGTACGTGTTAGGATTAGGGGACGGGTGAGGGTCAGGCTTCGGGGAAGGGTTAGGGTTAGGGTTCTGGCTAGGGTTAGGGTTAAGGGACGGGTACGGTTTAGGGTCCAGGTGAGGGTACGGCAACGCTTTAGGGGGAGCGTGCGTGTGAGGGCGCGGGTTAGTGTTAGCGTACAGGTTAGGATTAGGGGACGGGTGAGGGTCAGGCTTCGGGGAAGGGTTAGGGTTAGGTTTCGGGCTAGGGTTAGGGTTAGGGGACGGGGACGGTTTAGGGTCCAGGTGAGGGTACGGCAACGCTTTAGGGGGAGCGTGCGTGTGAGGGCGCGGGTTAGTGTTAGCGTACGGGTTAGGATTAGGGGACGGGTGAGGGTCAGGCTTCGGGGAAGGGTTAGGGTTAGGGTTCGGGCTAGGGTTAGGGTTAGGGGACGGGGACGGTTCAGGGTCCAGGTGAGGGTACGGCAACGCTTTAGGGGGAGCGTGCGTGTGAGGGCGCGGGTTAGTGTTAGCGTACGGGTTAGGATTAGGGGACGGGTGAGGGTCAGGCTTCGGGGAAGGGTTAGGGTTAGGGTTCGGGCTAGGGTTAGGGTTAGGGGACGGGGACGGTTTAGGGTCCAGGTGAGGGTACGACAACGCTTTAGGGGGAGCGTGCGTGTGAGGGCGCGGGTTAGTGTTAGCGTACGGGTTAGGATTAGGGGACGGGTGAGGGTCAGGCTTCGGGGAAGGGTTAGGGTTAGGTTTCGGGCTAGGGTTAGGGTTAGGGGACGGGGACGGTTTAGGGTCCAGGTGAGGGTACGGCAACGCTTTAGGGGGAGCGTGCGTGTGAGGGCGCGGGTTAGTGTTAGCGTACGGGTTAGGATTAGGGGACGGGTGAGTGTCAGGCTTCGTGGAAGGGTTAGGTTTAGGGTTCGGGCTAGGGTTAGGGTTAGGGGACGGGGACGGTTTAGGGTCCAGGTGAGGGTATGGCAACGCTTTAGGGGGAGCGTGCGTGTGAGGGTGCGGGTTAGTGTTAGCGTACGGGTTAGGATTAGGGGACGGGTGAGCGTCAGGCTTCGGGGAAGGGTTAGGGTTAGGGTTCAGGCTAGGGTTAGGGTTAGGGGACGGGGACGGTTTCGGGTCCAGGTGAGGGTACGGCAACGCTTTAGGGGGAGCGTGCGTGTGAGGGCGCGGGTTAGTGTTAGCGTACGGGTTAGGATTAGGGGACGGGTGAGGGTCAGGCTTCGGGGAAGGGTTAGGGTTAGGGTTAGGGCTAGGGTAAGGGTTAAGGGACGGGGACGGTTTCGGGTCCAGGTGAGGGTACGGCAACGCTTTAGGGGGAGCGTGCGTGTGAGGGCGCGGGTTAGTGTTAGCGTACGGGTTAGGATTAGGGGACGGGTGAGGGTCAGGCTTCGGGGAAGGGTTAGGGTTAGGGTTCGGGCTAGGGTTAGGGTTAGAGGACGGGGACGGTTTAGGGTCCAGGTGAGGGTACGGCAACGCTTTAGGGGGAGCGTGCGTGTGAGGGCGCGGGTTAGTGTTAGCGTACGGGTTAGGATTAGGGGACGGGTGAGGGTCAGGCTTCGGGGAAGGGTTAGGGTTAGGGTTCGGGCTAGGGTTAGGGTTAGGGGACGGGGACGGTTTAGGGTCCAGGTGAGGGTACGGCAACGCTTTAGGGGGAGCGTGCGTGTGAGGGCGTGGGTTAGTGTTAGCGTATGGGTTAGGATTAGGGGACGGGTGAGGGTCAGGATTCGTGGAAGGGTTAGGCTTAGGGTTCGGGCTAGGGTTAGGGTTAGGGGACGGGGACGGTTTAGGGTCCAGGTGAGGGTACGGCAACGCTTTAGGGGGAGCGTGCGTGTGAGGGCGTGGGTTAGTGTTAGCGTACGGGTTAGGATTAGGGGACGGTTGAGGGTCAGGCTTCGGGGAAGGGTTAGGGTTAGGGTTCGGGCTACGGTTAGGGTTAGGTGACGGGGACGGTTTAGGGTCCAGGTGAGGGTACGGCAACGCTTTAGGGGGAGCGTGCGTGTGAGGGCGCGCGTTAGAGTTAGCGTACGGGTTAGGATTAGGGGACGGGTGAGGGTCAGGTTTCGGGGAAGGGTTAGGGTTAGGGTTCGGGCTAGGGTTAGGGTTAGGGGACGGGGATGGTTTAGGGTCCAGGTGAGGGTACGGCAACGCTTTAGGGGGAGTGTGCGTGTGAGGGCGCGCGTTAGTGTTAGCGTACGGCTTAGGATTATGGGACGGGTGAGGGTCAGGCTTCGGGGAAGGGTTAGGGTTAGGGTTCGGGCTAGGGTTAGGGTTAGGGGACGGGGACGGTTTAGGGACCAGGTGAGGGTACGGCAACGCTTTAGGGGGAGCATGCGTGTGAGGGCGCGGGTTAGTGTTAGCGTACGGCTTAGGATTAGGGGACGGGTGAGGGTCAGGCTTCGGGGAAGGGTTAGGGTTAGGGTTCGGGCTAGGGTTAGGGTTAGGGGACGGGGATGGTTTAGGGTCCAGGTGAGGGTACGGCAACGCTTTAGGGGGAGCGTGCGTGTGAGGGCGCGGGTTAGTGTTAGCGTACGGGTTAGGATTAGGGGACGGGTGAGGGTCAGGCTTCGGGGAAGGGTTAGGGTTAGGGTTCGGGCTAGGGTTAGGGTTAGGGGACGGGGACGGTTTAGGGTCCAGGTGAGGGTACGGCAACGCTTTAGGGGGAGCGTGCGTGTGAGGGCGCGGGTTAGTGTTAGCGTATGGGTTAGGATTAGGGGACGGGTGAGGGTCAGGATTCGTGGAAGGGTTAGGCTTAGGGTTCGGGCTAGGGTTAGGGTTAGGGGACGGGGACGGTTTAGGGTCCAGGTGAGGGTACGGCAACGCTTTAGGGGGAGCGTGCGTGTGAGGGCGTGGGTTAGTGTTAGGGTACGGGTTAGGATTAGGGGACGGTTGAGGGTCAGGCTTCGGGGAAGGGTTAGGGTTAGGGTTCGGGCTACGGTTAGGGTTAGGTGACGGGGACGGTTTAGGGTCCAGGTGAGGGTACGGCAACGCTTTAGGGGGAGCGTGCATGTGAGGGCGTGGGGTAGTGTTAGCGTACTGGTTAGGATTAGGGGACGGGTGAGGGTCAGGCTTCGGGGAAGTGTTAGGGTTAGGGTTCGGGCTAGGGTTAGGGTTAGGGGACGGGGACGGTTTAGGGTCCAGGTGAGGGTACGGCAACGCTTTAGGGGGAGCGTGTGTGTGAGGGCGCGGGTTAGTGTTAGCGTATGGCTTAGGATTAGGGGATGGGTGAGGGTCATGCTTCGGGGAAGGGTTAGGGTTAGGGTTCGGGCTAGGTTTAGGGTTAGGTGACTGGGACGGTTTAGGGTCCAGGTGAGGGTACGGCAACGCTTTAGGGGGAGCGAGCATGTGAGGGCGCGGGGTAGTGTTAGCGTACTGGTTAGGATTAGGGGACGGTTGAGGGTCAGGCTTCGGGGAAGGGTTAGGGTTAGGGTTCGGGCTAGGGTTAGGGTTAGGGGATGGGGACGGTTTAGGGTGCAGGTAAGAGTACAGCAACGCTTTAGGGGGAGCGTGCGTGTGAGGGCGAGGGTTAGTGTTAGCGTACGTGTTAGGATTAGGGGACGGGTGAGGGTCAGGCTTCGGGGAAGGGTTAGGGTTAGGGTTCTGGCTAGGGTTAGGGTTAAGGGACGGGGACGGTTTAGGGTCCAGGTGAGGGTACGGCAACGCTTTAGGGGGAGCGTGCGTGTGAGGGCGCGGGTTAGTGTTAGCGTACGGGTTAGGATTAGGGGACGGGTGAGGGTCAGGCTTCGGGGAAGGGTTAGGGTTAGGGTTCGGGCTAGGGTTAGGGTTAGGGGACGGGGAGTGTTTAGGGCCCAGGTGAGGGTACGGCAACGCTTTAGGGGGAGCGTGCGTGTGAGGGCGCGGGTTAGTGTTTGCGTACGTGTTAGGATTGGGGACGGTTGAGGGTCAGGCTTCGGGGAAGGGTTAGGGTTAGGGTTCGGGCTAGGGTTAGGGTTAGGGGACGGGGACGGTTTAGGGTCCAGGTGAGGGTACGGCAACGCTTTAGGGGGAGCGTGCGTGTGAGGGCGCGGGTTAGTGTTAGCGTACGGGTTAGGATTAGGGGACGGGTGAGGGTCAGGCTTCGGGGAAGGGTTAGGGTTAGGGTTCGGGCTAGGGTTAGGGTTAGGGGACGGGGACGGTTTAGGGTCCAGGTGAGGGTACGGCAACGCTTTAGGGGGAGCGTGCGTGTGAGGGCGCGGGTTAGTGTTAGCGTACGGGTTAGGATTAGGGGACGGGTGAGGGTCAGGCTTCGGGGAAGGGTTAGGGTTAGGGTTCGGGCTAGGGTTAGGCTTAGGGGACGGGGACGGTTTAGGGTCCAAGTGAGGGTACGGCAACGCTTTAGGGGGAGCGTGCGTGTGAGGGCGCGGGTTATTGTTAGCGTACGGGTTAGGATTAGGGGACGGGTGAGGGTCAGGCTTCGGGGAAGGGTTAGGCTTAGGGTTCGGGCTAGGGTTAGGGTTAGGGGACGGGGACGATTTAGGGTCCAGGTGAGGGTACGGCAACGCTTTACGGGGAGCGTGCGTGTGAGGGCGCGGGTTAGTGTTAGCGTACGGGTTAGGATTAGGGGACGGGTGAGGGTCAGGCTTCGGGGAAGATTTAGGGTTAGGGTTCGGGCTAGGGTTAGGGTTAGGGGACGGGGACGGTTTAGGGTCCAGGTGAGGGTACGGCAACGCTTTAGGGGGAGCGTGCGTGTGAGGGCGCTGGTTAGTGTTAGCGTACGGGTTAGGATTAGGGGACGGGTGAGGGTCAGGCTTCGGGGAAGGATTAGGGTTAGGGTTCAGGCTAGGGTTAGGGTTAGGGGACGGGGACGGTTTAGGATCCAGGTGAGGGTACGGCAACGCTTTAGGGGGAGCGTGCGTGTGAGAGCGCGGGTTAGTGTTAGCGTACGGGTTAGGATTAAGGGACGGGTGAGGGTCAGGCTTCGGGGAAGGGTTAGGGTTAGGGTTCGGGCTAGGGTTAGGGTTAGGGGACGGGGACGGTTTAGGGTCCAGGTGAGGGTACGGCAACGCTTTAGGGGGAGCGTGCGTGTGAGGGCGCAGGTTAGTGTTAGCGTACGGGTTAGGATTAAGTGACGGGTGAGGGTCAGGCTTCGGGGAAGGGTTAGGGTTAGGGTTCGGGCTAGGGTTAGGGTTAGGGGACGGGGACGGTTTAGGGTCCAGGTGAGGGTACGGCAACGCTTTAGGGGGAGAGTGCGTGTGAGGGCGCTTGGTAATGTTAGCGTACTGGTTAGGATTAGGGGACGGGTGAGGGTCAGGCTTCGGGGAAGGGTTAGGGTTAGGGTTCGGGCTAGGGTTAGGGTTAGGGGACGGGGACGGTTTAGGGTCCAGGTGAGGGTACGGCAACGCTTTAGGGGGAGCGTGTGTGTGAGGGCGCGGGTTAGTGTTAGCGTATGGCTTAGGATTAGGGGATGGGTGAGGGTCATGCTTCGGGGAAGGGTTAGGGTTAGGGTTCGGGCTAGGGTTAGGGTTAGGTGACGGGGACGGTTTAGGGTCCAGGTGAGGGTACGGCAACGCTTTAGGGGGAACGAGCATGTGAGGGCGCGGGGTAGTGTTAGCGTACTGGTTAGGATTAGGGGACGGTTGAGGGTCAGGCTTCGGGGAAGGGTTAGGGTTAGGGTTCGGGCTAGGGTTAGGGTTAGGGGATGGGGACGGTTTAGGGTGCAGGTAAGAGTACAGCAACGCTTTAGGGGGAGCGTGCGTGTGAGGGCGAGGGTTAGTGTTAGCGTACGTGTTAGGATTAGGGGACGGGTGAGGGTCAGGCTTCGGGGAAGGGTTAGGGTTAGGGTTCTGGCTAGGGTTAGGGTTAAGGGACGGGGACGGTTTAGGGTCCAGGTGAGGGTACGGCAACGCTTTAGGGGGAGCGTGCGTGTGAGGGCGCGGGTTAGTGTTAGCGTACGGGTTAGGATTAGGGGACGGGTGAGGGTCAGGCTTCGGGGAAGGGTTAGGGTTAGGGTTCGGGCTAGGGTTAGGGTTACGGGACAGGGACGGTTTAGGGTCCAGGTGAAGGTACGGCAACGCTTTAGGGGGAGCGTGCATGTGAGGGCGCGGGTTAGTGTTAGCGTACAGGTTAGGATTAGGGGACGGGTGAGGGTCAGGCTTCGGGGAAGGGTTAGGGTTAGGGTTCGGGCTAGGGTTAGGCTTAGGGGACGGGGACGGTTTAGGGTCCAGGTGAGGGTACGGCAACGCTTTAGGGGGAGCGTGCGTGTGAGGGCGCGGGTTAGTGTTAGCGTACGGGATAGGATTAGGGGACGGGTGAGGGTCAGGCTTCGGGGAAGGGTTAGGCTTAGGGTTCGGGCTAGGGTTAGGGTTAGGGGACGGGGACGATTTAGGGTCCAGGTGAGGGTACGGCAACGCTTTAGGGGGAGTGTGCGTGTGAGGGCGCGAGTTAGTGTTAGCGTACGGGTTAGGATTAGGGGACGGGTGAGGGTCAGGCTTCGGGGAAGAGTTAGGGTTAGGGTTCGGGCTAGGTTTAGGGTTAGGGGACGGGGACGGTTTAGGGTCCAGGTGAGGGTACGGCAACGCTTTAGGGGGAGCGTGCGTGTGAGGGCGCGGGTTAGTGTTAGCGTACGGGTTAGGATTAAGGGACGGGTGAGGGTCAGGCTTCGGGGAAGGGTTAGGGTTAGGGTTCGGGCTAGGGTTAGGGTTAGGGGACGGGGACGGTTTAGGGTCCAGGTGAGGGTACGGCAACGCTTTAGGGGGAGCGTGCGTGTGAGGGCGTGGGTTAGTGTTAGCGTACGGGTTAGGATTAGGGGACGGGTGAGGGTCAGGCTTCGGGGAAGTGTTAGGGTTAGGGTCCGGGCTAGGGTTAGGGTTAGGGGACGGGGACGGTTTAGGGTCCAGGTGAGGGTACGGCAACGCTTTTGGGGGAGCGTGCGTGTGAGGGCGCGGGTTAGTATTAACGTACGGGTTAGGATTAGGGGACGGATGAGGGTCAGGCTTCGGGGAAGGGTTAGGTTTAGGGTTCGGGCTAGGGTTAGGGTTAGGGGACGGGGACGGTTTAGGGTCCAGGTGAGGGTACGGCAACGCTTTAGGGGGAGCGTGCATGTGAGGGCGTGGGTTAGTGTTAGCGTACGGGTTAGGATTAGGAGACGGTTGAGGGTCAGGCTTCGGGGAAGGGTTAGGGTTAGGGCTCGGGCTAGGGTTAGGGTTAGGTGATGGGGACGGTTTAGGGTCCAGGTGAGGGTACGGCAACGCTTTAGGGGGAGCGTGCATGTGAGGGCGCGGGGTAGTGTTAGCGTACTGGTTAGGATTAGGGGACGGGTGAGGGTCAGGCTTCAGGGAAGGGTTAGGGTTAGGGTTCGGGCTAGGGTTAGGGTTAGGGGACGGGGACGGTTTAGGGTCCAGGTGAGGGTACGGCAACGCATTAGGGGGAGCGTGTGTGTGAGGGCGCGGGTTAGTGTTAGCGTATGGCTTAGGATTAGGGGATGGGTGAGGGTCATGCTTCGGGGAAGGGTTAGGGTTAGGGTTCGGGCTAGGGTTAGGGTTAGGGGACGGGGACGGTTTAGGGTCCAGGTGAGGGTACGGCAATGCTTTAGGGGGAGCGTGCATGTGAGGGCGCGGGTTAGTGTTAGCGTACGGGTTAGGATTAGGGGACGGGTGAGGGTCAGGCTTCGGGGAAGGGTTAGGGTTAGGGTTCGGGCTAGGGTTAGGGTTAGGGGACGGGGACGGTTTAGGGTCCAGGTGAGGGTACGGCAACGCTTTAGGGGGAGCGTGCGTGTGAGGGCGCGGGTTAGTGTTAGCGTACGGGTTAGGATTAGGGGACGGGTGAGGGTCAGGCTTCGGGGAAGGGTTAGGGTTAGGGTTCGGGCTAGGGTTAGGCTTAGGGGACGGGGACGGTTTAGGGTCCAGGTGAGGGTACGGCAACGCTTTAGGGGGAGCATGCGTGTGAGGGCGCGGGTTAGTGTTAGCGTACGGGTTAGGATTAGGGGACGGGTGAGGGTCAGGCTTCGGGGAAGGGTTAGGCTTAGGGTTCGGGCTAGGATTAGGGTTAGGGGACGGGGACGATTTAGGGTCCAGGTGAGGGTACGGCAACGCTTTAGGGGGAGTGTGCGTGTGAGGGCGCGGGTTAGTGTTAGCGTACGGGTTAGGATTAGGGGACGGGTGAGGGTCAGGCTTCGGGGAAGAGTTAGGGTTAGGGTTCGAGCTAGGGTTAGGGTTAGGGGACGGGGACGGTTTAGGGTCCAGGTGAGGGTACGGCAACGCTTTAGGGGGAGCGTGCGTGTGAGGGCGCAGGTTAGTGTTAGCGTACGGGTTAGGATTAGGGGACGGGTGAGGGTCAGGCTTCGGGGAAGGATTAGGGTTAGGGTTCGGGCTAGGGTTAGGGTTAGGGGACGGGGACGGTTTAGGGTCCAGGTGAGGGTACGGCAACGCTTTAGGGGGAGCGTGCGTGTGAGGGCGCGGGTTAGTGTTAGCGTACGGGTTAGGATTAGGGGATGGGTGAGGGTCAGGCTTCGGGGAAGGTTTAGGGTTAGGGTTCGGGCTAGGGTTAGGGTTAGGTGACGGGGACGGTTTAGGGTCCAGGTGAGGGTACGGCAACGCTTTAGGGGGAGCGTGCGTGTGAGGGCGCGTGGTAGTGTTAGCGTACTGGTTAGGATTAGGGGACGGGTGAGGGTCAGGCTTCGGGGAAGGGTTAGGGTTAGGGTTCGGGCTAGGGTTAGGGTTAGCGGATGGGGACGGTTTAGGGTGCAGGTAAGAGTACAGCAACGCTTTAGGGGGAGCGTGCGTGTGAGGGCGAGGGTTAGTGTTAGCGTACGTGTTAGGATTAGGGGACGGGTGAGGGTCAGGCTTCGGGGAAGGGTTAGGGTTAGGGTTCTGGCTAGGGTTAGGGTTAGGGGACGGGTACGATTTCGGGTCCAGGTGAGGGTACGGCAACACTTTAGGGGGAGCGTGCGTGTGAGGGCGCGGGTTAGTGTTAGCCTACGGGTTAGGATTAGGGGACGGGTGAGAGTCAGGCTTCGGGGAAGGGTTAGGGTTAGGGTTCGGGCTAGGGTTAGGGTTAGGGGACGGGGACGGTTTAGGGTCCAGGTGAGGGTACGGCAACGCTTTAGGGGGAGCGTGTGTGTGAGGGCGCGGGTTAGTGTTAGCGTACGGGTTAGGATCAGGGGACGGTTGAGGGTCAGGCTTCGGGGAAGGGTTAGGGTTAGGGTTCGGGCTAGGGTTAGGGTTAGGGGACGGGGACGGTTTAGGGTCCAGGTGAGGGTACGGCAACACTTTAGGGGGAGCGTGCGTGTGAGGGCGCGGGTTAGTGTTAGCGTACGAGTTAGGATTAGGGGACGGGTGAGGGTCAGGCTTCGGGGAAGGGTTAGGGTTAGGGTTCTGGCTAGGGTTAGGGTTAGGGGACGGGGACGGTTTAGGGTCCAGGTGAGGGTACGGCAACGCTTTAGGGGGAGCGTGCGTGTGAGGGCGCGCGATAGCGTTAGCGTACGGGTTAGGATTATGGGACGGGTGAGGGTCAGGCGACGGGAAAGGGTTAGGGTTAAAGTTCGGGCTAGGGTTAGGGTGAGGGGACCGGGTCGCTTTAGGGTCCAGGTGAGGGTACGGCAACCCTTTAGGGGGAGCGTGCGTGTGAGGGCGCGGGTTAGTGTTAGCGTACGGGTTAGGATTAGGGGACGGGTGAGGGTCAGGCTTCGGGGAAGGGTTAGGGTTAGGGTTCGGGCTAGGGTTAGGGTTAGGGGACGGGGACGGTTTCGGGTCCAGGTGAGGGTACGGCAACGCTTTAGGGGGAGCGTGCGTGTGAGGGCGCGGGTTAGTGTTAGCGTACGGGTTAGGATTAGGGGACGGGTGAGGGTCAGGCTTCGGGGAAGGGTTAGGGTTAGGGTTCGGGCTAGGGTTAGGGTTAGGGGACGGGGACGGTTTAGGGTCCAGGTGAGGGTACGGCAACGCTTTAGGGGGAGCGTGCGTGTGAGGGCGCGGGTTAGTGTTAGCATCCGGGTTAGGATTAGGGTACGGGTGAGGGTCAGGCTTCGGGGAAGGGTTAGGGTTAGGGTTCGGGCTAGGGTTAGGGTTAGGGGACGGGGACGGTTTTGGGTCTAGGTGAGGGTACGGCAACGCTTTAGGGGGAGCGTGCGTGTGAGGGCGCGGGTTAGTGTTAGCGTACGGGTTAGGATTAGGGGACGGGTGAGGGTCAGGCTTCGGGGAAGGGTTAGGGTTAGGGTTCGGGCTAGGGTTAGGGTTAGGGGACGGGGACGGTTTAGGGTCCAGGTGAGGGTACGGCAACGCTTTAGGGGGAGCGTGCGTGTGAGGGCGCGGCTTAGTGTTAGCGTACGGGTTAGGATTAGGGGACGGGTGAGGGTCAGGCTTCGGGGAAGGGTTAGGGTTAGGGTTCGGGCTAGGGTTAGGGTTAGGGGACGGGGACGGTTTAGGGTCCAGGTGAGGGTACGGCAACGCTTTAGGGGGAGCGTGCGTGTGAGGGCGCGGGTTAGTGTTAGCGTACGGGTTAGGATTAGGGGACGGGTGAGGGTCAGGCTTCGGGGAAGGGTTAGGGTTAGGGTTCGGGCTAGGGTTAGGGTTAGGGGACGGGAACGGTTTAGCGTCCAGGTGAGGGTACGTCATCGCTTTAGGGGGAGCGTGCGTGTGAGGGCGCGGGTTAGTGTTAGCGTACGGCTTAGGATTAGGGGACAGGTGAGGGTCAGGCTTCGGGGAAGGGTTAGGGTTAGGGTTCGGGCTAGGGTTAGGGTTAGGGGACGGGGACGGTTTAGGGTCCAGGTGAGGGTACGGCAACGCTTTAGGGGGAGCGTGCGTGTGAGGGCGCGGGTTAGAGTTAGCGTACGGGTTAGGATTATGGGACGGGTGAGGGTCAGGCTTCGGGGAAGTGTTAGGGTTAGGGTTCGGGCTAGGGTTAGGGTTAGGGGACGGGGACGGTTTAAGGTCCAGGTGAGGGTACGGCAACGCTTTAGGGGGAGCGTGCGTGTGAGGGCGCGGGTTAGTGTTAGCGTACGGGTTAGGATTAGGGGACGGGTGAGGGTCAGGCTTCGGGGAAGGGTTAGGGTTAGGGTTCGGGCTAGGGTTAGGGTTAGGGGACGGGGACGGTTTAGGGTCCAGGTGAGTGTACGGCAACGCTTTAGGGGGAGCGTGCGTGTGAGGGCGCGTGTTAGTGTTAGCGTGCGGTTTAGGATTAGGGGACGGGTGAGGGTCAGGCTTCGGGGAAGGGTTAGGGTTAGGGTTCGGGCTAGCGTTAGGGTTAGGGGACGGGGACGGTTTAGGGTCCAGGTGAGGGTACGGCAACGCTTTAGGGGGAGCGTGCGTGTGAGGGCGTGTGTTAGTGTTAGCGTACGGGTTAGGATTAGGGGACGGGTGAGGGTCAGGCTTCGGGGAAGGGTTAGGGTTAGGGTTCGGGCTAGGGTTAGGGTTAGGGGACGGGGACGGTTTAGGGTCCAGGTGAGTGTACGGCAACGCTTTAGGGGGAGCGTGCGTGTGAGGGTGTGGGTTAGTGTTAGCGTACGGGTTAGGATTAGGGGACGGGTGAGGGTCAGGCTTCGGGGAAGGGTTAGGGTTAGGGTTCGGGCTAGGGTTAGGGTTAGGGGTCGGGGACGGTTTCGGGTCCAGGTGAGGGTACGGCAACGCTTTAGGGGGAGCGTGCGCGTGAGGGCGCGGGTTAGTGTTAGCGTACGGGTTAGGATTAGGGGACGGGTGAGGGTAAGGCTTCGGGGAAGGGTTAGGGTTAGGGTTCGGGCTAGGGTTAGGGTTAGGGGACGGGGACGGTTTCGGGTCCAGGTGAGGGTACGGCAACGCTTTAGGGGGAGCGTGCGTGTGAGGGCGTGTGTTAGTGTTAGCGTACGGGTTAGGATTAGGGGACGGGTGAGGGTCAGGCTTCGGGGAAGGGTTAGGGTTAGGGTTCGGGCTAGGGTTAGGATTAGGGGACGGGGACGGTTTAGGGTCCAGGTGAGTGTACGGCAACGCTTTAGGGGGAGCGTGCGTGTGAGGGTGTGGGTTAGTGTTAGCGTACGGGTTAGGATTAGGGGACGGGTGAGGGTCAGGCTTCGGGGAAGGGTTAGGGTTAGGGTTCGGGCTAGGGTTAGGGTTAGGGGTCGGGGACGGTTTCGGGTCCAGGTGAGGGTACGGCAACGCTTTAGGGGGAGCGTGCGTGTGAGGGCGCGGGTTAGTGTTAGCATCCGGGTTAGGATTAGGGTACGGGTGAGGGTCAGGCTTCGGGGAAGGGTTAGGGTTAGGGTTCGGGCTAGGGTTAGGGTTAGGGGACGGGGACGGTTTCGGGTCTAGGTGAGGGTACGGCAACGCTTTAGGGGGAGCGTGCGTGTGAGGGCGCGGGTTAGTGTTAGCGTACGGGTTAGGATTAGGGGACGGGTGAGGGTCAGGCTTCGGGGAAGGGTTAGGGTTAGCGTTCGGGCTAGGGTTAGGGTTAGGGGACGGGGACGGTTTAGGGTCCAGGTGAGGGTACGGCAACGCTTTAGGGGGAGCGTGCGTGTGAGGGCGCGGGTTAGTGTTAGCGTACGGGTTAGGATTAGGGGACGGGTGAGGGTCAGGCTTCGGGGAAGGGTTAGGGTTAGGGTTCGGGCTAGGGTTAGGGTTAGGGGACGGGGACGGTTTAGGGTCCAGGTGAGGGTACGGCAACGCTTTAGGGGGAGCGTGCGTGTGAGGGCGCGGGTTAGTGTTAGCGTACGGGTTAGGATTAGGGGACGGGTGAGGGTCAGGCTTCGGGGAAGGGTTAGGGTTAGGGTTCGGGCTAGGGTTAGGGTTAGGGGACGGGGACGGTTTAGCGTCCAGGTGAGGGTACGGCATCGCTTTAGGGGGAGCGTGCGTGTGAGGGCGCGGGTTAGTGTTAGCGTACGGCTTAGGATTAGGGGACAGGTGAGGGTCAGGCTTCGGGGAAGGGTTAGGGTTAGGGTTCGGGCTAGGGTTAGGGTTAGGGGACGGGGACGGTTTAGGGTCCAGGTGAGTGTACGGCAACGCTTTAGGGGGAGCGTGCGTGTGAGGGCGCGTGTTAGTGTTAGCGTGCGGTTTAGGATTAGGGGACGGGTGAGGGTCAGGCTTCGGGGAAGGGTTAGGGTTAGGGTTCGGGCTAGCGTTAGGGTTAGGGGACGGGGACGGTTTAGGGTCCAGGTGAGGGTACGGCAACGCTTTAGGGGGAGCGTGCGTGTGAGGGCGTGTGTTAGTGTTAGCGTACGGGTTAGGATTAGGGGAAGGGTGAGGGTCAGGCTTCGGGGAAGGGTTAGGGTTAGGGTTCGGGCTAGGGTTAGGGTTAGGGGATGGGGACGGTTTAGGGTCCAGGTGAGTGTACGGCAACGCTTTAGGGGGAGCGTGCGTGTGAGGGTGTGGGTTAGTGTTAGCGTACGGGTTAGGATTAGGGGACGGGTGAGGGTCAGGCTTCGGGGAAGGGTTAGGGTTAGGGTTCGGGCTAGGGTTAGGGTTAGGGGTCGGGGACGGTTTCGGGTCCAGGTGAGGGTACGGCAACGCTTTAGGGGGAGCGTGCGCGTGAGGGCGCGGGTTAGTGTTAGCGTACGGGTTAGGATTAGGGGACGGGTGAGGGTCAGGCTTCGGGGAAGGGTTAGGGTTAGGGTTCGGGCTAGGGTTAGGGTTAGGGGACGGGGACGGTTTCGGGTCCAGGTGAGGGTACGGCAACGCTTTAGGGGGAGCGTGCGTGTGAGGGCGTGTGTTAGTGTTAGCGTACGGGTTAGGATTAGGGGACGGGTGAGGGTCAGGCTTCGGGGAAGGGTTAGGGTTAGGGTTCGGGCTAGGGTTAGGGTTAGGGGACGGGGACGGTTTAGGGTCCAGGTGAGTGTACGGCAACGCTTTAGGGGAAGCGTGCGTGTGAGGGTGTGGGTTAGTGTTAGCGTACGGGTTAGGATTAGGGGACGGGTGAGGGTCAGGCTTCGGGGAAGGGTTAGGGTTAGGGTTCGGGCTAGGGTTAGGGTTAGGGGTCGGGGACGGTTTCGTGTCCAGGTGAGGGTACGGCAACGCTTTAGGGGGAGCGTGCGCGTGAGGGCGCGGGTTAGTGTTAGCGTACGGGTTAGGATTAGGGGACGGGTGAGGGTCAGGCTTCGGGGAAGGGTTAGGGTTACGGTTCGGTCTAGGGTTAGGGTTAGGGGACGGGGACGGTTTAGGGTCCAGGTGAGGGTACGGCAACGCTTTAGGGGGAGCGTGCGCGTGAGGGCGCGGGTTAGTGTTAGCGTACGGGTTAGGATTAGGGGACGGGTGAGGGTCAGGCTTCGGGGAAGGGTTAGGGTTAGGGTTCGGGCTAGGGTTAGGGTTAGGGGTCGGGGACGGTTTCGGGTCCAGGTGAGTGTACGGCAACGCTTTAGGGGGAGCGTGCGCGTGAGGGCGCGGGTTAGTGTTAGCGTACGGGTTAGGATTAGGGGACGGGTGAGGGTCAGGCTTCGGGGAAGGGTTAGGGTTACGGTTCGGTCTAGGGTTAGGGTTAGGGGACGGGGACGGTTTAGGGTCCAGGTGAGGGTACGGCAACGCTTTAGGGGGAGCGTGCGTGTGAGGGCGCGGGTTAGTGTTAGCGTACGGGTTAGGATTAGGGGACGGGTGAGGGTCAGGCTTCGGGGAAGGGTTAGGGTTAGGGTTTGGGCTAGGGTTAGGGTTAGGGGACGGGGACGGTTTAGGGTCCAGGTGAGGGTACGGCAACGCTTTAGGGGGAGCGTGCGTGTGATGGCGCGGGTTAGTGTTAGCGTACGGGTTAGGATTAGGGGACGGGTGTGGGTCAGGCTTCGGGGAAGGGTTAGGGTTAGGGTTCGGGCTAGGGTTAGGGTTAGGGGACGGGGACGGTTTAGGGTCCAGGTGAGCGTATGGCAACGCTTTAGGGGGAGCGTGCGTGTGAGGGCGCGGGTTAGTGTTAGCGTACGGGTTAGGATTAGGGGACGGGTGAGGGTCAGGCTTCGGGGAAGGGTTAGGGTTAGGGTTCGGGCTAGGGTTAGGGTTAGGGGACGGGGACGGTTTAGGGTCCAGGTGAGGGTACGGCAACGCTTTAGGGGGAGCGTGCGTGTGAGGGCGCGGGTTAGTGTTAGCGTACGGGTTAGAATTAGGGGACGGGTGAGGGTCAGGCTTCGGGGAAGGGTTAGGGTTAGGGTTCGGGCTAGGGTTAGGGTTAGGGGACGGGGACGGTTTAGGGTCCAGGTGAGGGTACGGCAACGCTTTAGGGGGAGCGTGCGTGTGAGGGCGCGGGTTAGTGTTAGCGTACGGCTTAGGATTAGGGGACGGGTGAGGGTCAGGCTTCGGGGAAGGGTTAGGGTTAGGGTTCGGGCTAGGGTTAGGGTTAGGGGACGGGGACGGTTTACGGTCCAGGTGAGGGTACGGCAACGCTTTCGGGGGAGCGTGCGTGTGAGGGCGCGCTTTAGTGTTAGTGTACGGCTTAGGATTAGGGGACGGGTGAGGGTTAGGCTTCGGGGAAGTGTTAGGATTAGGGTTCGGGCTAGGGTTAGGGTTAGGGGACGGGGACGGTTTAGGGTCCAGGTGAGGGTACGGCAACGCTTTAGGGGGAGCGTGCGTGTGAGGGCGCGCGTTATTGTTAGCGTACGGCTTAGGATTAGGGGACGGGTGAGGGTCAGGCTTCGGGAAAGGGTTAGGGTTAGGGTTCGGGCTAGGGTTAGGGTTAGGGGATGGGGACTGTTTAGGGTCCAGGTGAGGGTACGGCAACCCTTTAGGGGGAGCGTGCGTGTGAGGGCGCGGGTTAGTGTTAGCGTACGGGTTAGGATTAGGGGACGGGTGAGGGTCAGGCTTCGGGGAAGGGTTAGGGTTAGGGTTCGGGCTAGGGTTAGGGTTAGGGGACAGGGACGGTTTAGGGTCCAGGTGAGGGTACGGCAACGCTTTAGGGGGAGCGTGCGTGTGAGAGCGCGGGTTAGTGTTAGCCTACGTGTTACGATTAGGGGACGGATGAGGGTCAGGCTTCGGGGAAGGGTTAGGGTTAGGGTTCGGGCTAGGGTTAGGGTTAGGGGACAGGGACGGTTTAGGGTCCAGGTGAGGGTACGGAAATGCTTTAGGGGGAGCGTGCGTGTGAGGGCGCGGGTTAGTGTTAGCGTACGGGTTAGGATTAGGGGACGGGTGAGGGTCAGGCTTCGGGGAAGGGTTAGGGTTAGGGTTCGGGCTAGGGTTAGGGTTAGGGGACGGGGACGGTTTAGGGTCCAGGTGAGGGTACGGCAACGCTTTAGGGGGAGCGTGCGTGTGAGGGCGCGGGTTAGTGTTAGCGTACGGGTTAGGATTAGGGTACAGGTGAGGGTCAGGCTTCGGGGAAGGGTTAGGGTTAGGGTTCGGGCTAGGGTTAGGGTTAGGGGACGGGGACGGTTTAGGGTCCAGGTGAGGGTACGGCAACGCTTTAGGGGGAGCGTGCGTGTTAGGGCGCGCGTTAGTGTTAGCGTACGGGTTAGGATTAGGGGACGGGTGAGGGTCAGGCTTCGGGGAAGGGTTAGGGTTAGGGTTCGGGCTAGGGTTAGGGTTAGGGGACGGGGACGGTTTAGGGTCCAGGTGAGGGTACGGCAGCGCTTTAGGGGGAGCGTGCGTGTGAGGGCGCGGGTTAGTGTTAGCGTACGGGTTAGGATTAGGGGACGGGTGAGGGTCAGGCTTCGGGGAAGGGTTAGGGTTAGGGTTCGCGCTAGGGTTAGGGTTAGGGGACGGGGACGGTTTAGGGTCCAGGTGAGGGTACGGCAGCGTTTTAGGGGGAGCGTGCGTGTGAGGGCGCGGATTAGTGTTAGCGTACGGGTTAGGATTAGGGGACGGGTGAGGGTCAGGCTTCGGGGAAGGGTTAGGGTTAGGGTTCGGGCTAGGGTTAGGGTTAGGGGACGGGGACGGTTTAGGGTCCAGGTGAGGGTACGACAACGCTTTAGGGGGAGCGTGCATGTGAGGGCGTGGGTTAGTGTTAGCGTACGGGTTAGGATTAGGGGACGGGTGAGGGTCAGGCTTCGGGGAAGGGTTAGGGTTAGGGTTCGGGCTAGGGTTAGGCTTAGGGGACGGGGACGGTTTAGGGTCCAGGTGAGGGTACGGCAATGCTTTAGGGGGAGCGTGCGTGTGAGGGCCCGTGTTAGTGTTAGCGTACGGGTTAGGACTAGGTGACGGTGAGGGTCAGGCTTCGGGGAAGGGTTAGGGTTAGGGTTCGGGCTAGGGTTAGGGTTAGGGGACGGGGACGGTTTAGGGTCCAGGTGAGGGTACGGCAACGCTTTAGGGGGAGCGTGCGTGTGAGGGCACGCGTTAGTGTTAGCGTACGGCTTAGGATTAGGGTACGGGTGAGGGTCAGGCTTCGGGAAAGGGTTAGGGTTAGGGTTCGGGCTAGGGTTAGGGTTAGGGGATGGGGACGGTTTAGGGTCCAGGTGAGGGTACGGCAACGCTTTAGGGGGAGCGTGCGTGTGAGGGCGCGGGTTAGTGTTAGCGTACGGGTTAGGATTAGGGGACGGGTGAGGGTCAGGCTTCGGGGAAGGGTTAGGGTTAGGGTTCGGGCTAGGGTTAGGGTTAGGGGACGGGGACGGTTTAGGGTCCAGGTGAGGGTACGGCAACGTTTTAGGGGGAGCGTGCGTGTGAGGGCGTGGGTTAGTGTTAGCGTCCGGGTTAGGATTAGAGGACGGGTGAGGGTCAGGCTTCGGGGAAGGGTTAGGGTTAGGGTTCGGGCTAGGGTTAGGGTTAGGGGACGGGGACGGTTTAGGGTCCAGGTGAGGGTACGGCAACACTTTAGGGGGAGCGTGCCTGTGAGGGCGCGGGTTAGTGTTAACGTACGGGTTAGGATTAGGGGACGGGTGAGGGTCAGGCTTCGGGGAAGTGTTAGGGTTAGGGTTCGGGCTAGGGTTAGGGTTAGCGGACGGGGACGGTTTAGGGTCCAGGTGAGGGTACGGCAACGCTTTAGGGGGAGCGTGCGTGTGAGGGCCCGGGTTAGTGTTAGCGTACGGCTTAGGATTAGGGGACGGGTGAGGGTCAGGCTTCGGGGAAGGGTTAGGGTTAGGGTTCGGGCTAGGGTTAGGGTTAGGGGACGGGGACGGTTTAGGGTCCAGGTGAGGGTACGGCAACGCTTTAGGGGGAGCGTGCGTGTGAGGGCGCGCGTTAGTGTTAGCGTACGGGTTAGGATTAGGGGACGGGTGAGGGTCAGGCTTCGGGGAAAGGTTAGGGTTAGGGTTCGGGCTAGGGTTAGGGTTAGGGGACGGGGACGGTTTCGGGTCCAGGTGAGGGTACGGCAACGCTTTAGGGGGAGCGTGCGTGTGAGGGCGCGGGTTAGTGTTAGCGTACGGGTTAGGATTAGGGGACGGGTGAGGGTCAGGCTTCGGGGAAGGGTTAGGGTTAGGGTTCGGGCTAGGGTTAGGGTTAGGGGACGGGGACGGTTTAGGGTCCAGGTGAGGGTACGGCAACGCTTTAGGGGGAGCGTGCGTGTGAGGGCGCGGGTTATTGTTAGCGTACGGGTTAGGATTAGGGGACGGGTGAGGGTCAGGCTTCGGGGAAGGGTTAGGGTTAGGGTTCGGGCTAGGGTTAGGGTTAGGGGACGGGGACGGTTTAGGGTCCAGGTGAGGGTACGGCAACGCTTTAGGGGGAGCGTGCGTGTGAGGGCGCGGGTTAGTGTTAGCGTACAGGTTAGGATTAGGGGACGGGTGAGGGTCAGGCTTCGGGGAAGGGTTAGGGTTAGGGTTCGGGCTAGGGTTAGGCTTAGGGGACGGGGACGGTTTAGGGTCCAGGTGAGGGTACGGCAATGCTTTAGGGGGAGCGTGCGTGTGAGGGCCCGTGTTAGTGTTAGCGTACGGGTTAGGACTAGGTGACGGTGAGGGTCAGGCTTCGGGGAAGGGTTAGGGTTAGGGTTCGGGCTAGGGTTAGGGTTAGCGGACGGGGACGGTTTAGGGTCCAGGTGAGGGTACGGCAACGCTTTAGGGGGAGCGTGCGTGTGAGGGCACGCGTTAGTGTTAGCGTACGGCTTAGGATTAGGGGACGGGTGAGGGTCAGGCTTCGGGAAAGGGTTAGGGTTAGGGTTCGGGCTAGGGTTAGGGTTAGGGGATGGGGACGGTTTAGGGTCCAGGTGAGGGTACGGCAACGCTTTAGGGGGAGCGTGCGTGTGAGGGCGCAGGTTAGTGTTAGCGTACGGGTTAGGATTAGGGGACGGGTGAGGGTCAGGCTTCGGGGAAGGGTTAGGGTTAGGGTTCGGGCTAGGGTTAGGGTTAGGGGACGGGGACGGTTTAGGGTCCAGGTGAGGGTACGGCAACGTTTTAGGGGGAGCGTGCGTGTGAGGGCGTGGGTTAGTGTTAGCGTACGGGTTAGGATTAGGGGACGGGTGAGGGTCAGGCTTCGGGGAAGGGTTAGGGTTAGGGTTCGGGCTAGGGTTAGGGTTAGGGGACGGGGACGGTTTAGGGTCCAGGTGAGGGTACGGCAACACTTTAGGGGGAGCGTGCCTGTGAGGGCGCGGGTTAGTGTTAACGTACGGGTTAGGATTAGGGGACGGGTGAGGGTCAGGCTTCGGGGAAGGGTTAGGGTTAGGGTTCGGGCTAGGGTTAGGGTTAGGGGACGGGGACGGTTTAGGGTCCAGGTGAGGGTACGGCAACGCTTTAGGGGGAGCGTGCGTGTGAGGGCCCGGGTTAGTGTTAGCGTACGGCTTAGGATTAGGGGACGGGTGAGGGTCAGGCTTCGGGGAAGGGTTAGGGTTAGGGTTCGGGCTAGGGTTAGGGTTAGGGGACGGGGATGGTTTAGGGTCCAGGTGAGGGTACGGCAACGCTTTAGGGGGAGCGTGCGTGTGAGGGCGCGGGTTAGTGTTAGCGTACGGCTTAGGATTAGGGGACGGGTGAGGGTCAGGCTTCGGGGAAGGGTTAGGGTTAGGGTTCGGGCTAGGGTTAGGGTTAGGGGACGGGGACGGTTTCGGGTCCAGGTGAGGGTACGGCAACGCTTTAGGGGGAGCGTGCGTGTGAGGGCTCGGGTTAGTGTTAGCGTACGGCTTAGGATTAGGGGACGGGTGAGGGTCAGGCTTCGGGGAAGGGTTAGGGTTAGGGTTCGGGCTAGGGTTAGGGTTAGGGGACGGGGATGGTTTAGGGTCCAGGTGAGGGTACGGCAACGCTTTAGGGGGAGCATGCGTGTGAGGGCGCGGGTTAGTGTTAGCGTCCGGGTTAGGATTAGGGGACGGGTGAGGGTCAGGCTTCGGGGAAGGGTTAGGTTTAGGGTTCGGGCTAGGGTTAGGGTTAGGGGACGGGGACGGTTTAGGGTCCAGGTGAGGGTACGGCAACGCTTTAGGGGGAGCGTGCGTGTGAGGGCGCGGGTTAGTGTTAGCATACGGGTTAGGATTAGGGGACGGGTGAGGGTCAGGCTTCGGGGAAGGGTTAGGGTTAGGGTTCGGGCTAGGGTTAGGGTTAGGGGACGGGGACGGTTTAGGGTCCAGGTGAGGGTACGGCAACGCTTTAGGGGGAGCGTGCGTGTGAGGGCGCGGGTTAGTGTTACCGTACGGCTTAGGATTAGGGGACGGGTGAGGGTCAGGCTTCGGGGAAGGGTTAGGGTTAGGGTTCGGGCTAGGGTTAGGGTTACGGACGGGGACGGTTTAGTGTCCAGGTGAGGGTACGGCAACGCTTTAGGGGGAGCGTGCGTGTGAGGGCGCGGGTTAGTGTTAGCGTCCGGGTTAGGATTAGGGGACGGGTGAGGGTCAGGCTTCGGGGAAGGGTTAGGGTTAGGGTTCGGGCTAGGGTTAGGGTTAGGGGACGGGGACGGTTTCGGGTCCAGGTGAGGGTACGGCAACGCTTTAGGGGGAGCGTGCGTGTGAGGGCGCGGGTTAGTGTTAGCGTACGGGTTAGGATTAGGGGACGGGTGAGGGTCAGGCTTCGGGGAAGGGTTAGGGTTAGGGTTCGGGCTAGGGTTAGGGTTAGGGGACGGGGACGGTTTAGGGTCCAGGTGAGGGTACGGGAACGCTTTAGGGGGAGCGTGCGTGTGAGGGCGCGGGTTAGTGTTAGCGTTCGGCTTAGGATTAGGGGACGGGTGAGGGTCAGGCTTCGGGGAAGGGTTAGGTTTAGGGTTCGGTCTAGGGTTAGGGTTAGGGGACGGGCACGGTTTAGGGTCCAGGTGAGGGTACGGCAACGCTTTAGGGGGAGCGTGCGTGTGAGGGCGCGGGTTAGTGTTAGCATACGGGTTAGGATTAGGGGACGGGTGAGGGTCAGGCTTCGGGGAAGGGTTAGGGTTAGGGTTCGGGCTAGGGTTAGGGTTAGGGGACGGGGACGGTTTAGGGTCCAGGTGAGGGTACGGCAACGCTTTAGGGGGAGCATGCGTGTGAGGGCGCGGGTTAGTGTTAGCATACGGGTTAGGATTACGGGACGGGTGAGGGTCAGGCTTCGGGGAAGAGTTATGGTTAGGGTTCGGGCTAGGGTTAGGGTTAGGGGACGGGGACGGTTTAGGGTACAGGTGAGGGTACGGCAACGCTTTAGGGGGAGCGTGCGTGTGAGGGCGCGGGTTAGTGTTAGCGTATGGGTTAAGATTAGGGGACGGGTGAGGGTCAGGCTTCGGGGAAGGGTTAGGGTTAGGGTTCGGGCTAGGGTTAGGGTTACGGATGGGGACGGTTTAGTGTCCAGGTGAGGGTACGGCAACGCTTTAGGGGGAGCGTGCGTGTGAGGGCGCGGGGTAGTGTTAGCGTCCGGGTTAGGATTAGGGGACGGGTGAGGGTCAGGTTTCGGGGAAGGGTTAGGGTTAGGGTTCGGGCTAGGGTTAGGGTTAGGGGACGGGGACGGTTTAGGGTCCAGGTGAGGGTACGGCAACGCTTTAGGGGGAGCGTGCGTGTGAGGGCGCGGGTTAGTGTTAGCGTACGGCTTAGGATTAGGGGACGGGTGAGGGTCAGGCTTCGGGGAAGGGTTAGGGTTAGGGTTCGGGCTAGGGTTAGGGTTAGGGGACGGGGACGGTTTAGGGTCCAGGTGAGGGTACGGCAACGCTTTAGGGGGAGCGTGCGTGTGAGGGCGCGGGTTAGTGTTAGCGTACGGCTTAGGATTAGGGGACGGGTGAGGGTCAGGCTTCGGGGAAGGGTTAGGGTTAGGGTTCGGTCTAGTGTTAGGGTTAGGGGACGGGGACCGTTTAGGGTCCAGGTGAGGGTACGGCAACGCTTTAGGGGGAGCGTGCGTGTGAGGGCGCGGGTTAGTGTTAGCGTACGGGTTAAGATTAGGGGACGGGTGAGGGTCAGGCTTCGGGGAAGGGTTAGGGTTAGGGTTCGGGCTAGCGTTAGGGTTACGGACGGGGACGGTTTAGTGTCCAGGTGAGGGTACGGCAACGCTTTAGGGTGAGCGTGCGTGTGAGGGCGCGGGTTAGTGTTAGCGTCCGGGTTAGGATTAGGGGACGGGTGAGGGTCAGGCTTCGGGGAAGGGTTAGGGTTAGGGTTCAGGCTAGGGTTAGGGTTAGGGGACGGGGACGGTTTAGGGTCCAGGTGAGGGTACGGCAACGCTTTAGGGGGAGCGTGCGTGTGAGGGCGCGGGTTAGTGTTAGCGTACGGCTTAGGATTAGGGGACGGGTGAGGGTCAGGCTTCGGGGAAGGGTTAGGGTTAGGGTTCGGGCTAGGGTTAGGGTTAGGGGACGGGGACGGTTTAGGGTCCAGGTGAGGGTACGGCAACGCTTTAGGGGGAGCGTGCGTGTGAGGGCGCGCGTTAGTGTTAGCGTACGGCTTAGGTTTAGGGGACGGGTGAGGGTCAGGCTTCGGGGAAGGGTTAGGGTTAGGGTTCGGTCTAGGGTTAGGGTTAGTGGACGGGGACGGTTTAGGGTCCAGGTGAGGGTACGGCAACGCTTTAGGGGGAGCGTGCGTGTGAGGGCGCGGGTTAGTGTTAGCGTACGGGTTAGGATTAGGGGACGGGTGAGGGTCAGGCTTCGGGGAAGGGTTAGGGTTAGGGTTCGGGCTAGGGTTAGGGTTAGGGGACGGGGACGGTTTCGGGTCCAGGTGAGGGTACGGCAACGCTTTAGGGGGAGCGTGCGTGTGAGGGCGCGGGTTAGTGTTAGCGTACGGGTTAGGATTAGGGGACGGGTGAGGGTCAGGCTTCGGGGAAGGGTTAGGGTTAGGGTTCGGGCTAGGGTTAGGGTTAGGGGACGGGGACGGTTTAGGGTCCAGGTGAGGGTACGGCAACGCTTTAGGGGGAGCGTGCGTGTGAGGGCGCGGGTTAGTGTTAGCGTACGGGTTAGGATTAGGGGACGGGTGAGGGTCAGGCTTCGGGGAAGGGTTAGGGTTAGGGTTCGGGCTAGGGTTAGGGTTAGTGGACGGGGACGGTTTAGGGTCCAGGTGAGGGTACGGCAACGCTTTAGGGGGAGCGTGCGTGTGAGGGCGCGGGTTAGTGTTAGCGTACGGCTTAGGATTAGGGGACGGGTGAGGGTCAGGCTTCGGGGAAGGGTTAGGGTTAGGGTTCGGGCTAGGGTTAGGGTTAGGGGACGGGGACGGTTTAGGGTCCAGGTGAGGGTACGGCAACGCTTTAGGGGGAGCGTGCGTGTGAGGGCGCGGGTTAGTGTTAGCGTACGGCTTAGGATTAGGGGACGGGTGAGGGTCAGGCTTCGGGGAAGGGTTAGGGTTAGGGTTCGGGCTAGGGTTAGGGTTAGGGGACGGGGACGGTTTAGGGTCCAGGTGAGGGTACGGCAACGCTTTAGGGGGAGCGTGCGTGTGAGGGCGCGGGTTAGTGTTAGCGTACGGGTTAGGATTAGGGGACGGGTGAGGGTCAGGCTTCGGGGAAGGGTTAGGGTTAAGGTTCGGTCTAGTGTTAGGGTTAGGGGACGGGGACCGTTTAGGGTCCAGGTGAGGGTACGGCAACGCTTTAGGGGGAGCGTGCGTGTGAGGGCGCGGGTTATTGTTAGCGTACGGGTTAGGATTAGGGGACGGGTGAGGGTCAGGCTTCGGGGAAGGGTTAGGGTTAGGGTTCGGGCTAGGGTTAGGGTTAGGGGACGGGGACGGTTTAGGGTCCAGGTGAGGGTACGGCAACGCTTTAGGGGTAGCGTGCGTGTGAGGGCGCGGGTTAGTGTTAGCGTCCGGGTTAGGATTAGGGGACGGGTGAGGGTCAGGCTTCGGGGAAGGGTTAGGGTTAGGGTTCGGGCTAGGGTTAGGGTTAGGGGACGGGGACGGTTTAGGGTCCAGGTGAGGGTACGGCAACGCTTTAGGGGGAGCGTGCGTGTGAGGGCGCGGGTTAGTGTTAGCGTACGGCTTAGGATTAGGGGACGGGTGAGGGTCAGGCTTCGGGGAAGGGTTAGGGTTAGGGTTCGGGCTAGGGTTAGGGTTAGGGGACGGGGACGGTTTAGGGTCCAGGTGAGGGTACGGCAACGCTTTAGGGGGAGCGTGCGTGTGAGGGCGCGGGTTAGTGTTAGCGTCCGGGTTAGGATTAGGGGACGGGTGAGGGTCAGGCTTCGGGGAAGGGTTAGGGTTAGGGTTCGGGCTAGGGTTAGGGTTAGGGGACGGGGACGGTTTCGGGTCCAGGTGAGGGTACGGCAACGCTTTAGGGGGAGCGTGCGTGTGAGGGCGCGGGTTAGTGTTAGCGTACGGCTTAGGATTAGGGGACGGGTGAGGGTCAGGCTTCGGGGAAGGGTTAGGGTTAGGGTTCGGGCTAGGGTTAGGGTTAGGGGACGGGGACGGTTTAGGGTCCAGGTGAGGGTACGGCAACGCTTTAGGGGGAGCGTGCGTGTGAGGGCGCACGTTAGTGTTAGCGTACGGCTTAGGATTAGGGGACGGGTGAGGGTCAGGCTTCGGGGAAGGGTTAGGGTTAGGGTTCGGGCTAGGGTTAGGGTTAGGGGACGGGGACGGTTTAGGGTCCAGGTGAGGGTACGGCAACGCTTTAGGGGGAGCGTGCGTGTGAGGGCTCGGGTTAGTGTTAGCGTACGGCTTATGATTAGGGGACGGGTGAGGGTCAGGCTTCGGGGAAGGGTTAGGGTTAGGGTTCGGGCTAGGGTTAGGGTTAGGGGACGGGGACGGTTTAGGGTCCAGGTGAGGGTACGGCAACGCTTTAGGGGGAGCATGCGTGTGAGGGCGCGGGTTAGTGTTAGCGTCCGGGTTAGGATTAGGGGACGGGTGAGGGTCAGGCTTCGGGGAAGCGTTAGGGTTAGGGTTCGGGCTAGGGTTAGGGTTAGGGGACGGGGACGGTTTAGGGTCCAGGTGAGGGTACGGCAACGCTTTAGGGGGAGCGTGCGTGTGAGGGCGCGGGTTAGTGTTAGCGTACGGCTTAGGATTAGGGGACGGGTGAGGGTCAGGCTTCGGGGAAGGGTTAGGGTTAGGGTTCGGGCTAGGGTTAGGGTTAGGGGACGGGGACGGTTTAGGGTCCAGGTGAGGGTACGGCAACGCTTTAGGGGGAGCGTGCGTGTGAGGGCGCGGGTTAGTGTTAGCGTACGGGTTAGGATTAGGGGACGGGTGAGGGTCAGGCTTCGGGGAAGGGTTAGGGTTAGGGTTCGGGCTAGGGTTAGGGTTAGGGGACGGGGACGGTTTAGTGTCCAGGTGAGGGTACGGCAACGCTTTAGGGGGAGCGTGCGTGTGAGGGCGCGGGTTAGTGTTAGCGTCCGGGTTAGGATTAGGGGACGGGTGAGGGTCAGGCTTCGGGGAAGGGTTAGGGTTAGGGTTCGGGCTAGGGTTAGGGTTAGGGGACGGGGACGGTTTAGGGTCCAGGTGAGGGTACGGCAACGCTTTAGGGGGAGCGTGCGTGTGAGGGCGCGGGTTAGTGTTAGCGTACGGCTTAGGATTAGGGGACGGGTGAGGGTCAGGCTTCGGGGAAGGGTTAGGGTTAGGGTTCGGGCTAGGGTTAGGGTTAGGGTTAGGGGACGGTTTAGGGTCCAGGTGAGGGTACGGCAACGCTTTAGGGGGAGCGTGCGTGTGAGGGCGCGCGTTAGTGTTAGCGTACGGCTTAGGATTAGGGGACGGGTGAGGGTCAGGCTTCGGGGAAGGGTTAGGGTTAGGGTTCGGGCTAGGGTTAGGGTTAGGGGACGGGGACGGTTTAGGGTCCAGGTGAGGGTACGGCAACGCTTTAGGGGGAGCGTGCGTGTGAGGGCGCGGGTTAGTGTTAGCGTCCGGGTTAGGATTAGGGGACGGGTGAGGGTCAGGCTTCGGGGAAGGGTTAGGGTTAGGGTTCGGGCTAGGGTTAGGGTTAGGGGACGGGGACGGTTTAGGGTCCAGGTGAGGGTACGGCAACGCTTTAGGGGGAGCGTGCGTGTGAGGGCGCGGGTTAGTGTTAGCGTACGGCTTAGGATTAGGGGACGGGTGAGGGTCAGGCTTCGGGGAAGGGTTAGGGTTAGGGTTCGGGCTAGGGTTAGGGTTAGGGGACGGGGACGGTTTAGGGTCCAGGTGAGGGTACGGCAACGCTTTAGGGGGAGCGTGCGTGTGAGGGCGCGGGTTAGTGTTAGCGTACGGCTTAGGATTAGGGGACGGGTGAGGGTCAGGCTTCGGGGAAGGGTTAGGGTTAGGGTTCGGGCTAGGGTTAGGGTTAGGGGACGGGGACGGTTTAGGGTCCAGGTGAGGGTACGGGAACGCTTTAGGGGGAGCGTGCGTGTGAGGGCGCGGGTTAGTGTTAGCGTCCGGGTTAGGATTAGGGGACGGGTGAGGGTCAGGCTTCGGGGAAGGGTTAGGGTTAGGGTTCGGGCTAGGGTTAGGGTTAGGGGACGGGGACGGTTTAGGGTCCAGGTGAGGGTACGGCAACGCTTTAGGGGGAGCGTGCGTGTGAGGGCGCGGGTTAGTGTTAGCGTACGGCTTAGGATTAGGGGACGGGTGAGGGTCAGGCTTCGGGGAAGGGTTAGGGTTAGGGTTCGGGCTAGGGTTAGGGTTAGGGGACGGGGACGGTTTAGGGTCCAGGTGAGGGTACGGCAACGCTTTAGGGGGAGCGTGCGTGTGAGGGCGCGGGTTAGTGTTAGCGTACGGCTTAGGATTAGGGGACGGGTGAGGGTCAGGCTTCGGGGAAGGGTTAGGGTTAGGGTTCGGGCTAGGGTTAGGGTTAGGGGACGGGGACGGTTTCGGGTCCAGGTGAGGGTACGGGAACGCTTTAGGGGGAGCGTGCGTGTGAGGGCGCGGGTTAGTGTTAGCGTTCGGCTTAGGATTAGGGGACGGGTGAGGGTCAGGCTTCGGGGAAGGGTTAGGTTTAGGGTTCGGTCTAGGGTTAGGGTTAGGGGACGGGCACGGTTTAGGGTCCAGGTGAGGGTACGGCAACGCTTTAGGGGGAGCGTGCGTGTGAGGGCGCGGGTTAGTGTTAGCATACGGGTTAGGATTAGGGGACGGGTGAGGGTCAGGCTTCGGGGAAGGGTTAGGGTTAGGGTTCGGGCTAGGGTTAGGGTTAGGGGACGGGGACGGTTTAGGGTCCAGGTGAGGGTACGGCAACGCTTTAGGGGGAGCGTGCGTGTGAGGGCGTGGGTTAGTGTTAGCATACGGGTTAGGATTACGGGACGGGTGAGGGTCAGGCTTCGGGGAAGAGTTATGGTTAGGGTTCGGGCTAGGGTTAGGGTTAGGGGACGGGGACGGTTTAGGGTACAGGTGAGGGTACGGCAACGCTTTAGGGGGAGCGTGCGTGTGAGGGCGCGGGTTAGTGTTAGCGTACGGGTTAAGATTAGGGGACGGGTGAGGGTCAGGCTTCGGGGAAGGGTTAGGGTTAGGGTTCGGGCTAGGGTTAGGGTTACGGATGGGGACGGTTTAGTGTCCAGGTGAGGGTACGGCAACGCTTTAGGGGGAGCGTGCGTGTGAGGGCGCGGGTTAGTGTTAGCGTCCGGGTTAGGATTAGGGGACGGGTGAGGGTCAGGTTTCGGGGAAGGGTTAGGGTTAGGGTTCGGGCTAGGGTTAGGGTTAGGGGACGGGGACGGTTTAGGGTCCAGGTGAGGGTACGGCAACGCTTTAGGGGGAGCGTGCGTGTGAGGGCGCGGGTTAGTGTTAGCGTCCGGCTTAGGATTAGGGGACGGGTGAGGGTCAGGCTTCGGGGAAGGGTTAGGGTTAGGGTTCGGGCTAGGGTTAGGGTTAGGGGACGGGGACGGTTTCGGGTCCAGGTGAGGGTACGGCAACGCTTTAGGGGGAGCGTGCGTGTGAGGGCGCGGGTTAGTGTTAGCGTACGGCTTAGGATTAGGGGACGGGTGAGGGTCAGGCTTCGGGGAAGGGTTAGGGTTAGGGTTCGGGCTAGGGTTAGGGTTACGGACGGGGACGGTTTAGTGTCCAGGTGAGGGTACGGCAACGCTTTAGGGTGAGCGTGCGTGTGAGGGCGCGGGTTAGTGTTAGCGTCCGGGTTAGGATTAGGGGACGGGTGAGGGTCAGGCTTCGGGGAAGGGTTAGGGTTAGGGTTCGGGCTAGGGTTAGGGTTAGGGGACGGGGACGGTTTAGGGTCCAGGTGAGGGTACGGCAACGCTTTAGGGGGAGCATGCGTGTGAGGGCGCGGGTTAGTGTTAGCGTCCGGGTTAGGATTAGGGGACGGGTGAGGGTCAGGCTTCGGGGAAGCGTTAGGGTTAGGGTTCGGGCTAGGGTTAGGGTTAGGGGACGGGGACGGTTTAGGGTCCAGGTGAGGGTACGGCAACGCTTTAGGGGGAGCGTGCGTGTGAGGGCGCGGGTTAGTGTTAGCGTACGGCTTAGGATTAGGGGACGGGTGAGGGTCAGGCTTCGGGGAAGGGTTAGGGTTAGGGTTCGGGCTAGGGTTAGGGTTAGGGGACGGGGACGGTTTAGGGTCCAGGTGAGGGTACGGCAACGCTTTAGGGGGAGCGTGCGTGTGAGGGCGCGGGTTAGTGTTAGCGTACGGGTTAGGATTAGGGGACGGGTGAGGGTCAGGCTTCGGGGAAGGGTTAGGGTTAGGGTTCGGGCTAGGGTTAGGGTTAGGGGACGGGGACGGTTTAGTGTCCAGGTGAGGGTACGGCAACGCTTTAGGGGGAGCGTGCGTGTGAGGGCGCGGGTTAGTGTTAGCGTCCGGGTTAGGATTAGGGGACGGGTGAGGGTCAGGCTTCGGGGAAGGGTTAGGGTTAGGGTTCGGGCTAGGGTTAGGGTTAGGGGACGGGGACGGTTTAGGGTCCAGGTGAGGGTACGGCAACGCTTTAGGGGGAGCGTGCGTGTGAGGGCGCGGGTTAGTGTTAGCGTACGGCTTAGGATTAGGGGACGGGTGAGGGTCAGGCTTCGGGGAAGGGTTAGGGTTAGGGTTCGGGCTAGGGTTAGGGTTAGGGTTAGGGGACGGTTTAGGGTCCAGGTGAGGGTACGGCAATGCTTTAGGGGGAGCGTGCGTGTGAGGGCGCGCGTTAGTGTTAGCGTACGGCTTAGGATTAGGGGACGGGTGAGGGTCAGGCTTCGGGGAAGGGTTAGGGTTAGGGTTCGGGCTAGGGTTAGGGTTAGGGGACGGGGACGGTTTAGGGTCCAGGTGAGGGTACGGCAACGCTTTAGGGGGAGCGTGCGTGTGAGGGCGCGGGTTAGTGTTAGCGTCCGGGTTAGGATTAGGGGACGGGTGAGGGTCAGGCTTCGGGGAAGGGTTAGGGTTAGGGTTCGGGCTAGGGTTAGGGTTAGGGGACGGGGACGGTTTAGGGTCCAGGTGAGGGTACGGCAACGCTTTAGGGGGAGCGTGCGTGTGAGGGCGCGGGTTAGTGTTAGCGTACGGCTTAGGATTAGGGGACGGGTGAGGGTCAGGCTTCGGGGAAGGGTTAGGGTTAGGGTTCGGGCTAGGGTTAGGGTTAGGGGACGGGGACGGTTTAGGGTCCAGGTGAGGGTACGGCAACGCTTTAGGGGGAGCGTGCGTGTGAGGGCGCGGGTTAGTGTTAGCGTACGGCTTAGGATTAGGGGACGGGTGAGGGTCAGGCTTCGGGGAAGGGTTAGGGTTAGGGTTCGGGCTAGGGTTAGGGTTAGGGGACGGGGACGGTTTCGGGTCCAGGTGAGGGTACGGCAACGCTTTAGGGGGAGCGTGCGTGTGAGGGCGCGGGTTAGTGTTAGCGTACGGGTTAGGATTAGGGGACGGGTGAGGGTCAGGCTTCGGGGAAGGGTTAGGGTTAGGGTTCGGGCTAGGGTTAGGGTTAGGGGACGGGGACGGTTTAGGGTCCAGGTGAGGGTACGGGAACGCTTTAGGGGGAGCGTGCGTGTGAGGGCGCGGGTTAGTGTTAGCGTTCGGCTTAGGATTAGGGGACGGGTGAGGGTCAGGCTTCGGGGAAGGGTTAGGGTTAGGGTTCGGTCTAGGGTTAGGGTTAGGGGACGGGCACGGTTTAGGGTCCAGGTGAGGGTACGGCAACGCTTTAGGGGGAGCGTGCGTGTGAGGGCGCGGGTTAGTGTTAGCATACGGGTTAGGATTAGGGGACGGGTGAGGGTCAGGCTTCGGGGAAGGGTTAGGGTTAGGGTTCGGGCTAGGGTTAGGGTTAGGGGACGGGGACGGTTTAGGGTCCAGGTGAGGGTACGGCAACGCTTTAGGGGGAGCGTGCGTGTGAGGGCGTGGGTTAGTGTTAGCATACGGGTTAGGATTACGGGACGGGTGAGGGTCAGGCTTCGGGGAAGAGTTATGGTTAGGGTTCGGGCTAGGGTTAGGGTTAGGGGACGGGGACGGTTTAGGGTACAGGTGAGGGTACGGCAACGCTTTAGGGGGAGCGTGCGTGTGAGGGCGCGGGTTAGTGTTAGCGTACGGGTTAAGATTAGGGGACGGGTGAGGGTCAGGCTTCGGGGAAGGGTTAGGGTTAGGGTTCGGGCTAGGGTTAGGGTTACGGATGGGGACGGTTTAGTGTCCAGGTGAGGGTACGGCAACGCTTTAGGGGGAGCGTGCGTGTGAGGGCGCGGGTTAGTGTTAGCGTCCGGGTTAGGATTAGGGGACGGGTGAGGGTCAGGTTTCGGGGAAGGGTTAGGGTTAGGGTTCGGGCTAGGGTTAGGGTTAGGGGACGGGGACGGTTTAGGGTCCAGGTGAGGGTACGGCAACGCTTTAGGGGGAGCGTGCGTGTGAGGGCGCGGGTTAGTGTTAGCGTCCGGCTTAGGATTAGGGGACGGGTGAGGGTCAGGCTTCGGGGAAGGGTTAGGGTTAGGGTTCGGGCTAGGGTTAGGGTTAGGGGACGGGGACGGTTTAGGGTCCAGGTGAGGGTACGGCAACGCTTTAGGGGGAGCGTGCGTGTGAGGGCGCGGGTTAGTGTTAGCGTACGGCTTAGGATTAGGGGACGGGTGAGGGTCAGGCTTCGGGGAAGGGTTAGGGTTAGGGTTCGGGCTAGGGTTAGGGTTACGGACGGGGACGGTTTAGTGTCCAGGTGAGGGTACGGCAACGCTTTAGGGTGAGCGTGCGTGTGAGGGCGCGGGTTAGTGTTAGCGTCCGGGTTAGGATTAGGGGACGGGTGAGGGTCAGGCTTCGGGGAAGGGTTAGGGTTAGGGTTCGGGCTAGGGTTAGGGTTAGGGGACGGGGACGGTTTAGGGTCCAGGTGAGGGTACGGCAACGCTTTAGAGGGAGCGTGCGTGTGAGGGCGCGGGTTAGTGTTAGCGTACGGCTTAGGATTAGGGGACGGGTGAGGGTCAGGCTTCGGGGAAGGGTTAGGGTTAGGGTTCGGGCTAGGGTTAGGGTTAGGGTTAGGGGACGGTTTAGGGTCCAGGTGAGGGTACGGCAACGCTTTAGGGGGAGCGTGCGTGTGAGGGCGCGCGTTAGTGTTAGCGTACGGCTTAGGTTTAGGGGACGGGTGAGGGTCAGGCTTCGGGGAAGGGTTAGGGTTAGGGTTCGGTCTAGGGTTAGGGTTAGTGGACGGGGACGGTTTAGGGTCCAGGTGAGGGTACGGCAACGCTTTAGGGGGAGCGTGCGTGTGAGGGCGCGGGTTAGTGTTAGCGTACGGGTTAGGATTAGGGGACGGGTGAGGGTCAGGCTTCGGGGAAGGGTTAGGGTTAGGGTTCGGGCTAGGGTTAGGGTTAGGGGACGGGGACGGTTTCGGATCCAGGTGAGGGTACGGCAACGCTTTAGGGGGAGCGTGCGTGTGAGGGCGCGGGTTAGTGTTAGCGTACGGGTTAGGATTAGGGGACGGGTGAGGGTCAGGCTTCGGGGAAGGGTTAGGGTTAGGGTTCGGGCTAGGGTTAGGGTTAGGGGACGGGGACGGTTTCGGGTCCAGGTGAGGGTACGGCAACGCTTTAGGGGGAGCGTGCGTGTGAGGGCGCGGGTTAGTGTTAGCGTACGGGTTAGGATTAGGGGACGGGTGAGGGTCAGGCTTCGGGGAAGGGTTAGGGTTAGGGTTCGGGCTAGGGTTAGGGTTAGTGGACGGGGACGGTTTAGGGTCCAGGTGAGGGTACGGCAACGCTTTAGGGGGAGCGTGCGTGTGAGGGCGCGGGTTAGTGTTAGCGTACGGCTTAGGATTAGGGGACGGGTGAGGGTCAGGCTTCGGGGAAGGGTTAGGGTTAGGGTTCGGGCTAGGGTTAGGGTTAGGGGACGGGGACGGTTTAGGGTCCAGGTGAGGGTACGGCAACGCTTTAGGGGGAGCGTGCGTGTGAGGGCGCGGGTTAGTGTTAGTATACGGGTTAGGATTACGGGACGGGTGAGGGTCAGGCTTCGGGGAAGGGTTATGGTTAGGGTTCGGGCTAGGGTTAGGGTTAGGGGACGGGGACGGTTTAGGGTCCAGGTGAGGGTACGGCAACGCTTTAGGGGGAGCGTGCGTGTGAGGGCGCGGGTTAGTGTTAGCGTACGGGTTAAGATTAGGGGACGGGTGAGGGTCAGGCTTCGGGGAAGGGTTAGGGTTAAGGTTCGGGCTAGGGTTAGGGTTACGGATGGGGACGGTTTAGTGTCCAGGTGAGGGTACGGCAACGCTTTAGGGGGAGCGTGCGTGTGAGGGCGCGGGTTAGTGTTAGCGTACGGCTTAGGATTAGGGGACGGGTGAGGGTCAGGCTTCGGGGAAGGGTTAGGGTTAGGGTTCGGGCTAGGGTTAGGGTTAGGGGACGGGGACGGTTTCGGGTCCAGGTGAGGGTACGGCAACGCTTTAGGGGGAGCGTGCGTGTGAGGGCGCGGGTTAGTGTTAGCGTACGGGTTAGGATTAGGGGACGGGTGAGGGTCAGGCTTCGGGGAAGGGTTAGGGTTAGGGTTCGGGCTAGGGTTAGGGTTAGGGGACGGGGACGGTTTAGGGTCCAGGTGAGTGTACGGGAACGCTTTAGGGGGAGCGTGCGTGTGAGGGCGCGGGTTAGTGTTAGCGTACGGGTTAGGATTAGGGGACGGGTGAGGGTCAGGCTTCGGGGAAGGTTTAGGGTTAGGGTTCGGGCTAGGGTTAGGGTTAGGGGACGGGGACGGTTTAGGGTCCAGGTGAGGGTACGGCAACGCTTTAGGGGGAGCGTGCGTGTGAGGACGCGGGTTAGTGTTAGCGTTCGGCTTAGGATTAGGGGACGGGTGAGGGTCAGGCTTCGGGGAAGGGTTAGGGTTAGGGTTCGGTCTAGGGTTAGGGTTAGGGGACGGGCACGGTTTAGGGTCCAGGTGAGGGTACGGCAACGCTTTAGGGGGAGCGTGCGTGTGAGGGCGCGGGTTAGTGTTAGCATACGGGTTAGGATTAGGGGACGGGTGAGGGTCAGGCTTAGGGGAAGGGTTAGGGTTAGGGTTCGGGCTAGGGTTAGGGTTAGTGGACGGGGACGGTTTAGGGTCCAGGTGAGGGTACGGCAACGCTTTAGGGGGAGCGTGCGTGTGAGGGCGCGGGTTAGTGTTAGCGTACGGCTTAGGATTAGGGGACGGGTGAGGGTCAGGCTTCGGGGAAGGGTTAGGTTTAGGGTTCGGGCTAGGGTTAGGGTTAGGGGACGGGGACGGTTTTGGGTCCAGGTGAGGGTACGGCAACGCTTTAGGGGGAGCGTGCGTGTGAGGGCGCGGGTTAGTGTTAGCGTACGGGTTAGGATTAGGGGACGGGTGAGGGTCAGGCTTCGGGGAAGGGTTAGGGTTAGGGTTCGGGCTAGGGTTAGGGTTAGGGGACGGGGACGGTTTCGGGTCCAGGTGAGGGTACGGCAACGTTTTAGGGGGAGCGTGCGTGTGAGGGCGCGGGTTAGTGTTAGCGTACGGGTTAGGATTAGGGGACGGGTGAGGGTCAGGCTTCGGGGAAGGGTTAGGGTTAGGGTTCGGGCTAGGGTTAGGGTTAGGGTACGGGGACGGTTTAGGGTCCAGGTGAGGGTACGGCAACGCTTTAGGGGGAGCGTGCGTGTGAGGGCGCGGGTTAGTGTTAGCGTACGGGTTAGGATTAGGGGACGGGTGAGGGTCAGGCTTCGGGGAAGGGTTAGGGTTAGGGTTCGGGCTAGGGTTAGGGTTAGGGGACGGGGACGGTTTAGGGTCCAGGTGATGGTACGGCAACGCTTTAGGGGGAGCGTGCGTGTGAGGGCGCGGGTTAGTGTTAGCGTACGGCTTAGGATTAGGGGACGGGTGAGGGTCAGGCTTCGGGGAAGGGTTAGGGTTAGGGTTCGGGCTAGGGTTAGGGTTAGGGGACGGGGACGGTTTAGGGTCCAGGTGAGGGTACGGCAACGTTTTAGGGGGAGCGTGCGTGTGAGGGCGCGGGTTAGTGTTAGCGTACGGCTTAGGATTAGGGGACGGGTGAGGGTCAGGCTTCGGGGAAGGGTTAGGGTTAGGGTTCGGGCTAGGGTTAGGGTTAGGGGACGGGGACGGTTTCGGGTCCAGGTGAGGGTACGGCAACGCTTTAGGGGGAGCGTGCGTGTGAGGGCGCGGGTTAGTGTTAGCATACGGGTTAGGATTACGGGACGGGTGAGGGTCAGGCTTCGGGGAAGGGTTATGGTTAGGGTTCGGGCTAGGGTTAGGGTTAGGGGACGGGGACGGTTTAGGGTACAGGTGAGGGTACGGCAACGCTTTAGGGGGAGCGTGCGTGTGAGGGCGCGGGTTAGTGTTAGCGTACGGGTTAAGATTAGGGGACGGGTGAGGGTCAGGCTTCGGGGAAGGGTTAGGGTTAGGGTTCGGGCTAGGGTTAGGGTTACGGATGGGGACGGTTTAGTGTCCAGGTGAGGGTACGGCAACGCTTTAGGGGGAGCGTGCGTGTGAGGGCGCGGGTTAGTGTTAGCGTCCGGGTTAGGCTTAGGGGACGGGTGAGGGTCAGGTTTCGGGGAAGGGTTAGGGTTAGGGTTCGGGCTAGGGTTAGGGTTAGGGGACGGGGACGGTTTAGGGTCCAGGTGAGGGTACGGCAACGCTTTAGGGGGAGCGTGCGTGTGAGGGCGCGGGTTAGTGTTAGCGTACGGCTTAGGATTAGGGGACGGGTGAGGGTCAGGCTTCGGGGAAGGGTTAGGGTTAGGGTTCGGGCTAGGGTTAGGGTTAGGGGACGGGGACGGTTTAGGGTCCAGGTGAGGGTACGGCAACGCTTTAGGGGGAGCGTGCGTGTGAGGGCGCGCATTAGTGTTAGCGTACGGCTTAGGATTAGGGGACGGGTGAGGGTCAGGCTTCGGGGAAGGGTTAGGGTTAGGGTTCGGGCTAGGGTTAGGGTTAGGGGACGGGGACGGTTTAGGGTCCAGGTGAGGGTACGGCAACACTTTAGGGGGAGCGTGCGTGTGAGGGCGCGGGTTAGTGTTAGCGTACGGGTTAAGATTAGGAGACGGGTGAGGGTCAGGCTTCGGGGAAGGGTTAGGGTTAGGGTTCGGGCTAGGGTTAGGGTTAGGGGACGGGGACGGTTTAGGGTCCAGGTGAGGGTACGGCAACGCTTTAGGGGGAGCGTGCGTGTGAGGGCGCGGGTTAGTGTTAGCGTACGGCTTAGGATTAGGGGACGGGTGAGGGTCAGGCTTCGGGGAAGGGTTAGGGTTAGGGTTCGGGCTAGGGTTAGGGTTAGGGGACGGGGACGGTTTAGGGTCCAGGTGAGGGTACGGCAACGCTTTAGGGGGAGCGTGCGTGTGAGGGCGCGGGTTAGTGTTAGCGTACGGCTTAGGATTAGGGGACGGGTGAGGGTCAGGCTTCGGGGAAGGGTTAGGGTTAGGGTTCGGGCTAGGGTTAGGGTTAGGGGACGGGGACGGTTTCGGGTCCAGGTGAGGGTACGGCAACGCTTTAGGGGGAGCGTGCGTGTGAGGGCGTGGGTTAGTGTTAGCGTACGGGTTAGGATTAGGGGACGGGTGAGGGTCAGGCTTCGGGGAAGGGTTAGGGTTAGGGTTCGGGCTAGGGTTAGGGTTAGGGGACGGGGACGGTTTAGGGTCCAGGTGAGTGTACGGGAACGCTTTAGGGGGAGCGTGCGTGTGAGGGCGCGGGTTAGTGTTAGCGTACGGGTTAGGATTAGGGGACGGGTGAGGGTCAGGCTTCGGGGAAGGGTTAGGGTTAGGGTTCGGGCTAGGGTTAGGGTTAGGGGACGGGGACGGTTTAGGGTCCAGGTGAGGGTACGGCAACGCTTTAGGGGGAGCGTGCGTGTGAGGACGCGGGTTAGTGTTAGCGTTCGGCTTAGGATTAGGGGACGGGTGAGGGTCAGGCTTCGGGGAAGGGTTAGGGTTAGGGTTCGGTCTAGGGTTAGGGTTAGGGGACGGGCACGGTTTAGGGTCCAGGTGAGGGTACGGCAACGCTTTAGGGGGAACGTGCGTGTGAGGGCGCGGGTTAGTGTTAGCATACGGGTTAGGATTAGGGGACGGGTGAGGGTCAGGCTTCGGGGAAGGGTTAGGGTTAGGGTTCGGGCTAGGGTTAGGGTTAGTGGACGGGGACGGTTTAGGGTCCAGGTGAGGGTACGGCAACGCTTTAGGGGGAGCGTGCGTGTGAGGGCGCGGGTTAGTGTTAGCGTACGGCTTAGGATTAGGGGACGGGTGAGGGTCAGGCTTCGGGGAAGGGTTAGGGTTAGGGTTCGGGCTAGGGTTAGGGTTAGGGGACGGGGACGGTTTCGGGTCCAGGTGAGGGTACGGCAACGCTTTAGGGGGAGCGTGCGTGTGAGGGCGCGGGTTAGTGTTAGCGTACGGGTTAGGATTAGGGGACGGGTGAGGGTCAGGCTTCGGGGAAGGGTTAGGGTTAGGTTTCGGGCTAGGGTTAGGGTTAGGGGACGGGGACGGTTTCGGGTCCAGGTGAGGGTACGGCAACGTTTTAGGGGGAGCGTGCGTGTGAGGGCGCGGGTTAGTGTTAGCGTACGGGTTAGGATTAGGGGACGGGTGAGGGTCAGGCTTCGGGGAAGGGTTAGGGTTAGGGTTCGGGCTAGGGTTAGGGTTAGGGGACGGGGACGGTTTAGGGTCCAGGTGAGGGTACGGCAACGCTTTAGGGGGAGCGTGCGTGTGAGGCGCGGGTTAGTGTTAGCGTACGGGTTAAGATTAGGGGACGGTTGAGGGTCAGGCTTCGGGGAAGGGTTAGGGTTAGGGTTCGGGCTAGGGTTAGGGTTAGGGGACGGGGACGGTTTAGGGTCCAGGTGAGGGTACGGCAACGCTTTAGGGGGAGCGTGCGTGTGAGGGCGCGGGTTAGTGTTAGCGTACGGCTTAGGATTAGGGGACGGGTGAGGGTCAGGCTTCGGGGAAGGGTTAGGGTTAGGGTTCGGGCTAGGGTTAGGGTTAGGGGACGGGGACGGTTTAGGGTCCAGGTGAGGGTACGGCAACGCTTTAGGGGGAGCGTGCGTGTGAGGACGCGGGTTAGTGTTAGCGTTCGGCTTAGGATTAGGGGACGGGTGAGGGTCAGGCTTCGGGGAAGGGTTAGGGTTAGGGTTCGGTCTAGGGTTAGGGTTAGGGGACGGGCACGGTGTAGGGTCCAGGTGAGGGTACGGCAACGCTTTAGGGGGAGCGTGCGTGTGAGGGCGCGGGTTAGTGTTAGCATACGGGTTAGGATTAGGGGACGGGTGAGGGTCAGGCTTCGGGGAAGGGTTAGGGTTAGGGTTCGGGCTAGGGTTAGGGTTAGTGGACGGGGACGGTTTAGGGTCCAGGTGAGGGTACAGCAACGCTTTAGGGGGAGCGTGCGTGTGAGGGCGCGGGTTAGTGTTAGCGCACGGCTTAGGATTAGGGGACGGGTGAGGGTCAGGCTTCGGGGAAGGGTTAGGGTTAGGGTTCGGGCTAGGGTTAGGGTTAGGGGACGGGGACGGTTTCGGGTCCAGGTGAGGGTACGGCAACGCTTTAGGGGGAGCGTGCGTGTGAGGGCGCGGGTTAGTGTTAGCGTACGGGTTAGGATTAGGGGACGGGTGAGGGTCAGGCTTCGGGGAAGGGTTAGGGTTAGGTTTCGGGCTAGGGTTAGGGTTAGGGGATGGGGACGGTTTCGGATCCAGGTGAGGGTACGGCAACGTTTTAGGGGGAGCGTGCGTGTGAGGGCGCGGGTTAGTGTTAGCGTACGGGTTAGGATTAGGGGACGGGTGAGGGTCAGGCTTCGGGGAAGGGTTAGGGTTAGGGTTCGGGCTAGGGTTAGGGTTAGGGGACGGGGACGGTTTAGGGTCCAGGTGAGGGTACGGCAACGCTTTAGGGGGAGCGTGCGTGTGAGGGCGCGGGTTAGTGTTAGCGTACGGGTTAGGATTAGGGGACGGGTGAGGGTCAGGCTTCGGGGAAGGGTTAGGGTTAGGGTTCGGGCTAGGGTTAGGGTTAGGGGACGGGGACGGTTTAGGGTCCAGGTGATGGTACGGCAACGCTTTAGGGGGAGCGTGCGTGTGAGGGCGCGGGTTAGTGTTAGCGTACGGCTTAGGATTAGGGGACGGATGAGGGTCAGGCTTCGGGGAAGGGTTAGGGTTAGGGTTCGGTCTAGGGTTAGGGTTAGGGGACGGGCACGGTTTAGGGTCCAGGTGAGGGTACGGCAACGCTTTAGGGGGAGCGTGCGTGTGAGGGCGCGGGTTAGTGTTAGCATACGGGTTAGGATTAGGGGACGGGTGAGTGTCAGGCTTCGGGGAAGGGTTAGGGTTAGGGTTCGGGCTAGGGTTAGGGTTAGGGGACGGGCACGGTTTAGGGTCCAGGTGAGGGTACGGCAACGCTTTAGGGGGAACGTGCGTGTGAGGGCGCGGGTTAGTGTTAGCGTACGGGTTAAGATTAGGGGCGGGTGAGGGTCAGGCTTCGGGGAAGGGTTAGGGTTAGGGTTCGGGCTAGGGTTAGGGTTAGGGGACGGGGACGGTTTAGGGTCCAGGTGAGGGTATGGCAACGCTTTAGGGGGAGCGTGCGTGTGAGGGCGCGGGTTAGTGGTAGCGTACGGGTTAGGATTAGGGGACGGGTGAGGGTCAGGCTTCGGGGAAGGTTTAGGGTTAGGGTTCGGGCTAGGGTTAGGGTTAGGGGATGGGGACGGTTTAGGGTCCAGGTGAGGGTACGTCAACGCTTTAGGGGGAGCGTGCGTGTGAGGGCGCGCGTTAGTGTTAGCGTACGGCTTAGGATTAGGGGACGGGTGAGGGTCAGGCTTCGGGGAAGGGTTAGGGTTAGGGTTCGGGCTAGGGTTAGGGTTAGGGGACGGGGACGGTTTAGGGTCCAGGTGAGGGTACGGCAACGTTTTAGGGGGAGCGTGCGTGTGAGGGCGCGGGTTAGTGTTAGCGTACGGGTTAGGATTAGGGGACGGGTGAGGGTCAGGCTTCGGGGAAGGGTTAGGGTTAGGGTTCGGGCTAGGGTTAGGGTTAGGGGACGGGGACGGTTTAGGGTCCAGGTGAGTGTACGGCAACGCTTTAGGGGGAGCGTGCGTGTGAGGGCGCGGGTTAGTGTTAGCGTACGGGTTAGGATTAGGGGACGGGTGAGGGTCAGGCTTCGGGGAAGGGTTAGGGTTATGGTTCGGGCTAGGGTTAGGGTTAGGGGACGGGGACGGTTTAGGGTCCAGGTGAGGGTACGGCAACGCTTTAGGGGGAGCGTGCGTGTGAGGGCGCGGGTTAGTGTTAGCGTACGGCTTAGGATTAGGGGACGGGTGAGGGTCAGGCTTCGGGGAAGGGTTAGGGTTAGGGTTCGGGCTAGGGTTAGGGTTAGGGGACGGGCACGGTTTAGGGTCCAGGTGAGGGTACGGCAACGCTTTAGGGGTAGCGTGCGTGTGAGGGCGCGGGTTAGTGTTAGCGTACGGGTTAGGATTAGGGGACGGGTGAGTGTCAGGCTTCGGGGAAGGGTTAGGGTTAGGGTTCGGGCTAGGGTTAGGGTTAGGGGACGGGGACGGTTTAGGGTCCAGGTGAGGGTACGGCAACGCTTTAGGGGGAACGTGCGTGTGAGGGCGCGGGTGAGTGTTAGCGTACGGGTTAAGATTAGGGGACGGGTGAGGGTCAGGCTTCGGGGAAGGGTTAGGGTTAGGGTTCGGGCTAGGGTTAGGGTTAGGGGACGGGGACGGTTTAGGGTCCAGGTGAGGGTACGGCAACGCTTTAGGGGGAGCGTGCGTGTGAGGGCGCGCGTTAGTGTTAGCGTACGGCTTAGGATTAGGGGACGGGTGAGGGTCAGGCTTCGGGGAAGGGTTAGGGTTAGGGTTCGGGCTAGGGTTAGGGTTAGGGGACGGGGACGGTTTAGGGTCCAGGTGAGGGTACGGCAACGTTTTAGGGGGAGCGTGCGTGTGAGGGCGCGGGTTAGTGTTAGCGTACGGCTTAGGATTAGGGGACGGGTGAGGGTCAGGCTTCGGGGAAGTGTTAGGGTTAGGGTTCGGGCTAGGGTTAGGGTTAGGGGACGGGGACGGTTTCGGGTCCAGGTGAGGGTACGGCAACACTTTAGGGGGAGCGTGCGTGTGAGGGCACGGGTTAGTGTTAGCGTCCGGGTTAGGATTAGGGGACGGGTGAGGGTCAGGCTTCGGGGAAGGGTTAGGGTTAGGGTTCGGGCTAGGGTTAGGGTTAGGGGACGGGGACGGTTTAGGGTCCAGGTGAGGGTACGGCAACGTTTTAGGGGGAGCGTGCGTGTGAGGGTGCGGGTTAGTGTTAGCGTACGGCTTAGGATTAGGGGACGGATGAGGGTCAGGCTTCGGGGAAGGGTTAGGGTTAGGGTTCGGGCTAGGGTTAGGGTTAGGGGACGGGGACGGTTTCGGGTCCAGGTGAGGGTACGGCAACGCTTTAGGGGGAGCGTGCGTGTGAGGGCGCGCGTTAGTGTTAGCGTACGGCTTAGGATTAGGGGACGGGTGAGGGTCAGGCTTCGGGGAAGGGTTAGGGTTAGGGTTCGGGCTAGGGTTAGGGTTAGGGGACGGGGACGGTTTAGGGTTCAGGTGAGGGTACGGCAACGCTTAAGGGGGAGCGTGCGTGTGAGGGCGCGCGTTAGTTTTAGAGTACGGGTTAGGATTAGGGGACGGGTGAGGGTCAGGCTTCGGGGAAGGGTTAGGGTTAGGGTTCGGGCTAGGGTTAGGGTTAGGGGACGGGGACGGTTTAGGGTCCAGGTGAGGGTACGGCAACGCTTTAGGGGGAGCGTGCGTGTGAGGGCGCGGGTTAGTGTTAGCGTATGGGTTAAGATTAGGGGACGGGTGAGGGTCAGGCTTCGGGGAAGGGTTAGGGTTAGGGTTCGGGCTAGGGTTAGGGTTAGGGGACGGGGACGGTTTAGGGTCCAGGTGAGGGTACGGCAACGCTTTAGGGGGAGCGTGCGTGTGAGGGCACGGGTTAGTGTTAGCGTCCGGGTTAGGATTAGGGGACGGGTGAGGGTCAGGCTTCGGGGAAGGGTTAGGGTTAGGGTTCGGGCTAGGGTTAGGGTTAGGGGACGGGGACTGTTTAGGGTCCAGGTGAGGGTACGGCAACGCTTTAGGGGGACCGTGCGTGTGAGGGCGCGGGTTAGTGTTAGCGTACGGCTTAGAATTAGGGGACGGGTGAGGGTCAGGCTTCGGGGAAGGGTTAGGGTTAGGGTTCGGGCTAGGGTTAGGGTTAGGGGACGGGGACGGTTTCGGGTCCAGGTGAGGGTACGGCAACGCTTTAGGTGGAGCGTTCGTGTGAGGGCGCGCGTTAGTGTTAGCGTACGGCTTAGGATTAGGGGACGGGTGAGGGTCAGGCTTCGGGGAATGGTTAGGGTTAGGGTTCGGCTAGGGTTAGGGTTAGGGGACGGGGACGGTTTCGGGTCCAGGTGAGGGTACGGCAACGCTTTAGGGGGAGCGTGCGTGTGAGGGCGCGGGTTAGTGTTAGCGTACGGGTTAGGATTAGGGGACGGGTGAGGGTCAGGCTTCGGGGAAGGGTTAGGGTTAGGGTTCGGGCTAGGGTTAGGGTTAGGGGACGGGGACGGTTTCGGGTCCAGGTGAGGGTACGGCAACGCTTTAGGGGGAGCGTGCGTGTGAGGGCACGGGTTAGTGTTAGCATACGGGTTAGGATTAGGGCACGGGTGAGGGTCAGGCTTCGGGGAAGGGTTAGGGTTAGGGTTCGGGCTACGGTTAGGGTTAGGGGACGGGGACGGTTTAGGGTCCAGGTGAGGGTACGGCAACGCTTTAGGGGGAGCGTGCGTGTGAGGCCAAGGGTTAGTGTTAGCGTACGGGTTAGGATTAGGGGACGGGTGAGGGTCAGGCTTCGGGGAAGGGTTAGGGTTAGGTTTCGGGCTACGGTTAGGGTTAGGGGACGGGGACGGTTTAGGGTCCAGGTGAGGGTACGGCAACGCTTTAGGGGGAGCGTGCGTGTGAGGCCACGGGTTAGTGTTAGCGTACGGGTTAGGATTAGGGCACGGGTGAGGGTCAGGCTTCGGGGAAGGGTTAGGGTTAGGGTTCGGGCTACTGTTAGGGTTAGGGGACGGGGACGGTTTAGGGTCCAGGTGAGGGTACGGCAACGCTTTAGGGGGAGCGTGCGTGTGAGGGCGTGGGTTAGTGTTAGCGTACGGGTTAGGATTAGGGGACGGGCGAGGGTCAGGCTTCGGGGAAGTGTTAGGGTTAGGGTTTGGGCTAGGGTTAGGGTTAGGGGACGGGGACGGTTTAGGGTCCAGGTGAGGGTACGGCAACGCTTTAGGGGGAGCGTGCGTGTGGGGGAGCGGGTTAGTGTAAGCATACGGGTTAGGATTAGGGGACGGGTGAGGGTCAGGCTTCGGGGAAGGGTTAGGGTTAGGGTTCGGGCTACGGCTAGGGTTAGGGGACGGGGACGGTTTAGGGTCCAGGTGAGGGTACGGCAACGCTTTAGGTTGAGCGTGCGTGTGAGGGCACGGGTTAGTGTTAGCGTACGGGTTAGGATTAGGGCAAGGGTGAGGGTCAGGCTTCGGGGAAGGGTTAGGGTTAGGGTTCGGGCTAGGGTTAGGGTTAGGGGACGGGGACGGTTTAGGGTCCAGGTGAGGGTACGGCAACGCTTTAAGGGGAGTGTGCGTGTGAGGGCGCGGGTTAGTGTTAGCGTACGGGTTAGGATTAGGGCACGGGTGAGGGTCAGGCTTCGGGGAAGTGTCAGGGTTAGGGTTCGGGCTAGGGTTAGGGTTAGGGGATGGGGACGGTTTAGGGTCCAGGTGAGGGTACGTCAACGCTTTAGGGGGAGCGTGCATGTGAGGGCGCGGGTTAGTGTAAGCGTACGGGTTAGGATTAGGGGACGGGTGAGGGTCAGGCTTCGGGGAAGGGTTAGGGTTAGGGTTCGGGCTAGGGTTAGGTTTAGGGGATGGGGACGGTTTAGGGTCCAGGTGAGTGTACGGCAACGCTTTAGGGGGAGCGTGCGTGTGAGGGCGCGGGTTAGTGTTAGCGTACGGGTTAGGATTAGGGGACGGGCGAGGGTCAGGCTTCGGGGAAGTGTTAGGGTTAGGGTTCGGGCTAGGGTTAGGGTTAGGGGACGGGGACGGTTTAGGGTCCAGGTGAGGGTACGGCAATGCTTTAGGGGGAGCGTGCGTGTGGGGGCGCGGGTTAGTGTAAGCGTACGGGTTAGGATTAGGGGACGGGTGAGGGTCAGGCTTCGGGAAAGGGTTAGGGTTAGGGTTCGGGCTACGGTTAGGGTTAGGGGACGGGGACGGTTTAGGGTCCAGGTGAGGGTACGGCAACGCTTTAGGGGGAGCGTGCGTGTGAGGGCACGGGTTAGTGTTAGCGTACGGGTTAGGATTAGGGGACGGGTGAGGGTCAGGCTTCGGGGAAGGGTTAGTGTTAGAGTTCGGGCTACGGTTAGGGTTAGGGAACGGGAACGGATTAGGGTCCAGCTGAGGGTTCGGCAACGCTTTAGGGGGAGCGTGCGTGTGAGGGCGCGGGTTAGTGTTAGCGTACGGGTTAGGATTAGGGAACGGGTGAGGGTCAGGCTTCGGGAAAGGGTTAGGGTTAGGGTTCGGGCTAGGGTTAGGGTTAGCGGACGGGGACGGTTTAGGGTCCAGGTGAGGGTACGGCAACGATTTAGGGGGAGCGTGTGTGTGAGGGCATGGGTTAGTGTTAGTGTACGGGTTAGGATTAGGGGACGTGTGAGGGTCAGGCTTCGGGGAAGTGTCAGGGTTAGGGTTCGGGCTAGGGTTAGGGTTAGGGTTAGGGGACGGTTTAGGGTCCAGGTGAGGGTACGGCAACACTTTAGGGGGAGCGTGCGTGTGAGGGAGCTGGTTAGTGTTAGCGTACGGGTTAGGATTAGGGGACGGGTGAGGGTCAGGCTTCGGGGAAGGGTTAGGGTTAGGGTTCGGGCTAGGGTTAGGGTTAGGGGACGGGGACGGTTTAGGGTCCAGGTGAGGGTACGGCAATGCTTTAGTGGGAGCGTGCGTGTGAGGTCGCGGGTTAGTGTTAGCGTACGGGTTAGGATTAGGGGACGGGTGAGGGTCAGGCTTCGGGGAAGGGTTAGGGTTAGGGTTCGGGCTAGGGTTAGGGTTAGGGGACGGGGACGGTTTAGGGTCCAGCTGAGGGTACAGCAACGCTTTAGGGGGAGCGTGCGTGTGAGGTCGCCGTTTAGTGTTAGCGTAAGTGTTAGGATTAGGGGACGGGTGAGGGTCAGGCTTCGGGGAAGGGTTAGGGTTAGGGTTCGGGCTAGCGTTAGGGTTAGGGGACGGGGACGGTTTAGGGTCCAGGTGAGGGTACGGCAACGCTTTAGGGGGAGCGTGCGTGTGAGGGCGCGGGTTAGTGTTATTGTATGGGTTAGGATTAGGGGACGTGTGAGGGTCAGTCTTCGGGGAAGGGTCAGGGTTAGGGTTCGGGCTAGGGTTAGGGTTAGGGGACGGGGACGGTTTAGGGTCCAGGTGAGGGTACGGCAATGCTTTAGGGGGAGCGTGCGTGTGAGGGCGCGGGTTAGTGTAAGCGTACGGGTTAGGATTAGGGGACGGGTGAGGGTCAGTCTTCGGGGAAGGGTTAGGGTTAGGGTTCGGGCTAGGGTTAGGGTTAGGGGACGGGGACGGTTTAGGGTCCAGGTGAGGGTACGGCAACGCTTTAGGGGGAGCGTGCGTGTGAGGGCGCGTGTTAGTGTTAGCGTACGGGTTAGGATTAGGGGACGGGTGAGGGTCAGGCTTCGGGGAAGTGTTAGGGTTAGGGTTCGGGCTAGGGTTAGGGTTAGGGGACGGGGACGGTTTAGGGTCCAGGTGAGGGTACGGCAACGCTTTAGGGGGAGCGTGTGTGTGAGGGCGTGGGTTAGTGTTAGCGTACGGGTTAGGATTAGAGCAAGGGTGAGGGTCAGGCTTCGGTGAAGGGTCAGGGTTAGGGTTCGGGCTAGGGTTAGGGTTAGGGGACGGGGACGGTTTAGGGTCCAGGTGAGGGTATGGCAACGCTTTAGGGGGAGCGTGCGTGTGAGGGCGCGGGTTAGTGTAAGCGTACGGGTTAGGATTAGGGGACGGGTGAGGGTCAGGCTTCGGGGAAGGGTTAGGGTTAGGGTTTGGGCTAGGGTTAGGGTTAGGGGACGGGGACGGTTTAGGGTCCAGGTGAGGGTACAGCAATGCTTTAGGGGGAGCGTGCGTGTGAGGTCGCGGGTTAGTGTTAGCGTACGGGTTAGGATTAGGGGACGGGTGAGTGTCAGGCTTCGGGGAAGGGTTAGGGTTAAAGTTCGGGCTAGGGTTAGGGTTAGGGGACGGGGACGGTTTAGGGTCCAGTTGAGGGTACTGCAACGCATTAGGGGGAGCGTGCGTGTGAGGGCGCGGGTTAGTGTTAGCGTACGTGATAGGATTAGGGGACGGGTGAGGGTCAGGCTTCGGGGAAGGGTCAGGTTTAGGGTTCAGGGTAGGGTTAGGGTTAGGAGACGGGGACGGTTTAGGGTCCAGGTGAGGGTACGGCAACGCTTTAGGGGGAGCGTGCGTGTGAGGGCGCTGGTTAGTGTTAGCGTACGAGATAGGATTAGGGGAAGTGTGAGGGTCAGGCTTCGGGGAAGGGTCAGGGTTAGGGTTTGGGCTAGGGTTAGGGTTAGGGGACGGGGACGGTTTAGGGTCCAGGTGAGGGTACGGCAACGCTTTAGGGGGAGCGTGCGTGTGAGGCCGCGGGATAGCGTTAGCGTACGGGTTAGGATTAGGGGACGGGTGAGGGTCAGGCTTCGGGGAAGGGTTAGGGCTAGGGTTCGGGCTAGGGTTAGGGTTAGGGGACGGGGACGGTTTAGGGTCCAGGTGAGGGTACGGCAACGCTTTAGGGGGAGCGTGCGTGTTAGGACGCCGTTTAGTGTTAGCGTAAGTGTTAGGATTAGAGGACGGGTGAGGGTCAGGTTTCGGGGAAGGGTTAGGGTTAGGGTTTGGGCTAGCGTTAGGGTTAGGGGACGGGGACGGTTTAGGGTCCAGGTGAGGGTACGGCAACGCTTTAGGGAGAGCGTGCGTGTGAGGGCGCGGGTTAGTGTTAGCGTACGGGTTAGGATTAGGGGACGTGTGAGGGTCAGGCTTCGGGGAAGGGTCAGGGTTAGGGTTCGGGCTAGGGTTAGGGTTAGGGGATGGGGACGGTTTAGGGTCCAGCTGAGTGTACGGCAACGATTTAGGGGGAGCGTGTGTGTGAGGGCGCGGGTTAGTGTTAGTGTACGGGTTAGGATTAGGGGACGTGTGAGGGTCAGGCTTCGGGGAAGGGTCAGGGTTAGGGTTCGGGCTAGGGTTAGGGTTAGGGTTAGGGGACGGTTTAGGGTCCAGGTGAGGGTACGGCAACACTTTAGGGGGAGCGTGCGTGTGAGGGCGCGGGTTAGTGTTAGCGTACGGGTTAGGATTAGGGCACGGGTGAGGGTCAGGCTTCGGGGAAGGGTCAGGGTTAGGGTTCGGGCTAGGGTTAGGGTTAGGGGACGGGGACGGTTTAGGGTCCAGGTGAGGGTATGGCAACGCTTTAGGGGGAGCGTGCCTGTGAGGTCGCGGGTTAGTGTAAGCGTACGGGTTAGGATTAGGGGACGGGTGAGGGTCAGGCTTCGGGGAAGGGTTAGGGTTAGGGTTCGGGCTAGGGTTAGGGTTAGGGGATGGGGACGGTTTAGGATCCAGGTGAGGGTACGGCAATGCTTTAGGGGGAGCGTGCGTGTGAGGTCGCGGTTTAGTGTTAGCGTACGGGTTAGGATTAGGGGACGGGTGAGGGTCAGGCTTCGGGGAAGGGTTAGGGTTAGGGTTCGGGCTAGGGTTAGGGTTAGGGGACGGGGACGGTTTAGGGTCCAGTTGAGGGTACTGCAACGCTTTAGGGGGAGCGTGCGTGTGAGGGCGCGGGTTAGTGTTAGTGTACGTGATAGGATTAGGGGACGGGTGAGGGTCAGGCTTCGGGGAAGGGTCAGGGTTAGGGTTCGGGCTAGGGTTAGGGTTAGGGGACGGGGACGGTTTAGGGTCCAGCTGAGGGTACGGCAACGCATTAGGGGGAGCGTGCATGTGGGGGCGCGGGTTAGTGTAAGCGTACGGGTTAGGATTAGGGGACGGGTGAGGGTCAGGCTTCGGGGAAGGGTTAGAGTTAGGGTTCGGGCTAGGGTTAGGGTTAGGGGACGGGGACGGTTTAGGGTCCAGGTGAGGGTACGGCAATGCTTTAGGAGGAGCGTGCGTGTGAGGGCGTGGGTTAGTGTTAGCGTACGGGTTAGGATTAGGGGACGGGTGAGGGTCAGGCTTCGGGGAAGGGTTAGGGTTAGGGTTCGGGCTAGGGTTAGGGTTAGGGGACGGGGACGGTTTAGGGTCCAGCTGAGGGTACGGCAACGCTTTAGGGGGAGCGTGCGTGTGAGGGCGCGGGTTAGTGTTAGCGTACGGGTTAGGATTAGGGGACGGGTGAGGGTCAGGCTTCGGGAAAGGGTTAGGGTTAGTGTTCGGGCTAGGGTTAGGGTTAGGGGACGGGGACGGTTTAGGGTCCAGATGAGGGTACGGCAACGCTTTAGGGGGAGCGTGCGTGTGAGGGCGCGGGTTAGTGTTAGCGTACGGGTTAGGATTAGGGGACGGTTGAGGGTCAGGCTTCGGGGAAGGGTTAGGGTTAGGGTTCGGGCTAGGGTTAGGGTTAGGGGAGGGGGACCGTTTAGGGTCCAGGTGAGGGTACGGCAACGCTTTAGGGGGAGCGTGCGTGTGAGGGCGCTGGTTAATGTTAGCGTACGGGATAGGATTAGGGGACGGGTGAGGGTCAGGCTTCGGGGAAGGGTCAGGGTTAGGGTTCGGGCTAGGGTTAGGGTTAGGGGACGGGGACGGTTTAGGGTCCAGGTGAGGGTACGGCAACGCTTTAGGGGGAGCGTGCGTGTGAGGGCGCGGGTTAGTGTTAGCGTACGGGTTAGGATTAGGGGTCGTGTGAGGGTCAGGCTTCGGGGAAGGGTTAGGGTTAGGGTTCGGACAAGGGTTAGGGTTAGGGGACGGGGACGGTTTAGGGTCCAGGTGAGGGTATGGCAACGCTTTAGGGGGAGCGTGCGTGTGAGGGCGCGGGTTAGTGTTAGCGTATGGGTTACGATTAGGGGACGGGTGAGGGTCAGGCTTCGGGGAAGGGTTAGGGTTAGTGTTCGGGATAGGGTTAGGGTTAGGGGACGGGGACGGTTTAGGGTCCAGGTGAGGGTACGGCAACGCTTTAGGGGGAGCGTGCGTGTGAGGGCGCGGCTTAGTGTTAGCGTACGGGTTAGGATTAGGGGACGGGTGAGGGTCAGGCTTCGGGGAAGGGTTAGGTTTAGGGTTCGGGCTAGGGTTAGGGTTAGGGGAGGGGGACGGTTTAGGGTCCAGGTGATGGTACGGCAACGCTTTAGGGGGAGCGTGCGTGTGAGGGCGCGGGTTAGTGTTAGCGTACGGGTTAGGATTAGGGGACGGGTGAGGGTCAGGCTTCGGGGAAGGGTTAGGGTTAGGGTTCGGGCTAGGGTTAGGGTTAAGGGACGGGGACGGTTTAGGGTCCAGCTGAGGGTTCGGCAACGCTTTAGGGGGAGCGTGCGTGTGAGGGCGCGGGTTAGTGTTAGCGTACGGGTTAGGATTAGGGGACAGGCGAGGGTCAGGCTTCGGGAAAGGGTCAGGGTTAGGGTTCGGGCTAGGGTTAGGGTTAGGGGACGGGGACGGTTTAGGGTCCAGGTGAGGGTACGGCAACGATTTAGGAGGAGCGTGCGTGTGAGGGCGTGGGTAAGTGTTAGCATACGGGTTAGGATTAGGGGACGTGTGAGGGTCAGGCTTTGGGGAAGGGTCAGGGTTAGGGTTCGGGCTAGGGTTAGGGTTAGGGGACGGGGACGGTTTAGGGTCCAGGTGAGGGTACGGCAACGCTTTAGGGGTAGCGTGCGTGTGAGGGCGCTGGTTAGTGTTAGCGTACGGGATAGGATTAGGGGACGGGTGAGGGTCAGGCTTCGGGGAAGGGTCAGGGTTAGGGTTCGGGCTAGAGTTAGGGTTAGGGGACGGTGACGGTTTAGGGTCCAGGTGAGGGTACGGCAACGCTTTAGGGGGAACGTGCGTGTGAGGGCGCGGGTTAGTGTTAGCGTACGGGTTAGGATTAGGGGACGGGTGAGGGTCAGGCTTCGGGGAAGGGTTAGGGTTAGGGTTCGGAGAAGGGTTAGGGTTAGGGGACGGGGACGGTTTAGGGTCCAGGTGAGGGTACGGCAACGCTTTAGGGGGAGCGTGCGTGTGAGGGCGCTGGTTAGTGTTAGCGTACTGGTTAGGATTAGGGGACGGGTGAGGGTCAGGCTTCGGGGAAAGGTTAGGGTTAGGGTTCGGGCTAGGGTTAGGGTTAGGGGACGGGGACGGTTTAGGGCCCAGGTGAGGGTACGGCAACGCTTTAGGGGAAGCGTGCGTGTGAGGGCGCGGGTTAGTGTTAGCGTACGGGTTAGGATTAGGGGACGGGTGAGGGTCAGGCTTCGGGGAAGGGTTAGGGTTAGGGTTCGGTCTAGGGTTAGGGTTAGGGGACGGGGACGGTTTAGGGTCCAGGTGAGGGTACGGCAACGCTTTAGGGGGAGCGTGCGTGTGAGGGCGCGGGTTAGTGTGAGCGTACGGGTTAGGATTAGGGGACGGGTGAGGGTCAGGCTTCGGGGAAGGGTTAGGGTTAGGGTTCGGGCTAGGGTTAGGGTTAGGGGACGGGGACGGTTTAGGGTCCAGGTGAGGGTACGGCAACGCTTTAGGGGGAGCGTGCGTTGAGGACGCGGGTTAGTGTGAGTGTACAGGTTAGGATTAGGGGACGGTTGAGGGTCAGGTTTCGGGGAAGGGTTAGGGTTAGGGTTCGGGCTAGGGTTAGGGTTAGGGGACGGGGACGGTTTAGGGTCCAGGTGAGGGTACGGCAACGCTTTAGGGGGAGCGTACGTGTGAGGGCGCGGGTTAGTGTTAGCGTACGGGTTAGGATTAGGGCACGGGTGAGGGTCAGGCTTCGGGGAGGGGTTAGGGTTAGGGTTAGGGCTAGTGTAAGGGTTAGGGCACAGGGACAGTTTAGGGTCCAGGTGAGGGTACGGCAACGCTTTAGGGGGAGCGTGCGTGTGAGGGCGCGGGTTAGTGTTAGCGTACGGGTTAGGATTAGGGGACGGGTGAGGGTCAGGCTTCGGGGAAGTGTTAGGGTTAGGGTTCGGGCTAGGGTTAGGGGACGGGGACGGGGACGGTTTAGAGTCCAGGTGAGGGTACGGCAACGCTTTAGGGGGAGCGTGCGTGTGAGGGCACGGGTTAGTGTTAGCGTACGGGTTAGGATTAGGGGACGGGTGAGGGTCAGGCTTTGCGGAAGGGTTAGGGTTAGGGTTCGGGCTAGGGTTAGGGTTAGGGGATGGGGACGGTTTAGCGTCCAGGTGAGGGTACGGCAACGCTTTAGGGGGAGCATGCGTGTGAGGGCGCGGGTTAGTGTTAGCGTACGGTTTAGGATTAGGGGACGGGTGAGGGTCAGGCTTCGGGGAAGGGTTAGGGTTAGGGTTCGGGTTAGGGTTAGGGCTAGGGTACGGGGACGGTTGAGGGTCCAGGTGAAGGTACGGCAACGCTTTAGGGGGAGCGTGCGTGTGAGGGCGCGGGTTAGTGTTAGCGTACGGGTTAGGATTAGGGGACGGGTGAGGGTCAGGCTTCGGGGAAGGGTTAGGGTTAGGGTTCGGGCTAGGGTTAGGGTTAGGGGACGGGGACGGTTTAGGGTCCAGGTGAGGGTACGGCAACGCTTTCGGGGGAGCGTGCGTGTGAGGGTGTGGGTTAGTGTTAGCGTACGGGTTAGGATTAGGGGACGGGTGAGGGTCAGGCTTCGGGGAAGGGTTAGGGTTAGGGTTCGGGATAGGGTTAGGGTTAGGGGACGGGGACGGTTTAGGGTCCAGGTGAGGGTACGGCAACGCTTTAGGGGGAGCGTGCGTGTGAGGGCGCGGGTTAGTGTTAGCGTACGGGTTAGGATTAGGGGACGGTTGAGGGTCAGGCTTCGGGGAAGGGTTAGGGTTAGGGTTCGCGCTAGGGTTAGGGTTAAGGGACGGGGACGGTTTACGGTCCAGGTGAGGGTACGGCAATGCTTTAGGGGGAGCGTGCGTGTGACGGCGCGGGTTAGTGTGAGCGTACGGGTTAGGTTTAGGGGACTGGTGAGGGTCAGGCTTCGGGGAAGGGTTAGGGTTAGGGTTCGGGCTAGAGTTAGGGTTAGGGGACGGGGACGGTTTAGGGTCCAGGTGAGGGTACGGCAACGCTTTAGGGGGAGCGTGCGTGTGAGGGCGCGGGTTAATGTGAGCGTACGGGTTAGGATTAGGGGACGGGTGAGTGTCAGGCTTCGGGGAAGGGTTAGGGTTAGGGTTCGGGCTAGGGTTATTGTTAGGGGACGGGGACGGTTTAGGGTCCAGGTGAGGGTACGGCAACGCTTTAGGGGGAGCGTGTGTGTGAGGGCGCGGGTTAGTGTGAGCGTACGGGTTAGGATTAGGGGACGGGTGAGGGTCAGGCTTCGGGGAAGGTTTAAGGTTAGGGTTCGGGCTAGGGTTAGGGTTAGGGGACGGGGACGGTTTAGGGTCCAGGTGAGGGTACGGTAACGCTTTAGGGGGAGCATGCGTGTGAGGGCGCAGGTTAGTGTTAGCGTCCGGGTTAGGATTAGGGGACGGGTGAGGGTCAGGCTACGGGGAAGTGTTAGGGTTAGGGTTCGGGCTAGGGTTAGGGTTAGGGGACGGGGACGGTTTAGGGTCCAGGTGAGGGTACGGCAACGCTTTAGTGGGAGCGTGCGTGTGAGGGCGCGGGTTAGTGTTAGCGTACGGGTTAGGATTAGGAGACGGGTGAGGGTCAGGCTTCGGGGAAGGGTTAGGGTTAGGGTTCGGGCTACGGTTAGGGTTAGGGGACGGGGAAGGTTTAGGGTCCAGGTGAGGGTACGGCAATGCTTTAGGGGGAGCGTGCGTGTGAGGGCGCGGGTTAGTGTTAGCGTACGGGTTAGGATTAGGGGACGGGTGAGGGTCAGGCTTCGGGGAAGTGTTAGGGTTAGGGTTCGGGCTAGGGTTAGGGTTAGGGGACGGGGACGGTTTAGGGTCCAGGTGAGGGTACGACAACGGTTCAGGGGGAGTGTAGGTGTGAGGGCACAGGTTAGTGTTAGCGTACGGCTTACAAATAGGGGACGGGTGAGGGGAAGTCTTCGGGGAAGTGTTAGGGTTAGGGTTTGGGCTAGGGTTAGGTTTAGGGAACGGGGAAAGTTTAGGGTCCAGGTGAGGGTACGACAATGGTTTAGGGGGAGCGTACATGTGAGGGCACGGGTTAGTGTTAGAGTACGGGTTAGGATGGGGACGGGTGAGGGGAAGGCTTCAGGGAAGGGTTAGGGTTAGGGTTCGGGCTCGGGTTAGGGTTAGGAGACTGGGACGGTTTAGGGTCTAGGTGAGGGTACGACAACGGTTTAGGTGGAGCGTACATGTGAGGGCAAGTTTTAGTGTTAGGGTACGGGTTAGGATTAGGGGACGGGTGAGGAGAAGTCTTCGGGGAAGTGTTAGGTTTAGGGTTCGGGCTAGGGTTACGGTTAGGGGACAGGGACGGTTTAGGGTCCAGGTGAGGTTACGACAACGGTTTAGGTGAGCGTACGTATGACGGCACGGGTTAGTGTTAGCATACGGGTTAGGATTAGGGAACGGGTGAGGGTCAGGCTTCGGGGAAGGGTTAGGGCTGGGGTTCGGGCTAGGGTTAGGGTTAGGGGACGGGGACGGTTTCGGGTCCAGGGGAGGGTACGACAACGCTTTAGGGGGAGCGTACGTGTGAGGGCGCGGGTTAGTGTTAGCGTACGGGTTAGGATTAGGGGACGGGTGAGGGTCAGGCTTCGGGGAAGGGTTAGGGTTAGGATTCGGGCTAGGTTTAGGGTTAGGGGACGGGGACGGTTTATGGTCCAGATGAGGGTACGACAGCGCTTTAGGGGGAGCGTACGTGTGAGGGCGCCGGTTAGTGTTATCGTACGGGTTAGGATTAGGGGACGGGTGAGGGTCAGGCTTCGGGGAAGGGGTAGGGTTAGGGTTCGGGCTAGGGTTAGGGGACGGGGACGGTTTAGGGTCCAGGTGAGGGTAGGACAATGCTTTAGTGGGAGCGTTCATGTGAGGGAGCGGGTTAGTGTTAGCGTACGGGTTAGGATTAGGGGACGGGTGAGGGTCAGGCTTCGGGGAAGGGTTAGGGTAGGGTTCGGGCTAGGGTTAGGGTTAGGGGACGGGGACGGTTTAGGGTCCAGGTGAGGGTACGACAACGCTTTATGGGGAGCGTACGTGTGAGGGCGCCGGTTAGTGTCAGCGTACGGGTTAGGATTATGGGACGGGTGAGGGTCAGGCTTCGGAGAAGGGTTAGGGTTAGGGTTCGGGCTAGGGTTAGGGTTAGGGGACGGGGACGGTGTAGGTTCCAGGGGAGGGTACGCCAATGCTTTAGGGGGACTGTACGTGTGAGGGCGCGTGTTCGGGTTAGCTTACGGGTTAGGATTAGGGGACGTGTGAGGGTCAGGCTTCGGGGAAGGGTTAGGGTTAGGGTTCGGGCTAGAGTTAGGGTTAGGGGATGGGGACGGTTTAGGGTCCAGATGAGGGTATGGCAACGGTTTAGGGGGAGCGTACGTGTGAGGGCACGGTTTAGTGTTCGCGTACGCGTTAGGATTAGGTGACGGGTGAGGGGAAGGCTCCGGGGAAGTGTTAGGGTTAGGGTTCGGGCGAGGGTTAGGGTTAGGGTTTGAGTACGGTTTAGGGTCCAGGTGCAGTTACGAAAACGGTTTAGGGTGAGCGTACGTGTGAGGGCATGGGTTAGTGTTAGCGTACGGGTTAGGACTAGGGAACGGGTGAGGGTAAGGCTTCGGGGAAGGTTTAGGGTGGATCATATTCTGGGTTCCACATGCATGTTTTAGCTGAAGGAAGAATCCCTTAAACCTGGAGAGTTGAGACCCGTGGAATGGGTACCATGCAATATGACTTCAAAGGGTCTTCATTTGCTCACCGAAGCTCTCCAATCATATCATTGCTGCGTTTATGCCCCTGTACACACGCTTGATTCTCTTTCAGAGACATAGCAATCCATAGGTTTTAAGATACTTACTAGTCAGGTACATTCTTAGGCGTTTAATATGGGGTGTTGAGTCCATTTCGTGTAGCAAGGAGTAGCTCTTGTCTATTACATATTTGGCTTAAGGAACTTTATCTGTGCTCGTTTCAATCTCTGGTTTTATGCAGCACCCCAACTCACCTTTCCCCTTAAGCAATCATAAGTTCGTTTTCTAAATTTGAAACCCTGTTCTCTTTTGTAATCCAGTTCCTGTGTAGCCAAGTTTACATTCCGTGTATTAGTGATATCTTATGATGTTTCTTTTTCTCTGTGACTTATTTCAGTTAGAATCATCATACCTGAATCCACTCATTATGCTGCTTCGGGCCTGATGACATAGATTTCATTGCTGAGTGATATTGCATTGTACGTAAGTACCACAAATTCTTTATCCATTTTTCGCTTTCTGCGATATTGAACTTGTACCGTAAACGAGGTTCTTGTAAACAGAGCCGTCCCAAACTTTGGGGTGGCTGTGTCTTTTTGATTTTAATTTCCCTAAGCTATAGGACCATAAGTGGAAGTGCCCTAGGCTCTGTTGCTTTGTTTTTTAGATGTTTCAGGAAACACCATACACTTCTCCCGAGTGTCTGTTGGCAATTTACATCCCACCCATCAGCATAACAAGGCTCCCAGTTCTCCATGGCCTGTCCTGCCTTTCTGGATTTTACACTTTTTTCAGATGGCCCTTTTGACCGGGGGGAAGTGAGACTTCATTGTAGTGCAGATTTCCTTTGCAAGCTTGCTTGGTTGGCCAAAAAGTGCGTATGCGTTTTTCCCTGAATATATTCAGGGAAAAACGCATACGCCCTTTTTGGCCAAGTGCATCATTGTCGAGGTTCTGACTTTCTTCATATGTTTTCAGTGCATTTCCAGTCTACCTCCTGAAATTGGTTTTTCTGCAATTCTGCCTTCATTTCATTGCCACTTCATAGCCTTACCTCAATATATTTTTTGAAAATAGTTGGCCTTTATAACTCTGCAGGTTTTTGACTTGCAGTGGCCCTTAGCTCCATTTTTCAGCTCTTATTTTTGTGATCTTGCCTCATAACCACAGGATTCCTTCAGGCCCTATTCTTCTTCTGGGGCACCTTGCTCTGCCTTTGGTTAATTCTTCTTACTGATGTGAAATTAGAGTGACATGTGCCCATTGAAACCGCTACAGCTAGTTTCTCACTGGTTCCCCCTATTCCCATTCATCCTCCGCACTAACTGCAGACTGTGCGATACCAGAACTTAAAGGCATTGACTCTCCATGAGGGGATGTTTTTAGTAAAGTGGCTGGAATGTCGATCTGGAGTCCCAGGAGAGGAAAAATGAGGTGCGTTTTAGAAACCTTTCCCGATCATATGGTATACCAGTCGCTGGGTTTCCCAAGCATGGTTTAGCTGTAGGAAGATTCCCTTCAACCTGGAGTGTTGGGACCCTTGGACTGAGTAGCATGAAGTATTGCATTAAACTTTTGGCAGTTGCTCACCAAAGCTCACCAATCCTCTCACCCCCAAGTGTCCAGCCTTATGTCTTATCCAGCTGTGGGTTTATATGTGGTCAATCCAGGTTGCATCACAGTCCCTGAGCAAATTTTGTAAGAATTTTTCTCTCTTTCATTGTTTCTGCATTTTGTTTTTAAAATTTATTTCTATAATGGGGTTTAGCTCATTTTCACTGCTGTGTTTGTGCCGCTCTGCACACACTTGATTCCCTTATGGAGATATATCAATACATGGGTTTTAAGATTCTTATTACTCAGATATATTTCTCTGCGGTGTATAGGGTGTGTTGAGGCCAGTTCATTGAGCAAGGTGTAGATCTTGTCTAATATCTATTTGGTTTATTGAACGGTATCTGTGCTAATTTCAAACTCTGGTTTTATGCATCACCCCACCTCTCCTTTCCCCTTAAGCTGACATAAGTGTGTTTTCTAAATGTGAGACACTGTTCTGTTCTGTAATTCATTTCTTGTGCAGCCATATTTACCCTCCCTCTATAGGTGACATCTTATGATATGTTTCTTTTTCTGTTTGACTTATTTCAAGTAGTATTATCGGACCTAAATCCACTCTTTATCCTTCTACTAGCCTTATTACATTGATTTCATGGTGAAGAGATATTCCATTGTACATAAGTACCACATCTTCTTTATCCATTGTTCTCTTTCCTGGGATATTTAAGGTGTACTGAAGTTGAGGTTCTTGTAAACAGAGTAGCCCTAAACTGTGGTGTGCTTGTGTCTTGTTGATTTTTAGACTTCCCTAGATATACTCCCATGATTGGAAGTGTCCTATGCTCTGTAGCTCTGTTTTTTAGATGATTTAGGAACCACCATACACTTCTCCAGAGTGGCTCTCGGCAGTTCACACACTGCCCATCAGCGTATAAAGGCTCCCTGTTCTCCATGGCCTGTCCTGCATTTCTGGTTTTTACAATTTTTTAGGATGGCCCTTTTGACCGGTGGGAAATGAGACTTCTTTGTTGTGCACATTTGCATTGCTTGCTTGCTTCGTTGTCCATAAAGTGCGTATGCGTTTTTTCCTGGATATAATCAGGAAAAAACGCATACGCCCTTTTGGGCCAACTGCATCATTGTCGAAATTCTGCCGCTTTTCATGTGCTTTAAAGACGAGTCCAATCTATCTCTTGAAATCTGTTTCTTGCAATTCTGTCTTGCATTCAGATCCTCTTCTTTGCCTTACCTCAACATATTTTTGGACGTTAGTTTTCATTTATAACTCTGCAGGTTTGTGAATTGCAGTGACCCTGAGCTCCATTTTTTAAGTTGCTCTTTTGTGAGCTGGCCTCAAACCCGCAGGATTGCTTCAGGCCCTATTTTGGCTCCGGCGAGGCTGGCTGAGCCTTCTTTCAATTCTTATTCTTAATGGGAAATTAGAGTGATATGTGCCCGTCCAAACCCCTACAACTATTCTCTCATTGGTTCCCCCTCTTCCCGTTCATCCTCCTCACAATTTGCAAAATGTGTGAAACAGAAGTTGAAATGTGCTGATTCTCCAAGTGGGGAGATTCTAAGTAACGTGGCTGGAATGGTGAACAGGAGCACCAGGAGAGGATAAATGAGCTGCATTTTAGACACATCTCCCGATCACATGGTGTACAGTCCTCTGGGTTTTCCATGCATGTTTTAGCTGTAGGAAGATCCCTTGAACCTGCAGATTTGGGACCCATTGAATGGGCACCAGGTAGTATTACTTTAAAGGGTGTGCATTTCCTCACCCAACCTCACATTTCTCTTAGCGCAAACAGTTTCCAGCCTTATGTCTCATCCTGCTGTGGGTCTAGATGTGTTCAATCCATGTTGCATCACCGTCCCTGAGGAAAAGTTGTAAGAGGTTTTCTCTGTCTCTCTGTCGTTTATTTTTTTCAATTTATTACTATATTGGTTACAGCTGATTTTCAAAGCTCTGTTTCTTGCTGCTGTACATCCACTTGATTCACGTACAGAGAGACATCAGTAAATTCTTTTTCAGATTCTTACCAGTCATATATATTCTTTTCCGGTGACTTGAGTGTGCTGAGTGCAGTTCTTTTAGCTACCGTGTAGGCCTTGTTGATTATCAGTTTGGTATTTGGAATGGTATCTTTGCTAATTTCAACCTCCTGGATGATGTCTCACCCCTCCCCACCTTTCCCGTTTAGCAGCCTTATGCGTGTTTTCTACATATTTGACTATGTTTTTGTTTTGTAATTTATTTCATGTGTAGCCATTTTGGATTCCACCTTTAAGTGATATCTTATGATATGTGTCTTTTTCTTTTTGAATTCTGTCACTTAGAATGATCATACGTAACTCCTCCGGAGTCGTTACAACTGGCCATATTTCATTGATTTCCAGGCTGAATAATATTCCACTCTACCTAAGTACCACATCTCTATCCATTTTTTCCCTCCAGAGACATTTAAGTTATATCCTAGTCGAGGATCTTTTAAACAGAGAGGGGGTAAACATTGGGGTGCCTGTGTCCTCTCGATTTTTGTTTTTCCCAAGATATACGCCCATGAGTGCAAGTGCCCTATGCTCTGTAGCTCATTTTTTAGATGCTTTAGTAAACACAATACACTTCTCCAGAATGGCCGTTGGCAATATACATTTCCACTATAAGTCTCACAGGGCTCCCTCTTCTCGTTGCCCTGTCCTGCATTTCTGTTGTTTACGCTTTATGAGGATGGCTCTTCTGACTGATGCGAAGTGATATCTTTTGTAGTATTGACTTCCAGTGCCCACCTGTTTGGTTGGCTAAAAAAGTGTATGCCCTTTTCTTGAATATATACAGAAAAAAACGCATACACCCTTTTTGGCCAACTGCAATGTTGGCAATGTTCAGCTCCTTTTCTTGTGCTTAATGGCGAGTCCTTTCTACCTCCTCAAATCCCTTTCCTGCCATTCTCCCTTGCTTACAAGTCCTTTTCTCTGACTTTCCTCAAGACATTTTTCAGTGATGGATATTTTCAACTCTGCAGTTTCGTGAATTTTACTGCCCCTGAGTTCCATTGTTCAACTTGTGTTTATGGGAACTGGCCACAAAGCAGCGGGATTTCCTCAAGCCCTATACTGTTTCCATGGGCAACCCTAGCCTTTGGTCAATTCGTCTTCCTGATTGGAAATTAGAGTGACATGTGCCTGTCTGAACACCTAGGACTTGTCTCTCATTGTTCCTCATCCTTCCGCTTCATCCTCTGGACAAATTCCAAACTGTATGCAACAGGATGTTGACAGTGCTGACATCTCCAAGTGGGGAGACTGTTAGTAAAGACGCTGGAGGGGTGAACCCGAGCACCAGGAGATGAGGAGATGAGATGCCTTTTCCAAACTCTTCCCGATCAGACGGTATACCATCCTCTGGGTGTGACAGACATGTTTTAGCAGTAGGAAGAGTCCCATTCATGTAAGGAGAACACCAGGGCTTTTTCAAAATCAGTGTCTCCCCGAAACCCAAACTGGGGAAGTTTTTAAGCTACGGCTACACATATGTTCATTAAGGGCCTTGGGAAGTAGGCAGAGTCCAAACTTTAGATGATTGAAGTCTTCAGGGTCAGAAGCACTCACCACCAGCTTCCCTTAGGTTACACTTTAACTGTCATTGATAGATGATGTCAATAAAAATATCTATTCTTTTTCAGATTATTTCCCCTTATAGGTTATTGCAAAATGTTGAGTGTAGTTCCCTGTGCTATACAGTAGTTCCTTGTTGATGATCTATTTTATACATAGCAGTGTGTATGTGTTAATCCCAAACTGTTAATTTATCCCTCCTCCCACCTTTCCCCTTTGGTAATAATAAATTATAAGATTTTATACTTCTCAGAAATGGGGGAGCTGAAAGAGAGGTATCATTTTCAATGGAAAAGCATTTAAAACAAGATTGAAGCTTTAACCAAGATTATTAGATGTACATCCTTGGAAAGAAATCACTTCGTTTCTCTAATATTGACCTGACAAATAAGACAAACCCTTTCACTGAACTTGCTTATAATAAAGTGATGGAAATATCAAATGGAAGTGTTAGAAACATCTTATTTTACCTGAGCCTTATACACTGTTCTATGTTAACTACAGTTTGGCTCACACATCTGTTCATTGAGGTTACAATAGTCTCAATTTCTGTTACTGATCCTCCAGAGTGGACCCCAACAAGTGTCCCCCTGCCCAGTGTCATTGGGGCCAACAGATCGAGACTGAGTTTGGTTCACAAGCAAAGGAAACTTTATATTTTGATCAGAGAATGGAGAGGTGAGAGCATGCACTACCCCGTGGGCTGTGGGCTGGGCTGCTGTGTAGAGATCCTGTCAGAGTCAGTGGGAGGGAGGGGGCGGAGCTCTCGAGGGCCAGGTTGGCTGCAGCTCAGGCTCTATATCGCGGAGTCTGCACTGGGTCCCAGGATCTGAGGTGTCGTCCCAGCCATTCTGCACTAGGAAATCTGGTCTGAAGTGCCAGGTGTGGAACCTCTGCATGCGGGACCCTAGGAGCACATGAAATTAGACAAAGCACAAAGGATAAAAAAGGTTAGACTTGAGTTTATTGCCCAGATTCTATTTTTATCTCCCAGGGATTTTTAATGGGCTTTGCTGGGGACAAACCCCTCCTCTGTCTTTTGTCCCGTTCCTCATTCTTGGAGTGCTGAGGGTGCAGACCCTTCTTCTGTAACTGCTGAGTGCTGAGTTGGGAGCCCTCATACCTGGTGGTGAGGGTCAGAGCTTCTCCCCAGCAGCCTCCAGGTGACATTGATTGTCCCCAGGCCCCCTGCCTCCCTGCTCGTCCACCTGAGCACCAGCATTGGAAGTGTTATAGATTCCAATGACCTTTAAGGGTCCAGGAAAGAGATGTGCAGAGACGTTGTGGGGGCCGGTTTCACCCCGCCCCACATTTGTTCGGCCACCTTAGGCTGACCGTTTCTGCCAGCCTAGATGCTCTGACCAGTAGTCTGTGCTTTCTTCAATTAGGCCCCTGAATTAACGTACAAACAGCACCAGGTGTCAGAGCCCTGCCCGCTCAACTCCCAGACAGTCCAGGGTCAGTGGTGATCAAGGACCATGATGGCCACTGAGTCAACAGCCTTTTGAAGTAAACAGGAGTCCAGCCGGTCTTATTGGCCACCATCATCACGGTGTCTGTAGGCTTTTCTATAGTGACAGTGTGATATACGGTTCCCCCGCCAATATTATTAGCTCCCCTCTGGGTGCAGTAAGTCCTGCAAGCAGTAGTCTACTCTTTTGGGACACACTCTTGTTGTTTTATGAGAGAAACTCCAGGTCAAGTGATGTTCACACGAGTCGTCATGGTGCCCTGTTGCCCCCGGTTATCTCTCTGGATGTTGGAGTTGGAGGGCCTCCTCACTCGAGGTCGGTGTGCCCACGGAGCGAACCCTGCAACTTCAGGGCATGGTTGGTGGTTAGGATCACCACGTGGGGTCCTTTTCCCTTAGGAGGGAGGTGGCCTTTTGGGCTGCTGATTTCCAGGTTTTTAGATACCGCCAGTATCTTGGCCAGATGTGGCAGTGGGCCAAGCCCCTTAGTGACCGTAGTTTAACCTACCTGGATGGCATTCTTGCATTGTTCCATTTCAAGTGGTCCCAGTTTTTGCACTAATTCTCCAATGGCGATTCACCTTTCACCGGGAATGTAAAGGTCAAAGGGTTTAGCTAAATTAGGGAGTTCCAGGGCAAGGGTCTGAATTGACTGCTCTTTCCATTCTTGAAAGGCCACTTCTGGATTCTATTCAAAAGGATCATCATCTTTTCCTTTCAGTGTTTCATATAGAGGCCCAGCTAGTAGACTGTAGTTAGGGATCCAGAAGCAGCAAACCCTGGCCTCCCCAGGAACCCCTAAGCTGTCTTCTAGTTTTAGAAAGGGGTAAGGCTGAAAATGGTTTCTTCCCTTTCCTGGGATGGGCTTCTCTGACCTTCTGTGAGAATGAAGCCCAGGCAGGTCACCGCAGTCTGTGATATTTGAGCTTCTTTTTGGACGACTTCTATCCTTTATTGGCTTGGTAGTTCAGAGGCCTCCTTAGTAGGGCTGGCGATCAGAATGTCATCTGCGTATTGAAGGAGGGTTTCCTTTTCCAGAGGTAGAACTTTTAGGTCTTTAGCTAAGCTTTCCCCAAAGACGGTGTGGGAATTTTTGCACCCTTGGGGCCGAACGGCCCGGAAGTATTGTTTTAGTTGTATGTTGAGTCCTGCCACTCACAAGCCAAAATTTCTTGTGACTCTGGGACTAATGGAATACAAAAGAAGGCATCATTGAAGACTAATACAGAATACCATGTCCTGGTGGTTGGTAGAATGACCAGCAGGGTGTAGGAATTAGGAGCAGCTGGAGGTATATCCTCGGTGGCTTCACTGACTGTCCTGACATTCTTTACCAGGTCCCCAGCAGCCCATGGGGCTCTCGTGGTCAGACCAATCCCCGGATACAGAGCTACCCTTGCAGGTACCGTGGCAGGGCTGGGCACACAGGAACCGTGCACACAGCCCTCATTGCAGAGCACCCCCAGCTCACCTGTCGCTCAGAGCTGACACAGAGCACCTCAGAGCAGGACTTGAACTAACAAACAGCAGCTGTGACAGGTCTGTGACCCTGGGCATCACTCTGTACGGCCTCCCTCCAACTGGTCTTCCAGAGACTTCCACTGCACCCGGGGCACCAGGCCTCTGTCTCCAACCACCACCCACCCCTCCTCTCCCTGACTCCTGGGTTCCTCTCATTAGGAGAGGGTTTTCTTGAAGTTGTCTCCCACTCATGGGCCAGATAAAATGATTAGAAAACAAGCCAAAGCTGCAGCCCCTTGTCTATCCTGACTCTCAGGAGCCCACACCTGTTCCTTGGACCTGGCCGGTTCAGCAAGTTCCATTTTCTGCAACTGTGAGCCCCTGAGGGGTGATGATTGGCTGACCTGGGCAGCCTTACCGTGCCGGCCAGCCCTCCCCAGGTGTGCCTGGGTTGAGATCAATATAAATACCACTCCAGGCAGCAAGAGCCCCTGCAGCCGTGCCTGACGCCATTTTCTCTGCCCTGTCAGCAGTCTCGGGGCTGGGCTGGTGGGAGGGAGTGAGAGGCCACGGCTTTGTGGGTGGCCCAGTATGAGTGGGGCTCTGCTGGACTTTCTGCAGCAGTTGCCAGGCTGCCACCTGCTAAAGAAGAGGATGTGTCACCCATACCAGCTGCTGGAATTTCTCCCTGGGCAGAGGTGAGGAAGGAAAAAAGCAGTGGGGGCAGGGACAGGACGGGTATCTCAGGCAGGGAAATGGAAATCTTCCAGAAGAGCACCCAGGGCCAGGACCATCCTGGCTGGCCTGCAGGCACCAAGTCGGCCGGCATGCTGTCACTCGTGTGGCTCTATGGCCCTTCCTCTAGGCTTTCAAGTCCTTGTATATATTCAGGTGTTTTACCTGGGACGGGTGGGAATAGTTCAGCAGCAACTGGCCTGGGGCTCAGCTCACGTTTACTCACAGATGCCTCGGCACGGTGCCCCAGCTTTGCAATGAGGACGCTTGTTGCGTGGGGGCTGCTGGCTGAATGGGAGACGATTCCCCACCACTGACCAACTTCAGAATTGTTTACAACTGGAGCAAGTGCCCTGATACGGTTTTCCTCTGTGTAACTGGTGGGTTCTGTGTTTTTTTTCTCTTTTTCGTTTTTGGTTCAAGGTAGATTTTATTCCTCTTTTTTGTATTTACAGATATAAGCATGGAAATAATTTATTCATATAAATACATGTATGTGCAGGGAATAATTGTTTTTTCTGTTTTATTTTTTAAATTTTATTTCTTTTTAATTTTGAATTTTATTTTATATTTTTATACAGCAGGTTCTTATTGGTTATCTATTTTATACATATAAATGTATACATGCCAATCCCAGTCTCTCAACTCCTCCCACCACCACCCCCCCAAGAGCTTTCCCCCCTTGTTGTCCATACGTTTGTTGTCTACATCTGTTGCTCTATTTATGCCTTGCAAAATGGTTAATCTGTACAGTTTTTCTAGGTTCCACATATATGCATGAATATACAAGATTTGTTTTCCTCTTTCTGACTTACTTCACTCTGTATGACAGTCTCTAGATCCATCGACGTCTCTACAAATGACCCAATTTCATTCCTTTTCATGGCTTAGTAATATTCCATTTTATATATGTACCACAGCTTTATGCATTCGTCTGTCTGTGGGCATTTAGGTTGCTTCCATTACCTCGATATTGTAAAGAGTGAGGCAATGAACATTGCGGTGAATGTCTCTTTCTGATTTATGGTTTTGTCTGGGTATATGTCCAGAACTGAGATTGCTGTATCATATGGTAATTCTACTGTTAGTTTCTTAAGAAACTCCATATTGTTCTCCATAGTGACTGTATCAATTTATATTCCCAACAATAGTGGAAGAGGGTTCCTTTTCTCCACACCCTTTCCAGCATTTTTTGTTTGTAGATTTTCTGATGATGTGCATTCAATCAGATGTGAGGTGATACCTCATTGTTGAGTCCATTTTGTTGAGCAAGGGGTAGGTCTTGGCTATTACATATGTGGCTTATGGAACGGTATCTGTGCTAATTTCAAACTCTGGTTTTATGCAGCACCCCAACTCACCTTCCCCCTTAAGCAAGCATAAGTTGGTTTTCTAAATTTGAGACACTGTTCTGTTTTGGAATTCAGTTCATGTGTAGCCAAGTTCTCATTCCATGTATTAGTGATACCTTATGATGTTTCTTTTTCTGTGTGACTTTTTTCATTTAGAATCACCGTGCCTCAATCCACTCATTATGCTGGTACAGGCCTGGTGACATAGTTTTCATTGCTGAGAGGTATTCTGTTGTACGTAAGAACCGCAACTTCTTTATGCATTATTTGCTCTCTGGCATATTTAACTTGTGCTGCAGAAGAGGTTCCTGTAAACAGAGCCGTCCCAAATTTTGGGGTGGCTGTGTCTTTTTGATTTTAATTTCCCTAAGCTATAGGACCATAAGTGGAAGTGCCCTAGGCTCTGTTGCTTTGTTTTTTAGATGTTTCAGGAAACACCATACACATCTCCCCAGTGTCTGTTGGCAATTTACATCCCGCCCATCAGCATAACAAGGCTCCCAGTTCTCCATGGCCTGTCCTGCCTTTCTGGATTTTACACTTTTTTCAGATGGCCCTTTTGACCGGGGGGAAGTGAGACTTCATTGTAGTGCAGATTTCCTTTGCAAGCTTGCTTGGTTGGCCAAAAAGGGCGTATGCGTTTTTTCCTGAATATATTCAGGAAAAAACGCATACGCCCTTTTTGGCCAAGTGCATCATTGTGGACGTTCTGCCTCTTTTCCCATGCTTTCAATGCAATTCCAGTCTACCTCTGAAATCGGTTTCCTGCAATTCTGCCCCGCTTTCAAGTCCTCTTGGCAGCCTTACTTCAGTATATTTTTGGACGATAGCTGTCATTTATAACTCTGCAGGTTTGTGAATTACAGTGCCCCTGAGCTCCTTTCTTCAACTCGCTTTCTTGTGACCTGGCCGCAACACCGCAGGATGTCTTCAGGCCCTAATCTGGTTCTGGCACGGCTGCTGAGCCTTTGGTTAATTCCTCTTCCTGGTGGGAAATGAGAGTTAAATTTGCCCATCCAGACACCTCCAGGTAGTCTCTCATTGATTCTCGCTATTCCTGTTCATCTTCCGCAGAAATTGCAAACTGGGCCAAACAGGAGGTTAAAGGCGCTGACTCTCCAAGTGGGGAGAGTGTTAGTAAGCGTCTGGAATGTTGCACCAGAGTACCAGGGTACGAAAACTGAGACATATTTGAACATATTTCCCGATCACATGGTTGATCATACTCTAGGTTCCACATGCATGTTTTAGCTGAAGGAAGAATACCTTAAACCTGGGTAGTTGAAACCCGTGGAATGGGTACCATGCAATATGACTTCAAAGGGTCTTCATTTGCTCACCGAACCTCTCCAATCCTATCACTGCTGCGTTTATGCCCCTGTACACATGCTTGATTCTCTTTTGGAGACATAGCAATCCATAGGTTTTAAGATACTTACTAGTCAGGTACATTCTTAGGCGTTTAATATGGGGTGTTGAGTCCATTTCGTTGAGCAAGGAGTAGCTCTTGTCTATTCCATATTTGACTTAAGGAACTTTATCTGTGCTCATTTCAATCTCTGGTTTTATGCAGCACCCCAACTCACCTTTACCCTTAAGCAAGCATAAGTTGGTTTTCTAAATTAGAGACCCTGTTCTGTTCTGTAATTCAGTTCCTGTGTAGCCAAGTTTACATTCCGTGTATTACTGATATCTTATGATGTTTCTTTTTCTGTGTGACTTACTTCAGTTAGAATCATCATACCTGAATCCACTCATTGTGCTGCTAAGGGCCTGATGACACAGATTTCATTGCTGAGTGATATTGCTTTGTAAGTAAATACCACAACTTCTTTATCCATTTTTCACTTTCTGCGATGTTGAACTTGTACTGTAAACGAGGTTCTTGTAAACAGAGCCGTTCCAAACTTTGGGGTGGCTGTGTCTTTTTGATTTTAATTTCCCTAAGCTATAGGACCATAAGTGGAAGTGCCCTAGGTTCTGTTGCTTTGTTTTTTAGATGTTTCAGGAAACACCATACACTTCTCCCGAGTGGTTGTTGGCAATTTACATCCCGCCCATCAGCATAACAAGGCTCCCAGTTCTCCATGGCCTGTCCTGCCTTTCTGGATTTTACACTTTTTTCAGATGGCCCTTTTGACCGGGGGGAAGTGAGACTTCATTGTAGTGCAGATTTCCTTTGCAAGCTTGCTTGGTTGGCCAAAAAGGGCGTATGCGTTTTTTCCTGAATATATTCAGGAAAAAACGCATACGCCCTTTTTGGCCAAGTGCATCATTGTGGACGTTCTGCCTCTTTTCCTATGCTTTCAATGCAATTCCAGTCTACCTCCTGAAATCGGTTTCCTGCAATTCTGCCCCGCTTTCAAGTCCTCTTGGCAGCCTTACTTCAGTCTATTTTTGGACGATAGCTGTCATTTATAACTCTGCAGGTTTGTGAATTACAGTGCCCCTGAGCTCCTTTCTTCAACTCGCTTTCTTTTGAGCTGGCCGCAACACCGCAGGATGGCTTCAGGCCCTAATCTGGTTCCGGTACGGCACGCTGAGCCTTTGGTTATTTCCTCTTCCTGGTGGGAAATGAGAGTTAAATTTGCCCGTCCAGACACCTCCAGCTAGCCTCTCATTGGTTCTCGCTATTCCTGTTCATCTTCCGCAGAAATTGCAAACCGGGCCAAACAGGAGGTTAAAGGCGCTGACTCTCCAAGTGGGGAGAGTGTTAGTAAAGCGTCTGGAATGTTGCACCCGAGTACCACGGTACGAAAACTGAGACATATTTGAACACGTCTCCCATTCACATGGTTGATCATACTTGGGTTCCACATGCATGTTTTAGCTGAAGGAAGAATACCTTAAACCTGGAGAGTTGAGACCCGTGTAATGGGTACCATGCAATATGACTTCAAAGGGTCTTCATTTGCTCACCGAACCTCTCCAATCCTATCACTGCTGCGTTTATGCCCCTGTACACATGCTTGATTCTCTTTCGGAGACATAGCAATCTATAGGTTTTACGATACTTACTAGTCAGGTACATTCTTAGGCGTTTAATATGCTGTGTTGAGTCCCTTTCGTTGAGCAAGGAGTAGCTCTTGTCTATTCCATATTTGACTTAAGGAACTTTATCTGTGCTCATTTCAATCTATGGTTTTATGCAGCACCCCAACTCACCTTTACCCTTAAGCAAGCATAAGTTGGTTTTCTAAATTTGAGACCCTGTTCTGTTGTGTAATTCAGTTCCTGTGTAGCCAAGTTTACATTCCGTGTATTACTGATATCTTATGATGTTTCTTTTTCTGTGTGACTTATTTCAGTTAGAATCATCATACCTGAATCCACTCATTGTGATGCTAAGGGCCTGATGACATAGATTTCATTGCTGAGTGATATTGCTTTGTAAGTAAATACCACAACTTCTTTATCCATTTTTCACTTTCTGCGATGTTGAACTTGTACTGTAAACGAGGTTCTTGTAAACAGAGCCGTTCCAAACTTTGGGGTGGCTGTGTCTTTTTGATTTTAATTTCCCTAAGCTATAGGACCATAAGTGGCAGTGCCCTAGGCTCTGTTGCTTTGTTTTTTAGATGTTTCAGGAAACACCATACACTTCTCCCGAGTGGTTGTTGGCAATTTACATCCCGCCCATCAGCATAACAAGGCTCCCAGTTCTCCATGGCCTGTCCTGCCTTTCTGGATTTTACACTTTTTTCAGATGGCCCTTTTGACCGGGGGGAAGTGAGACTTCATTGCAGTGCAGATTTCCTTTGCAAGCTTGCTTGGTTGGCCAAAAAGGGCGTATGCGTTTTTTCCTGAATATATTCAGGAAAAAACGCATACGCCCTTTTTGGCCAAGTGCATCATTGTGGACGTTCTGCCTCTTTTCCTATGCTTTCAATGCAATTTCAGTCTACCTCCTGAAATCGGTTTCCTGCAATTCTGCCCCGCTTTCAAGTCCTCTTGGCAGCCTTACTTCAGTCTATTTTTGGACGATAGCTGTCATTTATAACTCTGCAGGTTTGTGAATTACAGGGACCCTGAGCTCCTTTCTTCAACTTGCTTTCTTGTGACCTGGCCGCAACACCGCAGGATGGCTTCAGGCCCTAATCTGGTTCTGGCACGGCACACTGAGCCTTTGGTTATTTCCTCCTCCTGGTGGGAAATGAGAGTTAAATTTGCCCGTCCAGACACCTCCAGCTAGCCTCTCATTGGTTCTCGCTATTCCTGTTCATCTTCCGCAGAAATTGCAAACTGGGCCAAACAGGAGGTTAAAGGGACTGACTCTCCAAGTGGCGAGAGTGTTAGTAAAGCGTCTGGAATGTTGCACCCGAGTACCAGGGGAGGAAAACTGAGACATATTTGAACACGTCTCCCGATCACATGGTTGATCATACTCTAGGTTCCACATGCATGTTTTAGCTGAAGGAAGAATACCTTAAACCTGGAGAGTTAAGACCCGTGTAATGGGTACCATGCAATATGACTTCAAAGGGTCTTCATTTGCTCACCGAACCTCTCCAATCCTATCACTGCTGCGTTTATGCCCCTGTACACATGCTTGATTCTCTTTCGGAGACATAGCAATCCATAGGTTTTAAGATACTTACTAGTCAGGTACATTCTTAGGCGTTTAATATGGGGTGTTGAGTCCATTTCGTTGAGCAAGGAGTAGCTCTTGTCTATTCCATATTTGGCTTAAGGAACTTTATCTGTGCTCATTTCAATCTCTGGTTTTATGCAGCACCCCAACTCACCTTTACCCTTAAGCAAGCATAAGTTGGTTTTCTAAATTTGAGACCCTGTTCTGTTCTGTAATTCAGTTCCTGTGTAGCCAAGTTTACATTCCGTGTATTACTGATATCTTATGATGTTTCTTTTTCTGTGTGACTTACTTCAGTTAGAATCATCATACCTGAATCCACTCATTGTGCTGCTAAGGGCCTGATGACACAGATTTCATTGCTGAGTGATATTGCTTTGTAAGTAAATACCACAACTTCTTTATCCATTTTTCACTTTCTGCGATGTTGAACTTGTACTGTAAACGAGGTTCTTGTAAACAGAGCCGTTCCAAACTTTGGGGTGGCTGTGTCTTTTTGATTTTAATTTCCCTAAGCTATAGGACCATAAGTGGAAGTGCCCTAGGTTCTGTTGCTTTGTTTTTTAGATGTTTCAGGAAACACCATACACTTCTCCCGAGTGGTTGTTGGCAATTTACATCCCGCCCATCACCATAACAAGGCTCCCAGTTCTCCATGGCCTGTCCTGCCTTTCTGGATTTTACACTTTTTTCAGATGACCCTTTTGACCAGGGGGAAGTGAGACTTCATTGTGTTGCAGATTTCCTTTGCAAGCTTGCTTGGTTGGCCAAAAAGGGCGTATGCGTTTTTTCCTGAATATATTCAGGAAAAAACGCATACGCCCTTTTTGGCCAAGTGCATCATTGTGGACGTTCTGCCTCTTTTCCTATGCTTTCAATGCAATTCCAGTCTACCTCCTGAAATCGGTTTCCTGCAATTCTGCCCCGCTTTCAAGTCCTCTTGGCAGCCTTACTTCAGTCTATTTTTGGACGATAGCTGTCATTTATAACTCTGCAGGTTTGTGAATTGCAGTGCCCCTGAGCTCCTTTCTTCAACTCGCTTTCTTTTGAGCTGGCAACAACACCGCAGGATGGCTTCAGGCCCTAATCTGGTTCCGGTACAGCACGCTGAGCCTTTGGTTATTTCCTCTTCCTGGTGGGAAATGAGAGTTAAATTTGCCCGTCCAGACACCTCCAGCTAGCCTCTCATTGGTTCTCGCTATTCCTGTTCATCTTCCGCAGAAATTGCAAACTGGGCCAAACAGGAGGTTAAAGGCGCTGACTCTCCAAGTGGGGAGAGCGTTAGTAAAGCGTCTGGAATGTTGCACCCGAGTACCAGGGGAGGAAAACTGAGACATATTTGAACACGTCTCCCGTTCACATGGTTGATCATACTTGGGTTCCACATGCATGTTTTAGCTGAAGGAAGAATACCTTAAACCTGGAGAGTTGAGACCCGTGTAATGGGTACCATGCAATATGACTTCAAAGGGTCTTCATTTGCTCACCGAACCTCTCCAATCCTATCACTGCTGCGTTTATGCCCCTGTACACATGCTTGATTCTCTTTTGGAGACATAGCAATCCATAGGTTTTACGATACTTACTAGTCAGGTACATTCTTAGGCGTTTAATATGCGGTGTTGAGTCCATTTTGTTGAGCAAGGAGTAGCTCTTGTCTATTCCATATTTGGCTTAAGGAACTTTATCTGTGCTCATTTCAATCTCTGGTTTTATGCAGCACCCCAACTCACCTTTACCCTTAAGCAAGCATAAGTTGGTTTTCTAAATTTGAGACCCTGTTCTGTTCTGTAATTCAGTTCCTGTGTAGCCAAGTTTACATTCCGTGTATTACTGATATCTTATGATGTTTCTTTTTCTGTGTGACTTATTTCAGTTAGAATCATCATACCTGAATCCACTCATTGTGATGCTAAGGGCCTGATGACATAGATTTCATTGCTGAGTGATATTGCTTTGTAAGTAAATACCACAACTTCTTTATCCATTTTTCACTTTCTGCGATGTTGAACTTGTACTGTAAACGAGGTTCTTGTAAACAGAGCCGTTCCAAACTTTGGGGTGGCTGTGTCTTTTTGATTTTAATTTCCCTAAGCTATAGGACCATAAGTGGCAGTGCCCTAGGCTCTGTTGCTTTGTTTTTCAGATGTTTCAGGAAACACCATACACTTCTCCCGAGTGTCTGTTGGCAATTTACATCCCGCCCATCAGCATAACAAGGCTCCCAGTTCTCCATGGCCTGTCCTGCCTTTCTGGATTTTACACTTTTTTCAGATGGCCCTTTTGACCGGGGGGAAGTGAGACTTCATTGCAGTGCAGATTTCCTTTGCAAGCTTGCTTGGTTGGCCAAAAAGGGCGTATGCGTTTTTTCCTGAATATATTCAGGAAAAAACGCATACGCCCTTTTTGGCCAAGTGCATCATTGTGGACGTTCTGCCTCTTTTCCTATGCTTTCAATGCAATTTCAGTCTACCTCCTGAAATCGGTTTCCTGCAATTCTGCCCCGCTTTCAAGTCCTCTTGGCAGCCTTACTTCAGTCTATTTTTGGACGATAGCTGTCATTTATAACTCTGCAGGTTTGTGAATTACAGGGACCCTGAGCTCCTTTCTTCAACTTGCTTTCTTGTGACCTGGCCGCAACACCGCAGGATGGCTTCAGGCCCTAATCTGGTTCTGGCACGGCACACTGAGCCTTTGGTTATTTCCTCCTCCTGGTGGGAAATGAGAGTTAAATTTGCCCGTCCAGACACCTCCAGCTAGCCTCTCATTGGTTCTCGCTATTCCTGTTCATCTTCCGCAGAAATTGCAAACTGGGCCAAACAGGAGGTTAAAGGCGCTGACTCTCCAAGTGGGGAGAGTGTTAGTAAAGCGTCTGGAATGTTGCACCCGAGTACCAGGGGAGGAAAACTGAGACATATTTGAACACGTCTCCCGATCACATGGTTGATCATACTCTGGGTTCCACATGCATGTTTTAGCTGAAGGAAGAATACCTAAAACCTGGGTAGTTGAAACCCGTGGAATGGGTACCATGCAATATGACTTCAAAGGGTCTTCATTTGCTCACCGAACCTCTCCAATCCTATCACTGCTGCGTTTATGCCCCTGTACACATGCTTGATTCTCTTTTGGAGACATAGCAATCCATAGGTTTTACGATACTTACTAGTCAGGTACATTCTTAGGCGTTTAATATGCGGTGTTGAGTCCATTTTGTTGAGCAAGGAGTAGCTCTTGTCTATTCCATATTTGGCTTAAGGAACTTTATCTGTGCTCATTTCAATCTCTGGTTTTATGCAGCACCCCAACTCACCTTTACCCTTAAGCAAGCATAAGTTGGTTTTCTAAATTTGAGACCCTGTTCTGTTCTGTAATTCAGTTCCTGTGTAGCCAAGTTTACATTCCGTGTATTACTGATATCTTATGATGTTTCTTTTTCTGTGTGACTTATTTCAGTTAGAATCATCATACCTGAATCCACTCATTGTGATGCTAAGGGCCTGATGACATAGATTTCATTGCTGAGTGATATTGCTTTGTAAGTAAATACCACAACTTCTTTATCCATTTTTCACTTTCTGCGATGTTGAACTTGTACTGTAAACGAGGTTCTTGTAAACAGAGCCGTTCCAAACTTTGGGGTGGCTGTGTCTTTTTGATTTTAATTTCCCTAAGCTATAGGACCATAAGTGGCAGTGCCCTAGGCTCTGTTGCTTTGTTTTTCCGATGTTTCAGGAAACACCATACACTTCTCCCGAGTGTCTGTTGGCAATTTACATCCCGCCCATCAGCATAACAAGGCTCCCAGTTCTCCATGGCCTGTCCTGCCTTTCTGGATTTTACACTTTTTTCAGATGGCCCTTTTGACCGGGGGGAAGTGAGACTTCATTGCAGTGCAGATTTCCTTTGCAAGCTTGCTTGGTTGGCCAAAAAGGGCGTATGCGTTTTTTCCTGAATATATTCAGGAAAAAACGCATACGCCCTTTTTGGCCAAGTGCATCATTGTGGACGTTCTGCCTCTTTTCCTATGCTTTCAATGCAATTTCAGTCTACCTCCTGAAATCGGTTTCCTGCAATTCTGCCCCGCTTTCAAGTCCTCTTGGCAGCCTTACTTCAGTCTATTTTTGGATGATAGCTGTCATTTATAACTCTGCAGGTTTGTGAATTACAGGGACCCTGAGCTCCTTTCTTCAACTTGCTTTCTTGTGACCTGGCCGCAACACCGCAGGATGGCTTCAGGCCCTAATCTGGTTCTGGCACGGCACACTGAGCCTTTGGTTATTTCCTCCTCCTGGTGGGAAATGAGAGTTAAATTTGCCCGTCCAGACACCTCCAGCTAGCCTCTCATTGGTTCTCGCTATTCCTGTTCATCTTCCGCAGAAATTGCAAACTGGGCCAAACAGGAGGTTAAAGGCGCTGACTCTCCAAGTGGGGAGAGTGTTAGTAAAGCGTCTGGAATGTTGCACCCGAGTACCAGGGGAGGAAAACTGAGACATATTTGAACACGTCTCCCGATCACATGGTTGATCATACTCTGGGTTCCACATGCATGTTTTAGCTGAAGGAAGAATACCTAAAACCTGGGTAGTTGAAACCCGTGGAATGGGTACCATGCAATATGACTTCAAAGGGTCTTCATTTGCTCACCGAACCTCTCCAATCCTATCACTGCTGCGTTTATGCCCCTGTACACATGCTTGATTCTCTTTCGGAGACATAGCAATCCATAGGTTTTAAGATACTTACTAGTCAGGTACATTCTTAGGCGTTTAATATGCGGTGTTGAGTCCATTTCGTTGAGCAAGGAGTAGCTCTTGTCTATTCCATATTTGACATAAGGAACTTTATCTGTGCTCATTTCAATCTCTGGTTTTATGCAGCACCCCAACTCACCTTTCCCCTTAAGCAAGCATAAGTTTGTTTTCTAAATTTGAGACGCTGTTCTGTTCTGTAATTCAGTTCCTGTGTAGCCAAGTTTACATTCCGTGTATTACTGATATCTTATGATGTTTCTTTTTCTGTGTGACTTATTTCAGTTAGAATCATCATACCTGAATCCACTCATTGTGCTGCTAAGGGCCTGATGACACAGATTTCATTGCTGATTGATATTGCTTTGTAAGTAAATACCACAACTTCTTTATCCATTTTTCACTTTCTGCGATGTTGAACTTGTACTGTAAACGAGGTTCTTGTAAACAGAGCCGTTCCAAACTTTGGGGTGGCTGTGTCTTTTTGATTTTAATTTCCCTAAGCTATAGGACCATAAGTGGAAGTGCCCTAGGTTCTGTTGCTTTGTTTTTTAGATGTTTCAGGAAACACCATACAGTTCTCCGGAGTGGTTGTTGGCAATTTACATCCCGCCCATCAGCATAACAAGGCTCCCAGTTCTCCATGGCCTGTCCTGCCTTTCTGGATTTTACACTTTTTTCAGATGGCCCTTTTGACCGGGGGGAAGTGAGACTTCATTGCAGTGCAGATTTCCTTTGCAAGCTTGCTTGGTTGGCCAAAAAGGGCGTATGCGTTTTTTCCTGAATATATTCAGGAAAAAACGCATACGCCCTTTTTGGCCAAGTGCATCATTGTGGACGTTCTGCCTCTTTTCCTATGCTTTCAATGCAATTCCAGTCTACATCCTGAAATCGGTTTCCTGCAATTCTGCCCTGCTTTCAAGTCCTCTTGGCAGCCTTACTTCAGTCTATTTTTGGACGATAGCTGTCATTTATAACTCTGCAGGTTTGTGAATTTCAGTGCCCCTGAGCTCCTTTCTTCAACTCGCTTTCTTTTGAGCTGGCCGCAACACCGCAGGATGGCTTCAGGCCCTAATCTGGTTCCGGTACGGCACGCTGAGCCTTTGGTTAATTCCTCTTCCTGGTGGGAAATCAGAGTTAAATTTGCCCGTCCAGACACCTCCAGCTAGTCTCTCATTGGTTCTCGCTATTCCTGTTCATCTTCCGCAGAAATTGCAAACTGGGCCAAACAGGAGGTTAAAGGGACTGACTCTCCAAGTGGCGAGAGTGTTAGTAAAGCGTCTGGAATGTTGCACCCGAGTACCAGGGGAGGAAAACTGAGACATATTTGAACACGTCTCCCGATCACATGGTTGATCATACTCTAGGTTCCACATGCATGTTTTAGCTGAAGGAAGAATACCTTAAACCTGGAGAGTTAAGACCCGTGTAATGGGTACCATGCAATATGACTTCAAAGGGTCTTCATTTGCTCACCGAACCTCTCCAATCCTATCACTGCTGCGTTTATGCCCCTGTACACATGCTTGATTCTCTTTCGGAGACATAGCAATCCATAGGTTTTAAGATACTTACTAGTCAGGTACATTCTTAGGCGTTTAATATGGGGTGTTGAGTCCATTTCGTTGAGCAAGGAGTAGCTCTTGTCTATTCCATATTTGGCTTAAGGAACTTTATCTGTGCTCATTTCAATCTCTGGTTTTATGCAGCACCCCAACTCACCTTTACCCTTAAGCAAGCATAAGTTGGTTTTCTAAATTTGAGACCCTGTTCTGTTCTGTAATTCAGTTCCTGTGTAGCCAAGTTTACATTCCGTGTATTACTGATATCTTATGATGTTTCTTTTTCTGTGTGACTTACTTCAGTTAGAATCATCATACCTGAATACACTCATTGTGCTGCTAAGGGCCTGATGACACAGATTTCATTGCTGAGTGATATTGCTTTGTAAGTAAATACCACAACTTCTTTATCCATTTTTCACTTTCTGCGATGTTGAACTTGTACTGTAAACGAGGTTCTTGTAAACAGAGCCGTTCCAAACTTTGGGGTGGCTATGTCTTTTTGATTTTAATTTCCCTAAGCTATAGGACCATAAGTGGAAGTGCCCTAGGTTCTGTTGCTTTGTTTTTTAGATGTTTCAGGAAACACCATACACTTCTCCCGAGTGGTTGTTGGCAATTTACATCCCGCCCATCAGCATAACAAGGCTCCCAGTTCTCCATGGCCTGTCCTGCCTTTCTGGATTTTACACTTTTTTCAGATGACCCTTTTGACCAGGGGGAAGTGAGACTTCATTGTGTTGCAGATTTCCTTTGCAAGCTTGCTTGGTTGGCCAAAAAGGGCGTATGCGTTTTTTCCTGAATATATTCAGGAAAAAATGCATACGCCCTTTTTGGCCAAGTGCATCATTGTGGACGTTCTGCCTCTTTTCCTATGCTTTCAATGCAATTCCAGTCTACCTCCTGAAATCGGTTTCCTGCAATTCTGCCCCGCTTTCAAGTCCTCTTGGCAGCCTTACTTCAGTCTATTTTTGGACGATAGCTGTCATTTATAACTCTGCAGGTTTGTGAATTGCAGTGCCCCTGAGCTCCTTTCTTCAACTCGCTTTCTTTTGAGCTGGCAACAACACCGCAGGATGGCTTCAGGCCCTAATCTGGTTCCGGTACAGCACGCTGAGCCTTTGGTTATTTCCTCTTCCTGGTGGGAAATGAGAGTTAAATTTGCCCGTCCAGACACCTCCAGCTAGCCTCTCATTGGTTCTCGCTATTCCTGTTCATCTTCCGCAGAAATTGCAAACTGGGCCAAACAGGAGGTTAAAGGCGCTGACTCTCCAAGTGGGGAGAGTGTTAGTAAAGCGTCTGGAATGTTGCACCCGAGTACCAGGGGAGGAAAACTGAGACATATTTGAACACGTCTCCCGTTCACATGGTTGATCATACTTGGGTTCCACATGCATGTTTTAGCTGAAGGAAGAATACCTTAAACCTGGAGAGTTGAGACCCGTGTAATGGGTACCATGCAATATGACTTCAAAGGGTCTTCATTTGCTCATCGAACCTCTCCAATCCTATCACTGCTGCGTTTATGCCCCTGTACACATGCTTGATTCTCTTTCGGAGACATAGCAATCCATAGGTTTTAAGATACTTACTAGTCAGGTACATTCTTAGGCGTTTAATATGCGGTGTTGAGTCCATTTCGTTGAGCAAGGAGTAGCTCTTGTCTATTCCATATTTGACTTAAGGAACTTTAACTGTGCTCATTTCAATCTCTGGTTTTATGCAGCAACCCAACTCACCTTTCCTCTGAAGCAAGCATAAGTTGGTTTTCTAAATTTGAGACCCTGTTCTGTTTTGGAATGCAGTTCCTGTGTAGCCAAGTTTACATTCCGTGTATTAGTGATATCTTATGATGTTTCTTTTTCTGTGTGACTTATTTCAGTTAGAATCATCGTACCTGAATCCACTCATTATGCTGCTACGGGCCTGATGACATAGATTTCATTGCTGACTGATACTGCATTGTACGTAAGTACCACAAGTTCTTTATCCATTTTTCACTTTCTGTGATATTGAACTTGTACGGTAAACGAGGTTCTTGTAAACGGAGGCGTCCCAAACTTTGGGGTGGCTGTGTCTTTTTGATTTTTATTTCCGTAAGCTATAGGGCCATAAGTGGAAGTGCCCTAGGCTCTGTTGCTTTGTTTTTTAGATGTTTCAGGAAACACCATACACTTCTCCCGAGTGGTTGTTGGCAATTTACATCCCGCCCATCAGCATAACAAGGCTCCCAGTTCTCCATGGCCTGTCCTGCCTTTCTGGATTTTACACTTTTTTCAGATGGCCCTTTTGACCGGGGGGAAGTGAGACTTCATTGTAGTGCAGATTTCCTTTGCAAGCTTGCTTGGTTGGCCAAAAAGGGCGTATGCGTTTTTTCCTGAATATATTCAGGAAAAAACGCATACGCCCTTTTTGGCCAAGTGCATCATTGTGGACGTTCTGCCTCTTTTCCTATGCTTTCAATGCAATTCCAGTCTACCTCCTGAAATCGGTTTCCTGCAATTCTGCCCCGCTTTCAAGTCCTCTTGGCAGCCTTACTTCAGTATATTTTTGGACGATAGCTGTCATTTATAACTCTGCAGGTTTCTGAATTACAGTGCCCCTGAGCTCCTTTCTTCAACTCGCTTTCTTTTGAGCTGGCCGCAACACCGCAGGATGGCTTCAGGCCCTAAACTGGTTCCGGTACGGCACGCTGAGCCTTTGGTTATTTCCTCTTCCTGGTGGGAATTGAGAGTTAAATTTGCCCGTCCAGACACCTCCAGCTAGCCTCTCATTGGTTCTCGCTATTCCTGTTCATCTTCCGCAGAAATTGCAAACTGGGCCAAACAGGAGGTTAAAGGCGCTGACTCTCCAAGTGGGGAGAGTGTTAGTAAAGCATCTGGAATGTTGCACCCGAGTACCAGGGGAGGAAAACTGAGACATATTTGAACACGTCTCCCGTTCACATGGTTGATCATACTCTGGGTTCCACATGCATGTTTTAGCTGAAGGAAGAATACCTTAAACCTGGAGAGTTGAGACCCGTGGAATGGGTACCATGCAATATGACTTCAAAGGGTCTTCATTTGCTCACCGAACCTCTCCAATCCTATCACTGCTGCGTTTATGCCCCTGTACACACGCTTGATTCTCTTTTGGAGACATAGCAATCCATAGGTTTTAAGATACTTACTAGTCAGGTACATTCTTAGGCGTTTAATATGGGGTGTTGAGTCCATTTCGTTGAGCAAGGAGTAGCTCTTGTCTATTCCATATTTGGCTTAAGGAACTTTATCTGTGCTCATTTCAATCTCTGGTTTTATGCAGCAACCCAACTCACCTTTCCCCTGAAGCAAGCATAAGTTGCTTTTCTAAATTTGAGACCCTGTACTGTTTTGGAATGCAGTTCCTGTGTAGCCAAGTTTACATTCCGTGTATTAGTGATATCTTATGATGTTTCTTTTTCTGTGTGACTTATTTCAGTTAGAATCATCGTACCTGAATCCACTCATTATGCTGCTACGGGCCTGATGACATAGATTTCATTGCTGACTGATACTGCATTGTACGTAAGTACCACAAGTTCTTTATCCATTTTTCACTTTCTGTGATATTGAACTTGTACGGTAAACGAGGTTCTTGTAAACGGAGGCGTCCCAAACTTTGGGGTGGCTGTGTCTTTTTGATTTTAATTTCCCTAAGCTATAGGACCATAAGTGGAAGTGCCCTAGGCTCTGTTGCTTTGTTTTTTAGATGTTTCAGGAAACACCATACACTTCTCCTGAGTGTCTGTTGGCAATTTACATCCCGCCCATCAGCATAACAAGGCTCCCAGTTCTCCATGGCCTGTCCTGCCTTTCTGGATTTTACACTTTTTTCAGATGGCCCTTTTGACCGGGGGGAAGTGAGACTTCATTGTAGTGCAGATTTCCTTTGCAAGCTTGCTTGGTTGGCCAAAAAGGGCGTATGCGTTTTTTCCTGAATATATTCAGGAAAAAACGCATACGCCCTTTTGGCCAAGTGCATCATTGTGGACGTTCTGCCTCTTTTCCTATGCTTTCAATGCAATTCCAGTCTACCTCCTGAAATCGGTTTCCTGCAATTCTGTCCCACTTTCAAGTCCTCTTGGCAGCCTTACTTCAGTCTATTTTTGGACGATAGCTGTCATTTATAACTCTGCAGGTTTGTGAATTACAGTGCCCCTGAGCTCCTTTCTTCAACTCGCTTTCTTTTGAGCTGGCCGCAACACCGCAGGATGGCTTCAGGCCCTAATCTGATTCTGGCATGGCACGCTGAGCCTTTGGTTAATTCCTCTTCCTGGTAGGAAATGAGAGTTAAATTTGCCCGTCCAGACACCTCCAGCTAGTCTCCATTGGTTCTCGCTATTCCTGTTCATCTTCCGCAGAAATTGCAAACTGGGCCAAACAGGAGGTTAAAGGGACTGACTCTCCAAGTCGGGAGAGTGTTAGTAAAGCGTCTGGAATGTTGCACCCGAGTACCAGGGTACGAAAACTGAGACATATTTGAACACGTCTCCCGATCACATGGTTGATCATACTCTAGGTTCCACATGCATGTTTTAGCTGAAGGAAGAATACCTTAAACCTGGGTAGTTGAAACCCGCGGAATGGGTACCATGCAATATGACTTCAAAGGGTCTTCATTTGCTCACCGAACCTCTCCAATCCTATCACTGCTGCGTTTATGCCCCTGTACACATGCTTGATTCTCTTTTGGAGACATAGCAATCCATAGGTTTTAAGATACTTACAAGTCAGGTACATTCTTAGGCGTTTAATATGCAGTGTTGAGTCCATTTCGTTGAGCAAGGAGTAGCTCTTGTCTATTCCATATTTGGCTTAAGGAACTTTATCTGTGCTCATTTCAATCTCTGGTTTTATGCAGCACCCCAACTCACCTTTACCCTTAAGCAAGCATAAGTTGTTTTTCTAAATTTGAGTCCCTGTTCTGTTCTGTAATTCAGTTCCTGTGTAGCCAAGTTTACATTCCGTGTATTACTGATATCTTATGATGTTTCTTTTTCTGTGTGACTTACTTCAGTTAGAATCATCATACCTGAATCCACTCATTGTGCTGTTAAGGGCCTGATGACACAGATTTCATTGCTGAGTGATATTGCTTTGTAAGTAAATACCACAACTTCTTTCTCCATTTTTCACTTTCTGCGATGTTGAACTTGTACTGTAAACGAGGTTCTTGTAAACAGAGCCGTTCCAAACATTGGGGTGGCTGTGTCTTTTTGATTTTAATTTCCCTAAGCTATAGGACCATAAGTGGAAGTGCCCTAGGTTCTGTTGCTTTGTTTTTTAGATGTTTCAGGAAACACCATACACTTCTCCCGAGTGGTTGTTGGCAATTTACATCCCGCCCATCAGCATAACAAGGCTCCCAGTTCTCCATGGCCTGTCCTGCCTTTCTGGATTTTACACTTTTTTCAGATGGCCCTTTTGACCGGGGGGAAGTGAGACTTCATTGTAGTGCAGATTTCCTTTGCAAGCTTGCTTGGTTGGCCAAAAAGGGCGTATGCGTTTTTTCCTGAATATATTCAGGAAAAAACGCATACGCCCTTTTTGGCCAAGTGCATCATTGTGGACGTTCTGCCTCTTTTCCTATGTTTTCAATGCAATTCCAGTCTACCTCCTGAAATCGGTTTCCTGCAATTCTGCCCCGCTTTCAAGTCCTCTTGGCAGCCTTACTTCAGTATATTTTTGGACGATAGCTGTCATTTATAACTCTGCAGGTTTGTGAATTACAGTGCCCCTGAGCTCCTTTCTTCAACTCGCTTTCTTTTGAGCTGGCCGCAACACCGCAGGATGGCTTCAGGCCCTAATCTGGTTCCGGTACGGCACGCTGAGCCTTTGGTTATTTCCTCTTCCTGGTGGGAAATGAGAGATAAATTTGCCCGTCCAGACACCTCCAGCTAGCCTCTCATTGGTTCTCGCTATTCCTGTTCATCTTCCGCAGAAATTGCAAACTGGGCCAAACAGGAGGTTAAAGGCGCTGACTCTCCAAATGGGAGAGTGTTAGTAAAGCGTCTGGAATGTTGCACCCGAGTACCAGGGGAGGAAAACTGAGACATATTTGAACACGTCTCCCGTTCACATGGTTGATCATACTTGGGTTCCACATGAATGTTTTAGCTGAAGGAAGAATACCTTAAACCTGGAGAGTTGAGACCCGTGGAATGGGTACCATGCAATATGACTTCAAAGGGTCTTCATTTGCTCACCGAACCTCTCCAATCCTATCACTGCTGCGTTTATGCCCCTGTACACATGCTTGATTCTCTTTCAGAGACATAGCAATCCATAGGTTTTAAGATACTTACTAGTCAGGTACATTCTTAGGCGTTTAATATGCGGTGTTGAGTCCATTTCGTTGAGCAAGGAGTAGCTCTTGTCTATTCCATATTTGACTTAAGGAACTTTATCTGTGCTCATTTCAATCTCTGGTTTTATGCAGCACCCCAACTCACCTTTACCCTTAAGCAAGCATAAGTTGGTTTTCTAAATTTGAGACACTGTTCTGTTCTGTAATTCAGTTCCTGTGTAGCCAAGTTTACATTCCGTGTATTACTGATATCTTATGATGTTTCATTTTCTGTGTGACTTATTTCAGTTAGAATCATCATACCTGAATCCACTCATTGTGATGCTAAGGGCCTGATGACATAGATTTCATTGCTGAGTGATATTGCTTTGTAAGTAAATACCACAACTTCTTTATCCATTTTTCACTTTCTGCGATGTTGAACTTGTACTGTAAACGAGGTTCTTGTAAACAGAGGCGTCCCAAACTTTGGGGTGGCTGTGTCTTTTTGATTTTAATTTCCCTAAGCTATAGGACCATAAGTGGCAGTGCCCTAGGCTCTGTTGCTTTGTTTTTTAGATGTTTCCGGAAACACCATACACTTCTCCCGAGTGGTTGTTGGCAATTTACATCCCGCCCATCAGCATAACAAGGCTCCCAGTTCTCCATGGCCTGTCCTGCCTTTCTGGATTTTACACTTTTTTCAGATGGCCCTTTTGACCGGGGGGAAGTGAGACTTCATTGTAGTGCAGATTTCCTTTGCAAGCTTGCTTGGTTGGCCAAAAAGGGCGTATGCGTTTTTTCCTGAATATATTCAGGAAAAAACGCATACGCCCTTTTTGGCCAAGTGCATCATTGTGGACGTTCTGCCTCTTTTCCTATGCTTTCAATGCAATTCCAGTCTACCTCCTGAAATCGGTTTCCTGCAATTCTGCCCCGCTTTCAAGTCCTCTTGGCAGCCTTACTTCAGTCTATTTTTGGACGATAGCTGTCATTTATAACTCTGTAGGTTTGTGAATTACAGTGCCCCTGAGCTCCTTTCTTCAACTCGCTTTCTTGTGACCTGGCCGCAACACCGCAGGATGGCTTCAGGCCCTAATCTGATTCTGGCATGGCACGCTGAGCCTTTGGTTAATTCCTCTTCCTGGTAGGAAATGAGAGTTAAATTTGCCCATCCAGACACCTCCAGCTAGTCTCCATTGGTTCTCGCTATTCCTGTTCATCTTCCGCAGAAATTGCAAACTGGGCCAAACAGGAGGTTAAAGGGACTGACTCTCCAAGTCGGGAGAGTGTTAGTAAAGCGTCTGGAATGTTGCACCCGAGTACCAGGGTATGAAAACTGAGACATATTTGAACACGTCTCCCGATCACATGGTTGATCATACCCTAGGTTCCACATGCATGTTTTAGCTGAAGGAAGAATACCTTAAACCTAGGTAGTTGCAACACGTGGAATGGGTACCATGCAATATGACTTCAAAGGGTCTTCATTTGCTCACCGAACCTCTCCAATCCTATCACTGCTGCGTTTATGCCCCTGTACACATGCTTGATTCTCTTTCGGAGACATAGCAATCCATAGGTTTTAAGATACTTACAAGTCAGGTACATTCTTAGGCGTTTAATATGCGTTGTTGAGTCCATTTCGTTGAGCAAGGAGTAGCTCTTGTCTATTCCATATTTGGCTTAAGGAACTTTATCTGTGCTCATTTCAATCTCTGGTTTTATGCAGCACCCCAACTCACCTTTACCCTTAAGCAAGCATAAGTTGGTTTTCTAAATTTGAGTCCCTGTTCTGTTCTGTAATTCAGTTCCTGTGTAGCCAAGTTTACATTCCGTGTATTACTGATATCTTATGATGTTTCTTTTTCTGTGTGACTTACTTCAGTTAGAATCATCATACCTGAATCCACTCATTGTGCTGCTAAGGGCCTGATGACACAGATTTCATTGCTGAGTGATATTGCTTTGTAAGTACATACCACAACTTCTTTATCCATTTTTCACTTTCTGCAATGTTGAACTTGTACTGTAAACGAGGTTCTTGTAAACAGAGCCATTCCAAACTTTGGGGTGGCTGTGTCTTTTTGATTTTAATTTCCCTAAGCTATAGGACCATAAGTGGAAGTGCCCTAGGTTCTGTTGCTTTGTTTTTTAGATGTTTCAGGAAACACCATACACTTCTCCCGAGTGGTTGTTGGCAATTTACATCCCGCCCATCAGCATAACAAGGCTCCCAGTTCTCCATGGCCTGTCCTGCCTTTCTGGATTTTACACTTTTTTCAGATGGCCCTTTTGACCGGGGGGAAGTGAGACTTCATTGTAGTGCAGATTTCCTTTGCAAGCTTGCTTGGTTGGCCAAAAAGGGCGTATGCGTTTTTTCCTGAATATATTCCGGAAAAAACGCATACGCCCTTTTTGGCCAAGTGCATCATTGTGGACGTTCTGCCTCTTTTCCTATGCTTTCAATGTAATTCCAGTCTACCTCCTGAAATCGGTTTCCTGCAATTCTGCCCCGCTTTCAAGTCCTCTTGGCAGCCTTACTTCAGTCTATTTTTGGACGATAGCTGTCATTTATAACTCTGCAGGTTTGTGAATTACAGTGCCCCTGAGCTCCTTTCTTCAACTCGCTTTCTTTTGAGCTGGCCGCAACACCGCAGGATGGCTTCAGGCCCTAAACTGGTTCTGGTACGGCACGCTGAGCCTTTGGTTATTTCCTCTTCCTGGTGGGAATTGAGAGTTAAATTTGCCCGTCCAGACACCTCTAGCTAGCCTCTCATTGGTTCTCGCTATTCCTGTTCATCTTCCGCAGAAATTGCAAACTGGGCCAAACAGGAGGTTAAAGGCGCTGACTCTCCACGTGGGGAGAGTGTTAGTAAAGCGTCTGGAATGTTGCACCCGAGTACCAGGGGAGGAAAACTGAGACATATTTGAACACGTCTCCCGTTCACATGGTTGATCATACTTGGGTTCCACATGCATGTTTTAGCTGAAGGAAGAATACCTTAAACCTGGAGAGTTGAGACCCGTGGAATGGGTACCATGCAATATGACTTCAAAGGGTCTTCATTTGCTCACCGAGCCTCTCCAATCCTATCACTGCTGCGTTTATGCCCCTGTACACATGCTTGATTCTCTTTCGGAGACATAGCAATCCATAGGTTTTAAGATACTTACTAGTCAGGTACATTCTTAGGCGTTTAATATGCGGTGTTGAGTCCATTTCGTTGAGCAAGGAGTAGCTCTTGTCTATTCCATATTTGACTTAAGGAACTTTATCTGTGCTCATTTCAATCTCTGGTTTTATGCAGCAACCCAACTCTCCTTTCCCCTGAAGCAAGCATAAGTTGGTTTTCTAAATTTGAGACCCTGTTCTGTTTTGGAATGCAGTTCCTGTGTAGCCAAGTTTACATTCCGTGTATTAGTGATATCTTATGATGTTTCTTTTTCTGTGTGACTTATTTCAGTTAGAATCATCGTACCTGAATCCACTCATTATGCTGCTACGGGCCTGATGACATAGATTTCATTGCTGACTGATACTGCATTGTACGTAAGTACCACAAGTTCTTTATCCATTTTTCACTTTTTGTGATATTGAACTTGTACGGTAAACGAGGTTCTTGTAAACGGAGGCGTCCCAAACTTTGGGGTGGCTGTGTCTTTTTGATTTTTATTTCCGTAAGCTATAGGGCCATAAGTGGAAGTGCCCTAGGCTCTGTTGCTTTGTTTTTTAGATGTTTCAGGAAACACCATACACTTCTCCCGAGTGGTTGTTGGCAATTTACATCCCGCCCATCAGCATAACAAGGCTCCCAGTTCTCCATGGCCTGTCCTGCCTTTCTGGATTTTACACTTTTTTCAGATGGCCCTTTTGACCGGGGGGAAGTGAGACTTCATTGTAGTGCAGATTTCCTTTGCAAGCTTGCTTGGTTGGCCAAAAAGGGCGTATGCGTTTTTTCCTGAATATATTCAGGAAAAAACGCATACGCCCTTTTTGGCCAAGTGCATCATTGTGGACGTTCTGCCTCTTTTCCTATGCTTTCAATGCAATTCCAGTCTACCTCCTGAAATCGGTTTCCTGCAATTCTGCCCCGCTTTCAAGTCCTCTTGGCAGCCTTACTTCAGTATATTTTTGGACGATAGCTGTCATTTATAACTCTGCAGGTTTCTGAATTACAGTGCCCCTGAGCTCCTTTCTTCAACTCGCTTTCTTTTGAGCTGGCCGCAACACCGCAGGATGGCTTCAGGCCCTAAACTGGTTCCGGTACGGCACGCTGAGCCTTTGGTTATTTCCTCTTCCTGGTGGGAATTGAGAGTTAAATTTGCCCGTCCAGACACCTCCAGCTAGCCTCTCATTGGTTCTCGCTATTCCTGTTCATCTTCCGCAGAAATTGCAAACTGGGCCAAACAGGAGGTTAAAGGCGCTGACTCTCCAAGTGGGGAGAGTGTTAGTAAAGCGTCTGGAATGTTGCACCCGAGTACCAGGGGAGGAAAACTGAGACATATTTGAACACGTCTCCCGTTCACATGGTTGATCATACTCTGGGTTCCACATGCATGTTTTAGCTGAAGGAAGAATACCTTAAACCTGGAGAGTTGAGACCCGTGGAATGGGTACCATGCAATATGACTTCAAAGGGTCTTCATTTGCTCACCGAACCTCTCCAATCCTATCACTGCTGCGTTTATGCCCCTGTACACACGCTTGATTCTCTTTTGGAGACATAGCAATCCATAGGTTTTAAGATACTTACTAGTCAGGTACATTCTTAGGCGTTTAATATGGGGTGTTGAGTCCATTTCGTTGAGCAAGGAGTAGCTCTTGTCTATTCCATATTTGGCTTAAGGAACTTTATCTGTGCTCATTTCAATCTCTGGTTTTATGCAGCAACCCAACTCACCTTTCCCCTGAAGCAAGCATAAGTTGGTTTTCTAAATTTGAGACCCTGTACTGTTTTGGAATGCAGTTCCTGTGTAGCCAAGTTTACATTCCGTGTATTAGTGATATCTTATGATGTTTCTTTTTCTGTGTGACTTATTTCAGTTAGAATCATCGTACCTGAATCCACTCATTATGCTGCTACGGGCCTGATGACATAGATTTCATTGCTGACTGATACTGCATTGTACGTAAGTACCACAAGTTCTTTATCCATTTTTCACTTTCTGTGATATTGAACTTGTATGGTAAACGAGGTTCTTGTAAACGGAGGCGTCCCAAACTTTGGGGTGGCTGTGTCTTTTTGATTTTAATTTCCCTAAGCTATAGGACCATAAGTGGAAGTGCCCTAGGCTCTGTTGCTTTGTTTTTTAGATGTTTCAGGAAACACCATACACTTCTCCCGAGTGGTTGTTGGCAATTTACATCCCGCCCATCAGCATAACAAGGCTCCCAGTTCTCCATGGCCTGTCCTGCCTTTCTGGATTTTACACTTTTTTCAGATGGCCCTTTTGACCGGGGGGAAGTGAGACTTCATTGTAGTGCAGATTTCCTTTGCAAGCTTGCTTGGTTGGCCAAAAAGGGCGTATGCGTTTTTTCCTGAATATATTCAGGAAAAAACGCATACGCCCTTTTGGCCAAGTGCATCATTGTGGACGTTCTGCCTCTTTTCCTATGCTTTCAATGCAATTCCAGTCTACCTCCTGAAATCGGTTTCCTGCAATTCTGTCCCACTTTCAAGTCCTCTTGGCAGCCTTACTTCAGTCTATTTTTGGACGATAGCTGTCATTTATAACTCTGCAGGTTTGTGAATTACAGTGCCCCTGAGCTCCTTTCTTCAACTCGCTTTCTTTTGAGCTGGCCGCAACACCGCAGGATGGCTTCAGGCCCTAATCTGATTCTGGCATGGCACGCTGAGCCTTTGGTTAATTCCTCTTCCTGGTAGGAAATGAGAGTTAAATTTGCCCGTCCAGACACCTCCAGCTAGTCTCCATTGGTTCTCGCTATTCCTGTTCATCTTCCGCAGAAATTGCAAACTGGGCCAAACAGGAGGTTAAAGGGACTGACTCTCCAAGTCGGGAGAGTGTTAGTAAAGCGTCTGGAATGTTGCACCCGAGTACCAGGGTACGAAAACTGAGACATATTTGAACACGTCTCCCGATCACATGGTTGATCATACTCTAGGTTCCACATGCATGTTTTAGCTGAAGGAAGAATACCTTAAACCTGGGTAGTTGAAACCCGCGGAATGGGTACCATGCAATATGACTTCAAAGGGTCTTCATTTGCTCACCGAACCTCTCCAATCCTATCACTGCTGCGTTTATGCCCCTGTACACATGCTTGATTCTCTTTTGGAGACATAGCAATCCATAGGTTTTAAGATACTTACAAGTCAGGTACATTCTTAGGCGTTTAATATGCAGTGTTGAGTCCATTTCGTTGAGCAAGGAGTAGCTCTTGTCTATTCCATATTTGGCTTAAGGAACTTTATCTGTGCTCATTTCAATCTCTGGTTTTATGCAGCACCCCAACTCACCTTTACCCTTAAGCAAGCATAAGTTGTTTTTCTAAATTTGAGTCCCTGTTCTGTTCTGTAATTCACTTCCTGTGTAGCCAAGTTTACATTCCGTGTATTACTGATATCTTATGATGTTTCTTTTTCTGTGTGACTTACTTCAGTTAGAATCATCATACCTGAATCCACTCATTGTGCTGCTAAGGGCCTGATGACACAGATTTCATTGTTGAGTGATATTGCTTTGTAAGTAAATACCACAACTTCTTTCTCCATTTTTCACTTTCTGCGATGTTGAACTTGTACTGTAAACGAGGTTCTTGTAAACAGAGCCGTTCCAAACTTTGGGGTGGCTGTGTCTTTTTGATTTTAATTTCCCTAAGCTATAGGACCATAAGTGGAAGTGCCCTAGGTTCTGTTGCTTTGTTTTTTAGATGTTTCAGGAAACACCATACACTTCTCCCGAGTGGTTGTTGGCAATTTACATCCCGCCCATCAGCATAACAAGGCTCCTAGTTCTCCATGGCCTGTCCTGCCTTTCTGGATTTTACACTTTTTTCAGATGGCCCTTTTGACCGGGGGGAAGTGAGACTTCATTGTAGTGCAGATTTCTTTGCAAGCTTGCTTGGTTGGCCAAAAAGGGCGTATGCGTTTTTTCCTGAATATATTCAGGAAAAAACGCATACGCCCTTTTTGGCCAAGTGCATCATTGTGGACGTTCTGCCTCTTTTCCTATGCTTTCAATGCAATTCCAGTCTACCTCCTGAAATCGGTTTCCTGCAATTCTGCCCCGCTTTCAAGTCCTCTTGGCAGCCTTACTTCAGTCTATTTTTGGACGATAGCTGTCATTTATAACTCTGTAGGTTTGTGAATTACAGTGCCCCTGAGCTCCTTTCTTCAACTCGCTTTCTTTTGAGCTGGCCGCAACACCGCAGGATGGCTTCAGACCCTAATCTGGTTCCGGTACGGCACGCTGAGCCTTTGGTTATTTCCTCTTCCTGGTGGGAAATGAGAGTTAAATTTGCCCGTCCAGACACCTCCAGCTAGCCTCTCATTGGTTCTCGCTATTCCTGTTCATCTTCCACAGAAATTGCAAACTGTGCCAAACAGGAGGTTAAAGGCGCTGACTCTCCAAGTGGGGAGAGTGTTAGTAAAGCGTCTGGAATGTTGCACCCGAGTACCAGGGGAGGAAAACTGAGACATATTTGAACACGTCTCCCGATCACATGGTTGATCATACTCTGGGTTCCACATGAATATTTTAGCTGAAGGAAGTATACCTAAAACCTGGGTAGTTGAAACCCGTGGAATGGTTACCATGCAATATGACTTCAAAGGGTCTTCATTTGCTCACCGAACCTCTCCAATCTTATCACTGCTGCGTTTATGCCCCTGTACACATGCTTGATTCTCTTTCGGAGACATAGCAATCCATAGGTTTTAAGATACTTACTAGTCAGGTACATTCTTAGGCGTTTAATATGCGGTGTTGAGTCCATTTCGTTGAGCAAGGAGTAGCTCTTGTCTATTCCATATTTGGCTTAAGGAACTTTATCTGTGCTCATTTCAATCTCTGGTTTTATGCAGCACCCCAACTCACCTTTCCCCTTAAGCAAGCATAAGTTGGTTTTCTAAATTTGAGACCCTGTTCTGTTTTGGAATGCAGTTCCTGTGTAGCCAAGTTTACATTCCGTGTATTAGTGATATCTTATGATGTTTCTTTTTCTGTGTGACTTATTTCAGTTAGAATCATCGTACCTGAATCCACTCATTATGCTGCTATCGGCCTGATGACATAGATTTCATTGCTGAGTGATACTGCATTGTACGTAAGTACCACAAGTTCTTTATCCATTTTTCACTTTCTGTGATATTGAACTTGTACCGTAAACGAGGTTCTTGTAAACGGAGGCGTCCCAAACTTTGGGGTGGCTGTGTCTTTTTGATTTTAATTTCCCTAAGCTATAGGACCATAAGTGGAAGTGCCCTAGGCTCTGTTGCTTTGTTTTTTAGATGTTTCAGGAAACACCATACACTTCTCCCGAGTGGTTGTTGGCAATTTACATCCCGCCCATCAGCATAACAAGGCTCCCAGTTCTCCATGGCCTGTCCTGCCTTTCTGGATTTTACACTTTTTTCAGATGGCCCTTTTGACCGGGGGGAAGTGAGACTTCATTGTAGTGCAGATTTCCTTTGCAAGCTCGCTTGGTTGGCCAAAAAGGGCGTATGCGTTTTTTCCTGAATATATTCAGGAAAAAACGCATACGCCCTTTTTGGCCAAGTGCATCATTGTGGACGTTCTGCCTCTTTTCCTATGCTTTCAATGCAATTCCAGTCTACCTCCTGAAATCGGTTTCCTGCAATTCTGCCCCGCTTTCAAGTCCTCTTGGCAGCCTTACTTCAGTCTATTTTTGGACGATAGCTGTCATTTATAACTCTGCAGGTTTGTGAATTACAGTGCCCCTGAGCTCCTGTCTTCAACTCGCTTTCTTGTGACCTGGCCGCAACACCGCAGGATGGCTTCAGGCCCTAATCTGGTTCCGGCCCGGCATGCTGAGCCTTTGGTTAATTCCTCTTCCTGGTGGGAAATGAGAGTTAAATTTGCCCGTCCAGACACCTCCAGCTAGCCTCTCATTGGTTCTTGCTATTCCTGTTCATCTTCCGCAGAAATTGCAAACTGGGCCAACAGGAGGTTAAAGGCGCTGACTCTCCAAGTGGGGAGAGTGTTAGTAAAGCGTCTGGAATGTTGCACCCGAGTACCAGGGGAGGAAAACTGAGACATATTTGAACACGTCTCCCGATCACATGGTTGATCATACTCTAGGTTCCACATGCATGTTTTAGCTGAAGGAAGAATATCTTAAACCTGGGTAGTTGAAACCCGTGGAATGGGTACCATGCAATATGACTTCAAAGGGTCTTCATTTGCTCACCGAACCTCTCCAATCCTATCACTGCTGCTTTTATGCCCCTGTACACATGCTTGATTCTCTTTCGGAGACATAGCAATCCATAGGTTTTAAGATACTTACTAGTCAGGTACATTCTTAGGCGTTTAATATGGGGTGTTGAGTCCATTTCGTTGAGCAAGGAGTAGCTCTTGTCTATTCCATATTTGGCTAAAGGAACTTTATCTGTGCTCATTTCAATCTCTGGTTTTATGCAGCACCCCAACTCACCTTTACCCTTAAGCAAGAATAAGTTGGTTTTCTAAATTTGAGACCCTGTTCTGTTCTGTAATTCAGTTCCTGTGTAGCCAAGTTTACATTCCGTGTATTACTGATATCTTATGATGTTTCTTTTTCTGTGTGACTTATTTCAGTTAGAATCATCATACCTGAATCCACTCATTGTGCTGCTAAGGGCCTGATGACACAGATTTCATTGCTGAGTGATATTGCTTTGTAAGTAAATACCACAACTTCTTTATCCATTTTTCACTTTCTGCGATGTTGAACTTGTACTGTAAACGAGGTTCTTGTAAACAGAGCCGTTCCAAACTTTGGGGTGGCTGTGTCTTTTTGATTTTAATTTCCCTAAGCTATAGGACCATAAGTGGAAGTGCCCTAGGTTCTGTTGCTTTGTTTTTTAGATGTTTCAGGAAACACCATACAATTCTCCCGAGTGGTTGTTGGCAATTTACATCCCGCCCATCAGCATAACAAGGCTCCCAGTTCTCCATGGCCTGTCCTGCCTTTCTGGATTTTACACTTTTTTCAGATGGCCCTTTTGACCGGGGGGAAGTGAGACTTCATTGTAGTGCAGATTTCCTTTGCAAGCTCGCTTGGTTGGCCAAAAAGGGCGTATGCGTTTTTTCCTGAATATATTCAGGAAAAAACGCATACGCCCTTTTTGGCCAAGTGCATCATTGTGGACGTTCTGCCTCTTTTCCTATGCTTTCAATGCAATTCCAGTCTACCTCCTGAAATCGGTTTCCTGCAATTCTGCCCCGCTTTCAAGTCCTCTTGGCAGCCTTACTTCAGTCTATTTTTGGACGATAGCTGTCATTTATAACTCTGCAGGTTTGTGAATTACAGTGCCCCTGAGCTCCTGTCTTCAACTCGCTTTCTTGTGACCTGGCCGCAACACCGCAGGATGGCTTCAGGCCCTAATCTGGTTCCGGCCCGGCATGCTGAGCCTTTGGTTAATTCCTCTTCCTGGTGGGAAATGAGAGTTAAATTTGCCCGTCCAGACACCTCCAGCTAGCCTCTCATTGGTTCTTGCTATTCCTGTTCATCTTCCGCAGAAATTGCAAACTGGGCCAACAGGAGGTTAAAGGCGCTGACTCTCCAAGTGGGGAGAGTGTTAGTAAAGCGTCTGGAATGTTGCACCCGAGTACCAGGGGAGGAAAACTGAGACATATTTGAACACGTCTCCCGATCACATGGTTGATCATACTCTAGGTTCCACATGCATGTTTTAGCTGAAGGAAGAATATCTTAAACCTGGGTAGTTGAAACCCGTGGAATGGGTACCATGCAATATGACTTCAAAGGGTCTTCATTTGCTCACCGAACCTCTCCAATCCTATCACTGCTGCTTTTATGCCCCTGTACACATGCTTGATTCTCTTTCGGAGACATAGCAATCCATAGGTTTTAAGATACTTACTAGTCAGGTACATTCTTAGGCGTTTAATATGGGGTGTTGAGTCCATTTCGTTGAGCAAGGAGTAGCTCTTGTCTATTCCATATTTGGCTAAAGGAACTTTATCTGTGCTCATTTCAATCTCTGGTTTTATGCAGCACCCCAACTCACCTTTACCCTTAAGCAAGAATAAGTTGGTTTTCTAAATTTGAGACCCTGTTCTGTTCTGTAATTCAGTTCCTGTGTAGCCAAGTTTACATTCCGTGTATTACTGATATCTTATGATGTTTCTTTTTCTGTGTGACTTATTTCAGTTAGAATCATCATACCTGAATCCACTCATTGTGCTGCTAAGGGCCTGATGACACAGATTTCATTGCTGAGTGATATTGCTTTGTAAGTAAATACCACAACTTCTTTATCCATTTTTCACTTTCTGCGATGTTGAACTTGTACTGTAAACGAGGTTCTTGTAAACAGAGCCGTTCCAAACTTTGGGGTGGCTGTGTCTTTTTGATTTTAATTTCCCTAAGCTATAGGACCATAAGTGGAAGTGCCCTAGGTTCTGTTGCTTTGTTTTTTAGATGTTTCAGGAAACACCATACACTTCTCCCGAGTGGTTGTTGGCAATTTACATCCCGCCCATCAGCATAACAAGGCTCCCAGTTCTCCATGGCCTGTCCTGCCTTTCTGGATTTTACACTTTTTTCAGATGGCCCTTTTGACCGGGGGGAAGTGAGACTTCATTGTAGTGCAGATTTCCTTTGCAAGCTCGCTTGGTTGGCCAAAAAGGGCGTATGCGTTTTTTCCTGAATATATTCAGGAAAAAACGCATACGCCCTTTTTGGCCAAGTGCATCATTGTGGACGTTCTGCCTCTTTTCCTATGCTTTCAATGCAATTCCAGTCTACCTCCTGAAATCGGTTTCCTGCAATTCTGCCCCGCTTTCAAGTCCTCTTGGCAGCCTTACTTCAGTCTATTTTTGGACGATAGCTGTCATTTATAACTCTGCAGGTTTGTGAATTACAGTGCCCCTGAGCTCCTGTCTTCAACTCGCTTTCTTGTGACCTGGCCGCAACACCGCAGGATGGCTTCAGGCCCTAATCTGGTTCCGGCCCGGCATGCTGAGCCTTTGGTTAATTCCTCTTCCTGGTGGGAAATGAGAGTTAAATTTGCCCGTCCAGACACCTCCAGCTAGCCTCTCATTGGTTCTTGCTATTCCTGTTCATCTTCCGCAGAAATTGCAAACTGGGCCAACAGGAGGTTAAAGGCGCTGACTCTCCAAGTGGGGAGAGTGTTAGTAAAGCGTCTGGAATGTTGCACCCGAGTACCAGGGGAGGAAAACTGAGACATATTTGAACACGTCTCCCGATCACATGGTTGATCATACTCTAGGTTCCACATGCATGTTTTAGCTGAAGGAAGAATATCTTAAACCTGGGTAGTTGAAACACGTGGAATGGGTACCATGCAATATGACTTCAAAGGGTCTTCATTTGCTCACCGAACCTCTCCAATCCTATCACTGCTGCTTTTATGCCCCTGTACACATGCTTGATTCTCTTTCGGAGACATAGCAATCCATAGGTTTTAAGATACTTACTAGTCAGGTACATTCTTAGGCGTTTAATATGGGGTGTTGAGTCCATTTCGTTGAGCAAGGAGTAGCTCTTGTCTATTCCATATTTGGCTAAAGGAACTTTATCTGTGCTCATTTCAATCTCTGGTTTTATGCAGCACCCCAACTCACCTTTACCCTTAAGCAAGAATAAGTTGGTTTTCTAAATTTGAGACCCTGTTCTGTTCTGTAATTCAGTTCCTGTGTAGCCAAGTTTACATTCCGTGTATTACTGATATCTTATGATGTTTCTTTTTCTGTGTGACTTATTTCAGTTAGAATCATCATACCTGAATCCACTCATTGTGCTGCTAAGGGCCTGATGACACAGATTTCATTGCTGAGTGATATTGCTTTGTAAGTAAATACCACAACTTCTTTATCCATTTTTCACTTTCTGCGATGTTGAACTTGTACTGTAAACGAGGTTCTTGTAAACAGAGCCGTTCCAAACTTTGGGGTGGCTGTGTCTTTTTGATTTTAATTTCCCTAAGCTATAGGACCATAAGTGGAAGTGCCCTAGGTTCTGTTGCTTTGTTTTTTAGATGTTTCAGGAAACACCATACACTTCTCCCGAGTGGTTGTTGGCAATTTACATCCCGCCCATCAGCATAACAAGGCTCCCAGTTCTCCATGGCCTGTCCTGCCTTTCTGGATTTTACACTTTTTTCAGATGGCCCTTTTGACCGGGGGGAAGTGAGACTTCATTGTAGTGCAGATTTCCTTTGCAAGCTTGCTTGGTTGGCCAAAAAGGGCGTATGCGTTTTTTCCTGAATATATTCAGGAAAAAACGCATACGCCCTTTTTGGCCAAGTGCATCATTGTGGACGTTCTGCCTCTTTTCCTATGCTTTCAATGCAATTCCAGTCTACCTCCTGAAATCGGTTTCCTGCAATTCTGCCCCGCTTTCAAGTCCTCTTGGCAGCCTTACTTCAGTCTATTTTTGGACGATAGCTGTCATTTATAACTCTGCAGGTTTGTGAATTACAGTGCCCCTGAGCTCCTTTCTTCAACTCGCTTTCTTGTGACCTGGCCGCAACACCGCAGGATGGCTTCAGGCCCTAATCTGGTTCCGGTACGGCACACTGAGCCTTTGGTTATTTCCTCTTCCTGGTGGGAAATGAGAGTTAAATTTGCCCGTCCAGACACCTCCAGCTAGCCTCTCATTGGTTCTCGCTATTCCTGTTCATCTTCCGCAGAAATTGCAAACTGGGCCAAACAGGAGGTTAAAGGGACTGACTCTCCAAGTCGGGAGAGTGTTAGTAAAGCGTCTGGAATGTTGCACCCGAGTACCAGGGTACGAAAACTGAGACATAGTTGAACACGTCTCCCGATCACATGGTTGATCATACTCTGGGTTCCACATGCATATTTTAGCTGAAGGAAGAATACCTAAAACCTGGGTAGTTGAAACCCGTGGAATGGGTACCATGCAATATGACTTCAAAGGGTCTTCATTTGCTCACCGAACCTCTCCAATCCTATCACTGCTGCGTTTATGCCCCTGTACACATGCTTGATTCTCTTTCGGAGACATAGCAATCCATAGGTTTTAAGATACTTACTAGTCAGGTACATTCTTAGGCGTTTAATATGCGGTGTTGAGTCCATTTCGTTGAGCAAGGAGTAGCTCTTGTCTATTCCATATTTGGCTTAAGGAACTTTATCTGTGCTCATTTCAATCTCTGGTTTTATGCAGCACCCCAACTCACCTTTCCCCTTAAGCAAGCATAAGTTGGTTTTCTAAATTTGAGACCCTGTTCTGTTTTGGAATGCAGTTCCTGTGTAGCCAAGTTTACATTCCGTGTATTAGTGATATCTTATGATGTTTCTTTTTCTGTGTGACTTATTTCAGTTAGAATCATCGTACCTGAATCCACTCATTATGCTGCTACGGGCCTGATGACATAGATTTCATTGCTGAGTGATACTGCATTGTACGTAAGTACCACAAGTTCTTTATCCATTTTTCACTTTCTGTGATATTGAACTTGTACGGTAAACGAGGTTCTTGTAAACGGAGGCGTCCCAAACTTTGGGATGGCTGTGTCTTTTTGATTTTAATTTCCCTAAGCTATAGGACCATAAGTGGAAGTGCCCTAGGCTCTGTTGCTTTGTTTTTTATATGTTTCAGGAAACACCATACACTTCTCCTGAGTGGTTGTTGGCAATTTACATCCCGCCCATCAGCATAACAAGGCTCCCAGTTCTCCATGGCCTGTCCTGCCTTTCTGGATTTTACACTTTTTTCAGATGGCCATTTTGACCGGGGGGAAGTGAGACTTCATTGTAGTGCAGATTTCCTTTGCAAGCTTGCTTGGTTGGCCAAAAAGGGCGTATGCGTTTTTTTCCTGAATATATTCAGGAAAAAACGCATACGCCCTTTTTGGCCAAGTGCATCATTGTGGACGTTCTGCCTCTTTTCCTATGCTTTCAATGCAATTCCAGTCTACCTCCTGAAATCGGTTTCCTGCAATGCTGCCCCGCTTTCAGGTCCTCTTGGCAGCCTTACTTCAGTCTATTTTTGGACGATAGCTGTCATTTATAACTCTGCAGGTTTGTGACTTACAGTGCCCCTGAGCTCCTTTCTTCAACTCGCTTTCTTGTGACCTGGCCACAACACCGCAGGATGGCTTCAGGCCCTAATCTGGTTCTGGCACGGCACGCTGAGCCTTTGGTTAATTCCTCTTCCTGGTGGGAAATGAGAGTTAAATTTGCCCGTCCAGACACCTCCAGCTAGTCTCTCATTGCTTCTCGCTATTCCTGTTCATCTTCCGTAGAAATTGCAAACTGGGCCAAACAGGAGGTTAAAGGGACTGACTCTCCAAGTCGGGAGAGTGTTAGTAAAGCGTCTGGAATGTTGCACCCGAGTACCAGGGTACGAAAACTGAGACATATTTGAACACGTCTCCCGATCACATGGTTGATCATACTCTGGGTTCCACATGCATGTTTTAGCTGAAGGAAGAATACCTTAAACCTCGGTAGTTGAAACCCGTGGAATGGGTACCATGCAATATGACTTCAAAGGGTCTTCATTTGCTCACCGAACCTCTCCAATCCTATCACTGCTGTGTTTATGCCCCTGTACACATGCTTGATTCTCTTTCGGAGACATAGCAATCCATAGGTTTTAAGATACTTACTAGTCAGGTACATTCTTAGGCGTTTAATATGCGGTGTTGAGTCCATTTCGTTGAGCAAGGAGTAGCTCTTGTCTATTCCATATTTGGCTTAAGGAACTTTATCTGTGCTCATTTCAATCTCTGGTTTTATGCAGCACCCCAACTCACCTTTCCCCTGAAGCAAGCATAAGTTGGTTTTCTAAATTTGAGACCCTGTTCTGTTTTGGAATGCAGTTCCTGTGTAGCCAAGTTTACATTCCGTGTATTACTGATATCTTATGATGTTTCTTTTTCTGTGTGACTTATTTCAGTTAGAATCATCATACCTGAATCCACTCATTGTGATGCTAAGGGCCTGATGACATAGATTTCATTGCTGAGTGATATTGCTTTGTAAGTAAATACCACAACTTCTTCATCCATTTTTCACTTTCTGCGATGTTGAACTTGTACTGTAAACGAGGTTCTTGTAAACAGAGCCGTCCCAAACTTTGGGGTGGCTGTGTCTTTTTGATTTTAATTTCCCTAAGCTATAGGACCATAAGTGGCAGTGCCCTAGGCTCTGTTGCTTTGTTTTTTAGATGTTTCAGGAAACACCATACACTTCTCCCGAGTGTCTGTTGGCAATTTACATCCCGCCCATCAGCATAACAAGGCTCCCAGTTCTCCATGGCCTGTCCTGCCTTTCTGGATTTTACACTTTTTTCAGATGGCCCTTTTGACCGGGGGGAAGTGAGACTTCATTGTAGTGCAGATTTCCTTTGCAAGCTTGCTTGGTTGGCCAAAAAGGGCGTATGCGTTTTTTCCTGAATATATTCAGGAAAAAACGCATACGCCCTTTTTGGCCAAGTGCATCATTGTGGACGTTCTGCCTCTTTTCCTATGCTTTCAATGCAATTCCAGTCTACCTCCTGAAATCGGTTTCCTGCAATTCTGCCCCGCTTTCAAGTCCTCTTGGCAGCCTTACTTCAGTCTATTTTTGGACGATAGCTGTCATTTATAACTCTGCAGGTTTGTGAATTACAGTGCCCCTGAGCTCCTTTCTTCAACTCGCTTTCTTGTGACCTGGCCGCAACACCGCAGGATGGCTTCAGGCCCTAATCTGATTCTGGCATGGCACGCTGAGCCTTTGGTTAATTCCTCTTCCTGGTAGGAAATGAGAGTTAAATTTGCCCATCCAGACACCTCCAGCTAGTCTCCATTGGTTCTCGCTATTCCTGTTCATCTTCCGCAGAAATTGCAAACTGGGCCAAACAGGAGGTTAAAGGGACTGACTCTCCAAGTCGGGAGAGTGTTAGTAAAGCGTCTGGAATGTTGCACCCGAGTACCAGGGTATGAAAACTGAGACATATTTGAACACGTCTCCCGATCACATGGTTGATCATACTCTAGGTTCCACATGCATGTTTTAGCTGAAGGAAGAATACCTTAAACCTAGGTAGTTGCAACACGTGGAATGGGTACCATGCAATATGAGTTCAAAGGGTCTTCATTTGCTCACCGAACCTCTCCAATCCTATCACTGCTGCGTTTATGCCCCTGTACACATGCTTGATTCTCTTTCGGAGACATAGCAATCCATAGGTTTTAAGATACTTACAAGTCAGGTACATTCTTAGGCGTTTAATATGCGTTGTTGAGTCCATTTCGTTGAGCAAGGAGTAGCTCTTGTCTATTCCATATTTGGCTTAAGGAACTTTATCTGTGCTCATTTCAATCTCTGGTTTTATGCAGCACCCCAACTCACCTTTACCCTTAAGCAAGCATAAGTTGGTTTTCTAAATTTGAGTCCCTGTTCTGTTCTGTAATTCAGTTCCTGTGTAGCCAAGTTTACATTCCGTGTATTACTGATATCTTATGATGTTTCTTTTTCTGTGTGACTTACTTCAGTTAGAATCATCATACCTGAATCCACTCATTGTGCTGCTAAGGGCCTGATGACACAGATTTCATTGCTGAGTGATATTGCTTTGTAAGTACATACCACAACTTCTTTATCCATTTTTCACTTTCTGCAATGTTGAACTTGTACTGTAAACGAGGTTCTTGTAAACAGAGCCATTCCAAACTTTGGGGTGGCTGTGTCTTTTTGATTTTAATTTCCCTAAGCTATAGGACCATAAGTGGAAGTGCCCTAGGTTCTGTTGCTTTGTTTTTTAGATGTTTCAGGAAACACCATACACTTCTCCCGAGTGGTTGTTGGCAATTTACATCCCGCCCATCAGCATAACAAGGCTCCCAGTTCTCCATGGCCTGTCCTGCCTTTCTGGATTTTACACTTTTTTCAGATGGCCCTTTTGACCGGGGGGAAGTGAGACTTCATTGTAGTGCAGATTTCCTTTGCAAGCTTGCTTGGTTGGCCAAAAAGGGCGTATGCGTTTTTTCCTGAATATATTCAGGAAAAAACGCATACGCCCTTTTTGGCCAAGTGCATCATTGTGGACGTTCTGCCTCTTTTCCTATGCTTTCAATGTAATTCCAGTCTACCTCCTGAAATCGGTTTCCTGCAATTCTGCCCCGCTTTCAAGTCCTCTTGGCAGCCTTACTTCAGTCTATTTTTGGACGATAGCTGTCATTTATAACTCTGCAGGTTTGTGAATTACAGTGCCCCTGAGCTCCTTTCTTCAACTCGCTTTCTTTTGAGCTGGCCGCAACACCGCAGGATGGCTTCAGGCCCTAAACTGGTTCCGGTACGGCACGCTGAGCCTTTGGTTATTTCCTCTTCCTGGTGGGAATTGAGAGTTAAATTTGCCCGTCCAGACACCTCCAGCTAGCCTCTCATTGGTTCTCGCTATTCCTGTTCATCTTCCGCAGAAATTGCAAACTGGGCCAAACAGGAGGTTAAAGGCGCTGACTCTCCACGTGGGGAGAGTGTTAGTAAAGCGTCTGGAATGTTGCACCCGAGTACCAGGGGAGGAAAACTGAGACATATTTGAACACGTCTCCCGTTCACATGGTTGATCATACTTGGGTTCCACATGCATGTTTTAGCTGAAGGAAGAATACCTTAAACCTGGAGAGTTGAGACCCGTGTAATGGGTACCATGCAATATGACTTCAAAGGGTCTTCATTTGCTCACCGAACCTCTCCAATCCTATCACTGCTGCGTTTATGCCCCTGTACACATGCTTGATTCTCTTTCGGAGACATAGCAATCCATAGGTTTTAAGATACTTACTAGTCAGGTACATTCTTAGGCGTTTAATATGCGGTGTTGAGTCCATTTCGTTGAGCAAGGAGTAGCTCTTGTCTATTCCGTATTTGACTTAAGGAACTTTATCTGTGCTCATTTCAATCTCTGGTTTTATGCAGCAACCCAACTCACCTTTCCCCTGAAGCAAGCATAAGTTGGTTTTCTAAATTTGAGACCCTGTTCTGTTTTGGAATGCAGTTCCTGTGTAGCCAAGTTTACATTCCGTGTATTAGTGATATCTTATGATGTTTCTTTTTCTGTGTGACTTATTTCAGTTAGAATCATCGTACCTGAATCCACTCATTATGCTGCTACGGGCCTGATGACATAGATTTCATTGCTGACTGATACTGCATTGTACGTAAGTACCACAAGTTCTTTATCCATTTTTCACTTTTTGTGATATTGAACTTGTACGGTAAACGAGGTTCTTGTAAACGGAGGCGTCCCAAACTTTGGGGTGGCTGTGTCTTTTTGATTTTTATTTCCGTAAGCTATAGGGCCATAAGTGGAAGTGCCCTAGGCTCTGTTGCTTTGTTTTTTAGATGTTTCAGGAAACACCATACACTTCTCCCGAGTGGTTGTTGGCAATTTACATCCCGCCCATCAGCATAACAAGGCTCCCAGTTCTCCATGGCCTGTCCTGCCTTTCTGGATTTTACACTTTTTTCAGATGGCCCTTTTGACCGGGGGGAAGTGAGACTTCATTGTAGTGCAGATTTCCTTTGCAAGCTTGCTTGGTTGGCCAAAAAGGGCGTATGCGTTTTTTCCTGAATATATTCAGGAAAAAACGCATACGCCCTTTTTGGCCAAGTGCATCATTGTGGACGTTCTGCCTCTTTTCCTATGCTTTCAATGCAATTCCAGTCTACCTCCTGAAATCGGTTTCCTGCAATTCTGCCCCGCTTTCAAGTCCTCTTGGCAGCCTTACTTCAGTATATTTTTGGACGATAGCTGTCATTTATAACTCTGCAGGTTTCTGAATTACAGTGCCCCTGAGCTCCTTTCTTCAACTCGCTTTCTTTTGAGCTGGCCGCAACACCGCAGGATGGCTTCAGGCCCTAAACTGGTTCCGGTACGGCACGCTGAGCCTTTGGTTATTTCCTTTTCCTGGTGGGAATTGAGAGTTAAATTTGCCCGTCCAGACACCTCCAGCTAGCCTCTCATTGGTTCTCGCTATTCCTGTTCATCTTCCGCAGAAATTGCAAACTGGGCCAAACAGGAGGTTAAAGGCGCTGACTCTCCAAGTGGGGAGAGTGTTAGTAAAGCGTCTGGAATGTTGCACCCGAGTACCAGGGGAGGAAAACTGAGACATATTTGAACACGTCTCCCGTTCACATGGTTGATCATACTCTGGGTTCCACATGCATGTTTTAGCTGAAGGAAGAATACCTTAAACCTGGAGAGTTGAGACCCGTGTAATGGGTACCATGCAATATGACTTCAAAGGGTCTTCATTTGCTCACCGAACCTCTCCAATCCTATCACTGCTGCGTTTATGCCCCTGTACACACGCTTGATTCTCTTTTGGAGACATAGCAATCCATAGGTTTTAAGATACTTACTAGTCAGGTACATTCTTAGGCGTTTAATATGGGGTGTTGAGTCCATTTCGTTGAGCAAGGAGTAGCTCTTGTCTATTCCATATTTGGCTTAAGGAACTTTATCTGTGCTCATTTCAATCTCTGGTTTTATGCAGCAACCCAACTCACCTTTCCCCTGAAGCAAGCATAAGTTGGTTTTCTAAATTTGAGACCCTGTTCTGTTTTGGAATGCAGTTCCTGTGTAGCCAAGTTTACATTCCGTGTATTAGTGATATCTTATGATGTTTCTTTTTCTGTGTGACTTATTTCAGTTAGAATCATCGTACCTGAATCCACTCATTATGCTGCTACGGGCCTGATGACATAGATTTCATTGCTGACTGATACTGCATTGTACGTAAGTACCACAAGTTCTTTATCCATTTTTCACTTTCTGTGATATTGAACTTGTACGGTAAACGAGGTTCTTGTAAACGGAGGCGTCCCAAACTTTGGGGTGGCTGTGTCTTTTTGATTTTAATTTCCCTAAGCTATAGGACCATAAGTGGAAGTGCCCTAGGCTCTGTTGCTTTGTTTTTTAGATGTTTCAGGAAACACCATACACTTCTCCCGAGTGGTTGTTGGCAATTTACATCCCGCCCATCAGCATAACAAGGCTCCCAGTTCTCCATGGCCTGTCCTGCCTTTCTGGATTTTACACTTTTTTCAGATGGCCCTTTTGACCGGGGGGAAGTGAGACTTCATTGTAGTGCAGATTTCCTTTGCAAGCTTGCTTGGTTGGCCAAAAAGGGCGTATGCGTTTTTTCCTGAATATATTCAGGAAAAAACGCATACGCCCTTTTGGCCAAGTGCATCATTGTGGACGTTCTGCCTCTTTTCCTATGCTTTCAATGCAATTCCAGTCTACCTCCTGAAATCGGTTTCCTGCAATTCTGTCCCACTTTCAAGTCCTCTTGGCAGCCTTACTTCAGTCTATTTTTGGACGATAGCTGTCATTTATAACTCTGCAGGTTTGTGAATTACAGTGCCCCTGAGCTCCTTTCTTCAACTCGCTTTCTTTTGAGCTGGCCGCAACACCGCAGGATGGCTTCAGGCCCTAATCTGATTCTGGCATGGCACGCTGAGCCTTTGGTTAATTCCTCTTCCTGGTAGGAAATGAGAGTTAAATTTGCCCGTCCAGACACCTCCAGCTAGTCTCCATTGGTTCTCGCTATTCCTGTTCATCTTCCGCAGAAATTGCAAACTGGGCCAAACAGGAGGTTAAAGGGACTGACTCTCCAAGTCGGGAGAGTGTTAGTAAAGCGTCTGGAATGTTGCACCCGAGTACCAGGGTACGAAAACTGAGACATATTTGAACACGTCTCCCGATCACATGGTTGATCATACTCTAGGTTCCACATGCATGTTTTAGCTGAAGGAAGAATACCTTAAACCTGGGTAGTTGAAACCCGCGGAATGGGTACCATGCAATATGACTTCAAAGGGTCTTCATTTGCTCACCGAACCTCTCCAATCCTATCACTGCTGCGTTTATGCCCCTGTACACATGCTTGATTCTCTTTTGGAGACATAGCAATCCATAGGTTTTAAGATACTTACAAGTCAGGTACATTCTTAGGCGTTTAATATGCGGTGTTGAGTCCATTTCGTTGAGCAAGGAGTAGCTCTTGTCTATTCCATATTTGGCTTAAGGAACTTTATCTGTGCTCATTTCAATCTCTGGTTTTATGCAGCACCCCAACTCACCTTTACCCTTAAGCAAGCATAAGTTGTTTTTCTAAATTTGAGTCCCTGTTCTGTTCTGTAATTCAGTTCCTGTGTAGCCAAGTTTACATTCCGTGTATTACTGATATCTTATGATGTTTCTTTTTCTGTGTGACTTACTTCAGTTAGAATCATCATACCTGAATCCACTCATTGTGCTGCTAAGGGCCTGATGACACAGATTTCATTGCTGAGTGATATTGCTTTGTAAGTAAATACCACAACTTCTTTCTCCATTTTTCACTTTCTGCGATGTTGAACTTGTACTGTAAACGAGGTTCTTGTAAACAGAGCCGTTCCAAACTTTGGGGTGGCTGTGTCTTTTTGATTTTAATTTCCCTAAGCTATAGGACCATAAGTGGAAGTGCCCTAGGCTCTGTTGCTTTGTTTTTTAGATGTTTCAGGAAACACCATACACTTCTCCCGAGTGGTTGTTGGCAATTTACATCCCGCCCATCAGCATAACAAGGCTCCCAGTTCTCCATGGCCTGTCCTGCCTTTCTGGATTTTACACTTTTTTCAGATGGCCCTTTTGACCGGGGGGAAGTGAGACTTCATTGTAGTGCAGATTTCCTTTGCAAGCTTGCTTGGTTGGCCAAAAAGGGCGTATGCGTTTTTTCCTGAATATATTCAGGAAAAAACGCATACGCCCTTTTTGGCCAAGTGCATCATTGTGGACGTTCTGCCTCTTTTCCTATGCTTTCAATGTAATTCCAGTCTACCTCCTGAAATCGGTTTCCTGCAATTCTGCCCCGCTTTCAAGTCCTCTTGGCAGCCTTACTTCAGTCTATTTTTGGACGATAGCTGTCATTTATAACTCTGCAGGTTTGTGAATTACAGTGCCCCTGAGCTCCTTTCTTCAACTCGCTTTCTTTTGAGCTGGCCGCAACACCGCAGGATGGCTTCAGGCCCTAAACTGGTTCCGGTACGGCACGCTGAGCCTTTGGTTATTTCCTCTTCCTGGTGGGAATTGAGAGTTAAATTTGCCCGTCCAGACACCTCCAGCTAGCCTCTCATTGGTTCTCGCTATTCCTGTTCATCTTCCGCAGAAATTGCAAACTGGGCCAAACAGGAGGTTAAAGGCGCTGACTCTCCAAGTGGGGAGAGTGTTAGTAAAGCGTCTGGAATGTTGCACCCGAGTACCAGGGGAGGAAAACTGAGACATATTTGAACACGTCTCCCGATCACATGGTTGATCATACTCTAGGTTCCACATGCATGTTTTAGCTGAAGGAAGAATATCTTAAACCTGGGTAGTTGAAACACGTGGAATGGGTACCATGCAATATGACTTCAAAGGGTCTTCATTTGCTCACCGAACCTCTCCAATCCTATCACTGCTGCTTTTATGCCCCTGTACACATGCTTGATTCTCTTTCGGAGACATAGCAATCCATAGGTTTTAAGATACTTACTAGTCAGGTACATTCTTAGGCGTTTAATATGGGGTGTTGAGTCCATTTCGTTGAGCAAGGAGTAGCTCTTGTCTATTCCATATTTGGCTAAAGGAACTTTATCTGTGCTCATTTCAATCTCTGGTTTTATGCAGCACCCCAACTCACCTTTACCCTTAAGCAAGAATAAGTTGGTTTTCTAAATTTGAGACCCTGTTCTGTTCTGTAATTCAGTTCCTGTGTAGCCAAGTTTACATTCCGTGTATTACTGATATCTTATGATGTTTCTTTTTCTGTGTGACTTATTTCAGTTAGAATCATCATACCTGAATCCACTCATTGTGCTGCTAAGGGCCTGATGACACAGATTTCATTGCTGAGTGATATTGCTTTGTAAGTAAATACCACAACTTCTTTCTCCATTTTTCACTTTCTGCGATGTTGAACTTGTACTGTAAACGAGGTTCTTGTAAACAGAGCCGTTCCAAACTTTGGGGTGGCTGTGTCTTTTTGATTTTAATTTCCCTAAGCTATAGGACCATAAGTGGAAGTGCCCTAGGCTCTCTTGCTTTGTTTTTTAGATGTTTCAGGAAACACCATACACTTCTCCCAAGTGTCTGTTGGCAATTTACATCCCGCCCATCAGCATAACAAGGCTCCCAGTTCTCCATGGCCTGTCCTGCCTTTCTGGATTTTACACTTTATTCTGATGGCCCTTTTGACCGGGGGGAAGTGAGACTTCATTGTAGTGCAGATTTCCTTTGCAAGCTTGCTTGGTTGGCCAAAAAGGGCGTATGCGTTTTTTCCTGAATATATTCAGGAAAAAACGCATATGCCCTTTTGGCAAAGTGCATCATTGTGGACGTACTGCCTCTTTTCCTACGCTTTCAATGCAATTCCAGTCTACCTCCTGAAATCGGTATCCTGCAATTCTGCCCCGCTTTCAAGTCCTCTTGGCAGCCTTACTTCAGTATATTTTTGGACGATAGCTGTCATTTATAACTCTGCAGGTTTGTGAATTACAGAGCCCCTGAGCTCCTTTCTTCAACTCACTTTCTTGTGAGCTGGCCGCAACACTGCAGGATGGCTTCAGGCCCTAATCTGTTTCCGCCACGGCACGCTGAGCCTTTGGTTAATTCCTCTTCCTAGTGGGAAATGAGAGTTAAATTTGCCCGTCCAGACACCTACAGCTAGTCTCTCATTGGTTCTCCCTATTCCTGTTCATCTTCCGCAGAAATTGCAAACTGGGCCAAACAGGAGGTTAAAGGCACTGACTGTCCAAGTCGGGAGAGTGTTAGTAAAGCGTCTGGAATGTTGCACCCGAGTACCAGGGTATGAAAACTGAGACATATTTGAACACGTCTCCCGATCACACGGTTGATCATACTCTGGGTTCCACATGCATGTTTTAGCTGAAGGAAGAATACCTTAAACCTGGAGAGTTGAGACCCGTGGAATGGGTACCATGCAATATGACTTCAAAGGGTCTTCATTTGCTCACCGAATCTCTCCAATCCTATCACTGCTGCGTTTATGACCCTTGTACACACGCTTGATTCTCTTTTGGAGACATAGCAATCCATAGGTTTTAAGATACTTACTAGTCAGGTACATTCTTAGGCGTTTAATATGGGGTGTGGAGTCCATTTCGTTGAGCAAGGAGTAGCTCTTGTCTATTCCATATTTGGCTTAAGGAACTTTATCTTTGCTCATTTCAGTCTCTGGTTTTATGCAGCACCCCAACTCACCTTTCCACTTAAGCAAGCATAAGTTGGTTTTCTAAATTTGAGACCCTGTTCTGTTTTGTAATTCAGTTCCTCGGTAGCCAAGTTTAAATTCCATGTATTAGTGATATTTTTTGATGTTTCTTTTTCTGTTAGACTTATTTCAGTTAGAATCACCATACCCGAATCCACTCATTATGCTGCTACGGGCCTGGTGACATAGATTTCATTGCTGAGTGATATTGCTTTGTACATGAGTACCACAAATTCTTTATCCATTTTTCACTTTCTGTGATATTGAACTTGTATGGTAAACGAGGTTCTTGTAAACAGAGGCGTCCCAAACTTTGGGGTGGCTGTGTCTTTTTGATTTTAATTTCCCTAAGCTATAGGACCATAAGTGGAAGTGCACTAGGCTCTGTTGCTTTGTTTTTTAGATGTTTCAGGAAACACCATACGCTTCTCCGGAGTGGCTGTTGGCAATTTACATCCCACCCATCAGCATAACAAGGCTCCCAGTTCTCAATGGCCTGTTGCCTTTCTGGATTTTACACTTTTTTCAGATGGCCCTTTTGACCAGGGGGAAGTGAGACTTCATTGTAGTGCAGATTTCCTTTGCAAGCTTGCTTGGTTGGCCAAAAAGGGCGTATGCGTTTTTTCCTGAATATATTCAGGAAAAAACGCATACGCCCTTTTTGGCCAGGTGCATCATTGTGGACGTTCTGCCTCTTTTCCTATGCTTTCAATGCAATTCCAGTCTACCTCCTGAAATCGGTTTCCTGCAATTCTGCCCCACTTTCAAGTCCTCTTGGCAGCCTTACTTCAGTCTATTTTTGGACGATAGCTGTCATTTATAACTCTGCTGGTTTGTCAATTGCAGTGCCCCTGAGCTCCTTTCTTCAACTCGCTTTCTTGTGACCTGGCCGCAACACCGCAGGATGGCTTCAGGCCCTAATCTGGTTCCGGCCCGGCATGCTGAGCCTTTGGTTAATTCCTCTTCCTGGTGGGAAATGAGAGTTAAATTTGCCCGTCCAGACACCTCCAGCTAGTCTCTCATTGGTTCTCGCTATTCCTGTTCATCTTCCGCAGAAATTGCAAACTGGGCCAAACAGGAGGTTAAAGGGACTGACTCTCCAAGTCGGGAGAGTGTTAGTAAAGCGTCTGGAATGTTGCACCCGAGTACCAGGGTACGAAAACTGAGACATATTTGAACACGTCTCCCGATCACATGGTTGATCATACTCTAGGTTCCACATGCATGTTTTAGCTGAAGGAAGAATACCTTAAACCTGGGTAGTTGAAACCCGTGGAATGGCTACCATGCAATATGACTTCAAAGGGTCTTCATTTGCTCACCGAACCTCTCCAATCCTATCACTGCTGCGTTTCTGCCCCTGTACACACGCTTGATTCTCTTTTGGAGACATAGCAATCCATAGGTTTTAAGATACTTACTAGTCAGGTACATTCTTAGGCGTTTAATATGGGGTGTTGAGTCCATTTCGTTGAGCAAGGAGTAGCTCTTGTGTATTCCATATTTGGCCCAAGGACCTTTATCTGTGCTCATTTCAATCTCTGGTTTTATACAGCACCCCAACTCACCTTTCCCCTTAAGCAAGCATAAGTTGGTTTTCTAAATTTGAGAACCTGTTCTGTTTTGGAATGCAGTTCCTGTGTAGCCAAGTTTACATTCCGTGTATTAGTGATATCTTATGATGTTTCTTTTTCTGTGTGACTTATTTCAGTTAGAATCATCGTACCTGAATCCACTCATTATGCTGCTATGGGCCTGATGACATAGATTTCATTGCTGAGTGATACTGCATTGTACGTAAGTACCACAAGTTCTTTATCCATTTTTCACTTTCTGTGATATTGAACTTGTACGGTAAACGAGGTTCTTGTAAACGGAGGCGTCCCAAACTTTGGGGTGGCTGTGTCTTTTTGATTTTAATTTCCCTAAGCTATAGGACCATAAGTGGAAGTGCCCTAGGCTCTGTTGCTTTGTTTTTTAGATGTTTCAGGAAACACCATACACTTCTCCTGAGTGTCTGTTGGCAATTTACATCCCGCCCATCAGCATAACAAGGCTCCCAGTTCTCCATGGCCTGTCCTGCCTTTCTGGATTTTACACTTTTTTCAGATGGACCTTTTGACCGGGGAGAAGTGAGACTTCATTGTAGTGCAGATTTCCTTTGCAAGTTTCCTTGGTTGGCCAAAAAGGGTGTATGCGTTTTTTCCTGAATATATTCAGGAAGAAACGCATACGCCCTTTTTGGCCAAGTGCATCATTGTGGACGTTCTGCCTCTTTTCCTATGCTTTCAATGCAATTCCAGTCTACCTCCTGAAATCGGTTTCCTGCAATTCTGCCCTGCTTTCAAGTCCTCTTGGCAGCCTTACTTCAGTCTATTTTTGGACGATAGCTGTCATTTATAACTCTGCTGGTTTGTCAATTGCAGTGCCCCTGAGCTCCTTTCTTCAACTCGCTTTCTTGTGAGCTGGCCGCAACACCGCAGGATGGCTTCAGGCCCTAATCTGGTTCCGGCCCGGCATGCTGAGCCTTTGGTTAATTCCTCTTCCTGTTGGGAAATGAGAGTTAAATTTGCCCGTCCAGACACCTCCAGCTAGTCTCTCATTGGTTCTCGCTATTCCTGTTCATCTTCCGCAGAAATTGCAATCTGGGCCAAACAGGAGGTTAAAGGGACTGACTCTCCAAGTCGGGAGAGTGTTAGTAAAGCGTCTGGAATGTTGCACCCGAGTACCAGGGTACGAAAACTGAGACATATTTGAACACGTCTCCCGATCACATGGTTGATCATACTCTAGGTTCCACATGCATGTTTTAGCTGAAGGAAGAATACCTTAAACCTGGGTAGTTGAAACCCGTGGAATGTCTACCATGCAATATGACTTCAAAGGGTCTTAATTTGCTCACCGAACCTCTCCAATCCTATCACTGCTGCGTTTCTGCCCCTGTACACACGCTTGATTCTCTTTTGGAGACATAGCAATCCATAGGTTTTAAGATACTTACTAGTCAGGTACATTCTTAGGCGTTTAATATGGGGTGTTGAGTCCATTTCGTTGAGCAAGGAGTAGCTCTTGTGTATTCCATATTTGGCTCAAGGACCTTTATCTGTGCTCATTTCAATCTCTGGTTTTATACAGCACCCCAACTCACCTTTCCCCTGAAGCAAGCATAAGTTGGTTTTCTAAATTTGAGAACCTGTTCTGTTTTGGAATGCAGTTCCTGTGTAGCCAAGTTTACATTCCGTGTATTAGTGATATCTTATGATGTTTCTTTTTCTGTGTGACTTATTTCAGTTAGAATCATCGTACCTGAATCCACTCATTATGCTGCTATGGGCCTGATGACATAGATTTCATTGCTGAGTGATACTGCATTGTACGTAAGTACCACAAGTTCTTTATCCATTTTTCACTTTCTGCGATGTTGAACTTGTACTGTAAACGAGGTTCTTGTAAACAGAGCCGTTCCAAACTTTGGGGTGGCTGTGTCTTTTTGATTTTAATTTCCCTAAGCTATAGGACCATAAGTGGAAGTGCCCTAGGCTCTGTTGCTTTGTTTTTTAGATGTTTCAGGAAACACCATACACTTCTCCCGAGTGGCTGTTGGCAATTTACATCCCGCCCATCAGCATAACAAGGCTCCCAGTTCTCCATGGCCTGTTGCCTTTCTGGATTTTACACTTTTTTCAGATGGCCCTTTTGACCGGGGGGAAGTGAGACTTCATTGTAGTGCAGATTTCCTTTGCAAGCTTGCTTGGTTGGCCAAAAAGGGCGTATGCGTTTTTTCCTGAATATATTCAGGAAAAAACGCATACGCCCTTTTTGGCCAAGTGCATCATTGTGGACGTTCTGCCTCTTTTCCTATGCTTTCAATGCAATTCCAGTCTACCTCCTGAAATCGGTTTCCTGCAATTCTGCCCCGCTTTCAAGTCCTCTTGGCAGCCTTACTTCAGTCTATTTTTGGACGATAGCTGTCATTTATAACTCTGCAGGTTTGTGAATTACAGTGCCCCTGAGCTCCTTTCTTCAACTCGCTTTCTTGTGACCTGGCCGCAACACCGCAGGATGGCTTCAGGCCCTAATCTGGTTCCGGCCCGGCATGCTGAGCCTTTGGTTAATTCCTCTTCCTGGTGGGAAATGAGAGTTAAATTTGCCCGTCCAGACACCTCCAGCTAGTCTCTCATTGGTTCTCGCTATTCCTGTTCATCTTCCGCAGAAATTGCAAACTGGGCCAAACAGGAGGTTAAAGGCGCTGACTCTCCAAGTGGGGAGAGTGTTAGTAAAGCGTCTGGAATGTTGCACCCGAGTACCAGGGGAGGAAAACTGAGATATATTTGAACACGTCTCCCGTTCACATGGTTGATCATACTTGGGTTCCACATGCATGTTTTAGCTGAAGGAAGAATACCTTAAACCTGGAGAGTTGAGACCCGTGTAATGGGTACCATGCAATATGACTTCAAAGGGTCTTCATTTGCTCACCGAACCTCTCCAATCCTATCACTGCTGCGTTTATGCCCCTGTACACATGCTTGATTCTCTTTTGGAGACATAGCAATCCATAGGTTTTACGATACTTACTAGTCAGGTACATTCTTAGGCGTTTAATATGGGGTGTTGAGTCCATTTCGTTGAGCAAGGAGTAGCTCTTGTCTATTTCATATTTGACTTAAGGAACTTTATCTGTGCTCATTTCAATCTCTGGTTTTATGCAGCACCCCAACTCACCTTTACCCTTAAGCAAGCATAAGTTGGTTTTCTAAATTTGAGACCCTGTTCTGTTCTGTAATTCAGTTCCTGTGTAGCCAAGTTTACATTCCGTGTATTACTGATATCTTATGATGTTTCTTTTTCTGTGTGACTTATTTCAGTTAGAATCATCATACCTGAATCCACTCATTGTGATGCTAAGGGCCTGATGACATAGATTTCATTGCTGAGTGATATTGCTTTGTAAGTAAATACCACAACTTCTTTATCCATTTTTCACTTTCTGCGATGTTGAACTTGTACTGTAAACGAGGTTCTTGTAAACAGAGGCGTCCCAAACTTTGGGGTGGCTGTGTCTTTTTGATTTTAATTTCCCTAAGCTATAGGACCATAAGTGGCAGTGCCCTAGGCTCTGTTGCTTTGTTTTTTAGATGTTTCAGGAAACACCATACACTTCTCCCGAGTGTCTGTTGGCAATTTACATCCCGCCCATCAGCATAACAAGGCTCCCAGTTCTCCATGGCCTGTCCTGCCTTTCTGGATTTTACACTTTTTTCAGATTGCCCTTTTGACCGGGGGAAGTGAGACTTCATTGTAGTGCAGATTTCCTTTGCAAGCTTGCTTGGTTGGCCAAAAAGGGCGTATGCGTTTTTTCCTGAATATATTCAGGAAAAAACGCATACGCCCTTTTTGGCCAAGTGCATCATTGTGGACGTTCTGCCTCTTTTCCTATGCTTTCAATGCAATTCCAGTCTACCTCTTGAAATCGGTTTCCTGCAATTCTGCCCCGCTTTCAAGTCCTCTTGGCAGCCTTACTTCAGTCTATTTTTGGATGATAGCTGTCATTTATAACTCTGCAGGTTTGTGAATTACAGTGCCCCTGAGCTCCTTTCTTCAACTCGCTTTCTTGTGACCTGGCCGCAACACCGCAGGATGGCTTCAGGCCCTAATCTGGTTCCGGCCCGGCATGCTGATCCTTTGGTTAATTCCTCTTCCTGGTGGGAAATGAGAATTAAATTTGCCCGTCCAGACACCTCCAGCTAGCCTCTCATTGGTTCTCGCTATTCCTGTTCATCTTCCGCAGAAATTGCAAACTGGGCCAAACAGGAGGTTAAAGGGACTGACTCTCCAAGTGGGGAGAGTGTTAGTAAAGCGTCTGGAATGTTGCACCCGAGTACCAGGGGAGGAAAACTGAGACATATTTGAACACGTCTCCCGATCACATGGTTGATCATACTCTAGGTTCCACATGCATGTTTTAGCTGAAGGAAGAATACCTTAAACCTCGGTAGTTGAAACCCGTGGAATGGGTACCATGCAATATGACCTCAAAGGGTCTTCATTTGCTCACCGAACCTCTCCAATCCTATCACTGCTGCGTTTATGCCCCTGTACACATGCTTGATTCTCTTTCGGAGACATAGCAATCCATAGGTTTTAAGATACTTACTAGTCAGGTACATTCTTAGGCGTTTAATATGCGGTGTTGAGTCCATTTCGTTGAGCAAGGAGTAGCTCTTGTCTATTCCATATTTGGCTTAAGGAACTTTATCTGTGCTCATTTCAATCTCTGGTTTTATGCAGCACCCCAACTCACCTTTACCCTTAAGCAAGCATAAGTTGGTTTTCTAAATTTGAGACCCTGTTCTGTTCTGTAATTCAGTTCTTGTGTAGCCAAGTTTCCATTCCGTGTATTACTGATATCTTATGATGTTTCTTTTTCTGTGTGACTTATTTCAGTTAGAATCATCATACCTGAATCCACTCATTGTACTGCTAAGGGCCTGATGACATAGATTTCATTGCTGAGTGATATTGCTTTGTAAGTAAATACCACAACTTCTTTATCCATTTTTCACTTTCTGCGATGTTGAACTTGTACTGTAAACGAGGTTCTTGTAAACAGAGCCGTTCCAAACTTTGGTGTGGCTGTGTCTTTTTGATTTTAATTTCCCTAAGCTATAGGATCATAAGTGGAAGTGCCCTAGGCTCTGTTGCTTTGTTTTTTAGATGTTTCAGGAAACACCATACACTTCTCCCAAGTGTCTGTTGGCAATTTACATCCCGCCCATCAGCATAACAAGGCTCCCAGTTCTCAATGGCCTGTTGCCTTTCTGGATTTTACACTTTTTTCAGATGGCCCTTTTGACCGGGGGGAAGTGAGACTTCATTGTAGTGCAGATTTCCTTTGCAAGCTTGCTTGGTTGGCCAAAAAGGGCGTATGCGTTTTTTCCTGAATATATTCAGTAAAAAACGCATACGTCCTTTTTGGCCAAGTGCATCATTGTGGACGTTCTGCCTCTTTTCCTATGCTTTCAATGCAATTCCAGTCTACCTCCTGAAATCGGTTTCCTGCAATTCTGCCCCGCTTTCAAGTCCTCTTGGCAGCCTTACTTCAGTCTATTTTTGGACGATAGCTGTCATTTATAACTCTGCAGGTTTGTGAATTACAGTGCCCCTGAGCTCCTTTCTTCAACTCGCTTTCTTTTGAGCTGGCCGCAGCACCGCAGGATGGCTTCAGGCCCTAATCTGGTTCCGGTACGGCACGCTGAGCCTTTGGTTATTTCCTCTTCCTGGTGGGAAATGAGAGTTAAATTTGCCCGTCCAGACACCTCCAGCTAGCCTCTCATTGGTTCTCGCTATTCCTGTTCATCTTCCGCAGAAATTGCAAACTGGGCCAAACAGGAGGTTAAAGGCGCTGACTCTCCAAGTGGGGAGAGTGTTAGTAAAGCGTCTGGAATGTTGCACCCGAGTACCAGGGGAAGAAAACTGAGACATATTTGAACACGTCTCCCGTTCACATGGTTGATCATACTTGTGTTCCACATGCATGTTTTAGCTGAAGGAAGAATACCTTAAACCTGGAGAGTTGAGACCCGTGTAATGGGTACCATGCAATATGACTTCAAAGGGTCTTCATTTGCTCAATGAACCTCTCCAATCCTATCACTGCTGCGTTTATGCCCCTGTACACATGCTTGATTCTCTTTTGGAGACATAGCAATCCATAGGTTTTACGATACTTACTAGTCAGGTACATACTTAGGCGTTTAATATGCGGTGTTGAGTCCATTTCGTTGAGCAAGGAGTAGCTCTTGTCTATTCCATATTTGACTTAAGGAACTTTATCTGTGCTCATTTCAATCTCTGGTTTTATGCAGCACCCCAACTCACCTTTCCCCTTAAGCAAGCATAAGTTGGTATTCTAAATTTGAGACCCTGTTCTGTTCTGTAATTCAGTTCCTGTGTAGCCAAGTTTCCATTCCGTGTATTACTGATATCTTATGATGTTTCTTTTTCTGTGTGACTTATTTCAGTTAGAATCATCGTACCTGAATCCACTCATTATGCTGCTACGGGCCTGATGACATAGATTTCATTGCTGAGTGATACTGCATTGTACGTAAGTACCACAAGTTCTTTATCCATTTTTCACTTTCTGTGATATTGAACTTGTACGGTAAACGAGGTTCTTGTAAACAGAGGCGTCCCAAACTTTGGGGTGGCTGTGTCTTTTTGATTTTAATTTCCCTAAGCTATAGGACCATAAGTGGAAGTGCCCTGGGCTCTGATGCTTTGTTTTTTAGATGTTTCAGGAAACACCATACACTTCTCCCAAGTGTCTGTTGGCAATTTACATCCCGCCCATCAGCATAACAAGGCTCCCAGTTCTCCATGGCCTGTCCTGCCTTTCTGGATTTTACACTTTTTTCAGATGGCCCTTTTGACCGGGGGGAAGTGAGACTTCATTGTCGTGCAGATTTCCTTTGCAAGCTTGCTTGGTTGGCCAAAAAGGGTGTATGCGTTTTTTCCTGAATATATTCAGGAAAAAACGCATACGCCCTTTTTGGCCAAGTGCATCATTGTGGACGTTCTGCCTCTTTTCCTATGCTTTCAATGCAATTCCAGTCTACCTCCTGAAATCGGTTTCCTGCAATTCTGCCCCGCTTTCAAGTCCTCTTGGCAGCCTTACTTCAGTCTATTTTTGGACGATAGCTGTCATTTATAACTCTGCAGGTTTGTGAATTACAGTGCCCCTGAGCTCCTTTCTTCAACTCGCTTTCTTTTGAGCTGGCCGCAACACCGCAGGATGGCTTCAGGCCCTAATCTGGTTCCGGTACGGCACGCTGAGCCTTTGGTTATTTCCTCTTCCTGGTGGGAAATGAGAGTTAAATTTGCCCGTCCAGACACCTCCAGCTAGCCTCTCATTGGTTCTCGCTATTCCTGTTCATCTTCCGCAGAAATTGCAAACTGGGCCAAACAGGAGGTTAAAGGCGCTGACTCTCCAAGTGGGGAGAGTGTTAGTAAAGCGTCTGGAATGTTGCACCCGAGTACCAGGGGAGGAAAACTGAGACATATTTGAACACGTCTCCCGATCACATGGTTGATCATACTCTGGGTTCCACATGCATGTTTTAGCTGAAGGAAGAATACCTAAAACCTGGGTAGTTGAAACCCGTGGAATGGGTACCATGCAATATGACTTCAAAGGGTCTTCATTTGCTCACTGAACCTCTCCAATCCTATCACTGATGCGTTTATGCCCCTGTACACATGCCTGATTCTCTTTCGGAGACATAGCAATCTATAGGTTTTAAGATACTTACTAGTCAGGTACATTCTTAGGCGTTTAATATGCGGTGTTGAGTCCATTTCGTTGAGCAAGGAGTAGCTCTTGTCTATTCCATATTTGGCTTAAGGAACTTTATCTGTGCTCATTTCAATCTCTGGTTTTATGCAGCACCCCAACTCACCTTTCCCCTTAAGCAAGCATAAGTTGGTATTCTAAATTTGAGACCCTGTTCTGTTCTGTAATTCAGTTCCTGTGTAGCCAAGTTTCCATTCCGTGTATTACTGATATCTTATGATGTTTCTTTTTCTGTGTGACTTATTTCAGTTAGAATCATCGTACCTGAATCCACTAATTATGCTGCTACGGGCCTGATGACATAGATTTCATTGCTGAGTGATACTGCATTGTACGTAAGTACCACAAGTTCTTTATCCATTTTTCACTTTCTGTGATATTGAACTTGTACGGTAAACGAGGTTCTTGTAAACAGAGGCGTCCCAAACTTTGGGGTGGCTGTGTCTTTTTGATTTTAATTTCCCTAAGCTATAGGACCATAAGTGGAAGTGCCCTGGGCTCTGATGCTTTGTTTTTTAGATGTTTCAGGAAACACCATACACTTCTCCCAAGTGTCTGTTGGCAATTTACATCCCGCCCATCAGCATAACAAGGCTCCCAGTTCTCCATGGCCTGTCCTGCCTTTCTGGATTTTACACTTTTTTCAGATGGCCCTTTTGACCGGGGGGAAGTGAGACTTCATTGTCGTGCAGATTTCCTTTGCAAGCTTGCTTGGTTGGCCAAAAAGGGCGTATGCGTTTTTTCCTGAATATATTCAGGAAAAAACGCATACGCCCTTTTTGGCCAAGTGCATCATTGTGGACGTTCTGCCTCTTTTCCTATGCTTTCAATGCAATTCCAGTCTACCTCCTGAAATCGGTTTCCTGCAATTCTGCCCCGCTTTCAAGTCCTCTTGGCAGCCTTACTTCAGTCTATTTTTGGACGATAGCTGTCATTTATAACTCTGCAGGTTTGTGAATTACAGTGCCCCTGAGCTCCTTTCTTCAACTCGCTTTTTTGTGAGCTGGCCGCAACACCGCAGGATGGCTTCAGGCCCTAATCTGGTTCCGGCATGGCACGCTGAGCCTTTGGTTAATTCCTCTTCCTGGTGGGAAATGAGAGTTAAATTTGCCCGTCCAGACACCTCCAGCTAGCCTCTCATTGGTTCTCGCTATTCCTGTTCATCTTCCGCAGAAATTGCAAACTGGGCCAAACAGGAGGTTAAAGGCGCTGACTCTCCAAGTGGGGAGAGTGTTAGTAAAGCGTCTGGAATGTTGCACCCGAGTACCAGGGAACGAAATCTGAGACATATTTGAACACGTCTTCCGATCACATGGTTGATCATACTCTAGGTTCCACATGCATGTTTTAGCTGAAGGAAGAATACCTTAAACCTGGGTAGTTGAAACCCGTGGAATGGGTACCATGCAATATGACTTCAAAGGGTCTTCATTTGCTCACCGAACATCTCCAATCCTATCACTGCTGCGTTTATGCCCCTGTACACATGCTTGATTCTCTTTCGGAGACATAGCAATCCATAGGTTTTAAGATACTTACTAGTCAGGTACATTCTTAGGCGTTTAATATGTGGTGTTGAGTCCATTTCGTTGAGCAAGGAGTAGCTCTTGTCTATTCCATATTTGACTTAAGGAACTTTATCTGTGCTCATTTCAATCTCTGGTTTTATGCAGCACCCCAACTCACCTTTACCCTTAAGCAAGCATAAGTTGGTTTTCTAAATTTGAGACCCTGTTCTGTTCTGTAATTCAGTTCCTGTGTAGCCAAGTTTCCATTCCGTGTATTACTGATATCTTATGATGTTTCTTTTTCTGTGTGACTTATTTCAGTTAGAATCATCATACCTGAATCCACTCATTGTGATGCTAAGGGCCTGATGACGTAGATTTCATTGCTGAGTGATATTGCTTTGTAAGTAAATACCACAACTTCTTTATCCATTTTTCACTTTCTGCGATGTTGAACTTGTACTGTAAACGAGGTTCTTGTAAACAGAGGCGTCCCAAACTTTGGGGTGGCTGTGTCTTTTTGATTTTAATTTCCCTAAGCTATAGGACCATAAGTGGAAGTGCCCTAGGCTCTGTTGCTTTGTTTTTTAGATGTTTCAGGAAACACCATCCACTTCTCCCGAGTGTCCGTTGGCAATTTACATCCCGCCCATCAGCATAACAAGGCTCCCAGTTCTCCATGGCCTGTCCTGCCTTTCTGGATTTTACACTTTTTTCAGATGGCCCTTTTGACCGGGGGGAAGTGAGACTTCATTGTAGTGCAGATTTCCTTTGCAAGCTTGCTTGGTTGGCCAAAAAGGGCGTATGCGTTTTTCCTGAATATATTCAGGAAAAAACGCATACGCCCTTTTTGGCCAAGTGCATCATTGTGGACGTTCTGCCTCTTTTCCTATGCTTTCAATGCAATTCCAGTCTACCTCCTGAAATCGGTTTCCTGCAATTCTGCCCCGCTTTCAAGTCCTCTTGGCAGCCTTACTTCAGTGTATTTTTGGACGATAGCTGTCATTTATAACTCTGCAGGTTTGTGAATTACAGTGCCCCTGAGCTCCTTTCTTCAACTCGCTTTCTTGTGACCTGGCCGCAACACCGCAGGATGTCTTCAGGCCCTAATCTGGTTCCGGCACGGCACGCTGAGCCTTTGGTTAATTCCTCTTCCTGGTGGGAAATGAGAGTTAAATTTGCCCGTCCAGACACCTCCAGCTAGCCTCTCATTGGTTCTCGCTATTCCTGTTCATCTTCCGCAGAAATTGCAAACTGGGCCAAACAGGAGGTTAATGGCGCTGACTCTCCAAGTGGGGAGAGTGTTAGTAAAGCGTCTGGAATGTTGCACCCGAGTACCAGGGGAGGAAAACTGAGACATATTTGAACACGTCTCCCGTTCACATGGTTGATCATACTCTGGGTTCCACATGCATGTTTTATCTGAAGGAAGAATACCTTAAACCTGGAGAGTTGAGACCCGTGTAATGGGTACCGTGCAATATGACTTCAAAGGGTCTTCATTTGCTCACCGAACCTCTCCAATCCTATCACTGCTGCATTTATGCCCCTGTACACACGCTTGATTCTCTTTCGGAGACATAGCAATCTATAGGTTTTAAGATACTTACTAGTCAGGTACATTCTTAGGCGTTTAATATGCGGTGTTGAGTCCATTTCGTTGAGCAAGGAGTAGCTCTTGTCTATTCCATATTTGGCTTAAGGAACTTTATCTGTGCTCATTTCAATCTCTGGTTTTATGCAGCACCCCAACTCACCTTTCCCCTTAAGCAAGCATAAGTTGGTATTCTAAATTTGAGACCCTGTTCTGTTCTGTAATTCAGTTCCTGTGTAGCCAAGTTTCCATTCCGTGTATTACTGATATCTTATGATGTTTCTTTTTCTGTGTGACTTATTTCAGTTAGAATCATCGTACCTGAATCCACTAATTATGCTGCTACGGGCCTGATGACATAGATTTCATTGCTGAGTGATACTGCATTGTACGTAAGTACCACAAGTTCTTTATCCATTTTTCACTTTCTGTGATATTGAACTTGTACGGTAAACGAGGTTCTTGTAAACAGAGGCGTCCCAAACTTTGGGGTGGCTGTGTCTTTTTGATTTTAATTTCCCTAAGCTATAGGACCATAAGTGGAAGTGCCCTGGGCTCTGATGCTTTGTTTTTTAGATGTTTCAGGAAACACCATACACTTCTCCCAAGTGTCTGTTGGCAATTTACATCCCGCCCATCAGCATAACAAGGCTCCCAGTTCTCCATGGCCTGTCCTGCCTTTCTGGATTTTACACTTTTTTCAGATGGCCCTTTTGACCGGGGGGAAGTGAGACTTCATTGTAGTGCAGATTTCCTTTGCAAGCTTGCTTGGTTGGCCAAAAAGGGCGTATGCGTTTTTTCCTGAATATATTCAGGAAAAAACGCATATGCCCTTTTGGCAAAGTGCATCATTGTGGACGTTCTGCCTCTTTTCCTAGGCTTTCAATGCAATTCCAGTCTACCTCCTGAAATCGGTATCCTGCAATTCTGCCCCACTTTCAAGTCCTCTTGGAAGCCTTACTTCAGTATATTTTTGGACGATAGCTGTCATTTATAACTCTGCAGGTTTGTGAATTACAGAGACCCTGAGCTCCTTTCTTCAACTCGCTTTCTTTTGAGCTGGCCGCAACACCGCAGGATGGCTTCAGGCCCTAATCTGGTTCCGGCACGGCACGCTGAGCCTTTGGTTATTTCCTCTTCCTGGTGGGAAATGAGAGTTAAATTTGCCCGTCCAGACACCTCCAGCTAGTCTCTCATTGGTTCTCCCTATTCCTGTTCATCTTCCGCAGAAATTGCAAACTGGGCCAAACAGGAGGTTAAAGGGACTGACTCTCCAAGTCGGGAGAGTGTTAGTAAAGTGTCTGGAATGTTGCACCCGAGTACCAGGGTACGAAAACTGAGACATATTTGAACACGTCTCCTGATCACATGGTTGATCATACTCTAGGTTCCACATGCATGTTTTAGCTGAAGGAAGAATACCTTAAACCTGGGTAGTTGAGACCCGTGGAATGGGTACCATGCAATATGACTTCAAAGGGTCTTCATTTGCTCACCGAACCTCTCCAATCCTATCACTGCTGCGTTTATGCCCCTGTACACATGCTTGATTCTCTTTCGGAGACATAGCAATCCATAGGTTTTAAGATACTTACTAGTCAGGTACATTCTTAGGCGTTTAATATGCGGTGTTGAGTCCATTTCGTTGAGCAAGGAGTAGCTCTTGTCTATTCCATATTTGGCTTAAGGAACTTTATCTGTGCTCATTTCAATCTCTGGTTTTATGCAGCACCCCAACTCACCTTTCCCCTTAAGCAAGCATAAGTTGGTTTTCTAAATTTGAGACCCTGTTCTGTTCTTTAGTTCAGTTCCTGTGTAGCCAAGTTTAAATTCCGTGTATTACTGATATCTTATGATGTTTCTTTTTCTGTGTGACTTATTTCAGTTAGAATCATCATACCTGAATCCACTCATTGTGCTGCTAAGGACCTGATGACATAGATTTCATTGCTGAGTGATATTGCTTTGTAAGTGAATACCACAACTTCTTTATCCATTTTTCACTTTCTGCGATGTTGAACTTGTACTGTAAACGAGGTTCTTGTAAACAGAGCCGTTCCAAACTTTGGGGTGGCTGTGTCTTTTTGATTTTAATTTCCCTAAGCTATAGGACCATAAGTGGAAGTGCCCTAGGCTCTGTTGCTTTGTTTTTTAGATGTTTCAGGAAACACCATACACTTCTCCCAAGTGTCTGTTGGCAATTTACATCCCGCCCATCAGCATAAGAATGCTCCCAGTTCTCCATGGCCTGTTGTGCCTTTATGGATTTTACACTTTTTTCAGATGGCCCTTTTGACCGGGTGGAAGTGAGACTTCATTGTAGTGCAGATTTCCTTTGCAAGCTTGCTTGGTTGGCCAAAAAGTGCGTATGCGTTTTTTCCTGAATATATTCAGGAAAAAACACATACGCCCTTTTTGGCCAAGTGCATCATTGTCGAGTTTCTGACTCTCTTCATATGCTTTCAATGCAATTCCAGTCTACCTCCTGAAATCGGTTTCCTGCAATTCTGCCTTGCTTTCAATGCCTCTTCATAGCCTTACCTCAATATATTTTTTAAAAATAGTTGGCCTTTATAACTCTGCAGGTTTTTGAATTGCAGTGGCCCTTAGCTCCATTTTTTAGCTCTTATTTTTGTGGTCTTGCCCCATAACCACAGGATTCCTTGAAGCCCTATTTTTCTTCTGGGGCACCTTGCTGTGCCTTTGGTTAATTCTTCTTACTGATGTGATATTAGAGTGACATGTGCCCATTGAAACCGCTACAGCTAGTTTCTCACTGGTTCCCCCTATTCCCATTCATCCTCTGCACTAACTGCAGACTGTGCGATACCAGAACTTAAAGGCATTGACTCCATGTGGGGATGTTGTTAGTAAAGCGGCTGGAATGTCGATCCGGAGCCCCAGGAGAGGAAAAATGAGGTGCGTTTTAGAAACCTTTCCCGATCATATGGTATACCAGTCGCTGGGTTTCCCAAGCATGGTTTAGCTGTAGGAAGATTCCCTTCAACCTGGAGTGTTGGGACCCTTGGACTGAGTAGCATGAAGTATTGCATTAAACTTTCGGCAGTTGCTCACCAAAGCTCACCAATCCTGTGAGCCCCAAGTGTCCAGCCTTATGTCTTATCCAGCTGTGGGTTTATATGTGGTCAATCCAGGTTGCATCACAGCCCCTGAGCGAATTTTGTAAGAATTTTTCTCTCTTTCATTGTTTCAGCGTTTTGTTTTTAAAATTTATTTCTATAATGGGGTTTAGCTCCTTTTCACTGCTGTGTTTGTGCCGCTCTGCACACACTTGATTCCCTTATGGAGATATATCAATACATGGGTTTTAAGATTCTTATTCCTCAGATATATTTCTCTGCGGTGTATAGGGTGTGTTGAGGCCTGTTCATTGAGCAAGGTGTAGATCTTGTCTAATACCTATTTGGTTTATTGAACGGTATCTGTGCTAATTTCAAACTCTGGTTTTATGCATCACCCCACCTCTCCTTTCCCCTTAAGCTGACATAAGTGTGTTTTCTAAATGTGAGACACTGTTCTGTTCTGTAATTCATTTCTTGTGCAGCCATATTTACCCTCCCTCTATAAGTGATATCTTATGATATGTTTCTTTTTCTGTTTGACTTATTTCAAGTAGTATTATCGGACCTAAATCCACTCTTTATCCTTCTACTAGCCTTATTACATTGATTTCATGGTGAAGAGATATTCCATTGTACATAAGTACCACATCTTCTTTATCCATTGTTCTCTTTCCTGGGATATTTAAGGTGTACTGAAGTTGAGGTTCTTGTAAACAGAGTAGCCCTAAACTGTGGTGTGCTTGTGTCTTGTTGATTTTTAGACTTCCCTAGATATACTCCCATGATTGGAAGTGTCCTATGCTCTGTAGCTCTGTTTTTTAGATGATTTAGGAACCACCATACACTTCTCCAGAGTGGCTCTCGGCAGTTCACACACTGCCCATCAGCGTATAAAGGCTCCCTGTTCTCCATGGCCTGTCCTGCATTTCTGGTTTTTACAATTTTTTAGGATGGCCCTTTTGACCGGTGGGAAGTGAGACTTCTTTGTTGTGCACATTTGCATTGCTTGCTTGCTTCGTTGCCCATAAAGTGCGTATGCGTTTCTTCCTGGATATAATCAGGAAAAAACGCATACGCCCTTTTGGGCCAACTGCATCATTGTCGAAATTCTGCCGCTTTTCATGTGCGTTAAAGACGAGTCCAATCTATCTCTTGAAATCTGTTTCTTGCAATTCTGTCTTGCATTCAGATCCTCTTCTTTGCCTTACCTCAACATATTTTTGGATGTTAGTTTTCATTTATAACTCTGCAGGTTTGTGAATTGCAGTGACCCTGAGCTCCATTTTTTAAGTTGCTCTTTTGTGAGCTGGCCTCAAACCCGCAGGATTGCTTCAGGCCCTATTTTGGCTCCGGCGAGGCAGGCTGAGCCTTCCTTTAATTCTTACTCTTAATGGGAAATTAGAGTGATATGTGCCCGTCCAAACCCCTACAACTCTTCTCTCATTGGTTCCCCCTCTTCCCGTTCATCCTCCTCACAATTTGCAAAATGTGTGAAACAGAAGTTTAAATGTGCTGATTCTCCAAGTGGGGAGATTCTAAGTAGCGTGGCTGGAATGGTGAGCAGGAGCACCAGTAGAGGATAAATGAGGTGCATTATAGACACATCTCCCGATCACATGGTGTACAGTCCTCTGGGTTTTCCATGCATGTTTTAGCTGTAGGAAGATCCCTTGAACCTGCAGATTTGGGACCCATTGAATGGGTACCAGGTAGTATTACTTTAAAGGGTGTGCATTTCCTCACCCAACCTCACATTTCTCTTAGCGCAAACAGTTTCCAGCCTTATGTCTCATCCTGCTGTGGGTCTAGATGTGTTCAATCCATGTTGCATCACCGTCCCTGAGGAAAAGTTGTAAGAGGTTTTCTCTGTCTCTCTGTCGTTTATTTTTTTCAATTTATTACTATATTGGTTACAGCTGATTTTCAAAGCTCTGTTTCTTGCTGCTGTACATCCACTTGATTCACGTACAGAGAGACATCAATAAATTCTTTTTCAGATTCTTACCAGTCGTATATATTCTTTTCCGGTGACTTGAGTGTGCTGAGTGCAGTTCTTTTAGCTACCGTGTAGGCCTTGTTGATTATCAGTTTGGTATTTGGAATGGTATCTTTGCTAATTTCAACCTCCTGGATGATGCCTCACCCCTCCCCACCTTTCCCGTTTAGCAGCCTTATGCGTGTTTTCTACATATTTGACTATGTTTTTGTTTTGTAATTTATTTCATGTGTAGCCATTTTGGATTCCACCTTTAAGTGATATCTTATGATATGTGTCTTTTTCTTTTTGAATTCTGTCACTTAGAATGATCATACGTAACTCCTCCGGAGTTGTTACAACTGGCCATATTTCATTGATTTCCAGGCTGAATAATATTCCACTCTACCTAAGTACCACATCTCTATCCATTTTTTCCCTCCAGAGACATTTAAGTTATATCCTAGTCGAGGATCTTTTAAACAGAGAGGGGGTAAACATTGGGGTGCCTGTGTCCTCTCGATTTTTGTTTTTCCCAAGATATACGCCCATGAGTGCAAGTGCCCTATGCTCTGTAGCTCATTTTTTAGATGCTTTAGTAAACACAATACACTTCTCCAGAATGGCCGTTGGCAATATACATTTCCACTATAAGTCTCACAGGGCTCCCTCTTCTCGTTGCCCTGTCCTGCATTTCTGTTGTTTACGCTTTATGAGGATGGCTCTTCTGACTGATGCGAAGTGATATCTTTTGTAGTATTGACTTCCAGTGCCCACCTGTTTGGTTGGCTAAAAAAGTGTATGCCCTTTTCTTGAATATATACAGAAAAGAACGCATACACCCTTTTTGGCCAACTGCAATGTTGGCAATGTTCAGCTCCTTTTCTTGTGCTTAATGGCGAGTCCTTTCTACCTCCTCAAATCCCTTTCCTGCCATTCTCCCTTGCTTACAAGTCCTTTTCTCTGACTTTCCTCAAGACATTTTTCAGTGATGGATATTTTCAACTCTGCAGTTTTGTGAATTTTACTGCCCCTGAGTTCCATTGTTCAACTTGTGTTTATGGGAACTGGCCACAAAGCAGCGGGATTTCCTCAAGCCCTATACTGTTTCCATGGGCAACCCTAGCCTTTGGTCAATTCGTCTTCCTGATTGGAAATTAGAGTGACATGTGCCTGTCTCAACACCTAGGACTTGTCTCTCATTGTTCCTCATCCTTCCGCTTCATCCTCTGGACAAATTCCAAACTGTACGCAACAGGATGTTGACAGTGCTGACATCTCCAAGTGGGGAGACTGTTAGTAAAGACGCTGGAGGGGTGAACCCGAGCACCAGGAGATGAGGAGATGAGATGCCTTTTCCAAACTCTTCCCGATCAGATGGTATACCATCCTCTGGGTGTGACAGACATGTTTTAGCAGTAGGAAGAGTCCCATTCATGTAAGGAGAACACCAGGGCTTTTTCAAAATCAGTGTCTCCCCGAAACCCAAACTGGGGAATTTTTTAAGCTACAGCTACACATATGTTCATTAAGGGCCTTGGGAAGTAGGCAGAGTCCAAACTTTAGATGATTGAAGTCTTCAGGGTCAGAAGCACTCACCACCAGCTTCCCTTAGGCTACACTTTAACTGTCATTGATAGATGATGTCAATAAAAATATCTATTCTTTTTCAGATTATTTCCCCTTATAGGTTATTGCAAAATGTTGAGTGTAGTTCCCTGTGCTATACAGTAGTTCCTTGTTGATGATCTATTTTATACATAGCAGTGTGTATGTGTTCATTCCAAACTGTTAATTTATCCCTCCTCCCACCTTTCCCCTTTGGTAATAATAAATTATAAGATTTTATACTTCTCAGAAATGGGGGAGCTGAAAGAGAGGTATCATTTTCAATGGAAAAGCATTTAAAACAAGATTGAAGGTTTAACCAAGATTATTAGCTGTACATCCTTGGAAAGAAATCACTTCGTTTCTCTAATATTGACCTGACAAATAAGACAAACCTTTTCACTGAACTTGCTTATAAAAAGTGATGGAAATATCAAATGGAAGTGTTAAAAACATCTTATTTTACCCGAGCCTTATACACTGTTCTATGTTAACTACAGTTTGGCTCACACATCTGTTCATTGAGGTTACAATAGTCTCAATTTCTGTTACTGATCCTCCAGAGTGGACCCCAACAAGTGTCCCCCTGCCCAGTGTCATTGGGGCCAACAGATCGAGACTGAGTTTGGTTCACAAGCAAAGGAAACTTTATATTTTGATCAGAGAATGGAGAGGTGAGAGCATGCACTACCCCGTGGGCTGTGGGCTGGGCTGCTGTGTAGAGATCCTGTCAGAGTCAGTGGGAGGGAGGGAGGCGGCGGAGCTCTCGAGGGCCGGGTTGGCTGTAGCTCAGGCTCTATATCGTGGAGTCTGCACTGGGCCCCAGGAGCTGAGGTGTCGACCCAGCCATTCTGCACTAGGAAATCTGGTCTGAAGTGCCGGGTGTGGAACCTCTGCATGCGGGACCCTAGGAGCACGTGAAATTAGACAAAGCACAAAGGATAAAAAAGGTTAGACTTGACTTTATTGCCCAGATTCTATTTTTATCTCCCAGGGATTTTTAATGGGCTTTGCTGGGGATAAACCCCTCCTCTGCCTTTTGTCCCGTTCCTCATTCTTGGAGTGCTGAGGGTGCAGACCCTTCTTCTGTAACTGCTGAGTGCTGAGTTGGGAGCCCTCATACCCTGGGGCGAGGGTCAGAGCTTCTCCCCAGCAGCCTCCCGGTGACGTTGATTGTCCCCAGGACCCCTGCCTCCCTGCTCGTCCACCTGAGCACCAGCATTGGAAGTGTTATAGATTCTAATGACCTTTAAGGGTCCAGGAAAGAGATGTGCAGAGACGCTGTGGGGGCCGGTTTCACCCCGCCCCACATTTGTTCGGCCACCTTAGGCTGACCGTCTCTGCCAGCCTAGATGCTCTGACCAGTAGTCTGCGCTTTCTTCAGTTAGGCCCCTGAATTAACGTACAAACAGCACCAGGTGTCAGAGCCCTGCCCGCTCAACTCCCAGACAGTCCAGGGTCAGTGGTGACCAAGGACCATGATGGCTACTGAGTCAACAGCCTTTTGAAGTAAACAGGAGTCCAGCCGGTCTTATTGGCCACCATCATCACGGTGTCTGTAGGCTTTTCTATGGTGACAGTGTGGTATACTGTTCCCCCGCCAAGATTATTAGCTCCCCTCTGGGTGCAGTAAGTCCTGCAAGCAGTAGTCTACTCTTTTGGGACACACTCTTGTTGTTTTATGAGAGAAACTCCAGGTCAAGTGATGTTCACACGAGTCGTCATGGTGCCCTGTTGCCCCCGGTTATCTCTCTGGATGTTGGAGTTGGAGGGCCTCCTCACTCGAGGTCGGTGTGCCCACGGAGCGAACCCTGCAACTTCAGGGCATGGTTGGTGGTTAGGATCACCACGTGGGGTCCTTTTCCCTTAGGAGGGAGGTGGCCTTTTGGGCTGCTGATTTCCAGGTTTTTAGATACTGCCAGTATCTTGGCCAGATGTGGCAGTGGACCAAGCCCCTTAGTGACTGTAGTTTATCCTACCTGGATGGCATTCTTGCATTGTTCCATTTCAAGTGGTCCCAGTTTTTGCACTAATTCTCCAATGGCGATTCACCTTTCACCGGGAATGTAAAGGTCAAAGGGTTTAGCTAAATTAGGGAGTTCCAGGGCAAGGGTCTGAATTGACTGCTCTTTCCATTCTTGAAAGGCCACTTCTGGATTCTATTCAAAAGGATCATCATCTTTTCCTTTCAGTGTTTCATATAGAGGCCCAGCTAGTAGACTGTAGTTAGGGATCCAGAAGCAGCAAACCCTGGCCTCCCCAGGAACCCCTAAGCTGTCTTCTAGTTTTAGAAAGGGGTAAGGCTGAAAATGGTTTCTTCCCTTTCCTGGGATGGGCTTCTCTGACCTTCTGTGAGAATGAAGCCCAGGCAGGTCACCGCAGTCTGTGATATTTGAGCTTTTTCTTGGACAACTTCTATCCTTTATTGGCTTGGTAGTTCAGAGGCCTCCTTAGTAGGGCTGGTGATCAGAATGTCGTCTGCATATTGAAGGAGGGTTTCCTTTTCCAGAGGTAGAACTTTTAGGTCTTTAGCTAAGCTTTCCCCAAAGATGGTGTGGGAATTTTTGCACCCTTGGGGCCAGACGGCCCGGAAGTATTGTTTTAGTTGTATGTTGAGTCCTGCCACTCACAAGCCAAAATTTCTTGTGACTCTGGGACTAATGGAATACAAAAGAAGGCATCATTGAAGACTAATACAGAATACCATGTCCTGGTGGTTGGTAGAATGACCAGCAGGGTGTAGGAATTAGGAGCAACTGGAGGTATATCCTCGGTGGCTTCACTGACTGTCCTGACATCCTTTACCAGGTCCCCAGCAGCCCATGGGGCTCTCGTGGTCAGACCAATCCCAGAATATGGAGCTCACCTGGGCAGGTACTCCACCCCCACCCCAGCCCATGGGGCTCTCGTGGTCAGGCCCCTCCCAGGATACAGAGCTACCCTTGCAGGTACCGTGGCAGGGCTGGGCACACAGGAACCGTGCACATAGCCCTCATTGCAGAGCACCCCCAGCTCACCTGTCGCTCAGAGCTGACACAGAGCACCTCAGAGCAGGACTTGAACTAACAAACAGCAGCTGCGACAGGTCTGTGACCCTGGGCATCACTCCGTGAGGCCTCCCTCCACCTGGTCTTCCAGAGACTTCCACTGCACCCGGGGCACCAGGCCTCTGTCTCCAACCATGACCCACCCCTCCTCTCCCTGACTCCTGGGTTCCTCTCATTAGGAGAGGGTTTTCTTGAAGTTGTCTCCCACTCATGGGCCAGATAAAATGATTAGAAAACAAGCCAAAGCTGCAGCCCCTTGTCTATCCTGACTCTCAGGAGCCCACACCTGTTCCTTGGACCTGGCCGGTTCAGCAAGTTCCATTTTCTGCAACTGTGAGCCCCTGAGGGGTGATGATTGGCTGACCTGGGCAGCCTTACCGTGCTGGCCAGCCCTCCCCAGGTGTGCCTGGGTTGAGATCAATATAAATACCACTCCAGGCAGCAAGAGCCCCTGCAGCCGTGCCTGACGCCATTTTCTCTGCCCTGTCAGCAGTCTCGGGGCTGGGCTGGTGGGAGGGAGTGAGAGGCCACGGCTTTGTGGGTGGCCCAGTGTGAGTGGGGCTCTGCTGGACTTTCTGCAGCAGTTGCCAGGCTGCCACCTGCTAAAGAAGAGGATGTGTCACCCATACCTGCTGCTGGAATTTCTCCCTGGGCAGAGGTGAGGAAGGAAAAAAGCAGTGGGGGCAGGGACAGGACGGGTATCTCAGGCAGGGAAATGGAAATCTTCCAGAAGAGCACCCAGGGCCAGGACCATCCTGGCTGGCCTGCAGGCACCAAGTCGGCCGGCATGCTGTCACTCGTGTGGCTCTATGGCCCTTCCTCTAGGCTTTCAAGTCCTTGTATATATTCAGGTGTTTTACCTGGGACGGGTGGGAATAGTTCAGCAGCAACTGGCCTGGGGCTCAGCTCACGTTTACTCACAGATGCCTCGGCACGGTGCCCCAGCTTTGCAATGAGGACGCTTGTTGCGTGGGGGCTGCTGGCTGAATGGGAGACGATTCCCCACCACTGACCAACTTCAGAATTGTTTACAACTGGAGCAAGTGCCCTGATACGGTTTTCCTCTGTGGAACTGGTGGGTTCTGTGTTTTTTTTCTCTTTTTCGTTTTTGGTTCAAGGTAGATTTTATTCCTCTTTTTTGTATTTACAGATATAAGCATGGAAATAATTTATTCATATAAATACATGTATGTGCAGGGAATAATTGTTTTTTCTGTTTTATTTTTTAAATTTTACTTCTTTTTAATTTTGAATTTTATTTTATATTTTTATACAGCAGGTTCTTATTGGTTATCTATTTTATACATATAAATGTATACATGCCAATCCCAGTCTCTCAACTCCTCCCACCACCACCCCCCCAACAGCTTTCCCCCCTTGTTGTCCATACGTTTGTTGTCTACATCTGTTGCTCTATTTATGCCTTGCAAAATGGTTAATCTGTACAGTTTTTCTAGGTTCCACATATATGCATGAATATACAAGATTTGTTTTTCTCCTTCTGACTTACTTCACTCTGTATGACAGTCTCTAGATCCATCGACGTCTCTACAAATGACCCAATTTCATTCCTTTCCATGGCTTAGTAATATTCCATTTTATATATGTACCACAGCTTTATGCATTCGTCTGTCTGTGGGCATTTAGGTTGCTTCCATTACCTCGATATTGTAAATAGTGATGCAATGAACATTGCGGTGAATGACTCTTTTTGATTTATGGTTTTGTCTGGGTATATGTCCAGTACTGGGATTGCTGTATCATATGGTAATTCTATTGTTAGTTTCTTAAGAAATTCCATATTGTTCTCCATAATGACTGTATCAATTTATATTCCCAACAATAGTGGAAGAGGGTTCCTTTTCTCCACACCCTTTCCAGCATTTTTTGTTTGTAGATTTTCAATGATGCCTATTCTACCAGGTGTGAGGTGATACCTCATTGTTGAATCCATTTCGTTGAGCAAGGGGTAGCTCTTGTCTATTACATATTTGGCTTATGGAACGGTATCTGTGCTAATTTCAAACTCTGCTTTTATGCAGCACCCCAACTCACCTTCCCCCTTAAGCAGGCATAAGTTGGTTTTCTAAACTTGAGACCCTGTTCTGTTTTGTAATTCAGTTCATGTGTAGCCAAGTTCACATTCCGTGTATTAGTGATACCTTATGATGTTTCTTTTTCTGTGTGACTTATTTCACTTAGAATCATCGTGCCTCAATCCACTCATTATGCTGGTACGGGCCTGGTGACATAGATTTCATTGCTGAGTGGTATTCTGTTGTACAGAAGTACCGCAACTTCTTTATCCATTATTTGCTCTCTGGGATATTTAACTTGTGCCGGAGAAGAGATTCCTGTAAAAAGAGCCGTCCCAAATTTTGGGGTTGCTGTGTCTTTTTGATATTAATTTCCCTAAGCTATAGGACCATAAGTGGAAGTGCCCTAGGCTCTGTTGCTTTGTTTTTTAGATGTTTCAGGAAACACCATACACTTCTCCCAAGTGTCTGTTGGCAATTTACATCCCGCCCATCAGCATAACAAGGCTCCCAGTTCTCCATGGCCTGTCCTGCCTTTCTGGATTTTACAATTTATTCTGATGGCCCTTTTGACTGGGGGGAAGTGAGACTTCATTGTAGTGCAGATTTCCTTTGCAAGCTTGCTTGGTTGGCCAAAAAGGGCGTATGCGTTTTTTCCTGAATATATTCAGGAAAAAACGCATATGCCCTTTTGGCAAAGTGCATCATTGTGGACGTTCTTCCTGTTTTCTTACGCTTTCAATGCAATTCCAGTCTACCTCCTGAAATCGGTATCCTGCAATTCTGCCCCGCTTTCAAGTCCTCTTGGCAGCCTTACTTCAGTCTATTTTTGGACGATAGCTGTCATTTATAACTCTGCAGGTTTGTGAATTACAGAGACCCTGAGCTCATTTCTTCAACTCGCTTTCTTTTGAGCTGGCCGCAACACCGCAGGATGGCTTCAGGCCCTAATCTGGTTCCGGCACGGCACGCTGAGCCTTTGGTTATTTCCTCTTCCTGGTGGGAAATGAGAGTTAAATTTGCCCGTCCAGACACCTCCAGCTAGTCTCTCATTGGTTCTCCCTATTCCTGTTCATCTTCCACAGAAATTGCAAACTGGGCCAAACAGGAGGTTAAAGGCACTGACTCTCCAAGTTGGGAGAGTGTTAGTAAAGGGTCTGGAATGTTGCACCCGAGTACCAGGGGAGGAAAACTGAGACATATTTGAACACGTCTCCCGTTCACACGGTTGATCATACTCTGGGTTCCACATGCATGTTTTAGCTGAAGGAAGAATACCTTAAACCTGGAGAGTTGAGACCCGTGGAATGGGTACCATGCAATATGACTTCAAAGGGTCTTCATTTGCTCACCGAACCTCTCCAATCCTATCACTGCTGCGTTTATGCCCCTGTACACACGCTTGATTCTCTTTCGGAGACATAGCAATCCATAGGTTTTAAGATACTTACTAGTCAGGTACATTCTTAGGCGTTTAATATGGGGTGTTGAGTCCATTTCGTTGAGCAAGGAGTAGCTCTTGTCTATTCCATATTTGGCTTAAGGAACTTTATCTGTGCTCATTTCAATCTCTGGTTTTATGCAGCACCCCAACTCACCTTCCCCCTTAAGCAAGCGTAAGTTGGTTTTCTAAACTTGAGACACTGTTCTGTTTTGTAATTCAGTTCATGTGTAGCCAAGTTCACATTCTGTGTATTAGTGATACCTTATGATGTTTCTTTTCTGTGTGACTTATTTCAGTTCGAATCATCATACCTGAATCCACTCATTATGCTGCTACGGGCCTGATGACATAGATTTCATTGCTGAGTGATATTGCATTGTACGTAAGTACCACAAGTTCTTTATCCATTTTTCACTTTCTGCGATATTGAACTTGTACCGTAAACGAGGTTCTTGTAAACAGAGCCGTCCCAAACTTTGGGGTGGCTGTGTCTTTTTGATTTTAATTTCCCTAAGCTATAGGACCATAAGTGGAAGTGCCCTAGGCTCTGTTGCTTTGTTTTTTAGATGTTTCAGGAAACACCATACACTTCTCCAGAGTGGCTGTTGGCAATTTACATCCCGCCCATCAGCATAAGAAGGCTCCCAGTTCTCCATGGCCTGTCCTGCCTTTATGGATTTTACACTTTTTTCAGATGGCCCTTTTGACCGGGGGGAAGTGAGATTTCATTGTAGTGCAGATTTCCTTTGCAAGCTTGCTTGGTTGGCCATAAAGTGCGTATGCGTTTTTTCCTGAATATATTCATGAAAAAACGCATACGCCCTTTTTGGCCAAGTGCATCATTGTGGACGTTCTGCCTCTTTTCCTATGCTTTTAATGCAATTCCAGTCTACCTCCTGAAATCGGTTTCCTGTAATTCTGCCCCGCTTTCAAGTCCTCTTGGCAGCCTTACTTCAGTCTATTTTTGGACGATAGCTGTCATTTATAACTCTGCAGGTTTGTGAATTACAGTGCCCCTGAGCTCCTTTCTTCAACTCGCTTTCTTTTGAGCTGGCCGCAACACCGCAGGATGGCTTCAGGCCCTAATCTGGTTCCGGCACGGCACACTGAGCCTTTGGATATTTCCACTTCCTGGTGGGAAATGAGAGTTAAATTTGCCCGTCCAGACACCTCCAGCTAGCCTCTCATTGGTTCTCGCTATTCCTGTTCATCTTCCGCAGAAATTGCAAACTGGGCCAAACAGGAGGTTAAAGGCGCTGACTCTCCAAGTGGGGAGAGTGTTAGTAAAGCATCTGGAATGTTGCACCCGAGTACCAGGGGAGGAAAACTGAGACATATTTGAACACGTCTCCCGTTCACATGGTTGATCATACTCTGGGTTCCACATGCATGTTTTAGCTGAAGGAAGAATACCTTAAACCTGGAGAGTTAAGACCTGTGGAAAGGGTACCATGCAATATGACTTCAAAGGGTCTTCATTTACACATGAACCTCTCCAATCCTATCACTGCTGTGTTTATGCCCCTGTACACATGCTTGATTATCTTTCGGAGACATAGCAATCCATAGGTTTTAAGATACTTACTAGTCAGGTATATTCTTAGGCGTTTAATATGGGGTGTTGAGTCCATTTCGTTGAGCAAGGAGTAGCTCTTGTCTATTCCATATTTGGCTTAAGGAACTTTATCTGTGCTCATTTCAATCTCTGGTTTTATGCAGCACCCCAACTCACCTTTCCCCTTAAGCAAGCATAAGTTGGTTTTCTAAATTTGAGACCCTGTTCTGTTCTGTAATTCAGTTCCTGTGTAGCCAAGTTTACATTCCGTGTATTACTGATATCTTATGATGTTTCTTTTTCTGTGTGACTTATTTCAGTTAGAATCATCATAACTGAATCCACTCATTGTGATGCTAAGGGCCTGATGACACAGATTTCATTGCTGAGTGATATTGCTTTGTAAGTAAATACCACAACTTCTTTATCCATTTTTCACTTTCTGCGATGTTGAACTTGTACTGTAAACGAGGTTCTTGTAAACAGAGCCGTTCCAAACTTTGGGGTGGCTGTGTCTTTTTGATTTTAATTTCCCTAAGCTATAGGACCATAAGTGGAAGTGCCCTAGGTTCTGTTGCTTTGTTTTTTAGATATTTCAGGAAACACCATACACTTCTCCCGAGTGTCTGTTGGCAATTTTCATCCCGCCGATCAGCATAACAAGTCTCCCAGTTCTCCATGGCCTGTCCTGCCTTTCTGGATTTTACACTTTTTTCAGATGGCCCTTTTGACCGGGGGGAAGTGAGACTTCATTGTAGTGCAGATTTCCTTTGCAAGCTTGCTTGGTTGGCCAAAAAGGGCGTATGCGTTTTTTCCTGAATATATTCAGGAAAAAACGCATACGCCCTTTTTGGCCAAGTGCATCATTGTGGACGTTCTGCCTCTTTTCCTATGCTTTCAATGCAATTCCAGTCTACCTCCTGAAATCGGTTTCCTGCAATTCTGCCCCGCTTTCAAGTCCTCTTGGCAGCCTTACTTCAGTCTATTTTTGGACGATAGCTGTCATTTATAACTCTGCAGGTTTGTGAATTACAGTGCCCCTGAGCTCCTTTCTTCAACTCGCTTTCTTTTGAGCTGGCCGCAACACCGCAGGATGGCTTCAGGCCCTAATCTGGTTCCGGCCCGGCATGCTGAGCCTTTGGTTAATTCCTCTTCCTGGTGGGAAATTAGAGTTAAATTTGCCCATCCAGACAGCTCCAGCTAGCCTCTCATTGGTTCTCCCTATTCCTGTACATCTTCCGCTGAAATTGCAAACTGGGCCAAACAGGAGGTTAAAGGGACTGACTCTCCAAGTCGGGAGAGTGTTAGTAAAGCGTCTGGAATGTTGCACCCGAGTACCAGGGGAGGAAAACTGAGACATATTTGAACACGTCTCCCGTTCACATGGTTGATCATACTCTGGGTTCCACATGCATGTTTTAGCTGAAGGATGAATACCTTAAACCTGGAGAGTTGAGACCCGTGGAGTGGGTACCATGCAATATGACTTCAAAGGGTCTTCATTTGCTCACCGAACCTCTCCAATCCTATCACTGCTGCGTTTATGCCCCTGTACACACGCTTGATTTTCTTTTGGAGACATAGCAATCCATAGGTTTTAAGATACTTACTAGTCAGGTACATTCTTAGGCGTTTAATATGGGGTGTTGAGTCCATTTCGTTGAGCAAGGAGTAGCTCTTGTCTATTCCATATTTGGCTTAAGGAACTTTATCTGTGCTCATTTCAATCTCTGGTTTTATGCAGCACCCCAACTCACCTTCCCCCTTAAGCAAGCGTAAGTTGGTTTTCTAAACTTGAGACACTGTTCTGTTTTGTAATTCAGTTCATGTGTAGCCAAGTTCACATTCTGTGTATTAGTGATACCTTATGATGTTTCTTTTCTGTGTGACTTATTTCAGTTCGAATCATCATACCTGAATCCACTCATTATGCTGCTACGGGCCTGATGACATAGATTTCATTGCTGAGTGATATTGCATTGTACGTAAGTACCACAAGTTCTTTATCCATTTTTCACTTTCTGTGATATTGAACTTGTACCGTAAACGAGGTTCTTGTAAACAGAGCCGTCCCAAACTTTGGGGTGGCTGTGTCTTTTTGATTTTAATTTCCCTAAGCTATAGGACCATAAGTGGAAGTGCCCTAGGCTCTGTTGCTTTGTTTTTTAGATGTTTCAGGAAACACCATACACTTCTCCAGAGTGGCTGTTGGCCATTTACATCCCGCCCATCAGCATAAGAAGGCTCCCAGTTCTCCATGGCCTGTCGTGCCTTTATGGATTTTACACTTTTTTCAGATGGCCCTTTTGACCGGGGGGAAGTGAGACTTCATTGTAGTGCAGATTTCCTTTGCAAGCTTGCTTGGTTGGCCAAAAAGTGCGTATGCGTTTTTTCCTGAATATATTCAGGAAAAAACGCATACGCCCTTTTTGGCCAAGTGCATCATTGTCGAGTTTCTGACTCTCTTCATATGCTTTCAATGCAATTCCTGTCTACCTCCTGAAATCGGTTTCCTGCAATTCTGCCTTGCTTTCAATGCCTCTTCATAGCCTTACCTCAATATATTTTTTAAAAATAGTTGGCCTTTATAACTCTGCAGATTTTTGAATTGCAGTGGCCCTTAGCTCCATTTTTTAGCTCTTATTTTTGTGGTCTTGCCCCATAACCACAGGATTCCTTGAAGCCCTATTTTTCTTCTGGGGCACCTTGCTGTGCCTTTGGTTAATTCTTCTTACTGATGTGATATTAGAGTGACATGTGCCCATTGAAACTGCTACAGCTAGTTTCTCACTGGTTCCCCCTATTCCCATTCATCCTCTGCACTAACTGCAGACTGTGCGATACCAGAACTTAAAGGCATTGACTCCATGTGGGGATGTTGTTAGTAAAGCGGCTGGAATGTCGATCCGGAGCCCCAGGAGAGGAAAAATGAGGTGCGTTTTAGAAACCTTTCCCGATCATATGGTATACCAGTCGCTGGGTTTCCCAAGCATGGTTTAGCTGTAGGAAGATTCCCTTCAACCTGGAGTGTTGGGACCCTTGGACTGAGTAGCATGAAGTATTGCATTAAACTTTCGGCAGTTGCTCACCAAAGCTCACCAATCCTGTCAGCCCCAAGTGTCCAGCCTTATGTCTTATCCAGCTGTGGGTTTATATGTGGTCAATCCAGGTTGCATCACAGCCCCTGAGCGAATTTTGTAAGAATTTTTCTCTCTTTCATTGTTTCAGCGTTTTGTTTTTAAAATTTATTTCTATAATGGGGTTTAGCTCCTTTTCACTGCTGTGTTTGTGCCGCTCTGCACACACTTGATTCCCTTATGGAGATATATCAATACATGGGTTTTAAGATTCTTATTCCTCAGATATATTTCTCTGCGGTGTATAGGGTGTGTTGAGGCCTGTTCATTGAGCAAGGTGTAGATCTTGTCTAATACCTATTTGGTTTATTGAACGGTATCTGTGCTAATTTCAAACTCTGGTTTTATGCATCACCCCACCTCTCCTTTCCCCTTAAGCTGACATAAGTGTGTTTTCTAAATGTGAGACACTGTTCTGTTCTGTAATTCATTTCTTGTGCAGCCATATTTACCCTCCCTCTATAAGTGATATCTTATGATATGTTTCTTTTTCTGTTTGACTTATTTCAAGTAGTATTATCGGACCTAAATCCACTCTTTATCCTTCTACTAGCCTTATTACATTGATTTCATGGTGAAGAGATATTCCATTGTACATAAGTACCACATCTTCTTTATCCATTGTTCTCTTTCCTGGGATATTTAAGGTGTACTGAAGTTGAGGTTCTTGTAAACAGAGTAGCTCTAAACTGTGGTGTGCTTGTGTCTTGTTGATTTTTAGACTTCCCTAGATATACTCCCATGATTGGAAGTGTCCTATGCTCTGTAGCTCTGTTTTTTAGATGATTTAGGAACCACCATACACTTCTCCAGAGTGGCTCTCGGCAGTTCACACACTGCCCATCAGCGTATAAAGGCTCCCTGTTCTCCATGGCCTGTCCTGCATTTCTGGTTTTTACAATTTTTTAGGATGGCCCTTTTGACCGGTGGGAAGTGAGACTTCTTTGTTGTGCACATTTGCATTGCTTGCTTGCTTCGTTGCCCATAAAGTGCGTATGCGTTTCTTCCTGGATATAATCAGGAAAAAACGCATACGCCCTTTTGGGCCAACTGCATCATTGTCGAAATTCTGCCGCTTTTCATGTGCGTTAAAGACGAGTCCAATCTATCTCTTGAAATCTGTTTCTTGCAATTCTGTCTTGCATTCAGATCCTCTTCTTTGCCTTACCTCAACATATTTTTGGACGTTAGTTTTCATTTATAACTCTGCAGGTTTGTGAATTGCAGTGACCCTGAGCTCCATTGTTTAAGTTGCTCTTTTGTGAGCTGGCCTCAAACCCGCAGGATTGCTTCAGGCCCTATTTTGGCTCCGGCGAGGCAGGCTGAGCCTTTCTTTAATTCTTATTCTTAATGGGAAATTAGAGTGATATGTGCCCGTCCAAACCCCTACAACTCTTCTCTCATTGGTTCCCCCTCTTCCCGTTCATCCTCCTCACAATTTGCAAAATGTGTGAAACAGAAGTTTAAATGTGCTGATTCTCCAAGTGGGGAGATTCTAAGTAGCGTGGCTGGAATGGTGAACAGGAGCACCAGGAGAGGATAAATGAGGTGCATTTTAGACACATCTCCCGATCACATGGTGTACAGTCCTCTGGGTTTTCCATGCATGTTTTAGCTGTAGGAAGATCCCTTGAACCTGCAGATTTGGGACCCATTGAATGGGTACCAGGTAGTATTACTTTAAAGGGTGTGCATTTCCTCACCCAACCTCACATTTCTCTTAGCGCAAACAGTTTCCAGCCTTATGTCTCATCCTGCTGTGGGTCTAGATGTGTTCAATCCATGTTGCATCACCGTCCCTGAGGAAAAGTTGTAAGAGGTTTTCTCTGTCTCTCTGTCGTTTATTTTTTTCAATTTATTACTATATTGGTTACAGCTGATTTTCAAAGCTCTGTTTCTTGCTGCTGTACATCCACTTGATTCACGTACAGAGAGACATCAATAAATTCTTTTTCAGATTCTTACCAGTCGTATATATTCTTTTCCGGTGACTTGAGTGTGCTGAGTGCAGTTCTTTTAGCTACCGTGTAGGCCTTGTTGATTATCAGTTTGGTATTTGGAATGGTATCTTTGCTAATTTCAACCTCCTGGATGATGCCTCACCCCTCCCCACCTTTCCCGTTTAGCAGCCTTATGCGTGTTTTCTACATATTTGACTATGTTTTTGTTTTGTAATTTATTTCATGTGTAGCCATTTTGGATTCCACCTTTAAGTGATATCTTATGATATGTGTCTTTTTCTTTTTGAATTCTGTCACTTAGAATGATCATACGTAACTCCTCCGGAGTCGTTACAACTGGCCATATTTCATTGATTTCCAGGCTGAATAATATTCCACTCTACCTAAGTACCACATCTCTATCCATTTTTTCCCTCCAGAGACATTTAAGTTATATCCTAGTCGAGGATCTTTTAAACAGAGAGGGGGTAAACATTGGGGTGCCTGTGTCCTCTCGATTTTTGTTTTTCCCAAGATATACGCCCATGAGTGCAAGTGCCCTATGCTCTGTAGCTCATTTTTTAGATGCTTTAGTAAACACAATACACTTCTCCAGAATGGCCGTTGGCAATATACATTTCCACTATAAGTCTCACAGGGCTCCCTCTTCTCGTTGCCCTGTCCTGCGTTTCTGTTGTTTATGCTTTATGAGGATGGCTCTTCTGACTGATGCGAAGTGATATCTTTTGTAGTATTGACTTCCAGTGCCCACCTGTTTGGTTGGCTAAAAAAGTGTATGCCCTTTTCTTGAATATATACAGAAAAGAACGCATACACCCTTTTTGGCCAACTGCAATGTTGGCAATGTTGGCAATGTTCAGCTCCTTTTCTTGTGCTTAATGGCGAGTCCTTTCTACCTCCTCAAATCCCTTTCCTGCCATTCTCCCTTGCTTACAAGTCCTTTTCTCTGACTTTCCTCAAGACATTTTTCAGTGATGGATATTTTCAACTCTGCAGTTTTGTGAATTTTACTGCCCCTGAGTTCCATTGTTCAACTCGTGTTTATGGGAACTGGCCACAAAGCAGCGGGATTTCCTCAAGCCCTATACTGTTTCCATGGGCAACCCTAGCCTTTGGTCAATTCGTCTTCCTGATTGGAAATTAGAGTGACATGTGCCTGTCTGAACACCTAGGACTTGTCTCTCATTGTTCCTCATCCTTCCACTTCATCCTCTGGACAAATTCCAAACTGTACGCAACAGGATGTTGACAGTGCTGACATCTCCAAGTGGGGAGACTGTTAGTAAAGACGCTGGAGGGGTGAACCCAAGCACCAGGAGATGAGGAGATGAGATGCCTTTTCCAAACTCTTCCCGATCAGACGGTATACCATCCTCTGGGTGTGACAGACATGTTTTAGCAGTAGGAAGAGTCCCATTCATGTAAGGAGAACACCAGGGCTTTTTCAAAATCAGTGTCTCCCCGAAACCCAAACTGGGGAAGTTTTTAAGCTACAGCTACACATATGTTCATTAAGGGCCTTGGGAAGTAGGCAGAGTCCAAACTTTAGATGATTGAAGTCTTCAGGGTCAGAAGCACTCACCACCAGCTTCCCTTAGGCTACACTTTAACTGTCATTGATAGATGATGTCAATAAAAATATCTATTCTTTTTCAGATTATTTCCCCTTATAGGTTATTGCAAAATGTTGAGTGTAGTTCCCTGTGCTATACAGTAGTTCCTTGTTGATGATCTATTTTATACATAGCAGTGTGTATGTGTTCATTCCAAACTGTTAATTTATCCCTCCTCCCACCTTTCCCCTTTGGTAATAATAAATTATAAGATTTTATACTTCTCAGAAATGGGGGAGCTGAAAGAGAGGTATCATTTTCAATGGAAAAGCATTTAAAACAAGATTGAAGGTTTAACCAAGATTATTAGCTGTACATCCTTGGAAAGAAATCACTTCGTTTCTCTAATATTGACCTGACAAATAAGACAAACCTTTTCACTGAACTTGCTTATAAAAAGTGATGGAAATATCAAATGGAAGTGTTAAAAACATCTTATTTTACCCGAGCCTTATACACTGTTCTATGTTAACTACAGTTTGGCTCACACATCTGTTCATTGAGGTTACAATAGTCTCAATTTCTGTTACTGATCCTCCAGAGTGGACCCCAACAAGTGTCCCCCTGCCCAGTGTCATTGGGGCCAACAGATCGAGACTGAGTTTGGTTCACAAGCAAAGGAAACTTTATATTTTGATCAGAGAATGGAGAGGTGAGAGCATGCACTACCCCGTGGGCTGTGGGCTGGGCTGCTGTGTAGAGATCCTGTCAGAGTCAGTGGGAGGGAGGGAGGCGGCGGAGCTCTCGAGGGCCGGGTTGGCTGTAGCTCAGGCTCTATATCGTGGAGTCTGCACTGGGCCCCAGGAGCTGAGGTGTCGACCCAGCCATTCTGCACTAGGAAATCTGGTCTGAAGTGCTGGGTGTGGAACCTCTGCATGCGGGACCCTAGGAGCACGTGAAATTAGACAAAGCACAAAGGATAAAAAAGGTTAGACTTGACTTTATTGCCCAGATTCTATTTTTATCTCCCAGGGATTTTTAATGGGCTTTGCTGGGGACAAACCCCTCCTCTGCCTTTTGTCCCGTTCCTCATTCTTGGAGTGCTGAGGGTGCAGACCCTTCTTCTGTAACTGCTGAGTGCTGAGTTGGGAGCCCTCATACCCTGGGGCGAGGGTCAGAGCTTCTCCCCAGCAGCCTCCCGGTGACGTTGATTGTCCCCAGGACCCCTGCCTCCCTGCTCGTCCACCTGAGCACCAGCATTGGAAGTGTTATAGATTCTAATGACCTTTAAGGGTCCAGGAAAGAGATGTGCAGAGACGCTGTGGGGGCCGGTTTCACCCCGCCCCACATTTGTTCGGCCACCTAAGGCTGACCGTCTCTGCCAGCCTAGATGCTCTGACCAGTAGTCTGTGCTTTCTTCAATTAGGCCCCTGAATTAACGTACAAACAGCACCAGGTGTCAGAGCCCTGCCCGCTCAACTCCCAGACAGTCCAGGGTCAGTGGTGACCAAGGACCATGATGGCTACTGAGTCAACAGCCTTTTGAAGTAAACAGGAGTCCAGCCGGTCTTATTGGCCACCATCATCACGGTGTCTGTAGGCTTTTCTATGGTGACAGTGTGGTATACTGTTCCCCCGCCAAGATTATTAGCTCCCCTCTGGGTGCAGTAAGTCCTGCAAGCAGTAGTCTACTCTTTTGGGACACACTCTTGTTGTTTTATGAGAGAAACTCCAGGTCAAGTGATGTTCACACGAGTCGTCATGGTGCCCTGTTGCCCCCGGTTATCTCTCTGGATGTTGGAGTTGGAAGGCCTCCTCACTCGAGGTCGGTGTGCCCACGGAGCGAACCCTGCAACTTCAGGGCATGGTTGGTGGTTAGGATCACCACGTGGGGTCCTTTTCCCTTAGGAGGGAGGTGGCCTTTTGGGCTGCTGATTTCCAGGTTTTTAGATACCGCCAGTATCTTGGCCAGATGTGGCAGTGGGCCAAGCCCCTTAGTGACTGTAGTTTATCCTACCTGGATGGCATTCTTGCATTGTTCCATTTCAAGTGGTCCCAGTTTTTGCACTAATTCTCCAATGGCAATTCACCTTTCACCGGGAATGTAAAGGTCAAAGGGTTTAGCTAAATTAGGGAGTTCCAGGGCAAGGGTCTGAATTGACTGCTCTTTCCATTCTTGAAAGGCCACTTCTGGATTCTATTCAAAAGGATCATCATCTTTTCCTTTCAGTGTTTCATATAGAGGCCCAGCTAGTAGACTGTAGTTAGGGATCCAGAAGCAGCAAACCCTGGCCTCCCCAGGAACCCCTAAGCTGTCTTCTAGTTTTAGAAAGGGGTAAGGCTGAAAATGGTTTCTTCCCTTTCCTGGGATGGGCTTCTCTGACCTTCTGTGAGAATGAAGCCCAGGCAGGTCACCGCAGTCTGTGATATTTGAGCTTTTTCTTGGACAACTTCTATCCTTTATTGGCTTGGTAGTTCAGAGGCCTCCTTAGTAGGGCTGGTGATCAGAATGTCGTCTGCATATTGAAGGAGGGTTTCCTTTTCCAGAGGTAGAACTTTTAGGTCTTTAGCTAAGCTTTCCCCAAAGATGGTGTGGGAATTTTTGCACCCTTGGGGCCAGACGGCCCGGAAGTATTGTTTTAGTTGTATGTTGAGTCCTGCCACTCACAAGCCAAAATTTCTTGTGACTCTGGGACTAATGGAATACAAAAGAAGGCATCATTGAAGACTAATACAGAATACCATGTCCTGGTGGTTGGTAGAATGACCAGCAGGGTGTAGGAATTAGGAGCAACTGGAGGTATATCCTCGGTGGCTTCACTGACTGTCCTGACATCCTTTACCAGGTCCCCAGCAGCCCATGGGGCTCTCGTGGTCAGACCAATCCCAGAATATGGAGCTCACCTGGGCAGGTACCCCACCCCCACCCCAGCCCATGGGGCTCTCGTGGTCAGGCCCCTCCCAGGATACAGAGCTACCCTTGCAGGTACCGTGGCAGGGCTGGGCACACAGGAACCGTGCACATAGCCCTCATTGCAGAGCACCCCCAGCTCACCTGTCGCTCAGAGCTGACACAGAGCACCTCAGAGCAGGACTTGAACTAACAAACAGCAGCTGCGACAGGTCTGTGACCCTGGGCATCACTCCGTGAGGCCTCCCTCCACCTGGTCTTCCAGAGACTTCCACTGCACCCGGGGCACCAGGCCTCTGTCTCCAACCACGACCCACCCCTCCTCTCCCTGACTCCTGGGTTCCTCTCATTAGGAGAGGGTTTTCTTGAAGTTGTCTCCCACTCATGGGCCAGATAGAATGATTAGAAAACAAGCCAAAGCTGCAGCCCCTTGTCTATCCTGACTCTCAGGAGCCCACACCTGTTCCTTGGACCTGGCCGGTTCAGCAAGTTCCATTTTCTGCAACTGTGAGCCCCTGAGGGGTGATGATTGGCTGACCTGGGCAGCCTTACCGTGCCGGCCAGCCCTCCCCAGGTGTGCCTGGGTTGAGATCAATATAAATACCACTCCAGGCAGCAAGAGCCCCTGCAGCCGTGCCTGACGCCATTTTCTCTGCCCTGTCAGCAGTCTCGGGGCTGGGCTGGTGGGAGGGAGTGAGAGGCCACGGCTTTGTGGGTGGCCCAGTGTGAGTGGGGCTCTGCTGGACTTTCTGCAGCAGTTGCCAGGCTGCCACCTGCTAAAGAAGAGGATGTGTCACCCATACCTGCTGCTGGAATTTCTCCCTGGGCAGAGGTGAGGAAGGAAAAAAGCAGTGGGGGCAGGGACAGGACGGGTATCTCAGGCAGGGAAATGGAAATCTTCCAGAAGAGCACCCAGGGCCAGGACCATCCTGGCTGGCCTGCAGGCACCAAGTCGGCCGGCATGCTGTCACTCGTGTGGCTCTATGGCCCTTCCTCTAGGCTTTCAAGTCCTTGTATATATTCAGGTGTTTTACCTGGGACGGGTGGGAATAGTTCAGCAGCAACTGGCCTGGGGCTCAGCTCACGTTTACTCACAGATGCCTCGGCACGGTGCCCCAGCTTTGCAATGAGGACGCTTGTTGCGTGGGGGCTGCTGGCTGAATGGGAGACGATTCCCCACCACTGACCAACTTCAGAATTGTTTACAACTGGAGCAAGTGCCCTGATACGGTTTTCCTCTGTGGAACTGGTGGGTTCTGTGTTTTTTTTCTCTTTTTCGTTTTTGGTTCAAGGTAGATTTTATTCCTCTTTTTTGTATTTACAGATATAAGCATGGAAATAATTTATTCATATAAATACATGTATGTGCAGGGAATAATTGTTTTTTCTGTTTTATTTTTTAAATTTTACTTCTTTTTAATTTTGAATTTTATTTTATATTTTTATACAGCAGGTTCTTATTGGTTATCTATTTTATACATATAAATGTATACATGCCAATCCCAGTCTCTCAACTCCTCCCACCACCACCCCCCCAACAGCTTTCCCCCCTTGTTGTCCATACGTTTGTTGTCTACATCTGTTGCTCTATTTATGCCTTGCAAAATGGTTAATCTGTACAGTTTTTCTAGGTTCCACATATATGCATGAATATACAAGATTTGTTTTTCTCCTTCTGACTTACTTCACTCTGTATGACAGTCTCTAGATCCATCGACGTCTCTACAAATGACCCAATTTCATTCCTTTCCATGGCTTAGTAATATTCCATTTTATATATGTACCACAGCTTTATGCATTCGTCTGTCTGTGGGCATTTAGGTTGCTTCCATTACCTCGATATTGTAAATAGTGATGCAATGAACATTGCGGTGAATGACTCTTTTTGATTTATGGTTTTGTCTGGGTATATGTCCAGTACTGGGATTGCTGTATCATATGGTAATTCTATTGTTAGTTTCTTAAGAAATTCCATATTGTTCTCCATAATGACTGTATCAATTTATATTCCCAACAATAGTGGAAGAGGGTTCCTTTTCTCCACACCCTTTCCAGCATTTTTTGTTTGTAGATTTTCAATGATGCCTATTCTACCAGGTGTGAGGTGATACCTCATTGTTGAATCCATTTCGTTGAGCAAGGGGTAGCTCTTGTCTATTACATATTTGGCTTATGGAACGGTATCTGTGCTAATTTCAAACTCTGCTTTTATGCAGCACCCCAACTCACCTTCCCCCTTAAGCAGGCATAAGTTGGTTTTCTAAACTTGAGACCCTGTTCTGTTTTGTAATTCAGTTCATGTGTAGCCAAGTTCACATTCCGTGTATTAGTGATACCTTATGATGTTTCTTTTTCTGTGTGACTTATTTCACTTAGAATCATCGTGCCTCAATCCACTCATTATGCTGGTACGGGCCTGGTGACATAGATTTCATTGCTGAGTGGTATTCTGTTGTACAGAAGTACCGCAACTTCTTTATCCATTATTTGCTCTCTGGGATATTTAACTTGTGCTGGAGAAGAGATTCCTGTAAAAAGAGCCGTCCCAAATTTTGGGGTTGCTGTGTCTTTTTGATATTAATTTCCCTAAGCTATAGGACCATAAGTGGAAGTGCCCTAGGCTCTGTTGCTTTGTTTTTTAGATGTTTCAGGAAACACCATACACTTCTCCCAAGTGTCTGTTGGCAATTTACATCCCGCCCATCAGCATAACAAGGCTCCCAGTTCTCCATGGCCTGTCCTGCCTTTCTGGATTTTACACTTTATTCTGATGGCCCTTTTGACCGGGGGGAAGTGAGACTTCATTGTAGTGCAGATTTCCTTTGCAAGCTTGCTTGGTTGGCCAAAAAGGGCGTAGGCGTTTTTTCCTGAATATATTCAGGAAAAAACGCATATTCCCTTTTGGCAAAGTGCATCATTGTGGACGTTCTGCCTCTTTTCCTACGCTTTCAATGCAATTCCAGTCTACCTCCTGAAATCGGTATCCTGCAATTCTGCCCCGCTTTCAAGTCCTCTTGGCAGCCTTACTTCAGTCTATTTTTGGACGATAGCTGTCATTTATAACTCTGCAGGTTTGTGAATTACAGAGACCCTGAGCTCATTTCTTCAACTCGCTTTCTTTTGAGCTGGCCGCAACACCGCAGGATCGCTTCAGGCCCTAATCTGGTTCCGGCACGGCACGCTGAGCCTTTGGTTATTTCCTCTTCCTGGTGGGAAATGAGAGTTAAATTTGCCCGTCCAGACACCTCCAGCTAGTCTCTCATTGGTTCTCCCTATTCCTGTTCATCTTCCGCAGAAATGGCAAACTGGGCCAAACAGGAGGTTAAAGGCGCTGACTCTCCAAGTTGGGAGAGTGTTAGTAAAGGGTCTGGAATGTTGCACCCGAGTACCAGGGGAGGAAAACTGAGACATATTTGAACACGTCTCCCGTTCACACGGTTGATCATACTCTGGGTTCCACATGCATGTTTTAGCTGAAGGAAGAATACCTTAAACCTGGAGAGTTGAGACCCGTGGAATGGGTACCATGCAATATGACTTCAAAGGGTCTTCATTTGCTCACCGAACCTCTCCAATCCTATCACTGCTGCGTTTATGCCCCTGTACACACGCTTGATTCTCTTTTGGAGACATAGCAATCCATAGGTTTTAAGATACTTACTAGTCAGGTACATTCTTAGGCGTTTAATATGGGGTGTTGAGTCCATTTCGTTGAGCAAGGAGTAGCTCTTGTCTATTCCATATTTGGCTTAAGGAACTTTATCTGTGCTCATTTCAATCTCTGGTTTTATGCAGCACCCCAACTCACCTTCCCCCTTAAGCAAGCGTAAGTTGGTTTTCTAAACTTGAGACACTGTTCTGTTTTGTAATTCAGTTCATGTGTAGCCAAGTTCACATTCTGTGTATTAGTGATACCTTATGATGTTTCTTTTCTGTGTGACTTATTTCAGTTCGAATCATCATACCTGAATCCACTCATTATGCTGCTACAGGCCTGATGACATAGATTTCATTGCTGAGTGATATTGCATTGTACGTAAGTACCACAAGTTCTTTATCCATTTTTCACTTTCTGTGATATTGAACTTGTACCGTAAACGAGGTTCTTGTAAACAGAGCCGTCCCAAACTTTGGGGTGGCTGTGTCTTTTTGATTTTAATTTCCCTAAGCTATAGGACCATAAGTGGAAGTGCCCTAGGCTCTGTTGCTTTGTTTTTTAGATGTTTCAGGAAACACCATACACTTCTCCAGAGTGGCTGTTGGCAATTTACATCCCGCCCATCAGCATAAGAAGGCTCCCAGTTCTCCATGGCCTGTCCTGCCTTTCTGGATTTTACACTTTTTTCAGATGGCCCTTTTGACTGGGTGGAAGTGAGACTTCATTGTAGTGCAGATTTCCTTTGCAAGCTTGCTTGGTTGGCCAAAAAGTGCGTATGCGTTTTTTCCTGAATATATTCAGGAAAAAACGCATACGCCCTTTTTGGCCAAGTGCATCATTGTCGAGTTTCTGACTCTCTTCATATGCTTTCAATGCAATTCCAGTCTACCTCCTGAAATCGGTTTCCTGCAATTCTGCCTTGCTTTCAATGCCTCTTCATAGCCTTACCTCAATATATTTTTTAAAAATAGTTGGCCTTTATAACTCTGCAGGTTTTTGAATTGCAGTGGCCCTTAGCTCCATTTTTTAGCTCTTATTTTTGTGGTCTTGCCCCATAACCACAGGATTCCTTGAAGCCCTATTTTTCTTCTGGGGCACCTTGCTGTGCCTTTGGTTAATTCTTCTTACTGATGTGATATTAGAGTGACATGTGCCCATTGAAACCGCTACAGCTAGTTTCTCACTGGTTCCCCCTATTCCCATTCATCCTCTGCACTAACTGCAGACTGTGCGATACCAGAACTTAAAGGCATTGACTCCATGTGGGGATGTTGTTAGTAAAGCGGCTGGAATGTCGATCCGGAGCCCCAGGAGAGGAAAAATGAGGTGCGTTTTAGAAACCTTTCCCGATCATATGGTATACCAGTCGCTGGGTTTCCCAAGCATGGTTTAGCTGTAGGAAGATTCCCTTCAACCTGGAGTGTTGGGACCCTTGGACTGAGTAGCATGAAGTATTGCATTAAACTTTCGGCAGTTGCTCACCAAAGCTCACCAATCCTGTCAGCCCCAAGTGTCCAGCCTTATGTCTTATCCAGCTGTGGGTTTATATGTGGTCAATCCAGGTTGCATCACAGCCCCTGAGCGAATTTTGTAAGAATTTTTCTCTCTTTCATTGTTTCAGCGTTTTGTTTTTAAAATTTATTTCTATAATGGGGTTTAGCTCCTTTTCACTGCTGTGTTTGTGCCGCTCTGCACACACTTGATTCCCTTATGGAGATATATCAATACATGGGTTTTAAGATTCTTATTCCTCAGATATATTTCTCTGCGGTGTATAGGGTGTGTTGAGGCCTGTTCATTGAGCAAGGTGTAGATCTTGTCTAATACCTATTTGGTTTATTGAACGGTATCTGTGCTAATTTCAAACTCTGGTTTTATGCATCACCCCACCTCTCCTTTCCCCTTAAGCTGACATAAGTGTGTTTTCTAAATGTGAGACACTGTTCTGTTCTGTAATTCATTTCTTGTGCAGCCATATTTACCCTCCCTCTATAAGTGATATCTTATGATATGTTTCTTTTTCTGTTTGACTTATTTCAAGTAGTATTATCGGACCTAAATCCACTCTTTATCCTTCTACTAGCCTTATTACATTGATTTCATGGTGAAGAGATATTCCATTGTACATAAGTACCACATCTTCTTTATCCATTGTTCTCTTTCCTGGGATATTTAAGGTGTACTGAAGTTGAGGTTCTTGTAAACAGAGTAGCCCTAAACTGTGGTGTGCTTGTGTCTTGTTGATTTTTAGACTTCCCTAGATATACTCCCATGATTGGAAGTGTCCTATGCTCTGTAGCTCTGTTTTTTAGATGATTTAGGAACCACCATACACTTCTCCAGAGTGGCTCTCGGCAGTTCACACACTGCCCATCAGCGTATAAAGGCTCCCTGTTCTCCATGGCCTGTCCTGCATTTCTGGTTTTTACAATTTTTTAGGATGGCCCTTTTGACCGGTGGGAAGTGAGACTTCTTTGTTGTGCACATTTGCATTGCTTGCTTGCTTCGTTGCCCATAAAGTGCGTATGCGTTTTTTCCTGGATATAATCAGGAAAAAACGCATACGCCCTTTTGGGCCAACTGCATCATTGTCGAAATTCTGCCGCTTTTCATGTGCGTTAAAGACGAGTCCAATCTATCTCTTGAAATCTGTTTCTTGCAATTCTGTCTTGCATTCAGATCCTCTTCTTTGCCTTACCTCAACATATTTTTGGACGTTAGTTTTCATTTATAACTCTGCAGGTTTGTGAATTGCAGTGACCCTGAGCTCCATTTTTTAAGTTGCTCTTTTGTGAGCTGGCCTCAAACCCGCAGGATTGCTTCAGGCCCTATTTTGGCTCCGGCGAGGCAGGCTGAGCCTTTCTTTAATTCTTATTCTTAATGGGAAATTAGAGTGATATGTGCCCGTCCAAACCCCTACAACTCTTCTCTCATTGGTTCCCCCTCTTCCCGTTCATCCTCCTCACAATTTGCAAAATGTGTGAAACAGAAGTTTAAATGTGCTGATTCTCCAAGTGGGGAGATTCTAAGTAGCGTGGCTGGAATGGTGAACAGGAGCACCAGGAGAGGATAAATGAGGTGCATTTTAGACACATCTCCCGATCACATGGTGTACAGTCCTCTGGGTTTTCCATGCATGTTTTAGCTGTAGGAAGATCCCTTGAACCTGCAGATTTGGGACCCATTGAATGGGTACCAGGTAGTATTACTTTAAAGGGTGTGCATTTCCTCACCCAACCTCACATTTCTCTTAGCGCAAACAGTTTCCAGCCTTATGTCTCATCCTGCTGTGGGTCTAGATGTGTTCAATCCATGTTGCATCACCGTCCCTGAGGAAAAGTTGTAAGAGGTTTTCTCTGTCTCTCTGTCGTTTATTTTTTTCAATTTATTACTATATTGGTTACAGCTGATTTTCAAAGCTCTGTTTCTTGCTGCTGTACATCCACTTGATTCACGTACAGAGAGACATCAATAAATTCTTTTTCAGATTCTTACCAGTCGTATATATTCTTTTCCGGTGACTTGAGTGTGCTGAGTGCAGTTCTTTTAGCTACCGTGTAGGCCTTGTTGATTATCAGTTTGGTATTTGGAATGGTATCTTTGCTAATTTCAACCTCCTGGATGATGCCTCACCCCTCCCCACCTTTCCCGTTTAGCAGCCTTATGCGTGTTTTCTACATATTTGACTATGTTTTTGTTTTGTAATTTATTTCATGTGTAGCCATTTTGGATTCCACCTTTAAGTGATATCTTATGATATGTGTCTTTTTCTTTTTGAATTCTGTCACTTAGAATGATCATACGTAACTCCTCCGGAGTCGTTACAACTGGCCATATTTCATTGATTTCCAGGCTGAATAATATTCCACTCTACCTAAGTACCACATCTCTATCCATTTTTTCCCTCCAGAGACATTTAAGTTATATCCTAGTCGAGGATCTTTTAAACAGAGAGGGGGTAAACATTGGGGTGCCTGTGTCCTCTCGATTTTTGTTTTTCCCAAGATATACGCCCATGAGTGCAAGTGCCCTATGCTCTGTAGCTCATTTTTTAGATGCTTTAGTAAACACAATACACTTCTCCAGAATGGCCGTTGGCAATATACATTTCCACTATAAGTCTCACAGGGCTCCCTCTTCTCGTTGCCCTGTCCTGCGTTTCTGTTGTTTATGCTTTATGAGGATGGCTCTTCTGACTGATGCGAAGTGATATCTTTTGTAGTATTGACTTCCAGTGCCCACCTGTTTGGTTGGCTAAAAAAGTGTATGCCCTTTTCTTGAATATATACAGAAAAGAACGCATACACCCTTTTTGGCCAACTGCAATGTTGGCAATGTTGGCAATGTTCAGCTCCTTTTCTTGTGCTTAATGGCGAGTCCTTTCTACCTCCTCAAATCCCTTTCCTGCCATTCTCCCTTGCTTACAAGTCCTTTTCTCTGACTTTCCTCAAGACATTTTTCAGTGATGGATATTTTCAACTCTGCAGTTTTGTGAATTTTACTGCCCCTGAGTTCCATTGTTCAACTCGTGTTTATGGGAACTGGCCACAAAGCAGCGGGATTTCCTCAAGCCCTATACTGTTTCCATGGGCAACCCTAGCCTTTGGTCAATTCGTCTTCCTGATTGGAAATTAGAGTGACATGTGCCTGTCTGAACACCTAGGACTTGTCTCTCATTGTTCCTCATCCTTCCGCTTCATCCTCTGGACAAATTCCAAACTGTATGCAACAGGATGTTGACAGTGCTGACATCTCCAAGTGGGGAGACTGTTAGTAAAGACGCTGGAGGGGTGAACCCGAGCACCAGGAGATGAGGAGATGAGATGCCTTTTCCAAACTCTTCCCGATCAGATGGTATACCATCCTCTGGGTGTGACAGACATGTTTTAGCAGTAGGAAGAGTCCCATTCATGTAAGGAGAACACCAGGGCTTTTTCAAAATCAGTGTCTCCCCGAAACCCAAACTGGGGAAGTTTTTAAGCTACGGCTACACATATGTTCATTAAGGGCCTTGGGAAGTAGGCAGAGTCCAAACTTTAGATGATTGAAGTCTTCAGGGTCAGAAGCACTCACCACCAGCTTCCCTTAGGCTACACTTTAACTGTCATTGATAGATGATGTCAATAAAAATATCTATTCTTTTTCAGATTATTTCCCCTTATAGGTTATTGCAAAATGTTGAGTGTAGTTCCCTGTGCTATACAGTAGTTCCTTGTTGATGATCTATTTTATACATAGCAGTGTGTATGTGTTCATTCCAAACTGTTAATTTATCCCTCCTCCCACCTTTCCCCTTTGGTAATAATAAATTATAAGATTTTATACTTCTCAGAAATGGGGGAGCTGAAAGAGAGGTATCATTTTCAATGGAAAAGCATTTAAAACAAGATTGAAGGTTTAACCAAGATTATTAGCTGTACATCCTTGGAAAGAAATCACTTCGTTTCTCTAATATTGACCTGACAAATAAGACAAACCTTTTCACTGAACTTGCTTATAAAAAGTGATGGAAATATCAAATGGAAGTGTTAAAAACATCTTATTTTACCCGAGCCTTATACACTGTTCTATGTTAACTACAGTTTGGCTCACACATCTGTTCATTGAGGTTACAATAGTCTCAATTTCTGTTACTGATCCTCCAGAGTGGACCCCAACAAGTGTCCCCCTGCCCAGTGTCATTGGGGCCAACAGATCGAGACTGAGTTTGGTTCACAAGCAAAGGAAACTTTATATTTTGATCAGAGAATGGAGAGGTGAGAGCATGCACTACCCCGTGGGCTGTGGGCTGGGCTGCTGTGTAGAGATCCTGTCAGAGTCAGTGGGAGGGAGGGAGGCGGCGGAGCTCTCGAGGGCCGGGTTGGCTGTAGCTCAGGCTCTATATCGTGGAGTCTGCACTGGGCCCCAGGAGCTGAGGTGTCAACCCAGCCATTCTGCACTAGGAAATCTGGTCTGAAGTGCCGGGTGTGGAACCTCTGCATGCGGGACCCTAGGAGCACGTGAAATTAGACAAAGCACAAAGGATAAAAAAGGTTAGACTTGACTTTATTGCCCAGATTCTATTTTTATCTCCCAGGGATTTTTAATGGGCTTTGCTGGGGACAAACCCCTCCTCTGCCTTTTGTCCCGTTCCTCATTCTTGGAGTGCTGAGGGTGCAGACCCTTCTTCTGTAACTGCTGAGTGCTGAGTTGGGAGCCCTCATACCCTGGGGCGAGGGTCAGAGCTTCTCCCCAGCAGCCTCCCGGTGACGTTGATTGTCCCCAGGACCCCTGCCTCCCTGCTCGTCCACCTGAGCACCAGCATTGGAAGTGTTATAGATTCTAATGACCTTTAAGGGTCCAGGAAAGAGATGTGCAGAGACGCTGTGGGGGCCGGTTTCACCCCGCCCCACATTTGTTCGGCCACCTTAGGCTGACCGTCTCTGCCAGCCTAGATGCTCTGACCAGTAGTCTGCGCTTTCTTCAATTAGGCCCCTGAATTAACGTACAAACAGCACCAGGTGTCAGAGCCCTGCCCGCTCAACTCCCAGACAGTCCAGGGTCAGTGGTGACCAAGGACCATGATGGCTACTGAGTCAACAGCCTTTTGAAGTAAACAGGAGTTCAGCCGGTCTTATTGGCCACCATCATCACGGTGTCTGTAGGCTTTTCTATGGTGACAGTGTGGTATACTGTTCCCCCGCCAAGATTATTAGCTCCCCTCTGGGTGCAGTAAGTCCTGCAAGCAGTAGTCTACTCTTTTGGGACACACTCTTGTTGTTTTATGAGAGAAACTCCAGGTCAAGTGATGTTCACACGAGTCGTCATGGTGCCCTGTTGCCCCCGGTTATCTCTCTGGATGTTGGAGTTGGAGGGCCTCCTCACTCGAGGTCGGTGTGCCCACGGAGCGAACCCTGCAACTTCAGGGCATGGTTGGTGGTTAGGATCACCACGTGGGGTCCTTTTCCCTTAGGAGGGAGGTGGCCTTTTGGGCTGCTGATTTCCAGGTTTTTAGATACCGCCAGTATCTTGGCCAGATGTGGCAGTGGGCCAAGCCCCTTAGTGACCGTAGTTTATCCTACCTGGATGGCATTCTTGCATTGTTCCATTTCAAGTGGTCCCAGTTTTTGCACTAATTCTCCAATGGCGATTCACCTTTCACCGGGATTGTAAAGATCAAAGGGTTTAGCTAAATTAGGGAGTTCCAGGGCAAGGGTCTGAATTGACTGCTCTTTCCATTCTTGAAAGGCCACTTCTGGATTCTATTCAAAAGGATCATCATCTTTTCCTTTCAGTGTTTCATATAGAGGCCCAGCTAGTAGACTGTAGTTAGGGATCCAGAAGCAGCAAACCCTGGCCTCCCCAGGAACCCCTAAGCTGTCTTCTAGTTTTAGAAAGGGGTAAGGCTGAAAATGGTTTCTTCCCTTTCCTGGGATGGGCTTCTCTGACCTTCTGTGAGAATGAAGCCCAGGCAGGTCACCGCAGTCTGTGATATTTGAGCTTTTTCTTGGACAACTTCTATCCTTTATTGGCTTGGTAGTTCAGAGGCCTCCTTAGTAGGGCTGGTGATCAGAATGTCGTCTGCATATTGAAGGAGGGTTTCCTTTTCCAGAGGTAGAACTTTTAGGTCTTTAGCTAAACTTTCCCCAAAGATGGTGTGGGAATTTTTGCACCCTTGGGGCCAGACGGCCCGGAAGTATTGTTTTAGTTGTATGTTGAGTCCTGCCACTCACAAGCCAAAATTTCTTGTGACTCTGGGACTAATGGAATACAAAAGAAGGCATCATTGAAGACTAATACAGAATACCATGTCCTGGTGGTTGGTAGAATGACCAGCAGGGTGTAGGAATTAGGAGCAACTGGAGGTATATCCTCGGTGGCTTCACTGACTGTCCTGACATCCTTTACCAGGTCCCCAGCAGCCCATGGGGCTCTCGTGGTCAGACCAATCCCAGAATATGGAGCTCACCTGGGCAGGTACCCCACCCCCACCCCAGCCCACGGGGCTCTCGTGGTCAGGCCCCTCCCAGGATACAGAGCTACCCTTGCAGGTACCGTGGCAGGGCTGGGCACACAGGAACCGTGCACATAGCCCTCATTGCAGAGCACCCCCAGCTCACCTGTCGCTCAGAGCTGACACAGAGCACCTCAGAGCAGGACTTGAACTAACAAACAGCAGCTGCGACAGGTCTGTGACCCTGGGCATCACTCCGTGAGGCCTCCCTCCACCTGGTCTTCCAGAGACTTCCACTGCACCCGGGGCACCAGGCCTCTGTCTCCAACCACCACCCACCCCTCCTCTGCCTGACTCCTGGGTTCCTCTCATTAGGAGAGGGTTTTCTTGAAGTTGTCTCCCACTCATGGGCCAGATAAAATGATTAGAAAACAAGCCAAAGCTGCAGCCCCTTGTCTATCCTGACTCTCAGGAGCCCACACCTGTTCCTTGGACCTGGCCGGTTCAGCAAGTTCCATTTTCTGCAACTGTGAGCCCCTGAGGGGTGATGATTGGCTGACCTGGGCAGCCTTACCGTGCCGGCCAGCCCTCCCCAGGTGTGCCTGGGTTGAGATCAATATAAATACCACTCCAGGCAGCAAGAGCCCCTGCAGCCGTGCCTGACGCCATTTTCTCTGCCCTGTCAGCAGTCTCGGGGATGGGCTGGTGGGAGGGAGTGAGAGGCCACGGCTTTGTGGGTGGCCCAGTGTGAGTGGGGCTCTGCTGGACTTTCTGCAGCAGTTGCCAGGCTGCCACCTGCTAAAGAAGAGGATGTGTCACCCATACCTGCTGCTGGAATTTCTCCCTGGGCAGAGGTGAGGAAGGAAAAAAGCAGTGGGGGCAGGGACAGGACGGGTATCTCAGGCAGGGAAATGGAAATCTTCCAGAAGAGCACCCAGGGCCAGGACCATCCTGGCTGGCCTGCAGGCACCAAGTCGGCTGGCATGCTGTCATTCGTGTGGCTCTATGGCCCTTCCTCTAGGCTTTCAAGTCCTTGTATATATTCAGGTGTTTTACCTGGGACGGGTGGGAATAGTTCAGCAGCAACTGGCCTGGGGCTCAGCTCACGTTTACTCACAGATGCCTCGGCACGGTGCCCCAGCTTTGCAATGAGGACGCTTGTTGCGTGGGGGCTGCTGGCTGAATGGGAGACGATTCCCCACCACTGACCAACTTCAGAATTGTTTACAACTGGAGCAAGTGCCCTGATACGGTTTTCCTCTGTGGAACTGGTGGGTTCTGTGTTTTTTTTCTCTTTTTCGTTTTTGGTTCAAGGTAGATTTTATTCCTCTTTTTTGTATTTACAGATATAAGCATGGAAATAATTTATTCATATAAATACATGTATGTGCAGGGAATAATTGTTTTTTCTGTTTTATTTTTTAAATTTTACTTCTTTTTAATTTTGAATTTTATTTTATATTTTTATACAGCAGGTTCTTATTGGTTATCTATTTTATACATATAAATGTATACATGCCAATCCCAGTCTCTCAACTCCTCCCACCACCACCCCCCCAACAGCTTTCCCCCCTTGTTGTCCATACGTTTGTTGTCTACATCTGTTGCTCTATTTATGCCTTGCAAAATGGTTAATCTGTACAGTTTTTCTAGGTTCCACATATATGCATGAATATACAAGATTTGTTTTTCTCCTTCTGACTTACTTCACTCTGTATGACAGTCTCTAGATCCATCGACGTCTCTACAAATGACCCAATTTCATTCCTTTCCATGGCTTAGTAATATTCCATTTTATATATGTACCACAGCTTTATGCATTCGTCTGTCTGTGGGCATTTAGGTTGCTTCCATTACCTCGATATTGTAAATAGTGATGCAATGAACATTGCGGTGAATGACTCTTTTTGATTTATGGTTTTGTCTGGGTATATGTCCAGTACTGGGATTGCTGTATCATATGGTAATTCTATTGTTAGTTTCTTAAGAAATTCCATATTGTTCTCCATAATGACTGTATCAATTTATATTCCCAACAATAGTGGAAGAGGGTTCCTTTTCTCCACACCCTTTCCAGCATTTTTTGTTTGTAGATTTTCAATGATGCCTATTCTACCAGGTGTGAGGTGATACCTCATTGTTGAATCCATTTCGTTGAGCAAGGGGTAGCTCTTGTCTATTACATATTTGGTTTATGGAACGGTATCTGTGCTAATTTCAAACTCTGCTTTTATGCAGCACCCCAACTCACCTTCCCCCTTAAGCAGGCATAAGTTGGTTTTCTAAACTTGAGACCCTGTTCTGTTTTGTAATTCAGTTCATGTGTAGCCAAGTTCACATTCCGTGTATTAGTGATACCTTATGATGTTTCTTTTTCTGTGTGACTTATTTCACTTAGAATCATCGTGCCTCAATCCACTCATTATGCTGGTACGGGCCTGGTGACATAGATTTCATTGCTGAGTGGTATTCTGTTATACAGAAGTACCGCAACTTCTTTATCCATTATTTGCTCTCTGGGATATTTAACATGTGCCGGAGAAGAGATTCCTGTAAAAAGAGCCGTCCCAAATTTTGGGGTTGCTGTGTCTTTTTGATATTAATTTCCCTAAGCTATAGGACCATAAGTGGAAGTGCCCTAGGCTCTGTTGCTTTGTTTTTTAGATGTTTCAGGAAACACCATACACTTCTCCCAAGTGTCTGTTGGCAATTTACATCCCGCCCATCAGCATAACAAGGCTCCCAGTTCTCCATGGCCTGTCCTGCCTTTCTGGATTTTACACTTTATTCTGATGGCCCTTTTGACCGGGGGGAAGTGAGACTTCATTGTAGTGCAGATTTCCTTTGCAAGCTTGCTTGGTTGGCCAAAAAGGGCGTATGCGTTTTTTCCTGAATATATTCAGGAAAAAACGCATATGCCCTTTTGGCAAAGTGCATCATTGTGGACGTTCTGCCTCTTTTCTTACGCTTTCAATGCAATTCCAGTCTACCTCCTGAAATCGGTATCCTGCAATTCTGCCCCGCTTTCAAGTCCTCTTGGCAGCCTTACTTCAGTCTATTTTTGGACGATAGCTGTCATTTATAACTCTGCAGGTTTGTGAATTACAGAGACCCTGAGCTCATTTCTTCAACTCGCTTTCTTTTGAGCTGGCCGCAACACCGCAGGATGGCTTCAGGCCCTAATCTGGTTCCGGCACGGCACGCTGAGCCTTTGGTTATTTCCTCTTCCTGGTGGGAAATGAGAGTTAAATTTGCCCGTCCAGACACCTCCAGCTAGTCTCTCATTGGTTCTCCCTATTCCTGTTCATCTTCCGCAGAAATTGCAAACTGGGCCAAACAGGAGGTTAAAGGCACTGACTCTCCAAGTTGGGAGAGTGTTAGTAAAGGGTCTGGAATGTTGCACCCGAGTACCAGGGGAGGAAAACTGAGACATATTTGAACACGTCTCCCGTTCACACGGTTGATCATACTCTGGGTTCCACATGCATGTTTTAGCTGAAGGAAGAATACCTTAAACCTGGAGAGTTGAGACCCGTGGAATGGGTACCATGCAATATGACTTCAAAGGGTCTTCATTTGCTCACCGAACCTCTCCAATCCTATCACTGCTGCGTTTATGCCCCTGTACACACGCTTGATTCTCTTTCGGAGACATAGCAATCCATAGGTTTTAAGATACTTACTAGTCAGGTACATTCTTAGGCGTTTAATATGGGGTGTTGAGTCCATTTCGTTGAGCAAGGAGTAGCTCTTGTCTATTCCATATTTGGCTTAAGGAACTTTATCTGTGCTCATTTCAATCTCTGGTTTTATGCAGCACCCCAACTCACCTTCCCCCTTAAGCAAGCGTAAGTTGGTTTTCTAAACTTGAGACACTGTTCTGTTTTGTAATTCAGTTCATGTGTAGCCAAGTTCACATTCTGTGTATTAGTGATACCTTATGATGTTTCTTTTCTGTGTGACTTATTTCAGTTCGAATCATCATACCTGAATCCACTCATTATGCTGCTACGGGCCTGATGACATAGATTTCATTGCTGAGTGATATTGCATTGTACGTAAGTACCACAAGTTCTTTATCCATTTTTCACTTTCTGCGATATTGAACTTGTACCGTAAACGAGGTTCTTGTAAACAGAGCCGTCCCAAACTTTGAGGTGGCTGTGTCTTTTTGATTTTAATTTCCCTAAGCTATAGGACCATAAGTGGAAGTGCCCTAGGCTCTGTTGCTTTGTTTTTTAGATGTTTCAGGAAACACCATACACTTCTCCAGAGTGGCTGTTGGCAATTTACATCCCGCCCATCAGCATAAGAAGGCTCCCAGTTCTCCATGGCCTGTCGTGCCTTTATGGATTTTACACTTTTTTCAGATGGCCCTTTTGACTGGGTGGAAGTGAGACTTCATTGTAGTGCAGATTTCCTTTGCAAGCTTGCTTGGTTGGCCAAAAAGTGCGTATGCGTTTTTTCCTGAATATATTCAGGAAAAAACACATACGCCCTTTTTGGCCAAGTGCATCATTGTCGAGTTTCTGACTCTCTTCATATGCTTTCAATGCAATTCCAGTCTACCTCCTGAAATCGGTTTCCTGCAATTCTGCCTTGCTTTCAATGCCTCTTCATAGCCTTACCTCAATATATTTTTTAAAAATAGTTGGCCTTTATAACTCTGCAGGTTTTTGAATTGCAGTGGCCCTTAGCTCCATTTTTTAGCTCTTATTTTTGTGGTCTTGCCCCATAACCACAGGATTCCTTGAAGCCCTATTTTTCTTCTGGGGCACCTTGCTGTGCCTTTGGTTAATTCTTCTTACTGATGTGATATTAGAGTGACATGTGCCCATTGAAACCGCTACAGCTAGTTTCTCACTGGTTCCCCCTATTCCCATTCATCCTCTGCACTAACTGCAGACTGTGCGATACCAGAACTTAAAGGCATTGACTCCATGTGGGGATGTTGTTAGTAAAGCGGCTGGAATGTCGATCCGGAGCCCCAGGAGAGGAAAAATGAGGTGCGTTTTAGAAACCTTTCCTGATCATATGGTATACCAGTCGCTGGGTTTCCCAAGCATGGTTTAGCTGTAGGAAGATTCCCTTCAACCTGGAGTGTTGGGACCCTTGGACTGAGTAGCATGAAGTATTGCATTAAACTTTCGGCAGTTGCTCACCAAAGCTCACCAATCCTGTCAGCCCCAAGTGTCCAGCCTTATGTCTTATCCAGCTGTGGGTTTATATGTGGTCAATCCAGGTTGCATCACAGCCCCTGAGCGAATTTTGTAAGAATTTTTCTCTCTTTCATTGTTTCAGCGTTTTGTTTTTAAAATTTATTTCTATAATGGGGTTTAGCTCCTTTTCACTGCTGTGTTTGTGCCACTCTGCACACACTTGATTCCCTTATGGAGATATATCAATACATGGGTTTTAAGATTCTTATTCCTCAGATATATTTCTCTGCGGTGTATAGGGTGTGTTGAGGCCTGTTCATTGAGCAAGGTGTAGATCTTGTCTAATACCTATTTGGTTTATTGAACGGTATCTGTGCTAATTTCAAACTCTGGTTTTATGCATCACCCCACCTCTCCTTTCCCCTTAAGCTGACATAAGTGTGTTTTCTAAATGTGAGACACTGTTCTGTTCTGTAATTCATTTCTTGTGCAGCCATATTTACCCTCCCTCTATAAGTGATATCTTATGATATGTTTCTTTTTCTGTTTGACTTATTTCAAGTAGTATTATCGGACCTAAATCCACTCTTTATCCTTCTACTAGCCTTATTACATTGATTTCATGGTGAAGAGATATTCCATTGTACATAAGTACCACATCTTCTTTATCCATTGTTCTCTTTCCTGGGATATTTAAGGTGTACTGAAGTTGAGGTTCTTGTAAACAGAGTAGCCCTAAACTGTGGTGTGCTTGTGTCTTGTTGATTTTTAGACTTCCCTAGATATACTCCCATGATTGGAAGTGTCCTATGCTCTGTAGCTCTGTTTTTTAGATGATTTAGGAACCACCATACACTTCTCCAGAGTGGCTCTCGGCAGTTCACACACTGCCCATCAGCGTATAAAGGCTCCCTGTTCTCCATGGCCTGTCCTGCATTTCTGGTTTTTACAATTTTTTAGGATGGCCCTTTTGACCGGTGGGAAGTGAGACTTCTTTGTTGTGCACATTTGCATTGCTTGCTTGCTTCGTTGCCCATAAAGTGCGTATGCGTTTTTTCCTGGATATAATCAGGAAAAAACGCATACGCCCTTTTGGGCCAACTGCATCATTGTCGAAATTCTGCCGCTTTTCATGTGCGTTAAAGACGAGTCCAATCTATCTCTTGAAATCTGTTTCTTGCAATTCTGTCTTGCATTCAGATCCTCTTCTTTGCCTTACCTCAACATATTTTTGGACGTTAGTTTTCATTTATAACTCTGCAGGTTTGTGAATTGCAGTGACCCTGAGCTCCATTTTTTAAGTTGCTCTTTTGTGAGCTGGCCTCAAACCTGCAGGATTGCTTCAGGCCCTATTTTGGCTCCGGCGAGGCAGGCTGAGCCTTCCTTTAATTCTTACTCTTAATGGGAAATTAGAGTGATATGTGCCCGTCCAAACCCCTACAACTCTTCTCTCATTGGTTCCCCCTCTTCCCGTTCATCCTCCTCACAATTTGCAAAATGTGTGAAACAGAAGTTTAAATGTGCTGATTCTCCAAGTGGGGAGATTCTAAGTAGCGTGGCTGGAATGGTGAACAGGAGCACCAGGAGAGGATAAATGAGGTGCATTTTAGACACATCTCCCGATCACATGGTGTACAGTCCTCTGGGTTTTCCATGCATGTTTTAGCTGTAGGAAGATCCCTTGAACCTGCAGATTTGGGACCCATTGAATGGGTACCAGGTAGTATTACTTTAAAGGGTGTGTATTTCCTCACCCAACCTCACATTTCTCTTAGCGCAAACAGTTTCCAGCCTTATGTCTCATCCTGCTGTGGGTCTAGATGTGTTCAATCCATGTTGCATCACCGTCCCTGAGGAAAAGTTGTAAGAGGTTTTCTCTGTCTCTCTGTCGTTTATTTTTTTCAATTTATTACTATATTGGTTACAGCTGATTTTCAAAGCTCTGTTTCTTGCTGCTGTACATCCACTTGATTCACGTACAGAGAGACATCAATAAATTCTTTTTCAGATTCTTACCAGTCGTATATATTCTTTTCCGGTGACTTGAGTGTGCTGAGTGCAGTTCTTTTAGCTACAGTGTAGGCCTTGTTGATTATCAGTTTGGTATTTGGAATGGTATCTTTGCTAATTTCAACCTCCTGGATGATGCCTCACCCCTCCCCACCTTTCCCGTTTAGCAGCCTTATGCGTGTTTTCTACATATTTGACTATGTTTTTGTTTTGTAATTTATTTCATGTGTAGCCATTTTGGATTCCACCTTTAAGTGATATCTTATGATATGTGTCTTTTTCTTTTTGAATTCTGTCACTTAGAATGATCATACGTAACTCCTCCGGAGTTGTTACAACTGGCCATATTTCATTGATTTCCAGGCTGAATAATATTCCACTCTACCTAAGTACCACATCTCTATCCATTTTTTCCCTCCAGAGACATTTAAGTTATATCCTAGTCGAGGATCTTTTAAACAGAGAGGGGGTAAACATTGGGGTGCCTGTGTCCTCTCGATTTTTGTTTTTCCCAAGATATACGCCCATGAGTGCAAGTGCCCTATGCTCTGTAGCTCATTTTTTAGATGCTTTAGTAAACACAATACACTTCTCCAGAATGGCCGTTGGCAATATACATTTCCACTATAAGTCTCACAGGGCTCCCTCTTCTCGTTGCCCTGTCCTGCATTTCTGTTGTTTACGCTTTATGAGGATGGCTCTTCTGACTGATGCGAAGTGATATCTTTTGTAGTATTGACTTCCAGTGCCCACCTGTTTGGTTGGCTAAAAAAGTGTATGCCCTTTTCTTGAATATATACAGAAAAGAACGCATACACCCTTTTTGGCCAACTGCAATGTTGGCAATGTTCAGCTCCTTTTCTTGTGCTTAATGGCGAGTCCTTTCTACCTCCTCAAATCCCTTTCCTGCCATTCTCCCTTGCTTACAAGTCCTTTTCTCTGACTTTCCTCAAGACATTTTTCAGTGATGGATATTTTCAACTCTGCAGTTTTGTGAATTTTACTGCCCCTGAGTTCCATTGTTCAACTCGTGTTTATGGGAACTGGCCACAAAGCAGCGGGATTTCCTCAAGCCCTATACTGTTTCCATGGGCAACCCTAGCCTTTGGTCAATTCGTCTTCCTGATTGGAAATTAGAGTGACATGTGCCTGTCTGAACACCTAGGACTTGTCTCTCATTGTTCCTCATCCTTCTGCTTCATCCTCTGGACAAATTCCAAACTGTACGCAACAGGATGTTGACAGTGCTGACATCTCCAAGTGGGGAGACTGTTAGTAAAGACGCTGGAGGGGTGAACCCGAGCACCAGGAGATGAGGAGATAAGATGCCTTTTCCAAACTCTTCCCGATCAGATGGTATACCATCCTCTGGGTGTGACAGACATGTTTTAGCAGTAGGAAGAGTCCCATTCATGTAAGGAGAACACCAGGGCTTTTTCAAAATCAGTGTCTCCCCGAAACCCAAACTGGGGAAGTTTTTAAGCTACAGCTACACATATGTTCATTAAGGGCCTTGGGAAGTAGGCAGAGTCCAAACTTTAGATGATTGAAGTCTTCAGGGTCAGAAGCACTCACCACCAGCTTCCCTTAGGCTACACTTTAACTGTCATTGATAGATGATGTCAATAAAAATATCTATTCTTTTTCAGATTATTTCCCCTTATAGGTTATTGCAAAATGTTGAGTGTAGTTCCCTGTGCTATACAGTAGTTCCTTGTTGATGATCTATTTTATACATAGCAGTGTGTATGTGTTCATTCCAAACTGTTAATTTATCCCTCCTCCCACCTTTCCCCTTTGGTAATAATAAATTATAAGATTTTATACTTCTCAGAAATGGGGGAGCTGAAAGAGAGGTATCATTTTCAATGGAAAAGCATTTAAAACAAGATTGAAGGTTTAACCAAGATTATTAGCTGTACATCCTTGGAAAGAAATCACTTCGTTTCTCTAATATTGACCTGACAAATAAGACAAACCTTTTCACTGAACTTGCTTATAAAAAGTGATGGAAATATCAAATGGAAGTGTTAAAAACATCTTATTTTACCCGAGCCTTATACACTGTTCTATGTTAACTACAGTTTGGCTCACACATCTGTTCATTGAGGTTACAATAGTCTCAATTTCTGTTACTGATCCTCCAGAGTGGACCCCAACAAGTGTCCCCCTGCCCAGTGTCATTGGGGCCAACAGATCGAGACTGAGTTTGGTTCACAAGCAAAGGAAACTTTATATTTTGATCAGAGAATGGAGAGGTGAGAGCATGCACTACCCCGTGGGCTGTGGGCTGGGCTGCTGTGTAGAGATCCTGTCAGAGTCAGTGGGAGGGAGGGAGGCGGCGGAGCTCTCGAGGGCCGGGTTGGCTGTAGCTCAGGCTCTATATCGTGGAGTCTGCACTGGGCCCCAGGAGCTGAGGTGTCGACCCAGCCATTCTGCACTAGGAAATCTGGTCTGAAGTGCCGGGTGTGGAACCTCTGCATGCGGGACCCTAGGAGCACGTGAAATTAGACAAAGCACAAAGGATAAAAAAGGTTAGACTTGACTTTATTGCCCAGATTCTATTTTTATCTCCCAGGGATTTTTAATGGGCTTTGCTGGGGACAAACCCCTCCTCTGCCTTTTGTCCCGTTCCTCATTCTTGGAGTGCTGAGGGTGCAGACCCTTCTTCTGTAACTGCTGAGTGCTGAGTTGGGAGCCCTCATACCCTGGGGCGAGGGTCAGAGCTTCTCCCCAGCAGCCTCCCGGTGACGTTGATTGTCCCCAGGACCCCTGCCTCCCTGCTCGTCCACCTGAGCACCAGCATTGGAAGTGTTATAGATTCTAATGACCTTTAAGGGTCCAGGAAAGAGATGTGCAGAGACGCTGTGGGGGCCGGTTTCACCCCGCCCCACATTTGTTCGGCCACCTTAGGCTGACCGTCTCTGCCAGCCTAGATGCTCTGACCAGTAGTCTGCGCTTTCTTCAGTTAGGCCCCTGAATTAACGTACAAACAGCACCAGGTGTCAGAGCCCTGCCCGCTCAACTCCCAGACAGTCCAGGGTCAGTGGTGACCAAGGACCATGATGGCTACTGAGTCAACAGCCTTTTGAAGTAAACAGGAGTCCAGCCGGTCTTATTGGCCACCATCATCACGGTGTCTGTAGGCTTTTCTATGGTGACAGTGTGGTATACTGTTCCCCCGCCAAGATTATTAGCTCCCCTCTGGGTGCAGTAAGTCCTGCAAGCAGTAGTCTACTCTTTTGGGACACACTCTTGTTGTTTTATGAGAGAAACTCCAGGTCAAGTGATGTTCACACGAGTCGTCATGGTGCCCTGTTGCCCCCGGTTATCTCTCTGGATGTTGGAGTTGGAGGGCCTCCTCACTCGAGGTCGGTGTGCCCACGGAGCGAACCCTGCAACTTCAGGGCATGGTTGGTGGTTAGGATCACCACGTGGGGTCCTTTTCCCTTAGGAGGGAGGTGGCCTTTTGGGCTGCTGATTTCCAGGTTTTTAGATACCGCCAGTATCTTGGCCAGATGTGGCAGTGGGCCAAGCCCCTTAGTGACCGTAGTTTATCCTACCTGGATGGCATTCTTGCATTGTTCCATTTCAAGTGGTCCCAGTTTTTGCACTAATTCTCCAATGGCGATTCACCTTTCACCGGGATTGTAAAGATCAAAGGGTTTAGCTAAATTAGGGAGTTCCAGGGCAAGGGTCTGAATTGACTGCTCTTTCCATTCTTGAAAGGCCACTTCTGGATTCTATTCAAAAGGATCATCATCTTTTCCTTTCAGTGTTTCATATAGAGGCCCAGCTAGTAGACTGTAGTTAGGGATCCAGAAGCAGCAAACCCTGGCCTCCCCAGGAACCCCTAAGCTGTCTTCTAGTTTTAGAAAGGGGTAAGGCTGAAAATGGTTTCTTCCCTTTCCTGGGATGGGCTTCTCTGACCTTCTGTGAGAATGAAGCCCAGGCAGGTCACCGCAGTCTGTGATATTTGAGCTTTTTCTTGGACAACTTCTATCCTTTATTGGCTTGGTAGTTCAGAGGCCTCCTTAGTAGGGCTGGTGATCAGAATGTCGTCTGCATATTGAAGGAGGGTTTCCTTTTCCAGAGGTAGAACTTTTAGGTCTTTAGCTAAGCTTTCCCCAAAGATGGTGTGGGAATTTTTGCACCCTTGGGGCCAGACGGCCCGGAAGTATTGTTTTAGTTGTATGTTGAGTCCTGCCACTCACAAGCCAAAATTTCTTGTGACTCTGGGACTAATGGAATACAAAAGAAGGCATCATTGAAGACTAATACAGAATACCATGTCCTGGTGGTTGGTAGAATGACCAGCAGGGTGTAGGAATTAGGAGCAACTGGAGGTATATCCTCGGTGGCTTCACTGACTGTCCTGACATCCTTTACCAGGTCCCCAGCAGCCCATGGGGCTCTCGTGGTCAGACCAATCCCAGAATATGGAGCTCACCTGGGCAGGTACCCCACCCCCACCCCAGCCCACGGGGCTCTCGTGGTCAGGCCCCTCCCAGGATACAGAGCTACCCTTGCAGGTACCATGGCAGGGCTGGGCACACAGGAACCGTGCACATAGCCCTCATTGCAGAGCACCCCCAGCTCACCTGTCGCTCAGAGCTGACACAGAGCACCTCAGAGCAGGACTTGAACTAACAAACAGCAGCTGCGACAGGTCTGTGACCCTGGGCATCACTCCATGAGGCCTCCCTCCACCTGGTCTTCCAGAGACTTCCACTGCACCCGGGGCACCAGGCCTCTGTCTCCAACCACCACCCACCCCTCCTCTGCCTGACTCCTGGGTTCCTCTCATTAGGAGAGGGTTTTCTTGAAGTTGTCTCCCACTCATGGGCCAGATAAAATGATTAGAAAACAAGCCAAAGCTGCAGCCCCTTGTCTATCCTGACTCTCAGGAGCCCACACCTGTTCCTTGGACCTGGCCGGTTCAGCAAGTTCCATTTTCTGCAACTGTGAGCCCCTGAGGGGTGATGATTGGCTGACCTGGGCAGCCTTACCGTGCCGGCCAGCCCTCCCCAGGTGTGCCTGGGTTGAGATCAATATAAATACCACTCCAGGCAGCAAGAGCCCCTGCAGCCGTGCCTGACGCCATTTTCTCTGCCCTGTCAGCAGTCTCGGGGATGGGCTGGTGGGAGGGAGTGAGAGGCCACGGCTTTGTGGGTGGCCCAGTGTGAGTGGGGCTCTGCTGGACTTTCTGCAGCAGTTGCCAGGCTGCCACCTGCTAAAGAAGAGGATGTGTCACCCATACCTGCTGCTGGAATTTCTCCCTGGGCAGAGGTGAGGAAGGAAAAAAGCAGTGGGGGCAGGGACAGGACGGGTATCTCAGGCAGGGAAATGGAAATCTTCCAGAAGAGCACCCAGGGCCAGGACCATCCTGGCTGGCCTGCAGGCACCAAGTCGGCCGGCATGCTGTCACTCGTGTGGCTCTATGGCCCTTCCTCTAGGCTTTCAAGTCCTTGTATATATTCAGGTGTTTTACCTGGGACGGGTGGGAATAGTTCAGCAGCAACTGGCCTGGGGCTCAGCTCACGTTTACTCACAGATGCCTCGGCACGGTGCCCCAGCTTTGCAATGAGGACGCTTGTTGCGTGGGGGCTGCTGGCTGAATGGGAGACGATTCCCCACCACTGACCAACTTCAGAATTGTTTACAACTGGAGCAAGTGCCCTGATACGGTTTTCCTCTGTGTAACTGGTGGGTTCTGTGTTTTTTTCTCTTTTTCGTTTTTGGTTCAAGGTAGATTTTATTCCTCTTTTTTGTATTTACAGATATAAGCATGGAAATAATTTATTCATATAAATACATGTATGTGCAGGGAATAATTGTTTTTTCTGTTTTATTTTTTAAATTTTATTTCTTTTTAATTTTGAATTTTATTTTATATTTTTATACAGCAGGTTCTTATTGGTTATCTATTTTATACATATAAATGTATACATGCCAATCCCAGTCTCTCAACTCCTCCCACCACCACCCCCCAACAGCTTTCCCCCCTTGTTGTCCATACGTTTGTTGTCTACATCTGTTGCTCTATTTATGCCTTGCAAAATGGTTAATCTGTACAGTTTTTCTAGGTTCCACATATATGCATGAATATACAAGATTTGTTTTTCTCTTTCTGACTTACTTCACTCTGTATGACAGTCTCTAGATCCATCGACGTCTCTACAAATGACCCAATTTCATTCCTTTTCATGGCTTAGTAATATTCCATTTTATATATGTACCACAGCTTTATGCATTCGTCTGTCTGTGGGCATTTAGGTTGCTTCCATTACCTCGATATTGTAAATAGTGATGCAATGAACATTGCGGTGAATGACTCTTTTTGATTTATGGTTTTGTCTGGTTATATGTCCAGTACTGGGATTGCTGTATCATATGGTAATTCTATTGTTAGTTTCTTAAGAAATTCCATATTGTTCTCCATAATGACTGTATCAATTTATATTCCCAACAATAGTGGAAGAGGGTTCCTTTTCTCCAGACCCTTTCCAGCATTTTTTGTTTGTAGATTTTCAATGATGCCTATTCTACCAGGTGTGAGGTGATACCTCATTGTTGAATCCATTTCGTTGAGCAAGGGGTAGCTCTTGTCTATTACATATTTGGCTTATGGAACGGTATCTGTGCTAATTTCAAACTCTGCTTTTATGCAGCACCCCAACTCACTCAACTTCCCCCTTAAGCAGGCATAAGTTGGTTTTCTAAACTTGAGACCCTGTTCTGTTTTGTAATTCTGTTCCTCTGTAGCCAAGTTTAAATTCCATGTATTAGTGATATTTTTTGATGTTTCTTTTTCTGTTAGACTTATTTCAGTTAGAATCACCATACCCGAATCCACTCATTATGCTGCTACGGGCCTGGTGACATAGATTTCATTGCTGAGTGATATTGCTTTGTACATGAGTACCACAACTTCTTTATCCATTTTTCACTTTCTGTGATATTGAACTTGTACGGTAAACGAGGTTCTTGTATACAGAGGCGTCCCAAACTTTGGGGTGGCTGTGTCTTTTTGATTTTAATTTCCCTAAGCTATAGGACCATAAGTGGAAGTGCACTAGGCTCTGTTGCTTTGTTTTTTAGATGTTTCAGGAAACACCATACACTTCTCCCGAGTGTCTGTTGGCAATTTACATCCCGCGCATCAGCATAACAAGGCTCCCAGTTCTCCATGGCCTGTCCTGCCTTTCTGGATTTTACACTTTTTTCAGATGACCCTTTTGACCGGGGGGAAGGGAGACTTCATTGTAGTGCAGATTTCCATTGCAAGCTTGCTTGGTTGGCCAAAAAGGGCGTATGCGTTTTTTCCTGAATATATTCAGGAAAAAACGCATACGCCCTTTTTGGCCAAGTGCATCACTGTGGACGTTCTGCCTCTTTACCTATGCTTGAAATGCAATTCCTGTCTACCTCCTGAAATCGGTTTCCTGCAATTCTGCCCCGCTTTCAAGTCCTCTTGGCAGCCTTACTTCAGTCTATTTTTGGACGATAGCTGTCATTTATAACTCTGCAGGTTTGTGAATTACAGTGCCCCTGAGCTCCTTTCTTCAACTCGCTTTCTTGTGACCTGGCCGCAACACCGCAGGATGTCTTCAGGCCCTAATGTGGTTCCGGCATGGCACGCTGAGCCTTTGGTTAATTCCTCTTCCTGGTGGGAAATGAGAGTTAAATTTGCCCATCCAGACACCTCCAGCTAGTCTTTCATTGGTTCTCGCTATTCCTGTTCATCTTCCACAGAAATTGCAAACTGGGCCAAACAGGTGGTTAAAGGGACTGACTCTCCAAGTGGGGAGAGTGTTAGTAAAGCGTCTGGAATGTTGCACCCGAGTACCAGGGTTCGAAAACTGAGACATATTTGAACACGTCTCCCGATCACATGGTTGATCATACTCTAGGTTCCACATGCATGTTTTAGATGAAGGAAGAATACCTTAAACCTGGGTAGTTGAAACCTGTGGAATGGGTACCATGCAATATGACTTCAAATGGTCTTCATTTGCTCACGAACCTCTCCAATCCTATCACTGCTGCGTTTATGCCCTTATACACATGCTTGATTCTCTTTCGGAGACACAGCAATCCATAGGTTTTAAGATACTTACTAGTCAGGTACATTCTTAGGCGTTTAATATGGGGTGTTGAGTCCATTTCGTTGAGCAAGGAGTAGCTCTTGTCTATTCCATATTTGGCTTAAGGAACTTTATCTGTGCTCATTTCAATCTCTGGTTTTATGCAGCACCCCAACTCACCTTTCCCCTTAAGCAAGCATAAGTTGTTTTTCTAAATTTTAGACACTGTTCTGTTCTGTAATTCAGATCCTGTGTAGCCAAGTTTACATTCCGTGTATTAGTGATATCTTATGATGTTTCTTTTTCTGTGTGACTTATTTCAGTTAGAATCATCGTACCTGAATCCACTCATTATGATGCTACGGGCCTGATGACATAGATTTCATTGCTGAGTGATATTGCTTTGTAAGTAAATACCACAACTTCTTTATCCATTTTTCACTTTCTGCGATGTTGAACTTGTACTGTAAACGAGGTTCTTGTAAACAGAGGCGTCCCAAACTTTGGGGTGGCTGTGTCTTTTTGATTTTAATTTCCCTAAGCTATAGGACCATAAGTGGCAGTGCCCTAGGCTCTGTTGCTTTGTTTTTTAGATGTTTCAGGAAACACCATACACTTCTCCTGAGTGTCTGTTGGTAATTTACATCCCGCCCATCAGCATAACAAGGCTCCCAGTTCTCCATGGCCTGTCCTGACTTTCTGGATTTTACACGTTTTTCAGATGGCCCTTTTGACCGGGGGGAAGTGAGACTTCATTGTAGTGCAGATTTCCTTTGCAAGCTTGCTTGGTTGGCCAAAAAGGGCGTATGCGTTTTTTCCTGAATATATTCAGGAAAAAACGCATACGCCCTTTTTGGCCAAGTGCATCATTGTGGACGTTCTGCCTCTTTTCCTATGCTTTCAATGCAATTCCAGTCTACCTCCTGAAATCGGTTTCCTGCAATTCTGCCCCTCTTTCAAGTCCTCTTGGCAGCCTTACTTCAGTCTATTTTTGGACGATAGCTGTCATTTATAACTCTGCAGGTTTGTGAATTACAGTGCCCCTGAGCTCCTTTCTTCAACTCGCTTTCTTTTGAGCTGGCCGCAACACCGCAGGATGGCTTCAGGCCCTAATCTGGTTCCGGCACGGCACGCTGAGCCTTTGGTTATTTCCTCTTCCTGGTGGGAAATGAGAGTTAAATTTGCCCGTCCAGACACCTCCAGCTAGCCTCTCATTGGTTCTCACTATTCCTGTTCATCTTCCAAGAAATTGCAAACTGGGCCAAACAGGAGGTTAAAGGCGCTGACTCTCCAAGTGGGGAGAGTGTTAGTAAAGCGTCTGGAATGTTGCACCCGAGTACCAGGGGAGGAAATCTGAGACATATTTGAACACGTCTCCCGTTCACATGGTTGATCATACTTGGGTTCCACATGCATCTTTTAGCTGAAGGAAGAATACCTTAAACCTGGGTAGTTGAAACCCGTGGAATGGCTACCATGCAATATGACTTCAAAGGGTCTTCATTTGCTCACGAACCTCTCCAATCCTATCACTGCTGCGTTTATGCCCCTGTACACATGCTTGATTCTCTTTCGGAGACATAGCAATCCATAGGTTTTAAGATACTTACTAGTCAGGTACATTCTTAGGCGTTTAATATGGGGTGTTGAGTCCATTTCGTTGAGCAAGGAGTAGCTCTTGTCTATTCCATATTTGGCTTAAGGAACTTTATCTGTGCTCATTTCAATCTCTGGTTTTATGCAGCACCCCAACTCACCTTTCCCCTTAAGCAAGCATAAGTTGGTTTTCTAAATTTGAGACCCTGTTCTGTTCTGTAATTCAGTTCCTGTGTAGCCAAGTTTCCATTCCGTGTATTACTGATATCTTATGATGTTTCTTTTTCTGTGTGACTTATTTCAGTTAGAATCATCATACCTGAATCCACTCATTGTGCTGCTAAGGGCCTGATGACACAGATTTCATTGCTGAGCGATATTGCTTTGTAAGTAAATACCACAACTTCTTTATCCATTTTTCACTTTCTGCGATGTTGAACTTGTACTGTAAACGAGGTTCTTGTAAACAGAGCCGTTCCAAACTTTGGGGTGGCTGTGTCTTTTTGATTTTAATTTCCCTAAGCTATAGGACCATAAGTGGAAGTGCCCTAGGTTCTGTTGCTTTGTTTTTTAGATGTTTCAGGAAACACCATACACTTCTCCCGAATGGTTGTTGGCAATTTACATCCCGCCCATCAGCATAACAAGGCTCCCAGTTCTCCATGGCCTGTCCTGCCTTTCTGGATTTTACACTTTTTTCAGATGGCCCTTTTGACTGTGGGGAAGTGAGACTTCATTGTAGTGCAGATTTCCTTTGCAAGCTTGCTTGGTTGGCCAAAAAGGGCGTATGCGTTTTTTCCTGAATATATTCAGGAAAAAACGCATACGCCCTTTTTGGCCAAGTGCATCATTGTGGACGTTCTGCCTCTTTTCCTATGCTTTCAATGCAATTCCAGTCTACCTCCTGAAATCGGTTTCCTGCAATTCTGCTCCGCTTTCAAGTCCTCTTGGCAGCCTTACTTCAGTCTATTTTTGGACGATAGCTGTCATTTATAACTCTGCAGGTTTGTGAATTACAGTGCCCCTGAGCTCCTTTCTTCAACTCGCTTTCTTTTGAGCTGGCCGCAACACCGCAGGATGTCTTCAGGCCCTAATCTGGTTCCGGTACGGCACGCTGAGCCTTTGGTTATTTCCTCTTCCTGGTGGGAAATGAGAGTTAAATTTGCCCGTCCAGACACCTCCAGCTAGCCTCTCATTGGTTCTCGCTATTCCTGTTCATCTTCCGCAGAAATTGCAAACTGTGCCAAACAGGAGGTTAAAGGCGCTGACTCTCCAAGTGGGGAGAGTGTTAGTAAAGCGTCTGGAATGTTGCACCCGAGTACCAGGGGAGGAAAACTGAGACATATTTGAACACGTCTCCCAATCACATGGTTGATCATACTCTAGGTTCCACATGCATGTTTTAGGTGAAGGAAGAATACCTAAAACCTGGGTAGTTGAAACCCGTGGAATGGGTACCATGCAATATGACTTCAAAGCGTCTTCATTTGCTCACCGAACCTCTCCAATCCTATCACTGCTGCGTTTATGCCCCTGTACACATGCTTGATTCTCTTTCGGAGACATAGCAATCCATAGGTTTTAAGATACTTACTAGTCAGGTACATTCTTAGGCATTTAATATGGGGTGTTGAGTCCATTTCTTTGAGCAAGGAGTAGCTCTTGTCTATTTCATATTTGGCTTAAGGAACTTTATCTGTGCTCATTTCAATCTCTGGTTTTATGCAGCACCCCAACTCACCTTTCCCCTTAAGCAAGCATAAGTTGGTTTTCTAAATTTGAGACCCTGTTCTGTTCTGTAATTCAGTTCCTGTGTAGCCAAGTTTCCATTCCGTGTATTACTGATATCTTATGATGTTTCTTTTTCTGTGTGACTTATTTCAGTTAGAATCATCATACCTGAATCCACTCATTGTGCTGCTAAGGGCCTGATGACACAGATTTCATTGCTGAGTGATATTGCTTTGTAAGTAAATACCACGATTTCTTTATCCATTTTTCAATTTCTACGATGTTGAACTTGTACTGTAAACGAGGTTCTTGTAAACAGAGGCGTCCCAAACTTTGGGGTGGCTGTGTCTTTTTGATTTTAATTTCCCTAAGCTATAGGACCATAAGTGGAAGTGCCCTAGGTTCTGTTGCTTTGTTTTTTAGATGTTTCAGGAAACACCATACACTTCTCCTGAGTGTCTGTTGGTAATTTACATCCCGCCCATCAGCATAAAAAGGCTCCCAGTTCTCCATGGCCTGTCCTGCCTTTCTGGATTTTACACTTTTTTCAGATGGCCCTTTTGACCGGGGGGAAGTGAGACTTCATTGTAGTGCAGATTTCCTTTGCAAGCTTGCTTGGTTGGCCAAAAAGGGCGTATGCGTTTTTTCCTGAATATATTCAGGAAAAAATGCATACGCCCTTTTTGGCCAAGTGCATCATTGTGGACGTTCTGCCTCTTTTCCTATGCTTTCAATGCAATTCCAGTCTACCTCCTGAAATCGGTTTCCTGCAATTCTGCCCCGCTTTCAAGTCCTCTTGGCAGCCTTACTTCAGTCTATTTTTGGACGATAGCTGTCATTTATAACTCTGCAGGTTTGTGAATTACAGTGCCCCTGAGCTCCTTTCTTCAACTCGCTTTCTTGTGACCTGGCCGCAACACCGCAGGATGTCTTCAGGCACTAATGTGGTTCCGGCATGGCACGCTGAGCCTTTGGTTAATTCCTCTTCCTGGTGGGAAATGAGAGTTAAATTTGCCCATCCAGACACCTCCAGCTAGTCTTTCATTGGTTCTCGCTATTCCTGTTCATCTTCCACAGAAATTGCAAACTGGGCCAAACAGGTGGTTAAAGGGACTGACTCTCCAAGTGGGGAGAGTGTTAGTAAAGCGTCTGGAATGTTGCACCCGAGTACCAGGGTACGAAAACTGAGACATATTTGAACACGTCTCCCGATCACATGGTTGATCATACTCTAGGTTCCACATGCATGTTTTAGATGAAGGAAGAATACCTTAAACCTGGGTAGTTGAAACCCGTGGAATGGGTACCATGCAATATGACTTCAAAGGGTCTTCATTTGCTCACGAACCTCTCCAATCCTATCACTGCTGTGTTTATGCCCGTGTACACATGCTTGATTCTCTTTCGGAGACATAGCAATCCATAGGTTTTAAGATACTTACTAGTCAGGTACATTCTTAGGCGTTTAATATGGGGTGTTGAGTCCATTTCGTTGAGCAAGGAGTAGCTCTTGTTTATTCCATATTTGGCTTAAGGAACTTTATCTGTGCTCATTTCAATCTCTGGTTTTATGCAGCACCCCAACTCACCTTTACCCTTAAGCAAGCATAAGTTGGTTTTCTAAATTTGAGACCCTGTTCTGTTCTGTTATTCAGTTCCTGTGTAGCCAAGTTTCCATTCCGTGTATTACTGATATCTTATGATGTTTCTTTTTCTGTGTGACTTATTTCAGTTAGAATCATCATACCTGAATCCACTCATTGTGCTGCTAAGGGCCTGATGACACAGATTTCATTGCTGCGTGATATTGCTTTGTAAGTAAATACCACAACTTCTTTATCCATTTTTCACTTTCTGCGATGTTGAACTTGTACTGTAAACGAGGTTCTTGTAAACAGAGCCGTTCCAAACTTTGGGGTGGCTGTGTCTTTTTGATTTTAATTTCCCTAAGCTATAGGACCATAAGTGGAAGTGCCCTAGGTTCTGTTGCTTTGTTTTTTAGATGTTTCAGGAAACACCATACACTTCTCCCGAGTGGTTGTTGGCAATTTACATCCCGCCCATCAGCATAACAAGGCTCCCAGTTCTCCATGGCCTGTCCTGCCTTTCTGGATTTTACACTTTTTTCAGATGGCCCTTTTGACCAGGGGGAAGTGAGACTTCATTGTAGTGCAGATTTCCTTTGCAAGCTTGCTTGGTTGGCCAAAAAGGGCGTATGCGTTTTTTCCTGAATATATTCAGGAAAAAACGCATACGCCCTTTTTGGCCAAGTGCATCATTGTGGACGTTCTGCCTCTTTTCCTATGCTTTCAATGCAATTCCAGTCTACCTCCTGAAATCGGTTTCCTACAATTCTGCTCCGCTTTCAAGTCCTCTTGGCAGCCTTACTTCAGTCTATTTTTGGACGATAGCTGTCATTTATAACTCTGCAGGTTTGTGAATTACAGTGCCCCTGAGCTCCTTTCTTCAACTCGCTTTCTTTTGAGCTGGCCGCAACACCGCAGGGTGGCTTCAGGCCCTAATCTGGTTCCAGTACGGCACGCTGAGCCTTTGGTTATTTCCTCTTCCTGGTGGGAAATGAGAGTTAAATTTGCCCGTCCAGACACCTCCAGCTAGCCTCTCATTGGTTCTCGCTATTCCTGTTCATCTTCCGCAGAAATTGCAAACTGTGCCAAACAGGAGGTTAAAGGCGCTGACTCTCCAAGTGGGGAGAGTGTTAGTAAAGCGTCTGGAATGTTGCACCCGAGTACCAGGGGAGGAAAACTGAGACATATTTGAACACGTCTCCCGTTCACATGGTTGATCATACTCTGGGTTCCACATGCATGTTTTAGCTGAAGGAAGAATACCTTAAACCTGGAGAGTTGAGACCCGTGGAATGGGTACCATGCAATATGACTTCAAAGGGTCTTCATTTGCTCACCGAACCTCTCCAATCCTATCACTGCTGCGTTTATGCCCCTGTACACATGCTTTATTCTCTTTTGGAGGCATAGCAATCCATAGGTTTTAAGATACTTACTAGTCAGGTACATTCTTAGGCATTTAATATGGGGCTTTGAGTCCATTTCGTTGAGCAAGGAGTAGCTCTTGTCTATTCCATATTTGGCTTAAGGAACTTTATCTGTGCTCATTTCAATCTCTGGTTTTATGCAGCACCCCAACTCACCTTTCCCCTTAAGCAAGCATAAGTTGGTTTTCTAAATTTGAGACCCTGTTCTGTTCTGTAATTCAGTTCCTGTGTAGCCAAGTTTACATTCCGTGTATTAGTGATATCTTATGATGTTTCTTTTTCTGTGTGACTTATTTCAGTTAGAATCATCGTACCTGAATCCACTCATTATGCTGCTACGGGCCTGATGACATAGATTTCATTGCTGAGTGATACTGCATTGTACGTAAGTACCACAAGTTCTTTATCCATTTTTCACTTTCTGCGATGTTGAACTTGTACTGTAAACGAGGTTCTTGTAAACCGAGCCGTTCCAAACTTTGGGGTGGCTGTGCCTTTTTGATTTTAAATTCCCTAAGCTATAGGACCATAAGTGGAAGTGCCCTAGGCTCTGTTGCTTTGTCTTTTAGATGTTTCAGGAAACACCATACACTTCTCCCGAGTGTTTGTTGGCAATTTACATCCCGCCCTTCAGCATAACAAGGCTCCCAGTTCTCCATGGCCTGTCCTGCCTTTCTGGATTTTACACTTTTTTCAGATTGCCCTTTTGACCTGGGGGAAGTGAGACTTCATTGTAGTGCAGATTTCCTTTGCAAGCCTGCTTGGTTGGCCAAAAAGGGCGTATGCGTTTTTTCCTGAATATATTCAGGAAAAAACGCATACGCCCTTTTTGGCCAAGTGCATCATTGTGGACGTTCTGCCTCTTTTCCTATGCTTTCAATGCAATTCCAGTCTACCTCCTGAAATCGGTTTCCTACAATTCTGCCCCGCTTTCAAGTCCTCTTGGCAGCCTTACTTCAGTCTATTTTTGGACGATAGCTGTCATTTATAACTCTGCAGGTTTGTGAATTACAGTGCCCCTGAGCTCCTTTCTTCAACTCGCTTTCTTTTGAGCTGGCCGTAACACCGCAGGATGGCTTCAGGCCCTAATCTGGTTCCGGCACGGCACGCTGAGCCTTTGGTTAATTCCTCTTCCTGGTGGGAAATGAGAGTTAAATTTGCCCGTCCAGACACCTCCAGCTAGCCTCTCATTGGTTCTCGCTATTCCTGTTCATCTTCCGCAGAAATTGCAAACTGGGCCAAACAGGAGGTTAAAGGGACTGACTCTCCAAGTCGGGAGAGTGTTAGTAAAGCGTCTGGAATGTTGCAACCGAGTACCAGGGTACGAAAACTGGGACATATTTGAACACGTCTCCCGATCTCATGGTTGATCATGCTCTAGGTTCCACATGCATGTTTTAGCTGAAGGAAAAATACCTAAAACCTGGGTAGTTGAAACCCGTGGAATGGGTACCATGCAATATGACTTCAAAGGGTCTTCATTGGCTCACCGAACCTCTCCAATCCTATCACTGCTGTGTTTTTGCCCATGTACACATGCTTGATTCTCTTTCGGAGACATAGCAATCCATAGGTTTTAAGATACTTACTAGTCAGGTACATTCTTAGGCGTTTAATATGGGGTGTTGAGTCCATTTCGTTGAGCAAGGAGTAGCTCTTGTCTATTCCATATTTGGCTTAAGGAACTTTATCTGTGCTCATTTCAATCTCTGGTTTTATGCAGCACCCCAACTCACCTTTCCCCTTAAGCAAGCATAAGTTGGTTTTCTAAATTTGAGACCCTGTTCTGTTCTGTAATTCAGTTCCTGTGTAGCCAAGTTTCCATTCCGTGTATTACTGATATCTTATGATGTTTCTTTTTCTGTGTGACTTATTTCAGTTAGAATCATCATACCTGAATCCACTCATTGTGCTGCTAAGGGCCTGATGACACAGATTTCATCGCTGAGTGATATTGCTTTGTAAGTAAATACCACAACTTCTTTATCCATTTTTCACTTTCTGCGATGTTGAACTTGTACTGTAAACGAGGTTCTTGTAAACAGAGCCGTTCCAAACTTTGGGGTGGCTGTGTCTTTTTGATTTTAATTTCCCTAAGCTATAGGACCATAAGTGGAAGTGCCCGAGGTTCTGTTGCTTTGTTTTTTAGATGTTTCAGGAAACACCATACACTTCTCCCGAGTGTCTGTTGGCAATTTACATCCCGCCCATCAGCATAACAAGGCTCCCAGTTCTCCATGGCCTGTCCTGCCTTTCTGGATTTTACACTTTTTTCAGATGGCCCTTTTGACTGGGGGGAAGTGAGACTTCATTGTAGTGCAGATTTCCTTTGCAAGCTTGCTTGGTTGGCCAAAAAGGGCGTATGCGTTTTTTCCTGAATATATTCAGGAAAAAACGCATACGCCCTTTTTGGCCAAGTGCATCATTGTGGACGTTCTGCCTCTTTTCCTATGCTTTCAATGCAATTCCAGTCTACCTCCTGAAATCGGTTTCCTGCAATTCTGCTCCGCTTTCAAGTCCTCTTGGCAGCCTTACTTCAGTCTATTTTTGGACGATAGCTGTCATTTATAACTCTGCAGGTTTGTGAATTACAGTGCCCCTGAGCTCCTTTCTTCAACTCGCTTTCTTTTGAGCTGGCCGCAACACCGCAGGATGGCTTCAGGCCCTAATCTGGTTCCGGTACGGCACGCTGAGCCTTTGGTTATTTCCTCTTCCTGGTGGGAAATGAGAGTTAAATTTGCCCATCCAGACACCTCCAGCTAGTCTTTCATTGGTTCTCGCTATTCCTGTTCATCTTCCACAGAAATTGCAAACTGGGCCAAACAGGTGGTTAAAGGGACTGACTCTCCAAGTGGGGAGAGTGTTAGTAAAGCATCTGGAATGTTGCACCCGAGTACCAGGGTACGAAAACTGAGACATATTTGAACACGTCTCCCGATCACATGGTTGATCATACTCTAGGTTCCACATGCATGTTTTAGATGAAGGAAGAATACCTTAAACCTGGGTAGTTGAAACCCGTGGAATGGGTACCATGCAATATGACTTCAAAGGGTCTTCATTTGCTCACGAACCTCTCCAATCCTATCACTGCTGTGTTTATGCCCCTGTACACATGCTTGATTCTCTTTCGGAGACATAGCAATCCATAGGTTTTAAGATACTTACTAGTCAGGTACATTCTTAGGCGTTTAATATGGGGTGTTGAATCCATTTCGTTGAGCAAGGAGTAGCTCTTGTCTATTCCATATTTGGCTTAAGGAACTTTATCTGTGCTCATTTCAATCTCTGGTTTTATGCAGCACCCCAACTCACCTTTCCCCTTAAGCAAGCATAAGTTGGTTTTCTAAATTTGAGACCCTGTTCTGTTCTGTAATTCAGTTCCTGTGTAGCCAAGTTTCCATTCCGTGTATTACTGATATCTTATGATGTTTCTTTTTCTGTGTGACTTATTTTAGTTAGAATCATCATACCTGAATCCACTCATTGTGCTGCTAAGGGCCTGATGACACAGATTTCATTGCTGCGTGATATTGCTTTGTAAGTAAATACCACAACTTCTTTATCCATTTTTCACTTTCTGCGATGTTGAACTTGTACTGTAAACGAGGTTCTTGTAAACAGAGCCGTTCCAAACTTTGGGGTGGCTGTGTCTTTTTGATTTTAATTTCCCTAAGCTATAGGACCATAAGTGGAAGTGCCCTAGGTTCTGTTGCTTTGTTTTTTAGATGTTTCAGGAAACACCATACACTTCTCCCGAGTGGTTGTTGGCAATTTACATCCCGCCCATCAGCATAACAAGGCTCCCAGTTCTCCATGGCCTGTCCTGCCTTTCTGGATTTTACACTTTTTTCAGATGGCCCTTTTGACCAGGGGGAAGTGAGACTTCATTGTAGTGCAGATTTCCTTTGCAAGCTTGCTTGGTTGGCCAAAAAGGGCGTATGCGTTTTTTCCTGAATATATTCAGGAAAAAACGCATACGCCCTTTTTGGCCAAGTGCATCATTGTGGACGTTCTGCCTCTTTTCCTATGCTTTCAATGCAATTCCAGTCTACCTCCTGAAATCGGTTTCCTACAATTCTGCTCCGCTTTCAAGTCCTCTTGGCAGCCTTACTTCAGTCTATTTTTGGACGATAGCTGTCATTTATAACTCTGCAGGTTTGTGAATTACAGTGCCCCTGAGCTCCTTTCTTCAACTCGCTTTCTTTTGAGCTGGCCGCAACACCGCAGGGTGGCTTCAGGCCCTAATCTGGTTCCGGTACGGCACGCTGAGCCTTTGGTTATTTCCTCTTCCTGGTGGGAAATGAGAGTTAAATTTGCCCGTCCAGACACCTCCAGCTAGCCTCTCATTGGTTCTCGCTATTCCTGTTCATCTTCCGCAGAAATTGCAAACTGTGCCAAACAGGAGGTTAAAGGCGCTGACTCTCCAAGTGGGGAGAGTGTTAGTAAAGCGTCTGGAATGTTGCACCCGAGTACCAGGGTAGGAAAACTGAGACATATTTGAACACGTCTCCCGTTCACATGGTTGATCATACTCTGGGTTCCACATGCATGTTTTAGCTGAAGGAAGAATACCTTAAACCTGGAGAGTTGAGACCCGTGGAATGGGTACCATGCAATATGACTTCAAAGGGTCTTCATTTGCTCACCGAACCTCTCCAATCCTATCACTGCTGCGTTTATGCCCCTGTACACATGCTTTATTCTCTTTTGGAGGCATAGCAATCCATAGGTTTTAAGATACTTACTAGTCAGGTACATTCTTAGGCGTTTAATATGGGGCTTTGAGTCCATTTCGTTGAGCAAGGAGTAGCTCTTGTCTATTCCATATTTGGCTTAAGGAACTTTATCTGTGCTCATTTCAATCTCTGGTTTTATGCAGCACCCCAACTCACCTTTCCCCTTAAGCAAGCATAAGTTGGTTTTCTAAATTTGAGACCCTGTTCTGTTCTGTAATTCAGTTCCTGTGTAGCCAAGTTTACATTCCGTGTATTAGTGATATCTTATGATGTTTCTTTTTCTGTGTGACTTATTTCAGTTAGAATCATCGTACCTGAATCCACTCATTATGCTGCTACGGGCCTGATGACATAGATTTCATTGCTGAGTGATACTGCATTGTACGTAAGTACCACAAGTTCTTTATCCATTTTTCACTTTCTGCGATGTTGAACTTGTACTGTAAACGAGGTTCTTGTAAACCGAGCCGTTCCAAACTTTGGGGTGGCTGTGCCTTTTTGATTTTAAATTCCCTAAGCTATAGGACCATAAGTGGAAGTGCCCTAGGCTCTGTTGCTTTGTCTTTTAGATGTTTCAGGAAACACCATACACTTCTCCCGAGTGTTTGTTGGCAATTTACATCCCGCCCTTCAGCATAACAAGGCTCCCAGTTCTCCATGGCCTGTCCTGCCTTTCTGGATTTTACACTTTTTTCAGATTGCCCTTTTGACCTGGGGGAAGTGAGACTTCATTGTAGTGCAGATTTCCTTTGCAAGCTTGCTTGGTTGGCCAAAAAGGGCGTATGCGTTTTTTCCTGAATATATTCAGGAAAAAACGCATACGCCCTTTTTGGCCAAGTGCATCATTGTGGACGTTCTGCCTCTTTTCCTATGCTTTCAATGCAATTCCAGTCTACCTCCTGAAATCGGTTTCCTACAATTCTGCCCCGCTTTCAAGTCCTCTTGGCAGCCTTACTTCAGTCTATTTTTGGACGATAGCTGTCATTTATAACTCTGCAGGTTTGTGAATTACAGTGCCCCTGAGCTCCTTTCTTCAACTCGCTTTCTTTTGAGCTGGCCGTAACACCGCAGGATGGCTTCAGGCCCTAATCTGGTTCCGGCACGGCACGCTGAGCCTTTGGTTAATTCCTCTTCCTGGTGGGAAATGAGAGTTAAATTTGCCCGTCCAGACACCTCCAGCTAGCCTCTCATTGGTTCTCGCTATTCCTGTTCATCTTCCGCAGAAATTGCAAACTGGGCCAAACAGGAGGTTAAAGGGACTGACTCTCCAAGTCGGGAGAGTGTTAGTAAAGCGTCTGGAATGTTGCAACCGAGTACCAGGGTACGAAAACTGGGACATATTTGAACACGTCTCCCGATCTCATGGTTGATCATGCTCTAGGTTCCACATGCATGTTTTAGCTGAAGGAAAAATACCTAAAACCTGGGTAGTTGAAACCCGTGGAATGGGTACCATGCAATATGACTTCAAAGGGTCTTCATTGGCTCACCGAACCTCTCCAATCCTATCACTGCTGTGTTTTTGCCCATGTACACATGCTTGATTCTCTTTCGGAGACATAGCAATCCATAGGTTTTAAGATACTTACTAGTCAGGTACATTCTTAGGCGTTTAATATGGGGTGTTGAGTCCATTTCGTTGAGCAAGGAGTAGCTCTTGTCTATTCCATATTTGGCTTAAGGAACTTTATCTGTGCTCATTTCAATCTCTGGTTTTATGCAGCAACCCAACTCACCTTTCCCCTTAAGCAAGCATAAGTTGGTTTTCTAAATTTGAGACCCTGTTCTGTTCTGTAATTCAGTTCCTGTGTAGCCAAGTTTCCATTCCGTGTATTACTGATATCTTATGATGTTTCTTTTTCTGTGTGACTTATTTCAGTTAGAATCATCATACCTGAATCCACTCATTGTGCTGCTAAGGGCCTGATGACACAGATTTCATCGCTGAGTGATATTGCTTTGTAAGTAAATACCACAACTTCTTTATCCATTTTTCACTTTCTGCGATGTTGAACTTGTACTGTAAACGAGGTTCTTGTAAACAGAGCCGTTCCAAACTTTGGGGTGGCTGTGTCTTTTTGATTTTAATTTCCCTAAGCTATAGGACCATAAGTGGAAGTGCCCGAGGTTCTGTTGCTTTGTTTTTTAGATGTTTCAGGAAACACCATACACTTCTCCCGAGTGTCTGTTGGCAATTTACATCCCGCCCATCAGCATAACAAGGCTCCCAGTTCTCCATGGCCTGTCCTGCCTTTCTGGATTTTACACTTTTTTCAGATGGCCCTTTTGACTGGGGGGAAGTGAGACTTCATTGTAGTGCAGATTTCCTTTGCAAGCTTGCTTGGTTGGCCAAAAAGGGCGTATGCGTTTTTTCCTGAATATATTCAGGAAAAAACGCATACGCCCTTTTTGGCCAAGTGCATCATTGTGGACGTTCTGCCTCTTTTCCTATGCTTTCAATGCAATTCCAGTCTACCTCCTGAAATCGGTTTCCTGCAATTCTGCTCCGCTTTCAAGTCCTCTTGGCAGCCTTACTTCAGTCTATTTTTGGACGATAGCTGTCATTTATAACTCTGCAGGTTTGTGAATTACAGTGCCCCTGAGCTCCTTTCTTCAACTCGCTTTCTTTTGAGCTGGCCGCAACACCGCAGGATGGCTTCAGGCCCTAATCTGGTTCCGGTACGGCACGCTGAGCCTTTGGTTATTTCCTCTTCCTGGTGGGAAATGAGAGTTAAATTTGCCCATCCAGACACCTCCAGCTAGTCTTTCATTGGTTCTCGCTATTCCTGTTCATCTTCCACAGAAATTGCAAACTGGGCCAAACAGGTGGTTAAAGGGACTGACTCTCCAAGTGGGGAGAGTGTTAGTAAAGCATCTGGAATGTTGCACCCGAGTACCAGGGTACGAAAACTGAGACATATTTGAACACGTCTCCCGATCACATGGTTGATCATACTCTAGGTTCCACATGCATGTTTTAGATGAAGGAAGAATACCTTAAACCTGGGTAGTTGAAACCCGTGGAATGGGTACCATGCAATATGACTTCAAAGGGTCTTCATTTGCTCACGAACCTCTCCAATCCTATCACTGCTGTGTTTATGCCCCTGTACACATGCTTGATTCTCTTTCGGAGACATAGCAATCCATAGGTTTTAAGATACTTACTAGTCAGGTACATTCTTAGGCGTTTAATATGGGGTGTTGAGTCCATTTCGTTGAGCAAGGAGTAGCTCTTGTCTATTCCATATTTGGCTTAAGGAACTTTATCTGTGCTCATTTCAATCTCTGGTTTTATGCAGCACCCCAACTCACCTTTACCCTTAAGCAAGCATAAGTTGGTTTTCTAAATTTGAGACCCTGTTCTGTTCTGTAATTCAGTTCCTGTGTAGCCAAGTTTCCATTCCGTGTATTACTGATATCTTATGATGTTTCTTTTTCTGTGTGACTTATTTTAGTTAGAATCATCATACCTGAATCCACTCATTGTGCTGCTAAGGGCCTGATGACACAGATTTCATTGCTGCGTGATATTGCTTTGTAAGTAAATACCACAACTTCTTTATCCATTTTTCACTTTCTGCGATGTTGAACTTGTACTGTAAACGAGGTTCTTGTAAACAGAGCCGTTCCAAACTTTGGGGTGGCTGTGTCTTTTTGATTTTAATTTCCCTAAGCTATAGGACCATAAGTGGAAGTGCCCTAGGTTCTGTTGCTTTGTTTTTTAGATGTTTCAGGAAACACCATACACTTCTCCCGAGTGTTTGTTGGCAATTTACATCCCGCCCATCAGCATAACAAGGCTCCCAGTTCTCCATGGCCTGTCCTGCCTTTCTGGATTTTACACTTTTTTCAGATGGCCCTTTTGACCAGGGGGAAGTGAGACTTCATTGTAGTGCAGATTTCCTTTGCAAGCTTGCTTGGTTGGCCAAAAAGGGCGTATGCGTTTTTTCCTGAATATATTCAGGAAAAAACGCATACGCCCTTTTTGGCCAAGTGCATCATTGTGGACGTTCTGCCTCTTTTCCTATGCTTTCAATGCAATTCCAGTCTACCTCCTGAAATCGGTTTCCTACAATTCTGCTCCGCTTTCAAGTCCTCTTGGCAGCCTTACTTCAGTCTATTTTTGGACGATAGCTGTCATTTATAACTCTGCAGGTTTGTGAATTACAGTGCCCCTGAGCTCCTTTCTTCAACTCGCTTTCTTTTGAGCTGGCCGCAACACCGCAGGGTGGCTTCAGGCCCTAATCTGGTTCCAGTACGGCACGCTGAGCCTTTGGTTATTTCCTCTTCCTGGTGGGAAATGAGAGTTAAATTTGCCCGTCCAGACACCTCCAGCTAGCCTCTCATTGGTTCTCGCTATTCCTGTTCATCTTCCGCAGAAATTGCAAACTGTGCCAAACAGGAGGTTAAAGGCGCTGACTCTCCAAGTGGGGAGAGTGTTAGTAAAGCGTCTGGAATGTTGCACCCGAGTACCAGGGTAGGAAAACTGAGACATATTTGAACACGTCTCCCGTTCACATGGTTGATCATACTCTGGGTTCCACATGCATGTTTTAGCTGAAGGAAGAATACCTAAAACCTGGGTAGTTGAAACCTGTGGAATGGGTACCATGCAATATGACTTCAAAGGGTCTTCATTGGCTCACCGAACCTCTCCAATCCTATCACTGCTGTGTTATGCCCCTGTACACATGCTTGATTCTCTTTCGGAGACATAGCAATCCATAGGTTTTAAGATACTTACTAGTCAGGTACATTCTTAGGCGTTTAATATGGGGTGTTGAGTCCATTTCGTTGAGCAAGGAGTAGCTCTTGTCTATTCCATATTTGGCTTAAGGAACTTTATCTGTGCTCATTTCAATCTCTGGTTTTATGCAGCACCCCAACTCACCTTTCCCCTTAAGCAAGCATAAGTTGGTTTTCTAAATTTGAGACCCTGTTCTGTTCTGTAATTCAGTTCCTGTGTAGCCAAGTTTCCATTCCGTGTATTACTGATATCTTATGATGTTTCTTTTTCTGTGTGACTTATTTCAGTTAGAATCATCATACCTGAATCCACTCATTGTGCTGCTAAGGGCCTGATGACACAGATTTCATTGCTGAGTGATATTGCTTTGTAAGTAAATACCACAACTTCTTTATCCATTTTTCACTTTCTGCGATGTTGAACTTGTACTGTAAACGAGGTTCTTGTAAACAGAGCCGTTCCAAACTTTGGGGTGGCTGTGTCTTTTTGATTTTAATTTCCCTAAGCTATAGGACCATAAGTGGAAGTGCCCGAGGTTCTGTTGCTTTGTTTTTTAGATGTTTCAGGAAACACCATACACTTCTCCAGAGTGTCTGTTGGCAATTTACATCCCGCCCATCAGCATAACAAGGCTCCCAGTTCTCCATGGCCTGTCCTGCCTTTCTGGATTTTACAGTTTTTTCAGATGGCCCTTTTGACCGGCGGGAAGTGAGACTTCATTGTCGTGCAGATTTCCTTTGCAAGCTTGCTTGGTTGGCCAAAAAGTGTGTATGCGTTTTTTCCTGAATATATTCAGGAAAAACCGCATACGCCCTTTTTGGCCAAGTGCATCATTGTGGACGTTCTGCCTCTTTTCCTATGCTTTCAATGCAATTCCAGTCTACCTCCTGAAATCGGTTTCCTGCAATTCTGCCCCGCTTTCAAGTCCTCTTGGCAGCCTTACTTCAGTCTATTTTTGGACGATAGCTGTCATTTATAACTCTGCAGGTTTGTGAATTACAGTGCCCCTGAGCTCCTTGCTTCACCTCGCTTTCTTGTGACCTGGCCGCAACACCGCAGGATGGCTTCAGGCCCTAATCTGGTTCCGGCACGGCACGCTGAGCCTTTGGTTATTTCCTCTTCCTGGTGGGAAATGAGAGTTAAATTTGCCCGTCCAGACACCTCCAGCTAGTCTCTCATTGGTTCTCGCTATTCCTGTTCATCTTCCGCAGAAATTGCAAACTGGGCCAAACAGGAGGTTAAAGGCGCTGACTCTCCAAGTGGGGAGAGTGTTAGTAAAGCGTCTGGAATGTTGCACCCGAGTACCAGGGGAGGAAAACTGAGAAATATTTGAACACGTCTCCCGTTCACATGGTTGATCATACTTGGTTTCCACATGCATCTTTTAGCTGAAGGAAGTATACCTTAAACCTGGGTATTTGAAACCCGTGGAATGGGTACCATGCAATATGACTTAAAAGGGTCTTCATTTGCTCACCGAACCTCTCCAATCCTATCACTGCTGCGTTTATGCCCCTGTACACATGCTTGATTCTCTTTCGGAGACATAGCAATCCATAGGTTTTAAGATACTTACTAGTCAGGTACATTCTTAGGCGTTTAATATGCGGTGTTGAGTCCATTTCGTTGAGCAAGGAGTAGCTCTTGTCTATTCCATATTTGGCTTAAGGAACTTTATCTGTGCTCATTTCAATCTCTGGTTTTATGCAGCACCCCAACTCACCTTTCCCCTTAAGCAAGCATAAGTTGGTTTTCTAAATTTGAGACCCTGTTCTGTTCTGTAATTCAGTTCCTGTGTAGCCAAGTTTACATTCCGTGTATTACTGATATCTTATGATGTTTCTTTTTCTGTGTGACTTATTTCAGTTAGAATCATCATACCTGAATCCACTCATTGTGCTGCTAAGGGCCTGATGACACAGATTTCATTGCTGAGTGATATTGCTTTGTAAGTAAATACCACAACTTTTTTATCCATTTTTCACTTTCTGCGATGTTGAACTTGTACTGTAAACGAGGTTCTTGTAAACAGAGCCGTTCGAAACTTTGGGGTGGCTGTGTCTTTTTGATTTTAAATTCCCTAAGCTATAGGACCATAAGTGGAAGTGCCCTAGGCTCTGTTGCTTTGTTTTTTAGATGTTTCAGGAAACACCATACACTTCTCCCGAGTGTTTGTTGGCAATTTACATACCGCCCTTCAGCATAACAAGGCTCCCAGTTCTCAATGGCCTGTCCTGCCTTTCTGGATTTTACACTTTTTTCAGATGGCCCTTTTGACCGGGGGGAAGTGAGACTTCATTGTAGTGCAGATTTCCTTTGCAAGCTTGCTTGGTTGGCCAAAAAGGGCGTATGCGTTTTTTCCTGAATATATTCAGGAAAAAACGCATACGCCCTTTTTGGCCAAGTGCATCATTGTGGACGTTCTGCCTCTTTTCCTATGCTTTCAATGCAATTCCAGTCTACCTCCTGAAATCGGTTTCCTGCAATTCTGCCCCGCTTTCAAGTCCTCTTGGCAGCCTTACTTCAGTCTATTTTTGGACGATAGCTGTCATTTATAACTCTGCAGGTTTGTGAATTACAGTGCCCCTGAGCTCCTTTCTTCAACTCGCTTTCTTGTGACCTGGCCGCAACACCGCAGGATGGCTTCAGGCCCTAATCTGGTTCCGGCACGGCACGCTGAGCCTTTGGTTAATTCCTCTTCCTGGTGGGAAATGAGAGTTAAATTTGCCCATCCAGACACCTCCAGCTAGTCTCTCATTGGTTCTCGCTATTCCTGTTCATCTTCCACAGAAATTGCAAACTGGGCCAAACAGGAGGTTAAAGGGACTGACTCTCCAAGTGGGGAGAGTGTTAGTAAAGCGTCTGGAATGTTGCACCCGAGTACCAGGGTACGAAAACTGAGACATATATGAACACGTCTCCCGATCACATGGTTGATCATACTCTGGGTTCCACATGCATGTTTTAGCTGAAGGAAGAATACCTTAAACCTGGAGAGTTGAGACCCGTGTAATGGGTACCATGCAATATGACTTCAAAGGGTCTTCATTTGCTCACCGAACCTCTCCAATCCTATCACTGCTGCGTTTATGCCCCTGTACACATGCTTGATTCTCTTTCGGAGACATAGCAATCCATAGGTTTTAACATACTTACTAGTCAGGTACATTCTTAGGCGTTTAATATGCGGTGTTGAGTCCATTTCGTTGAGCAAGGAGTAGCTCTTGTCTATTCCATATTTGGCTTAAGGAACTTTATCTGTGCTCATTTCAATCTCTGGTTTTATGCAGCACCCCAACTCACCTTTACCCTTAAGCAAGCATAAGTTGGTTTTCTAAATTTGAGACCCTGTTCTGTTTTGGAATGCAGTTCCTGTGTAGCCAAGTTTACATTCCATGTATTACTGATATCTTATGATGTTTCTTTTTCTGTGTGACTTATTTCAGTTAGAATCATCATACCTGAATCCACTCATTGTGCTGCTAAGGGCCTGATGACACAGATTTCATTGCTGAGTGATATTGCTTTGTAAGTAAATACCACAACTTTTTTATCCATTTTTCACTTTCTGCGATGTTGAACTTGTACTGTAAACGAGGTTCTTGTAAACAGAGCCGTTCGAAACTTTGGGGTGGCTGTGTCTTTTTGATTTTAAATTCCCTAAGCTATAGGACCATAAGTGGAAGTGCCCTAGGCTCTGTTGCTTTGTTTTTTAGATGTTTCAGGAAACACCATACACTTCTCCCAAGTGGTTGTTGGCAATTTACATCCCGCCCTTCAGCATAACAAGGCTCCCAGTTCTCCATGGCCTGTCCTGCCTTTCTGCATTTTACACTTTTTTCAGATGGCCCTTTTGACCGGGGGAAGTGAGACTTCATTGTAGTGCAGATTTCCTTTGCAAGCTTGCTTGGTTGGCCAAAAAGGGCGTATGCGTTTTTTCCTGAATATATTCAGGAAAAAACGCATACGCCCTTTTTGGCCAAGTGCATCATTGTGGACGTTCTGCCTCTTTTCCTATGCTTTCAATGCAATTCCAGTCTACCTCCTGAAATCGGTTTCCTGCAATTCTGCCCCGCTTTCAAGTCCTGTTGGCAGCCTTACTTCAGTCTATTTTTGGACGATAGCTGTCATTTATAACTCTGCAGGTTTGTGAATTACAGTGCCCCTGAGCTGCTTTCTTCAACTCGCTTTCTTTTGAGCTGGCCGCAACACCGCATGATGGCTTCAGGCCCTAATCTGGTTCCGGTACGGCACGCTGAGCCTTTGGTTATTTCCTCTTCCTGGTGGGAAATGAGAGTTAAATTTGCCCGTCCAGACACCTCCAGCTAGCCTCTCATTGGTTCTCGCTATTCCTGTTCATCTTCCGCAGAAATTGCAAACTGGGCCAAACAGGAGGTTAAAGGCGCTGACTCTCCAAGTGGGGAGAGTGTTAGTAAAGCGTCTGGAATGTTGCACCCGAGTACCAGGGGAGGAAAACTGAGACATATTTGAACACGTCTCCCGTTCACATGGTTGATCATACTCTGGGTTCCACATGCATGTTTTAGCTGAAGGAAGAATACCTAAAACCTGGGTAGTTGAAACCCGTGGAATGGGTACCATGCAATATGACTTCAAAGGGTCTTCATTGGCTCACCGAACCTCTCCAATCCTATCACTGCTGTGTTATGCCCCTGTACACATGCTTGATTCTCTTTCGGAGACATAGCAATCCATAGGTTTTAAGATACTTACTAGTCAGGTACATTCTTAGGCGTTTAATATGGGGTGTTGAGTCCATTTCGTTGAGCAAGGAGTAGCTCTTGTCTATTCCATATTTGGCTTAAGGAACTTTATCTGTGCTCATTTCAATCTCTGGTTTTATGCAGCACCCCAACTCACCTTTCCCCTTAAGCAAGCATAAGTTGGTTTTCTAAATTTGAGACCCTGTTCTGTTCTGTAATTCAGTTCCTGTGTAGCCAAGTTTCCATTCCGTGTATTACTGATATCTTATGATGTTTCTTTTTCTGTGTGACTTATTTCAGTTAGAATCATCATACCTGAATCCACTCATTGTGCTGCTAAGGGCCTGATGACACAGATTTCATTGCTGAGTGATATTGCTTTGTAAGTAAATACCACAACTTCTTTATCCATTTTTCACTTTCTGCGATGTTGAACTTGTACTGTAAACGAGGTTCTTGTAAACAGAGCCGTTCCAAACTTTGGGGTGGCTGTGTCTTTTTGATTTTAATTTCCCTAAGCTATAGGACCATAAGTGGAAGTGCCCGAGGTTCTGTTGCTTTGTTTTTTAGATGTTTCAGGAAACACCATACACTTCTCCAGAGTGTCTGTTGGCAATTTACATCCCGCCCATCAGCATAACAAGGCTCCCAGTTCTCCATGGCCTGTCCTGCCTTTCTGGATTTTACAGTTTTTTCAGATGGCCCTTTTGACCGGCGGGAAGTGAGACTTCATTGTCGTGCAGATTTCCTTTGCAAGCTTGCTTGGTTGGCCAAAAAGGGTGTATGCGTTTTTTCCTGAATATATTCAGGAAAAACCGCATACGCCCTTTTTGGCCAAGTGCATCATTGTGGACGTTCTGCCTCTTTTCCTATGCTTTCAATGCAATTCCAGTCTACCTCCTGAAATCGGTTTCCTGCAATTCTGCCCCGCTTTCAAGTCCTCTTGGCAGCCTTACTTCAGTCTATTTTTGGACGATAGCTGTCATTTATAACTCTGCAGGTTTGTGAATTACAGTGCCCCTGAGCTCCTTGCTTCACCTCGCTTTCTTGTGACCTGGCCGCAACACCGCAGGATGGCTTCAGGCCCTAATCTGGTTCCGGCACGGCACGCTGAGCCTTTGGTTATTTCCTCTTCCTGGTGGGAAATGAGAGTTAAATTTGCCCGTCCAGACACCTCCAGCTAGTCTCTCATTGGTTCTCGCTATTCCTGTTCATCTTCCGCAGAAATTGCAAACTGGGCCAAACAGGAGGTTAAAGGCGCTGACTCTCCAAGTGGGGAGAGTGTTAGTAAAGCGTCTGGAATGTTGCACCCGAGTACCAGGGGAGGAAAACTGAGAAATATTTGAACACGTCTCCCGTTCACATGGTTGATCATACTTGGTTTCCACATGCATCTTTTAGCTGAAGGAAGTATACCTTAAACCTGGGTATTTGAAACCCGTGGAATGGGTACCATGCAATATGACTTAAAAGGGTCTTCATTTGCTCACCGAACCTCTCCAATCCTATCACTGCTGCGTTTATGCCCCTGTACACATGCTTGATTCTCTTTCGGAGACATAGCAATCCATAGGTTTTAAGATACTTACTAGTCAGGTACATTCTTAGGCGTTTAATATGCGGTGTTGAGTCCATTTCGTTGAGCAAGGAGTAGCTCTTGTCTATTCCATATTTGGCTTAAGGAACTTTATCTGTGCTCATTTCAATCTCTGGTTTTATGCAGCACCCCAACTCACCTTTCCCCTTAAGCAAGCATAAGTTGGTTTTCTAAATTTGAGACCCTGTTCTGTTCTGTAATTCAGTTCCTGTGTAGCCAAGTTTACATTCCGTGTATTACTGATATCTTATGATGTTTCTTTTTCTGTGTGACTTATTTCAGTTAGAATCATCATACCTGAATCCACTCATTGTGCTGCTAAGGGCCTGATGACACAGATTTCATTGCTGAGTGATATTGCTTTGTAAGTAAATACCACAACTTTTTTATCCATTTTTCACTTTCTGCGATGTTGAACTTGTACTGTAAACGAGGTTCTTGTAAACAGAGCCGTTCGAAACTTTGGGGTGGCTGTGTCTTTTTGATTTTAAATTCCCTAAGCTATAGGACCATAAGTGGAAGTGCCCTAGGCTCTGTTGCTTTGTTTTTTAGATGTTTCAGGAAACACCATACACTTCTCCCGAGTGTTTGTTGGCAATTTACATACCGCCCTTCAGCATAACAAGGCTCCCAGTTCTCAATGGCCTGTCCTGCCTTTCTGGATTTTACACTTTTTTCAGATGGCCCTTTTGACCGGGGGGAAGTGAGACTTCATTGTAGTGCAGATTTCCTTTGCAAGCTTGCTTGGTTGGCCAAAAAGGGCGTATGCGTTTTTTCCTGAATATATTCAGGAAAAAACGCATACGCCCTTTTTGGCCAAGTGCATCATTGTGGACGTTCTGCCTCTTTTCCTATGCTTTCAATGCAATTCCAGTCTACCTCCTGAAATCGGTTTCCTGCAATTCTGCCCCGCTTTCAAGTCCTCTTGGCAGCCTTACTTCAGTCTATTTTTGGACGATAGCTGTCATTTATAACTCTGCAGGTTTGTGAATTACAGTGCCCCTGAGCTCCTTTCTTCAACTCGCTTTCTTGTGACCTGGCCGCAACACCGCAGGATGGCTTCAGGCCCTAATCTGGTTCCGGCACGGCACGCTGAGCCTTTGGTTAATTCCTCTTCCTGGTGGGAAATGAGAGTTAAATTTGCCCATCCAGACACCTCCAGCTAGTCTCTCATTGGTTCTCGCTATTCCTGTTCATCTTCCACAGAAATTGCAAACTGGGCCAAACAGGAGGTTAAAGGGACTGACTCTCCAAGTGGGGAGAGTGTTAGTAAAGCGTCTGGAATGTTGCACCCGAGTACCAGGGTACGAAAACTGAGACATATATGAACACGTCTCCCGATCACATGGTTGATCATACTCTGGGTTCCACATGCATGTTTTAGCTGAAGGAAGAATACCTTAAACCTGGAGAGTTGAGACCCGTGTAATGGGTACCATGCAATATGACTTCAAAGGGTCTTCATTTGCTCACCGAACCTCTCCAATCCTATCACTGCTGCGTTTATGCCCCTGTACACATGCTTGATTCTCTTTCGGAGACATAGCAATCCATAGGTTTTAACATACTTACTAGTCAGGTACATTCTTAGGCGTTTAATATGCGGTGTTGAGTCCATTTCGTTGAGCAAGGAGTAGCTCTTGTCTATTCCATATTTGGCTTAAGGAACTTTATCTGTGCTCATTTCAATCTCTGGTTTTATGCAGCACCCCAACTCACCTTTACCCTTAAGCAAGCATAAGTTGGTTTTCTAAATTTGAGACCCTGTTCTGTTTTGGAATGCAGTTCCTGTGTAGCCAAGTTTACATTCCATGTATTACTGATATCTTATGATGTTTCTTTTTCTGTGTGACTTATTTCAGTTAGAATCATCATACCTGAATCCACTCATTGTGCTGCTAAGGGCCTGATGACACAGATTTCATTGCTGAGTGATATTGCTTTGTAAGTAAATACCACAACTTTTTTATCCATTTTTCACTTTCTGCGATGTTGAACTTGTACTGTAAACGAGGTTCTTGTAAACAGAGCCGTTCGAAACTTTGGGGTGGCTGTGTCTTTTTGATTTTAAATTCCCTAAGCTATAGGACCATAAGTGGAAGTGCCCTAGGCTCTGTTGCTTTGTTTTTTAGATGTTTCAGGAAACACCATACACTTCTCCCGAGTGTTTGTTGGCAATTTACATCCCGCCCTTCAGCATAACAAGGCTCCCAGTTCTCCATGGCCTGTCCTGCCTTTCTGCATTTTACACTTTTTTCAGATGGCCCTTTTGACCGGGGGAAGTGAGACTTCATTGTAGTGCAGATTTCCTTTGCAAGCTTGCTTGGTTGGCCAAAAAGGGCGTATGCGTTTTTTCCTGAATATATTCAGGAAAAAACGCATACGCCCTTTTTGGCCAAGTGCATCATTGTGGACGTTCTGCCTCTTTTCCTATGCTTTCAATGCAATTCCAGTCTACCTCCTGAAATCGGTTTCCTGCAATTCTGCCCCGCTTTCAAGTCCTCTTGGCAGCCTTACTTCAGTCTATTTTTGGACGATAGCTGTCATTTATAACTCTGCAGGTTTGTGAATTACAGTGCCCCTGAGCTGCTTTCTTCAACTCGCTTTCTTTTCAGCTGGCCGCAACACCGCATGATGGCTTCAGGCCCTAATCTGGTTCCGGTACGGCACGCTGAGCCTTTGGTTATTTCCTCTTCCTGGTGGGAAATGAGAGTTAAATTTGCCCGTCCAGACACCTCCAGCTAGCCTCTCATTGGTTCTCGCTATTCCTGTTCATCTTCCGCAGAAATTGCAAACTGGGCCAAACAGGAGGTTAAAGGCGCTGACTCTCCAAGTGGGGAGAGTGTTAGTAAAGCGTCTGGAATGTTGCACCCGAGTACCAGGGGAGGAAAACTGAGACATATTTGAACACGTCTCCCGTTCACATGGTTGATCATACTCTGGGTTCCACATGCATGTTTTAGCTGAAGGAAGAATACCTTAAACCTGGAGAGTTGAGACCCGTGGAATGGGTACCATGCAATATGACTTCAAAGGGTCTTCATTTGCTCACCGAACCTCTCCAATCCTATCACTGCTGCGTTTATACCCCTGTACACACGCTTGATTCTCTTTTGGAGACATAGCAATCCATAGGTTTTAAGATACTTACTAGTCAGGTACATTCTTAGGCGTTTAATATGGGGTGTTGAGTCCATTTCGTTGAGCAAGGAGTAGCTCTTGTCTATTCCATATTTGGCTTAAGGAACTTTATCTGTACTCATTTCAATCTCTGGTTTTATGCAGCACCCCAACTCACCTTTCCCCTTAAGCAAGCATAAGTTGGTTTTCTAAATTTGAGACCCTGTTCTGTTTTGGAATGCAGTTCCTGTGTAGCCAAGTTTACATTCCGTGTATTAGTGATATCTTATGATGTTTCTTTTTCTGTGTGACTTATTTCAGTTAGAATCATCGTACCTGAATCCACTCATTATGCTGCTACGGGCCTGATGACATAGATTTCATTGCTGAGTGATACTGCATTGTACGTAAGTACCACAAGTTCTTTATCCATTTTTCACTTTCTGCGATGTTGAACTTGTACGGTAAACGAGGTTCTTGTAAACAGAGCCGTTCCAAACTTTGGGGTGGCTGTGTCTTTTTGATTTTAATTTCCCTAAGCTATAGGACCATAAGTGGAAGTGCCCTAGGCTCTGTTGCTTTGTTTTTTAGATGTTTCAGGAAACACCATACACTTCTCCCGAGTGGTTGTTGGCAATTTACATCCCGCCCATCAGCATAACAAGGCTCCCAGTTCTCCATGGCCTGTCCTGCCTTTCTGGATTTTACACTTTTTTCAGATGGCCCTTTTGACCGGGGGGGAAGTGAGACTTCATTGTAGTGCAGATTTCCTTTGCAAGCTTGCTTGGTTGGCCAAAAAGGGCGTATGCGTTTTTTCCTGAATATATTCAGGAAAAAACGCATACGCCCTTTTTGGCCAAGTGCATCATTGTGGACGTTCTGCCTCTTTTCCTATGCTTTCAATGCAATTCCAGTCTACCTCCTGAAATTGGTTTCCTGCAATTCTGCCCCACTTTCAAGTCCTCTTGGCAGCCTTACTTCAGTCTATTTTTGGACGATAGCTGTCATTTATAACTCTGCAGGTTTGTGAATTACAGTGCCCCTGAGCTCCTTTCTTCAACTCGCTTTCTTTTGAGCTGGCCGCAACACCGCAGGATGGCTTCAGGCTCTAATCTGGTTCTGGCACGGCATGCTGAGCCTTTGGTTATTTCCTCTTCCTGGTGGGAAATGAGAGTGAAATTTGCCCGTCCAGACACCTCCAGCTAGTCTCTCATTGGTTGTCGCTATTCCTGTTCATCTTCCACAGAAATTGCAAACTGGGCCAAACAGGAGGTTAAAGGGACTGACTCTCCAAGTCGGGAGAGTGTTAGTAAAGCGTCTGGAATGTTGCACCTGAGTACCAGGGGAGGAAAACTGAGACATATTTGAACACGTCTCCCGTTCACATGGTTGATCATACTTGGGTTCCACATGCATGTTTTAGCTGAAGGAAGAATACCTTAAACCTGTGTATTTGAAAGCCGTGGAATGGGTACCATGCAATATGACTTCAAATGGTCTTCATTTGCTCACCGAACCTCTCCAATCCTATCACTGCTGCGTTTATGCCCCTGTACACATGCTTGATTCTCTTTCGGAGACATAGCAATCCATAGGTTTTAACATATTTACTAGTCAGGTACATTCTTAGGCGTTTAATATGCGGTGTTGAGTCCATTTCGTTGAGCAAGGAGTAGCTCTTGTCTATTCCATATTTCGCTTAAGGAACTTTATCTGTGCTTATTTCAATCTCTGGTTTTATGCAGCACCCCAACTCACCTTTACCCTTAAGCAAGCATAAGTTGGTTTTCTAAATTTGAGACCCTGTTCTGTTCTGTAACTGAGTTCCTGTGTAGCCAAGTTTACATTCCGTGTATTAGTGATATCTTATGATGTTTCTTTTTCTGTGTGACTTATTTCAGTTAGAATCATCGTACCTGAATCCACTCATTATGCTGCTACGGGCCTGATGACATAGATTTCATTGCTGAGTGATACTGCATTGTACGTAAGTACCACAAGTTCTTTATCCATTTTTCACTTTCTGTGATATTGAACTTGTACGGTAAACGAGGTTCTTGTAAACGGAGGCGTCCCAAACTTTGGGGTGGCTGTGTCTTTTTGATTTTAATTTCCCTAAGCTATAAGACCATAAGTGGAAGTGTCCTAGGCTCTGTTGCTTTGTTTTTTAGATGTTTCAGGAAACACCATACACTTCTCCTGAGTGTCTGTTGGCAATTTACATCCCGCCCATCAGCATAACAAGGCTCCCAGTTCTCAATGGCCTGTTGCCTTTCTGGATTTTACCCTTTTTTCAGATGGCCCTTTTGACCGGAGGGAAGTGAGACTTCATTGTAGTGCAGATTTCCTTTGCAAGCCTGCTTGGTTGGCCAAAAAGGGCGTATGCGTTTTTTCCTGAATATATTCAGGAAAAAACGCATACGCCCTTTTTGGACAAGTGCATCATTGTGGACGTTCTGCCTCTTTTCCTATGCTTTCAATGCAATTCCAGTCTACCTCCTGAAATCGGTTTCCTGCAATTCTGCCCCGCTTTCAAGTCCTCTTGGCAGCCTTACTTCAGTCTATTTTTGGACGATAGTTGTCATTTATAACTCTGCAGGTTTGTGAATTACAGTGCCCCTGAGCTCCTTTCTTCAACTCGCTTTCTTGTGAGCTGGCCGCAACACCGCAGGATGGCTGCAGGCCCTAATCTGGTTCCGGTACGGCACGCTGAGCCTTTGGTTATTTCCTCTTCCTGGTGGGAAATGAGAGTTAAATTTGCCCGTCCAGACACCTCCAGCTAGTCTCTCATTGGTTCTCGCTATTCCTGTTCATCTTCCGCAGAAATTGCAAACTGGGCCAAACCGGGGGTTAAAGGGACTGACTCTCCAATTCGGGAGAGTGTTAGTAAAGCATCTGGAATGTTGCACCCGAGTAGCAGGGTACGAAAACTGAGACATATTTGAACACGTCTCCCAATCACATGGTTGATCATACTCTAGGTTCCACATGCATGTTTTAGCTGAAGGAAGAATACCTTAAAACTGGGTATTTGAAACCCGTGTAATGGGTACCATGCAATATGACTTCAAAGGGTCTTCATTTGCTCACCAAACCTCTCCAGTCCTATCACTGCTGCGTTTATGCCCCTGTACACATGCTTGATTCTCTTTCGGAGACATAGCAATCTATAGGTTTTATGATACTTACTAGTCAGGTACATTCTTAGGCGTTTAATATGCGGTGTTGAGTCCATTTCGTTGAGCAAGGAGTAGCTCTTGTCTATTCCATATTTGGCTTAAGGAACTTTATCTGTGCTCATTTCAATCTCTGGTTTTATGCAGCACCCCAACTCACCTTTCCCCTTAAGCAAGCATAAGTTGGTTTTCTAAATTTGAGACCCTGTTCTGTTTTGGAATGCAGTTCCTGTGTAGCCAAGTTTACATTCCGTGTATTAGTGATATCTTATGATGTTTCTTTTTCTGTGTGACTTATTTCAGTTAGAATCATCATACCTGAGTCCACTCCTTATGCTGCTACGGGCCTGATGACATAGATTTCATTGCTGAGTGATACTGCATTGTACGTAAGTACCACAAGTTCTTTATCCATTTTTCACTTTCTGTGATATTGAACTTGTACGGTAAACGAGGTTCTTGTAAACGGAGGCGTCCCAAACTTTGGGGTGGCTGTGTCTTTTTGATTTTAATTTCCCTAAGCTATAAGACCATAAGTGGAAGTGCCCTAGGCTCTGTTGCTTTGTTTTTTAGATGTTTCAGGAAACACCATACACTTCACCCCAGTGGCTGTTGGCAATTTACATCCCGCCCATCAGCATAACAAGGCTCCCAGTTCTCCATGGCCTGTCCTGCCTTTCTGGATTTTACACTTTTTTCAGATGGCCCTTTTGACCGGGGGGAAGTGAGACTTCATTGTAGTGCAGATTTCCTTTGCAAGCTTGCTTTGTTGGCCAAAAAGGGCGTATGCGTTTTTTCCTGAATATATTCAGGAAAAAACGCATATGCCCTTTTTGGCCAAGTGCATCATTGTGGACGTTCTGCCTCTTTTCCTATGCTTTCAATGCAATTCCAGTCTACCTCCTGAAATCGGTTTCCTGCAATTCTGCCCCGCTTTCAAGTCCTCTTGGCAGCCTTACTTCAGTCTATTTTTGGACGATAGCTGTCATTTATAACTCTGCAGGTTTGTGAATTACAGTGCCCCTGAGCTCGTTTCTTCAACTCGCTTTCTTGTGAGCTGGCCGCAACACCGCAGGTTGGCTTCAGGCCCTAATCTGGTTCCGGCACGGCACGCTGAGCCTTTGGTTATTTCCTCTTCCTGGTGGGAAATGAGAGTTAAATTTGCCCGTCCAGACACCTCCAGCTAGTCTCTCATTGGTTCTCGCTATTCCTGTTCAACTTCCGCAGAAATTGCAAACTGGGCCAAACAGGAGGTTAAAGGGACTGACTCTCCAAGTCGGGAGAGTGTTAGTAAAGCGTCTGGAATGTTGCACCCGAGTACCAGGGGAGGAAAACTGAGACATATTTGAACACGTCTCCCGATCACATGGTTGATCATACTCTGGGTTCCACATGCATGTTTTAGCTGAAGGAAGAATACCTTAAACCTGGAGAGTTGAGACCCGTGTAATGGGTACCATGCAATATGACTTCAAAGGGTCTTCATTTGCTCACCGAACCTCTCCAATCCTATCACTGCTGCATTTATGCCCCTGTACACACGCTTGATTCTCTTTTGGAGACATAGCAATCCATAGGTTTTAAGATACTTACTAGTCAGGTACATTCTTAGGCGTTTAATATGGGGTGTTGAGTCCATTTCGTTGAGCAGGAGTAGCTCTTGTCTATTCCATATTTGGCTTAAGGAACTTTATCTGTGCTCATTTCAATCTCTGGTTTTATGCAGCACCCCAACTCACCTTTCCCCTTAAGCAAGCATAAGTTGGTTTTCTAAATTTGAGACCCTGTTCTGTTTTGGAATGCAGTTCCTGTGTAGCCAAGTTTCCATTCCGTGTATTACTGATAACTTATGATGTTTCTTTTTCTGTGTGACTTATTTCAGTTAGAATCATCGTACCTGAATCCACTCATTATGCTGCTACGGGCCTGATGACATAGATTGCATTGCTGAGTGATACTGCATTGTACGTAAGTACCAAAAGTTCTTTAAACATTTTTCACTTTCTGTGATATTGAACTTGTACAGTAACCGAGGTTCTTGTAAATGGAGGCGTCCCAAACTTTGGGGTGGCTGTGTCTTTTTGATTTTACTTTCCCTAAGCTATAGGACCATAAGTGGAAGTGCCCTAGGCTCTGTTGCTTTGTTTTTTAGATGTTTCAGGAAACACCATACACTTCTCCTGAGTGTCTGTTGGCAATTTACATCCCGCCCATCAGCATAACAAGGCTCCCAGTTCTCCATGGCCTATCCTGCCTTTCTGGATTTTACACTTTTTTCAGATGGCCCTTTTGACCGGGGGGAAGTGAGACTTCATTGTAGTGCAGATTTCCTTTGCAAGCTTGCTTGGTTGGCCAAAAAGGGCGTATGCGTTTTTTCCTGAATATATTCAGGAAAAAACGCATACGCCCTTTTTGGCCAAGTGCATCATTGTGGACGTTCTGCCTCTTTTCCTATGCTTTCAATGCAATTCCAGTCTACCTCCTGAAATCGGTTTCCTGCAATTCTGCCCCGCTTTCAAGTCCTCTTGGCAGCCTTACTTCAGTCTATTTTTGGTCGATAGCTGTCATTTATAACTCTGAAGGTTTGTGAATTTCAGTGCCCCTGAGCTCGTTTCTTCAACTCGCTTTCTTGTGACCTGGCCGCAACACCGCAGGATGGCTTCAGGCCCTAATCTGGTTCCGGCACGGCACGCTGAGCCTTTGGTTATTTCCTCTTCCTGGTGGGAAATGAGAGTTAAATTTGCCCGTCCAGACACCTCCAGCTAGTCTCTCATTGGTTTTCGCTATTCCTGTTCATCTTCCGCAGAAATTGCAAACTGGGCCAAACAGGAGGTTAAAGGGACTGACTCTCCAAGTGGGGAGAGTGTTAGTAAAGCGTCTGGAATGTTGCACCCGAGTACCAGGGGAGGAAAACTGAGACATATTTGAACACGTCTCCCGTTCACATGGTTGATCATACTTGGGTTCCACATGCATGTTTTAGCTGAAGGAAGAATACCTTAAACCTGGAGAGTTAAGACCCGTGTAATGGGTACCATGCAATATGACTTCAAAGGGTCTTCATTTGCTCACCGAACCTCTCCAATCCTATCACTGCTGCGTTTATGCCCCTGTACACATGCTTGATTCTGTTTCAGAGACATAGCAATCCATAGGTTGTAAGATACTTACTAGTCAGGTACATTCTTAGGCGTTTAATATGCGGTGTTGAGTCCATTTCGTTGAGCAAGGAGTAGCTCTTGTCTATTCCATATTTGGCTTAAGGAACTTTATCTGTGCTCATTTCAATCTCTGGTTTTATGCAGCACCCCAACTCACCTTTCCCCTTAAGCAAGCATAAGATGGTTTTCTAAATTTGAGACCCTGTTCTGTTCTGTAATTCAGTTCCTGTGTAGCCAAGTTTCCATTCCGTGTATTACTGATATCTTATGATGTTTCTTTTTCTGTGTGACTTATTTCAGTTAGAATCATCATACCTGAATCCACTCATTGTGCTGCTAAGGGCCTGATGACACAGATTTCATTGCTGAGTGATATTGCTTTGTAAGTAAATACCACAACTTTTTAATCCATTTTTCACTTTTTGCGATGTTGAACTTGTACTGTAAACGAGGTTCTTGTAAACAGAGCCGTTCAAAACTTTGGGGTGGCTGTGTCTTTTTGATTTTAAATTCCCTAAGCTATAGGACCATAAGTGGAAGTGACCTAGGCTCTGTTGCTTTGTTTTTTAGATGTTTCAGGAAACACCATACACTTCTCCCGAGTGGTTGTTGGCAATTTACATCCCGCCCATCAGCATAACAAGGCTCCCAGTTCTCCATGGCCTGTCCTGCCTTTCTGGATTTTACACTTTTTTCAGATGGCCCTTTTGACCGGGGGGAAGTGAGACTTCATTGTAGTGCAGATTTCCTTTGCAAGCTTGCTTGGTTGGCCAAAAAGGGCGTATGCGTTTTTTCCTGAATATATTCAGGAAAAAACGCATACGCCCTTTTTGGCCAAGTGCATCAATTTGTACGTTCTGCCTCTTTTCCTATGCTTTCAATGCAATTTCAGTCTACCTCCTGAAATCGTTTTCCTGCAATTCTGCCCCGCTTTCAAGTCCTCTTGGCAGCCTTACTTCAGTCTATTTTTGGACGATAGCTGTCATTTATAACTCTGCAGGTTTGTGAATTACAGTGCCCCTGAGCTCCTTTCTTCAACTCGCTTTCTTGTGAGCTGGCCGCAACACCGCAGGATGGCTTCAGGCACTAATCTGTTTCCGGCACGGCACCCTGAGCCTTTGGTTATTTCCTCTTCCTGGTGGGAAATGAGAGTTAAATTTGCCCGTCCAGACACCTCCAGCTAGCCTCTCATTGGTTCTCGCTATTCCTGTTCATCTTCCGCAGAAATTGCAAACTGGGCCAAACACGAGGTTAAAGGCGCTGACTCTCCAAGTCGGGAGAGTGTTAGTAAAGCGTCTGGAATGTTGCACCCGAGTACCAGGGTACGAAAACTGAGACATATTTGAACACGTCTCCCGATCACATGGTTGATCATATTCTAGGTTCCACATGCATGTTTTAGCTGAAGGAGGAATACCTTAAACCTGGGTAGTTGAAACCCGTGTAATGGGTACCATGCAATATGACTTCAAAGGGTCTTCATTTGCTCACCGAACCTCTCCAATCCTATCACTGCTGCGTTTATGCCCCTGTACACACGCTTGATTCTCTTTTGGAGACATAGCAATCCATAGGTTTTAAGATACTTACTAGTCAGGTACATTCTTAGGCGTTTAATATGGGGTGTTGAGTCCATTTCGTTGAGCAAGGAGTAGCTCTTGTCTATTCCATATTTGGCTTAAGGAACTTTATCTGTGCTCATTTCAATCTCTGGTTTTATGCAGCACCCCAACTCACCTTTCCCCTTAAGCTAGCATAAGTTGGTTTTCTAAATTTGAGACCCTGTTCTGTTTTGGAATGCACTTCCTGTGTAGCCAAGTTTACATTCCGCGTATTAGTGATATCTTATGATGTTTCTTTTTCTGTGTGACTTATTTCAGTTAGAATCATCGTACCTGAATCCACTCATTATGCTGCTACGGGCCTGATGACATAGATTTCATTGCTGAGTGATACTGCATTGTACGTAAGTACCACAAGTTCTTTATCCATTTTTCACTTTCTGTGATATTGAACTTGTACGGTAAACGAGGTTCTTGTAAACGGAGGCGTCCCAAACTTTGGGGTGGCTGTGTCTTTTTGATTTTAATTTCCCTAAGCTATAGGACCATAAGTGGAAGTGCCCTAGGCTCTGTTGCTTTGTTTTTTAGATGTTTCAGGAAACACCATACACTTCTCCCGAGTGTCTGTTGGCAGTTTACATCCCGTCCATCAGCATAACAAGGCTCCCAGTTCTCAATGGCCTGTTGCCTTTCTGGATTTTACACTTTTTTCAGATGGCCCTTTTGACCGGGGGGAATGAGACTTCATTGTAGTGCAGATTTCCTTTGCAAGCTTGCTTGGTTGGCCAAAAAGGGCGTATGCGTTTTTTCCTGAATATATTCAGGAAAAAACGCATACGCCCTTTTTGGCCAAGTGCATCATTGTGGACGTTCTGCCTCTTTTCCTATGCTTTCAATGCAATTCCAGTCTACCTCCTGAAATCGGTTTCCTGCAATTCTGCCCCGCTTTCAAGTCCTCTTGGCAGCCTTACTTCAGTCTATTTTTGGACGATAGCTGTCATTTATAACTCTGCAGGTTTGTGAATTACAGTGCCCCTGAGCTCCTTTTTTCAACTCGCTTTCTTGTGACCTGGCCACAACACCGCAGGATGGCTTCAGGCCCTAATCCGGTTCCGGCCCGGCATGCTGAGCCTTTGGTTAATTCCTCTTCCTGGTGGGAAATGAGAGTTAAATTTGCCCGTCCAGACACCTCCAGCTAGCCTCTCATTGGTTCTCGCTATTCCTGTTCATCTTCCGCAGAAATTGCAAACTGTGCCAAACAGGAGGTTAAAGGCGCTGACTCTCCAAGTGGGGAGAGTGTTAGTAAAGCGTCTTGAATGTTGCACCCGAGTACCAGGGGAGGAAAACTGAGACATATTTGAACACGTCTCCCGTTCACATGGTTGATCATACTTGGGTTCCACATGCATGTTTTAGCCGAAGGAAGAATACCTTAAACCTGGAGAATTAAGACCCGTGTAATGGGTACCATGCAATATGATTTCAAAGGGTCTTCATTTGCTCACCGAACCTCTCCAATCCTATCACTGCTGCGTTTATGCCCCTGTACACATGCTTGATTCTCTTTCGGAGACATAGCAATCCATAGGTTTTAAGATACTTACTAGTCAGGTACATTCTTAGGCGTTTAATATGCGGTGTTGAGTCCATTTCGTTGAGCAAGGAGTAGCTCTTGTCTATTCCATATTTGGCTTAAGGAACTTTATCTGTGCTCATTTCAATCTCTGGTTTTATGCAGCACCCCAACTCACCTTTCCCCTTAAGCAAGCATAAGTTCGTTTTCTAAATTTGAGACCCTGTTCTATTCTGTAATTCAGTTCCTGTGTAGCCAAGTTTCCATTCCGTGTATTACTGATATCTTATGATGTTTCTTTTTCTGTGTGACTTATTTCAGTTAGAATCATCATACCTGAATCCACTCATTGTGCTGCTAAGGGCCTGATGACATAGATTTCATTGCTGAGTGATATTGCTTTGTAAGTAAATACCACAACTTCTTTATCCATTTTTCACTTTCTGCGATGTTGAACTTGTACTGTAAACGAGGTTCTTGTAAACAGAGGCATCCCAAACTTTGGGGTGGCTGTGTCTTTTTGATTTTAATTTCCCTAAGCTATAGGACCATAAGTGGCAGTGCCCTAGGCTCTGTTGCTTTGTTTTTTAGATGTTTCAGGAAACACCATACACTTCTCCCGAGTGTTTGTTGGCAATTTACATCCCGCCCTTCAGCATAACAAGGCTCCCAGTTCTCCATGGCCTGTCCTGCCTTTCTGCATTTTACACTTTTTTCAGATGTCCCTTTTGACCGGGGGAAGTGAGACTTCATTGTAGTGCAGATTTCCTTTGCAAGCTTGCTTGGTTGGCCAAAAAGGGCGTATGCGTTTTTTCCTGAATATATTCAGGAAAAAACGCATACACCCTTTTTGGCCAAGTGCATCATTGTGGACCTTAGGCCTCTTTTCCTATGCTTTCAATGCAATTCCAGTCTACCTCCTGAAATCGGTTTCCTGCAATTGTGCCCTGCTTTCAAGTCCTCTTGGCAGCCTTACTTCAGTCTATTTTTGGACGATAGCTGTCATTTATAACTCTGCAGGTTTGTGAATTACAGTGCCCCTGAGCTCCTTTCTTCAACTCGCTTTCTTGTGAGCTGGCCGCAACACCGCAGGATGGCTTCAGGCCCTAATCTGGTTCCGGCACGGCACCCTGAGCCTTTGGTTAATTCCTCTTCCTGGTGGGAAATGAGAGTTAAATTTGCCCGTCCAGACACCTCCAGCTAGTCTCTCATTGGTTCTCGCTATTCCTGTTCATCTTCCGCAGAAATTGCAAACTGGGTCAAACAGGAGGTTAAAGGGACTGACTCTCCAAGTCGGGAGAGTGTTAGTAAAGCGTCTGGAATATTGCACCCGAGTACCAGGGTACGAAAACTGAGACATATTTGAACATGTCTCCCGATCACATGGTTGATCATACTCTAGGTTCCACATGCATGTTTTAGCTGAAGGAAGAATACCTTAAACCTGGGTAGTTGAAACCCGTGTAATGGGTACCCTGCAATATGACTTCAAAGGGTCTTCATTTGCTCACTGAACATCTCCAATCCTATCACTGCTGCGTTTATGCCCCTGTACACATGCTTGATTCTCTTTCGGAGACATAGCAATCCATAGGTTTTAAGATACTTACTAGTCAGGTACATTCTTAGGCGTTTAATATGCGGTGTTGAGTCCATTTCGTTGAGCAAGGAGTAGCTCTTGTCTATTCCATATTTGGCTTAAGGAACTTTATCTGTGCTCATTTCAATCTCTGGTTTTATGCAGCACCCCAACTCGCCTTTCCCCTTAAGCAAGCATAAGTTGGTTTTCTAAATTTGAGACCCTGTTCTCTTCTGTAATTCAGTTCCTGTGTAGCCAAGTTTACATTCCGTGTATTAGTGATATCTTATGATGTTTCTTTTTCTGTGTGACTTATTTCAGTTAGAATCATCGTACCTGAATCCACTCATTATGCTGCTACGGGCCTGATGACATAGATTTCATTGCTGAGTGATACTGCATTGTACGTAAGTACCACAAGTTCTTTATCCATTTTTCACTTTCTGTGATATTGAACTTGTACGGTAAACGAGGTTCTTGTAAACGGAGGCGTCCCAAACTTTGGGGTGGCTGTGTCTTTTTGATTTTAATTTCCCTAAGCTATAGGACCATAAGTGGAAGTGCCCTAGGCTCTGTTGCTTTGTTTTTTAGATGTTTCAGGAAACACCATACACTTCTCCAGAGTGTCTGTTGGCAATTTACATCCCGCCCATCAGCATAACAAGGCTCCCAGTTCTCCATGGCCTGTCCTGACTTTCTGGATTTTACACTTTTTTCAGATGGCCCTTTTGACCGGGGGGAAGTGAGACTTCATTGTAGTGCAGATTTCCTTTGCAAGCTTGCTTGGTTGGCCAAAAAGGGCGTATGCGTTTTTTCCTGAATATATTCAGGAAAAAACGCATACGCCCTTTTTGGCCAAGTGCATCATTCTGGACGTTCTGCCTCTTTTCCTATGCTTTCAATGCAATTCCAGTCTACCTCCTGAAATCGGTTTCCTGCAATTCTGCCCCGCTTTCAAGTCCTCTTGGCAGCCTTACTTCAGTCTATTTCTGGACGATAGCTGTCATTTATAACTCTGCAGGTTTGTGAATTACAGTGCCCCTGAACTCCTTTCTTCAACTCGCTTTCTTGTGACCTGGCTACAACACCACAGGATGGGTTCAGGCCCTAATCTGGTTCCGGCACGGCACGCTGAGCCTTTGGTTATTTCCTCTTCCTGGTGGGAAATGAGAGTTAAATTTGCCCGTCCAGACACCTCCAGCTAGTCTCTCATTGGTTCTCGCTATTCCTGTTCATCTTCCGCAGAAATTGCAAACTGGGTCAAACAGGAGGTTAAAGGGACTGACTCTCCAAGTCGGGAGAGTGTTAGTAAAGCGTCTGGAATATTGCACCCGAGTACCAGGGTACGAAAACTGAGACATATTTGAACACGTCTCCCGATCACATGGTTGATCATACTTGGGTTCCACATGCATGTTTTAGCCGAAGGAAGAATACCTTAAACCTGGAGAGTTAAGACCCGTGTAATGGGTACCATGCAATATGACTTCAAAGGGTCTTCATTTTCTCACCGAACCTCTCCAATCCTATCACTGCTGCGTTTATGCCCCTGTACACATGCTTGATTCTCTTTCGGAGACATAGCAATCCATAGGTTTTAAGATACTTACTAGTCAGGTACATTCTTAGGCGTTTAATATGCGGTGTTGAGTCCATTTCGTTGAGCAAGGAGTAGCTCTTGTCTATTCCATATTTGGCTTAAGGAACTTTATCTGTGCTCATTTCAATCTCTGGTTTTATGCAGCACCCCAACTCACCTTTCCCCTTAAGCAAGCATAAGTTGGTTTTCTAAATTTGAGACCCTGTTCTGTTCTGTAATTCAGTTCCTGTGTAGCCAAGTTTCCATTCCGTGTATTACTGATATCTTATGATGTTTCTTTTTCTGTGTGACGTATTTCAGTTAGAATCATCATACCTGAATCCACTCATTGTGCTGCTAAGGGCCTGATGACATAGATTTCATTGCTGAGTGATATTGCTTTGTAAGTGAATACCACAACTTCTTTATCCATTTTTCACTTTCTGCGATGTTGAACTTGTACTGTAAACGAGGTTCTTGTAAACATAGCCATTCCAAACTTTGGGGTGGCTGTGTCTTTTTGATTTTAATTTCCCTAAGCTATAGGACCATAAGTGGAAGTGCCCTAGGCTCTGTTGCTTTGTTTTTTAGATGTTTCAGGAAACACCATACACTTCTCCCGAGTGGTTGTTGGCAATTTACATCCCGCCCATCAGCATAACAAGGCTCCCAGTTCTCCATGGCCTGTCCTGCCTTTCTGGATTTTACACTTTTTTCAGATGGCCCTTTTGACCCGGGGGAAGTGAGACTTCATTGTAGTGCAGATTTCCTTTGCAAGCTTGCTTGGTTGGCCAAAAAGGGCGTATGCGTTTTTTCCTGAATATATTCAGGAAAAAACGCATACGCCCTTTTTGGCCAAGTGCATCATTGTGGACGTTCTGCCTCTTTTCCTATGCTTTCAATGCAATTCCAGTCTACCTCCTGAAATCGGTTTCCTGCAATTCTGCCCCGCTTTCAAGTCCTCTTGGCAGCCTTACTTCAGTCTATTTTTGGACGATAGCTGTCATTTATAACTCTGCAGGTTTGTGAATTACAGTGCCCCTGAGCTCCTTTTTCAACTCGCTTTCTTGTGAGCTGGCCGCAACACCGCAGGATGGCTTCAGGCCCTAATCTGGTTCCGGCCCGGCATGCTGAGCCTTTGGTTAATTCCTCTTCCTGGTGGGAAATGAGAGTTAAATTTGCCCGTCCAGACACCTCCAGCTAGCCTCTCATTGGTTCTCGCTATTCCTGTTCATCTTCCGCAGAAATTGCAAACTGGGCCAAACAGGAAGTTAAAGGCGCTGACTCTCCAAGTGGGGAGAGTGTTAGTAAAGCGTCTGGAATGTTGCACCCGAGTACCAGGGTAGGAAAACTGAGACATATTTGAACACGTCTCCCGTTCACATGGTTGATCATACTTGGGTTCCACATGCATGTTTTAGCCGAAGGAAGAATACCTTAAACCTGGAGAGTTAAGACCCGTGTAATGGGTACCATGCAATATGACTTCAAAGGGTCTTCATTTTCTCACCGAACCTCTCCAATCCTATCACTGCTGCGTTTATGCCCCTGTTCACATGCTTGATTCTCTTTCGGAGACATAGCAATCCATAGGTTTTAAGATACTTACTAGTCAGGTACATTCTTAGGCGTTTAATATGCGGTGTTGAGTCCATTTCGTTGAGCAAGGAGTAGCTCTTGTCTATTCCATATTTGGCTTAAGGAACTTTATCTGTGCTCATTTCAATCTCTGGTTTTATGCAGCACCCCAACTCACCTTTCCCCTTAAGCAAGCATAAGTTGGTTTTCTAAATTTGAGACCCTGTTCTGTTCTGTAATTCAGTTCCTGTGTAGCCAAGTTTCCATTCCGTGTATTACTGATATGTTATGATGTTTCTTTTTCTGTGTGACTTATTTCAGTTAGAATCATCATACCTGAATCCACTCATTGTGCTGCTAAGGGCCTGATGACATAGATTTCATTGCTGAGTGATATTGCTTTGTAAGTGAATACCACAACTTCTTTATCCATTTTTCACTTTCTGCGATGTTGAACTTGTACTGTAAACGAGGTTCTTGTAAACAGAGCCATTCCAAACTTTGGGGTGGCTGTGTCTTTTTGATTTTAATTTCCCTAAGCTATAGGACCATAAGTGGAAGTGCCCTAGGCTCTGTTGCTTTGTTTTTTAGATGTTTCAGGAAACACCATACACTTCTCCCGAGTGGTTGTTGGCAATTTACATCCCGCCCATCAGCATAACAAGGCTCCCAGTTCTCCATGGCCTGTCCTGCCTTTCTGGATTTTACACTTTTTTCAGATGGCCCTTTTGACCGGGGGGAAGTGAGACTTCATTGTAGTGCAGATTTCCTTTGCAAGCTTGCTTGGTTGGCCAAAAAGGGCGTATGCGTTTTTTCCTGAATATATTCAGGAAAAAACGCATACGCCCTTTTTGGCCAAGTGCATCATTGTGGACGTTCTGCCTCTTTTCCTATGCTTTCAATGCAATTCCAGTCTACCTCCTGAAATCGGTTTCCTGCAATTCTGCCCCGCTTTCAAGTCCTCTTGGCAGCCTTACTTCAGTCTATTTTTGGACGATAGCTGTCATTTATAACTCTGCAGGTTTGTGAATTACAGTGCCCCTGAGCTCCTTTTTCAACTCGCTTTCTTGTGAGCTGGCCGCAACACCGCAGGATGGCTTCAGGCCCTAATCTGGTCCCGGCCCGGCATGCTGAGCCTTTGGTTAATTCCTCTTCCTGGTGGGAAATGAGAGTTAAATTTGCCCGTCCAGACACCTCCAGCTAGCCTCTCATTGGTTCTCGCTATTCCTGTTCATCTTCCGCAGAAATTGCAAACTGGGCCAAACAGGAGGTTAAAGGGACTGACTGTCCAAGTCGGGAGAGTGTTAGTAAAGCATCTGGAATGTTGCACCCGAGTACCAGGGTAGGAAAACTGAGACATATTTGAACACGTCTCCCGTTCACATGGTTGATCATACTCTGGGTTCCACATGCATGTTTTAGCTGAAGGAAGAATACCTAAAACCTGGGTAGTTGAAACCCGTGGAATGGGTACCATGCAATATGACTTCAAAGGGTCTTCATTTGCTCACCGAACATCTCCAATCCTATCACTGCTGCGTTTATGCCCCTGTACACATGCTTGATTCTCTTTCGGAGACATAGCAATCCATAGGTTTTAAGATACTTACTAGTCAGGTACACTCTTAGGCGTTTAATATGCGGTGTTGAGTCCATTTCGTTGAGCAAGGAGTAGCTCTTGTCTATTCCATATTTGGCTTAAGGAACTTTATCTGTGCTCATTTCAATCTCTGGTTTTATGCAGCACCCCAACTCACCTTTCCCCTTAAGCAAGCATAAGTTGGTTTTCTAAATTTGAGAAACTGTTCTGTTCTGTAATTCAGTTCCTGTGTAGCCAAGTTTACATTCCGTGTATTACTGATATCTTATGATGTTTCTTTTTCTGTGTGACTTATTTCAGTTAGAATCATCGTACCTGAATCCACTCATGATGCTGCTACGGGCCTGATGACATAGATTTCATTGCTGAGTGATACTGCATTGTACGTAAGTACCACAAGTTCTTTATCCATTTTTCACTTTCTGTGATATTGAACTTGTACGGTAAACGAGGTTCTTGTAAACAGAGGCATCCCAAACTTTGGGGTGGCTGTGTCTTTTTGATTTTAATTTCCCTCAGCTATAGGACCATAAGTGGCAGTGCCCTAGGCTCTGTTGCTTTGTTTTTTAGATGTTTCAGGAAACACCATACACTTCTCCCGAGTGTCTGTTGGCAATTTACATCCCGCCCATCAGCATAACAAGGCTCCCAGTTCTCCATGGCCTGTCCTGCCTTTCTGGATTTTACACTTTTTTCAGAAGGCCCTTTTGACCGGGGGGAAGTGAGACTTCATTGTAGTGCAGATTTCCTTTGCAAGCTTTCTTGGTTGGCCAAAAAGGGCGTATGCGTTTTTTCCTGAATATATTCAGGAAAAAACGCATACGCCCTTTTTGGCCAAGTGCATCATTCTGGACGTTCTGCCTCTTTTCCTATGCTTTCAATGCAATTCCAGTCTACCTCCTGAAATCGGTTTCCTGCAATTCTGCCCCGCTTTCAAGTCCTCTTGGCAGCCTTACTTCAGTCTATTTTTGGACGATAGCTGTCATTTATAACTCTGCAGGTTTGTGAATTACAGTGCCCCTGAGCTCCTTTCTTCAACTCGCTTTCTTGTGACCTGGCTGCAACACCGCAGGATGGCTTCAGGCCCTAATCTGGTTCCGGCACGGCACGCTGAGCCTTTGGTTATTTCCTCTTCCTGGTGGGAAATGAGAGTTAAATTTGCCCGTCCAGACACCTCCAGCTAGCCTCTCATTGTTTCTCGCTATTCCTGTTCATCTTCCGCAGAAATTGCAAACTGGGCCAAACAGGAAGTTAAAGGCGCTGACTCTCCAAGTGGGGAGAGTGTTAGTAAAGCGTCTGGAATGTTGCACCCGAGTACCAGGGGAGGAAAACTGAGACATATTTGAACACGTCTCCCGTTCACATGGTTGATCATACTTGGGTTCCACATGCATGTTTTAGCCGAAGGAAGAATACCTTAAACCTGGAGAGTTAAGACCCGTGTAATGGGTACCATGCAATATGACTTCAAAGGGTCTTCATTTGCTCACCGAACCTCTCCAATCCTATCACTGCTGCGTTTATGCCCCTGTACACATGCTTGATTCTCTTTCGGAGACATAGCAATCCATAGGTTTTAAGATACTTACTAGTCAGGTACATTCTTAGGCGTTTAATATGCGGTGTTGAGTCCATTTCGTTGAGCAAGGAGTAGCTCTTGTCTATTCCATATTTGGCTTAAGGAACTTTATCTGTGCTCATTTCAATCTCTGGTTTTATGCAGCACCCCAACTCACCTTTCCCCTTAAGCAAGCATAAGTTCGTTTTCTAAATTTGAGACCCTGTTCTATTCTGTAATTCAGTTCCTGTGTAGCCAAGTTTCCATTCCGTGTATTACTGATATCTTATGATGTTTCTTTTTCTGTGTGACTTATTTCAGTTAGAATCATCATACCTGAATCCACTCATTGTGCTGCTAAGGGCCTGATGACATAGATTTCATTGCTGAGTGATATTGCTTTGTAAGTAAATACCACAACTTCTTTATCCATTTTTCACTTTCTGCGATGTTGAACTTGTACTGTAAACGAGGTTCTTGTAAACAGAGGCATCCCAAACTTTGGGGTGGCTGTGTCTTTTTGATTTTAATTTCCCTAAGCTATAGGACCATAAGTGGCAGTGCCCTAGGCTCTGTTGCTTTGTTTTTTAGATGTTTCAGGAAACACCATACACTTCTCCCGAGTGTTTGTTGGCAATTTACATCCCGCCCTTCAGCATAACAAGGCTCCCAGTTCTCCATGGCCTGTCCTGCCTTTCTGCATTTTACACTTTTTTCAGATGGCCCTTTTGACCGGGGGAAGTGAGACTTCATTGTAGTGCAGATTTCCTTTGCAAGCTTGCTTGGTTGGCCAAAAAGGGCGTATGCGTTTTTTCCTGAATATATTCAGGAAAAAACGCATACGCCCTTTTTGGCCAAGTGCATCATTGTGGACCTTAGGCCTCTTTTCCTATGCTTTCAATGCAATTCCAGTCTACCTCCTGAAATCGGTTTCCTGCAATTGTTCCCTGCTTTCAAGTCCTCTTGGCAGCCTTACTTCAGTCTATTTTTGGACGATAGCTGTCATTTATAACTCTGCAGGTTTGTGAATTACAGTGCCCCTGAGCTCCTTTCTTCAACTCGCTTTCTTTTGAGCTGGCCGCAACACCGCAGGATGGCTTCAGGCCCTAATCTGGTTCCGGCACGGCACCCTGAGCCTTTGGTTAATTCCTCTTCCTGGTGGGAAATGAGAGTTAAATTTGCCCGTCCAGACACCTCCAGCTAGTCTCTCATTGGTTCTCGCTATTCCTGTTCATCTTCCGCAGAAATTGCAAACTGGGTCAAACAGGAGGTTAAAGGGACTGACTCTCCAAGTCGGGAGAGTGTTAGTAAAGCGTCTGGAATATTGCACCCGAGTACCAGGGTACGAAAACTGAGACATATTTGAACATGTCTCCCGATCACATGGTTGATCATACTCTAGGTTCCACATGCATGTTTTAGCTGAAGGAAGAATACCTTAAACCTGGGTAGTTGAAACCCGTGTAATGGGTACCCTGCAATATGACTTCAAAGGGTCTTCATTTGCTCACTGAACATCTCCAATCCTATCACTGCTGCGTTTATGCCCCTGTACACATGCTTGATTCTCTTTCGGAGACATAGCAATCCATAGGTTTTAAGATACTTACTAGTCAGGTACATTCTTAGGCGTTTAATATGCGGTGTTGAGTCCATTTCGTTGAGCAAGGAGTAGCTCTTGTCTATTCCATATTTGGCTTAAGGAACTTTATCTGTGCTCATTTCAATCTCTGGTTTTATGCAGCACCCCAATTCACCTTTCCCCTTAAGCAAGCATAAGTTGGTTTTCTAAATTTGAGACCCTGTTCTGTTTTGGAATTCAGTTCCTGTGTAGCCAAGTTTACATTCCGTGTATTACTGATATCTTATGATGTTTCTTTTTCTCTGTGACTTATTTCAGTTAGAATCATCGTACCTGAATCCACTCATTGTGCTGCTAAGGGCCTGATGACATAGATTTCATTGCTGAGTGATATTGCTTTGTACGTAAGTACCACAAGTTCTTTATCCATTTTTCACTTTCTGCGATGTTGAACTTGTACTGTAAACGAGGTTCTTGTAAACAGAGGCGTCCCAAACTTTGGGGTGGCTGTGTCTTTTTTATTTTAATTTCCCTAAGCTATAGGACCATAAGTGGAAGTGCCCTAGGCTCTGTTGCTTTGTTTTTTAGATGTTTCAGGAAACACCATACACTTCTCCTGAGTGTCTGTTGGCAATTTACATCCCGCCCATCAGCATAACAAGGCTCCCAGTTCTCCATGGCCTGTCCTGCCTTTCTGGATTTTACACTTTTTTCAGATGGCCCTTTTGACCGGGGGGAAGTGAGACTTCATTGTAGTGCAGGTTTCCTTTTGAAGCTTGCTTGGTTGGCCAAAAAGGGCGTATGCGTTTTTTCCTGAATATATTCAGGAAAAAACGCATACGCCCTTTTTGGCCAAGTGCATCATTGTGGACGTTCTGCCTCTTTTCCTATGCTTTCAATGCAATTCCAGTCTACCTCCTGAAATCGGTTTCCTGCAATTCTGCCCCGCTTTCAAGTCCTCTTGACAGCCTTACTTCAGTCTATTTTTGGACGATAGCTGTCATTTATAACTCTGCAGGTTTGTGAATTACAGTGCCCCTGAGCTCCTTTCTTCAACTCGCTTTCTTGTGAGCTGGCCGCAACACCGCAGGATAGCTTCAGGCCCTAATCTGGTTCTGGCACGGCATGCTGAGTCTTTGGTTATTTCCTCTTCCTGGTGGGAAATGAGAGTTAAATTTGCCCGTCCAGACACCTCCAGCTAGTCTCTCATTGGTTCTCCCTATTCCTGTTCATCTTCCGCAGAAATTGCAAACTGGGCCAAACAGGAGGTTAAAGGGACTGACTCTCCAAGGGGGAGAGTGTTAGTAAAGCGTCTGGAATGTTGCACCCGAGTACCAGGGGAGGAAAACTGAAACATATTTGAACACGTCTCCCGTTCACATGGTTCATCATACTCTGGGTTCCACATGCATGTTTTAGCTGAAGGAAGAATACCTTAAACCTGGAGAGTTGAGACCCGTGGAATGGGTACCATGCAATATGACTTCAAAGGGTCTTCATTTGCTCACTGAACCTCTCCAATCCTATCACTGCTGCGTTTATGTCCCTGTACACACGCTTGATTCTCTTTTGGAGACATAGCAATCCATAGGTTTTAAGATACTTACTAGTCAGGTACATTCTTAGGCGTTTAATATGGGGTGTTGAGTCCATTTCGTTGAGCAAGGAATAGCTCTTGTCTATTCCATATTTGGCTTAAGGAACTTTATCTGTGCTCATTTCAATCTCTGGTTTTATGCAGCACCCCAACTCACCTTTCCCCTTAAGCAAGCATAAGTTGGTTTTCTAAATTTGAGACCCTGTTCTGTTTTGGAATTCAGTTCCTGGGTAGCCAAGTTTACATTCCGTGTATTAGTGATATCTTATGATGTTTCTTTTTCTGTGTGACTTATTTTAGTTAGAATCATCGTACCTGAATCCACTCATTATGCTGCTACGGGCCTGATGACATAGAATTCATTGCTGAGTGATACTGCATTGTACGTAAGTACCACAAGTTCTTTAACCATTTTTCACTTTCTGCGATATTGAACTTTACGGTAAACGAGGTTCTTGTAAACAGAGGCGTCCCAAACTTTGGGGTGGCTGTGTCTTTTTGATTTTAATTTTCCTAAGCTATAGGACCTTAAGTGGAAGTGCCCTAGGCTCTGTTGCTTTGTTTTTTAGATGTTTCAGGAAACACCATACACTTCTCCAGAATGTCTGTTGGCTATTTACATCCCGCCCATCAGCATAACAAGGCTCCCAGTTCTCCATGGCCTGTCCTGCCTTTCTGGATTTTACACTTTTTTCAGATGGCCCTTTTGACCGGGGGGAAGTGAGACTTCATTGTACTGCAGATTTCCTTTGCAAGCTTGCTTGGTTGGCCAAAAAGGGCGTATGCGTTTTTTCCTGAATATATTCAGGAAAAAACGCATACGCCCTTTTTGGCCAAGTGCATCATTGTGGACGTTCTGCCTCTTTTCCTATGCTTTCAATGCAATTCCAGTCTACCTCCTGAAATCGGTTTCCTGCAATTCTGCCCCACTTTCAAGTCCTCTTGGCAGCCTTACTTCAGTATATTTTGGACGATAGCTGTCATTTATAACTCTGCAGGTTTGTGAATTACAGTGCCCCTGAGCTCCTTTCTTCAACTCGCTTTCTTTTGAGCTGGCCGCAACACCGCAGGATGGCTTCAGGCCCTAATCTGGTTCCGGCACGGCATGCTGAGCCTTTGGTTAATTCCTCTACCTGGTGGGAAATGAGAGTTAAATTTACCCGTCCAGACACCTCCAGCTAGTCTCTCATTGGTTCTCGCTATTCCTGTTCATCTTCCGCAGAAATTGAAAACTGGGCCAAACAGGAGGTTAAAGGGACTGAGTCTCCAAGTCGGGAGAGTGTTAGTAAAGTGTCTGGAATGTTGCACCCGAGTACCAGGGTACGAAACCTGAGACATATTTGAACACATCTCCCGATCACATGGTTGATCATACTCTAGGTTCCACATGCCTGTTTTAGCTGAAGGAAGAATACCTTAAACCTGAGTAGTTGAAACACTTGGAATGGGTACCATGCAATATGACTTCAAAGGGTCTTCATTTGCTCACCGAACCTCTCCAATCGTATCACTGCTGCATTTATGCCGCTGTACACACGCTTGATTCTCTTTCGGAGACATAGCAATCCATAGGTTTTAAGATACTTACTAGTCACGTACATACTTAGGCGTTTAATATGCGGTGTTGAGTCCATTTCGTTGAGCAAGGAGTAGCTCTTGTCTATTCCATATTTGGCTTAAGGAACTTTATCTGTGCTCATTTCAATCTCTGGTTTTATGCAGCACCCCAACTCACCTTTCCCCTTAAGCAAGCATAAGTTGGTTTTCTAAATTTGAGACCCTGTTCTGTTTTGGAATTCAGTTCCTGTGTAACCAAGTTTACATTCCGTGTATTAGTGATATCTTATGATGTTTCTTTTTCTGTGTGACTTATTTCAGTTAGAATCATCATACCTGAATCCACTGATTGTGCTGCTAAGGGCCTGATGACATAGATTTCATTGCTGAGTGATATTGCTTTGTAAGTAAACACCCCAACTTCTTTATCCATTTTTCACTTTCTGGGATGTTGAACTTCTACTGTAAAGGAGGTTCTTGTAAACAGAGCCGTTCCAAACTTTGGGGTGGCTGTGTCTTTTTGATTTTAATTTCCCTAAACTATAGGACCCTATGTGGAAGTGCCCTAGGCTCTGTTGCTTTGTTTTTTAGATGTTTCAGGAAACACCATACACTTCTCCCAAGTGTCTGTTGGCAATTTACATCCCGCCCATCAGCATAACAAGGCTCCCAGTTCTCCATGGCCTGTCCTGCCTTTCTGGATTTTACACTTTTTTCAGATGGCCCTTTTGATCGGGGGGAAGTGAGACTTCATTGTAGTGCAGATTTCCTTTGCAAGCTTGCTTGGTGGCCAAAAAAGTGCGTATGCGTTTTTTCCTGAATATATTCAGGAAAAAACGCATACGCCCTTTTTGGCCAAGTGCATCATTGTGGACGTTCTGCCTCTTTTCCTATGCTTTCAATGCAATTCCAGTCTACCTCCTGAAATCGGTTTCCTGCAATTCTGCCCCGCTTTCAAGTCCTCTTGGCAGCCTTACTTCAGTATATTTTTGGACGATAGCTGTCATTTATAACTCTGAAGGTTTGTGAATTACAGTGCCCCTGAGCTCTTTTCTTCAACTCGCTTTCTTTTGAGCTGGCCGCAACACCGCAGGATGGCTTCAGGCCCTAATCTGGTTCCGGCACGGCACGCTGAGCCTTTGGTTATTTCCTCTTCCTGGTGGGAAATGAGAGTTAAATTTGCCCGTCCAGACACCTCCAGCTAGTCTCTCATTGGTTCTCCCTATTCCTGTTAATCTTTCGCAGAAATTGCAAACTGTGCCAAACAGGAGGTTAAAGACGCTGACTCTCCAAGTGGAGAGAGTGTTAGTAAAGCGTCTGGAATGTTGCACCCGAGTACCAGGGGAGGAAAACTGAGACATATTTAAACACGGCTCCCGTTCACACGGTTGATCATACTCTGGGTTCCTCATGCATGTTTTAGCTGAAGGAAGAATACCTTAAACCTGGAGAGTTGAGACCCGTGGAATGGGTACCATGCAATATGACTTCAGAGGTCTTCATTTGCTCACCGAACCTCTCCAATCCTATCACTGCTGCGTTTATGTCCCTGTACACACGCTTGATTCTCTTTTGGAGACATAGCAATCCATAGGTTTTAAGATACTTACTAGTCAGGTACATTCTTAGGCGTTTAATATGCGGTGTTGAGTCCATTTCGTTGAGCAAGGAGTAGCTCTTGTCTATTGCATATTTGGCTTAAGAAACTTTATCTGTGCTCATTTCAATCTCTGGTTTTATGCAGCACCCCAACTCACCTTTACCCTTAAGCAAGCATAAGTTGGTTTTCTAAATTTGAGACCCTGTTCTGTTTTGGAATTCAGTTCCTGTGTAGCCAAGTTTACATTCCGTGTATTAGTGATATCTTATGATGTTTCTTTTTCTGTGTGACTTATTTCAGTTAGAATCATCATACCTGAATCCACTAATTGTGCTGCTAAGGGCCTGATGACATAGATTTCATTGCTGAGTGATATTGCTTTGTAAGTAAATACCACAACTTCTTTATCCATTTTTCACATTCTGGGATGTTGAACTTCTACTGTAAACGAGGTTCTTGTAAACAGAGCCGTTCCAAACTTTGGGGTGGCTGTGTCTATTGGATTTTAATTTCCCTAATCTATAGGACCATAAGTGGAAGTGCCCTAGGCTCTGTTGCTTTGTTTTTTAGATGTTTCAGGAAACACCATACACTTCTCCGGAGTGTCTGTTGGCAATTTACATCACGCCCATCAGCATAACAAGGCTCCCAGTTCTCCATGGCCTGTCCTGCCTTTCTGGATTTTACACTTTTTTCAGATGGCCCTTTTGACCGGGGGGAAGTGAGACTTCATTGTAGTGCAGATTTCCTTTGCAAGCTTGCTTGGTTGGCCAAAAAGTGCGTATGCGTTTTTTCCTGAATATATTCAGGAAAAAACGCATACGCCCTTTTTGGCCAAGTGCATCATTGTGGACGTTCTGCCTCTTTTCCTATGCTTTTAATGCAATTCCAGTCTACCTCCTGAAATCGGTTTCCTGCAATTCTGCCCCGCTTTCAAGTCCTCTTGGCAGCCTTACTTCAGTATATTTTTGGACGATAGCTGTCATTTATAACTCTGCAGGTTTGTGAATTACAGTGCCCCTGAGCTCTTTTCTTCACCTCGCTTTCTTCTGAGCTGGCCGCAACACCGCAGGATGGCTTCAGGCCCTAATCTGGTTCCGGCACGGCACGCTGAGCCTTTGGTTATTTCCTCTTCCTGGTGGGAAATGAGAGTTAAATTTGCCCGTCCAGACATCTCCAGCTAGTCTCTCATTGGTTCTCGCTATTCCTGTTCATCTTCCACAGAAATTGCAAACTGGGCCAAACAGGAGGTTAAAGGCACTGACTCTCCAAGTGGGGAGAGTGTTAGTAAAGCGTCTGGAATGTTGCACCCGAGTACCAGGGGAGGAAAACTGAGACATATTTGAACACGTCTCCCGTTCACACGGTTGATCATACTCTGGGTTCCACATGCATGTTTTAGCTGAAGGAAGAATACCTTAAACCTGGAGAGTTGAGACCCGTGGAATGGGTACCATGCAATATGACTTCAAAGGTCTTCATTTGCTCACCGATCCTCTCCAATCCTATCACTGCTGCGTTTATGCCCCTGTACACACGCTTGATTCTCTTTTGGAGACATAGCAATCCATAGGTTTTAAGATACTTACTAGTCAGGTACATTCTTAGGCGTTTAATATGCGGTGTTGAGTCCATTTCGTTGAGCAAGGAGTAGCTCTTGTCTATTGCATATTTGGCTTAAGAAACTTTATCTGTGCTCATTTCAATCTCTGGTTTTATGCAGCACCCCAACTCACCTTTCCCCTTAAGCAAGCATAAGTTGGTTTTCTAAATTTGAGACCCTGTTCTGTTTTGGAATGCAGTTCCTGTGTAGCCAAGTTTACATTCCGTGTATTAGTGATATCTTATGATGTTTCTTTTTCTGTGTGACTTATTTCAGTTAGAATCATCGTACCTGAATCCACTCATTATGCTGCTACGGGCCTGATGACATAGATTTCATTGCTGAGTGATATTGCTTTGTAAGTAAATACCACAACTTCTTTATCCATTTTTCACTTTCTGGGATGTTGAACTTCTACTGTAAACGAGGTTCTTGTAAACAGAGGCGTCCCAAACTTTGGGGTGGCTGTGTCTTTTTGATTTTAATTTCCCTAAGCTATAGGACCATAAGTGGAAGTGCCCTAGGCTCTGTTGCTTTGTTTTTTAGATGTTTCAGGAAACACCATACACTTCTCCGGAGTGTCTGTTGGCAATTTACATCCCGCCCATCAGCATAACAAGGCTCCCAGTTCTCCATGCCCTGTCCTGCCTTTCTGGATTTTACACTTTTTTCAGATGGCTCTTTTGACCGGGGGGGAAGTGAGACTTCAATGTAGTGCAGATTTCCTTTGCAAACTTGCTTGGTTGGCCAAAAAGGGCGTATGCGTTTTTTCCTGAATATATTCAGGAAAAAACGCATACGCCCTTTTTGACCAACTGAATCATTGTGGACGTTCTGCCTCTTTTCCTATGCTTTCAATGCAATTCCAGCCTACCTCCTGAAATCGGTTTCCTGCAATTCTGCCCGGCTTTCAAGTCCTCTTGGCAGCCTTACTTCAGTATATTTTTGGACGATAGCTGTCATTTATAACTCTGCAGGTTTGTGAATTACAGTGCCCCTGAGCTCCTTTCTTCAACTCGCTTTTTTGTGACCTGGCCGCAACACCGCAGGATGGCTTAAGGCCCTAATCTGGTTCCCGCACGGCACGCTGAGCCTTTGGTTAATTCCTCTTCCTGGTGGGAAATGAGAGTTAAATTTGCCCGTCCAGACACCTCCAGCTAGTCTCTCATTGGTTCTCGCTATTCCTGTTCATCTTCCGCAGAAATTGCAAACTGGGCCAAACAGGAGGTTAAAGGCGCTGACTCTCCAAGTGGGGAGAGTGTTAGTAAAGCGTCTGGAATGTTGCACGCGAGTACCAGTGGAGGAAAGCTGAGCCATATTTGAACACGTCTCCCGTTCACATGGTTGATCATACTTGGGTTCCACATGCATGTTTTAGCTGAAGGAAGAATACCTTAAACCTGGAGAGTTAAGACCCGTGGAATGGGTACCATGCAATATGACTTCAAAGGGTCTTCATTTGCTCACCAAACCTCTCCAATCCTATCACTGCTGCGTTTATGCCCCTGTACACATGCTTGATTCTCTTTCGGAGACATAGCAATCCATAGGTTTTAAGATACTTACTAGTCAGGTACATTCTTAGGCGTTTAATATGCGGTGTTGAGTCCATTTCGTTGAGCAAGGAGTAGCTCTTGTCTATTCCATATTTGGCTTAAGGAACTTTATCTGTGCTCATTTCAATCTCTGGTTTTATGCAGCACCCCAACTCACCTTTACCCTTAAGCAAGCATAAGTTGGTTTTCTAAATTTGAGACCCTGTTCTGTTCTGTAATTCAGTTCCTGTGTAGCCAAGTTTACATTCCGTGTATTACTGATATCTTATGATGTTTCTTTTTCTGTGTGACTTATTTCAGTTAGAATCATCATACCTGAATCCACTCATTGTGCTGCTAAGGGCCTGATGACACAGATTTCATTGATTGGTGATATTACTTTGTAAGTAAATACCACAACTTCTTTATCCATTTTTCACTTTCTGCGATGTTGAACTTGTACTGTAAACGAGGTTCTTGTAAACAGAGCCATTCCAAACTTTGGGGTGGCTGTGTCTTTTTGATTTTAATTTCCCTAAGCTATAGGACCATAAGTGGAAGTGCCCTAGGTTCTGTTGCTTTGTTTTTTAGATGTTTCAGGAAACACCATACACTTCTCCCCAGTGTCTGTTGGCAATTTACATCCCGCCCATCAGCATAACAAGGCTCCCAGTTCTCCATGGCCTGTCCTGCCTTTCTGGATTTTACACTTTTTTCAGATGGCCCTTTTGACCGGGGGGAAGTGAGACTTCATTGTAGTGCAGATTTCCTTTGCAAGCTTGCTTGGTTGGCCAAAAAGGGCGTATGCGTTTTTTCCTGAATATATTCAGGAAAAAACGCATATGCCCTTTTTGGCCAAGTGCATCATTGTGGACGTTCTGCCTCTTTTCCTATGCTTTCAATGCAATTCCAGTCTACCTCCTGAAATCGGTTTCCTGCAATTCTGCCCCGCTTTCAAGTCCTCTTGGCAGCCTTACTTCAGTCTATTTTTGGACGATAGCTGTCATTTATAACTCTGCAGGTTTGTGAATTACAGTGCCCCTGAGCTCCTTTCTTCAACTCGCTTTCTTTTGAGCTGGCCGCAACACCGCAGGATGGCTTCAGGCCCTAATCTGGTTCCGGCACGGCACGCTGAGGCTTTGGTTATTTCCTCTTCCTGGTGGGAAATGAGTGTTAAATTTGCCTGTCCAGACACCTCCAGCTAGCCTCTCATTGGTTCTCGCTATTCCTGTTCATCTTCCGCAGAAATTACAAACTGGGCCAAACAGGAGGTTAAAGGCGCTGACTCTCCAAGTGGGGAGAGTGTTAGTAAAGCGTCTGGAATGTTGCACCCGAGTACCAGGGGAGGAAAACTGAGACATATTTGAACACGTCTCTCGTTCACATGGTTGATCATACTCTGCGTTCCACATGCATGTTTTAGCTGAAGGAAGAATACCTTAAACCTGGAGAGTTGAGACCCGTGTAATGGGTACCATGAAATATGACTTCAAAGGGTCTTCATTTGCTCACCGAACCTCTCCAATCCTATCACTGCTGCGTTTATACCCCTGTACACACGCTTGATTCTCTTTCGGAGACATAGCAATCCATAGGTTTTAAGATACTTACTAGTCAGGTACATTCTTAGGCGTTTAATATGCGGTGTTGAGTCCATTTCGTTGAGCAAGGAGTAGCTCTTGTCTATTCCATATTTGGCTTAAGGAACTTTATCTGTGCTCATTTCAATCTCTGGTTTTATGCAGCACCCCAACTCACCTTTCCCCTTAAGCAAGCATAAGTTGGTTTTCTAAATTTGAGACCCTGTTCTGTTCTGTAATTCAGTTCCTGTGTAGCCAAGTTTACATTCCGTGTATTACTGATATCTTATGATGTTTCTTTTTCTGTGTGACTTATTTCAGTTAGAATCATCATACCTGAATCCACTCATTGTGCTTCTAAGGGCCTGATGACATAGATTTCATTGCTGAGTGATATTGCTTTGTAAGTAAATACCACAACTTCTTTATCCATTTTTCACTTTCTGCGATGTTGAACTTGTACTGTAAACGAGGTTCTTGTAAACAGAGGAGTCCCAAACTTTGGGGTGGCTGTGTCTTTTTGATTTTAAATTCCCTAAGCTATAGGACCATAAGTGGAAGTGCCCTAGGCTCTGTTGCTTTGTTTTTTAGATGTTTCAGGAAACACCATACACTTCTCCCAAGTGGCTGTTGGCAATTTACATCCCGCCCATCAGCATAACAAGGCTCCCAGTTCTCCATGGCCTGTCCTGCCTTTCTGGATTTTACACTTTTTTCAGATGGCCCTTTTGACCGGGGGGAAGTGAGACTTCATTGTAGTGCAGATTTCCTTTGCAAGCTTGCTTGGTTGGCCAAAAAGGGCGTATGCGTTTTTTCCTGAATATATTCAGGAAAAAACGCATACGCCCTTTTTGGCCAAGTGCATCATTGTGGACGTTCTGCCTCTTTTCCTATGCTTTAAATGCAATTCCAGTCTACCTCCTGAAATCGGTTTCCTGCAATTCTGCCCCGCTTTCAAGTCCTCTTGGCAGCCTTACTTCAGTCTATTTTTGGACGATAGCTGTCATTTATAACTCTGCAGGTTTGTGGATTACAGTGCCCCTGAGCTCCTTTCTTCAACTCGCTTTCTTGTGACCTGGCCGCAACACCGCAGGATGGCTTCAGGCCCTAATCTGGTTCCGGCCCGGCATGCTGAGCCTTTGGTTAATTCCTCTTCCTGGTGGGAAATGAGAGTTAAATTTGCCCGTCCAGACACCTGCAGCTAGCCTCTCATTGGTTCTCGCTATTCCTGTTCATCTTCCGCAGAAATTGCAAACTGGGCCAAACAGGAGGTTAAAGGGACTGACTCTCCAAGTCGGGAGAGTGTTAGTAAAGCGTCTGGAGTGTTGCACCCGAGTACCAGGGTAGGAAAACTGAGACATATTTGAACACGTCTCCCGTTCACATGGTTGATCATACTCTGGGTTCCACATGCATGTTTTAGCTGAAGGAAGAATACCTTAAAACTGGAGAGTTGAGACCCGTGGAATGGGTACCGTGCAATATGACTTCAAAGGGTCTTCATTTGCTCACCGAACCTCTCCAATCCTATCACTGCTGCATTTATGCCCCTGTACACACGCTTGATTCTCTTTTGGAGACATAGCAATCCATAGGTTTTAAGATACTTACTAGTCAGGTACATTCTTAGGCGTTTAATATGGGGTTTTGAGTCCATTTCGTTGAGCAAGGAGTAGCTCTTGTCTATTCCATATTTGGCTTAAGGAACTTTATCTGTGCTCATTTCAATCTCTGGTTTTATGCAGCACCCCAACTCACCTTTCCCCTTAAGCAAGCATAAGTTGGTTTTCTAAATTTGAGACCCTGTTCTGTTTTGGAATGCAGTTCCTGTGTAGCCAAGTTTACATTCCGTGTATTAGTGATATCTTATGATGTTTCTTTTTCTGTGTGACTTATTTCAGTTAGAATCATCGTACCTGAATCCACTCATTATGCTGCTACGGGCCTGATGACATAGATTTCATTGCTGAGTGATACTGCATTGTCCGTAAGTACCACAAGTTCTTTATCCATTTTTCACTTTCTGTGATATTGAACTTGTATGGTAAACGAGGTTCTTGTAAACGGAGGCGTCCCAAACTTTGGGGTGGCTGTGTCTTTTTGATTTTAATTTCCCTAAGCTATAGGACCATAAGTGGCAGTGCCATAGGCTCTGTTGCTTTGTTTTTTAGATGTTTCAGGAAACACCATACACTTCTCCTGAGTGTCTGTTGGCAATTTACATCCCGCCCATCAGCATAACAAGGCTCCCAGTTCTCCATGGCCTGTCCTGCCTTTCTGGATTTTACACTTTTTTCAGATGGCCCTTTTGACCGGGGGGAAGTGAGACTTCATTGTAGTGCAGATTTCCTTTGCAAGTTTGCTTGGTTGGCCAAAAAGGGCGTATGCGTTTTTTCCTGAATATATTCAGGAAAAAACGCATACACCCTTTTTCGCCAAGTGCATCATTGTGGACGTTCTGCCTCTTTTCCTATGCTTTCAATGCAATTCCAGTCTACCTCCTGAAATCGGTTTCCTGCAATTCTGCCCCGCTTTCAAGTCCTGTTGGCAGCCTTACTTCAGTCTATTTTTGGACGATAGCTGTCATTTATAACTCTGCAGGTTTGTGAATTACAGTGCCCCTGAGCTCCTTTCTTCAACTCGCTTTCTTTTGAGCTGGCCACAACACCGCAGGATGGCTTCAGGCCCTAATCTGGTTCCGGCACGGCACTCTGAGCCTCTGGTTATTTCCTCTTCCTGGTGGGAAATGAGAGTTAAATTTGCCCGTCCAGACACCTCCAGCTAGTCTCTCATTGGTTCTCGCTATTCCTGTTCATCTTCCGCAGAAATTGCAAACTGGGCCAAACAGGAGGTTAAAGGCGCTGACTCTCCATGTGGGGAGAGTGTTAGTAAAGCGTCTGGAATGTTGCACCCGAGTACCAGGGGAGGAAAACTGAGACATATTTGAACACGTCTCCCGATCACATGGTTGATCATACTCTGGGTTCCACATGCATGTTTTAGCTGAAGGAAGAATACCTAAAACCTGGGTAGTTGAAACCCGTGGAATGGGTACCATGCAATATGACTTCAAAGGGTCTTCATTTGCTCACCGAACCTCTCCAATCCTATCACTGCTGCGTTTATGCCCCTGTACACATGCTTGATTCTCTTTCGGAGACATAGCAATCCATAGGTTTTAAGATACTTACTAGTCAGGTACATTCTTAGGCGTTTAATATGCGGTGTTGAGTCCATTTCTTTGAGCAAGGAGTAGCTCTTGTCTATTCCATATTTGGCTTAAGGAACTTTATCTGTGCTCATTTCAATCTCTGGTTTTATACAGCACCCCATCTCACCTTTACCCTTAAGCAAGCATAGGTTGGTTTTCTAAATTTGAGACCCTGTTCTGTTCTGTAATTCAGTTCCTGTGTAGCCAAGTTTACATTCCGTGTATTACTGATATCTTATGATGTTTCTTTTTCTGTGTGACTTATTTCAGTTAGAATCATCATACCTGAATCCACTCATTGTGCTGCTAAGGGCCTGATGACACAGATTTCATTGCTGAGTGATATTGCTTTGTAAGTAAATACCACAACTTTTTTATCCATTTTTCACTTTCTGCGATGTTGAACTTGTACTGTAAACGAGGTTCTTGTAAACAGAGCCGTTCCAAACTTTGGGGTGGCTGTGTCTTTTTGATTTTAAATTCCCTAAGCTATAGGACCATAAGTGGAAGTGCCCTAGGCTCTGTTGCTTTGTTTTTTAGATGTTTCAGGAAACACCATACACTTCTCCCGAGTGGTTGTTGGCAATTTACATCCCGCCCTTCAGCATAACAAGGCTCCCAGTTCTCCATGGCCTGTCCTGCCTTTCTGGATTTTACACTTTTTTCAGATGGCCCTTTTGACCGGGGGGAAGTGAGACTTCATTGTAGTGCAGATTTCCTTTGCAAGTTTGCTTGGTTGGCCAAAAAGGGCGTATGCGTTTTTTCCTGAATATATTCAGGAAAAAACGCATACACCCTTTTTCGCCAAGTGCATCATTGTGGACGTTCTGCCTCTTTTCCTATGCTTTCAATGCAATTCCAGTCTACCTCCTGAAATCGGTTTCCTGCAATTCTGCCCCGCTTTCAAGTCCTCTTGGCAGCCTTACTTCAGTCTATTTTTGGACGATAGCTGTCATTTATAACTCTGCAGGTTTGTGAATTACAGTGCCCCTGAGCTCCTTTCTTCAACTCGCTTTCTTTTGAGCTGGCCGCAACACCGCAGGATGGCTTCAGGCCCTAATCTGATTCCGGCACGGCACGCTCAGCCTTTGGTTATTTCCTCTTCCTGGTGGGAAATGAGAGTTAAATTTGCCCGTCCAGACACCTCCAGCTAGCCTCTCATTGGTTCTCGCTATTCCTGTTCATCTTCCGCAGAAATTGCAAACTGGGCCAAACAGGAGGTTAAAGGCGCTGACTCTCCAAGTGGGGAGAGTGTTAGTAAAGCATCTGGAATGTTGCACCCGAGTACCAGGGGAGGAAAACTGAGACATATTTGAACATGTCTCTCATTCACATGGTTGACCTTACTTGGGTTCCACATGCATGTTTTAGCTGAAGGAAGAATACCTTAAACCTGGAGAGTTGAGACCCGTGTAATGGGTACCATGCAATATGACTTCAAACGGTCTTCATTTGCTCACCGAACCTCTCCAATCCTATCACTGCTGCGTTTATGCCCCTGTACACACGCTTGATTCTCTTTCGGAGACATAGCAATCCATAGGTTTTAAGATACTTACTAGTCAGGTACATTCTTAGGCGTTTAATATGCGGTGTTGAGTCCATTTCGTTGAGCAAGGAGTAGCTCTTGTCTATTCCATATTTGGGTTAAGGAACTTTATCTGTGCTCATTTCAATCTCTGGTTTTATGCAGCACCCCAACTCACCTTTACCCTTAAGCAGGCATAAGTCGGTTTTCTAAATTTGAGACCCTGTTGTGTTCTGTAATTCAGTTCCTGTGTAGCCAAGTTTACATTCCGTGTATTACTGATATCTTATGATGTTTCTTTTTCTGTGTGACTTATTTCAGTTAGAATCATCATACCTGAATCCACTTATTGTGCTGCTAAGGGCCTGATGACATAGATTTCATTGCTGAGTGATATTGCTTTGTAAGTAAATACCACAACTTCTTTATCCATTTTTCACTTTCTGCGATGTTGAACTTGTACTGTAAACGAGGTTCTTGTAAACAGAGGCGTCCCAAACTTTGGGGTGGCTGTGTCTTTTTGATTTTAATTTCCCTAAGCTATAGGACCATAAGTGGCAGTGCCCTAGGCTCTGTTGCTTTGTTTTTTAGATGTTTCAGGAAACACCATACACTTCTCCCGAGTGGTTGTTGGCAATTTACATCCCGCCCTTCAGCATAAGAAGGCTCCCAGTTCTCCATGGCCTGTCCTGCCTTTCTGGATTTTACACTTTTTTCAGATGGCCCTTTTGACCGGGGGGAAGTGAGACTTCTTTGTAGTGCAGATTTCCTTTGCAAGCTTGCTTGGTTGGCCAAACAGGGCGTATGCGTTTTTTCCTGAATATATTCAGGAAAAAACGCATACGCCCTGTTTGGCCAAGTGCATCATTGTGGACGTTCTGCCTCTTTTCCTATGCTTTCAATGCAATTTCAGTCTACCTCCTGAAATCGGTTTCCTGCAATTCTGCCCCGCTTTCAAGTCCTCTTGGCAGCCTTACTTCAGTCTATTTTTGGACGATAGCTGTCATTTATAACTCTGCAGGTTTGTGAATTACAGTGCCCCTGAGCTCCTTTCTTCAACTCGCTTTCTTGTGACCTGGCCGCAACACCGCAGGATGGCTTCAGGCCCTAATCTGGTTCCGGCCCGGCATGCTGAGCCTTTGGTTAATTCCTCTTCCTGGTGGGAAATGAGAGTTAAATTTGCCCGTCCAGACACCTGCAGCTAGCCTCTCATTGGTTCTCGCTATTCCTGTTCATCTTCCGCAGAAATTGCAAACTGGGCCAAACAGGAGGTTAAAGGGACTGACTCTCCAAGTCGGGAGAGTGTTAGTTAAGCATCTGGAGTGTTGCACCTGAGTACCAGGGTAGGAAAACTGAGACATATTTGAACACGTCTCCCGTTCACATGGTTGATCATACTCTGGGTTCCACATGCATGTTTTAGCTGAAGGAAGAATACCTTAAACCTGGAGAGTTGAGACCCGTGGAATGGGTACCGTGCAATATGACTTCAAAGGGTCTTCATTTGCTCACCGAACCTCTCCAATCCTATCACTGCTGCATTTATTCCCCTGTACACACGCTTGATTCTCTTTTGGAGACATAGCAATCCATAGGTTTTAAGATACTTACTAGTCAGGTACATTCTTAGGCGTTTAATATGGGGATTTGAGTCCATTTCGTTGAGCAAGGAGTAGCTCTTGTCTATTCCATATTTGGCTTAAGGAACTTTATCTGTGCTCATTTCAATCTCTGGTTTTATGCAGCACCCCAACTCACCTTTCCCCTTAAGCAAGCATAAGTTGGTTTTCTAAATTTGAGACCCTGTTCTGTTTTGGAATGCAGTTCCTGTGTAGCCAAGTTTACATTCCGTGTGTTAGTGATATCTTATGATGTTTCTTTTTCTGTGTGACTTATTTCAGTTAGAATCATCGTACCTGAATCCACTCATTATGCTGCTACGGGCCTGATGACATAGATTTCATTGCTGAGTGATACTGCATTGTACGTAAGTACCACAAGTTCTTTATCCATTTTTCACTTTCTGTGATATTGAACTTGTACGGTAAACGAGGTTCTTGTAAACGGAGGCGTCCCAAACTTTGGGGTGGCTGTGTCTTTTTGATTTTAATTTCCCTAAGCTATAGGACCATAAGTGGAAGTGCCCTAGGCTCTGTTGCTTTGTTTTTTAGATGTTTCAGGAAACACCATACACTTCTCCTGAGTGTCTGTTGGCAATTTACATCCCGCCCATCAGCATAACAAGGCTCCCAGTTCTCCATGGCCTGTCCGGCCTTTCTGGATTTTACACTTTTTTCAGATGGCCCTTTTGACCGGGGGGAAGTGAGACTTCATTGTAGTGCAGATTTCCTTTGCAAGCTTGCTTGGTTGGCCAAAAAGGGCGTATGCGTTTTTTCCTGAATATATTCAGGAAAAAACGCATACACACTTTTTGGCCAAGTGCATCATTGTGGACGTTCTGCCTCTTTTCCTATGCTTTCAATACAATTCCAGTCTACCTCCTGAAATCGGTTTCCTGCAATTCTGCCCCGCTTTCAAGTCCTCTTGGCAGCCTTACTTCAGTCTATTATTGGACGATAGCTGTCATTTATAACTCTGCAGGTTTGTGAATTACAGTGCCCCTGAGCTGCTTTCTTCAACTTGCTTTCTTGTGACCTGGCCGCCACACCGCAGGATGGCTTCAGGCCCTAATCTGGTTCCGGCACGGCACGCTGAGCCTCTGGTTATTTCCTCTTCCTGGTGGGAAATGAGAGTTAAATTTGCCCGTCCAGACACCTCCAGCTAGTCTCTCATTGGTTCTCGCTATTCCTGTTCATCTTCTGCAGAAATTGCAAACTGGGCCAAACAGGAGGTTAAAGGCGCTGACTCTCCAAGTGGGGAGAGTGTTAGTAAAGCATCTGGAATGTTGCACCCGAGTACCAGGGGAGGAAAACTGAGACATATTTGAACACGTCTCCCGATCACATGGTTGATCATACTCTGGGTTCCACATGCATGTTTTAGGTGAATGAAGAATACCTAAAACCTGGGTAGTTGAAACCCGTGGAATGGGTACCATGCAATATGACTTCAAAGGGTCTTCATTTGCTCACCGAACCTCTCCAATCCTATCACTGCTGCGTTTATGCCCCTGTACACATGCTTGATTCTCTTTCGGAGACATAGCAATCCCTAGATTTTAAGATACTTACTAGTCAGGTACATTCTTAGGCGTTTAATATGCGGTGTTGAGTCCATTTCTTTGAGCAAGGAGTAGCTCTTGTCTATTCCATATTTGGCTTAAGGAACTTTATCTGTGCTCATTTCAATCTCTGGTTTTATGCAGCACCCCAACTCACCTTTACCCTTAAGCAAGCATAAGTTGGTTTTCTAAATTTGAGACCCTGTTCTGTTCTGTAATTCAGTTCCTGTGTAGCCAAGTTTACATTCCGTGTATTAGTGATATCTTATGATGTTTCTTTTTCTGTGTGACTTATTTCAGTTGGAATCATCATACCTGAATCCACTCATTGTGCTACTAAGGGCCTGATGACACAGATTTCATTGATGAGTGATATTGCTTTGTAAGTAAATACCACAACTTTTTTATCCATTTTTCACTTTCTGCGATGTTGAACTTGTACTGTAAACGAGGTTCTTTTAAACAGAGCCGTTCCAAACTTTGGGGTGGCTGTGTCTTTTTGATTTTAATTTCCCTAAGCTATAGGACCATAAGTGGAAGTGCCCTAGGCTCTGTTGCTTTGTTTTTTAGATGTTTCAGGAAACACCATACACTTCTCCAGAGTGGTTGTTGGCAATTTACATCCCGCCCTTCAGCATAACAAGGCTCCCAGTTCTCCATGGCCTGTCCTGCCTTTCTGGATTTTACACTTTTTTCAGATGGCCCTTTTGACCGGGGGGAAGTGAGACTTCATTGTAGTGCAGATTTCCTTTGCAAGCTTGCTTGGTTGGCCAAAAAGGGCGTATACGTTTTTTCCTGAATATATTCAGGAAAAAACGCATACGCCCTTTTTGGCCAAGTGCATCATTGTGGACGTTCTGCCTCTTTTCCTATGCTTTCAATGCAATTCCAGTCTACCTCCTGAAATCGGTTTCCTGCAATTCTGCCCCGCTTTCAAGTCCTCTTGGCAGCCTTACTTCAGTCTATTTTTGGACGATAGCTGTCATTTATAACTCTGCAGGTTTGTGAATTACAGTGCCCCTGAGCTCCTTTCTTCAACTCGCTTTCTTGTGACCTGGCCGCAACACCGCAGGATGGCTTCAGGCCCTAATCTGGTTCCGGCACGGCACGCTCAGCCTTTGGTTATTTCCTCTTCCTGGTGGGAAATGAGAGTTAAATTTGCCCGTCCAGACACCTCCAACTAGCCTCTCATTGGTTCTCGCTATTCCTGTTCATCTTCCGCAGAAATTGCAAACTGGGCAAAACAGGAGGTTAAAGGGACTGACTCTCCAAGTCGGGAGAGTGTTAGTAAAGCGTCTGGAGTGTTGCACCCGAGTACCAGGGTAGGAAAACTGAGACATATTTGAACACGTCTCCCATTCACATGGTTGATCATACTCTGGGTTCCACATGCATGTTTTAGCTGAAGGAAGAATACCTTAAACCTGGAGAGTTGAGACCCGTGGAATGGGTACCGTGCAATATGACTTCAAAGGGTCTTCATTTGCTCACCAAACCTCTCCAATCCTATCACTGCTGCATTTATGCCCCTGTACACACGCTTGATTCTCTTTTGGAGACATAGCAATCCATAGGTTTTAAGATACTTACTAGTCAGGTACATTCTTAGGCGTTTAATATGGGGATTTGAGTCCATTTCGTTGAGCAAGGAGTAGCTCTTGTCTATTCCATATTTGGCTTAAGGAACTTTATCTGTGCTCATTTCAATCTCTGGTTTTATGCAGCACCCCAACTCACCTTTACCCTTAAGCAAGCATAAGTTGGTTTTCTAAATTTGAGACCCTGTTCTGTTTTGGAATGCAGTTCCTGTGTAGCCAAGTTTACATTCCGTGTATTAGTGATATCTTATGATGTTTCTTTTTCTGTGTGACTTATTTCAGTTAGAATCATCGTACCTGAATCCACTCATTATGCTGCTACGGGCCTGATGACATAGATTTCATTGCTGAGTGATACTGCATTGTACGTAAGTACCACAAGTTCTTTATCCATTTTTCACTTTCTGTGATATTGAACTTGTACGGTAAACGAGGTTCTTGTAAACGGAGGCGTCCCAAACTTTGGGGTGGCTGTGCCTTTTTGATTTTAATTTCCCTAAGCTATAGGACCATAAGTGGAAGTGCCCTAGGCTCTGTTGCTTTGTTTTTTAGATGTTTCAGGAAACACCATACACTTCTCCTGAGTGTCTGTTGGCAATTTACATCCCGCCCATCAGCATAACAAGGCTCCCAGTTCTCCATGGCCTGTCCTGCCTTTCTGGATTTTACACTTTTTTCAGATGGCCCTTTTGACCGGGGGGAAGTGAGACTTCATTGTAGTGCAGATTTCCTTTGCAAGTTTACTTGGTTGGCCAAAAAGAGCGTATGCGTTTTTTCCTGAATATATTCAGGAAAAAACGCATACGCCCTTTTTGGCCAAGTGCATCATTGTGGACGTTCTGCCTCTTTTCCTATGCTTTCAATGCAATTCCAGTCTACCTCCTGAAATCGGTTTCCTGCAATTCTGCCCCGCTTTCAAGTCCTCTTGGCAGCCTTACTTCAGTCTATTTTTGGACGATAGCTGTCATTTATAACTCTGCAGGTTTGTGAATTACAGTGCCCCTGAGCTCCTTTCTTCAACTCGCTTTCTTGTGACCTGGCCGCAACACCGCAGGATGGCTTCAGGCCCTAATCTGGTTCCGGCACGGCACGCTCAGCCTTTGGTTATTTCCTCTTCCTGGTGGGAAATGAGAGTTAAATTTGCCCGTCCAGACACCTCCAACTAGCCTCTCATTGGTTCTCGCTATTCCTGTTCATCTTCCGCAGAAATTGCAAACTGGGCAAAACAGGAGGTTAAAGGGACTGACTCTCCAAGTCGGGAGAGTGTTAGTAAAGCGTCTGGAGTGTTGCACCCGAGTACCAGGGTAGGAAAACTGAGACATATTTGAACACGTCTCCCATTCACATGGTTGATCATACTCTGGGTTCCACATGCATGTTTTAGCTGAAGGAAGAATACCTTAAACCTGGAGAGTTGAGACCCGTGGAATGGGTACCGTGCAATATGACTTCAAAGGGTCTTCATTTGCTCACCAAACCTCTCCAATCCTATCACTGCTGCATTTATGCCCCTGTACACACGCTTGATTCTCTTTTGGAGACATAGCAATCCATAGGTTTTAAGATACTTACTAGTCAGGTACATTCTTAGGCGTTTAATATGGGGATTTGAGTCCATTTCGTTGAGCAAGGAGTAGCTCTTGTCTATTCCATATTTGGCTTAAGGAACTTTATCTGTGCTCATTTCAATCTCTGGTTTTATGCAGCACCCCAACTCACCTTTACCCTTAAGCAAGCATAAGTTGGTTTTCTAAATTTGAGACCCTGTTCTGTTTTGGAATGCAGTTCCTGTGTAGCCAAGTTTACATTCCGTGTATTAGTGATATCTTATGATGTTTCTTTTTCTGTGTGACTTATTTCAGTTAGAATCATCGTACCTGAATCCACTCATTATGCTGCTACGGGCCTGATGACATAGATTTCATTGCTGAGTGATACTGCATTGTACGTAAGTACCACAAGTTCTTTATCCATTTTTCACTTTCTGTGATATTGAACTTGTACGGTAAACGAGGTTCTTGTAAACGGAGGCGTCCCAAACTTTGGGGTGGCTGTGCCTTTTTGATTTTAATTTCCCTAAGCTATAGGACCATAAGTGGAAGTGCCCTAGGCTCTGTTGCTTTGTTTTTTAGATGTTTCAGGAAACACCATACACTTCTCCTGAGTGTCTGTTGGCAATTTACATCCCGCCCATCAGCATAACAAGGCTCCCAGTTCTCCATGGCCTGTCCTGCCTTTCTGGATTTTACACTTTTTTCAGATGGCCCTTTTGACCGGGGGGAAGTGAGACTTCATTGTAGTGCAGATTTCCTTTGCAAGTTTACTTGGTTGGCCAAAAAGAGCGTATGCGTTTTTTCCTGAATATATTCAGGAAAAAACGCATACGCCCTTTTTGGCCAAGTGCATCATTGTGGACGTTCTGCCTCTTTTCCTATGCTTTCAATGCAATTCCAGTCTACCTCCTGAAATCGGTTTCCTGCAATTCTGCCCCGCTTTCAAGTCCTCTTGGCAGCCTTACTTCAGTCTATTTTTGGACGATAGTTGTCATTTATAACTCTGCAGGTTTGTGAATTACAGTGCCCCTGAGCTCCTTTCTTCAACTCGCTTTCTTTTGAGCTGGCTGCAACACCGCAGGATGGCTTCAGGCCCTATTCTGGTTCCGGCACGGCACGCTGAGCCTTTGGTTATTTCCTCTTCCTGGTGGGAAATGAGAGTTAAATTTGCCCGTCCAGACACCTCCAGCTAGTCTCTCATTGGTTCTCGCTATTCCTGTTCATCTTCCGCAGAAATTGCAAACTGGGCCAAACAGGAGGTTAAAGGCGCTGACTCTCCAAGTGGGGAGAGTTTTAGTAAAGCGTCTGGAATGTTGCACCCGAGTACCAGGGGAGGAAAACTGAGACATATTTGAACACATCTCCCGTTCACATGGTTGATCATACTTGGGTTCCACATGCATGTTTTAGCTGAAGGAAGAATACCTTAAACCTGGAGAGTTAAGACCCGTGTAATGGGTACCATGCAATATGACTTCAAAGGGTCTTCATTTGCTCACCGAACCTCTCCAATCCTATCACTGCTGCGTTTATGCCCCTGTACACATGCTTGATTCTCTTTCGGAGACATAGCAATCCATAGGTTTTAAGATACTTACTAGTCAGGTACATTCTTAGGCGTTTAATATGCGGTGTTGAGTCCATTTCGTTGAGCAAGGAGTAGCTCTTGTCTATTCCATATTTGGCTTAAGGAACTTTATCTGTGCTCATTTCAATCTCTGGTTTTATGCAGCACCCCAACTCACCTTTACCCTTAAGCAAGCATAAGTTGGTTTTCTAAATTTGAGACCCTGTTCTGTTCTGTAATTCAGTTCCTGTGTAGCCAAGTTTACATTCCGTGTATTACTGATATCTTATGATGTTTCTTTTTCTGTGTGACTTATTTCAGTTAGAATCATCATACCTGAATCCACTCATTGTGCTGCTAAGGGCCTGATGACATAGATTTCATTGCTGAGTGATATTGCTTTGTAAGTAAATACCACAACTTCTTTATCCATTTTTCACTTTCTGCGATGTTGAACTTGTACTCTAAACGAGGTTCTTGTAATCAGAGGCGTCCCAAACTTTGGGGTGGCTGTGTCTTTTTGATTTTAACTTCCCTAAGCTATAGGACCATAAGTGGCAGTGCCCCAGGCTCTGTTGCTTTGTTTTTTAGATGTTTCAGGAAACACCATACACTTCTCCCGAGTGGTTGTTGGCAATTTACATCCCGCCCTTCAGCATAACAAGGCTCCCAGTTCTCCATGGCCTGTCCTGCCTTTCTGGATTTTACACTTTTTTCAGATGGCCCTTTTGACCGGGGAGAAGTGAGACTTCATTGTAGTGCAGATTTCCTTTGCGAGCTTGCTTGGTTGGCCAAAAAGGGCGTATGCGTTTTTTCCTGAATATATTCAGGAAAAAACGCATACGCCCTTTTTGGCCAAGTGCATCATTGTGGACGTTCTGCCTCTTTTCCTATGCTTTCAATGCAATTCCAGTCTACCTCCTGAAATCGGTTTCCTGCAATTCTGCCCCGCTTTCAAGTCCTCTTGGCAGCCTTACTTCAGTCTATTTTTGGACGATAGCTGTCATTTATAACTCTGCAGGTTTGTGAATTACAGTGCCCCTGAGCTCCTTTCTTCAACTCGCTTTCTTTTGAGCTGGCCGCAACACTGCAGGATGGCTTCAGGCCCTAATCTGGTTCCGGCACGGCACGCTGAGCCTTTGGTTATTTCCTCTTCCTGGTGGGAAATGAGAGTTAAATTTGCCCGTCCAGACACCTCCAGCTAGTCTCTCATTGGTTCTCGCTATTCCTGTTCATCTTCCGCAGAAATTGCAAACTGTGCCAAACAGGAGGTTAAAGGCGCTGACTCTCCAAGTGGGGAGAGTGTTAGTAAAGCGTCTGGAATGTTGCACCCGAGTACCAGGGGAGGAAAACTGAGACATATTTGAACACGTCTCCCGATCACATGGTTGATCATACTCTGGGTTCCACATGCATGTTTTAGCTGAAGGAAGAATACCTAAAACCTGGGTAGTTGAAACCCGTGGAATGGGTACCATGCAATATGACTTCAAAGGGTCTTCATTTGCTCACCGAACCTCTCCAATCCTATCACTGCTGCGTTTATGCCCCTGTACACATGCTTGATTCTCTTTCAGAGACATAGCAATCCCTAGATTTTAAGATACTTACTAGTCAGGTACATTCTTAGGCGTTTAATATGCGGTGTTGAGTCCATTTCTTTGAGCAAGGAGTAGCTCTTGTCTATTCCATATTTGGCTTAAGGAACTTTATCTGTGCTCATTTCAATCTCTGGTTTTATGCAGTACCCCAACTCACCTTTACCCTTAAGCAAGCATAAGTTGGTTTTCTAAATTTGAGACCCTGTTCTGTTCTGTAATTCAGTTCCTGTGTAGCCAAGTTTACATTCCGTGTATTACTGATATCTTATGATGTTTCTTTTTCTGTGTGACTTATTTCAGTTAGAATCATCGTACCTGAATCCACTCATTGTGTTGCTAAGGGCCTGATGACATAGATTTCATTGCTGAGTGATATTGTTTTGTAAGTAAATACCACAACTTCTTTATCCATTTTTCACTTTCTGCGATGTTGAACTTGTACTGTAAACGAGGTTCTTGTAAACAGAGGCGTCCGAAACTTTGGGGTGGCTGTGTCTTTTTGATTTTAATTTCCCTAAGCTATAGGACCATAAGTGGAAGTGCCCTAGGCTCTGTTGCTTTGTTTTTTAGATGTTTCAGGAAACACCATACACTTCTCCTGAGTGGTTGTTGGCAATTTACATCCCGCCCATCAGCATAACAAGGCTCCCAGTTCTCCATGGCCTGTCCTGCCTTTCTGGATTTTACACTTTTTTCAGATGACCCTTTTGACCGGGGGGAAGTGAGACTTCATTGTAGTGCAGATTTCCTTTGCAAGCTTGCTTGATTGGCCAAAAAGGGCGTATGCGTTTTTTCCTGAATATATTCAGGAAAAAACGCATACGCCCTTTTTGGCCAAGTGCATCATTGTGGACGTTCTGCCTCTTTTCCTATGCTTTCAATGCAATTCCAGTCTACCTCCTGAAATCGGTTTCCTGCAATTCTGCCCCGCTTTCAAGTCCTCTTGGCAGCCTTACTTCAGTCTATTTTTGGACGATAGCTGTCATTTATAACTCTGCAGGTTTGTGAATTACAGTGCCCCTGAGCTCCTTTCTTCAACTCGCTTTCTTGTGACCTGGCCGCAACACCGCAGGATGGCTTCAGGCCCTAATCTGGTTCTGGCACGGCACGCTGAGCCTTTGGTTAATTCCTCTTCCTGGTGGGAAATGAGAGTTAAATTTGCCCATCCAGACACCTCCAGCTAGTCTCTCATTGGTTCTCGCTATTCCTCTTCATCTTCCACAGAAATTGCAAACTGGGCCAAACAGGAGGTTAAAGGGACTGACTCTCCAAGTCGGGAGAGTGTTAGTAAAGCATCTGGAATGTTGCACCCGAGTACCAGGGTACGAAAACTGAGACATATTTGAACACGTCTCCCGATCACATGGTTGATCATACTCTGGGTTCCACATGCATCTTTTAGCTTAAAGAAGAATACCTTAAACCTGGAGAGTTGAGACCCGTGGAATGGGTACCGTGCAATATGACTTCAAAGGGTCTTCATTTGCTCACCGAACCTCTCCAATCCTATCACTGCTGCATTTATGCCCCTGTACACACGCTTGATTCTCTTTTGGAGACATAGCAATCCATAGGTTTTAAGATACTTACTAGTCAGGTACATTCTTAGGCGTTTAATATGGGGTGTTGAGTCCATTTCGTTGAGCAAGGAGTAGCTCTTGTCTATTCCATATTTGGCTTAAGGAACTTTATCTGTGCTCATTTCAATCTCTGGTTTTATGCAGCACCCCAACTCACCTTTCCCCTTAAGCAAGCATAAGTTGGTTTTCTAAATTTGAGACCCTGTTCTGTTTTGGAATGCAGTTCCTGTATAGCCAAGTTTACATTCCGTGTATTAGTGATATCTTATGATGTTTCTTTTTCTGTGTGACTTATTTCAGTTAGAATCATCGTACCTGAATCCACTCATTGTGTTGCTAAGGGCCTGATGACATAGATTTCATTGCTGAGTGATATTGCTTTGTAAGTAAATACCACAACTTCTTTATCCATTTTTCACTTTCTGCGATGTTGAACTTGTACTGTAAACGAGGTTCTTGTAAACAGAGCCGTCCCAAACTTTGGGGTGGCTGTGTCTTTTTGATTTTAATTTCCCTAAGCTATAGGACCATAAGTGGAAGTGCCCTAGGCTCTGTTGCTTTGTTTTTTAGATGTTTCAGGAAACACCATACACTTCTCCTGAGTGGTTGTTGGCAATTTACATCCCGCCCATCAGCATAACAAGGCTCCCAGTTCTCCATGGCCTGTCCTGCCTTTCTGGATTTTACACTTTTTTCAGATGGCCCTTTTGACCGGGGGGAAGTGAGACTTCATTGTAGTGCAGATTTCCTTTGCAAGCTTGCTTGATTGGCCAAAAAGGGCGTATGCGTTTTTTCCTGAATATATTCAGGAAAAAACGCATACGCCCTTTTTGGCCAAGTGCATCATTGTGGACGTTCTGCCTCTTTTCCTATGCTTTCAATGCAATTCCAGTCTACCTCCTGAAATCGGTTTCCTGCAATTCTGCCCCGCTTTCAAGTCCTCTTGGCAGTCTTACTTCAGTCTATTTTTGGACGATAGCTGTCATTTATAACTCTGCAGGTTTGTGAAATTACAGTGCCCCTGAGCTCCTTTCTTCAACTCGCTTTCTTGTGACCTGGCCGCAACACCGCAGGATGGCTTCAGGCCCTAATCTGGTTCTGGCACGGCACGCTGAGCCTTTGGTTAATTCCTCTTCCTGGTGGGAAATGAGAGTTAAATTTGCCCATCCAGACACCTCCAGCTAGTCTCTCATTGGTTCTCGCTATTCCTCTTCATCTTCCACAGAAATTGCAAACTGGGCCAAACAGGAGGTTAAAGGGACTGACTCTCCAAGTCGGGAGAGTGTTAGTAAAGCATCTGGAATGTTGCACCCGAGTACCAGGGTACGAAAACTGAGACATATTTGAACACGTCTCCCGATCACATGGTTGATCATACTCTGGGTTCCACATGCATCTTTTAGCTGAAGGAAGAATACCTTAAACCTGGAGAGTTGAGACCCGTGGAATGGGTACCGTGCAATATGACTTCAAAGGGTCTTCATTTGCTCACCGAACCTCTCCAATCCTATCACTGCTGCATTTATGCCCCTGTACACACGCTTGATTCTCTTTTGGAGACATAGCAATCCATAGGTTTTAAGATACTTACTAGTCAGGTACATTCTTAGGCGTTTAATATGGGGTGTTGAGTCCATTTCGTTGAGCAAGGAGTAGCTCTTGTCTATTCCATATTTGGCTTAAGGAACTTTATCTGTGCTCATTTCAATCTCTGGATTTATGCAGCACCCCAACTCACCTTTCCCCTTAAGCAAGCATAAGTTGGTTTTCTAAATTTGAGACCCTGTTCTGTTTTGGAATGCAGTTCCTGTGTAGCCAAGTTTACATTCCGTGTATTAGTGATATCTTATGATGTTTCTTTTTCTGTGTGACTTATTTCAGTTAGAATCATCGTACCTGAATCCACTCATTATGCTGCTACGGGCCTGATGACATAGATTTCATTGCTGAGTGATACTGCATTGTACGTAAGTACCACAAGTTCTTTATCCATTTTTCACTTTCTGTGATATTGAACTTGTACGGTAAACGAGGTTCTTGTAAACGGAGGCGTCCCGAACTTTGGGGTGGCTGTGTCTTTTTGATTTTAATTTCCCTAAGCTATAGGACCATAAGTGGAAGTGCCCTAGGCTCTGTTGCTTTGTTTTTTAGATGTTTCAGGAAACACCATACACTTCTCCTGAGTGTCTGTTGGCAATTTACATCCCGCCCATCAGCATAAAAAGGCTCCCAGTTCTCCATGGCCTGTCCTGCCTTTCTGGATTTTACACTTTTTTCAGATGGCCCCTTTGACCGGGGGGAAGTGAGACTTCATTGTAGTGCAGATTTCCTTTGCAAGTTTGCTTGGTTGGCCAAAAAGGGCGTATGCGTTTTTTCCTGAATATATTCAGGAAAAAACGCATACGCCCTTTTTGGCCAAGTGCATCACTGTGGACGTTCTGCCTCTTTTCCTATGCTTTCAATGCAATTCCAGTCTACCTCCTGAAATCGGTTTCCTGTAATTCTGCCCCGCTTTCAAGTCCTCTTGGCAGCCTTACTTCAGTCTATTTTTGGACGATAGCTGTCATTTATAACTCTGCAGGTTTGTGAATTACAGTGCCCCTGAGCTCCTTTCTTCAACTCGCTTTCTTGTGACCTGGCCGCAACACCGCAGGATGTCTTCAGGCCCTAATCTGGTTCCGGCACGGCACGCTGAGCCTTTGGTTAATTACTCTTCCTGGTGGGAAATGACAGTTAAATTTGCCCATCCAGACACCTCCAGCTAGTCTCTCATTGGTTCTCGCTATTCCTGTTCATCTTCCGCAGAAATTGCAAACTGGGCCAAACAGGAGGTTAAAGGGACTGACTCTCCAAGTCGGGAGAGTGTTAGTAAAGCATCTGGAATGTTGCACCCGAGTACCAGGGTACGAAAACTGAGACATATTTGAACACGTCTCCCGATCACATGGTTGATCATACTCTGGGTTCCACATGCATGTTTTAGCTGAAGGAAGAATACCTTAAACCTGGAGAGTTGAGACCCGTGGAATGGGTACCATGCAATATGACTTCAAAGGGTCTTCATTTGCTCACCGAACATCTCCAATCCTATCACTGCTGCGTTTATGCCCCTGTACACATGCTTGATTCTCTTTCGGAGACATAGCAATCCATAGGTTTTAAGATAATTACTAGTCAGGTACATTCTTAGGCGTTTAATATGGGGTGTTGAGTCCATTTCTTTGAGCAAGGAGTAGCTCTTGTCTATTCCATATTTGGCTTAAGGAAATTTATCTGTGCTCATTTCAATCTCTGGTTTTATGCAGCACCCCAACTCACCTTTCCCCTTAAACAAGCATAAGTTGATTTTCTAAATTTGAGACCCTGTTCTGTTCTGTAATTCAGTTCCTGTGTAGCCAAGTATACATTCCGTGTATTACTGATATCTTATGATGTTTCTTTTTCTGTGTGACTTATTTCAGTTAGAATCATCATACCTGAATCCACTCATTGTGCTGCTAAGGGCCTGATGACAGATTTCATTGCTGAGTGATATTGCTTTGTAAGTAAATACCACAACTTCTTTATCCATTTTTCACTTTCTGCGATGTTGAACTTGTACTTTAAACGAGGTTCTTGTAAACAGAGGCGTCCGAAACTTTGGGGTGGCTGTGTCTTTTTGATTTTAATTTCCCTAAGCTATAGGACCATAAGTGGAAGTGCCCTAGGCTCTGTTGCTTTGTTTTTTAGATGTTTCAGGAAACACCATACACTTCTCCCGAGTGGTTGTTGGCAATTTACATCCCGCCCATCAGCATAACAAGGCTCCCAGTTCTCCATGGCCTGTCCTGCCTTTCTGGATTTTACACTTTTTTCAGATGGCCCTTTTGACCGGGGGGAAGTGAGACTTCATTGTAGTGCAGATTTCCTTTGCAAGCTTGCTTGATTGGCCAAAAAGGGCGTATGCGTTTTTTCCTGAATATATTCAGGAAAAAACGCATACGCCCTTTTTGGCCAAGTGCATCATTGTGGACGTTCTGCCTCTTTTCCTATGCTTTCAATGCAATTCCAGTCTACCTCCTGAAATCGGTTTCCTGCAATTCTGCCCCGCTTTCAAGTCCTCTTGGCAGCCTTACTTCAGTCTATTTTTGGACGATAGCTGTCATTTATAACTCTGCAGGTTTGTGAATTACAGTGCCCCTGAGCTCCTTTCTTCAACTCGCTTTCTTGTGACCTGGCCGCAACACCGCAGGATGGCTTCAGGCCCTAATCTGGTTCTGGCACGGCACGCTGAGCCTTTGGTTAATTCCTCTTCCTGGTGGGAAATGAGAGTTAAATTTGCCCATCCAGACACCTCCAGCTAGTCTCTCATTGGTTCTCGCTATTCCTGTTCATCTTCCACAGAAATTGCAAACTGGGCCAAACAGGAGGTTAAAGGGACTGACTTTCCAAGTCGGGAGAGTGTTAGTAAAGCATCTGGAATGTTGCACCCGAGTACCAGGGTACGAAAACTGAGACATATTTGAACACGTATCCCGATCACATGGTTGATCATACTCTGGGTTCCACATGCATCTTTTAGCTGAAGGAAGAATACCTTAAACCTGGAGAGTTGAGACCCGTGGAATGGGTACCGTGCAATATGACTTCAAAGGGTCTTCATTTGCTCACCGAACCTCTCCAATCCTATCACTGCTGCATTTATGCCCCTGTACACACGCTTGATTCTCTTTTGGAGACATAGCAATCCATAGGTTTTAAGATACTTACTAGTCAGGTACATTCTTAGGCGTTTAATATGGGGTTTTGAGTCCATTTCGTTGAGCAAGGAGTAGCTCTTGTCTATTCCATATTTGGCTTAAGGAACTTTATCTGTGCTCATTTCAATCTCTGGTTTTATGCAGCACCCCAACTCACCTTTCCCCTTAAGCAAGCATAAGTTGGTTTTCTAAATTTGAGACCCTGTTCTGTTTTGGAATGCAGTTCCTGTGTAGCCAAGTTTACATTCCGTGTATTAGTGATATCTTATGATGTTTCTTTTTCTGTGTGACTTATTTCAGTTAGAATCATCGTACCTGAATCCACTCATTATGCTGCTACGGGCCTGATGACATAGATTTCATTGCTGAGTGATACTGCATTGTACGTAAGTACCACATGTTCTTTATCCATTTTTCACTTTCTGTGATATTGAACTTGTACGGTAAACGAGGTTCTTGTAAACGGAGGCGTCCCAAACTTTGGGGTGGCTGTGTCTTTTTGATTTTAATTTCCCTAAGCTATAGGACCATAAGTGGAAGTGCCCTAGGCTCTGTTGCTTTGTTTTTTAGATGTTTCAGGAAACACCATACACTTCTCCCGAGTGGTTGTTGGCAATTTACATCCCGCCCTTCAGCATAACAAGGCTCCCAGTTCTCCATGGCCTGTCCTGCCTTTCTGGATTTTACACTTTTTTCAGATGGCCCTTTTGACCGGGGGGAAGTGAGACTTCATTGTAGTGCAGATTTCCTTTGCAAGCTTGCTTGATTGGCCAAAAAGGGCGTATGCGTTTTTTCCTGAATATATTCAGGAAAAAACGCATACGCCCTTTTTGGCCAAGTGCATCATTGTGGACGTTCTGCCTCTTTTCCTATGCTTTCAATGCAATTCCAGTCTACCTCCTGAAATCGGTTTCCTGCAATTCTGCCCCGCTTTCAAGTCCTCTTCGCAGCCTTACTTCAGTCTATTTTTGGACGATAGCTGTCATTTATAACTCTGCAGGTTTGTGAATTACAGTGCCCCTGAGCTCCTTTCTTCAACTCGCTTTCTTGTGACCTGGCCGCAACACCGCAGGATGTCTTCAGGCCCTAATCTGGTTCTGGCACGGCACGCTGAGCCTTTGGTTAATTCCTCTTCCTGGTGGGAAATGAGAGTTAAATTTGCCCATCCAGACACCTCCAGCTAGTCTCTCATTGGTTCTCGCTATTCCTCTTCATCTTCCACATAAATTGCAAACTGGGCCAAACAGGAGGTTAAAGGGACTGACTCTCCAAGTCGGGAGAGTGTTAGTTAAGCATCTGGAATGTTGCACCCGAGTACCAGGGGAGGAAAACTGAGACATATTTGAACACGTCTCCCGATCACATGGTTGATCATACTCTGGGTTCCACATGCATATTTTAGCTGAAGGAAGAATACCTTAAACCTGGAGAGTTGAGACCCGTGTAATGGGTACCATGCAATATGATTTCAAAGGGTCTTCATTTGCTCACCGAACCTCTCCAATCCTATCACTGCTGCGTTTATGCCCCTGTACACACGCTTGATTCTCTTTCGGAGACATAGCAATCCATAGGTTTTAAGATACTTACTAGTCAGGTACATTCTTAGGCGTTTAATATGGGCTGTTGAGTCCATTTCGTTGAGCAAGGAGTAGCTCTTGTCTATTCCATATTTGGCTTAAGGAACTTTATCTGTGCTCATTTCAATCTCTGGTTTTATGCAGCACCCCAACTCACCTTTACCCTTAAGCAAGCATAAGTTGGTTTTCTAAATTTGAGACCCTGTTCTGTTCTGTAATTCAGTTCCTGTGTAGCCAAGTTTACATTCCATGTATTACTGATATCTTATGATGTTTCTTTTTCTGTGTGACTTATTTCAGTTAGAATCATCATACCTGAATCCACTCATTGTGCTGCTAAGGGCCTGATGACACAGATTTCATTGCTGAGTGATATTGCTTTGTAAGTAAATACCACAACTTCTTTATCCATTTTTCACTTTCTGCGATGTTGAACTTGTACTGTAAACGAGGTTCTTGTAAACAGAGCCGTTCCAAACTTTGGGGTGGCTGTGTCTTTTTGATTTTAATTTCCCTAAGCTATAGGACCATAAGTGGAAGTGCCCTAGGTTCTGTTGCTTTGTTTTTTAGATGTTTCAGGAAACACCATACACTTCTCCCGAGTGGTTGTTGGCAATTTACATCCCGCCCATCAGCATAACAAGGCTCCCAGTTCTCCATGGCCTGTCCTGCCTTTCTGGATTTTACACTTTTTTCAGATGGCCCTTTTGACCGGGGGGAATGAGACTTCATTGTAGTGCAGATTTCCTTTGCAAGCTTGCTTGGTTGGCCAAAAAGGGCGTATGCGTTTTTTCCTGAATATATTCAGGAAAAAACGCATACGCCCTTTTTGGCCAAGTGCATCATTGTGGACGTTCTGCCTCTTTTCCTATGCTTTCAATGCAATTCCAGTCTACCTCCTGAAATCGGTTTCCTGCAATTCTGCCCCGCTTTCAAGTCCTCTTGGCAGCCTTACTTCAGTGTATTTTTGGACGTTAGCTGTCATTTATAACTCTGCAGGTTTGTGAATTACAGTGCCCCTGAGCTCCTTTCTTCAACTCGCTTTCTTGTGAGCTGGCCGCAACACCGCAGGATGGCTTCAGGCCCTAATCTGGTTCCGGCACGGCACTCTGAGCCTTTGGTTATTTCCTCTTCCTGGTGGGAAATGAGAGTTAAATTTGCCCGTCCAGACACCTCCAGCTAGTCTCTCATTGGTTGTCGCTATTCCTGTTCATCTTCCGCAGAAATTGCAAACTGGGCCAAACAGGAGGTTAAAGGCGCTGACTCTCCAAGTGGGGAGAGTGTTAGTAAAGCGTCTGGAATGTTGCACCCGAGTACCAGGGGAGGAAAACTGAGACATATTTGAACACGTCTCCCGTTCACATGGTTGATCATACTCTGGGTTCCACATGCATGTTTTAGCTGAAGGAAGAATACCTAAAACCTGGGTAGTTGAAACCCGTGGAATGGGTACCATGCAATATGACTTCAAAGGGTCTTCATTTGCTCACTGAACCTCTCCAATCCTATCACTGCTGCGTTTATGCCCCTGTACACATGCTTGATTCTCTTTCGGAGACATAGCAATCTATAGGTTTTAAGATACTTACTAGTCAGGTACATTCTTAGGCGTTTAATATGCGGTGTTGAGTCCATTTCATTGAGCAAGGAGTAGCTCTTGTCTATTCCATATTTGGCTTAAGGAACTTTATCTGTGCTCATTTCAATCTCTGGTTTTATGCAGCACCCCAACTCACCTTTACCCTTAAGCAAGCATAAGTTGGTTTTCTAAATTTGAGACCCTGTTCTGTTCTGTAATTCAGTTCCTGTGTAGCCAAGTTTACATTCCATGTATTACTGATATCTTATGATGTTTCTTTTTCTGTGTGACTTATTTCAGTTAGAATCATCATACCTGAATCCACTCATTGTGCTGCTAAGGGCCTGATGACACAGATTTCATTGCTGAGTGATATTGCTTTGTAAGTAAATACCACAACTTCTTTATCCATTTTTCACTTTCTGCGATGTTGAACTTGTACTGTAAACGAGGTTCTTGTAATCAGAGGCGTCCCAAACTTTGGGGTGGCTGTGTCTTTTTGATTTTAACTTCCCTAAGCTATAGGACCATAAGTGGCAGTGCCCCAGGCTCTGTTGCTTTGTTTTTTAGATGTTTCAGGAAACACCATACACTTCTCCCGAGTGGTTGTTGGCAATTTACATCCCGCCCATCAGCATAAGAAGGCTCCCAGTTCTCCATGGCCTGTCGTGCCTTTATGGATTTTACACTTTTTTCAGATGGCCCTTTTGACCGGGGGGAATGAGACTTCATTGTAGTGCAGATTTCCTTTGCAAGCTTGCTTGGTTGGCCAAAAAGGGCGTATGCGTTTTTTCCTGAATATATTCAGGAAAAAACGCATACGCCCTTTTTGGCCAAGTGCATCATTGTGGACGTTCTGCCTCTTTTCCTATGCTTTCAATGCAATTCCAGTCTACCTCCTGAAATCGGTTTCCTGCAATTCTGCCCCGCTTTCAAGTCCTCTTGGCAGCCTTACTTCAGTCTATTTTTGGACGATAGCTGTCATTTATAACTCTGCAGGTTTGTGAATTACAGTGCCCCTGAGCTCCTTTCTTCAACTCGCTTTCTTTTGAGCTGGCCGCAACACCGCAGGATGGCTTCAGGCCCTAATCTGGTTCCGGCACGGCACGCTGAGCCTTTGGTTAATTCCTCTTCCTGGTGGGAAATGAGAGTTAAATTTGCCCGTCCAGACACCTCCAGCTAGTCTCTCATTGGTTCTCGCTATTCCTGTTCATCTTCCGCAGAAATTGCAAACTGGGCCAAACAGGAGGTTAAAGGGACTGACTCTCCAAGACGGGAGAGTGTTAGTAAAGCGTCTGGAATGTTGCACCCGAGTACCAGGGTACGAAAACTGAGACATATTTGAACACGTCTCCCGATCACATGGTTGATCATACTCTAGGTTCCACATGCATGTTTTAGCTGAAGGAAGAATACCTTAAACCTGGGTAGTTGAAACCCGTGGAATGGGTACCATGCAATATGACTTCAAAGGGTCTTCATTTGCTCACCGAACCTCTCCAATCCTATCACTGCTGCGTTTATGCCCCTGTACACATGCTTGATTCTCTTTCGGAGACATAGCAATCCATAGGTTTTAAGATACTTACTAGTCAGGTACATTCTTAGGCGTTTAATATGGGGTGTTGAGTCCATTTCGTTGAGCAAGGAGTAACTCTTGTCTATTCCATATTTGGCTTAAGGAACTTTATCTGTGCTCATTTCAATCTCTGGTTTTATGCAGCACCCAAACTCACTTTTACCCTTAAGCAAGCATAAGTTGGTTTTCTAAATTTGAGACCCTGTTCTGTTCTGTAATTCAGTTCCTGTGTAGCCAAGTTTACATTCCGTGTATTACTGATATCTTATGATGTTTCTTTTTCTGTGTGACTTATTTCAGTTAGAATCATCATACCTGAATCCACTCATTGTGCTGCTAAGGGCCTGATGACACAGATTTCATTGCTGAGTGATATTGCTTTGTAAGTAAATACCACAACTTTTTTATCCATTTTTCACTTTCTGCGATGTTGAACTTGTACTGTAAACGAGGTTTTTGTAAACAGAGCCGTTCCAAAATTTGGGGTGGCTGTGTCTTTTTGATTTTAAATTCCCTAAGCTATAGGACCATAATTGGAAGTGCCTAGGCTCTGTTGCTTTGTTTTTTAGATGTTTCAGGAAACACCATACACTTCTCCCAAGTGGTTGTTGGCAATTTACATCCCGCCCATCAGCATAACAAGGCTCCCAGTTCTCCATGGCCTGTCCTGCCTTTCTGGATTTTACCCTTTTTTCAGATGGCCCTTTTGACCAGGGGGAAGTGAGACTTCATTGTAGTGCAGATTTCCTTTGCAAGCTTGCTTGGTTGGCCAAAAAGGGCGTATGCGTTTTTTCCTGAATATATTCAGGAAAAAACGCATACGCCCTTTTTGGCCAAGTGCATCATTGTGGATGTTCTGCCTCTTTTCCTATGCTTTCAATGCAATTCCAGTCTACCTCCTGAAATCGGTTTCCTGCAATTCTGCCCCGCTTTCAAGTCCTCTTGGCAGCCTTACTTCAGTCTATTTTTGGACGATAGCTGTCATTTATAACTCTGCAGGTTTGTGAATTACAGTGCCCCTGAGCTCCTTTCTTCAACTCGCTTTCTTTTGAGCTGGCCGCAACACCGCAGGATGGCTTCAGGCCCTAATCTGGTTCCGGTACGGCACGCTGAGCCTTTGGTTATTTCCTCTTCCTGGTGGGAAATGAGAGTTAAATTTGCCCGTCCAGACACCTCCAGCTAGCCTCTTATTGGTTCTCGCTATTCCTATTCATCTTCCGCAGAAATTGCAAACTGGGCCAAACAGGAGGTTAAAGGCGCTGACTCTCCAAGTGGGGAGAGTGTTAGTAAAGCGTCTGGAATGTTGCACCCGAGTACCAGGGGAGGAAAACTGAGACATATTTGAACACGTCTCCCGATCACATGGTTGATCATACTCTGGGTTCCACATGCATGTTTTAGCTGAAGGAAGAATACCTAAAACCTGGGTAGTTGAAACCCGTGGAATGGGTACCATGCAATATGACTTCAAAGGGTCTTCATTTGCTCACCGAACCTCTCCAATCCTATCACTGCTGCGTTTATGCCCCTGTACACATGCTTGATTCTCTTTCGGAGACATAGCAATCTATAGGTTTTAAGATACTTACTAGTCAGGTACATTCTTAGGCGTTTAATATGCGGTGTTGAGTCCATTTCGTTGAGCAAGGAGTAGCTCTTGTCTATTCCATATTTGGCTTAAGGAACTTTATCTGTGCTCATTTCAATCTCTGGTTTTATGCAGCACCCCAACTCACCTTTCCCCTTAAGCAAGCATAAGTTGGTTTTCTAAATTTGAGACCCTGTTCTGTTCTGTAATTCAGTTCCTGTGTAGCCAAGTTTCCATTCCGTGTATTACTGATATCTTATGATGTTTCTTTTTCTGTGTGACTTATTTCAGTTAGAATCATCATACCTGAATCCACTCATTGTGCTGCTAAGGGCCTGATGACACAGATTTCATTGCTGAGTGATATTGCTTTGTAAGTAAATACCACAACTTTTTTATCCATTTTTCACTTTCTGCGATGTTGAACTTGTACTGTAAATGAGGTTTTTGTAAACAGAGCCGTTCCAAAATTTGGGGTGGCTGTGTCTTTTTGATTTTAAATTCCCTAAGCTATAGGACCATAATTGGAAGTGCCTAGGCTCTGTTGCTTTGTTTTTTAGATGTTTCAGGAAACACCATACACTTCTCCCGAGTGGTTGTTGGCAATTTACATCCCGCCCATCAGCATAACAAGGCTCCCAGTTCTTCATGGCCTGTCCTGCCTTTCTGGATTTTACCCTTTTTTCAGATGGCCCTTTTGACCAGGGGGAAGTGAGACTTCATTGTAGTGCAGATTTCCTTTGCAAGCTTGCTTGGTGGGCCAAAAAGGGCGTATGCGTTTTTTCCTGAATATATTCAGGAAAAAACGCATACGCCCTTTTTGGCCAAGTGCATCATTGTGGATGTTCTGCCTCTTTTCCTATGCTTTCAATGCAATTCCAGTCTACCTCCTGAAATCGGTTTCCTGCAATTCTGCCCCGCTTTCAAGTCCTCTTGGCAGCCTTACTTCAGTCTATTTTTGGACGATAGCTGTCATTTATAACTCTGCAGGTTTGTGAATTACAGTGCCCCTGAGCTCCTTTCTTCAACTCGCTTTCTTTTGAGCTGGCCGCAACACCGCAGGATGGCTTCAGGCCCTAATCTGGTTCCGGTACGGCACGCTGAGCCTTTGGTTATTTCCTCTTCCTGGTGGGAAATGAGAGTTAAATTTGCCCGTCCAGACACCTCCAGCTAGCCTCTTATTGGTTCTCGCTATTCCTGTTCATCTTCCGCAGAAATTGCAAACTGGGCCAAACAGGAGGTTAAAGGCGCTGACTCTCCAAGTGGGGAGAGTGTTAGTAAAGCGTCTGGAATGTTGCACCCGAGCACCAGGGGAGGAAAACTGAGACATATTTGAACACGTCTCCCGATCACATGGTTGATCATACTCTGGGTTCCACATGCATGTTTTAGCTGAAGGAAGAATACCTAAAACCTGGGTAATTGAAACCCGTGGAATGGGTACCATGCAATATGACTTCAAAGGGTCTTCATTTGCTCACCGAACCTCTCCAATCCTATCACTGCTGCGTTTATGCCCCTGTACACATGCTTGATTCTCTTTCGGAGACATAGCAATCTATAGGTTTTAAGATACTTACTAGTCAGGTACATTCTTAGGCGTTTAATATGCGGTGTTGAGTCCATTTCGTTGAGCAATGAGTAGCTCTTGTCTATTCCATATTTGGCTTAAGGAATTTTATCTGTGCTCATTTCAATGTCTGGTTTTATGCAGCACCCCAACTCACCTTTCCCCTTAAGCAAGCATAAGTTGGTTTTCTAAATTTGAGACCCTGTTCTGTTCTGTAATTCAGTTCCTGTGTAGCCAAGTTTCCATTCCGTGTATTACTGATATCTTATGATGTTTCTTTTTCTGTGTGACTTATTTCAGTTAGAATCATCGTACCTGAATCCACTCATTATGCTGCTACGGGCCTGATGACATAGATTTCATTGCTGAGTGATACTGCATTGTACGTAAGTACCACAAGTTCTTTATCCATTTTTCACTTTCTGTGATATTGAACTTGTACGGTAAACGAGGTTCTTGTAAACAGAGGCTTCCCAAACTTTGGGGTGGCTGTGTCTTTTTGATTTTAATTTCCCTAAGCTATAGGACCATAAGTGGAAGTGCCCTAGGCTCTGTTGCTTTGTTTTTTAGATGTTTCAGGAAACACCATACACTTCTCCCGAGTGTCTGTTGGCAATTTACATCCCGCCCATCAGCATAACAAGGCTCCCAGTTCTCCATGGCCTGTCCTGCCTTTCTGGATTTTACACTTTTTTCAGATGGCCCTTTTGACCGGGGGGAAGTGAGACTTCATTGTAGTGCAGATTTCCTTTGCAAGCTTGCTTGATTGGCCAAAAAGGGCGTATGCGTTTTTTCCTGAATATATTCAGGAAAAAACGCATACGCTCTTTTTGGCCAAGTGCATCATTGTGGACGTTCTGCCTCTTTTCCTATGCTTTCCATGCAATTCCAGTCTACCTCCTGAAATCGGTTTCCTGCAATTCTGCCCCGCTTTCAAGTCCTCTTGGCAGCCTTACTTCAGTCTATTTTTGGACGATAGCTGTCATTTATAACTCTGCAGGTTTGTGAATTACAGTGCCCCTGAGCTCCTTTGTTCAACTCGCTTTCTTGTGAGCTGGCCGCAACACCGCAGGATGGCTTCAGGCCCTAATCTGGTTCCGGAACGGCACGCTGAGCCTTTGGTTAATTCCTCTTCCTGGTGGGAAATGAGAGTTAAATTTGCCCGTCCAGACACCTCCAGCTAGTCTCTCATTGGTTCTCGCTATTCCTGTTCATCTTCCGCAGAAATTGCAAACTGGGCCAAACAGGAGGTTAAAGGGACTGACTCTCCAAGACGGGAGAGTGTTAGTAAAGCGTCTGGAATGTTGCACCCGAGTACCAGGGTATGAAATCTGAGACATATTTGAACACGTCTTCCGATCACATGGTTGATCATACTCTAGGTTCCACATGCATGTTTTAGCTGAAGGAAGAATACCTTAAACCTGGGTAGTTGAAACCCGTGGAATGGGTACCATGCAATATGACTTCAAAGGGCCTTCATTTGCTCACCGAACATCTCCAATCCTATCACTGCTGCGTTTATGCCCCTGTACACATGCTTGATTCTCTTTCGGAGACATAGCAATCCATAGGTTTTAAGATACTTACTAGTCAGGTACATTCTTAGGCGTTTAATATGTGGTGTTGAGTCCATTTCGTTGAGCAAGGAGTAGCTCTTGTCTATTCCATATTTGGCTTAAGGAACTTTATCTGTGCTCATTTCAATCTCTGGTTTTATGCAGCACCCCAACTCACCTTTCCCCTTAATTAAGCTGAAGTTGGTTTTCTAAATTTGAGACCCTGTTCTGTTCTGTAATTCAGTTCCTGTGTAGCCAAGTTTACATTCCGGGTATTACTGATATCTTATGATGTTTCTTTTTCTGTGTGACTTATTTCAGTTAGAATCATCATACCTGAATCCACTCATTGTGATGCTAAGGGCCTGATGACACAGATTTCATTGCTGAGTGATATTGCTTTGTAAGTAAATACCACAACTTCTTTATCCATTTTTCACTTTCTGCGATGTTGAACTTGTACTGTAAACGAGGTTCTTGTAAACAGAGCCGTTCCAAACTTTGGGGTGGCTGTGTCTTTTTGATTTTAATTTCCCTAAGCTATAGGACCATAAGTGGCAGTGCCCTAGGCTCTGTTGCTTTGTTTTTTAGATGTTTCAGGAAACACCATACACTTCTCCCCAGTGTCTGTTGGCAATTTACATCCCGCCCATCAGCATAACAAGGCTCCCAGTTCTCCATGGCCTGTCCTGCCTTTCTGGATTTTACACTTTTTTCAGATGGCCCTTTTGACCGGGGGGAAGTGAGACTTCATTGTAGTGCAGATTTCCTTTGCAAGCTTGCTTGGTTGGCCAAAAAGGGCGTATGCGTTTTTTCCTGAATATATTCAGGAAAAAACGCATACGCCCTTTTTGGCCAAGTGCATCATTGTGGACGTTCTGCCTCTTTTCCTATGCTTTCAATGCAATTCCAGTCTACCTCCTGAAACCGGTTTCCTGCAATTCTGCCCCGCTTTCAAGTCCTCTTGGCAGCCTTACTTCAGTCTATTTTTGGACAATAGCTGTCATTTATAACTCTGCAGGTTTGTGAATTAAAGTGCCCCTGAGCTCCTTTCTTCAACTCGCTTTCTTGTGACCTGGCCGCAACACCGCAGGATGGCTTCAGGCCCTAATCTGGTTCCGGCCCGGCATGCTGAGCCTTTGGTTAATTCCTCTTCCTGGTGGGAAATGAGAGTTAAATTTGCCCGTTCAGACACCTCCAGCTAGCCTCCCATTGGTTCTCGCTATTCCTGTTCATCTTCCGCAGAAATTGCAAACTGGGCCAAACAGGAGGTTAAAGGCACTGACTCTCCAAGTCGGGAGTGTTAGTAAAGCGTCTGGAATGTTGCACCCGAGTACCAGGGGAGGAAAACTGAGACATATTTGAAAACGTCTCCCGTTCACACGGTTGATCATACTCTGGGTTCCACATGCATGTTTTAGCTGAAGGAAGAATACCTTAAACCTGGAGAGTTGAGACCCGTGGAATGGGTACCGTGCAATATGACTTCAAAGGGTCTTCATTTGCTCACCGAACCTCTCCAATCCTATCACTGCTCCGTTTATGCCCCTGTACACACGCTTGATTCTCTTTTGGAGACATAGCAATCCATAGGTTTTAAGATACTTACTAGTCAGGTACATTCTTAGGCGTTTAATATGGGGTGTTGAGTCCATTTCGTTGAGCAAGGAGTAGCTCTTGTCTATTCCATATTTGGCTTAAGGAACTTTATCTGTGCTCATTTCAATCTCTGGTTTTATGCAGCACCCCAACTCACCTTCCCCCTTAAGCAAGCATAAGTTGGTTTTCTAAACTTGAGACACTGTTCTGTTTTGTAATTCAGTTCATGTGTAGCCAAGTCGACATTCTGTGTATTAATGATACCTTATGATGTTTCTTTTCTGTGTGACTTATTTCAGTTCGAATCATCATACCTGAATCCACTCATTATGCTGCTACGGGCCTGATGACATAGATTTCATTGCTGAGTGATATTGCATTGTACGTAAGTACCACAAGTCCTTTATCCATTTTTCACTTTCTGCGATATTGAACTTGTACCGTAAAGGAGGTTCTTGTAAACAGAGCCGTCCCAAACTTTGGGGTGGCTGTGTCTTTTTGATTTTAATTTCCCTAAGCTATAGGACCATAAGTGGAAGTGCCCTAGGCTCTGTTGCTTTGTTTTTTAGATGTTTCAGGAAACACCATACACTTCTCCAGAGTGGCTGTTGGCAATTTACATCCCGCCCATCAGCATAAGAAGGCTCCCAGTTCTCCATGGCCTGTCGTGCCTTTATGGATTTTACACTTTTTTCAGATGGCCCTTTTGACCGGGGGGAAGTGAGACTTCATTGTAGTGCAGATTTCCTTTGCAAGCTTGCTTGGTTGGCCAAAAAGTGCGTATGCGTTTTTTCCTGAATATATTCAGGAAAAAACGCATACGCCCTTTTTGGCCAAGTGCATCATTGTCGAGTTTCTGACTCTCTTCATATGCTTTCAATGCAATTCCTCTCTACCTCCTGAAATCGGTTTCCTGCAATTCTGCCTTGCTTTCAATGCCTCTTCATAGCCTTACCTCAATATATTTTTTAAAAATAGTTGGCCTTTATAACTCTGCAGGTTTTTGAGTTGCAGTGGCCCTTAGCTCCATTTTTTAGCTCTTATTTTTGTGCTCTTGCCCCATAACCACAGGATTCCTTGAAGCCCTATTTTTCTTCTGGGGCACCTTGCTGTGCCTTTGGTTAATTCTTCTTACTGATGTGATATTAGAGTGACATGTGCCCATTGAAACCGCTACAGCTAGTTTCTCACTGGTTCCCCCTATTCCCATTCATCCTCTGCACTAACTGCAGACTGTGTGATACCAGAACTTAAAGGCATTGACTCCATGTGGGGATGTTGTTAGTAAAGCGGCTGGAATGTCGATCCGGAGCCCCAGGAGAGGAAAAATGAGGTGCGTTTTAGAAACCTTTCCCGATCATATGGTATACCAGTCACTGGGTTTCCCAAGCATGGTTTAGCTGTAGGAAGATTCCCTTCAACCTGGAGTGTTGGGACCCTTGGACTGAGTAGCATGAAGTATTGCATTAAACTTTCGGCAGTTGCTCACCAAAGCTCACCAATCCTGTCAGCCCCAAGTGTCCAGCCTTATGTCTTATCCAGCTGTGGGTTTATATGTGGTCAATCCAGGTTGCATCACAGCCCCTGAGCGAATTTTGTAAGAATTTTTCTCTCTTTCATTGTTTCAGCGTTTTGTTTTTAAAATTTATTTCTATAATGGGGTTTAGCTCCTTTTCACTGCTGTGTTTGTGCCGCTCTGCACACACTTGATTCCCTTATGGAGATATGTCAATACATGGGTTTTAAGATTCTTATTCCTCAGATATATTTCTCTGCGGTGTATAGGGTGTGTTGAGGCCTGTTCATTGAGCAAGGTGTAGATCTTGTCTAATACCTATTTGGTTTATTGAACGGTATCTGTGCTAATTTCAAACTCTGGTTTTATGCATCACCCCACCTCTCCTTTCCCCTTAAGCTGACATAAGTGTGTTTTCTAAATGTGAGACACTGTTCTGTTCTGTAATTCATTTCTTGTGCAGCCATATTTACCCTCCCTCTATAAGTGATATCTTATGATATGTTTCTTTTTCTGTTTGACTTATTTCAAGTAGTATTATCGGACCTAAATCCACTCTTTATCCTTCTACTAGCCTTATTACATTGATTTCATGGTGAAGAGATATTCCATTGTACATAAGTACCACATCTTCTTTATCCATTGTTCTCTTTCCTGGGATATTTAAGGTGTACTGAAGTTGAGGTTCTTGTAAACAGAGTAGCCCTAAACTGTGGTGTGCTTGTGTCTTGTTGATTTTTAGACTTCCCTAGATATACTCCCATGATTGGAAGTGTCCTATGCTCTGTAGCTCTGTTTTTTAGATGATTTAGGAACCACCATACACTTCTCCAGAGTGGCTCTCGGCAGTTCACACACTGCCCATCAGCGTATAAAGGCTCCCTGTTCTCCATGGCCTGTCCTGCATTTCTGGTTTTTACAATTTTTTAGGATGGCCCTTTTGACCGGTGGGAAGTGAGACTTCTTTGTTGTGCACATTTGCATTGCTTGCTTGCTTCGTTGCCCATAAAGTGCGTATGCGTTTTTTCCTGGATATAATCAGGAAAAAACGCATACGCCCTTTTGGGCCAACTGCATCATTGTCGAAATTCTGCCGCTTTTCATGTGCGTTAAAGACGAGTCCAATCTATCTCTTGAAATCTGTTTCTTGCAATTCTGTCTTGCATTCAGATCCTCTTCTTTGCCTTACCTCAACATATTTTTGGACGTTAGTTTTCATTTATAACTCTGCAGGTTTGTGAATTGCAGTGACCCTGAGCTCCATTTTTTAAGTTGCTCTTTTGTGAGCTGGCCTCAAACCCGCAGGATTGCTTCAGGCCCTATTTTGGCTCCGGCGAGGCAGGCTGAGCCTTTCTTTAATTCTTATTCTTAATGGGAAATTAGAGTGATATGTGCCCGTCCAAACCCCTACAACTCTTCTCTCATTGGTTCCCCCTCTTCCCGTTCATCCTCCTCACAATTTGCAAAATGTGTGAAACAGAAGTTTAAATGTGCTGATTCTCCAAGTGGGGAGATTCTAAGTAGCGTGGCTGGAATGGTGAACAGGAGCACCAGGAGAGGATAAATGAGGTGCATTTTAGACACATCTCCCGATCACATGGTGTACAGTCCTCTGGGTTTTCCATGCATGTTTTAGCTGTAGGAAGATCCCTTGAACCTGCAGATTTGGGACCCATTGAATGGGTACCAGGTAGTATTACTTTAAAGGGTGTGCATTTCCTCACCCAACCTCACATTTCTCTTAGCGCAAACAGTTTCCAGCCTTATGTCTCATCCTGCTGTGGGTCTAGATGTGTTCAATCCATGTTGCATCACCGTCCCTGAGGAAAAGTTGTAAGAGGTTTTCTCTGTCTCTCTGTCGTTTATTTTTTTCAATTTATTACTATATTGGTTACAGCTGATTTTCAAAGCTCTGTTTCTTGCTGCTGTACATCCACTTGATTCACGTACAGAGAGACATCAATAAATTCTTTTTCAGATTCTTACCAGTCGTATATATTCTTTTCCGGTGACTTGAGTGTGCTGAGTGCAGTTCTTTTAGCTACCGTGTAGGCCTTGTTGATTATCAGTTTGGTATTTGGAATGGTATCTTTGCTAATTTCAACCTCCTGGATGATGCCTCACCCCTCCCCACCTTTCCCGTTTAGCAGCCTTATGCGTGTTTTCTACATATTTGACTATGTTTTTGTTTTGTAATTTATTTCATGTGTAGCCATTTTGGATTCCACCTTTAAGTGATATCTTATGATATGTGTCTTTTTCTTTTTGAATTCTGTCACTTAGAATGATCATACGTAACTCCTCCGGAGTCGTTACAACTGGCCATATTTCATTGATTTCCAGGCTGAATAATATTCCACTCTACCTAAGTACCACATCTCTATCCATTTTTTCCCTCCAGAGACATTTAAGTTATATCCTAGTCGAGGATCTTTTAAACAGAGAGGGGGTAAACATTGGGGTGCCTGTGTCCTCTCGATTTTTGTTTTTCCCAAGATATACGCCCATGAGTGCAAGTGCCCTATGCTCTGTAGCTCATTTTTTAGATGCTTTAGTAAACACAATACACTTCTCCAGAATGGCCGTTGGCAATATACATTTCCACTATAAGTCTCACAGGGCTCCCTCTTCTCGTTGCCCTGTCCTGCGTTTCTGTTGTTTATGCTTTATGAGGATGGCTCTTCTGACTGATGCGAAGTGATATCTTTTGTAGTATTGACTTCCAGTGCCCACCTGTTTGGTTGGCTAAAAAAGTGTATGCCCTTTTCTTGAATATATACAGAAAAGAACGCATACACCCTTTTTGGCCAACTGCAATGTTGGCAATGTTGGCAATGTTCAGCTCCTTTTCTTGTGCTTAATGGCGAGTCCTTTCTACCTCCTCAAATCCCTTTCCTGCCATTCTCCCTTGCTTACAAGTCCTTTTCTCTGACTTTCCTCAAGACATTTTTCAGTGATGGATATTTTCAACTCTGCAGTTTTGTGAATTTTACTGCCCCTGAGTTCCATTGTTCAACTCGTGTTTATGGGAACTGGCCACAAAGCAGCGGGATTTCCTCAAGCCCTATACTGTTTCCATGGGCAACCCTAGCCTTTGGTCAATTCGTCTTCCTGATTGGAAATTAGAGTGACATGTGCCTGTCTGAACACCTAGGACTTGTCTCTCATTGTTCCTCATCCTTCCACTTCATCCTCTGGACAAATTCCAAACTGTACGCAACAGGATGTTGACAGTGCTGACATCTCCAAGTGGGGAGACTGTTAGTAAAGACGCTGGAGGGGTGAACCCGAGCACCAGGAGATGAGGAGATGAGATGCCTTTTCCAAACTCTTCCCGATCAGACGGTATACCATCCTCTGGGTGTGACAGACATGTTTTAGCAGTAGGAAGAGTCCCATTCATGTAAGGAGAACACCAGGGCTTTTTCAAAATCAGTGTCTCCCCGAAACCCAAACTGGGGAATTTTTTAAGCTACAGCTACACATATGTTCATTAAGGGCCTTGGGAAGTAGGCAGAGTCCAAACTTTAGATGATTGAAGTCTTCAGGGTCAGAAGCACTCACCACCAGCTTCCCTTAGGCTACACTTTAACTGTCATTGATAGATGATGTCAATAAAAATATCTATTCTTTTTCAGATTATTTCCCCTTATAGGTTATTGCAAAATGTTGAGTGTAGTTCCCTGTGCTATACAGTAGTTCCTTGTTGATGATCTATTTTATACATAGCAGTGTGTATGTGTTCATTCCAAACTGTTAATTTATCCCTCCTCCCACCTTTCCCCTTTGGTAATAATAAATTATAAGATTTTATACTTCTCAGAAATGGGGGAGCTGAAAGAGAGGTATCATTTTCAATGGAAAAGCATTTAAAACAAGATTGAAGGTTTAACCAAGATTATTAGCTGTACATCCTTGGAAAGAAATCACTTCGTTTCTCTAATATTGACCTGACAAATAAGACAAACCTTTTCACTGAACTTGCTTATAAAAAGTGATGGAAATATCAAATGGAAGTGTTAAAAACATCTTATTTTACCCGAGCCTTATACACTGTTCTATGTTAACTACAGTTTGGCTCACACATCTGTTCATTGAGGTTACAATAGTCTCAATTTCTGTTACTGATCCTCCAGAGTGGACCCCAACAAGTGTCCCCCTGCCCAGTGTCATTGGGGCCAACAGATCGAGACTGAGTTTGGTTCACAAGCAAAGGAAACTTTATATTTTGATCAGAGAATGGAGAGGTGAGAGCATGCACTACCCCGTGGGCTGTGGGCTGGGCTGCTGTGTAGAGATCCTGTCAGAGTCAGTGGGAGGGAGGGAGGCGGCGGAGCTCTCGAGGGCCGGGTTGGCTGTAGCTCAGGCTCTATATCGTGGAGTCTGCACTGGGCCCCAGGAGCTGAGGTGTCGACCCAGCCATTCTGCACTAGGAAATCTGGTCTGAAGTGCCGGGTGTGGAACCTCTGCATGTGGGACCCTAGGAGCACGTGAAATTAGACAAAGCACAAAGGATAAAAAAGGTTAGACTTGACTTTATTGCCCAGATTCTATTTTTATCTCCCAGGGATTTTTAATGGGCTTTGCTGGGGACAAACCCCTCCTCTGCCTTTTGTCCCGTTCCTCATTCTTGGAGTGCTGAGGGTGCAGACCCTTCTTCTGTAACTGCTGAGTGCTGAGTTGGGAGCCCTCATACCCTGGGGCGAGGGTCAGAGCTTCTCCCCAGCAGCCTCCCGGTGACGTTGATTGTCCCCAGGACCCCTGCCTCCCTGCTCGTCCACCTGAGCACCAGCATTGGAAGTGTTATAGATTCTAATGACCTTTAAGGGTCCAGGAAAGAGATGTGCAGAGACGCTGTGGGGGCCGGTTTCACCCCGCCCCACATTTGTTCGGCCACCTTAGGCTGACCGTCTCTGCCAGCCTAGATGCTCTGACCAGTAGTCTGCGCTTTCTTCAATTAGGCCCCTGAATTAACGTACAAACAGCACCAGGTGTCAGAGCCCTGCCCGCTCAACTCCCAGACAGTCCAGGGTCAGTGGTGACCAAGGACCATGATGGCTACTGAGTCAACAGCCTTTTGAAGTAAACAGGAGTCCAGCCGGTCTTATTGGCCACCATCATCACGGTGTCTGTAGGCTTTTCTATGGTGACAGTGTGGTATACTGTTCCCCCGCCAAGATTATTAGCTCCCCTCTGGGTGCAGTAAGTCCTGCAAGCAGTAGTCTACTCTTTTGGGACACACTCTTGTTGTTTTATGAGAGAAACTCCAGGTCAAGTGATGTTCACACGAGTCGTCATGGTGCCCTGTTGCCCCCGGTTATCTCTCTGGATGTTGGAGTTGGAGGGCCTCCTCACTCGAGGTCGGTGTGCCCACGGAGCGAACCCTGCAACTTCAGGGCATGGTTGGTGGTTAGGATCACCACGTGGGGTCCTTTTCCCTTAGGAGGGAGGTGGCCTTTTGGGCTGCTGATTTCCAGGTTTTTAGATACCGCCAGTATCTTGGCCAGATGTGGCAGTGGGCCAAGCCCCTTAGTGACTGTAGTTTATCCTACCTGGATGGCATTCTTGCATTGTTCCATTTCAAGTGGTCCCAGTTTTTGCACTAATTCTCCAATGGCGATTCACCTTTCACCGGGATTGTAAAGATCAAAGGGTTTAGCTAAATTAGGGAGTTCCAGGGCAAGGGTCTGAATTGACTGCTCTTTCCATTCTTGAAAGGCCACTTCTGGATTCTATTCAAAAGGATCGTCATCTTTTCCTTTCAGTGTTTCATATAGAGGCCCAGCTAGTAGACTGTAGTTAGGGATCCAGAAGCAGCAAACCCTGGCCTCCCCAGGAACCCCTAAGCTGTCTTCTAGTTTTAGAAAGGGGTAAGGCTGAAAATGGTTTCTTCCCTTTCCTGGGATGGGCTTCTCTGACCTTCTGTGAGAATGAAGCCCAGGCAGGTCACCGCAGTCTGTGATATTTGAGCTTTTTCTTGGACAACTTCTATCCTTTATTGGCTTGGTAGTTCAGAGGCCTCCTTAGTAGGGCTGGTGATCAGAATGTCGTCTGCATATTGAAGGAGGGTTTCCTTTTCCAGAGGTAGAACTTTTAGGTCTTTAGCTAAGCTTTCCCCAAAGATGGTGTGGGAATTTTTGCACCCTTGGGGCCAGACGGCCCGGAAGTATTGTTTTAGTTGTATGTAGAGTCCTGCCACTCACAAGCCAAAATTTCTTGTGACTCTGGGACTAATGGAATACAAAAGAAGGCATCATTGAAGACTAATACAGAATACCATGTCCTGGTGGTTGGTAGAATGACCAGCAGGGTGTAGGAATTAGGAGCAACTGGAGGTATATCCTCGGTGGCTTCACTGACTGTCCTGACATCCTTTACCAGGTCCCCAGCAGCCCATGGGGCTCTCGTGGTCAGACCAATCCCAGAATATGGAGCTCACCTGGGCAGGTACCCCACCCCCACCCCAGCCCACGGGGCTCTCGTGGTCAGGCCCCTCCCAGGATACAGAGCTACCCTTGCAGGTACCGTGGCAGGGCTGGGCACACAGGAACCGTGCACATAGCCCTCATTGCAGAGCACCCCCAGCTCACCTGTCGCTCAGAGCTGACACAGAGCACCTCAGAGCAGGACTTGAACTAACAAACAGCAGCTGCGACAGGTCTGTGACCCTGGGCATCACTCCGTGAGGCCTCCCTCCACCTGGTCTTCCAGAGACTTCCACTGCACCCGGGGCACCAGGCCTCTGTCTCCAACCACCACCCACCCCTCCTCTCCCTGACTCCTGGGTTCCTCTCATTAGGAGAGGGTTTTCTTGAAGTTGTCTCCCACTCATGGGCCAGATAAAATGATTAGAAAACAAGCCAAAGCTGCAGCCCCTTGTCTATCCTGACTCTCAGGAGCCCACACCTGTTCCTTGGACCTGGCCGGTTCAGCAAGTTCCATTTTCTGCAACTGTGAGCCCCTGAGGGGTGATGATTGGCTGACCTGGGCAGTTGAGATCAATATAAATACCATTCCAGGCAGCAAGAGCCCCTGCAGCCGTGCCTGACGCCATTTTCTCTGCCCTGTCAGCAGTCTCGGGGCTGGGCTGGTGGGAGGGAGTGAGAGGCCACGGCTTTGTGGGTGGCCCAGTGTGAGTGGGGCTCTGCTGGACTTTCTGCAGCAGTTGCCAGGCTGCCACCTGCTAAAGAAGAGGATGTGTCACCCATACCTGCTGCTGGAATTTCTCCCTGGGCAGAGGTGAGGAAGGAAAAAAGCAGTGGGGGCAGGGACAGGACGGGTATCTCAGGCAGGGAAATGGAAATCTTCCAGAAGAGCACCCAGGGCCAGGACCATCCTGGCTGGCCTGCAGGCACCAAGTCGGCCGGCATGCTGTCACTCGTGTGGCTCTATGGCCCTTCCTCTAGGCTTTCAAGTCCTTGTATATATTCAGGTGTTTTACCTGGGACGGGTGGGAATAGTTCAGCAGCAACTGGCCTGGGGCTCAGCTCACGTTTACTCACAGATGCCTCGGCACGGTGCCCCAGCTTTGCAATGAGGACGCTTGTTGCGTGGGGGCTGCTGGCTGAATGGGAGACGATTCCCCACCACTGACCAACTTCAGAATTGTTTACAACTGGAGCAAGTGCCCTGATACGGTTTTCCTCTGTGGAACTGGTGGGTTCTGTGTTTTTTTTCTCTTTTTCGTTTTTGGTTCAAGGTAGATTTTATTCCTCTTTTTTGTATTTACAGATATAAGCATGGAAATAATTTATTCATATAAATACATGTATGTGCAGGGAATAATTGTTTTTTCTGTTTTATTTTTTAAATTTTACTTCTTTTTAATTTTGAATTTTATTTTATATTTTTATACAGCAGGTTCTTATTGGTTATCTATTTTATACATATAAATGTATACATGCCAATCCCAGTCTCTCAACTCCTCCCACCACCACCCCCCCAACAGCTTTCCCCCCTTGTTGTCCATACGTTTGTTGTCTACATCTGTTGCTCTGTTTATGCCTTGCAAAATGGTTAATCTGTACAGTTTTTCTAGGTTCCACATATATGCATGAATATACAAGATTTGTTTTTCTCTTTCTGACTTACTTCACTCTGTATGACAGTCTCTAGATCCATCGACGTCTCTACAAATGACCCAATTTCATTCCTTTTCATGGCTTAGTAATATTCCATTTTATATATGTACCACAGCTTTATGCATTCGTCTGTCTGTGGGCATTTAGGTTGCTTCCATTACCTCGATATTGTAAATAGTGATGCAATGAACATTGCGGTGAATGACTCTTTTTGATTTATGGTTTTGTCTGGGTATATGTCCAGTACTGGGATTGCTGTATCATATGGTAATTCTATTGTTAGTTTCTTAAGAAATTCCATATTGTTCTCCATAATGACTGTATCAATTTATATTCCCAACAATAGTGGAAGAGGGTTCCTTTTCTCCACACCCTTTCCAGCATTTTTTGTTTGTAGATTTTCAATGATGCCTATTCTACCAGGTGTGAGGTGATACCTCATTGTTGAATCCATTTCGTTGAGCAAGGGGTAGCTCTTGTCTATTACATATTTGGCTTATGGAAAGGTATCTGTGCTAATTTCAAACTCTGCTTTTATGCAGCACCCCAACTCACCTTCCCCCTTAAGCAGGCATAAGTTGGTTTTCTAAACTTGAGACCCTGTTCTGTTTTGTAATTCAGTTCATGTGTAGCCAAGTTCACATTCCGTGTATTAGTGATACCTTATGATGTTTCTTTTTCTGTGTGACTTATTTCACTTAGAATCATCGTGCCTCAATCCACTCATTATGCTGGTACGGGCCTGGTGACATAGATTTCATTGCTGAGTGGTATTCTGTTGTACAGAAGTACCGCAACTTCTTTATCCATTATTTGCTCTCTGGGATATTTAACATGTGCCGGAGAAGAGATTCCTGTAAAAAGAGCCGTCCCAAATTTTGGGGTTGCTGTGTCTTTTTGATATTAATTTCCCTAAGCTATAGGACCATAAGTGGAAGTGCCCTAGGCTCTGTTGCTTTGTTTTTTAGATGTTTCAGGAAACACCATACACTTCTCCCAAGTGTCTGTTGGCAATTTACATCCCGCCCATCAGCATAACAAGGCTCCCAGTTCTCCATGGCCTGTCCTGCCTTTCTGGATTTTACACTTTATTCTGATGGCCCTTTTGACCGGGGGGAAGTGAGACTTCATTGTAGTGCAGATTTCCTTTGCAAGCTTGCTTGGTTGGCCAAAAAGGGCGTATGCGTTTTTTCCTGAATATATTCAGGAAAAAACGCATATGCCCTTTTGGCAAAGTGCATCATTGTGGACGTTCTTCCTCTTTTCTTACGCTTTCAATGCAATTCCAGTCTACCTCCTGAAATCGGTATCCTGCAATTCTGCCCCGCTTTCAAGTCCTCTTGGCAGCCTTACTTCAGTCTATTTTTGGACGATAGCTGTCATTTATAACTCTGCAGGTTTGTGAATTACAGAGACCCTGAGCTCATTTCTTCAACTCGCTTTCTTTTGAGCTGGCCGCAACACATTAGGATGGCTTCAGGCCCTAATCTGGTTCCGGCACGGCACGCTGAGCCTTTGGTTATTTCCTCTTCCTGGTGGGAAATGAGAGTTAAATTTGCCCGTCCAGACACCTCCAGCTAGCCTCTCATTGGTTCTCGCTATTCCTGTTCATCTTCCGCAGATATTGCAAACTGGGCCAAACAGGAGGTTAAAGGCGCTGACTCTCCAAGTGGGGAGAGTGTTAGTAAAGCATCTGGAATGTTGCACCCGAGTACCAGGGGAGGAAAACTGAGACATATTTGAACACGTCTCTCGTTCACATGGTTGATCATACTTGGGTTCCACGTGCATGTTTTAGCTGAAGGAAGAATACCTTAAACCTGGAGAGTTGAGACCCGTGTAATGGGTATCATGCAATATGACTTCAAAGGGTCTTCATTTGCTCACCGAACCTCTCCAATCCTATCACTGCTGCGTTTATGCCCCTGTACACACGCTTGATTCTCTTTCGGAGACATAGCAATCCATAGGTTTTAAGATACTGACTAGTCAGGTACATTCTTAGGCGTTTAATATGCGGTGTTGAGTCCATTTCGTTGAGCAAGGAGTAGCTCTTGTCTATTCCATATTTGGCTTAAGGAACTTTATCTGTGCTCATTTCAATCTCTGGTTTTATGCAGCACCCCAACTCACCTTTACCCTTAAGCAAGCATAAGTTGGTTTTCTAAATTTGAGACCCTGTTCTGTTCTGTAATTCAGTTCCTGTGTAGCCAAGTTTACATTCCGTGTATTACTGATATCTTATGATGTTTCTTTTTCTGTGTGACTTATTTCAGTTAGAATCATCATACCTGAATCCACTCATTGTGCTGCTAAGGGCCTGATGACATAGATTTCATTGCTGAGTGATATTGCTTTGTAAGTAAATACCACAACTTCTTTATCCATTTTGCACTTTCTGCGATGTTGAACTTGTACTCTAAACGAGGTTCTTGTAATCACAGGCGTCCCAAACTTTGGGGTGGCTGTGTCTTTTTGATTTTAATTTCCCTAAGCTATAGGACCATAAGTGGCAGTGCCCTAGGCTCTGTTGCTTTGTTTTTTAGATGTTTCAGGAAACACCATACACTTCTCCTGAGTGGTTGTTGGCAATTTACATCCCGCCCATCAGCATAACAAGGCTCCCAGTTCTCCATGGCCTGTCCTGCCTTTCTGGATTTTACACTTTTTTCAGATGGCCCTTTTGACCGGGGGGAAGTGAGACTTCATTGTAGTGCAGATTTCCTTTGCAAGCTTGCTTGATTGGCCAAAAAGGGCGTATGCGTTTTTTCCTGAATATATTCAGGAAAAAACGCATACGCCCTTTTTGGCCAAGTGCATCATTGTGGACGTTCTGCCTCTTTTCCTATGCTTTCAATGCAATTCCAGTCTACCTCCTGAAATCGGTTTCCTGCAATTCTGCCCCGCTTTCAAGTCCTCTTGGCAGTCTTACTTCAGTCTATTTTTGGACGATAGCTGTCATTTATAACTCTGCAGGTTTGTGAATTACAGTGCCCCTGAGCTCCTTTCTTCAACTCGCTTTCTTGTGACCTGGCCGCAACACCGCAGGATGGCTTCAGGCCCTAATCTGGTTCTGGCACGGCACGCTGAGCCTTTGGTTAATTCCTCTTCCTGGTGGGAAATGAGAGTTAAATTTGCCCATCCAGACACCTCCAGCTAGTCTCTCATTGGTTCTCGCTATTCCTCTTCATCTTCCACAGAAATTGCAAACTGGGCCAAACAGGAGGTTAAAGGGACTGACTCTCCAAGTCGGGAGAGTGTTAGTAAAGCATCTGGAATGTTGCACCCGAGTACCAGGGTACGAAAACTGAGACATATTTGAACACGTCTCCCGATCACATGGTTGATCATACTCTGGGTTCCACATGCATCTTTTAGCTGAAGGAAGAATACCTTAAACCTGGAGAGTTGAGACCCGTGGAATGGGTACCGTGCAATATGACTTCAAAGGGTCTTCATTTGCTCACCGAACCTCTCCAATCCTATCACTGCTGCATTTATGCCCCTGTACACACGCTTGATTCTCTTTTGGAGACATAGCAATCCATAGGTTTTAAGATACTTACTAGTCAGGTACATTCTTAGGCGTTTAATATGGGGTGTTGAGTCCATTTCGTTGAGCAAGGAGTAGCTCTTGTCTATTCCATATTTGGCTTAAGGAACTTTATCTGTGCTCATTTCAATCTCTGGTTTTATGCAGCACCCCAACTCACCTTTCCCCTTAAGCAAGCATAAGTTGGTTTTCTAAATTTGAGACCCTGTTCTGTTTTGGAATGCAGTTCCTGTGTAGCCAAGTTTACATTCCGTGTATTAGTGATATCTTATGATGTTTCTTTTTCTGTGTGACTTATTTCAGTTAGAATCATCGTACCTGAATCCACTCATTATGCTGCTACGGGCCTGATGACATAGATTTCATTGCTGAGTGATACTGCATTGTACGTAAGTACCACAAGTTCTTTATCCATTTTTCACTTTCTGTGATATTGAACTTGTACGGTAAACGAGGTTCTTGTAAACGGAGGCGTCCCGAACTTTGGGGTGGCTGTGTCTTTTTGATTTTAATTTCCCTAAGCTATAGGACCATAAGTGGAAGTGCCCTAGGTTCTGTTGCTTTGTTTTTTAGATGTTTCAGGAAACACCATACACTTCTCCCGAGTGTCTGTTGGCAATTTACATCCCGCCCATCAGCATAACAAGGCTCCCAGTTCTCCATGGCCTGTCCTGCCTTTCTGGATTTTACACTTTTTTCAGATGGCCCTTTTGACCGGGGGGAAGTGAGACTTCATTGTAGTGCAGATTTCCTTTGGAAGCTTGCTTAATTGGCCAAAAAGGGCGTATGCGTTTTTTCCTGAATATATTCAGGAAAAAACGCATACGCCCTTTTTGGCCAAGTGCATCACTGTGGACGTTCTGCCTCTTTTCCTATGCTTTCAATGCAATTCCAGTCTACCTCCTGAAATCGGTTTCCTGTAATTCTGCCCCGCTTTCAAGTCCTCTTGGCAGCCTTACTTCAGTGTATTTTTGGACGATAGCTGTCATTTATAACTCTGCAGGTTTGTGAATTACAGTGCCCCTGAGCTCCTTTCTTCAACTCGCTTTCTTGTGACCTGGCCGCAACACCGCAGGATGTCTTCAGGCCCTAATCTGGTTCTGGCACGGCACGCTGAGCCTTTGGTTAATTCCTCTTCCTGGTGGGAAATGAGAGTTAAATTTGCCCATCCAGACACCTCCAGCTAGTCTCTCATTGGTTCTCGCTATTCCTCTTCATCTTCCACATAAATTGCAAACTGGGCCAAACAGGAGGTTAAAGGGACTGACTCTCCAAGTCGGGAGAGTGTTAGTTAAGCATCTGGAATGTTGCACCCGAGTACCAGGGGAGGAAAACCTAGACATATTTGAACACGTCTCCCGATCACATGGTTGATCATACTCTGGGTTCCACATGCATATTTTAGCTGAAGGAAGAATACCTTAAACCTGGAGAGTTGAGACCCGTGTAATGGGTACCATGCAATATGACTTCAAAGGGTCTTCATTTGCTCACCGAACCTCTCCAATCCTATCACTGCTGCGTTTATGCCCCTGTACACACGCTTGATTCTCTTTCGGAGACATAGCAATCCATAGGTTTTAAGATACTTACTAGTCAGGTACATTCTTAGGCGTTTAATATGGGCTGTTGAGTCCATTTCGTTGAGCAAGGAGTAGCTCTTGTCTATTCCATATTTGGCTTAAGGAACTTTATCTGTGCTCATTTCAATCTCTGGTTTTATGCAGCACCCCAACTCACCTTTACCCTTAAGCAAGCATAAGTTGGTTTTCTAAATTTGAGACCCTGTTCTGTTCTGTAATTCAGTTCCTGTGTAGCCAAGTTTACATTCCATGTATTACTGATATCTTATGATGTTTCTTTTTCTGTGTGACTTATTTCAGTTAGAATCATCATACCTGAATCCACTCATTGTGCTGCTAAGGGCCTGATGACACAGATTTCATTGCTGAGTGATATTGCTTTGTAAGTAAATACCACAACTTCTTTATCCATTTTTCACTTTCTGCGATGTTGAACTTGTACTGTAAACGAGGTTCTTGTAAACAGAGCCGTTCCAAACTTTGGGGTGGCTGTGTCTTTTTGATTTTAATTTCCCTAAGCTATAGGACCATAAGTGGAAGTGCCCTAGGTTCTGTTGCTTTGTTTTTTAGATGTTTCAGGAAACACCATACACTTCTCCCGAGTGGTTGTTGGCAAATTACATCCCGCCCATCAGCATAACAAGGCTCCCAGTTCTCCATGGCCTGTCCTGCCTTTCTGGATTTTACACTTTTTTCAGATGGCCCTTTTGACCGGGGGGAATGAGACTTCATTGTAGTGCAGATTTCCTTTGCAAACTTGCTTGGTTGGCCAAAAAGGGCGTATGCGTTTTTTCCTGAATATATTCAGGAAAAAACGCATACGCCCTTTTTGGCCAAGTGCATCATTGTGGACGTTCTGCCTCTTTTCCTGTGCTTTCAATGCAATTCCAGTCTACCTCCTGAAATCGGTTTCCTGCAATTCTGCCCCGCTTTCAAGTCCTCTTGGCAGCCTTACTTCAGTGTATTTTTGGACGATAGCTGTCATTTATAACTCTGCAGGTTTGTGAATTACAGTGCCCCTGAGCTCCTTTCTTCAACTCGCTTTCTTGTGAGCTGGCCGCAACACCGCAGGATGGCTTCAGGCCCTAATCTGGTTCCGGCACGGCACTCTGAGCCTTTGGTTATTTCCTCTTCCTGGTGGGAAATGAGAGTTAAATTTGCCCGTCCAGACACCTCCAGCTAGTCTCTCATTGGTTCTCGCTATTCCTGTTCATCTTCCGCAGAAATTGCAAACTGGGCCAAACAGGAGGTTAAAGGCGCTGACTCTCCAAGTGGGGAGAGTGTTAGTAAAGCGTCTGGAATGTTGCACCCGAGTACCAGGGTACGAAAACTGAGACATATTTGAACACTTCTCCCGATCACATGGTTGATCATACTCTAGGTTCCACATGCATGTTTTAGCTGAAGGAAGAATACCTTAAACCTGGGTAGTTGAAACCCGTGGAATGGGTACCATGCAATATGACTTCAAAGGGTCTTCATTTGCTCACCGAACATCTCCAATCCTATCACTGCTGCGTTTATGCCCCTGTACACATGCTTGATTCTCTTTCGGAGACATAGCAATCCATAGGTTTTAAGATACTTACTAGTCAGGTACATTCTTAGGCGTTTAATATGCGGTGTTGAGTCCATTTCGTTGAGCAAGGAGTAGCTCTTGTCTATTCCATATTTGACTTAAGGAACTTTATCTGTGCTCATTTTAATCTCTGGTTTTATGCAGCACCCCAACTCACCTTTACCCTTAAGCAAGCATAAGTTGGTTTTCTAAATTTGAGACCCTGTTCTGTTCTGTAATTCAGTTCCTGTGTAGCCAAGTTTACATTCCGTGTATTACTGATATTTTATGATGTTTCTTTTTCTGTGTGACTTATTTCAGTTAGAATCATCATACCTGAATCCACTCATTGTGCTGCTAAGGGCCTGATGACACAGATTTCATTGCTGAGTGATATTGCTTTGTAAGTAAATACCACATCTTCTTTATCCATTTTTCACTTTCTGCGATGTTGAACTTGTACTGTAAACGAGGTTCTTGTAAACAGAGGCGTCCCAAACTTTGGGGTGGCTGTGTCTTTTTGATTTTAATTTCCCTAAGCTATAGGACCATAAGTGGCAGTGCCCTAGGCTCTGTTGCTTTGTTTTTTAGGTGTTTCAGGAAACACCATACACTTCTCCCGAGTGTCTGTTGGCAATTTACATCCCGCCCATCAGCATAACAAGGCTCCCAGTTCTCCATGGCCTGTCCTGCCTTTCTGGATTTTACACTTTTTTCAGATGGCCCTTTTGACCTGGGGGAAGTGAGACTTCATTGTAGTGCAGATTTCCTTTGCAAGCTTGCTTGGTTGGCCAAAAAGTGCGTATGCGTTTTTTCCTGAATATATTCAGGAAAAAACGCATACGCCCTTTTTGGCCAAGTGCATCATTGTGGATGTTCTGCCTCTTTTCCTATGCTTTCAATGCAATTCCAGTCTACCTCCTGAAATCGGTTTCCTGCAATTCTGCCCCGCTTTCAAGTCCTCTTGGCAGCCTTACTTCAGTCTATTTTTGGACGATAGCTGTCATTTATAACTCTGCAGGTTTGTGAATTACAGTGCCCCTGAGCTCCTTTCTTCAACTCGCTTTCTTTTGAGCTGGCCGCAACACCGCAGGATGGCTTCAGGCCCTAATCTGGTTCCGGTACGGCACGCTGAGCCTTTGGTTATTTCCTCTTCCTTGTGGGAAATGAGAGTTAAATTTGCCCGTCCAGACACCTGCAGCTAGCCTCTCATTGGTTCTCGCTATTCCTGTTCATCTTCTGCAGAAATTGCAAACTGGGCCAAACAGGAGGTTAAAGGCGCTGACTCTCCAAGTGGGGAGAGTGTTAGTAAAGCGTCTGGAATGTTGCACCCGAGTACCAGGGGAGGAAAACTGAGACATATTTGAACACGTCTCCCGTTCACATGGTTGATCATACTCTGGGTTCCACATGCATGTTTTAGCTGAAGGAAGAATACCTAAAACCTGGGTAGTTGAAACCCGTGGAATGGGTACCATGCAATATGACTTCAAAGGGTCTTCATTTGCTCACCGAACCTCTCCAATCCTATCACTGCTGCGTTTATGCCCCTGTACACATGCTTGATTCTCTTTCGGAGACATAGCAATCTATAGGTTTTAAGATACTTACTAGTCAGGTACATTCTTAGGCGTTTAATATGCGGTGTTGAGTCCATTTCATTGAGCAAGGAGTAGCTCTTGTCTATTCCATATTTGGCTTAAGGAACTTTATCTGTGCTCATTTCAATCTCTGGTTTTATGCAGCACCCCAACTCACCTTTCCCCTTAAGCAAGCATAAGTTGGTTTTCTAAATTTGAGACCCTGTTCTGTTCTGTAATTCAGTTCCTGTGTAGCCAAGTTTCCATTCCGTGTATTACTGATATCTTATGATGTTTCTTTTTCTGTGTGACTTATTTCAGTTAGAATCATCGTACCTGAATCCACTCATTATGCTGCTACGGGCCTGATGACATAGATTTAATTGCTGAGTGATACTGCATTGTACGTAAGTACCACAAGTTCTTTATCCATTTTTCACTTTCTGTGATATTGAACTTGTACGGTAAACGAGGTTCTTGTAAACAGAGGCGTCCCAAACTTTGGGTTGGCTGTGTCTTTTTTATTTTAATTTCCCTAAGCTATAGGACCATAAGTGGAAGTGCCCTAGGCTCTGTTGCTTTGTTTTTTATATGTTTCAGGAAACACCATACACTTCTCCTGAGTGTCTGTTGGCAATTTACATCCCGCCCATCAGCATAACAAGGCTCCCAGTTCTCCATGGCCTGTCCTGCCTTTCTGGATTTTACACTTTTTTCAGATGGCCCTTTTGACCGGGGGGAAGTGAGACTTCATTGTCGTGCAGATTTCCTTTGCAAGCTTGCTTGGTTGGCCAAAAAGGGCGTATGCGTTTTTTCCTGAATATATTCAGGAAAAAACGCATACGCCCTTTTTGGCCAAGTGCATCATTGTGGACGTTCTGCCTCTTTTCCTATGCTTTCAATGCAATTCCAGTCTACCTCCTGAAATCGGTTTCCTGCAATTCTGCCCCGCTTTCAAGTCCTCTTGGCAGCCTTACTTCAGTCTATTTTTGGACGATAGCTGTCATTTATAACTCTGCAGGTTTGTGAATTACAGTGCCCCTGAGCTCCTTTCTTCAACTCACTTTCTTTTGAGCTGGCCGCAACACCGCAGGATGGCTTCAGGCCCTAATCTGGTTCCGGCATGGCACGCTGAGCCTTTGGTTAATTCCTCTTCCTGGTGGGAAATGAGAGTTAAATTTGCCCGTCCAGACACCTCCAGATAGCCTCTCATTGGTTCTCGCTATTCCTGTTCATCTTCCGCAGAAATTGCAAACTGGGCCAAACAGGAGGTTAAAGGGACTGACTCTCCAAGACGGGAGAGTGTTAGTAAAGCGTCTGGAATGTTGCACCCGAGTACCAGGGTACGAAAACTGAGACATATTTGAACACGTCTCCCGATCACATGGTTGATCATACTCTAGGTTCCACATGCATGTTTTAGCTGAAGGAAGAATACCTTAAACCTGGGTAGTTGAAACCCGTGGAATGGGTACCATGCAATATGACTTCAAAGGGTCTTCATTTGCTCACCGAACCTCTCCAATCCTATCACTGCTGCGTTTATGCCCCTGTACACATGCTTGATTCTCTTTCGGAGACATAGCAATCCATAGGTTTTAAGATACTTACTAGTCAGGTACATTCTTAGGCGTTTAATATGGGGTGTTGAGTCCATTTCGTTGAGCAAGGAGTAACTCTTGTCTATTCCATATTTGGCTTAAGGAACTTTATCTGTGCTCATTTCAATCTCTGGTTTTATGCAGCACCCAAACTCACTTTTACCCTTAAGCAAGCATAAGTTGGTTTTCTAAATTTGAGACCCTGTTCTGTTCTGTAATTCAGTTCCTGTGTAGCCAAGTTTACATTCCGTGTATTACTGATATCTTATGATGTTTCTTTTTCTGTGTGACTTATTTCAGTTAGAATCATCATACCTGAATCCACTCATTGTGCTGCTAAGGGCCTGATGACACAGATTTCATTGCTGAGTGATATTGCTTTGTAAGTAAATACCACAACTTTTTTATCCATTTTTCACTTTCTGCGATGTTGAACTTGTACTGTAAACGAGGTTTTTGTAAACAGAGCCGTTCCAAAATTTGGGGTGGCTGTGTCTTTTTGATTTTAAATTCCCTAAGCTATAGGACCATAATTGGAAGTGCCTAGGCTCTGTTGCTTTGTTTTTTAGATGTTTCAGGAAACACCATACACTTCTCCCGAGTGGTTGTTGGCAATTTACATCCCGCCCATCAGCATAACAAGGCTCCCAGTTCTCCATGGCCTGTCCTGCCTTTCTGGATTTTACCCTTTTTTCAGATGGCCCTTTTGACCAGGGGGAAGTGAGACTTCATTGTAGTGCAGATTTCCTTTGCAAGCTTGCTTGGTTGGCCAAAAAGGGCGTATGCGTTTTTTCCTGAATATATTCAGGAAAAAACGCATACGCCCTTTTTGGCCAAGTGCATCATTGTGGATGTTCTGCCTCTTTTCCTATGCTTTCAATGCAATTCCAGTCTACCTCCTGAAATCGGTTTCCTGCAATTCTGCCCCGCTTTCAAGTCCTCTTGGCAGCCTTACTTCAGTCTATTTTTGGACGATAGCTGTCATTTATAACTCTGCAGGTTTGTGAATTACAGTGCCCCTGAGCTCCTTTCTTCAAATCGCTTTCTTTTGAGCTGGCCGCAACACCGCAGGATGGCTTCAGGCCCTAATCTGGTTCCGGTACGGCACGCTGAGCTTTTGGTTATTTCCTCTTCCTGGTGGGAAATGAGAGTTAAATTTGCCCGTCCAGACACCTCCAGCTAGCCTCTTATTGGTTCTCGCTATTCCTGTTCATCTTCCGCAGAAATTGCAAACTGGGCCAAACAGGAGGTTAAAGGCGCTGACTCTCCAAGTGGGGAGAGTGTTAGTAAAGCGTCTGGAATGTTGCACCCGAGTACCAGGGGAGGAAAACTGAGACATATTTGAACACGTCTCCCGATCACATGGTTGATCATACTCTGGGTTCCACATGCATGTTTTAGCTGAAGGAAGAATACCTAAAACCTGGGTAGTTGAAACCCGTGGAATGGGTACCATGCAATATGACTTCAAAGGGTCTTCATTTGCTCACCGAACCTCTCCAATCCTATCACTGCTGCGTTTATGCCCCTGTACACATGCTTGATTCTCTTTCGGAGACATAGCAATCTATAGGTTTTAAGATACTTACTAGTCAGGTACATTCTTAGGCGTTTAATATGCGGTGTTGAGTCCATTTCGTTGAGCAAGGAGTAGCTCTTGTCTATTCCATATTTGGCTTAAGGAACTTTATCTGTGCTCATTTCAATCTCTGGTTTTATGCAGCACCCCAACTCACCTTTCCCCTTAAGCAAGCATAAGTTGGTTTTCTAAATTTGAGACCCTGTTCTGTTCTGTAATTCAGTTCCTGTGTAGCCAAGTTTCCATTCCGTGTATTACTGATATCTTATGATGTTTCTTTTTCTGTGTGACTTATTTCAGTTAGAATCATCGTACCTGAATCCACTCATTATGCTGCTACGGGCCTGATGACATAGATTTCATTGCTGAGTGATACTGCATTGTACGTAAGTACCACAAGTTCTTTATCCATTTTTCACTTTCTGTGATATTGAACTTGTACGGTAAACGAGGTTTTTGTAAACAGAGGCGTCCCAAACTTTGGGGTGGCTGTGTCTTTTTGATTTTAATTTCCCTAAGCTATAGGACCATAAGTGGAAGTGACCTAGGCTCTGTTGCTTTGTTTTTTAGATGTTTCAGGAAACACCATACACTTCTCCCGAGTGTCTGTTGGCAATTTACATCCCACCCATCAGCATAACAAGGCTCCCAGTTCTCCATGGCCTGTCCTGCCTTTCTGGATTTTACACTTTTTTCAGATGGCCCTTTTGACCGGGGGGAAGTGAGACTTCATTGTAGTGCAGATTTCCTTTGCAAGCTTGCTTGGTTGGCCAAAAAGGGCGTATGCGTTTTTTCCTGAATATATTCAGGAAAAAACGCATACGCCCTTTTTGGCCAAGTGCATCATTGTGGACGTTCTGCCTCTTTTCCTATGCTTTCCATGCAATTCCAGTCTACCTCCTGAAATCGGTTTCCTGCAATTCTGCCCCGCTTTCAAGTCCTCTTGGCAGCCTTACTTCAGTCTATTTTTGGACGATAGCTGTCATTTATAACTCTGCAGGTTTGTGAATTACAGTGCCCCTGAGCTCCTTTCTTCAACTCGCTTTCTTGTGAGCTGGCCGCAACACCGCAGGATGGCTTCAGGCCCTAATCTGGTTCCGGCACGGCACGCTGAGCCTTTGGTTAATTCCTCTTCCTGGTGGGAAATGAGAGTTAAATTTGCCCGTCCAGACACCTCCAGCTAGTCTCTCATTGGTTCTCGCTATTCCTGTTCATCTTCCGCAGAAATTGCAAACTGGGCCAAACAGGAGGTTAAAGGGACTGACTCTCCAAGACGGGAGAGTGTTAGTAAAGCGTCTGGAATGTTGCACCCGAGTACCAGGGTACGAAATCTGAGACATATTTGAACACTTCTTCCGATCACATGGTTGATCATACTCTAGGTTCCACATGCATGTTTTAGCTGAAGGAAGAATACCTTAAACCTGGGTAGTTGAAACCCGTGGAATGGGTACCATGCAATATGACTTCAAAGGGTCTTCATTTGCTCACCGAACGTCTCCAATCCTATCACTGCTGCGTTTATGCCCCTGTACACATGCTTGATTCTCTTTCGGAGACATAGCAATCCATAGGTTTTAAGATACTTACTAGTCAGGTACATTCTTAGGCGTTTAATATGTGGTGTTGAGTCCATTTCGTTGAGCAAGGAGTAGCTCTTGTCTATTCCATATTTGGCTTAAGGAACTTTATCTGTGCTCATTTCAATCTCTGGTTTTATGCAGCACCCCAACTCACCTTTCCCCTTAATTAAGCTGAAGTTGGTTTTCTAAATTTGAGACACTGTTCTGTTCTGTAATTCAGTTCCTGTGTAGCCAAGTTTACATTCCGTGTATTACTGATATCTTATGATGTTTCTTTTTCTGTGTGACTTATTTCAGTTAGAATCATCATACCTGAATCCACTCATTGTGCTGCTAAGGGCCTGATGACACAGATTTCATTGCTGAGTGATATTGCTTTGTAAGTAAATACCACAACTTTTTTATCCATTTTTCACTTTCTGCGATGTTGAACTTGTACTGTAAACGAGGTTTTTGTAAACAGAGCCGTTCCAAAATTTTGGGTGGCTGTGTCTTTTTGATTTTAAATTCCCTAAGCTATAGGACCATAATTGGAAGTGCCTAGGCTCTGTTGCTTTGTTTTTTAGATGTTTCAGGAAACACCATACACTTCTCCCGAGTGGTTGTTGGCAATTTACATCCCGCCCATCAGCATAACAAGGCTCCCAGTTCTCCATGGCCTGTCCTGCCTTTCTGGATTTTACCCTTTTTTCAGATGGCCTTTTGACCAGGGGGAAGTGAGACTTCATTGTAGTGCAGATTTCCTTTGCAAGCTTGCTTGGTTGGCCAAAAAGGGCGTATGCGTTTTTTCCTGAATATATTCAGGAAAAAACGCATACGCCCTTTTTGGCCAAGTGCATCATTGTGGACGTTCTGCCTCTTTTCCTATGCTTTCAATGCAATTCCAGTCTACCTCCTGAAATCGGTTTCCTGCAATTCTGCCCCGCTTTCAAGTCCTCTTGGCAGCCTTACTTCAGTCTATTTTTGGACGATAGCTGTCATTTATAACTCTGCAGGTTTGTGAATTACAGTGCCCCTGAGCTCCTTTCTTCAACTCGCTTTCTTTTGAGCTGGCCGCAACACCGCAGGATGGCTTCAGGCCCTAATCTGGTTCCGGTACGGCACGCTGAGCCTTTGGTTATTTCCTCTTCCTGGTGGGAAATGAGAGTTAAATTTGCCCGTCCAGACACCTCCAGCTAGCCTCTTATTGGTTCTCGCTATTCCTGTTCATCTTCCGCAGAAATTGCAAACTGGGCCAAACAGGAGGTTAAAGGCGCTGACTCTCCAAGTGGGGAGAGTGTTAGTAAAGCGTCTGGAATGTTGCACCCGAGTACCAGGGGAGGAAAACTGAGACATATTTGAACACGTCTCCCGATCACATGGTTGATCATACTCTGGGTTCCACATGCATGTTTTAGCTGAAGGAAGAATACCTAAAACCTGGGTAGTTGAAACCCGTGGAATGGGTACCATGCAATATGACTTCAAAGGGTCTTCATTTGCTCACCGAACCTCTCCAATCCTATCACTGCTGCGTTTATGCCCCTGTACACATGCTTGATTCTCTTTCGGAGACATAGCAATCTATAGGTTTTAAGATACTTACTAGTCAGGTACATTCTTAGGCGTTTAATATGTGGTGTTGAGTCCATTTCGTTGAGCAATGAGTAGCTCTTGTCTATTCCATATTTGGCTTAAGGAACTTTATCTGTGCTCATTTCAATCTCTGGTTTTATGCAGCACCCCAACTCACCTTTCCCCTTAAGCAAGCATAAGTTGCTTTTCTAAATTTGAGACCCTGTTCTGTTCTGTAATTCAGTTCCTGTGTAGCCAAGTTTCCATTCCGTGTATTACTGATATCTTATGATGTTTCTTTTTCTGTGTGACTTATTTCAGTTAGAATCATCGTACCTGAATCCACTCATTATGCTGCTACGGGCCTGATGACATAGATTTCATTGCTGAGTGATACTGCATTGTACGTAAGTACCACAAGTTCTTTATCCATTTTTCACTTTCTGCGATGTTGAACTTGTACGGTAAACGAGGTTCTTGTAAACAGAGGCGTCCCAAACTTTGGGGTGGCTGTGTCGTTTTGATTTTAATTTCCCTAAGCTATAGGACCATAAGTGGAAGTGCCCTAGGCTCTGTTGCTTTGTTTTTTAGATGTTTCAGGAAACACCATACACTTCTCCCGAGTGTCTGTTGGCAATTTACATCCCGCCCATCAGCATAACAAGGCTCCCAGTTCTCCATGGCCTGTCCTGCCTTTCTGGATTTTACACTTTTTTCAGATGGCCCTTTTGACCGGGGGGAAGTGAGACTTCATTGTAGTGCAGATTTCCTTTGCAAGCTTGCTTGGTTGGCCAAAAAGGGCGTATGCGTTTTTTCCTGAATATATTCAGGAAAAAACGCATACGCCCTTTTTGGCCAAGTGCATCATTGTGGACGTTCTGCCTCTTTTCCTATGCTTTCCATGCAATTCCAGTCTACCTCCTGAAATCGGTTTCCTGCAATTCTGCCCCGCTTTCAAGTCCTCTTGGCAGCCTTACTTCAGTCTATTTTTGGACGATAGCTGTCATTTATAACTCTGCAGGTTTGTGAATTACAGTGCCCCTGAGCTCCTTTCTTCAACTCGCTTTCTTGTGAGCTGGCCGCAACACCGCAGGATGGCTTCAGGCCCTAATCTGGTTCCGGCACGGCACGCTGAGCCTTTGGTTAATTCCTCTTCCTGGTGGGAAATGAGAGTTAAATTTGCCCGTCCAGACACCTCCAGCTAGTCTCTCATTGGTTCTCGCTATTCCTGTTCATCTTCCGCAGAAATTGCAAACTGGGCCAAACAGGAGGTTAAAGGGACTGACTCTCCAAGACGGGAGAGTGTTAGTAAAGCGTCTGGAATGTTGCACCCGAGTACCAGGGTACGAAATCTGAGACATATTTGAACACGTCTTCCGATCACATGGTTGATCATACTCTAGGTTCCACATGCATGTTTTAGCTGAAGGAAGAATACCTTAAACCTGGGTAGTTGAAACCCGTGGAATGGGTACCATGCAATATGACTTCAAAGGGTCTTCATTTGCTCACCGAACATCTCCAATCCTATCACTGCTGCGTTTATGCCCCTGTACACATGCTTGATTCTCTTTCGGAGACATAGCAATCCATAGGTTTTAAGATACTTACTAGTCAGGTACATTCTTAGGCGTTTAATATGTGGTGTTGAGTCCATTTCGTTGAGCAAGGAGTAGCTCTTGTCTATTCCATATTTGGCTTAAGGAACTTTATCTGTGCTCATTTCAATCTCTGGTTTTATGCAGCACCCCAACTCACCTTTCCCCTTAATTAAGCTGAAGTTGGTTTTCTAAATTTGAGACCCTGTTCTGTTCTGTAATTCAGTTCCTGTGTAGCCAAGTTTACATTCCGGGTATTACTGATATCTTATGATGTTTCTTTTTCTGTGTGACTTATTTCAGTTAGAATCATCATACCTGAATCCACTCATTGTGCTGCTAAGGGCCTGATGACACAGATTTCATTGCTGAGTGATATTGCTTTGTAAGTAAATACCACAACTTCTTTATCCATTTTTCACTTTCTGCGATGTTGAACTTGTACTGTAAACGAGGTTCTTGTAAACAGAGCCGTTCCAAACTTTGGGGTGGCTGTGTCTTTTTGATTTTAATTTCCCTAAGCTATAGGACCATAAGTGGCAGTGCCCTAGGCTCTGTTGCTTTGTTTTTTAGATGTTTCAGGAAACACCATACACTTCTCCCGAGTGTCTGTTGGCAATTTACATCCCGCCCATCAGCATAACAAGGCTCCCAGTTCTCCATGGCCTGTCCTGCCTTTCTGGATTTTACACTTTTTTCAGATGGCCCTTTTGACCGGGGGGAAGTGAGACTTCATTGTAGTGCAGATTTCCTTTGCAAGCTTGCTTGGTTGGCCAAAAAGGGCGTATGCGTTTTTTCCTGAATATATTCAGGAAAAAACGCATACGCCCTTTTTGGCCAAGTGCATCATTGTGGACGTTCTGCCTCTTTTCCTATGCTTTCAATGCAATTCCAGTCTACCTCCTGAAACCGGTTTCCTGCAATTCTGCCCCGCTTTCAAGTCCTCTTGGCAGCCTTACTTCAGTCTATTTTTGGACAATAGCTGTCATTTATAACTCTGCAGGTTTGTGAATTAAAGTGCCCCTGAGCTCCTTTCTTCAACTCGCTTTCTTGTGACCTGGCCGCAACACCGCAGGATGGCTTCAGGCCCTAATCTGGTTCCGGCCCGGCATGCTGAGCCTTTGGTTAATTCCTCTTCCTGGTGGGAAATGAGAGTTAAATTTGCCCGTTCAGACACCTCCAGCTAGCCTCCCATTGGTTCTCGCTATTCCTGTTCATCTTCCGCAGAAATTGCAAACTGGGCCAAACAGGAGGTTAAAGGCACTGACTCTCCAAGTCGGGAGTGTTAGTAAAGCGTCTGGAATGTTGCACCCGAGTACCAGGGGAGGAAAACTGAGACATATTTGAAAACGTCTCCCGTTCACACGGTTGATCATACTCTGGGTTCCACATGCATGTTTTAGCTGAAGGAAGAATACCTTAAACCTGGAGAGTTGAGACCCGTGGAATGGGTACCGTGCAATATGACTTCAAAGGGTCTTCATTTGCTCACCGAACCTCTCCAATCCTATCACTGCTCCGTTTATGCCCCTGTACACACGCTTGATTCTCTTTTGGAGACATAGCAATCCATAGGTTTTAAGATACTTACTAGTCAGGTACATTCTTAGGCGTTTAATATGGGGTGTTGAGTCCATTTCGTTGAGCAAGGAGTAGCTCTTGTCTATTCCATATTTGGCTTAAGGAACTTTATCTGTGCTCATTTCAATCTCTGGTTTTATGCAGCACCCCAACTCACCTTCCCCCTTAAGCAAGCATAAGTTGGTTTTCTAAACTTGAGACACTGTTCTGTTTTGTAATTCAGTTCATGTGTAGCCAAGTCGACATTCTGTGTATTAATGATACCTTATGATGTTTCTTTTCTGTGTGACTTATTTCAGTTCGAATCATCATACCTGAATCCACTCATTATGCTGCTACGGGCCTGATGACATAGATTTCATTGCTGAGTGATATTGCATTGTACGTAAGTACCACAAGTCCTTTATCCATTTTCACTTTCTGCGATATTGAACTTGTACCATAAACGAGGTTCTTGTAAACAGAGCCGTCCCAAACTTTGGGGTGGCTGTGTCTTTTTGATTTTAATTTCCCTAAGCTATAGGACCATAAGTGGAAGTGCCTTAGGCTCTGTTGCTTTGTTTTTTAGATGTTTCAGGAAACACCATACACTTCTCCAGAGTGGCTGTTGGCAATTTACATCCCGCCCATCAGCATAAGAAGGCTCCCAGTTCTCCATGGCCTGTCGTGCCTTTATGGATTTTACACTTTTTTCAGATGGCCCTTTTGACCGGGGGGAAGTGAGACTTCATTGTAGTGCAGATTTCCTTTGCAAGCTTGCTTGGTTGGCCAAAAAGGGCGTATGCGTTTTTTCCTGAATATATTCAGGAAAAAACGCATACGCCCTTTTTGGCCAAGTGCATCATTGTCGAGTTTCTGACTCTCTTCATATGCTTTCAATGCAATTCCTCTCTACCTCCTGAAATCGGTTTCCTGCAATTCTGCCTTGCTTTCAATGCCTCTTCATAGCCTTACCTCAATATATTTTTTAAAAATAGTTGGCCTTTATAACTCTGCAGGTTTTTGAATTGCAGTGGCCCTTAGCTCCTTTTTTTAGCTCTTATTTTTGTGGTCTTGCCCCATAACCACAGGATTCCTTGAAGCCCTATTTTTCTTCTGGGGCACCTTGCTGTGCCTTTGGTTAATTCTTCTTACTGATGTGATATTAGAGTGACATGTGCCCATTGAAACCGCTACAGCTAGTTTCTCACTGGTTCCCCCTATTCCCATTCATCCTCTGCACTAACTGCAGACTGTGCGATACCAGAACTTAAAGGCATTGACTCCATGTGGGGATGTTGTTAGTAAAGCGGCTGGAATGTCGATCCGGAGCCCCAGGAGAGGAAAAATGAGGTGCGTTTTAGAAACCTTTCCCGATCATATGGTATACCAGTCGCTGGGTTTCCCAAGCATGGTTTAGCTGTAGGAAGATTCCCTTCAACCTGGAGTGTTGGGACCCTTGGACTGAGTAGCATGAAGTATTGCATTAAACTTTCGGCAGTTGCTCACCAAAGCTCACCAATCCTGTCAGCCCCAAGTGTCCAGCCTTATGTCTTATCCAGCTGTGGGTTTATATGTGGTCAATCCAGGTTGCATCACAGCCCCTGAGCGAATTTTGTAAGAATTTTTCTCTCTTTCATTGTTTCAGCGTTTTGTTTTTAAAATTTATTTCTATAATGGGGTTTAGCTCCTTTTCACTGCTGTGTTTGTGCCGCTCTGCACACACTTGATTCCCTTATGGAGATATGTCAATACATGGGTTTTAAGATTCTTATTCCTCAGATATATTTCTCTGCGGTGTATAGGGTGTGTTGAGGCCTGTTCATTGAGCAAGGTGTAGATCTTGTCTAATACCTATTTGGTTTATTGAACGGTATCTGTGCTAATTTCAAACTCTGGTTTTATGCATCACCCCACCTCTCCTTTCCCCTTAAGCTGACATAAGTGTGTTTTCTAAATGTGAGACACTGTTCTGTTCTGTAATTCATTTCTTGTGCAGCCATATTTACCCTCCCTCTATAAGTGATATCTTATGATATGTTTCTTTTTCTGTTTGACTTATTTCAAGTAGTATTATCGGACCTAAATCCACTCTTTATCCTTCTACTAGCCTTATTACATTGATTTCATGGTGAAGAGATATTCCATTGTACATAAGTACCACATCTTCTTTATCCATTGTTCTCTTTCCTGGGATATTTAAGGTGTACTGAAGTTGAGGTTCTTGTAAACAGAGTAGCCCTAAACTGTGGTGTGCTTGTGTCTTGTTGATTTTTAGACTTCCCTAGATATACTCCCATGATTGGAAGTGTCCTATGCTCTGTAGCTCTGTTTTTTAGATGATTTAGGAACCACCATACACTTCTCCAGAGTGGCTCTCGGCAGTTCACACACTGCCCATCAGCGTATAAAGGCTCCCTGTTCTCCATGGCCTGTCCTGCATTTCTGGTTTTTACAATTTTTTAGGATGGCCCTTTTGACCGGTGGGAAGTGAGACTTCTTTGTTGTGCACATTTGCATTGCTTGCTTGCTTCGTTGCCCATAAAGTGCGTATGCGTTTTTTCCTGGATATAATCAGGAAAAAACGCATACGCCCTTTTGGGCCAACTGCATCATTGTCGAAATTCTGCCGCTTTTCATGTGCGTTAAAGACGAGTCCAATCTATCTCTTGAAATCTGTTTCTTGCAATTCTGTCTTGCATTCAGATCCTCTTCTTTGCCTTACCTCAACATATTTTTGGACGTTAGTTTTCATTTATAACTCTGCAGGTTTGTGAATTGCAGTGACCCTGAGCTCCATTGTTTAAGTTGCTCTTTTGTGAGCTGGCCTCAAACCCGCAGGATTGCTTCAGGCCCTATTTTGGCTCCGGCGAGGCAGGCTGAGCCTTTCTTTAATTCTTATTCTTAATGGGAAATTAGAGTGATATGTGCCCGTCCAAACCCCTACAACTCTTCTCTCATTGGTTCCCCCTCTTCCCGTTCATCCTCCTCACAATTTGCAAAATGTGTGAAACAGAAGTTTAAATGTGCTGATTCTCCAAGTGGGGAGATTCTAAGTAGCGTGGCTGGAATGGTGAACAGGAGCACCAGGAGAGGATAAATGAGGTGCATTTTAGACACATCTCCCGATCACATGGTGTACAGTCCTCTGGGTTTTCCATGCATGTTTTAGCTGTAGGAAGATCCCTTGAACCTGCAGATTTGGGACCCATTGAATGGGTACCAGGTAGTATTACTTTAAAGGGTGTGCATTTCCTCACCCAACCTCACATTTCTCTTAGCGCAAACAGTTTCCAGCCTTATGTCTCATCCTGCTGTGGGTCTAGATGTGTTCAATCCATGTTGCATCACCGTCCCTGAGGAAAAGTTGTAAGAGGTTTTCTCTGTCTCTCTGTCGTTTATTTTTTTCAATTTATTACTATATTGGTTACAGCTGATTTTCAAAGCTCTGTTTCTTGCTGCTGTACATCCACTTGATTCACGTACAGAGAGACATCAATAAATTCTTTTTCAGATTCTTACCAGTCGTATATATTCTTTTCCGGTGACTTGAGTGTGCTGAGTGCAGTTCTTTTAGCTACCGTGTAGGCCTTGTTGATTATCAGTTTGGTATTTGGAATGGTATCTTTGCTAATTTCAACCTCCTGGATGATGCCTCACCCCTCCCCACCTTTCCCGTTTAGCAGCCTTATGCGTGTTTTCTACATATTTGACTATGTTTTTGTTTTGTAATTTATTTCATGTGTAGCCATTTTGGATTCCACCTTTAAGTGATATCTTATGATATGTGTCTTTTTCTTTTTGAATTCTGTCACTTAGAATGATCATACGTAACTCCTCCGGAGTCGTTACAACTGGCCATATTTCATTGATTTCCAGGCTGAATAATATTCCACTCTACCTAAGTACCACATCTCTATCCATTTTTTCCCTCCAGAGACATTTAAGTTATATCCTAGTCGAGGATCTTTTAAACAGAGAGGGGGTAAACATTGGGGTGCCTGTGTCCTCTCGATTTTTGTTTTTCCCAAGATATACGCCCATGAGTGCAAGTGCCCTATGCTCTGTAGCTCATTTTTTAGATGCTTTAGTAAACACAATACACTTCTCCAGAATGGCCGTTGGCAATATACATTTCCACTATAAGTCTCACAGGGCTCCCTCTTCTCGTTGCCCTGTCCTGCGTTTCTGTTGTTTATGCTTTATGAGGATGGCTCTTCTGACTGATGCGAAGTGATATCTTTTGTAGTATTGACTTCCAGTGCCCACCTGTTTGGTTGGCTAAAAAAGTGTATGCCCTTTTCTTGAATATATACAGAAAAGAACGCATACACCCTTTTTGGCCAACTGCAATGTTGGCAATGTTGGCAATGTTCAGCTCCTTTTCTTGTGCTTAATGGCGAGTCCTTTCTACCTCCTCAAATCCCTTTCCTGCCATTCTCCCTTGCTTACAAGTCCTTTTCTCTGACTTTCCTCAAGACATTTTTCAGTGATGGATATTTTCAACTCTGCAGTTTTGTGAATTTTACTGCCCCTGAGTTCCATTGTTCAACTCGTGTTTATGGGAACTGGCCACAAAGCAGCGGGATTTCCTCAAGCCCTATACTGTTTCCATGGGCAACCCTAGCCTTTGGTCAATTCGTCTTCCTGATTGGAAATTAGAGTGACATGTGCCTGTCTGAACACCTAGGACTTGTCTCTCATTGTTCCTCATCCTTCCACTTCATCCTCTGGACAAATTCCAAACTGTACGCAACAGGATGTTGACAGTGCTGACATCTCCAAGTGGGGAGACTGTTAGTAAAGACGCTGGAGGGGTGAACCCGAGCACCAGGAGATGAGGAGATGAGATGCCTTTTCCAAACTCTTCCCGATCAGACGGTATACCATCCTCTGGGTGTGACAGACATGTTTTAGCAGTAGGAAGAGTCCCATTCATGTAAGGAGAACACCAGGGCTTTTTCAAAATCAGTGTCTCCCCGAAACCCAAACTGGGGAATTTTTTAAGCTACAGCTACACATATGTTCATTAAGGGCCTTGGGAAGTAGGCAGAGTCCAAACTTTAGATGATTGAAGTCTTCAGGGTCAGAAGCACTCACCACCAGCTTCCCTTAGGCTACACTTTAACTGTCATTGATAGATGATGTCAATAAAAATATCTATTCTTTTTCAGATTATTTCCCCTTATAGGTTATTGCAAAATGTTGAGTGTAGTTCCCTGTGCTATACAGTAGTTCCTTGTTGATGATCTATTTTATACATAGCAGTGTGTATGTGTTCATTCCAAACTGTTAATTTATCCCTCCTCCCACCTTTCCCCTTTGGTAATAATAAATTATAAGATTTTATACTTCTCAGAAATGGGGGAGCTGAAAGAGAGGTATCATTTTCAATGGAAAAGCATTTAAAACAAGATTGAAGGTTTAACCAAGATTATTAGCTGTACATCCTTGGAAAGAAATCACTTCGTTTCTCTAATATTGACCTGACAAATAAGACAAACCTTTTCACTGAACTTGCTTATAAAAAGTGATGGAAATATCAAATGGAAGTGTTAAAAACATCTTATTTTACCCGAGCCTTATACACTGTTCTATGTTAACTACAGTTTGGCTCACACATCTGTTCATTGAGGTTACAATAGTCTCAATTTCTGTTACTGATCCTCCAGAGTGGACCCCAACAAGTGTCCCCCTGCCCAGTGTCATTGGGGCCAACAGATCGAGACTGAGTTTGGTTCACAAGCAAAGGAAACTTTATATTTTGATCAGAGAATGGAGAGGTGAGAGCATGCACTACCCCGTGGGCTGTGGGCTGGGCTGCTGTGTAGAGATCCTGTCAGAGTCAGTGGGAGGGAGGGAGGCGGCGGAGCTCTCGAGGGCCGGGTTGGCTGTAGCTCAGGCTCTATATCGTGGAGTCTGCACTGGGCCCCAGGAGCTGAGGTGTCGACCCAGCCATTCTGCACTAGGAAATCTGGTCTGAAGTGCCGGGTGTGGAACCTCTGCATGTGGGACCCTAGGAGCACGTGAAATTAGACAAAGCACAAAGGATAAAAAAGGTTAGACTTGACTTTATTGCCCAGATTCTATTTTTATCTCCCAGGGATTTTTAATGGGCTTTGCTGGGGACAAACCCCTCCTCTGCCTTTTGTCCCGTTCCTCATTCTTGGAGTGCTGAGGGTGCAGACCCTTCTTCTGTAACTGCTGAGTGCTGAGTTGGGAGCCCTCATACCCTGGGGCGAGGGTCAGAGCTTCTCCCCAGCAGCCTCCCGGTGACGTTGATTGTCCCCAGGACCCCTGCCTCCCTGCTCGTCCACCTGAGCACCAGCATTGGAAGTGTTATAGATTCTAATGACCTTTAAGGGTCCAGGAAAGAGATGTGCAGAGACGCTGTGGGGGCCGGTTTCACCCCGCCCCACATTTGTTCGGCCACCTTAGGCTGACCGTCTCTGCCAGCCTAGATGCTCTGACCAGTAGTCTGCGCTTTCTTCAATTAGGCCCCTGAATTAACGTACAAACAGCACCAGGTGTCAGAGCCCTGCCCGCTCAACTCCCAGACAGTCCAGGGTCAGTGGTGACCAAGGACCATGATGGCTACTGAGTCAACAGCCTTTTGAAGTAAACAGGAGTCCAGCCGGTCTTATTGGCCACCATCATCACGGTGTCTGTAGGCTTTTCTATGGTGACAGTGTGGTATACTGTTCCCCCGCCAAGATTATTAGCTCCCCTCTGGGTGCAGTAAGTCCTGCAAGCAGTAGTCTACTCTTTTGGGACACACTCTTGTTGTTTTATGAGAGAAACTCCAGGTCAAGTGATGTTCACACGAGTCGTCATGGTGCCCTGTTGCCCCCGGTTATCTCTCTGGATGTTGGAGTTGGAGGGCCTCCTCACTCGAGGTCGGTGTGCCCACGGAGCGAACCCTGCAACTTCAGGGCATGGTTGGTGGTTAGGATCACCACGTGGGGTCCTTTTCCCTTAGGAGGGAGGTGGCCTTTTGGGCTGCTGATTTCCAGGTTTTTAGATACCGCCAGTATCTTGGCCAGATGTGGCAGTGGGCCAAGCCCCTTAGTGACCGTAGTTTATCCTACCTGGATGGCATTCTTGCATTGTTCCATTTCAAGTGGTCCCAGTTTTTGCACTAATTCTCCAATGGCGATTCACCTTTCACCGGGATTGTAAAGATCAAAGGGTTTAGCTAAATTAGGGAGTTCCAGGGCAAGGGTCTGAATTGACTGCTCTTTCCATTCTTGAAAGGCCACTTCTGGATTCTATTCAAAAGGATCGTCATCTTTTCCTTTCAGTGTTTCATATAGAGGCCCAGCTAGTAGACTGTAGTTAGGGATCCAGAAGCAGCAAACCCTGGCCTCCCCAGGAACCCCTAAGCTGTCTTCTAGTTTTAGAAAGGGGTAAGGCTGAAAATGGTTTCTTCCCTTTCCTGGGATGGGCTTCTCTGACCTTCTGTGAGAATGAAGCCCAGGCAGGTCACCGCAGTCTGTGATATTTGAGCTTTTTCTTGGACAACTTCTATCCTTTATTGGCTTGGTAGTTCAGAGGCCTCCTTAGTAGGGCTGGTGATCAGAATGTCGTCTGCATATTGAAGGAGGGTTTCCTTTTCCAGAGGTAGAACTTTTAGGTCTTTAGCTAAGCTTACCCCAAAGATGGTGTGGGAATTTTTGCACCCTTGGGGCCAGACGGCCCGGAAGTATTGTTTTAGTTGTATGTAGAGTCCTGCCACTCACAAGCCAAAATTTCTTGTGACTCTGGGACTAATGGAATACAAAAGAAGGCATCATTGAAGACTAATACAGAATACCATGTCCTGGTGGTTGGTAGAATGACCAGCAGGGTGTAGGAATTAGGAGCAACTGGAGGTATATCCTCGGTGGCTTCACTGACTGTCCTGACATCCTTTACCAGGTCCCCAGCAGCCCATGGGGCTCTCGTGGTCAGACCAATCCCAGAATATGGAGCTCACCTGGGCAGGTACCCCACCCCCACCCCAGCCCACGGGGCTCTCGTGGTCAGGCCCCTCCCAGGATACAGAGCTACCCTTGCAGGTACCGTGGCAGGGCTGGGCACACAGGAACCGTGCACATAGCCCTCATTGCAGAGCACCCCCAGCACACCTGTCGCTCAGAGCTGACACAGAGCACCTCAGAGCAGGACTTGAACTAACAAACAGCAGCTGCGACAGGTCTGTGACCCTGGGCATCACTCCGTGAGGCCTCCCTCCACCTGGTCTTCCAGAGACTTCCACTGCACCCGGGGCACCAGGCCTCTGTCTCCAACCACCACCCACCCCTCCTCTCCCTGACTCCTGGGTTCCTCTCATTAGGAGAGGGTTTTCTTGAAGTTGTCTCCCACTCATGGGCCAGATAAAATGATTAGAAAACAAGCCAAAGCTGCAGCCCCTTGTCTATCCTGACTCTCAGGAGCCCACACCTGTTCCTTGGACCTGGCCGGTTCAGCAAGTTCCATTTTCTGCAACTGTGAGCCCCTGAGGGGTGATGATTGGCTGACCTGGGCAGCCTTACCGTGCCGGCCAGCCCTCCCCAGGTGTGCCTGGGTTGAGATCAATATAAATACCACTCCAGGCAGCAAGAGCCCCTGCAGCCGTGCCTGACGCCATTTTCTCTGCCCTGTCAGCAGTCTCGGGGCTGGGCTGGTGGGAGGGAGTGAGAGGCCACGGCTTTGTGGGTGGCCCAGTGTGAGTGGGGCTCTGCTGGACTTTCTGCAGCAGTTGCCAGGCTGCCACCTGCTAAAGAAGAGGATGTGTCACCCATACCTGCTGCTGGAATTTCTCCCTGGGCAGAGGTGAGGAAGGAAAAAAGCAGTGGGGGCAGGGACAGGACGGGTATCTCAGGCAGGGAAATGGAAATCTTCCAGAAGAGCACCCAGGGCCAGGACCATCCTGGCTGGCCTGCAGGCACCAAGTCGGCCGGCATGCTGTCACTCGTGTGGCTCTATGGCCCTTCCTCTAGGCTTTCAAGTCCTTGTATATATTCAGGTGTTTTACCTGGGACGGGTGGGAATAGTTCAGCAGCAACTGGCCTGGGGCTCAGCTCACGTTTACTCACAGATGCCTCGGCACGGTGCCCCAGCTTTGCAATGAGGACGCTTGTTGCGTGGGGGCTGCTGGCTGAATGGGAGACGATTCCCCACCACTGACCAACTTCAGAATTGTTTACAACTGGAGCAAGTGCCCTGATACGGTTTTCCTCTGTGGAACTGGTGGGTTCTGTGTTTTTTTTCTCTTTTTCGTTTTTGGTTCAAGGTAGATTTTATTCCTCTTTTTTGTATTTACAGATATAAGCATGGAAATAATTTATTCATATAAATACATGTATGTGCAGGGAATAATTGTTTTTTCTGTTTTATTTTTTAAATTTTACTTCTTTTTAATTTTGAATTTTATTTTATATTTTTATACAGCAGGTTCTTATTGGTTATCTATTTTATACATATAAATGTATACATGCCAATCCCAGTCTCTCAACTCCTCCCACCACCACCCCCCCAACAGCTTTCCCCCCTTGTTGTCCATACGTTTGTTGTCTACATCTGTTGCTCTATTTATGCCTTGCAAAATGGTTAATCTGTACAGTTTTTCTAGGTTCCACATATATGCATGAATATACAAGATTTGTTTTTCTCCTTCTGACTTACTTCACTCTGTATGACAGTCTCTAGATCCATCGACGTCTCTACAAATGACCCAATTTCATTCCTTTCCATGGCTTAGTAATATTCCATTTTATATATGTACCACAGCTTTATGCATTCGTCTGTCTGTGGGCATTTAGGTTGCTTCCATTACCTCGATATTGTAAATAGTGATGCAATGAACATTGCGGTGAATGACTCTTTTTGATTTATGGTTTTGTCTGGGTATATGTCCAGTACTGGGATTGCTGTATCATATGGTAATTCTATTGTTAGTTTCTTAAGAAATTCCATATTGTTCTCCATAATGACTGTATCAATTTATATTCCCAACAATAGTGGAAGAGGGTTCCTTTTCTCCACACCCTTTCCAGCATTTTTTGTTTGTAGATTTTCAATGATGCCTATTCTACCAGGTGTGAGGTGATACCTCATTGTTGAATCCATTTCGTTGAGCAAGGGGTAGCTCTTGTCTATTACATATTTGGCTTATGGAACGGTATCTGTGCTAATTTCAAACTCTGCTTTTATGCAGCACCCCAACTCACCTTCCCCCTTAAGCAGGCATAAGTTGGTTTTCTAAACTTGAGACCCTGTTCTGTTTTGTAATTCAGTTCATGTGTAGCCAAGTTCACATTCCGTGTATTAGTGATACCTTATGATGTTTCTTTTTCTGTGTGACTTATTTCACTTAGAATCATCGTGCCTCAATCCACTCATTATGCTGGTACGGGCCTGGTGACATAGATTTCATTGCTGAGTGGTATTCTGTTGTACAGAAGTACCGCAACTTCTTTATCCATTATTTGCTCTCTGGGATATTTAACTTGTGCCGGAGAAGAGATTCCTGTAAAAAGAGCCGTCCCAAATTTTGGGGTTGCTGTGTCTTTTTGATATTAATTTCCCTAAGCTATAGGACCATAAGTGGAAGTGCCCTAGGCTCTGTTGCTTTGTTTTTTAGATGTTTCAGGAAACACCATACACTTCTCCCAAGTGTCTGTTGGCAATTTACATCCCGCCCATCAGCATAACAAGGCTCCCAGTTCTCCATGGCCTGTCCTGCCTTTCTGGATTTTACACTTTATTCTGATGGCCCTTTTGACCGGGGGGAAGTGAGACTTCATTGTAGTGCAGATTTCCTTTGCAAGCTTGCTTGGTTGGCCAAAAAGGGCGTATGCGTTTTTTCCTGAATATATTCAGGAAAAAACGCATACGCCCTTTTGGCAAAGTGCATCATTGTGGACGTTCTTCCTGTTTTCTTACGCTTTCAATGCAATTCCAGTCTACCTCCTGAAATCGGTATCCTGCAATTCTGCCCCGCTTTCAAGTCCTCTTGGCAGCCTTACTTCAGTCTATTTTTGGACGATAGCTGTCATTTATAACTCTGCAGGTTTGTGAATTACAGAGACCCTGAGCTCATTTCTTCAACTCGCTTTCTTTTGAGCTGGCCGCAACACCGCAGGATGGCTTCAGGCCCTAATCTGGTTCCGGCACGGCACGCTGAGCCTTTGGTTATTTCCTCTTCCTGGTGGGAAATGAGAGTTAAATTTGCCCGTCCAGACACCTCCAGCTAGTCTCTCATTGGTTCTCCCTATTCCTGTTCATCTTCCACAGAAATTGCAAACTGGGCCAAACAGGAGGTTAAAGGCACTGACTCTCCAAGTTGGGAGAGTGTTAGTAAAGGGTCTGGAATGTTGCACCCGAGTACCAGGGGAGGAAAACTGAGACATATTTGAACACGTCTCCCGTTCACACGGTTGATCATACTCTGGGTTCCACATGCATGTTTTAGCTGAAGGAAGAATACCTTAAACCTGGAGAGTTGAGACCCGTGGAATGGGTACCATGCAATATGACTTCAAAGGGTCTTCATTTGCTCACCGAACCTCTCCAATCCTATCACTGCTGCGTTTATGCCCCTGTACACACGCTTGATTCTCTTTCGGAGACATAGCAATCCATAGGTTTTAAGATACTTACTAGTCAGGTACATTCTTAGGCGTTTAATATGGGGTGTTGAGTCCATTTCGTTGAGCAAGGAGTAGCTCTTGTCTATTCCATATTTGGCTTAAGGAACTTTATCTGTGCTCATTTCAATCTCTGGTTTTATGCAGCACCCCAACTCACCTTCCCCCTTAAGCAAGCGTAAGTTGGTTTTCTAAACTTGAGACACTGTTCTGTTTTGTAATTCAGTTCATGTGTAGCCAAGTTCACATTCTGTGTATTAGTGATACCTTATGATGTTTCTTTTCTGTGTGACTTATTTCAGTTCGAATCATCATACCTGAATCCACTCATTATGCTGCTACGGGCCTGATGACATAGATTTCATTGCTGAGTGATATTGCATTGTACGTAAGTACCACAAGTTCTTTATCCATTTTTCACTTTCTGCGATATTGAACTTGTACCGTAAACGAGGTTCTTGTAAACAGAGCCGTCCCAAACTTTGGGGTGGCTGTGTCTTTTTGATTTTAATTTCCCTAAGCTATAGGACCATAAGTGGAAGTGCCCTAGGCTCTGTTGCTTTGTTTTTTAGATGTTTCAGGAAACACCATACACTTCTCCAGAGTGGCTGTTGGCAATTTACATCCCGCCCATCAGCATAAGAAGGCTCCCAGTTCTCCATGGCCTGTCCTGCCTTTATGGATTTTACACTTTTTTCAGATGGCCCTTTTGACCGGGGGGAAGTGAGACTTCATTGTAGTGCAGATTTCCTTTGCAAGCTTGCTTGGTTGGCCAAAAAGTGCGTATGCGTTTTTTCCTGAATATATTCATGAAAAAACGCATACGCCCTTTTTGGCCAAGTGCATCATTGTGGACGTTCTGCCTCTTTTCCTATGCTTTCAATGCAATTCCAGTCTACCTCCTGAAATCGGTTTCCTGTAATTCTGCCCCTCTTTCAAGTCCTCTTGGCAGCCTTACTTCAGTCTATTTTTGGACGATAGCTGTCATTTATAACTCTGCAGGTTTGTGAATTACAGTGCCCCTGAGCTCCTTTCTTCAACTCGCTTTCTTTTGAGCTGGCCGCAACACCGCAGGATGGCTTCAGGCCCTAATCTGGTTCCGGCACGGCACACTGAGCCTTTGGATATTTCCACTTCCTGGTGGGAAATGAGAGTTAAATTTGCCCGTCCAGACACCTCCAGCTAGCCTCTCATTGGTTCTCGCTATTCCTGTTCATCTTCCGCAGAAATTGCAAACTGGGCCAAACAGGAGGTTAAAGGCGCTGACTCTCCAAGTGGGGAGAGTGTTAGTAAAGCATCTGGAATGTTGCACCCGAGTACCAGGGGAGGAAAACTGAGACATATTTGAACACGTCTCCCGTTCACATGGTTGATCATACTCTGGGTTCCACATGCATGTTTTAGCTGAAGGAAGAATACCTTAAACCTGGAGAGTTAAGACCTGTGGAAAGGGTACCATGCAATATGACTTCAAAGGGTCTTCATTTACACATGAACCTCTCCAATCCTATCACTGCTGTGTTTATGCCCCTGTACACATGCTTGATTCTCTTTCGGAGACATAGCAATCCATAGGTTTTAAGATACTTACTAGTCAGGTATATTCTTAGGCGTTTAATATGGGGTGTTGAGTCCATTTCGTTGAGCAAGGAGTAGCTCTTGTCTATTCCATATTTGGCTTAAGGAACTTTATCTGTGCTCATTTCAATCTCTGGTTTTATGCAGCACCCCAACTCACCTTTCCCCTTAAGCAAGCATAAGTTGGTTTTCTAAATTTGAGACCCTGTTCTGTTCTGTAATTCAGTTCCTGTGTAGCCAAGTTTACATTCCGTGTATTACTGATATCTTATGATGTTTCTTTTTCTGTGTGACTTATTTCAGTTAGAATCATCATAACTGAATCCACTCATTGTGATGCTAAGGGCCTGATGACACAGATTTCATTGCTGAGTGATATTGCTTTGTAAGTAAATACCACAACTTCTTTATCCATTTTTCACTTTCTGCGATGTTGAACTTGTACTGTAAACGAGGTTCTTGTAAACAGAGCCGTTCCAAACTTTGGGGTGGCTGTGTCTTTTTGATTTTAATTTCCCTAAGCTATAGGACCATAAGTGCAAGTGCCCTAGGTTCTGTTGCTTTGTTTTTTAGATATTTCAGGAAACACCATACACTTCTCCCGAGTGTCTGTTGGCAATTTTCATCCCGCCGATCAGCATAACAAGTCTCCCAGTTCTCCATGGCCTGTCCTGCCTTTCTGGATTTTACACTTTTTTCAGATGGCCCTTTTGACCGGGGGGAAGTGAGACTTCATTGTAGTGCAGATTTCCTTTGCAAGCTTGCTTGGTTGGCCAAAAAGGGCGTATGCGTTTTTTCCTGAATATATTCAGGAAAAAACGCATACGCCCTTTTTGGCCAAGTGCATCATTGTGGACGTTCTGCCTCTTTTCCTATGCTTTCAATGCAATTCCAGTCTACCTCCTGAAATCGGTTTCCTGCAATTCTGCCCCGCTTTCAAGTCCTCTTGGCAGCCTTACTTCAGTCTATTTTTGGACGATAGCTGTCATTTATAACTCTGCAGGTTTGTGAATTACAGTGCCCCTGAGCTCCTTTCTTCAACTCGCTTTCTTTTGAGCTGGCCGCAACACCGCAGGATGGCTTCAGGCCCTAATCTGGTTCCGGCCCGGCATGCTGAGCCTTTGGTTAATTCCTCTTCCTGGTGGGAAATTAGAGTTAAATTTGCCTATCCAGACAGCTCCAGCTAGCCTCTCATTGGTTCTCCCTATTCCTGTACATCTTCCGCTGAAATTGCAAACTGGGCCAAACAGGAGGTTAAAGGGACTGACTCTCCAAGTCGGGAGAGTGTTAGTAAAGCGTCTGGAATGTTGCACCCGAGTACCAGGGGAGGAAAACTGAGACATATTTGAACACGTCTCCCGTTCACATGGTTGATCATACTCTGGGTTCCACATGCATGTTTTAGCTGAAGGATGAATACCTTAAACCTGGAGAGTTGAGACCCGTGGAATGGGTACCATGCAATATGACTTCAAAGGGTCTTCATTTGCTCACCGAACCTCTCCAATCCTATCACTGCTGCGTTTATGCCCCTGTACACACGCTTGATTTTCTTTTGGAGACATAGCAATCCATAGGTTTTAAGATACTTACTAGTCAGGTACATTCTTAGGCGTTTAATATGGGGTGTTGAGTCCATTTCGTTGAGCAAGGAGTAGCTCTTGTCTATTCCATATTTGGCTTAAGGAACTTTATCTGTGCTCATTTCAATCTCTGGTTTTATGCAGCACCCCAACTCACCTTCCCCCTTAAGCAAGCGTAAGTTGGTTTTCTAAACTTGAGACACTGTTCTGTTTTGTAATTCAGTTCATGTGTAGCCAAGTTCACATTCTGTGTATTAGTGATACCTTATGATGTTTCTTTTCTGTGTGACTTATTTCAGTTCGAATCATCATACCTGAATCCACTCATTATGCTGCTACGGGCCTGATGACATAGATTTCATTGCTGAGTGATATTGCATTGTACGTAAGTACCACAAGTTCTTTATCCATTTTTCACTTTCTGTGATATTGAACTTGTACCGTAAACGAGGTTCTTGTAAACAGAGCCGTCCCAAACTTTGGGGTGGCTGTGTCTTTTTGATTTTAATTTCCCTAAGCTATAGGACCATAAGTGGAAGTGCCCTAGGCTCTGTTGCTTTGTTTTTTAGATGTTTCAGGAAACACCATACACTTCTCCAGAGTGGCTGTTGGCCATTTACATCCCGCCCATCAGCATAAGAAGGCTCCCAGTTCTCCATGGCCTGTCGTGCCTTTATGGATTTTACACTTTTTTCAGATGGCCCTTTTGACCGGGGGGAAGTGAGACTTCATTGTAGTGCAGATTTCCTTTGCAAGCTTGCTTGGTTGGCCAAAAAGTGCGTATGCGTTTTTTCCTGAATATATTCAGGAAAAAACGCATACGCCCTTTTTGGCCAAGTGCATCATTGTCGAGTTTCTGACTCTCTTCATATGCTTTCAATGCAATTCCTGTCTACCTCCTGAAATCGGTTTCCTGCAATTCTGCCTTGCTTTCAATGCCTCTTCATAGCCTTACCTCAATATATTTTTTAAAAATAGTTGGCCTTTATAACTCTGCAGATTTTTGAATTGCAGTGGCCCTTAGCTCCATTTTTTAGCTCTTATTTTTGTGGTCTTGCCCCATAACCACAGGATTCCTTGAAGCCCTATTTTTCTTCTGGGGCACCTTGCTGTGCCTTTGGTTAATTCTTCTTACTGATGTGATATTAGAGTGACATGTGCCCATTGAAACTGCTACAGCTAGTTTCTCACTGGTTCCCCCTATTCCCATTCATCCTCTGCACTAACTGCAGACTGTGCGATACCAGAACTTAAAGGCATTGACTCCATGTGGGGATGTTGTTAGTAAAGCGGCTGGAATGTCGATCCGGAGCCCCAGGAGAGGAAAAATGAGGTGCGTTTTAGAAACCTTTCCCGATCATATGGTATACCAGTCGCTGGGTTTCCCAAGCATGGTTTAGCTGTAGGAAGATTCCCTTCAACCTGGAGTGTTGGGACCCTTGGACTGAGTAGCATGAAGTATTGCATTAAACTTTCGGCAGTTGCTCACCAAAGCTCACCAATCCTGTCAGCCCCAAGTGTCCAGCCTTATGTCTTATCCAGCTGTGGGTTTATATGTGGTCAATCCAGGTTGCATCACAGCCCCTGAGCGAATTTTGTAAGAATTTTTCTCTCTTTCATTGTTTCAGCGTTTTGTTTTTAAAATTTATTTCTATAATGGGGTTTAGCTCCTTTTCACTGCTGTGTTTGTGCCGCTCTGCACACACTTGATTCCCTTATGGAGATATATCAATACATGGGTTTTAAGATTCTTATTCCTCAGATATATTTCTCTGCGGTGTATAGGGTGTGTTGAGGCCTGTTCATTGAGCAAGGTGTAGATCTTGTCTAATACCTATTTGGTTTATTGAACGGTATCTGTGCTAATTTCAAACTCTGGTTTTATGCATCACCCCACCTCTCCTTTCCCCTTAAGCTGACATAAGTGTGTTTTCTAAATGTGAGACACTGTTCTGTTCTGTAATTCATTTCTTGTGCAGCCATATTTACCCTCCCTCTATAAGTGATATCTTATGATATGTTTCTTTTTCTGTTTGACTTATTTCAAGTAGTATTATCGGACCTAAATCCACTCTTTATCCTTCTACTAGCCTTATTACATTGATTTCATGGTGAAGAGATATTCCATTGTACATAAGTACCACATCTTCTTTATCCATTGTTCTCTTTCCTGGGATATTTAAGGTGTACTGAAGTTGAGGTTCTTGTAAACAGAGTAGCCCTAAACTGTGGTGTGCTTGTGTCTTGTTGATTTTTAGACTTCCCTAGATATACTCCCATGATTGGAAGTGTCCTATGCTCTGTAGCTCTGTTTTTTAGATGATTTAGGAACCACCATACACTTCTCCAGAGTGGCTCTCGGCAGTTCACACACTGCCCATCAGCGTATAAAGGCTCCCTGTTCTCCATGGCCTGTCCTGCATTTCTGGTTTTTACAATTTTTTAGGATGGCCCTTTTGACCGGTGGGAAGTGAGACTTCTTTGTTGTGCACATTTGCATTGCTTGCTTGCTTCGTTGCCCATAAAGTGCGTATGCGTTTTTTCCTGGATATAATCAGGAAAAAACGCATACGCCCTTTTGGGCCAACTGCATCATTGTCGAAATTCTGCCGCTTTTCATGTGCGTTAAAGACGAGTCCAATCTATCTCTTGAAATCTGTTTCTTGCAATTCTGTCTTGCATTCAGATCCTCTTCTTTGCCTTACCTCAACATATTTTTGGACGTTAGTTTTCATTTATAACTCTGCAGGTTTGTGAATTGCAGTGACCCTGAGCTCCATTGTTTAAGTTGCTCTTTTGTGAGCTGGCCTCAAACCCGCAGGATTGCTTCAGGCCCTATTTTGGCTCCGGCGAGGCAGGCTGAGCCTTTCTTTAATTCTTATTCTTAATGGGAAATTAGAGTGATATGTGCCCGTCCAAACCCCTACAACTCTTCTCTCATTGGTTCCCCCTCTTCCCGTTCATCCTCCTCACAATTTGCAAAATGTGTGAAACAGAAGTTTAAATGTGCTGATTCTCCAAGTGGGGAGATTCTAAGTAGCGTGGCTGGAATGGTGAACAGGAGCACCAGGAGAGGATAAATGAGGTGCATTTTAGACACATCTCCCGATCACATGGTGTACAGTCCTCTGGGATTTCCATGCATGGTTTAGCTGTAGGAAGATCCCTTGAACCTGCAGATTTGGGACCCATTGAATGGGTACCAGGTAGTATTACTTTAAAGGGTGTGCATTTCCTCACCCAACCTCACATTTCTCTTAGCGCAAACAGTTTCCAGCCTTATGTCTCATCCTGCTGTGGGTCTAGATGTGTTCAATCCATGTTGCATCACCGTCCCTGAGGAAAAGTTGTAAGAGGTTTTCTCTGTCTCTCTGTCGTTTATTTTTTTCAATTTATTACTATATTGGTTACAGCTGATTTTCAAAGCTCTGTTTCTTGCTGCTGTACATCCACTTGATTCACGTACAGAGAGACATCAATAAATTCTTTTTCAGATTCTTACCAGTCGTATATATTCTTTTCCGGTGACTTGAGTGTGCTGAGTGCAGTTCTTTTAGCTACCGTGTAGGCCTTGTTGATTATCAGTTTGGTATTTGGAATGGTATCTTTGCTAATTTCAACCTCCTGGATGATGCCTCACCCCTCCCCACCTTTCCCGTTTAGCAGCCTTATGCGTGTTTTCTACATATTTGACTATGTTTTTGTTTTGTAATTTATTTCATGTGTAGCCATTTTGGATTCCACCTTTAAGTGATATCTTATGATATGTGTCTTTTTCTTTTTGAATTCTGTCACTTAGAATGATCATACGTAACTCCTCCGGAGTCGTTACAACTGGCCATATTTCATTGATTTCCAGGCTGAATAATATTCCACTCTACCTAAGTACCACATCTCTATCCATTTTTTCCCTCCAGAGACATTTAAGTTATATCCTAGTCGAGGATCTTTTAAACAGAGAGGGGGTAAACATTGGGGTGCCTGTGTCCTCTCGATTTTTGTTTTTCCCAAGATATACGCCCATGAGTGCAAGTGCCCTATGCTCTGTAGCTCATTTTTTAGATGCTTTAGTAAACACAATACACTTCTCCAGAATGGCCGTTGGCAATATACATTTCCACTATAAGTCTCACAGGGCTCCCTCTTCTCGTTGCCCTGTCCTGCATTTCTGTTGTTTACGCTTTATGAGGATGGCTCTTCTGACTGATGCGAAGTGATATCTTTTGTAGTATTGACTTCCAGTGCCCACCTGTTTGGTTGACTAAAAAAGTGTATGCCCTTTTCTTGAATATATACAGAAAAGAACGCATACACCCTTTTTGGCCAACTGCAATGTTGGCAATGTTCAGCTCCTTTTCTTGTGCTTAATGGCGAGTCCTTTCTACCTCCTCAAATCCCTTTCCTGCCATTCTCCCTTGCTTACAAGTCCTTTTCTCTGACTTTCCTCAAGACATTTTTCAGTGATGGATATTTTCAACTCTGCAGTTTTGTGAATTTTACTGCCCCTGAGTTCCATTGTTCAACTTGTGTTTATGGGAACTGGCCACAAAGCAGCGGGATTTCCTCAAGCCCTATACTGTTTCCATGGGCAACCCTAGCCTTTGGTCAATTCGTCTTCCTGATTGGAAATTAGAGTGACATGTGCCTGTCTGAACACCTAGGACTTGTCTCTCATTGTTCCTCATCCTTCCGCTTCATCCTCTGGACAAATTCCAAACTGTACGCAACAGGATGTTGACAGTGCTGACATCTCCAAGTGGGGAGACTGTTAGTAAAGACGCTGGAGGTGTGAACCCGAGCACCAGGAGATGAGGAGATGAGATGCCTTTTCCAAACTCTTCCCGATCAGATGGTATACCATCCTCTGGGTGTGACAGACATGTTTTAGCAGTAGGAAGAGTCCCATTCATGTAAGGAGAACACCAGGGCTTTTTCAAAATCAGTGTCTCCCCGAAACCCAAACTGGGGAAGTTTTTAAGCTACAGCTACACATATGTTCATTAAGGGCCTTGGGAAGTAGGCAGAGTCCAAACTTTAGATGATTGAAGTCTTCAGGGTCAGAAGCACTCACCACCAGCTTCCCTTAGGCTACACTTTAACTGTCATTGATAGATGATGTCAATAAAAATATCTATTCTTTTTCAGATTATTTCCCCTTATAGGTTATTGCAAAATGTTGAGTGTAGTTCCCTGTGCTATACAGTAGTTCCTTGTTGATGATCTATTTTATACATAGCAGTGTGTATGTGTTCATTCCAAACTGGTAATTTATCCCTCCTCCCACCTTTCCCCTTTGGTAATAATAAATTATAAGATTTTATACTTCTCAGAAATGGGGGAGCTGAAAGAGAGGTATCATTTTCAATGGAAAAGCATTTAAAACAAGATTGAAGGTTTAACCAAGATTATTAGCTGTACATCCTTGGAAAGAAATCACTTCGTTTCTCTAATATTGACCTGACAAATAAGACAAACCTTTTCACTGAACTTGCTTATAAAAAGTGATGGAAATATCAAATGGAAGTGTTAAAAACATCTTATTTTACCCGAGCCTTATACACTGTTCTATGTTAACTACAGTTTGGCTCACACATCTGTTCATTGAGGTTACAATAGTCTCAATTTCTGTTACTGATCCTCCAGAGTGGACCCCAACAAGTGTCCCCCTGCCCAGTGTCATTGGGGCCAACAGATCGAGACTGAGTTTGGTTCACAAGCAAAGGAAACTTTATATTTTGATCAGAGAATGGAGAGGTGAGAGCATGCACTACCCCGTGGGCTGTGGGCTGGGCTGCTGTGTAGAGATCCTGTCAGAGTCAGTGGGAGGGAGGGAGGCGGCGGAGCTCTCGAGGGCCGGGTTGGCTGTAGCTCAGGCTCTATATCGTGGAGTCTGCACTGGGCCCCAGGAGCTGAGGTGTCGACCCAGCCATTCTGCACTAGGAAATCTGGTCTGAAGTGCCGGGTGTGGAACCTCTGCATGCGGGACCCTAGGAGCACGTGAAATTAGACAAAGCACAAAGGATAAAAAAGGTTAGACTTGACTTTATTGCCCAGATTCTATTTTTATCTCCCAGGGATTTTTAATGGGCTTTGCTGGGGACAAACCCCTCCTCTGCCTTTTGTCCCGTTCCTCATTCTTGGAGTGCTGAGGGTGCAGACCCTTCTTCTGTAACTGCTGAGTGCTGAGTTGGGAGCCCTCATACCCTGGGGCGAGGGTCAGAGCTTCTCCCCAGCAGCCTCCCGGTGACGTTGATTGTCCCCAGGACCCCTGCCTCCCTGCTCGTCCACCTGAGCACCAGCATTGGAAGTGTTATAGATTCTAATGACCTTTAAGGGTCCAGGAAAGAGATGTGCAGAGACGCTGTGGGGGCCGGTTTCACCCCGCCCCACATTTGTTCGGCCACCTTAGGCTGACCGTCTCTGCCAGCCTAGATGCTCTGACCAGTAGTCTGCGCTTTCTTCAATTAGGCCCCTGAATTAACGTACAAACAGCACCAGGTGTCAGAGCCCTGCCCGCTCAACTCCCAGACAGTCCAGGGTCAGTGGTGACCAAGGACCATGATGGCTACTGAGTCAACAGCCTTTTGAAGTAAACAGGAGTCCAGCCGGTCTTATTGGCCACCATCATCACGGTGTCTGTAGGCTTTTCTATGGTGACAGTGTGGTATACTGTTCCCCCGCCAAGATTATTAGCTCCCCTCTGGGTGCAGTAAGTCCTGCAAGCAGTAGTCTACTCTTTTGGGACACACTCTTGTTGTTTTATGAGAGAAACTCCAGGTCAAGTGATGTTCACACGAGTCGTCATGGTGCCCTGTTGCCCCCGGTTATCTCTCTGGATGTTGGAGTTGGAGGGCCTCCTCACTCGAGGTCGGTGTGCCCACGGAGCGAACCCTGCAACTTCAGGGCATGGTTGGTGGTTAGGATCACCACGTGGGGTCCTTTTCCCTTAGGAGGGAGGTGGCCTTTTGGGCTGCTGATTTCCAGGTTTTTAGATACCGCCAGTATCTTGGCCAGATGTGGCAGTGGGCCAAGCCCCTTAGTGACCGTAGTTTATCCTACCTGGATGGCATTCTTGCATTGTTCCATTTCAAGTGGTCCCAGTTTTTGCACTAATTCTCCAATGGCGATTCACCTTTCACCGGGATTGTAAAGATCAAAGGGTTTAGCTAAATTAGGGAGTTCCAGGGCAAGGGTCTGAATTGACTGCTCTTTCCATTCTTGAAAGGCCACTTCTGGATTCTATTCAAAAGGATCATCATCTTTTCCTTTCAGTGTTTCATATAGAGGCCCAGCTAGTAGACTGTAGTTAGGGATCCAGAAGCAGCAAACCCTGGCCTCCCCAGGAACCCCTAAGCTGTCTTCTAGTTTTAGAAAGGGGTAAGGCTGAAAATGGTTTCTTCCCTTTCCTGGGATGGGCTTCTCTGACCTTCTGTGAGAATGAAGCCCAGGCAGGTCACCGCAGTCTGTGATATTTGAGCTTTTTCTTGGACAACTTCTATCCTTTATTGGCTTGGTAGTTCAGAGGCCTCCTTAGTAGGGCTGGTGATCAGAATGTCGTCTGCATATTGAAGGAGGGTTTCCTTTTCCAGAGGTAGAACTTTTAGGTCTTTAGCTAAGCTTTCCCCAAAGATGGTGTGGGAATTTTTGCACCCTTGGGGCCAGACGGCCCGGAAGTATTGTTTTAGTTGTATGTTGAGTCCTGCCACTCACAAGCCAAAATTTCTTGTGACTCTGGGACTAATGGAATACAAAAGAAGGCATCATTGAAGACTAATACAGAATACCATGTCCTGGTGGTTGGTAGAATGACCAGCAGGGTGTAGGAATTAGGAGCAACTGGAGGTATATCCTCGGTGGCTTCACTGACTGTCCTGACATCCTTTACCAGGTCCCCAGCAGCCCATGGGGCTCTCGTGGTCAGACCAATCCCAGAATATGGAGCTCACCTGGGCAGGTACCCCACCCCCACCCCAGCCCATGGGGCTCTCGTGGTCAGGCCCCTCCCAGGATACAGAGCTACCCTTGCAGGTACCGTGGCAGGGCTGGGCACACAGGAACCGTGCACATAGCCCTCATTGCAGAGCACCCCCAGCTCACCTGTCGCTCAGAGCTGACACAGAGCACCTCAGAGCAGGACTTGAACTAACAAACAGCAGCTGCGACAGGTCTGTGACCCTGGGCATCACTCCGTGAGGCCTCCCTCCACCTGGTCTTCCAGAGACTTCCACTGCACCCGGGGCACCAGGCCTCTGTCTCCAACCACGACCCACCCCTCCTCTCCCTGACTCCTGGGTTCCTCTCATTAGGAGAGGGTTTTCTTGAAGTTGTCTCCCACTCATGGGCCAGATAAAATGATTAGAAAACAAGCCAAAGCTGCAGCCCCTTGTCTATCCTGACTCTCAGGAGCCCACACCTGTTCCTTGGACCTGGCCGGTTCAGCAAGTTCCATTTTCTGCAACTGTGAGCCCCTGAGGGGTGATGATTGGCTGACCTGGGCAGCCTTACCGTGCCGGCCAGCCCTCCCCAGGTGTGCCTGGGTTGAGATCAATATAAATACCACTCCAGGCAGCAAGAGCCCCTGCAGCCGTGCCTGACGCCATTTTCTCTGCCCTGTCAGCAGTCTCGGGGCTGGGCTGGTGGGAGGGAGTGAGAGGCCACGGCTTTGTGGGTGGCCCAGTGTGAGTGGGGCTCTGCTGGACTTTCTGCAGCAGTTGCCAGGCTGCCACCTGCTAAAGAAGAGGATGTGTCACCCATACCTGCTGCTGGAATTTCTCCCTGGGCAGAGGTGAGGAAGGAAAAAAGCAGTGGGGGCAGGGACAGGACGGGTATCTCAGGCAGGGAAATGGAAATCTTCCAGAAGAGCACCCAGGGCCAGGACCATCCTGGCTGGCCTGCAGGCACCAAGTCGGCCGGCATGCTGTCACTCGTGTGGCTCTATGGCCCTTCCTCTAGGCTTTCAAGTCCTTGTATATATTCAGGTGTTTTACCTGGGACGGGTGGGAATAGTTCAGCAGCAACTGGCCTGGGGCTCAGCTCACGTTTACTCACAGATGCCTCGGCACGGTGCCCCAGCTTTGCAATGAGGACGCTTGTTGCGTGGGGGCTGCTGGCTGAATGGGAGACGATTCCCCACCACTGACCAACTTCAGAATTGTTTACAACTGGAGCAAGTGCCCTGATACGGTTTTCCTCTGTGGAACTGGTGGGTTCTGTGTTTTTTTTCTCTTTTTCGTTTTTGGTTCAAGGTAGATTTTATTCCTCTTTTTTGTATTTACAGATATAAGCATGGAAATAATTTATTCATATAAATACATGTATGTGCAGGGAATAATTGTTTTTTCTGTTTTATTTTTTAAATTTTACTTCTTTTTAATTTTGAATTTTATTTTATATTTTTATACAGCAGGTTCTTATTGGTTATCTATTTTATACATATAAATGTATACATGCCAATCCCAGTCTCTCAACTCCTCCCACCACCACCCCCCCAACAGCTTTCCCCCCTTGTTGTCCATACGTTTGTTGTCTACATCTGTTGCTCTATTTATGCCTTGCAAAATGGTTAATCTGTACAGTTTTTCTAGGTTCCACATATATGCATGAATATACAAGATTTGTTTTTCTCCTTCGGACTTACTTCACTCTGTATGACAGTCTCTAGATCCATCGACGTCTCTACAAATGACCCAATTTCATTCCTTTCCATGGCTTAGTAATATTCCATTTTATATATGTACCACAGCTTTATGCATTCGTCTGTCTGTGGGCATTTAGGTTGCTTCCATTACCTCGATATTGTAAATAGTGATGCAATGAACATTGCGGTGAATGACTCTTTTTGATTTATGGTTTTGTCTGGGTATATGTCCAGTACTGGGATTGCTGTATCATATGGTAATTCTATTGTTAGTTTCTTAAGAAATTCCATATTGTTCTCCATAATGACTGTATCAATTTATATTCCCAACAATAGTGGAAGAGGGTTCCTTTTCTCCACACCCTTTCCAGCATTTTTTGTTTGTAGATTTTCAATGATGCCTATTCTACCAGGTGTGAGGTGATACCTCATTGTTGAATCCATTTCGTTGAGCAAGGGGTAGCTCTTGTCTATTACATATTTGGCTTATGGAACGGTATCTGTGCTAATTTCAAACTCTGCTTTTATGCAGCACCCCAACTCACCTTCCCCCTTAAGCAGGCATAAGTTGGTTTTCTAAACTTGAGACCCTGTTCTGTTTTGTAATTCAGTTCATGTGTAGCCAAGTTCACATTCCATGTATTAGTGATACCTTATGATGTTTCTTTTTCTGTGTGACTTATTTCACTTAGAATCATCGTGCCTCAATCCACTCATTATGCTGGTACGGGCCTGGTGACATAGATTTCATTGCTGAGTGGTATTCTGTTGTACAGAAGTACCGCAACTTCTTTATCCATTATTTGCTCTCTGGGATATTTAACTTGTGCTGGAGAAGAGATTCCTGTAAAAAGAGCCGTCCCAAATTTTGGGGTTGCTGTGTCTTTTTGATATTAATTTCCCTAAGCTATAGGACCATAAGTGGAAGTGCCCTAGGCTCTGTTGCTTTGTTTTTTAGATGTTTCAGGAAACACCATACACTTCTCCCAAGTGTCTGTTGGCAATTTACATCCCGCCCATCAGCATAACAAGGCTCCCAGTTCTCCATGGCCTGTCCTGCCTTTCTGGATTTTACACTTTATTCTGATGGCCCTTTTGACCGGGGGGAAGTGAGACTTCATTGTAGTGCAGATTTCCTTTGCAAGCTTGCTTGGTTGGCCAAAAAGTGCGTAGGCGTTTTTTCCTGAATATATTCAGGAAAAAACGCATATTCCCTTTTGGCAAAGTGCATCATTGTGGACGTTCTGCCTCTTTTCCTACGCTTTCAATGCAATTCCAGTCTACCTCCTGAAATCGGTATCCTGCAATTCTGCCCCGCTTTCAAGTCCTCTTGGCAGCCTTACTTCAGTCTATTTTTGGACGATAGCTGTCATTTATAACTCTGCAGGTTTGTGAATTACAGAGACCCTGAGCTCATTTCTTCAACTCGCTTTCTTTTGAGCTGGCCGCAACACCGCAGGATCGCTTCAGGCCCTAATCTGGTTCCGGCACGGCACGCTGAGCCTTTGGTTATTTCCTCTTCCTGGTGGGAAATGAGAGTTAAATTTGCCCGTCCAGACACCTCCAGCTAGTCTCTCATTGGTTCTCCCTATTCCTGTTCATCTTCCGCAGAAATGGCAAACTGGGCCAAACAGGAGGTTAAAGGCGCTGACTCTCCAAGTTGGGAGAGTGTTAGTAAAGGGTCTGGAATGTTGCACCCGAGTACCAGGGGAGGAAAACTGAGACATATTTGAACACGTCTCCCGTTCACACGGTTGATCATACTCTGGGTTCCACATGCATGTTTTAGCTGAAGGAAGAATACCTTAAACCTGGAGAGTTGAGACCCGTGGAATGGGTACCATGCAATATGACTTCAAAGGGTCTTCATTTGCTCACCGAACCTCTCCAATCCTATCACTGCTGCGTTTATGCCCCTGTACACACGCTTGATTCTCTTTTGGAGACATAGCAATCCATAGGTTTTAAGATACTTACTAGTCAGGTACATTCTTAGGCGTTTAATATGGGGTGTTGAGTCCATTTCGTTGAGCAAGGAGTAGCTCTTGTCTATTCCATATTTGGCTTAAGGAACTTTATCTGTGCTCATTTCAATCTCTGGTTTTATGCAGCACCCCAACTCACCTTCCCCCTTAAGCAAGCGTAAGTTGGTTTTCTAAACTTGAGACACTGTTCTGTTTTGTAATTCAGTTCATGTGTAGCCAAGTTCACATTCTGTGTATTAGTGATACCTTATGATGTTTCTTTTCTGTGTGACTTATTTCAGTTCGAATCATCATACCTGAATCCACTCATTATGCTGCTACAGGCCTGATGACATAGATTTCATTGCTGAGTGATATTGCATTGTACGTAAGTACCACAAGTTCTTTATCCATTTTTCACTTTCTGTGATATTGAACTTGTACCGTAAACGAGGTTCTTGTAAACAGAGCCGTCCCAAACTTTGGGGTGGCTGTGTCTTTTTGATTTTAATTTCCCTAAGCTATAGGACCATAAGTGGAAGTGCCCTAGGCTCTGTTGCTTTGTTTTTTAGATGTTTCAGGAAACACCATACACTTCTCCAGAGTGGCTGTTGGCAATTTACATCCCGCCCATCAGCATAAGAAGGCTCCCAGTTCTCCATGGCCTGTTGTGCCTTTCTGGATTTTACACTTTTTTCAGATGGCCCTTTTGACTGGGTGGAAGTGAGACTTCATTGTAGTGCAGATTTCCTTTGCAAGCTTGCTTGGTTGGCCAAAAAGTGCGTATGCGTTTTTTCCTGAATATATTCAGGAAAAAACGCATACGCCCTTTTTGGCCAAGTGCATCATTGTCGAGTTTCTGACTCTCTTCATATGCTTTCAATGCAATTCCAGTCTACCTCCTGAAATCGGTTTCCTGCAATTCTGCCTTGCTTTCAATGCCTCTTCATAGCCTTACCTCAATATATTTTTTAAAAATAGTTGGCCTTTATAACTCTGCAGGTTTTTGAATTGCAGTGGCCCTTAGCTCCATTTTTTAGCTCTTATTTTTGTGGTCTTGCCCCATAACCACAGGATTCCTTGAAGCCCTATTTTTCTTCTGGGGCACCTTGCTGTGCCTTTGGTTAATTCTTCTTACTGATGTGATATTAGAGTGACATGTGCCCATTGAAACCGCTACAGCTAGTTTCTCACTGGTTCCCCCTATTCCCATTCATCCTCTGCACTAACTGCAGACTGTGCGATACCAGAACTTAAAGGCATTGACTCCATGTGGGGATGTTGTTAGTAAAGCGGCTGGAATGTCGATCCGGAGCCCCAGGAGAGGAAAAATGAGGTGCGTTTTAGAAACCTTTCCCGATCATATGGTATACCAGTCGCTGGGTTTCCCAAGCATGGTTTAGCTGTAGGAAGATTCCCTTCAACCTGGAGTGTTGGGACCCTTGGACTGAGTAGCATGAAGTATTGCATTAAACTTTCGGCAGTTGCTCACCAAAGCTCACCAATCCTGTCAGCCCCAAGTGTCCAGCCTTATGTCTTATCCAGCTGTGGGTTTATATGTGGTCAATCCAGGTTGCATCACAGCCCCTGAGCGAATTTTGTAAGAATTTTTCTCTCTTTCATTGTTTCAGCGTTTTGTTTTTAAAATTTATTTCTATAATGGGGTTTAGCTCCTTTTCACTGCTGTGTTTGTGCCGCTCTGCACACACTTGATTCCCTTATGGAGATATATCAATACATGGGTTTTAAGATTCTTATTCCTCAGATATATTTCTCTGCGGTGTATAGGGTGTGTTGAGGCCTGTTCATTGAGCAAGGTGTAGATCTTGTCTAATACCTATTTGGTTTATTGAACGGTATCTGTGCTAATTTCAAACTCTGGTTTTATGCATCACCCCACCTCTCCTTTCCCCTTAAGCTGACATAAGTGTGTTTTCTAAATGTGAGACACTGTTCTGTTCTGTAATTCATTTCTTGTGCAGCCATATTTACCCTCCCTCTATAAGTGATATCTTATGATATGTTTCTTTTTCTGTTTGACTTATTTCAAGTAGTATTATCGGACCTAAATCCACTCTTTATCCTTCTACTAGCCTTATTACATTGATTTCATGGTGAAGAGATATTCCATTGTACATAAGTACCACATCTTCTTTATCCATTGTTCTCTTTCCTGGGATATTTAAGGTGTACTGAAGTTGAGGTTCTTGTAAACAGAGTAGCCCTAAACTGTGGTGTGCTTGTGTCTTGTTGATTTTTAGACTTCCCTAGATATACTCCCATGATTGGAAGTGTCCTATGCTCTGTAGCTCTGTTTTTTAGATGATTTAGGAACCACCATACACTTCTCCAGAGTGGCTCTCGGCAGTTCACACACTGCCCATCAGCGTATAAAGGCTCCCTGTTCTCCATGGCCTGTCCTGCATTTCTGGTTTTTACAATTTTTTAGGATGGCCCTTTTGACCGGTGGGAAGTGAGACTTCTTTGTTGTGCACATTTGCATTGCTTGCTTGCTTCGTTGCCCATAAAGTGCGTATGCGTTTTTTCCTGGATATAATCAGGAAAAAACGCATACGCCCTTTTGGGCCAACTGCATCATTGTCGAAATTCTGCCGCTTTTCATGTGCGTTAAAGACGAGTCCAATCTATCTCTTGAAATCTGTTTCTTGCAATTCTGTCTTGCATTCAGATCCTCTTCTTTGCCTTACCTCAACATATTTTTGGACGTTAGTTTTCATTTATAACTCTGCAGGTTTGTGAATTGCAGTGACCCTGAGCTCCACTGTTTAAGTTGCTCTTTTGTGAGCTGGCCTCAAACCCGCAGGATTGCTTCAGGCCCTATTTTGGCTCCGGCGAGGCAGGCTGAGCCTTTCTTTAATTCTTATTCTTAATGGGAAATTAGAGTGATATGTGCCCGTCCAAACCCCTACAACTCTTCTCTCATTGGTTCCCCCTCTTCCCGTTCATCCTCCTCACAATTTGCAAAATGTGTGAAACAGAAGTTTAAATGTGCTGATTCTCCAAGTGGGGAGATTCTAAGTAGCGTGGCTGGAATGGTGAACAGGAGCACCAGGAGAGGATAAATGAGGTGCATTTTAGACACATCTCCCGATCACATGGTGTACAGTCCTCTGGGTTTTCCATGCATGTTTTAGCTGTAGGAAGATCCCTTGAACCTGCAGATTTGGGACCCATTGAATGGGTACCAGGTAGTATTACTTTAAAGGGTGTGCATTTCCTCACCCAACCTCACATTTCTCTTAGCGCAAACAGTTTCCAGCCTTATGTCTCATCCTGCTGTGGGTCTAGATGTGTTCAATCCATGTTGCATCACCGTCCCTGAGGAAAAGTTGTAAGAGGTTTTCTCTGTCTCTCTGTCGTTTATTTTTTTCAATTTATTACTATATTGGTTACAGCTGATTTTCAAAGCTCTGTTTCTTGCTGCTGTACATCCACTTGATTCACGTACAGAGAGACATCAATAAATTCTTTTTCAGATTCTTACCAGTCGTATATATTCTTTTCCGGTGACTTGAGTGTGCTGAGTGCAGTTCTTTTAGCTACCGTGTAGGCCTTGTTGATTATCAGTTTGGTATTTGGAATGGTATCTTTGCTAATTTCAACCTCCTGGATGATGCCTCACCCCTCCCCACCTTTCCCGTTTAGCAGCCTTATGCGTGTTTTCTACATATTTGACTATGTTTTTGTTTTGTAATTTATTTCATGTGTAGCCATTTTGGATTCCACCTTTAAGTGATATCTTATGATATGTGTCTTTTTCTTTTTGAATTCTGTCACTTAGAATGATCATACGTAACTCCTCCGGAGTTGTTACAACTGGCCATATTTCATTGATTTCCAGGCTGAATAATATTCCACTCTACCTAAGTACCACATCTCTATCCATTTTTTCCCTCCAGAGACATTTAAGTTATATCCTAGTCGAGGATCTTTTAAACAGAGAGGGGGTAAACATTGGGGTGCCTGTGTCCTCTCGATTTTTGTTTTTCCCAAGATATACGCCCATGAGTGCAAGTGCCCTATGCTCTGTAGCTCATTTTTTAGATGCTTTAGTAAACACAATACACTTCTCCAGAATGGCCGTTGGCAATATACATTTCCACTATAAGTCTCACAGGGCTCCCTCTTCTCGTTGCCCTGTCCTGCGTTTCTGTTGTTTATGCTTTATGAGGATGGCTCTTCTGACTGATGCGAAGTGATATCTTTTGTAGTATTGACTTCCAGTGCCCACCTGTTTGGTTGGCTAAAAAAGTGTATGCCCTTTTCTTGAATATATACAGAAAAGAACGCATACACCCTTTTTGGCCAACTGCAATGTTGGCAATGTTGGCAATGTTCAGCTCCTTTTCTTGTGCTTAATGGCGAGTCCTTTCTACCTCCTCAAATCCCTTTCCTGCCATTCTCCCTTGCTTACAAGTCCTTTTCTCTGACTTTCCTCAAGACATTTTTCAGTGATGGATATTTTCAACTCTGCAGTTTTGTGAATTTTACTGCCCCTGAGTTCCATTGTTCAACTCGTGTTTATGGGAACTGGCCACAAAGCAGCGGGATTTCCTCAAGCCCTATACTGTTTCCATGGGCAACCCTAGCCTTTGGTCAATTCGTCTTCCTGATTGGAAATTAGAGTGACATGTGCCTGTCTGAACACCTAGGACTTGTCTCTCATTGTTCCTCATCCTTCCACTTCATCCTCTGGACAAATTCCAAACTGTATGCAACAGGATGTTGACAGTGCTGACATCTCCAAGTGGGGAGACTGTTAGTAAAGACGCTGGAGGGGTGAACCCGAGCACCAGGAGATGAGGAGATGAGATGCCTTTTCCAAACTCTTCCCGATCAGATGGTATACCATCCTCTGGGTGTGACAGACATGTTTTAGCAGTAGGAAGAGTCCCATTCATGTAAGGAGAACACCAGGGCTTTTTCAAAATCAGTGTCTCCCCGAAACCCAAACTGGGGAAGTTTTTAAGCTACGGCTACACATATGTTCATTAAGGGCCTTGGGAAGTAGGCAGAGTCCAAACTTTAGATGATTGAAGTCTTCAGGGTCAGAAGCACTCACCACCAGCTTCCCTTAGGCTACACTTTAACTGTCATTGATAGATGATGTCAATAAAAATATCTATTCTTTTTCAGATTATTTCCCCTTATAGGTTATTGCAAAATGTTGAGTGTAGTTCCCTGTGCTATACAGTAGTTCCTTGTTGATGATCTATTTTATACATAGCAGTGTGTATGTGTTCATTCCAAACTGTTAATTTATCCCTCCTCCCACCTTTCCCCTTTGGTAATAATAAATTATAAGATTTTATACTTCTCAGAAATGGGGGAGCTGAAAGAGAGGTATCATTTTCAATGGAAAAGCATTTAAAACAAGATTGAAGGTTTAACCAAGATTATTAGCTGTACATCCTTGGAAAGAAATCACTTCGTTTCTCTAATATTGACCTGACAAATAAGACAAACCTTTTCACTGAACTTGCTTATAAAAAGTGATGGAAATATCAAATGGAAGTGTTAAAAACATCTTATTTTACCCGAGCCTTATACACTGTTCTATGTTAACTACAGTTTGGCTCACACATCTGTTCATTGAGGTTACAATAGTCTCAATTTCTGTTACTGATCCTCCAGAGTGGACCCCAACAAGTGTCCCCCTGCCCAGTGTCATTGGGGCCAACAGATCGAGACTGAGTTTGGTTCACAAGCAAAGGAAACTTTATATTTTGATCAGAGAATGGAGAGGTGAGAGCATGCACTACCCCGTGGGCTGTGGGCTGGGCTGCTGTGTAGAGATCCTGTCAGAGTCAGTGGGAGGGAGGGAGGCGGCGGAGCTCTCGAGGGCCGGGTTGGCTGTAGCTCAGGCTCTATATCGTGGAGTCTGCACTGGGCCCCAGGAGCTGAGGTGTCAACCCAGCCATTCTGCACTAGGAAATCTGGTCTGAAGTGCCGGGTGTGGAACCTCTGCATGCGGGACCCTAGGAGCACGTGAAATTAGACAAAGCACAAAGGATAAAAAAGGTTAGACTTGACTTTATTGCCCAGATTCTATTTTTATCTCCCAGGGATTTTTAATGGGCTTTGCTGGGGACAAACCCCTCCTCTGCCTTTTGTCCCGTTCCTCATTCTTGGAGTGCTGAGGGTGCAGACCCTTCTTCTGTAACTGCTGAGTGCTGAGTTGGGAGCCCTCATACCCTGGGGCGAGGGTCAGAGCTTCTCCCCAGCAGCCTCCCGGTGACGTTGATTGTCCCCAGGACCCCTGCCTCCCTGCTCGTCCACCTGAGCACCAGCATTGGAAGTGTTATAGATTCTAATGACCTTTAAGGGTCCAGGAAAGAGATGTGCAGAGACGCTGTGGGGGCCGGTTTCACCCCGCCCCACATTTGTTCGGCCACCTTAGGCTGACCGTCTCTGCCAGCCTAGATGCTCTGACCAGTAGTCTGCGCTTTCTTCAATTAGGCCCCTGAATTAACGTACAAACAGCACCAGGTGTCAGAGCCCTGCCCGCTCAACTCCCAGACAGTCCAGGGTCAGTGGTGACCAAGGACCATGATGGCTACTGAGTCAACAGCCTTTTGAAGTAAACAGGAGTTCAGCCGGTCTTATTGGCCACCATCATCACGGTGTCTGTAGGCTTTTCTATGGTGACAGTGTGGTATACTGTTCCCCCGCCAAGATTATTAGCTCCCCTCTGGGTGCAGTAAGTCCTGCAAGCAGTAGTCTACTCTTTTGGGACACACTCTTGTTGTTTTATGAGAGAAACTCCAGGTCAAGTGATGTTCACACGAGTCGTCATGGTGCCCTGTTGCCCCCGGTTATCTCTCTGGATGTTGGAGTTGGAGGGCCTCCTCACTCGAGGTCGGTGTGCCCACGGAGCGAACCCTGCAACTTCAGGGCATGGTTGGTGGTTAGGATCACCACGTGGGGTCCTTTTCCCTTAGGAGGGAGGTGGCCTTTTGGGCTGCTGATTTCCAGGTTTTTAGATACCGCCAGTATCTTGGCCAGATGTGGCAGTGGGCCAAGCCCCTTAGTGACCGTAGTTTATCCTACCTGGATGGCATTCTTGCATTGTTCCATTTCAAGTGGTCCCAGTTTTTGCACTAATTCTCCAATGGCGATTCACCTTTCACCGGGATTGTAAAGATCAAAGGGTTTAGCTAAATTAGGGAGTTCCAGGGCAAGGGTCTGAATTGACTGCTCTTTCCATTCTTGAAAGGCCACTTCTGGATTCTATTCAAAAGGATCATCATCTTTTCCTTTCAGTGTTTCATATAGAGGCCCAGCTAGTAGACTGTAGTTAGGGATCCAGAAGCAGCAAACCCTGGCCTCCCCAGGAACCCCTAAGCTGTCTTCTAGTTTTAGAAAGGGGTAAGGCTGAAAATGGTTTCTTCCCTTTCCTGGGATGGGCTTCTCTGACCTTCTGTGAGAATGAAGCCCAGGCAGGTCACCGCAGTCTGTGATATTTGAGCTTTTTCTTGGACAACTTCTATCCTTTATTGGCTTGGTAGTTCAGAGGCCTCCTTAGTAGGGCTGGTGATCAGAATGTCGTCTGCATATTGAAGGAGGGTTTCCTTTTCCAGAGGTAGAACTTTTAGGTCTTTAGCTAAACTTTCCCCAAAGATGGTGTGGGAATTTTTGCACCCTTGGGGCCAGACGGCCCGGAAGTATTGTTTTAGTTGTATGTTGAGTCCTGCCACTCACAAGCCAAAATTTCTTGTGACTCTGGGACTAATGGAATACAAAAGAAGGCATCATTGAAGACTAATACAGAATACCATGTCCTGGTGGTTGGTAGAATGACCAGCAGGGTGTAGGAATTAGGAGCAACTGGAGGTATATCCTCGGTGGCTTCACTGACTGTCCTGACATCCTTTACCAGGTCCCCAGCAGCCCATGGGGCTCTCGTGGTCAGACCAATCCCAGAATATGGAGCTCACCTGGGCAGGTACCCCACCCCCACCCCAGCCCACGGGGCTCTCGTGGTCAGGCCCCTCCCAGGATACAGAGCTACCCTTGCAGGTACCGTGGCAGGGCTGGGCACACAGGAACCGTGCACATAGCCCTCATTGCAGAGCACCCCCAGCTCACCTGTCGCTCAGAGCTGACACAGAGCACCTCAGAGCAGGACTTGAACTAACAAACAGCAGCTGCGACAGGTCTGTGACCCTGGGCATCACTCCGTGAGGCCTCCCTCCACCTGGTCTTCCAGAGACTTCCACTGCACCCGGGGCACCAGGCCTCTGTCTCCAACCACCACCCACCCCTCCTCTGCCTGACTCCTGGGTTCCTCTCATTAGGAGAGGGTTTTCTTGAAGTTGTCTCCCACTCATGGGCCAGATAAAATGATTAGAAAACAAGCCAAAGCTGCAGCCCCTTGTCTATCCTGACTCTCAGGAGCCCACACCTGTTCCTTGGACCTGGCCGGTTCAGCAAGTTCCATTTTCTGCAACTGTGAGCCCCTGAGGGGTGATGATTGGCTGACCTGGGCAGCCTTACCGTGCCGGCCAGCCCTCCCCAGGTGTGCCTGGGTTGAGATCAATATAAATACCACTCCAGGCAGCAAGAGCCCCTGCAGCCGTGCCTGACGCCATTTTCTCTGCCCTGTCAGCAGTCTCGGGGCTGGGCTGGTGGGAGGGAGTGAGAGGCCACGGCTTTGTGGGTGGCCCAGTGTGAGTGGGGCTCTGCTGGACTTTCTGCAGCAGTTGCCAGGCTGCCACCTGCTAAAGAAGAGGATGTGTCACCCATACCTGCTGCTGGAATTTCTCCCTGGGCAGAGGTGAGGAAGGAAAAAAGCAGTGGGGGCAGGGACAGGACGGGTATCTCAGGCAGGGAAATGGAAATCTTCCAGAAGAGCACCCAGGGCCAGGACCATCCTGGCTGGCCTGCAGGCACCAAGTCGGCTGGCATGCTGTCATTCGTGTGGCTCTATGGCCCTTCCTCTAGGCTTTCAAGTCCTTGTATATATTCAGGTGTTTTACCTGGGACGGGTGGGAATAGTTCAGCAGCAACTGGCCTGGGGCTCAGCTCACGTTTACTCACAGATGCCTCGGCACGGTGCCCCAGCTTTGCAATGAGGACGCTTGTTGCGTGGGGGCTGCTGGCTGAATGGGAGACGATTCCCCACCACTGACCAACTTCAGAATTGTTTACAACTGGAGCAAGTGCCCTGATACGGTTTTCCTCTGTGGAACTGGTGGGTTCTGTGTTTTTTTTCTCTTTTTCGTTTTTGGTTCAAGGTAGATTTTATTCCTCTTTTTTGTATTTACAGATATAAGCATGGAAATAATTTATTCATATAAATACATGTATGTGCAGGGAATAATTGTTTTTTCTGTTTTATTTTTTAAATTTTACTTCTTTTTAATTTTGAATTTTATTTTATATTTTTATACAGCAGGTTCTTATTGGTTATCTATTTTATACATATAAATGTATACATGCCAATCCCAGTCTCTCAACTCCTCCCACCACCACCCCCCCAACAGCTTTCCCCCCTTGTTGTCCATACGTTTGTTGTCTACATCTGTTGCTCTATTTATGCCTTGCAAAATGGTTAATCTGTACAGTTTTTCTAGGTTCCACATATATGCATGAATATACAAGATTTGTTTTTCTCCTTCTGACTTACTTCACTCTGTATGACAGTCTCTAGATCCATCGACGTCTCTACAAATGACCCAATTTCATTCCTTTCCATGGCTTAGTAATATTCCATTTTATATATGTACCACAGCTTTATGCATTCGTCTGTCTGTGGGCATTTAGGTTGCTTCCATTACCTCGATATTGTAAATAGTGATGCAATGAACATTGCGGTGAATGACTCTTTTTGATTTATGGTTTTGTCTGGGTATATGTCCAGTACTGGGATTGCTGTATCATATGGTAATTCTATTGTTAGTTTCTTAAGAAATTCCATATTGTTCTCCATAATGACTGTATCAATTTATATTCCCAACAATAGTGGAAGAGGGTTCCTTTTCTCCACACCCTTTCCAGCATTTTTTGTTTGTAGATTTTCAATGATGCCTATTCTACCAGGTGTGAGGTGATACCTCATTGTTGAATCCATTTCGTTGAGCAAGGGGTAGCTCTTGTCTATTACATATTTGGCTTATGGAACGGTATCTGTGCTAATTTCAAACTCTGCTTTTATGCAGCACCCCAACTCACCTTCCCCCTTAAGCAGGCATAAGTTGGTTTTCTAAACTTGAGACCCTGTTCTGTTTTGTAATTCAGTTCATGTGTAGCCAAGTTCACATTCCGTGTATTAGTGATACCTTATGATGTTTCTTTTTCTGTGTGACTTATTTCACTTAGAATCATCGTGCCTCAATCCACTCATTATGCTGGTACGGGCCTGGTGACATAGATTTCATTGCTGAGTGGTATTCTGTTATACAGAAGTACCGCAACTTCTTTATCCATTATTTGCTCTCTGGGATATTTAACATGTGCCGGAGAAGAGATTCCTGTAAAAAGAGCCGTCCCAAATTTTGGGGTTGCTGTGTCTTTTTGATATTAATTTCCCTAAGCTATAGGACCATAAGTGGAAGTGCCCTAGGCTCTGTTGCTTTGTTTTTTAGATGTTTCAGGAAACACCATACACTTCTCCCAAGTGTCTGTTGGCAATTTACATCCCGCCCATCAGCATAACAAGGCTCCCAGTTCTCCATGGCCTGTCCTGCCTTTCTGGATTTTACACTTTATTCTGATGGCCCTTTTGACCGGGGGGAAGTGAGACTTCATTGTAGTGCAGATTTCCTTTGCAAGCTTGCTTGGTTGGCCAAAAAGGGCGTATGCGTTTTTTCCTGAATATATTCAGGAAAAAACGCATATGCCCTTTTGGCAAAGTGCATCATTGTGGACGTTCTGCCTCTTTTCTTACGCTTTCAATGCAATTCCAGTCTACCTCCTGAAATCGGTATCCTGCAATTCTGCCCCGCTTTCAAGTCCTCTTGGCAGCCTTACTTCAGTCTATTTTTGGACGATAGCTGTCATTTATAACTCTGCAGGTTTGTGAATTACAGAGACCCTGAGCTCATTTCTTCAACTCGCTTTCTTTTGAGCTGGCCGCAACACCGCAGGATGGCTTCAGGCCCTAATCTGGTTCCGGCACGGCACGCTGAGCCTTTGGTTATTTCCTCTTCCTGGTGGGAAATGAGAGTTAAATTTGCCCGTCCAGACACCTCCAGCTAGTCTCTCATTGGTTCTCCCTATTCCTGTTCATCTTCCGCAGAAATTGCAAACTGGGCCAAACAGGAGGTTAAAGGCACTGACTCTCCAAGTTGGGAGAGTGTTAGTAAAGGGTCTGGAATGTTGCACCCGAGTACCAGGGGAGGAAAACTGAGACATATTTGAACACGTCTCCCGTTCACACGGTTGATCATACTCTGGGTTCCACATGCATGTTTTAGCTGAAGGAAGAATACCTTAAACCTGGAGAGTTGAGACCCGTGGAATGGGTACCATGCAATATGACTTCAAAGGGTCTTCATTTGCTCACCGAACCTCTCCAATCCTATCACTGCTGCGTTTATGCCCCTGTACACATGCTTGATTCTCTTTCGGAGACATAGCAATCCATAGGTTTTAAGATACTTACTAGTCAGGTACATTCTTAGGCGTTTAATATGGGGTGTTGAGTCCATTTCGTTGAGCAAGGAGTAGCTCTTGTCTATTCCATATTTGGCTTAAGGAACTTTATCTGTGCTCATTTCAATCTCTGGTTTTATGCAGCACCCCAACTCACCTTCCCCCTTAAGCAAGCGTAAGTTGGTTTTCTAAACTTGAGACACTGTTCTGTTTTGTAATTCAGTTCATGTGTAGCCAAGTTCACATTCTGTGTATTAGTGATACCTTATGATGTTTCTTTTCTGTGTGACTTATTTCAGTTCGAATCATCATACCTGAATCCACTCATTATGCTGCTACGGGCCTGATGACATAGATTTCATTGCTGAGTGATATTGCATTGTACGTAAGTACCACAAGTTCTTTATCCATTTTTCACTTTCTGCGATATTGAACTTGTACCGTAAACGAGGTTCTTGTAAACAGAGCCGTCCCAAACTTTGGGGTGGCTGTGTCTTTTTGATTTTAATTTCCCTAAGCTATAGGACCATAAGTGGAAGTGCCCTAGGCTCTGTTGCTTTGTTTTTTAGATGTTTCAGGAAACACCATACACTTCTCCAGAGTGGCTGTTGGCAATTTACATCCCGCCCATCAGCATAAGAAGGCTCCCAGTTCTCCATGGCCTGTAGTGCCTTTATGGATTTTACACTTTTTTCAGATGGCCCTTTTGACCGGGGGGAAGTGAGACTTCATTGTAGTGCAGATTTCCTTTGCAAGCTTGCTTGGTTGGCCAAAAAGGGCGTATGCGTTTTTTCCTGAATATATTCAGGAAAAAACGCATACGCCCTTTTTGGCCAAGTGCATCATTGTCGAGTTTCTGACTCTCTTCATATGCTTTCAATGCAATTCCAGTCTACCTCCTGAAATCGGTTTCCTGCAATTCTGCCTTGCTTTCAATGCCTCTTCATAGCCTTACCTCAATATATTTTTTAAAAATAGTTGGCCTTTATAACTCTGCAGGTTTTTGAATTGCAGTGGCCCTTAGCTCCATTTTTTAGCTCTTATTTTTGTGGTCTTGCCCCATAACCACAGGATTCCTTGAAGCCCTATTTTTCTTCTGGGGCACCTTGCTGTGCCTTTGGTTAATTCTTCTTACTGATGTGATATTAGAGTGACATGTGCCCATTGAAACCGCTACAGCTAGTTTCTCACTGGTTCCCCCTATTCCCATTCATCCTCTGCACTAACTGCAGACTGTGCGATACCAGAACTTAAAGGCATTGAATCCATGTGGGGATGTTGTTAGTAAAGCGGCTGGAATGTCGATCCGGAGCCCCAGGAGAGGAAAAATGAGGTGCGTTTTAGAAACCTTTCCCGATCATATGGTATACCAGTCGCTGGGTTTCCCAAGCATGGTTTAGCTGTAGGAAGATTCCCTTCAACCTGGAGTGTTGGGACCCTTGGACTGAGTAGCATGAAGTATTGCATTAAACTTTCGGCAGTTGCTCACCAAAGCTCACCAATCCTGTCAGCCCCAAGTGTCCAGCCTTATGTCTTATCCAGCTGTGGGTTTATATGTGGTCAATCCAGGTTGCATCACAGCCCCTGAGCGAATTTTGTAAGAATTTTTCTCTCTTTCATTGTTTCAGCGTTTTGTTTTTAAAATTTATTTCTATAATAGGGTTTAGCTCCTTTTCACTGCTGTGTTTGTGCCACTCTGCACACACTTGATTCCCTTATGGAGATATATCAATACATGGGTTTTAAGATTCTTATTCCTCAGATATATTTCTCTGCGGTGTATAGGGTGTGTTGAGGCCTGTTCATTGAGCAAGGTGTAGATCTTGTCTAATACCTATTTGGTTTATTGAACGGTATCTGTGCTAATTTCAAACTCTGGTTTTATGCATCACCCCACCTCTCCTTTCCCCTTAAGCTGACATAAGTGTGTTTTCTAAATGTGAGACACTGTTCTGTTCTGTAATTCATTTCTTGTGCAGCCATATTTACCCTCCCTCTATAAGTGATATCTTATGATATGTTTCTTTTTCTGTTTGACTTATTTCAAGTAGTATTATCGGACCTAAATCCACTCTTTATCCTTCTACTAGCCTTATTACATTGATTTCATGGTGAAGAGATATTCCATTGTACATAAGTACCACATCTTCTTTATCCATTGTTCTCTTTCCTGGGATATTTAAGGTGTACTGAAGTTGAGGTTCTTGTAAACAGAGTAGCCCTAAACTGTGGTGTGCTTGTGTCTTGTTGATTTTTAGACTTCCCTAGATATACTCCCATGATTGGAAGTGTCCTATGCTCTGTAGCTCTGTTTTTTAGATGATTTAGGAACCACCATACACTTCTCCAGAGTGGCTCTCGGCAGTTCACACACTGCCCATCAGCGTATAAAGGCTCCCTGTTCTCCATGGCCTGTCCTGCATTTCTGGTTTTTACAATTTTTTAGGATGGCCCTTTTGACCGGTGGGAAGTGAGACTTCTTTGTTGTGCACATTTGCATTGCTTGCTTGCTTCGTTGCCCATAAAGTGCGTATGCGTTTTTTCCTGGATATAATCAGGAAAAAACGCATACGCCCTTTTGGGCCAACTGCATCATTGTCGAAATTCTGCCGCTTTTCATGTGCGTTAAAGACGAGTCCAATCTATCTCTTGAAATCTGTTTCTTGCAATTCTGTCTTGCATTCAGATCCTCTTCTTTGCCTTACCTCAACATATTTTTGGACGTTAGTTTTCATTTATAACTCTGCAGGTTTGTGAATTGCAGTGACCCTGAGCTCCATTTTTTAAGTTGCTCTTTTGTGAGCTGGCCTCAAACCTGCAGGATTGCTTCAGGCCCTATTTTGGCTCCGGCGAGGCAGGCTGAGCCTTCCTTTAATTCTTACTCTTAATGGGAAATTAGAGTGATATGTGCCCGTCCAAACCCCTACAACTCTTCTCTCATTGGTTCCCCCTCTTCCCGTTCATCCTCCTCACAATTTGCAAAATGTGTGAAACAGAAGTTTAAATGTGCTGATTCTCCAAGTGGGGAGATTCTAAGTAGCGTGGCTGGAATGGTGAACAGGAGCACCAGGAGAGGATAAATGAGGTGCATTTTAGACACATCTCCCGATCACATGGTGTACAGTCCTCTGGGTTTTCCATGCATGTTTTAGCTGTAGGAAGATCCCTTGAACCTGCAGATTTGGGACCCATTGAATGGGTACCAGGTAGTATTACTTTAAAGGGTGTGCATTTCCTCACCCAACCTCACATTTCTCTTAGCGCAAACAGTTTCCAGCCTTATGTCTCATCCTGCTGTGGGTCTAGATGTGTTCAATCCATGTTGCATCACCGTCCCTGAGGAAAAGTTGTAAGAGGTTTTCTCTGTCTCTCTGTCGTTTATTTTTTTCAATTTATTACTATATTGGTTACAGCTGATTTTCAAAGCTCTGTTTCTTGCTGCTGTACATCCACTTGATTCACGTACAGAGAGACATCAATAAATTCTTTTTCAGATTCTTACCAGTCGTATATATTCTTTTCCGGTGACTTGAGTGTGCTGAGTGCAGTTCTTTTAGCTACAGTGTAGGCCTTGTTGATTATCAGTTTGGTATTTGGAATGGTATCTTTGCTAATTTCAACCTCCTGGATGATGCCTCACCCCTCCCCACCTTTCCCGTTTAGCAGCCTTATGCGTGTTTTCTACATATTTGACTATGTTTTTGTTTTGTAATTTATTTCATGTGTAGCCATTTTGGATTCCACCTTTAAGTGATATCTTATGATATGTGTCTTTTTCTTTTTGAATTCTGTCACTTAGAATGATCATACGTAACTCCTCCGGAGTTGTTACAACTGGCCATATTTCATTGATTTCCAGGCTGAATAATATTCCACTCTACCTAAGTACCACATCTCTATCCATTTTTTCCCTCCAGAGACATTTAAGTTATATCCTAGTCGAGGATCTTTTAAACAGAGAGGGGGTAAACATTGGGGTGCCTGTGTCCTCTCGATTTTTGTTTTTCCCAAGATATACGCCCATGAGTGCAAGTGCCCTATGCTCTGTAGCTCATTTTTTAGATGCTTTAGTAAACACAATACACTTCTCCAGAATGGCCGTTGGCAATATACATTTCCACTATAAGTCTCACAGGGCTCCCTCTTCTCGTTGCCCTGTCCTGCATTTCTGTTGTTTACGCTTTATGAGGATGGCTCTTCTGACTGATGCGAAGTGATATCTTTTGTAGTATTGACTTCCAGTGCCCACCTGTTTGGTTGGCTAAAAAAGTGTATGCCCTTTTCTTGAATATATACAGAAAAGAACGCATACACCCTTTTTGGCCAACTGCAATGTTGGCAATGTTCAGCTCCTTTTCTTGTGCTTAATGGCGAGTCCTTTCTACCTCCTCAAATCCCTTTCCTGCCATTCTCCCTTGCTTACAAGTCCTTTTCTCTGACTTTCCTCAAGACATTTTTCAGTGATGGATATTTTCAACTCTGCAGTTTTGTGAATTTTACTGCCCCTGAGTTCCATTGTTCAACTCGTGTTTATGGGAACTGGCCACAAAGCAGCGGGATTTCCTCAAGCCCTATACTGTTTCCATGGGCAACCCTAGCCTTTGGTCAATTCGTCTTCCTGATTGGAAATTAGAGTGACATGTGCCTGTCTGAACACCTAGGACTTGTCTCTCATTGTTCCTCATCCTTCTGCTTCATCCTCTGGACAAATTCCAAACTGTACGCAACAGGATGTTGACAGTGCTGACATCTCCAAGTGGGGAGACTGTTAGTAAAGACGCTGGAGGGGTGAACCCGAGCACCAGGAGATGAGGAGATAAGATGCCTTTTCCAAACTCTTCCCGATCAGATGGTATACCATCCTCTGGGTGTGACAGACATGTTTTAGCAGTAGGAAGAGTCCCATTCATGTAAGGAGAACACCAGGGCTTTTTCAAAATCAGTGTCTCCCCGAAACCCAAACTGGGGAAGTTTTTAAGCTACGGCTACACATATGTTCATTAAGGGCCTTGGGAAGTAGGCAGAGTCCAAACTTTAGATGATTGAAGTCTTCAGGGTCAGAAGCACTCACCACCAGCTTCCCTTAGGCTACACTTTAACTGTCATTGATAGATGATGTCAATAAAAATATCTATTCTTTTTCAGATTATTTCCCCTTATAGGTTATTGCAAAATGTTGAGTGTAGTTCCCTGTGCTATACAGTAGTTCCTTGTTGATGATCTATTTTATACATAGCAGTGTGTATGTGTTCATTCCAAACTGTTAATTTATCCCTCCTCCCACCTTTCCCCTTTGGTAATAATAAATTATAAGATTTTATACTTCTCAGAAATGGGGGAGCTGAAAGAGAGGTATCATTTTCAATGGAAAAGCATTTAAAACAAGATTGAAGGTTTAACCAAGATTATTAGCTGTACATCCTTGGAAAGAAATCACTTCGTTTCTCTAATATTGACCTGACAAATAAGACAAACCTTTTCACTGAACTTGCTTATAAAAAGTGATGGAAATATCAAATGGAAGTGTTAAAAACATCTTATTTTACCCGAGCCTTATACACTGTTCTATGTTAACTACAGTTTGGCTCACACATCTGTTCATTGAGGTTACAATAGTCTCAATTTCTGTTACTGATCCTCCAGAGTGGACCCCAACAAGTGTCCCCCTGCCCAGTGTCATTGGGGCCAACAGATCGAGACTGAGTTTGGTTCACAAGCAAAGGAAACTTTATATTTTGATCAGAGAATGGAGAGGTGAGAGCATGCACTACCCCGTGGGCTGTGGGCTGGGCTGCTGTGTAGAGATCCTGTCAGAGTCAGTGGGAGGGAGGGAGGCGGCGGAGCTCTCGAGGGCCGGGTTGGCTGTAGCTCAGGCTCTATATCGTGGAGTCTGCACTGGGCCCCAGGAGCTGAGGTGTCGACCCAGCCATTCTGCACTAGGAAATCTGGTCTGAAGTGCCGGGTGTGGAACCTCTGCATGCGGGACCCTAGGAGCACGTGAAATTAGACAAAGCACAAAGGATAAAAAAGGTTAGACTTGACTTTATTGCCCAGATTCTATTTTTATCTCCCAGGGATTTTTAATGGGCTTTGCTGGGGACAAACCCCTCCTCTGCCTTTTGTCCCGTTCCTCATTCTTGGAGTGCTGAGGGTGCAGACCCTTCTTCTGTAACTGCTGAGTGCTGAGTTGGGAGCCCTCATACCCTGGGGCGAGGGTCAGAGCTTCTCCCCAGCAGCCTCCCGGTGACGTTGATTGTCCCCAGGACCCCTGCCTCCCTGCTCGTCCACCTGAGCACCAGCATTGGAAGTGTTATAGATTCTAATGACCTTTAAGGGTCCAGGAAAGAGATGTGCAGAGACGCTGTGGGGGCCGGTTTCACCCCGCCCCACATTTGTTCGGCCACCTTAGGCTGACCGTCTCTGCCAGCCTAGATGCTCTGACCAGTAGTCTGCGCTTTCTTCAGTTAGGCCCCTGAATTAACGTACAAACAGCACCAGGTGTCAGAGCCCTGCCCGCTCAACTCCCAGACAGTCCAGGGTCAGTGGTGACCAAGGACCATGATGGCTACTGAGTCAACAGCCTTTTGAAGTAAACAGGAGTCCAGCCGGTCTTATTGGCCACCATCATCACGGTGTCTGTAGGCTTTTCTATGGTGACAGTGTGGTATACTGTTCCCCCGCCAAGATTATTAGCTCCCCTCTGGGTGCAGTAAGTCCTGCAAGCAGTAGTCTACTCTTTTGGGACACACTCTTGTTGTTTTATGAGAGAAACTCCAGGTCAAGTGATGTTCACACGAGTCGTCATGGTGCCCTGTTGCCCCCGGTTATCTCTCTGGATGTTGGAGTTGGAGGGCCTCCTCACTCGAGGTCGGTGTGCCCACGGAGCGAACCCTGCAACTTCAGGGCATGGTTGGTGGTTAGGATCACCACGTGGGGTCCTTTTCCCTTAGGAGGGAGGTGGCCTTTTGGGCTGCTGATTTCCAGGTTTTTAGATACCGCCAGTATCTTGGCCAGATGTGGCAGTGGGCCAAGCCCCTTAGTGACCGTAGTTTATCCTACCTGGATGGCATTCTTGCATTGTTCCATTTCAAGTGGTCCCAGTTTTTGCACTAATTCTCCAATGGCGATTCACCTTTCACCGGGATTGTAAAGATCAAAGGGTTTAGCTAAATTAGGGAGTTCCAGGGCAAGGGTCTGAATTGACTGCTCTTTCCATTCTTGAAAGGCCACTTCTGGATTCTATTCAAAAGGATCATCATCTTTTCCTTTCAGTGTTTCATATAGAGGCCCAGCTAGTAGACTGTAGTTAGGGATCCAGAAGCAGCAAACCCTGGCCTCCCCAGGAACCCCTAAGCTGTCTTCTAGTTTTAGAAAGGGGTAAGGCTGAAAATGGTTTCTTCCCTTTCCTGGGATGGGCTTCTCTGACCTTCTGTGAGAATGAAGCCCAGGCAGGTCACCGCAGTCTGTGATATTTGAGCTTTTTCTTGGACAACTTCTATCCTTTATTGGCTTGGTAGTTCAGAGGCCTCCTTAGTAGGGCTGGTGATCAGAATGTCGTCTGCATATTGAAGGAGGGTTTCCTTTTCCAGAGGTAGAACTTTTAGGTCTTTAGCTAAGCTTTCCCCAAAGATGGTGTGGGAATTTTTGCACCCTTGGGGCCAGACGGCCCGGAAGTATTGTTTTAGTTGTATGTTGAGTCCTGCCACTCACAAGCCAAAATTTCTTGTGACTCTGGGACTAATGGAATACAAAAGAAGGCATCATTGAAGACTAATACAGAATACCATGTCCTGGTGGTTGGTAGAATGACCAGCAGGGTGTAGGAATTAGGAGCAACTGGAGGTATATCCTCGGTGGCTTCACTGACTGTCCTGACATCCTTTACCAGGTCCCCAGCAGCCCATGGGGCTCTCGTGGTCAGACCAATCCCAGAATATGGAGCTCACCTGGGCAGGTACCCCACCCCCACCCCAGCCCACGGGGCTCTCGTGGTCAGGCCCCTCCCAGGATACAGAGCTACCCTTGCAGGTACCGTGGCAGGGCTGGGCACACAGGAACCGTGCACATAGCCCTCATTGCAGAGCACCCCCAGCTCACCTGTCGCTCAGAGCTGACACAGAGCACCTCAGAGCAGGACTTGAACTAACAAACAGCAGCTGCGACAGGTCTGTGACCCTGGGCATCACTCCATGAGGCCTCCCTCCACCTGGTCTTCCAGAGACTTCCACTGCACCCGGGGCACCAGGCCTCTGTCTCCAACCACCACCCACCCCTCCTCTGCCTGACTCCTGGGTTCCTCTCATTAGGAGAGGGTTTTCTTGAAGTTGTCTCCCACTCATGGGCCAGATAAAATGATTAGAAAACAAGCCAAAGCTGCAGCCCCTTGTCTATCCTGACTCTCAGGAGCCCACACCTGTTCCTTGGACCTGGCCGGTTCAGCAAGTTCCATTTTCTGCAACTGTGAGCCCCTGAGGGGTGATGATTGGCTGACCTGGGCAGCCTTACCGTGCCGGCCAGCCCTCCCCAGGTGTGCCTGGGTTGAGATCAATATAAATACCACTCCAGGCAGCAAGAGCCCCTGCAGCCGTGCCTGACGCCATTTTCTCTGCCCTGTCAGCAGTCTCGGGGCTGGGCTGGTGGGAGGGAGTGAGAGGCCACGGCTTTGTGGGTGGCCCAGTGTGAGTGGGGCTCTGCTGGACTTTCTGCAGCAGTTGCCAGGCTGCCACCTGCTAAAGAAGAGGATGTGTCACCCATACCTGCTGCTGGAATTTCTCCCTGGGCAGAGGTGAGGAAGGAAAAAAGCAGTGGGGGCAGGGACAGGACGGGTATCTCAGGCAGGGAAATGGAAATCTTCCAGAAGAGCACCCAGGGCCAGGACCATCCTGGCTGGCCTGCAGGCACCAAGTCGGCCGGCATGCTGTCACTCGTGTGGCTCTATGGCCCTTCCTCTAGGCTTTCAAGTCCTTGTATATATTCAGGTGTTTTACCTGGGACGGGTGGGAATAGTTCAGCAGCAACTGGCCTGGGGCTCAGCTCACGTTTACTCACAGATGCCTCGGCACGGTGCCCCAGCTTTGCAATGAGGACGCTTGTTGCGTGGGGGCTGCTGGCTGAATGGGAGACGATTCCCCACCACTGACCAACTTCAGAATTGTTTACAACTGGAGCAAGTGCCCTGATACGGTTTTCCTCTGTGTAACTGGTGGGTTCTGTGTTTTTTTCTCTTTTTCGTTTTTGGTTCAAGGTAGATTTTATTCCTCTTTTTTGTATTTACAGATATAAGCATGGAAATAATTTATTCATATAAATACATGTATGTGCAGGGAATAATTGTTTTTTCTGTTTTATTTTTTAAATTTTATTTCTTTTTAATTTTGAATTTTATTTTATATTTTTATACAGCAGGTTCTTATTGGTTATCTATTTTATACATATAAATGTATACATGCCAATCCCAGTCTCTCAACTCCTCCCACCACCACCCCCCAACAGCTTTCCCCCCTTGTTGTCCATACGTTTGTTGTCTACATCTGTTGCTCTATTTATGCCTTGCAAAATGGTTAATCTGTACAGTTTTTCTAGGTTCCACATATATGCATGAATATACAAGATTTGTTTTTCTCTTTCTGACTTACTTCACTCTGTATGACAGTCTCTAGATCCATCGACGTCTCTACAAATGACCCAATTTCATTCCTTTTCATGGCTTAGTAATATTCCATTTTATATATGTACCACAGCTTTATGCATTCGTCTGTCTGTGGGCATTTAGGTTGCTTCCATTACCTCGATATTGTAAATAGTGATGCAATGAACATTGCGGTGAATGACTCTTTTTGATTTATGGTTTTGTCTGGTTATATGTCCAGTACTGGGATTGCTGTATCATATGGTAATTCTATTGTTAGTTTCTTAAGAAATTCCATATTGTTCTCCATAATGACTGTATCAATTTATATTCCCAACAATAGTGGAAGAGGGTTCCTTTTCTCCAGACCCTTTCCAGCATTTTTTGTTTGTAGATTTTCAATGATGCCTATTCTACCAGGTGTGAGGTGATACCTCATTGTTGAATCCATTTCGTTGAGCAAGGGGTAGCTCTTGTCTATTACATATTTGGCTTATGGAACGGTATCTGTGCTAATTTCAAACTCTGCTTTTATGCAGCACCCCAACTCACTCAACTTCCCCCTTAAGCAGGCATAAGTTGGTTTTCTAAACTTGAGACCCTGTTCTGTTTTGTAATTCTGTTCCTCTGTAGCCAAGTTTAAATTCCATGTATTAGTGATATTTTTTGATGTTTCTTTTTCTGTTAGACTTATTTCAGTTAGAATCACCATACCCGAATCCACTCATTATGCTGCTACGGGCCTGGTGACATAGATTTCATTGCTGAGTGATATTGCTTTGTACATGAGTACCACAACTTCTTTATCCATTTTTCACTTTCTGTGATATTGAACTTGTACGGTAAACGAGGTTCTTGTATACAGAGGCGTCCCAAACTTTGGGGTGGCTGTGTCTTTTTGATTTTAATTTCCCTAAGCTATAGGACCATAAGTGGAAGTGCACTAGGCTCTGTTGCTTTGTTTTTTAGATGTTTCAGGAAACACCATACACTTCTCCCGAGTGTCTGTTGGCAATTTACATCCCGCGCATCAGCATAACAAGGCTCCCAGTTCTCCATGGCCTGTCCTGCCTTTCTGGATTTTACACTTTTTTCAGATGACCCTTTTGACCGGGGGGAAGTGAGACTTCATTGTAGTGCAGATTTCCATTGCAAGCTTGCTTGGTTGGCCAAAAAGGGCGTATGCGTTTTTTCCTGAATATATTCAGGAAAAAACGCATACGCCCTTTTTGGCCAAGTGCATCACTGTGGACGTTCTGCCTCTTTACCTATGCTTGAAATGCAATTCCTGTCTACCTCCTGAAATCGGTTTCCTGCAATTCTGCCCCGCTTTCAAGTCCTCTTGGCAGCCTTACTTCAGTCTATTTTTGGACGATAGCTGTCATTTATAACTCTGCAGGTTTGTGAATTACAGTGCCCCTGAGCTCCTTTCTTCAACTCGCTTTCTTGTGAGCTGGCCGCAACACCGCAGGATGTCTTCAGGCCCTAATGTGGTTCCGGCATGGCACGCTGAGCCTTTGGTTAATTCCTCTTCCTGGTGGGAAATGAGAGTTAAATTTGCCCATCCAGACACCTCCAGCTAGTCTTTCATTGGTTCTCGCTATTCCTGTTCATCTTCCACAGAAATTGCAAACTGGGCCAAACAGGTGGTTAAAGGGACTGACTCTCCAAGTGGGGAGAGTGTTAGTAAAGCGTCTGGAATGTTGCACCCGAGTACCAGGGTTCGAAAACTGAGACATATTTGAACACGTCTCCCGATCACATGGTTGATCATACTCTAGGTTCCACATGCATGTTTTAGATGAAGGAAGAATACCTTAAACCTGGGTAGTTGAAACCTGTGGAATGGGTACCATGTAATATGACTTCAAATGGTCTTCATTTGCTCACGAACCTCTCCAATCCTATCACTGCTGCGTTTATGCCCTTATACACATGCTTGATTCTCTTTCGGAGACACAGCAATCCATAGGTTTTAAGATACTTACTAGTCAGGTACATTCTTAGGCGTTTAATATGGGGTGTTGAGTCCATTTCGTTGAGCAAGGAGTAGCTCTTGTCTATTCCATATTTGGCTTAAGGAACTTTATCTGTGCTCATTTCAATCTCTGGTTTTATGCAGCACCCCAACTCACCTTTACCCTTAAGCAAGCATAAGTTGGTTTTCTAAATTTGAGACCCTGTTCTGTTCTGTAATTCAGTTCCTGTGTAGCCAAGTTTACATTCCGTGTATTACTGATATCTTATGATGTTTCTTTTTCTGTGTGACTTATTTCAGTTAGAATCATCATACCTGAATCCACTCATTGTGCTGCTAAGGTCCTGATGACACAGATTTCATTGCTGAGTGATATTGCTTTGTAAGTAAATACCACAACTTCTTTATCCATTTTTCACTTTCCGCGATGTTGAACTTGTACTGTAAACGAGGTTCTTGTAAACAGAGCCGTTCCAAACATTGGGGTGGCTGTGTCTTTTTGATTTTAATTTCCCTAAGCTATAGGACCATAAGTGGAAGTGCCCTAGGTTCTGTTGCTTTGTTTTTTAGATGTTTCAGGAAACACCATACACTTCTCCCGAGTGGTTGTTGGCAATTTACATCCCGCCCATCAGCATAACAAGGCTCCCAGTTCTCCATGGCCTGTCCTGCCTTTCTGGATTTTACACTTTCTTCAGATTGCCCTTTTGACCGGGGGGAAGTGAGACTTCATTGTAGTGCAGATTTCCTTTGCAAGCTTGCTTGGTTGGCCAAAAAGGGCGTATGCGTTTTTTCCTGAATATATTCAGGAAAAAACGCATACGCCCTTTTTGGCCAAGTGCATCATTGTGGACGTTCTGCCTCTTTTCCTATGCTTTCAATGCAATTCCAGTCTACCTCCTGAAATCGGTTTCCTGCAATTCTGCCCTGCTTTCAAGTCCTCTTGGCAGCCTTACTTCAGTCTATTTTTGGACGATAGCTGTCATTTATAACTCTGCAGGTTTGTGAATTACAGTGCCCCTGAGCTCCTTTCTTCAACTCGCTTTCTTGTGACCTGGCCGCAACACCGCAGGATGGCTTCAGGCCCTAATCTGGTTCCGGCCTGGCATGCTGAGCCTTTGGTTAATTCCTCTTCCTGGTGGGAAATGAGAGTTAAATTTGCCCGTCCAGACACCTCCAGCTAGCCTCTCATTGGTTCTCGCTATTCCTGTTCATCTTCCGCAGAAATTGCAAACTGGGCCAAACAGGAGGTTAAAGGGACTGACTCTCCAAGTCGGGAGAGTGTTAGTAAAGCGTCTGGAATGTTGCACCCGAGTACCAGGGGAGGAAAACTGAGACATATTTGAACACGTCTCCCGTTCACATGGTTGATCATACTCTGGGTTCCACATGCATGTTTTAGCTGAAGGAAGAATACCTTAAAGCTGGAGAGTTGAGACCCGTGTAATGGGTACCATGCAATATGACTTCAAAGGGTCTTCATTTGCTCACCGAACCTCTCCAATCCTATCACTGCTGCGTTTATGCCCCTGTACACATGCTTTATTCTCTTTTGGAGGCATAGCAATCCATAGGTTTTAAGATACTTACTAGTCAGGTACATTCTTAGGCATTTAATATGGGGTTTTGAGTCCATTTCGTTGAGCAAGGAGTAGCTCTTGTCTATTCCATATTTGGCTTAAGGAACTTTATCTGTGCTCATTTCAATCTCTGGTTTTATGCAGCACCCCAACTCACCTTTCCCCTTAAGCAAGCATAAGTTGTTTTTCTAAATTTTAGACACTGTTCTGTTCTGTAATTCAGATCCTGTGTAGCCAAGTTTACATTCCGTGTATTAGTGATATCTTATGATGTTTCTTTTTCTGTGTGACTTATTTCAGTTAGAATCATCGTACCTGAATCCACTCATTATGATGCTACGGGCCTGATGACATAGATTTCATTGCTGAGTGATATTGCTTTGTAAGTAAATACCACAACTTCTTTATCCATTTTTCACTTTCTGCGATGTTGAACTTGTACTGTAAACGAGGTTCTTGTAAACAGAGGCGTCCCAAACTTTGGGGTGGCTGTGTCTTTTTGATTTTAATTTCCCTAAGCTATAGGACCATAAGTGGCAGTGCCCTAGGCTCTGTTGCTTTGTTTTTTAGATGTTTCAGGAAACACCATACACTTCTCCTGAGTGTCTGTTGGTAATTTACATCCCGCCCATCAGCATAACAAGGCTCCCAGTTCTCCATGGCCTGTCCTGACTTTCTGGATTTTACACGTTTTTCAGATGGCCCTTTTGACCGGGGGGAAGTGAGACTTCATTGTAGTGCAGATTTCCTTTGCAAGCTTGCTTGGTTGGCCAAAAAGGGCGTATGCGTTTTTTCCTGAATATATTCAGGAAAAAACGCATACGCCCTTTTTGGCCAAGTGCATCATTGTGGACGTTCTGCCTCTTTTCCTATGCTTTCAATGCAATTCCAGTCTACCTCCTGAAATCGGTTTCCTGCAATTCTGCCCCTCTTTCAAGTCCTCTTGGCAGCCTTACTTCAGTCTATTTTTGGACGATAGCTGTCATTTATAACTCTGCAGGTTTGTGAATTACAGTGCCCCTGAGCTCCTTTCTTCAACTCGCTTTCTTTTGAGCTGGCCGCAACACCGCAGGATGGCTTCAGGCCCTAATCTGGTTCCGGCACGGCACGCTGAGCCTTTGGTTATTTCCTCTTCCTGGTGGGAAATGAGAGTTAAATTTGCCCGTCCAGACACCTCCAGCTAGTCTCTCATTGGTTCTCACTATTCCTGTTCATCTTCCAAGAAATTGCAAACTGGGCCAAACAGGAGGTTAAAGGCGGTGACTCTCCAAGTGGGGAGAGTGTTAGTAAAGCGTCTGGAATGTTGCACCCGAGTACCAGGGGAGGAAATCTGAGACATATTTGAACACGTCTCCCGTTCACATGGTTGATCATACTTGGGTTCCACATGCATCTTTTAGCTGAAGGAAGAATACCTTAAACCTGGGTAGTTGAAACCCGTGGAATGGCTACCATGCAATATGACTTCAAAGGGTCTTCATTTGCTCACGAACCTCTCCAATCCTATCACTGCTGCGTTTATGCCCCTGTACACATGCTTGATTCTCTTTCGGAGACATAGCAATCCATAGGTTTTAAGATACTTACTAGTCAGGTACATTCTTAGGCGTTTAATATGGGGTGTTGAGTCCATTTCGTTGAGCAAGGAGTAGCTCTTGTCTATTCCATATTTGGCTTAAGGAACTTTATCTGTGCTCATTTCAATCTCTGGTTTTATGCAGCACCCCAACTCACCTTTCCCCTTAAGCAAGCATAAGTTGGTTTTCTAAATTTGAGACCCTGTTCTGTTCTGTAATTCAGTTCCTGTGTAGCCAAGTTTCCATTCCGTGTATTACTGATATCTTATGATGTTTCTTTTTCTGTGTGACTTATTTCAGTTAGAATCATCATACCTGAATCCACTCATTGTGCTGCTAAGGGCCTGATGACACAGATTTCATTGCTGAGCGATATTGCTTTGTAAGTAAATACCACAACTTCTTTATCCATTTTTCACTTTCTGCGATGTTGAACTTGTACTGTAAACGAGGTTCTTGTAAACAGAGCCGTTCCAAACTTTGGGGTGGCTGTGTCTTTTTGATTTTAATTTCCCTAAGCTATAGGACCATAAGTGGAAGTGCCCTAGGTTCTGTTGCTTTGTTTTTTAGATGTTTCAGGAAACACCATACACTTCTCCCGAATGGTTGTTGGCAATTTACATCCCGCCCATCAGCATAACAAGGCTCCCAGTTCTCCATGGCCTGTCCTGCCTTTCTGGATTTTACACTTTTTTCAGATGGCCCTTTTGACTGGGGGGAAGTGAGACTTCATTGTAGTGCAGATTTCCTTTGCAAGCTTGCTTGGTTGGCCAAAAAGGGCGTATGCGTTTTTTCCTGAATATATTCAGGAAAAAACGCATACGCCCTTTTTGGCCAAGTGCATCATTGTGGACGTTCTGCCTCTTTTCCTATGCTTTCAATGCAATTCCAGTCTACCTCCTGAAATCGGTTTCCTGCAATTCTGCTCCGCTTTCAAGTCCTCTTGGCAGCCTTACTTCAGTCTATTTTTGGACGATAGCTGTCATTTATAACTCTGCAGGTTTGTGAATTACAGTGCCCCTGAGCTCCTTTCTTCAACTCGCTTTCTTTTGAGCTGGCCGCAACACCGCAGGATGGCTTCAGGCCCTAATCTGGTTCCGGTACGGCACGCTGAGCCTTTGGTTATTTCCTCTTCCTGGTGGGAAATGAGAGTTAAATTTGCCCGTCCAGACACCTCCAGCTAGCCTCTCATTGGTTCTCGCTATTCCTGTTCATCTTCCGCAGAAATTGCAAACTGTGCCAAACAGGAGGTTAAAGGCGCTGACTCTCCAAGTGGGGAGAGTGTTAGTAAAGCGTCTTGAATGTTGCACCCGAGTACCAGGGGAGGAAAACTGAGACATATTTGAACACGTCTCCCAATCACATGGTTGATCATACTCTAGGTTCCACATGCATGTTTTAGGTGAAGGAAGAATACCTAAAACCTGGGTAGTTGAAACCCGTGGAATGGGTACCATGCAATATGACTTCAAAGCGTCTTCATTTGCTCACCGAACCTCTCCAATCCTATCACTGCTGCGTTTATGCCCCTGTACACATGCTTGATTCTCTTTCGGAGACATAGCAATCCATAGGTTTTAAGATACTTACTAGTCAGGTACATTCTTAGGCATTTAATATGGGGTGTTGAGTCCATTTCTTTGAGCAAGGAGTAGCTCTTGTCTATTTCATATTTGGCTTAAGGAACTTTATCTGTGCTCATTTCAATCTCTGGTTTTATGCAGCACCCCAACTCACCTTTCCCCTTAAGCAAGCATAAGTTGGTTTTCTAAATTTGAGACCCTGTTCTGTTCTGTAATTCAGTTCCTGTGTAGCCAAGTTTCCATTCCGTGTATTACTGATATCTTATGATGTTTCTTTTTCTGTGTGACTTATTTCAGTTAGAATCATCATACCTGAATCCACTCATTGTGCTGCTAAGGGCCTGATGACACAGATTTCATTGCTGAGTGATATTGCTTTGTAAGTAAATACCACGATTTCTTTATCCATTTTTCAATTTCTACGATGTTGAACTTGTACTGTAAACGAGGTTCTTGTAAACAGAGGCGTCCCAAACTTTGGGGTGGCTGTGTCTTTTTGATTTTAATTTCCCTAAGCTATAGGACCATAAGTGGAAGTGCCCTAGGTTCTGTTGCTTTGTTTTTTAGATGTTTCAGGAAACACCATACACTTCTCCTGAGTGTCTGTTGGTAAATTACATCCCGCCCATCAGCATAAAAAGGCTCCCAGTTCTCCATGGCCTGTCCTGCCTTTCTGGATTTTACACTTTTTTCAGATGGCCCTTTTGACCGGGGGGAAGTGAGACTTCATTGTAGTGCAGATTTCCTTTGCAAGCTTGCTTGGTTGGCCAAAAAGGGCGTATGCGTTTTTTCCTGAATATATTCAGGAAAAAACGCATACGCCCTTTTTGGCCAAGTGCATCATTGTGGACGTTCTGCCTCTTTTCCTATGCTTTCAATGCAATTCCAGTCTACCTCCTGAAATCGGTTTCCTGCAATTCTGCCCCGCTTTCAAGTCCTCTTGGCAGCCTTACTTCAGTCTATTTTTGGACGATAGCTGTCATTTATAACTCTGCAGGTTTGTGAATTACAGTGCCCCTGAGCTCCTTTCTTCAACTCGCTTTCTTGTGACCTGGCCGCAACACCGCAGGATGTCTTCAGGCACTAATGTGGTTCCGGCATGGCACGCTGAGCCTTTGGTTAATTCCTCTTCCTGGTGGGAAATGAGAGTTAAATTTGCCCATCCAGACACCTCCAGCTAGTCTTTCATTGGTTCTCGCTATTCCTGTTCATCTTCCACAGAAATTGCAAACTGGGCCAAACAGGTGGTTAAAGGGACTGACTCTCCAAGTGGGGAGAGTGTTAGTAAAGCGTCTGGAATGTTGCACCCGAGTACCAGGGTACGAAAACTGAGACATATTTGAACACGTCTCCCGATCACATGGTTGATCATACTCTAGGTTCCACATGCATGTTTTAGATGAAGGAAGAATACCTTAAACCTGGGTAGTTGAAACCCGTGGAATGGGTACCATGCAATATGACTTCAAAGGGTCTTCATTTGCTCACGAACCTCTCCAATCCTATCACTGCTGTGTTTATGCCCGTGTACACATGCTTGATTCTCTTTCGGAGACATAGCAATCCATAGGTTTTAAGATACTTACTAGTCAGGTACATTCTTAGGCGTTTAATATGGGGTGTTGAGTCCATTTCGTTGAGCAAGGAGTAGCTCTTGTCTATTCCATATTTGGCTTAAGGAACTTTATCTGTGCTCATTTCAATCTCTGGTTTTATGCAGCACCCCAACTCACCTTTACCCTTAAGCAAGCATAAGTTGGTTTTCTAAATTTGAGACCCTGTTCTGTTCTGTAATTCAGTTCCTGTGTAGCCAAGTTTCCATTCCGTGTATTACTGATATCTTATGATGTTTCTTTTTCTGTGTGACTTATTTCAGTTAGAATCATCATACCTGAATCCACTCATTGTGCTGCTAAGGGCCTGATGACACAGATTTCATTGCTGCGTGATATTGCTTTGTAAGTAAATACCACAACTTCTTTATCCATTTTTCACTTTCTGCGATGTTGAACTTGTACTGTAAACGAGGTTCTTGTAAACAGAGCCGTTCCAAACTTTGGGGTGGCTGTGTCTTTTTGATTTTAATTTCCCTAAGCTATAGGACCATAAGTGGAAGTGCCCTAGGTTCTGTTGCTTTGTTTTTTAGATGTTTCAGGAAACACCATACACTTCTCCCGAGTGGTTGTTGGCAATTTACATCCCGCCCATCAGCATAACAAGGCTCCCAGTTCTCCATGGCCTGTCCTGCCTTTCTGGATTTTACACTTTTTTCAGATGGCCCTTTTGACCAGGGGGAAGTGAGACTTCATTGTAGTGCAGATTTCCTTTGCAAGCTTGCTTGGTTGGCCAAAAAGGGCGTATGCGTTTTTTCCTGAATATATTCAGGAAAAAACGCATACGCCCTTTTTGGCCAAGTGCATCATTGTGGACGTTCTGCCTCTTTTCCTATGCTTTCAATGCAATTCCAGTCTACCTCCTGAAATCGGTTTCCTACAATTCTGCTCCGCTTTCAAGTCCTCTTGGCAGCCTTACTTCAGTCTATTTTTGGACGATAGCTGTCATTTATAACTCTGCAGGTTTGTGAATTACAGTGCCCCTGAGCTCCTTTCTTCAACTCGCTTTCTTTTGAGCTGGCCGCAACACCGCAGGGTGGCTTCAGGCCCTAATCTGGTTCCAGTACGGCACGCTGAGCCTTTGGTTATTTCCTCTTCCTGGTGGGAAATGAGAGTTAAATTTGCCCGTCCAGACACCTCCAGCTAGCCTCTCATTGGTTCTCGCTATTCCTGTTCATCTTCCGCAGAAATTGCAAACTGTGCCAAACAGGAGGTTAAAGGCGCTGACTCTCCAAGTGGGGAGAGTGTTAGTAAAGCGTCTGGAATGTTGCACCCGAGTACCAGGGGAGGAAAACTGAGACATATTTGAACACGTCTCCCGTTCACATGGTTGATCATACTCTGGGTTCCACATGCATGTTTTAGCTGAAGGAAGAATACCTTAAACCTGGAGAGTTGAGACCCGTGGAATGGGTACCATGCAATATGACTTCAAAGGGTCTTCATTTGCTCACCGAACCTCTCCAATCCTATCACTGCTGCGTTTATGCCCCTGTACACATGCTTTATTCTCTTTTGGAGGCATAGCAATCCATAGGTTTTAAGATACTTACTAGTCAGGTACATTCTTAGGCATTTAATATGGGGCTTTGAGTCCATTTCGTTGAGCAAGGAGTAGCTCTTGTCTATTCCATATTTGGCTTAAGGAACTTTATCTGTGCTCATTTCAATCTCTGGTTTTATGCAGCACCCCAACTCACCTTTCCCCTTAAGCAAGCATAAGTTGGTTTTCTAAATTTGAGACCCTGTTCTGTTCTGTAATTCAGTTCCTGTGTAGCCAAGTTTACATTCCGTGTATTAGTGATATCTTATGATGTTTCTTTTTCTGTGTGACTTATTTCAGTTAGAATCATCGTACCTGAATCCACTCATTATGCTGCTGCGGGCCTGATGACATAGATTTCATTGCGGAGTGATACTGCATTGTACGTAAGTACCACAAGTTCTTTATCCATTTTTCACTTTCTGCGATGTTGAACTTGTACTGTAAACGAGGTTCTTGTAAACCGAGCCGTTCCAAACTTTGGGGTGGCTGTGCCTTTTTGATTTTAAATTCCCTAAGCTATAGGACCATAAGTGGAAGTGCCCTAGGCTCTGTTGCTTTGTCTTTTAGATGTTTCAGGAAACACCATACACTTCTCCCGAGTGTTTGTTCGCAATTTACATCCCGCCCTTCAGCATAACAAGGCTCCCAGTTCTCCATGGCCTGTCCTGCCTTTCTGGATTTTACACTTTTTTCAGATTGCCCTTTTGACCTGGGGGAAGTGAGACTTCATTGTAGTGCAGATTTCCTTTGCAAGCTTGCTTGGTTGGCCAAAAAGGGCGTATGCGTTTTTTCCTGAATATATTCAGGAAAAAACGCATACGCCCTTTTTGGCCAAGTGCATCATTGTGGACGTTCTGCCTCTTTTCCTATGCTTTCAATGCAATTCCAGTCTACCTCCTGAAATCGGTTTCCTACAATTCTGCCCCGCTTTCAAGTCCTCTTGGCAGCCTTACTTCAGTCTATTTTTGGACGATAGCTGTCATTTATAACTCTGCAGGTTTGTGAATTACAGTGCCCCTGAGCTCCTTTCTTCAACTCGCTTTCTTTTGAGCTGGCCGTAACACCGCAGGATGGCTTCAGGCCCTAATCTGGTTCCGGCACGGCACGCTGAGCCTTTGGTTAATTCCTCTTCCTGGTGGGAAATGAGAGTTAAATTTGCCCGTCCAGACACCTCCAGCTAGCCTCTCATTGGTTCTCGCTATTCCTGTTCATCTTCCGCAGAAATTGCAAACTGGGCCAAACAGGAGGTTAAAGGGACTGACTCTCCAAGTCGGGAGAGTGTTAGTAAAGCGTCTGGAATGTTGCAACCGAGTACCAGGGTACGAAAACTGGGACATATTTGAACACGTCTCCCGATCTCATGGTTGATCATGCTCTAGGTTCCACATGCATGTTTTAGCTGAAGGAAAAATACCTAAAACCTGGGTAGTTGAAACCCGTGGAATGGGTACCATGCAATATGACTTCAAAGGGTCTTCATTGGCTCACCGAACCTCTCCAATCCTATCACTGCTGTGTTTTTGCCCATGTACACATGCTTGATTCTCTTTCGGAGACATAGCAATCCATAGGTTTTAAGATACTTACTAGTCAGGTACATTCTTAGGCGTTTAATATGGGGTGTTGAGTCCATTTCGTTGAGCAAGGAGTAGCTCTTGTCTATTCCATATTTGGCTTAAGGAACTTTATCTGTGCTCATTTCAATCTCTGGTTTTATGCAGCACCCCAACTCACCTTTCCCCTTAAGCAAGCATAAGTTGGTTTTCTAAATTTGAGACCCTGTTCTGTTCTGTAATTCAGTTCCTGTGTAGCCAAGTTTCCATTCCGTGTATTACTGATATCTTATGATGTTTCTTTTTCTGTGTGACTTATTTCAGTTAGAATCATCATACCTGAATCCACTCATTGTGCTGCTAAGGGCCTGATGACACAGATTTCATCGCTGAGTGATATTGCTTTGTAAGTAAATACCACAACTTCTTTATCCATTTTTCACTTTCTGCGATGTTGAACTTGTACTGTAAACGAGGTTCTTGTAAACAGAGCCGTTCCAAACTTTGGGGTGGCTGTGTCTTTTTGATTTTAATTTCCCTAAGCTATAGGACCATAAGTGGAAGTGCCCGAGGTTCTGTTGCTTTGTTTTTTAGATGTTTCAGGAAACACCATACACTTCTCCCGAGTGTCTGTTGGCAATTTACATCCCGCCCATCAGCATAACAAGGCTCCCAGTTCTCCATGGCCTGTCCTGCCTTTCTGGATTTTACACTTTTTTCAGATGGCCCTTTTGACTGGGGGGAAGTGAGACTTCATTGTAGTGCAGATTTCCTTTGCAAGCTTGCTTGGTTGGCCAAAAAGGGCGTATGCGTTTTTTCCTGAATATATTCAGGAAAAAACGCATACGCCCTTTTTGGCCAAGTGCATCATTGTGGACGTTCTGCCTCTTTTCCTATGCTTTCAATGCAATTCCAGTCTACCTCCTGAAATCGGTTTCCTGCAATTCTGCTCCGCTTTCAAGTCCTCTTGGCAGCCTTACTTCAGTCTATTTTTGGACGATAGCTGTCATTTATAACTCTGCAGGTTTGTGAATTACAGTGCCCCTGAGCTCCTTTCTTCAACTCGCTTTCTTTTGAGCTGGCCGCAACACCGCAGGATGGCTTCAGGCCCTAATCTGGTTCCGGTACGGCACGCTGAGCCTTTGGTTATTTCCTCTTCCTGGTGGGAAATGAGAGTTAAATTTGCCCATCCAGACACCTCCAGCTAGTCTTTCATTGGTTCTCGCTATTCCTGTTCATCTTCCACAGAAATTGCAAACTGGGCCAAACAGGTGGTTAAAGGGACTGACTCTCCAAGTGGGGAGAGTGTTAGTAAAGCATCTGGAATGTTGCACCCGAGTACCAGGGTACGAAAACTGAGACATATTTGAACACGTCTCCCGATCACATGGTTGATCATACTCTAGGTTCCACATGCATGTTTTAGATGAAGGAAGAATACCTTAAACCTGGGTAGTTGAAACCCGTGGAATGGGTACCATGCAATATGACTTCAAAGGGTCTTCATTTGCTCACGAACCTCTCCAATCCTATCACTGCTGTGTTTATGCCCCTGTACACATGCTTGATTCTCTTTCGGAGACATAGCAATCCATAGGTTTTAAGATACTTACTAGTCAGGTACATTCTTAGGCGTTTAATATGGGGTGTTGAGTCCATTTCGTTGAGCAAGGAGTAGCTCTTGTCTATTCCATATTTGGCTTAAGGAACTTTATCTGTGCTCATTTCAATCTCTGGTTTTATGCAGCACCCCAACTCACCTTTACCCTTAAGCAAGCATAAGTTGGTTTTCTAAATTTGAGACCCTGTTCTGTTCTGTAATTCAGTTCCTGTGTAGCCAAGTTTCCATTCCGTGTATTACTGATATCTTATGATGTTTCTTTTTCTGTGTGACTTATTTTAGTTAGAATCATCATACCTGAATCCACTCATTGTGCTGCTAAGGGCCTGATGACACAGATTTCATTGCTGCGTGATATTGCTTTGTAAGTAAATACCACAACTTCTTTATCCATTTTTCACTTTCTGCGATGTTGAACTTGTACTGTAAACGAGGTTCTTGTAAACAGAGCCGTTCCAAACTTTGGGGTGGCTGTGTCTTTTTGATTTTAATTTCCCTAAGCTATAGGACCATAAGTGGAAGTGCCCTAGGTTCTGTTGCTTTGTTTTTTAGATGTTTCAGGAAACACCATACACTTCTCCCGAGTGTTTGTTGGCAATTTACATCCCGCCCATCAGCATAACAAGGCTCCCAGTTCTCCATGGCCTGTCCTGCCTTTCTGGATTTTACACTTTTTTCAGATGGCCCTTTTGACCAGGGGGAAGTGAGACTTCATTGTAGTGCAGATTTCCTTTGCAAGCTTGCTTGGTTGGCCAAAAAGGGCGTATGCGTTTTTTCCTGAATATATTCAGGAAAAAACGCATACGCCCTTTTTGGCCAAGTGCATCATTGTGGACGTTCTGCCTCTTTTCCTATGCTTTCAATGCAATTCCAGTCTACCTCCTGAAATCGGTTTCCTACAATTCTGCTCCGCTTTCAAGTCCTCTTGGCAGCCTTACTTCAGTCTATTTTTGGACGATAGCTGTCATTTATAACTCTGCAGGTTTGTGAATTACAGTGCCCCTGAGCTCCTTTCTTCAACTCGCTTTCTTTTGAGCTGGCCGCAACACCGCAGGGTGGCTTCAGGCCCTAATCTGGTTCCAGTACGGCACGCTGAGCCTTTGGTTATTTCCTCTTCCTGGTGGGAAATGAGAGTTAAATTTGCCCGTCCAGACACCTCCAGCTAGCCTCTCATTGGTTCTCGCTATTCCTGTTCATCTTCCGCAGAAATTGCAAACTGTGCCAAACAGGAGGTTAAAGGCGCTGACTCTCCAAGTGGGGAGAGTGTTAGTAAAGCGTCTGGAATGTTGCACCCGAGTACCAGGGGAGGAAAACTGAGACATATTTGAACACGTCTCCCGTTCACATGGTTGATCATACTCTGGGTTCCACATGCATGTTTTAGCTGAAGGAAGAATACCTAAAACCTGGGTAGTTGAAACCCGTGGAATGGGTACCATGCAATATGACTTCAAAGGGTCTTCATTGGCTCACCGAACCTCTCCAATCCTATCACTGCTGTGTTATGCCCCTGTACACATGCTTGATTCTCTTTCGGAGACATAGCAATCCATAGGTTTTAAGATACTTACTAGTCAGGTACATTCTTAGGCGTTTAATATGGGGTGTTGAGTCCATTTCGTTGAGCAAGGAGTAGCTCTTGTCTATTCCATATTTGGCTTAAGGAACTTTATCTGTGCTCATTTCAATCTCTGGTTTTATGCAGCACCCCAACTCACCTTTCCCCTTAAGCAAGCATAAGTTGGTTTTCTAAATTTGAGACCCTGTTCTGTTCTGTAATTCAGTTCCTGTGTAGCCAAGTTTCCATTCCGTGTATTACTGATATCTTATGATGTTTCTTTTTCTGTGTGACTTATTTCAGTTAGAATCATCATACCTGAATCCACTCATTGTGCTGCTAAGGGCCTGATGACACAGATTTCATTGCTGAGTGATATTGCTTTGTAAGTAAATACCACAACTTCTTTATCCATTTTTCACTTTCTGCGATGTTGAACTTGTACTGTAAACGAGGTTCTTGTAAACAGAGCCGTTCCAAACTTTGGGGTGGCTGTGTCTTTTTGATTTTAATTTCCCTAAGCTATAGGACCATAAGTGGAAGTGCCCGAGGTTCTGTTGCTTTGTTTTTTAGATGTTTCAGGAAACACCATACACTTCTCCCGAGTGTCTGTTGGCAATTTACATCCCGCCCATCAGCATAACAAGGCTCCCAGTTCTCCATGGCCTGTCCTGCCTTTCTGGATTTTACACTTTTTTCAGATGGCCCTTTTGACCGGCGGGAAGTGAGACTTCATTGTCGTGCAGATTTCCTTTGCAAGCTTGCTTGGTTGGCCAAAAAGGGTGTATGCGTTTTTTCCTGAATATATTCAGGAAAAACCGCATACGCCCTTTTTGGCCAAGTGCATCATTGTGGACGTTCTGCCTCTTTTCCTATGCTTTCAATGCAATTCCAGTCTACCTCCTGAAATCGGTTTCCTGCAATTCTGCCCCGCTTTCAAGTCCTCTTGGCAGCCTTACTTCAGTCTATTTTTGGACGATAGCTGTCATTTATAACTCTGCAGGTTTGTGAATTACAGTGCCCCTGAGCTCCTTGCTTCACCTCGCTTTCTTGTGACCTGGCCGCAACACCGCAGGATGGCTTCAGGCCCTAATCTGGTTCCGGCACGGCACGCTGAGCCTTTGGTTATTTCCTCTTCCTGGTGGGAAATGAGAGTTAAATTTGCCCGTCCAGACACCTCCAGCTAGTCTCTCATTGGTTCTCGCTATTCCTGTTCATCTTCCGCAGAAATTGCAAACTGTGCCAAACAGGAGGTTAAAGGCGCTGACTCTCCAAGTGGGGAGAGTGTTAGTAAAGCGTCTGGAATGTTGCACCCGAGTACCAGGGGAGGAAAACTGAGAAATATTTGAACACGTCTCCCGTTCACATGGTTGATCATACTTGGTTTCCACATGCATCTTTTAGCTGAAGGAAGTATACCTTAAACCTGGGTATTTGAAACCCGTGGAATGGGTACCATGCAATATGACTTAAAAGGGTCTTCATTTGCTCACCGAACCTCTCCAATCCTATCACTGCTGCGTTTATGCCCCTGTACACATGCTTGATTCTCTTTCGGAGACATAGCAATCCATAGGTTTTAAGATACTTACTAGTCAGGTACATTCTTAGGCGTTTAATATGCGGTGTTGAGTCCATTTCGTTGAGCAAGGAGTAGCTCTTGTCTATTCCATATTTGGCTTAAGGAACTTTATCTGTGCTCATTTCAATCTCTGGTTTTATGCAGCACCCCAACTCACCTTTCCCCTTAAGCAAGCATAACTTGGTTTTCTAAATTTGAGACCCTGTTCTGTTCTGTAATTCAGTTCCTGTGTAGCCAAGTTTACATTCCGTGTATTACTGATATCTTATGATGTTTCTTTTTCTGTGTGACTTATTTCAGTTAGAATCATCATACCTGAATCCACTCATTGTGCTGCTAAGGGCCTGATGACACAGATTTCATTGCTGAGTGATATTGCTTTGTAAGTAAATACCACAACTTTTTTATCCATTTTTCACTTTCTGCGATGTTGAACTTGTACTGTAAACGAGGTTCTTGTAAACAGAGCCGTTCGAAACTTTGGGGTGGCTGTGTCTTTTTGATTTTAAATTCCCTAAGCTATAGGACCATAAGTGGAAGTGCCCTAGGCTCTGTTGCTTTGTTTTTTAGATGTTTCAGGAAACACCATACACTTCTCCCGAGTGTTTGTTGGAAATTTACATACCGCCCTTCAGCATAACAAGGCTCCCAGTTCTCAATGGCCTGTCCTGCCTTTCTGGATTTTACACTTTTTTCAGATGGCCCTTTTGACCGGGGGGAAGTGAGACTTCATTGTAGTGCAGATTTCCTTTGCAAGCTTGCTTGGTTGGCCAAAAATGGCGTATGCGTTTTTTCCTGAATATATTCAGGAAAAAACGCATACGCCCTTTTTGGCCAAGTGCATCATTGTGGACGTTCTGCCTCTTTTCCTATGCTTTCAATGCAATTCCAGTCTACCTCCTGAAATCGGTTTCCTGCAATTCTGCCCCGCTTTCAAGTCCTCTTGGCAGCCTTACTTCAGTCTATTTTTGGACGATAGCTGTCATTTATAACTCTGCAGGTTTGTGAATTACAGTGCCCCTGAGCTCCTTTCTTCAACTCGCTTTCTTGTGACCTGGCCGCAACACCGCAGGATGGCTTCAGGCCCTAATCTGGTTCCGGCACGGCACGCTGAGCCTTTGGTTAATTCCTCTTCCTGGTGGGAAATGAGAGTTAAATTTGCCCATCCAGACACCTCCAGCTAGTCTCTCATTGGTTCTCGCTATTCCTGTTCATCTTCCACAGAAATTGCAAACTGGGCCAAACAGGAGGTTAAAGGGACTGACTCTCCAAGTGGGGAGAGTGTTAGTAAAGCGTCTGGAATGTTGCACCCGAGTACCAGGGTACGAAAACTGAGACATATATGAACACGTCTCCCGATCACATGGTTGATCATACTCTGGGTTCCACATGCATGTTTTAGCTGAAGGAAGAATACCTTAAACCTGGAGAGTTGAGACCCGTGTAATGGGTACCATGCAATATGACTTCAAAGGGTCTTCATTTGCTCACCGAACCTTTCCAATCCTATCACTGCTGCGTTTATACCTCTGTACACACGCTTGATTCTCTTTTGGAGACATAGCAATCCATAGGTTTTAAGATACTTACTAGTCAGGTACATTCTTAGGCGTTTAATATGGGGTGTTGAGTCCATTTCGTTGAGCAAGGAGTAGCTCTTGTCTATTCCATATTTGGCTTAAGGAACTTTATCTGTACTCATTTCAATCTCTGGTTTTATGCAGCACCCCAACTCACCTTTCCCCTTAAGCAAGCATAAGTTGGTTTTCTAAATTTGAGACCCTGTTCTGTTTTGGAATGCAGTTCCTGTGTAGCCAAGTTTACATTCCGTGTATTAGTGATATCTTATGATGTTTCTTTTTCTGTGTGACTTATTTCAGTTAGAATCATCGTACCTGAATCCACTCATTATGCTGCTACGGGCCTGATGACATAGATTTCATTGCTGAGTGATACTGCATTGTACGTAAGTACCACAAGTTCTTTATCCATTTTTCACTTTCTGCGATGTTGAACTTGTACTGTAAACGAGGTTCTTGTAAACAGAGCCGTTCCAAACTTTGGGGTGGCTGTGTCTTTTTGATTTTAATTTCCCTAAGCTATAGGACCATAAGTGGAAGTGCCCTAGGCTCTGTTGCTTTGTTTTTTAGATGTTTCAGGAAACACCATACACTTCTCCCGAGTGGTTGTTGGCCATTTCCATCCCGCCCATCAGCATAACAAGGCTCCCAGTTCTCCATGGCCTGTCCTGCCTTTCTGGATTTTACACTTTTTTCAGATGGCCCTTTTGACCGGGGGGGAAGTGAGACTTCATTGTAGTGCAGATTTCCTTTGCAAGCTTGCTTGGTTGGCCAAAAAGGGCGTATGCGTTTTTTCCTGAATATATTCAGGAAAAAACGCATACGCCCTTTTTGGCCAAGTGCATCATTGTGGACGTTCTGCCTCTTTTCCTATGCTTTCAATGCAATTCCAGTCTACCTCCTGAAATCGGTTTCCTACAATTCTGCCCCGCTTTCAAGTCCTCTTGGCAGCCTTACTTCAGTCTATTTTTGGACGATAGCTGTCATTTATAACTCTGCAGGTTTGTGAATTACAGTGCCCCTGAGCTCCTTTCTTCAACTCGCTTTCTTTTGAGCTGGCCGCAACACCGCAGGATGGCTTCAGGCCCTAATCTGGTTCCGGCACGGCATGCTGAGCCTTTGGTTATTTCCTCTTCCTGGTGGGAAATGAGAGTTAAATTTGCCCGTCCAGACACCTCCAGCTAGTCTCTCATTGGTTGTCGCTATTCCTGTTCATCTTCCACAGAAATTGCAAACTGGGCCAAACAGGAGGTTAAAGGGACTGACTCACCAAGTCGGGAGAGTGTTAGTAAAGCGTCTGGAATGTTGCACCTGAGTACCAGGGGAGGAAAACTGAGACATATTTGAACACGTCTCCCATTCACATGGTTGATCATACTTGGGTTCCACATGCATGTTTTAGGTGAAGGAAGAATACCTTAAACCTGTGTATTTGAAAGCCGTGGAATGGGTACCATGCAATATGACTTCAAAGGGTCTTCATTTGCTTACCGAACCTCTCCAATCCTATCACTGCTGCGTTTATGCCCCTGTACACATGCTTGATTCTCTTTCGGAGACATAGCAATCCATAGGTTTTAACATACTTACTAGTCAGGTACATTCTTAGGCGTTTAATATGCGGTGTTGAGTCCATTTCGTTGAGCAAGGAGTAGCTCTTGTCTATTCCATATTTGGCTTAAGGAACTTTATCTGTGCTCATTTCAATCTCTGGTTTTATGCAGCACCCCAACTCACCTTTACCCTTAAGCAAGCATAAGTTGGTTTTCTAAATTTGAGACCCTGTTCTGTTTTGGAATGCAGTTCCTGTGTAGCCAAGTTTACATTCCATGTATTACTGATATCTTATGATGTTTCTTTTTCTGTGTGACTTATTTCAGTTAGAATCATCATACCTGAATCCACTCATTGTGCTGCTAAGGGCCTGATGACACAGATTTCATTGCTGAGTGATATTGCTTTGTAAGTAAATACCACAACTTTTTTATCCATTTTTCACTTTCTGCGATGTTGAACTTGTACTGTAAACGAGGTTCTTGTAAACAGAGCCGTTCGAAACTTTGGGGTGGCTGTGTCTTTTTGATTTTAAATTCCCTAAGCTATAGGACCATAAGTGGAAGTGCCCTAGGCTCTGTTGCTTTGTTTTTTAGATGTTTCAGGAAACACCATACACTTCTCCCGAGTGTTTGTTGGCAATTTACATCCCGCCCTTCAGCATAACAAGGCTCCCAGTTCTCCATGGCCTGTCCTGCCTTTCTGCATTTTACACTTTTTTCAGATGGCCCTTTTGACCGGGGGAAGTGAGACTTCATTGTAGTGCAGATTTCCTTTGCAAGCTTGCTTGGTTGGCCAAAAAGGGCGTATGCGTTTTTTCCTGAATATATTCAGGAAAAAACGCATACGCCCTTTTTGGCCAAGTGCATCATTGTGGACGTTCTGCCTCTTTTCCTATGCTTTCAATGCAATTCCAGTCTACCTCCTGAAATCGGTTTCCTGCAATTCTGCCCCGCTTTCAAGTCCTCTTGGCAGCCTTACTTCAGTCTATTTTTGGACGATAGCTGTCATTTATAACTCTGCAGGTTTGTGAATTACAGTGCCCCTGAGCTGCTTTCTTCAACTCGCTTTCTTTTGAGCTGGCCGCAACACCGCAGGATGGCTTCAGGCCCTAATCTGGTTCCGGTACGGCACGCTGAGCCTTTGGTTATTTCCTCTTCCTGGTGGGAAATGAGAGTTAAATTTGCCCGTCCAGACACCTCCAGCTAGCCTCTCATTGGTTCTCGCTATTCCTGTTCATCTTCCGCAGAAATTGCAAACTGGGCCAAACAGGAGGTTAAAGGCGCTGACTCTCCAAGTGGGGAGAGTGTTAGTAAAGCGTCTGGAATGTTGCACCCGAGTACCAGGGGAGGAAAACTGAGACATATTTGAACACGTCTCCCGTTCACATGGTTGATCATACTCTGGGTTCCACATGCATGTTTTAGCTGAAGGAAGAATACCTTAAACCTGGAGAGTTGAGACCCGTGGAATGGGTACCATGCAATATGACTTCAAAGGGTCTTCATTTGCTCACCGAACCTCTCCAATCCTATCACTGCTGCGTTTATACCCCTGTACACACGCTTGATTCTCTTTTGGAGACATAGCAATCCATAGGTTTTAAGATACTTACTAGTCAGGTACATTCTTAGGCGTTTAATATGGGGTGTTGAGTCCATTTCGTTGAGCAAGGAGTAGCTCTTGTCTATTCCATATTTGGCTTAAGGAACTTTATCTGTACTCATTTCAATCTCTGGTTTTATGCAGCACCCCAACTCACCTTTCCCCTTAAGCAAGCATAAGTTGGTTTTCTAAATTTGAGACCCTGTTCTGTTTTGGAATGCAGTTCCTGTGTAGCCAAGTTTACATTCCGTGTATTAGTGATATCTTATGATGTTTCTTTTTCTGTGTGACTTATTTCAGTTAGAATCATCGTACCTGAATCCACTCATTATGCTGCTACGGGCCTGATGACATAGATTTCATTGCTGAGTGATACTGCATTGTACGTAAGTACCACAAGTTCTTTATCCATTTTTCACTTTCTGCGATGTTGAACTTGTACTGTAAACGAGGTTCTTGTAAACAGAGCCGTTCCAAACTTTGGGGTGGCTGTGTCTTTTTGATTTTAATTTCCCTAAGCTATAGGACCATAAGTGGAAGTGCCCTAGGCTCTGTTGCTTTGTTTTTTAGATGTTTCAGGAAACACCATACACTTCTCCCGAGTGGTTGTTGGCAATTTCCATCCCGCCCATCAGCATAACAAGGCTCCCAGTTCTCCATGGCCTGTCCTGCCTTTCTGGATTTTACACTTTTTTCAGATGGCCCTTTTGACCGGGGGGGAAGTGAGACTTCATTGTAGTGCAGATTTCCTTTGCAAGCTTGCTTGGTTGGCCAAAAAGGGCGTATGCGTTTTTTCCTGAATATATTCAGGAAAAAACGCATACGCCCTTTTTGGCCAAGTGCATCATTGTGGACGTTCTGCCTCTTTTCCTATGCTTTCAATGCAATTCCAGTCTACCTCCTGAAATCGGTTTCCTGCAATTCTGCCCCGCTTTCAAGTCCTCTTGGCAGCCTTACTTCAGTCTATTTTTGGACGATAGCTGTCATTTATAACTCTGCAGGTTTGTGAATTACAGTGCCCCTGAGCTCCTTTCTTCAACTCGCTTTCTTTTGAGCTGGCCGCAACACCGCAGGATGGCTTCAGGCCCTAATCTGGTTCTGGCACGGCATGCTGAGCCTTTGGTTATTTCCTCTTCCTGGTGGGAAATGAGAGTGAAATTTGCCCGTCCAGACACCTCCAGCTAGTCTCTCATTGGTTGTCGCTATTCCTGTTCATCTTCCACAGAAATTGCAAACTGGGCCAAACAGGAGGTTAAAGGGACTGACTCTCCAAGTCGGGAGAGTGTTAGTAAAGCGTCTGGAATGTTGCACCTGAGTACCAGGGGAGGAAAACTGAGACATATTTGAACACGTCTCCCGTTCACATGGTTGATCATACTTGGGTTCCACATGCATGTTTTAGCTGAAGGAAGAATACCTTAAACCTGTGTATTTGAAAGCCGTGGAATGGGTACCATGCAATATGACTTCAAATGGTCTTCATTTGCTCACCGAACCTCTCCAATCCTATCACTGCTGCGTTTATGCCCCTGTACACATGCTTGATTCTCTTTCGGAGACATAGCAATCCATAGGTTTTAACATATTTACTAGTCAGGTACATTCTTAGGCGTTTAATATGCGGTGTTGAGTCCATTTCGTTGAGCAAGGAGTAGCTCTTGTCTATTCCATATTTGGCTTAAGGAACTTTATCTGTGCTTATTTCAATCTCTGGTTTTATGCAGCACCCCAACTCACCTTTACCCTTAAGCAAGCATAAGTTGGTTTTCTAAATTTGAGACCCTGTTCTGTTCTGTAACTGAGTTCCTGTGTAGCCAAGTTTACATTCTGTGTATTACTGATATCTTATGATGTTTCTTTTTCTGTGTGACTTATTTCAGTTAGAATCATCATACCTGAATCCACTCATTGTGCTGCTAAGGGCCTGATGACACAGATTTCATTGCTGAGTGATATTGCTTTGTAAGTAAATACCACAACTTTTTTATCCATTTTTCACTTTCTGCGATGTTGAACTTGTACTGTAAACGAGGTTCTTGTAAACAGAGCCGTTCCAAACTTTGTGGTGGCTGTGTCTTTTTGATTTTAAATTCCCTAAGCTATAGGACCATAAGTGGAAGTGCCCTAGGCTCTGTTGCTTTGTTTTTTAGATGTTTCAGGAAACACCATACACTTCTCCCGAGTGTTTGTTGGCAATTTACATCCCGCCCTTCAGCATAACAAGGCTCCCAGTTCTCCATGGCCTGTCCTGCCTTTCTGCATTTTACACTTTTTTCAGATGGCCCTTTTGACTGGGGGAAGTGAGACTTCATTGTAGTGCAGATTTCCTTTGCAAGCTTGCTTGGTTGGCCAAAAAGGGCGTATGCGTTTTTTCCTGAATATATTCAGGAAAAAACGCATACGCCCTTTTTGGCCAAGTGCATCATTGTGGACGTTCTGCCTCTTTTCCTATGCTTTCAATGCAATTCCAGTCTACCTCCTGAAATCGGTTTCCTGCAATTCTGCCCCGCTTTCAAGTCCTCTTGGCAGCCTTACTTCAGTCTCTTTTTGGATGATAGCTGTCATTTATAACTCTGCAGGTTTGTGAATTACAGTGCCCCTGAGCTCCTTTCTTCAACTCGCTTTCTTTTGAGCTGGCCGCAACACCGCAGGATGGCTGCAGGCCCTAATCTGGTTCCGGTACGGCACGCTGAGCCTTTGGTTATTTCCTCTTCCTGGTGGGAAATGAGAGTTAAATTTGCCCGTCCAGACACCTCCAGCTTGTCTCTCATTGGTTCTCGCTATTCCTGTTCATCTTCCACAGAAATTGCAAACTGGGCCAAACCGGGGGTTAAAGGGACTGACTCTCCAATTCGGGAGAGTGTTAGTAAAGCGTCTGGAATGTTGCACCCGAGTAGCAGGGTACGAAAACTGAGACATATTTGAACACGTCTCCCAATCACATGGTTGATCATACTCTAGGTTCCACATGCATGTTTTAGCTGAAGGAAGAATACCTTAAACCTGGGTATTTGAAACCCGTGTAATGGGTACCATGCAATATGACTTCAAAGGGTCTTCATTTGCTCACCAAACCTCTCCAGTCCTATCACTGCTGCGTTTATGCCCCTGTACACATGCTTGATTCTCTTTCGGAGACATAGCAATCTATAGGTTTTATGATACTTACTAGTCAGGTACATTCTTAGGCGTTTAATATGGGGTGTTGAGTCCATTTCGTTGAGCAAGGAGTAGCTCTTGTCTATTCCATATTTGGCTTAAGGAAATTTATCTGTGCTCATTTCAATCTCTGGTTTTATGCAGCACCCCAACTCACCTTTCCCCTTAAGCAAGCATAAGTTGGTTTTCTAAATTTGAGACCCTGTTCTGTTTTGGAATGCAGTTCCTGTGTAGCCAAGTTTACATTCCGTGTATTAGTGATATCTTATGATGTTTCTTTTTCTGTGTGACTTATTTCAGTTAGAATCATCGTACCTGAGTCCACTCCTTATGCTGCTAAGGGCCTGATGACATAGATTTCATTGCTGAGTGATACTGCATTGTACGTAAGTACCACAAGTTCTTTATCCATTTTTCACTTTCTGTGATATTGAACTTGTACGGTAAACGAGGTTCTTGTAAACAGAGCCGTTCCAAACTTTGGGGTGGCTGTGTCTTTTTGATTTTAATTTCCCTAAGCTATAGGACCATAAGTGGAAGTGCCCTAGGCTCTGTTGCTTTGTTTTTTAGATGTTTCAGGAAACACCATACACTTCTCCTGAGTGTCTGTTGGCAATTTACATCCCGCCCATCAGCATAACAAGGCTCCCAGTTCTCCATGGCCTGTCCTGCCTTTCTGCATTTTACACTTTTTTCAGATGGCCCTTTTGACTGGGGGAAGTGAGACTTCATTGTAGTGCAGATTTCCTTTGCAATCTTGCTTGGTTGGCCAAAAAGGGCGTATGCGTTTTTTCCTGAATATATTCAGGAAAAAACGCATACGCCCTTTTTGGCCAAGTGCATCATTGTGGACGTTCTGCCTCTTTTCCTATGCTTTCAATGCAATTCCAGTCTACCTCCTGAAATCGGTTTCCTGCAATTCTGCCCCGCTTTCAAGTCCTCTTGGCAGCCTTACTTCAGTCTCTTTTTGGACGATAGCTGTCATTTATAACTCTGCAGGTTTGTGAATTACAGTGCCCCTGAGCTCCTTTCTTCAACTCGCTTTCTTTTGAGCTGGCCGCAACACCGCAGGATGGCTGCAGGCCCTAATCTGGTTCCGGTACGGCACGCTGAGCCTTTGGTTATTTCCTCTTCCTGGTGGGAAATGAGAGTTAAATTTGCCCGTCCAGACACCTCCAGCTTGTCTCTCATTGGTTCTCGCTATTCCTGTTCATCTTCCGCAGAAATTGCAAACTGGGCCAAACCGGGGGTTAAAGGGACTGACTCTCCAATTCGGGAGAGTGTTAGTAAAGCGTCTGGAATGTTGCACCCGAGTAGCAGGGTACGAAAACTGAGACATATTTGAACACGTCTCCCAATCACATGGTTGATCATACTCTAGGTTCCACATGCATGTTTTAGCTGAAGGAAGAATACCTTAAACCTGGGTATTTGAAACCCGTGTAATGGGTACCATGCAATATGACTTCAAAGGGTCTTCATTTGCTCACCAAACCTCTCCAGTCCTATCACTGCTGCGTTTATGCCCCTGTACACATGCTTGATTCTCTTTCGGAGACATAGCAATCTATAGGTTTTATGATACTTACTAGTCAGGTACATTCTTAGGCGTTTAATATGCGGTGTTGAGTCCATTTCGTTGAGCAAGGAGTAGCTCTTGTCTATTCCATATTTGGCTTAAGGAACTTTATCTGTGCTCATTTCAATCTCTGGTTTTATGCAGCACCCCAACTCACCTTTCCCCTTAAGCAAGCATAAGTTGGTTTTCTAAATTTGAGACCCTGTTCTGTTTTGGAATGCAGTTCCTGTGTAGCCAAGTTTACATTCCGTGTATTAGTGATATCTTATGATGTTTCTTTTTCTGTGTGACTTATTTCAGTTAGAATCATCGTACCTGAGTCCACTCCTTATGCTGCTACGGGCCTGATGACATAGATTTCATTGCTGAGTGATACTGCATTGTACGTAAGTACCACAAGTTCTTTATCCATTTTTCACTTTCTGTGATATTGAACTTGTACGGTAAACGAGGTTCTTGTAAACGGAGGCGTCCCAAACTTTGTGGTGGCTGTGTCTTTTTGATTTTAATTTCCCTAAGCTATAGGACCATAAGTGGAAGTGCCCTAGGCTCTGTTGCTTTGTTTTTTAGATGTTTCAGGAAACACCATACACTTCTCCTGAGTGTCTGTTGGCAATTTACATCCCGCCCATCAGCATAACAAGGCTCCCAGTTCTCCATGGCCTGTCCTGCCTTTCTGCATTTTACACTTTTTTCAGATGGCCCTTTTGACCGGGGGAAGTGAGACTTCATTGTAGTGCAGATTTCCTTTGCAATCTTGCTTGGTTGGCCAAAAAGGGCGTATGCGTTTTTTCCTGAATATATTCAGGAAAAAACGCATACGCCCTTTTTGGCCAAGTGCATCATTGTGGACGTTCTGCCTCTTTTCCTATGCTTTCAATGCAATTCCAGTCTACCTCCTGAAATCGGTTTCCTGCAATTCTGCCCCGCTTTCAAGTCCTCTTGGCAGCCTTACTTCAGTCTATTTTTGGACGATAGCTGTCATTTATAACTCTGCAGGTTTGTGAATTACAGTGCCCCTGAGCTCCTTTCTTCAACTCGCTTTCTTGTGACCTGGCCGCAACACCGCAGGATGGCTTCAGGCCCTAATCTGGTTCCGGTATGGCACGCTGAGCCTTTGGTTATTTCCTCTTCCTGGTGGGAAATGAGAGTTAAATTTGCCCGTCCAGACACCTCCAGCTAGCCTCTCATTGGTTCTCGCTATTCCTGTTCATCTTCCGCAGAAATTGCAAACTGGGCCAAACAGGAGGTTAAAGGCACTGACTCTCCAAGTGGGGAGAGTGTTAGTAAAGCGTCTGGAATGTTGCACCCGAGTACCAGGGGAGGAAAACTGAGACATATTTGAACACGTCTCCCAATCACATGGTTGATCATACTCTAGGTTCCACATGCATGTTTTAGCTGAAGGAAGAATACCTTAAACCTGGAGATTTGAGACCCGTGGAATGGGTACCATGCAATATGACTTCAAAGGGTCTTCATTTGCTCACCAAACCTCTCCAATCCTATCACTGCTGCGTTTATACCCCTGTACACACGCTTGATTCTCTTTTGGAGACATAGCAATCCATAGGTTTTAAGATACTTACTAGTCAGGTACATTCTTAGGCGTTTAATATGGGGTGTTGAGTCCATTTCGTTGAGCAAGGAGTAGCTCTTGTCTATTCCATATTTGACTTAAGGAACTTTATCTGTACTCATTTCAATCTCTGGTTTTATGCAGCACCCCAAGTCACCTTTCCCCTTAAGCAAGCATAAGTTGGTTTTCTAAATTTGAGACCCTGTTCTGTTTTGGAATGCAGTTCCTGTGTAGCCAAGTTTACATTCCGTGTATTAGTGATATCTTATGATGTTTCTTTTTCTGTGTGACTTATTTCAGTTAGAATCATCGTACCTGAATCCACTCATTATGCTGCTGCGGGCCTGATGACATAGATTTCATTGCGGAGTGATACTGCATTGTACGTAAGTACCACAAGTTCTTTATCCATTTTTCACTTTCTGTGATATTGAACTTGTACGGTAAACGAGGTTCTTGTAAACGGAGGCGTCCCAAACTTTGGGGTGGCTGTGTCTTTTTGATTTTAATTTCCCTAAGCTATAAGACCATAAGTGGAAGTGTCCTAGGCTCTGTTGCTTTGTTTTTTAGATGTTTCAGGAAACACCATACACTTCTCCTGAGTGTCTGTTGGCAATTTACATCCCGCCCATCAGCATAACAAGGCTCCCAGTTCTCAATGGCCTGTTGCCTTTCTGGATTTTACCCTTTTTTCAGATGGCCCTTTTGACCGGAGGGAAGTGAGACTTCATTGTAGTGCAGATTTCCTTTGCAAGCCTGCTTGGTTGGCCAAAAAGGGCGTATGCGTTTTTTCCTGAATATATTCAGGAAAAAACGCATACGCCCTTTTTGGACAAGTGCATCATTGTGGACGTTCTGCCTCTTTTCCTATGCTTTCAATGCAATTCCAGTCTACCTCCTGAAATCGGTTTCCTGCAATTCTGCCCCGCTTTCAAGTCCTCTTGGCAGCCTTACTTCAGTCTATTTTTGGACGATAGCTCTCATTTATAACTCTGCAGGTTTGTGAATTACAGTGCCCCTGAGCTCCTTTCTTCAACTCGCTTTCTTTTGAGCTGGCCGCAACACCGCAGGATGGCTTCAGGCCCTAATCTGGTTCCGGCCCGGCATGCTGAGCCTTTGGTTAATTCCTCTTCCTGGTGGTAAATGAGAGTTAAATTTGCCCGTCCAGACACCTCCAGCTAGCCTCTCATTGGTTCTCGCTATTCCTGTTCATCTTCCACAGAAATTGCAAACTGGGCCAAACAGGAGGTTAAAGGGACTGACTCTCCAAGTCGGGAGAGTGTTAGTAAAGCGTCTGGAATGTTGCACCTGAGTACCAGGGGAGGAAAACTGAGACATATTTGAACACGTCTCCCGTTCACATGGTTGATCATACTTGGGTTCCACATGCATGTTTTAGCTGAAGGAAGAATACCTTAAACCTGTGTATTTGAAAGCCGTGGAATGGGTACCATGCAATATGACTTCAAAGGGTCTTCATTTGCTCACCGAACCTCTCCAATCCTATCACTGCTGCGTTTATGCCCCTGTACACATGCTTGATTCTCTTTCGGAGACATAGCAATCCATAGGTTTTAGGATACTTACTAGTCAGGTACATTCTTAGGCGTTTAATATGGGGTGTTGAGTCCATTTCATTGAGCAAGGAGTAGCTCTTGTCTATTCCATATTTGGCTTAAGGAACTTTATCTGTGCTCATTTCAATCTCTGGTTTTATGCAGCACCCCAACTCACCTTTCCCCTTAAGCAAGCATAAGTTGGTTTTCTAAATTTGAGACCGTGTTCTCTTCTGTAATTCAGTTCCTGTGTAGCCAAGTTTACATTCTGTGTATGACTGATATCTTATGATGTTTCTTTTTCTGTGTGACTTATTTCAGTTAGAATCATCATACCTGAATCCACTCATTGTGCTGCTAAGGGCCTGATGACACAGATTTCATTGCTGAGTGATATTGCTTTGTAAGTAAATACCACAACTTCTTTATCCATTTTTCACTTTCTGCGATGTTGAACTTGTACTGTAAACGAGGTTCTTGTAAACAGAGCCGATCCAAACTTTGGGGTGGCTGTGTCTTTTTGATTTTAATTTCCCTAAGCTATAGGACCATAAGTGGAAGTGCCCTAGGTTCTGTTGCTTTGTTTTTTAGATGTTTCAGGAAACACCATACACTTCTCCCGAGTGGTTGTTGGCAATTTACATCCCACCCATCAGCATAACAAGGCTCCCAGTTCTCCATGGCCTGTCCTGCCTTTCTGCATTTTACACTTTTTTCAGATGGCCCTGTTGACCGGGGGGAAGTGAGACTTCATTGTAGTGCAGATTTCCTTTGCAAGCTTGCTTGGTTGGCCAAAAAGGGCGTATGCGTTTTTTCCTGAATATATTCAGGAAAAAACGCATACGCCCTTTTTGGCCAAGTGCATCATTGTGTACGTTCTGCCTCTTTTCCTATGCTTTCAATGCAATTCCAGTCTACCTCCTGAAATCGGTTTCCTGCAATTCTGCCCCGCTTTCAAGTCCTCTTGGCAGCCTTACTTCAGTATATTTTTGGACGATAGCTGTCATTTATAACTCTGCAGGTTTGTGAATTACAGTGCCCCTGAGCTCCTTTCTTCAACTCGCTTTCTTTTGAGCTGGCCGCAACACCGCAGGATGGCTGCAGGCCCTAATCTGGTTCCGGTACGGCACGCTGAGCCTTTGGTTATTTCCTCTTCCTGGTGGGAAATGAGAGTTAAATTTGCCCGTCCAGACACCTCCAGCTAGTCTCTCATTGGTTCTCGCTATTCCTGTTCATCTTCCGCAGAAATTGCAAACTGGGCCAAACCGGGGGTTAAAGGGACTGACTCTCCAATTCGGGAGAGTGTTAGTAAAGCATCTGGAATGTTGCACCCGAGTAGCAGGGTACGAAAACTGAGACATATTTGAACACGTCTCCCGATCACATGGTTGATCATACTCTAGGTTCCACATGCATGTTTTAGCTGAAGGAAGAATACCTTAAACCTGGGTAGTTGAAACCCGTGTAATGGGTACCATGCAATATGACTTCAAAGGGTCTTCATTTGCTCACCAAACCTCTCCAGTCCTATCACTGCTGCGTTTATGCCCCTGTACACATGCTTGATTCTCTTTCGGAGACATAGCAATCTATAGGTTTTATGATACTTACTAGTCAGGTACATTCTTAGGCGTTTAATATGCGGTGTTGAGTCCATTTCGTTGAGCAAGGAGTAGCTCTTGTCTATTCCATATTTGGCTTAAGGAACTTTATCTGTGCTCATTTCAATCTCTGGTTTTATGCAGCACCCCAACTCACCTTTCCCCTTAAGCAAGCATAAGTTGGTTTTCTAAATTTGAGACCCTGTTCTGTTTTGGAATGCAGTTCCTGTGTAGCCAAGTTTACATTCCGTGTATTAGTGATATCTTATGATGTTTCTTTTTCTGTGTGACTTATTTCAGTTAGAATCATCATACCTGAGTCCACTCCTTATGCTGCTACGGGCCTGATGACATAGATTTCATTGCTGAGTGATACTGCATTGTACGTAAGTACCACAAGTTCTTTATCCATTTTTCACTTTCTGTGATATTGAACTTGTACGGTAAACGAGGTTCTTGTAAACGGAGGCGTCCCAAACTTTGGGGTGGCTGTGTCTTTTTGATTTTAATTTCCCTAAGCTATAAGACCATAAGTGGAAGTGCCCTAGGCTCTGTTGCTTTGTTTTTTAGATGTTTCAGGAAACACCATACACTTCACCCCAGTGGCTGTTGGCAATTTACATCCCGCCCATCAGCATAACAAGGCTCCCAGTTCTCCATGGCCTGTCCTGCCTTTCTGGATTTTACACTTTTTTCAGATGGCCCTTTTGACCGGGGGGAAGTGAGACTTCATTGTAGTGCAGATTTCCTTTGCAAGCTTGCTTTGTTGGCCAAAAAGGGCGTATGCGTTTTTTCCTGAATATATTCAGGAAAAAACGCATATGCCCTTTTTGGCCAAGTGCATCATTGTGGACGTTCTGCCTCTTTTCCTATGCTTTCAATGCAATTCCAGTCTACCTCCTGAAATCGGTTTCCTGCAATTCTGCCCCGCTTTCAAGTCCTCTTGGCAGCCTTACTTCAGTCTATTTTTGGACGATAGCTGTCATTTATAACTCTGCAGGTTTGTGAATTACAGTGCCCCTGAGCTCGTTTCTTCAACTCGCTTTCTTGTGACCTGGCCGCAACACCGCAGGTTGGCTTCAGGCCCTAATCTGGTTCCGGCACGGCACCCTGAGCCTTTGGTTATTTCCTCTTCCTGGTGGGAAATGAGAGTTAAATTTGCCCGTCCAGACACCTCCAGCTAGTCTCTCATTGGTTCTCGCTATTCCTGTTCAACTTCCCCAGAAATTGCAAACTGGGCCAAACAGGAGGTTAAAGGGACTGACTCTCCAAGTCGGGAGAGTGTTAGTAAAGCGTCTGGAATGTTGCACCCGAGTACCAGGGGAGGAAAACTGAGACATATTTGAACACGTCTCCCGTTCACATGGTTGATCATACTCTGGGTTCCACATGCATGTTTTAGCTGAAGGAAGAATACCTTAAACCTGGAGAGTTGAGACCCGTGTAATGGGTACCATGCAATATGACTTCAAAGGGTCTTCATTTGCTCACCGAACCTCTCCAATCCTATCACTGCTGCATTTATGCCCCTGTACACACGCTTGATTCTCTTTTGGAGACATAGCAATCCATAGGTTTTAAGATACTTACTAGTCAGGTACATTCTTAGGCGTTTAATATGGGGTGTTGAGTCCATTTCGTTGAGCAGGAGTAGCTCTTGTCTATTCCATATTTGGCTTAAGGAACTTTATCTGTGCTCATTTCAATCTCTGGTTTTATGCAGCACCCCAACTCACCTTTCCCCTTAAGCAAGCATAAGTTGGTTTTCTAAATTTGAGACCCTGTTCTGTTTTGGAATGCAGTTCCTGTGTAGCCAAGTTTCCATTCCGTGTATTACTGATAACTTATGATGTTTCTTTTTCTGTGTGACTTATTTCAGTTAGAATCATCGTACCTGAATCCACTCATTATGCTGCTACGGGCCTGATGACATAGATTGCATTGCTGAGTGATACTGCATTGTACGTAAGTACCAAAAGTTCTTTAAACATTTTTCACTTTCTGTGATATTGAACTTGTACAGTAACCGAGGTTCTTGTAAATGGAGGCGTCCCAAACTTTGGGGTGGCTGTGTCTTTTTGATTTTACTTTCCCTAAGCTATAGGACCATAAGTGGAAGTGCCCTAGGCTCTGTTGCTTTGTTTTTTAGATGTTTCAGGAAACACCATACACTTCTCCTGAGTGTCTGTTGGCAATTTACATCCCGCCCATCAGCATAACAAGGCTCCCAGTTCTCCATGGCCTATCCTGCCTTTCTGGATTTTACACTTTTTTCAGATGGCCCTTTTGACCGGGGGGAAGTGAGACTTCATTGTAGTGCAGATTTCCTTTGCAAGCTTGCTTGGTTGGCCAAAAAGGGCGTATGCGTTTTTTCCTGAATATATTCAGGAAAAAACGCATACGCCCTTTTTGGCCAAGTGCATCATTGTGGACGTTCTGCCTCTTTTCCTATGCTTTCAATGCAATTCCAGTCTACCTCCTGAAATCGGTTTCCTGCAATTCTGCCCCGCTTTCGAGTCCTCTTGGCAGCCTTACTTCAGTCTATTTTTGGTCGATAGCTGTCATTTATAACTCTGCAGGTTTGTGAATTTCAGTGCCCCTGAGCTCGTTTCTTCAACTCGCTTTCTTGTGACCTGGCCGCAACACCGCAGGATGGCTTCAGGCCCTAATCTGGTTCCGGCACGGCACGCTGAGCCTTTGGTTATTTCCTCTTCCTGGTGGGAAATGAGAGTTAAATTTGCCCGTCCAGACACCTCCAGCTAGTCTCTCATTGGTTTTCGCTATTCCTGTTCATCTTCCGCAGAAATTGCAAACTGGGCCAAACAGGAGGTTAAAGGGACTGACTGTCCAAGTCGGGAGAGTGTTAGTAAAGCGTCTGGAATGTTGCACCCGAGTACCAGGGGAGGAAAACTGAGACATATTTGAACACGTCTCCCGTTCACATGGTTGATCATACTTGGGTTCCACATGCATGTTTTAGCTGAAGGAAGAATACCTTAAACCTGGAGAGTTAAGACCCGTGTAATGGGTACCATGCAATATGACTTCAAAGGGTCTTCATTTGCTCACCGAACCTCTCCAATCCTATCACTGCTGCGTTTATGCCCCTGTACACATGCTTGATTCTGTTTCAGAGACATAGCAATCCATAGGTTGTAAGATACTTACTAGTCAGGTACATTCTTAGGCGTTTAATATGCGGTGTTGAGTCCATTTCGTTGAGCAAGGAGTAGCTCTTGTCTATTCCATATTTGGCTTAAGGAACTTTATCTGTGCTCATTTCAATCTCTGGTTTTATGCAGCACCCCAACTCACCTTTCCCCTTAAGCAAGCATAAGATGGTTTTCTAAATTTGAGACCCTGTTCTGTTCTGTAATTCAGTTCCTGTGTAGCCAAGTTTCCATTCCGTGTATTACTGATATCTTATGATGTTTCTTTTTCTGTGTGACTTATTTCAGTTAGAATCATCATACCTGAATCCACTCATTGTGCTGCTAAGGGCCTGATGACACAGATTTCATTGCTGAGTGATATTGCTTTGTAAGTAAATACCACAACTTTTTAATCCATTTTTCACTTTTTGCGATGTTGAACTTGTACTGTAAACGAGGTTCTTGTAAACAGCGCCGTTCAAAACTTTGGGGTGGCTGTGTCTTTTTGATTTTAAATTCCCTAAGCTATAGGACCATAAGTGGAAGTGACCTAGGCTCTGTTGCTTTGTTTTTTAGATGTTTCAGGAAACACCATACACTTCTCCCGAGTGGTTGTTGGCAATTTACATCCCGCCCATCAGCATAACAAGGCTCCCAGTTCTCCATGGCCTGTCCTGCCTTTCTGGATTTTACACTTTTTTCAGATGGCCCTTTTGACCGGGGGGAAGTGAGACTTCATTGTAGTGCAGATTTCCTTTGCAAGCTTGCTTGGTTGGCCAAAAAGGGCGTATGCGTTTTTTCCTGAATATATTCAGGAAAAAACGCATACGCCCTTTTTGGCCAAGTGCATCAATTTGTACGTTCTGCCTCTTTTCCTATGCTTTCAATGCAATTTCAGTCTACCTCCTGAAATCGTTTTCCTGCAATTCTGCCCCGCTTTCAAGTCCTCTCGGCAGCCTTACTTCAGTCTATTTTTGGACGATAGCTGTCATTTATAACTCTGCAGGTTTGTGAATTACAGTGCCCCTGAGCTCCTTTCTTCAACTCGCTTTCTTGTGAGCTGGCCGCAACACCGCAGGATGGCTTCAGGCACTAATCTGTTTCCGGCACGGCACCCTGAGCCTTTGCTATTTCCTCTTCCTGGTGGGAAATGAGAGTTAAATTTGCCCGTCCAGACACCTCCAGCTAGCCTCTCATTGGTTCTCGCTATTCCTGTTCATCTTCCGCAGAAATTGCAAACTGGGCCAAACAGGAGGTTAAAGGCGCTGACTCTCCAAGTCGGGAGAGTGTTAGTAAACCGTCTGGAATCTTGCACCCGAGTACCAGGGTACGAAAACTGAGACATATTTGAACACGTCTCCCGATCACATGGTTGATCATATTCTAGGTTCCACATGCATGTTTTAGCTGAAGGAGGAATACCTTAAACCTGGGTAGTTGAAACCCGTGTAATGGGTACCATGCAATATGACTTCAAAGGGTCTTCATTTGCTCACCGAACCTCTCCAATCCTATCACTGCTGCGTTTATGCCCCTGTACACACGCTTGATTCTCTTTTGGAGACATAGCAATCCATAGGTTTTAAGATACTTACTAGTCAGGTACATTCTTAGGCGTTTAATATGGGGTGTTGAGTCCATTTCGTTGAGCAAGGAGTAGCTCTTGTCTATTCCATATTTGGCTTAAGGAACTTTATCTGTGCTCATTTCAATCTCTGGTTTTATGCAGCACCCCAACTCACCTTTCCCCTTAAGCTAGCATAAGTTGGTTTTCTAAATTTGAGACCCTGTTCTGTTTTGGAATGCACTTCCTGTGTAGCCAAGTTTACATTCCGTGTATTAGTGATATCTTATGATGTTTCTTTTTCTGTGTGACTTATTTCAGTTAGAATCATCGTACCTGAATCCACTCATTATGCTGCTACGGGCCTGATGACATAGATTTCATTGCGGAGTGATACTGCATTGTACGTAAGTACCACAAGTTCTTTATCCATTTTTCACTTTCTGTGATATTGAACTTGTACGGTAAACGAGGTTCTTGTAAACGGAGGCGTCCCAAACTTTGGGGTGGCTGTGTCTTTTTGATTTTAATTTCCCTAAGCTATAGGACCATAAGTGGAAGTGCCCTAGGCTCTGTTGCTTTGTTTTTTAGATGTTTCAGGAAACACCATACACTTCTCCCGAGTGTCTGTTGGCAGTTTACATCCCGTCCATCAGCATAACAAGGCTCCCAGTTCCCAATGGCCTGTTGCCTTTCTGGATTTTACACTTTTTTCAGATGGCCCTTTTGACCGGGGGGAAGTGAGACTTCATTGTAGTGCAGATTTCCTTTGCAAGCTTGCTTGGTTGGCCAAAAAGGGCGTATGCGTTTTTTCCTGAATATATTCAGGAAAAAACGCATACGCCCTTTTTGGCCAAGTGCATCATTGTGGACGTTCTGCCTCTTTTCCTATGCTTTCAATGCAATTCCAGTCTACCTCCTGAAATCGGTTTCCTGCAATTCTGCCCCGCTTTCAAGTCCTCTTGGCAGCCTTACTTCAGTCTATTTTTGGACGATAGCTGTCATTTATAACTCTGCAGGTTTGTGAATTACAGTGCCCCTGAGCTCCTTTCTTCAACTCGCTTTCTTGTGAGCTGGCCGCAACACCGCAGGATGGCTTCAGGCCCTAATCTGGTTCCGGCACGGCACCCTGAGCCTTTGGTTAATTCCTCTTCCTGGTGGGAAATGAGAGTTAAATTTGCCCGTCCAGACACCTCCAGCTAGTCTCTCATTGGTTCTCGCTATTCCTGTTCATCTTCCGCAGAAATTGCAAACTGGGTCAAACAGGAGGTTAAAGGGACTGACTCTCCAAGTCGGGAGAGTGTTAGTAAAGCGTCTGGAATATTGCACCCGAGTACCAGGGTACGAAAACTGAGACATATTTGAACACGTCTCCCGATCACATGGTTGATCATACTCTAGGTTCCACATGCATGTTTTAGCTGAAGGAAGAATACCTTAAACCTGGGTAGTTGAAACCCGTGTAATGGGTACCCTGCAATATGACTTCAAAGGGTCTTCATTTGCTCACTGAACATCTCCAATCCTATCACTGCTGCGTTTATGCCCCTGTACACATGCTTGATTCTCTTTCGGAGACATAGCAATCCATAGGTTTTAAGATACTTACTAGTCAGGTACATTCTTAGGCGTTTAATATGCGGTGTTGAGTCCATTTCGTTGAGCAAGGAGTAGCTCTTGTCTATTCCATATTTGGCTTAAGGAACTTTATCTGTGCTCATTTCAATCTCTGGTTTTATGCAGCACCCCAACTCGCCTTTCCCCTTAAGCAAGCATAAGTTGGTTTTCTAAATTTGAGACCCTGTTCTGTTTTGGAATTCAGTTCCTGTGTAGCCAAGTTTACATTCCGTGTATTACTGATATCTTATGATGTTTCTTTTTCTGTGTGACTTATTTCAGTTAGAATCATCGTACCTGAATCCACTCATTATGCTGCTACGGGCCTGATGACATAGATTTCATTGCTGAGTGATACTGCATTGTACGTAAGTACCACAAGTTCTTTATCCATTTTTCACTTTCTGTGATATTGAACTTGTATGGTAAACGAGGTTCTTGTAAACGGAGGCGTCCCAAACTTTGGGGTGGCTGTGTCTTTTTGATTTTAATTTCCCTAAGCTATAGGACCATAAGTGGAAGTGCCCTAGGCTCTGTTGCTTTGTTTTTTAGATGTTTCAGGAAACACCATACACTTCTCCAGAGTGTCTGTTGGCAATTTACATCCCGCCCATCAGCATAACAAGGCTCCCAGTTCTCCATGGCCTGTCCTGACTTTCTGGATTTTACACTTTTTTCAGATGGCCCTTTTGACCGGGGGGAAGTGAGACTTCATTGTAGTGCAGATTTCCTTTGCAAGCTTGCTTGGTTGGCCAAAAAGGGCGTATGCGTTTTTTCCTGAATATATTCAGGAAAAAACGCATACGCCCTTTTTGGCCAAGTGCATCATTCTGGACGTTCTGCCTCTTTTCCTATGCTTTCAATGCAATTCCAGTCTACCTCCTGAAATCGGTTTCCTGCAATTCTGCCCCGCTTTCAAGTCCTCTTGGCAGCCTTACTTCAGTCTATTTCTGGACGATAGCTGTCATTTATAACTCTGCAGGTTTGTGAATTACAGTGCCCCTGAGCTCCTTTCTTCAACTCGCTTTCTTGTGACCTGGCTACAACACCGCAGGATGGGTTCAGGCCCTAATCTGGTTCCGGCACGGCACGCTGAGCCTTTGGTTATTTCCTCTTCCTGGTGGGAAATGAGAGTTAAATTTGCCCGTCCAGACACCTCCAGCTAGTCTCTCATTGGTTCTCGCTATTCCTGTTCATCTTCCGCAGAAATTGCAAACTGGGCCAAACAGGAAGTTAAAGGCGCTGACTCTCCAAGTGGGGAGAGTGTTAGTAAAGCGTCTGGAATGTTGCACCCGAGTACCAGGGTAGGAAAACTGAGACATATTTGAACACGTCTCCCGTTCACATGGTTGATCATACTTGGGTTCCACATGCATGTTTTACCCGAAGGAAGAATACCTTAAACATGGAGAGTTAAGACCCCTGTAATGGGTACCATGCAATATGAATTCAAAGGGTCTTCATTTTCTCACCGAACCTCTCCAATCCTATCACTGCTGCGTTTATGCCCCTGTACACATGCTTGATTCTCTTTCGGAGACATAGCAATCCATAGGTTTTAAGATACTTACTAGTCAGGTACATTCTTAGGCGTTTAATATGCGGTGTTGAGTCCATTTCGTTGAGCAAGGAGTAGCTCTTGTCTATTCCATATTTGGCTTAAGGAACTTTATCTGTGCTCATTTCAATCTCTGGTTTTATGCAGCACCCCAACTCACCTTTCCCCTTAAGCAAGCATAAGTTGGTTTTCTAAATTTGAGACCCTGTTCTGTTCTGTAATTCAGTTCCTGTGTAGCCAAGTTTCCATTCCGTGTATTACTGATATCTTATGATGTTTCTTTTTCTGTGTGACTTATTTCAATTAGAATCATCATACCTGAATCCACTCATTGTGCTGCTAAGGGCCTGATGACATAGATTTCATTGCTGAGTGATATTGCTTTGTAAGTAAATACCACAACTTCTTTATCCATTTTTCACTTTCTGCGATGTTGAACTTGTACTGTAAACGAGGTTCTTGTAAACAGAGGCATCCCAAACTTTGGGGTGGCTGTGTCTTTTTGATTTTAATTTCCCTAAGCTATAGGACCATAAGTGGCAGTGCCCTAGGCTCTGTTGCTTTGTTTTTTAGATGTTTCAGGAAACACCATACACTTCTCCCGAGTGTTTGTTGGCAATTTACATCCCGCCCTTCAGCATAACAAGGCTCCCAGTTCTCCATGGCCTGTCCTGCCTTTCTGCATTTTACACTTTTTTCAGATGTCCCTTTTGACCGGGGGAAGTGAGACTTCATTGTAGTGCAGATTTCCTTTGCAAGCTTGCTTGGTTGGCCAAAAAGGGCGTATGCGTTTTTTCCTGAATATATTCAGGAAAAAACGCATACGCCCTTTTTGGCCAAGTGCATCATTGTGGACCTTAGGCCTCTTTTCCTATGCTTTCAATGCAATTCCAGTCTACCTCCTGAAATCGGTTTCCTGCAATTGTGCCCTGCTTTCAAGTCCTCTTGGCAGCCTTACTTCAGTCTATTTTTGGACGATAGCTGTCATTTATAACTCTGCAGGTTTGTGAATTACAGTGCCCCTGAGCTCCTTTCTTCAACTCGCTTTCTTGTGAGCTGGCCGCAACACCGCAGGATGGCTTCAGGCCCTAATCTGGTTCCGGCACGGCACCCTGAGCCTTTGGTTAATTCCTCTTCCTGGTGGGAAATGAGAGTTAAATTTGCCCGTCCAGACACCTCCAGCTAGTCTCTCATTGGTTCTCGCTATTCCTGTTCATCTTCCGCAGAAATTGCAAACTGGGTCAAACAGGAGGTTAAAGGGACTGACTCTCCAAGTCGGGAGAGTGTTAGTAAAGCGTCTGGAATATTGCACCCGAGTACCAGGGTACGAAAACTGAGACATATTTGAACACGTCTCCCGATCACATGGTTGATCATACTTGGGTTCCACATGCATGTTTTAGCCGAAGGAAGAATACCTTAAACCTGGAGAGTTAAGACCCGTGTAATGGGTACCATGCAATATGACTTCAAAGGGTCTTCATTTTCTCACCGAACCTCTCCAATCCTATCACTGCTGCGTTTATGCCCCTGTACACATGCTTGATTCTCTTTCGGAGACATAGCAATCCATAGGTTTTAAGATACTTACTAGTCAGGTACATTCTTAGGCGTTTAATATGCGGTGTTGAGTCCATTTCGTTGAGCAAGGAGTAGCTCTTGTCTATTCCATATTTGGCTTAAGGAACTTTATCTGTGCTCATTTCAATCTCTGGTTTTATGCAGCACCCCAACTCACCTTTCCCCTTAAGCAAGCATAAGTTGGTTTTCTAAATTTGAGACCCTGTTCTGTTCTGTAATTCAGTTCCTGTGTAGCCAAGTTTCCATTCCGTGTATTACTGATATCTTATGATGTTTCTTTTTCTGTGTGACGTATTTCAGTTAGAATCATCATACCTGAATCCACTCATTGTGCTGCTAAGGGCCTGATGACATAGATTTCATTGCTGAGTGATATTGCTTTGTAAGTGAATACCACAACTTCTTTATCCATTTTTCACTTTCTGCGATGTTGAACTTGTACTGTAAACGAGGTTCTTGTAAACAGAGCCATTCCAAACTTTGGGGTGGCTGTGTCTTTTTGATTTTAATTTCCCTAAGCTATAGGACCATAAGTGGAAGTGCCCTAGGCTCTGTTGCTTTGTTTTTTAGATGTTTCAGGAAACACCATACACTTCTCCCGAGTGGTTGTTGGCAATTTACATCCCGCCCATCAGCATAACAAGGCTCCCAGTTCTCCATGGCCTGTCCTGCCTTTCTGGATTTTACACTTTTTTCAGATGGCCCTTTTGACCCGGGGGAAGTGAGACTTCATTGTAGTGCAGATTTCCTTTGCAAGCTTGCTTGGTTGGCCAAAAAGGGCGTATGCGTTTTTTCCTGAATATATTCAGGAAAAAACGCATACGCCCTTTTTGGCCAAGTGCATCATTGTGGACGTTCTGCCTCTTTTCCTATGCTTTCAATGCAATTCCAGTCTACCTCCTGAAATCGGTTTCCTGCAATTCTGCCCCGCTTTCAAGTCCTCTTGGCAGCCTTACTTCAGTCTATTTTTGGACGATAGCTGTCATTTATAACTCTGCAGGTTTGTGAATTACAGTGCCCCTGAGCTCCTTTTTCAACTCGCTTTCTTGTGAGCTGGCCGCAACACCGCAGGATGGCTTCAGGCCCTAATCTGGTTCCGGCCCGGCATGCTGAGCCTTTGGTTAATTCCTCTTCCTGGTGGGAAATGAGAGTTAAATTTGCCCGTCCAGACACCTCCAGCTAGCCTCTCATTGGTTCTCGCTATTCCTGTTCATCTTCCGCAGAAATTGCAAACTGGGCCAAACAGGAAGTTAAAGGCGCTGACTCTCCAAGTGGGGAGAGTGTTAGTAAAGCGTCTGGAATGTTGCACCCGAGTACCAGGGTAGGAAAACTGAGACATATTTGAACACGTCTCCCGTTCACATGGTTGATCATACTTGGGTTCCACATGCATGTTTTAGCCGAAGGAAGAATACCTTAAACCTGGAGAGTTAAGACCCGTGTAATGGGTACCATGCAATATGACTTCAAAGGGTCTTCATTTTCTCACCGAACCTCTCCAATCCTATCACTGCTGCGTTTATGCCCCTGTACACATGCTTGATTCTCTTTCGGAGACATAGCAATCCATAGGTTTTAAGATACTTACTAGTCAGGTACATTCTTAGGCGTTTAATATGCGGTGTTGAGTCCATTTCGTTGAGCAAGGAGTAGCTCTTGTCTATTCCATATTTGGCTTAAGGAACTTTATCTGTGCTCATTTCAATCTCTGGTTTTATGCAGCACCCCAACTCACCTTTCCCCTTAAGCAAGCATAAGTTGGTTTTCTAAATTTGAGACCCTGTTCTGTTCTGTAATTCAGTTCCTGTGTAGCCAAGTTTCCATTCCGTGTATTACTGATATGTTATGATGTTTCTTTTTCTGTGTGACTTATTTCAGTTAGAATCATCATACCTGAATCCACTCATTGTGCTGCTAAGGGCCTGATGACATAGATTTCATTGCTGAGTGATATTGCTTTGTAAGTGAATACCACAACTTCTTTATCCATTTTTCACTTTCTGCAATGTTGAACTTGTACTGTAAACGAGGTTCTTGTAAACAAAGCCATTCCAAACTTTGGGGTGGCTGTGTCTTTTTGATTTTAATTTCCCTAAGCTATAGGACCATAAGTGGAAGTGCCCTAGGCTCTGTTGCTTTGTTTTTTAGATGTTTCAGGAAACACCATACACTTCTCCCGAGTGGTTGTTGGCAATTTACATCCCGCCCATCAGCATAACAAGGCTCCCAGTTCTCCATGGCCTGTCCTGCCTTTCTGGATTTTACACTTTTTTCAGATGGCCCTTTTGACCGGGGGGAAGTGAGACTTCATTGTAGTGCAGATTTCCTTTGCAAGCTTGCTTGGTTGGCCAAAAAGGGCGTATGCGTTTTTTCCTGAATATATTCAGGAAAAAACGCATACGCCCTTTTTGGCCAAGTGCATCATTGTGGACGTTCTGCCTCTTTTCCTATGCTTTCAATGCAATTCCAGTCTACCTCCTGAAATCGGTTTCCTGCAATTCTGCCCCGCTTTCAAGTCCTCTTGGCAGCCTTACTTCAGTCTATTTTTGGACGATAGCTGTCATTTATAACTCTGCAGGTTTGTGAATTACAGTGCCCCTGAGCTCCTTTTTCAACTCGCTTTCTTGTGAGCTGGCCGCAACACCGCAGGATGGCTTCAGGCCCTAATCTGGTTCCGGCCCGGCATGCTGAGCCTTTGGTTAATTCCTCTTCCTGGTGGGAAATGAGAGTTAAATTTGCCCGTCCAGACACCTCCAGCTAGCCTCTCATTGGTTCTCGCTATTCCTGTTCATCTTCCGCAGAAATTGCAAACTGGGCCAAACAGGAGGTTAAAGGGACTGACTGTCCAAGTCGGGAGAGTGTTAGTAAAGCATCTGGAATGTTGCACCCGAGTACCAGGGTAGGAAAACTGAGACATATTTGAACACGTCTCCCGTTCACATGGTTGATCATACTCTGGGTTCCACATGCATGTTTTAGCTGAAGGAAGAATACCTAAAACCTGGGTAGTTGAAACCCGTGGAATGGGTACCATGCAATATGACTTCAAAGGGTCTTCATTTGCTCACCGAACATCTCCAATCCTATCACTGCTGCGTTTATGCCCCTGTACACATGCTTGATTCTCTTTCGGAGACATAGCAATCCATAGGTTTTAAGATACTTACTAGTCAGGTACACTCTTAGGCGTTTAATATGCGGTGTTGAGTCCATTTCGTTGAGCAAGGAGTAGCTCTTGTCTATTCCATATTTGGCTTAAGGAACTTTATCTGTGCTCATTTCAATCTCTGGTTTTATGCAGCACCCCAACTCACCTTTCCCCTTAAGCAAGCATAAGTTGGTTTTCTAAATTTGAGAAACTGTTCTGTTCTGTAATTCAGTTCCTGTGTAGCCAAGTTTACATTCCGTGTATTACTGATATCTTATGATGTTTCTTTTTCTGTGTGACTTATTTCAGTTAGAATCATCGTACCTGAATCCACTCATGATGCTGCTACGGGCCTGATGACATAGATTTCATTGCTGAGTGATACTGCATTGTACGTAAGTACCACAAGTTCTTTATCCATTTTTCACTTTCTGTGATATTGAACTTGTACGGTAAACGAGGTTCTTGTAAACAGAGGCCTCCCAAACTTTGGGGTGGCTGTGTCTTTTTGATTTTAATTTCCCTCAGCTATAGGACCATAAGTGGAAGTGCCCTAGGCTCTGTTGCTTTGTTTTTTAGATGTTTCAGGAAACACCATACACTTCTCCCGAGTGTCTGTTGGCAATTTACATCCCGCCCATCAGCATAACAAGGCTCCCAGTTCTCCATGGCCTGTCCTGCCTTTCTGGATTTTACACTTTTTTCAGAAGGCCCTTTTGACCGGGGGGAAGTGAGACTTCATTGTAGTGCAGATTTCCTTTGCAAGCTTTCTTGGTTGGCCAAAAAGGGCGTATGCGTTTTTTCCTGAATATATTCAGGAAAAAACGCATACGCCCTTTTTGGCCAAGTGCATCATTCTGGACGTTCTGCCTCTTTTCCTATGCTTTCAATGCAATTCCAGTCTACCTCCTGAAATCGGTTTCCTGCAATTCTGCCCCGCTTTCAAGTCCTCTTGGCAGCCTTACTTCAGTCTATTTTTGGACGATAGCTGTCATTTATAGCTCTGCAGGTTTGTGAATTACAGTGCCCCTGAGCTCCTTTCGTCAACTCGCTTTCTTGTGACCTGGCTGCAACACCGCAGGATGGCTTCAGGCCCTAATCTGGTTCCGGCACGGCACGCTGAGCCTTTGGTTATTTCCTCTTCCTGGTGGGAAATGAGAGTTAAATTTGCCCGTCCAGACACCTCCAGCTAGCCTCTCATTGTTTCTCGCTATTCCTGTTCATCTTCCGCAGAAATTGCAAACTGGGCCAAACAGGAAGTTAAAGGCGCTGACTCTCCAAGTGGGGAGAGTGTTAGTAAAGCGTCTGGAATGTTGCACCCGAGTACCAGGGGAGGAAAACTGAGACATATTTGAACACGTCTCCCGTTCACATGGTTGATCATACTTGGGTTCCACATGCATGTTTTAGCCGAAGGAAGAATACCTTAAACCTGGAGAGTTAAGACCCGTGTAATGGGTACCATGCAATATGACTTCAAAGGGTCTTCATTTGCTCACCGAACCTCTCCAATCCTATCACTGCTGCGTTTATGCCCCTGTACACATGCTTGATTCTCTTTCGGAGACATAGCAATCCATAGGTTTTAAGATACTTACTAGTCAGGTACATTCTTAGGCGTTTAATATGCGGTGTTGAGTCCATTTCGTTGAGCAAGGAGTAGCTCTTGTCTATTCCATATTTGGCTTAAGGAACTTTATCTGTGCTCATTTCAATCTCTGGTTTTATGCAGCACCCCAACTCACCTTTCCCCTTAAGCAAGCATAAGTTCGTTTTCTAAATTTGAGACCCTGTTCTATTCTGTAATTCAGTTCCTGTGTAGCCAAGTTTCCATTCCGTGTATTACTGATATCTTATGATGTTTCTTTTTCTGTGTGACTTATTTCAGTTAGAATCATCATACCTGAATCCACTCATTGTGCTGCTAAGGGCCTGATGACATAGATTTCATTGCTGAGTGATATTGCTTTGTAAGTAAATACCACAACTTCTTTATCCATTTTTCACTTTCTGCGATGTTGAACTTGTACTGTAAACGAGGTTCTTGTAAACAGAGGCATCCCAAACTTTGGGGTGGCTGTGTCTTTTTGATTTTAATTTCCCTAAGCTATAGGACCATAAGTGGCAGTGCCCTAGGCTCTGTTGCTTTGTTTTTTAGATGTTTCAGGAAACACCATACACTTCTCCCGAGTGTTTGTTGGCAATTTACATCCCGCCCTTCAGCATAACAAGGCTCCCAGTTCTCCATGGCCTGTCCTGCCTTTCTGCATTTTACACTTTTTTCAGATGGCCCTTTTGACCGGGGGAAGTGAGACTTCATTGTAGTGCAGATTTCCTTTGCAAGCTTGCTTGGTTGGCCAAAAAGGGCGTATGCGTTTTTTCCTGAATATATTCAGGAAAAAACGCATACGCCCTTTTTGGCCAAGTGCATCATTGTGGACCTTAGGCCTCTTTTCCTATGCTTTCAATGCAATTCCAGTCTACCTCCTGAAATCGGTTTCCTGCAATTGTGCCCTGCTTTCAAGTCCTCTTGGCAGCCTTACTTCAGTCTATTTTTGGACGATAGCTGTCATTTATAACTCTGCAGGTTTGTGAATTACAGTGCCCCTGAGCTCCTTTCTTCAACTCGCTTTCTTTTGAGCTGGCCGCAACACCGCAGGATGGCTTCAGGCCCTAATCTGGTTCCGGCACGGCACCCTGAGCCTTTGGTTAATTCCTCTTCCTGGTGGGAAATGAGAGTTAAATTTGCCCGTCCAGACACCTCCAGCTAGTCTCTCATTGGTTCTCGCTATTCCTGTTCATCTTCCGCAGAAATTGCAAACTGGGTCAAACAGGAGGTTAAAGGGACTGACTCTCCAAGTCGGGAGAGTGTTAGTAAAGCGTCTGGAATATTGCACCCGAGTACCAGGGTACGAAAACTGAGACATATTTGAACATGTCTCCCGATCACATGGTTGATCATACTCTAGGTTCCACATGCATGTTTTAGCTGAAGGAAGAATACCTTAAACCTGGGTAGTTGAAACCCTTGTAATGGGTACCCTGCAATATGACTTCAAAGGGTCTTCATTTGCTCACTGAACATCTCCAATCCTATCACTGCTGCGTTTATGCCCCTGTACACATGCTTGATTCTCTTTCGGAGACATAGCAATCCATAGGTTTTAAGATACTTACTAGTCAGGTACATTCTTAGGCGTTTAATATGCGGTGTTGAGTCCATTTCGTTGAGCAAGGAGTAGCTCTTGTCTATTCCATATTTGGCTTAAGGAACTTTATCTGTGCTCATTTCAATCTCTGGTTTTATGCAGCACCCCAATTCACCTTTCCCCTTAAGCAAGCATAAGTTGGTTTTCTAAATTTGAGACCCTGTTCTGTTTTGGAATTCAGTTCCTGTGTAGCCAAGTTTACATTCCGTGTATTACTGATATCTTATGATGTTTCTTTTTCTGTGTGACTTATTTCAGTTAGAATCATCGTACCTGAATCCACTCATTGTGCTGCTAAGGGCCTGATGACATAGATTTCATTGCTGAGTGATATTGCTTTGTACGTAAGTACCACAAGTTCTTTATCCATTTTTCACTTTCTGCGATGTTGAACTTGTACTGTAAACGAGGTTCTTGTAAACAGAGGCGTCCCAAACTTTGGGGTGGCTGTGTCTTTTTTATTTTAATTTCCCTAAGCTATAGGACCATAAGTGGAAGTGCCCTAGGCTCTGTTGCTTTGTTTTTTAGATGTTTCAGGAAACACCATACACTTCTCCTGAGTGTCTGTTGGCAATTTACATCCCGCCCATCAGCATAACAAGGCTCCCAGTTCTCCATGGCCTGTCCTGCCTTTCTGGATTTTACACTTTTTTCAGATGGCCCTTTTGACCGGGGGGAAGTGAGACTTCATTGTAGTGCAGGTTTCCTTTTCAAGCTTGCTTGGTTGGCCAAAAAGGGCGTATGCGTTTTTTCCTGAATATATTCAGGAAAAAACGCATATGCCCTTTTTGGCCAAGTGCATCATTGTGGACGTTCTGCCTCTTTTCCTATGCTTTCAATGCAATTCCAGTCTACCTCCTGAAATCGGTTTCCTGCAATTCTGCCCCGCTTTCAAGTCCTCTTGACAGCCTTACTTCAGTCTATTTTTGGACGATAGCTGTCATTTATAACTCTGCAGGTTTGTGAATTACAGTGCCCCTGAGCTCCTTTCTTCAACTCGCTTTCTTGTGAGCTGGCCGCAACACCGCAGGATAGCTTCAGGCCCTAATCTGGTTCTGGCACGGCATGCTGAGTCTTTGGTTATTTCCTCTTCCTGGTGGGAAATGAGAGTTAAATTTGCCCGTCCAGACACCTCCAGCTAGTCTCTCATTGGTTCTCCCTATTCCTGTTCATCTTCCGCAGAAATTGCAAACTGGGCCAAACAGGAGGTTAAAGGGACTGACTCTCCAAGGGGGAGAGTGTTAGTAAAGTGTCTGGAATGTTGCACCCGAGTACCAGGGGAGGAAAACTGAAACATATTTGAACACGTCTCCCGTTCACATGGTTCATCATACTCTGGGTTCCACATGCATGTTTTAGCTGAAGGAAGAATACCTTAAACCTGGAGAGTTGAGACCCGTGGAATGGGTACCATGCAATATGACTTCAAAGGGTCTTCATTTGCTCACTGAACCTCTCCAATCCTATCACTGCTGCGTTTATGTCCCTGTACACACGCTTGATTCTCTTTTGGAGACATAGCAAACCATAGGTTTTAAGATACTTACTAGTCAGGTACATTCTTAGGCGTTTAATATGGGGTGTTGAGTCCATTTCGTTGAGCAAGGAATAGCTCTTGTCTATTCCATATTTGGCTTAAGGAACTTTATCTGTGCTCATTTCAATCTCTGGTTTTATGCAGCACCCCAACTCACCTTTCCCCTTAAGCAAGCATAAGTTGGTTTTCTAAATTTGAGACCCTGTTCTGTTTTGGAATTCAGTTCCTGGGTAGCCAAGTTTACATTCCGTGTATTAGTGATATCTTATGATGTTTCTTTTTCTGTGTGACTTATTTTAGTTAGAATCATCGTACCTGAATCCACTCATTATGCTGCTACGGGCCTGATGACATAGAATTCATTGCTGAGTGATACTGCATTGTACGTAAGTACCACAAGTTCTTTAACCATTTTTCACTTTCTGCGATATTGAACTTTACGGTAAACGAGGTTCTTGTAAACAGAGGCGTCCCAAACTTTGGGGTGGCTGTGTCTTTTTGATTTTAATTTTTCTAAGCTATAGGACCTTAAGTGGAAGTGCCCTAGGCTCTGTTGCTTTGTTTTTTAGATGTTTCAGGAAACACCATACACTTCTCCAGAATGTCTGTTGGCTATTTACATCCCGCCCATCAGCATAACAAGGCTCCCAGTTCTCCATGGCCTGTCCTGCCTTTCTGGATTTTACACTTTTTTCAGATGGCCCTTTTGACCGGGGGGAAGTGAGACTTCATTGTACTGCAGATTTCCTTTGCAAGCTTGCTTGGTTGGCCAAAAAGGGCGTATGCGTTTTTTCCTGAATATATTCAGGAAAAAACGCATACGCCCTTTTTGGCCAAGTGCATCATTGTGGACGTTCTGCCTCTTTTCCTATGCTTTCAATGCAATTCCAGTCTACCTCCTGAAATCGGTTTCCTGCAATTCTGCCCCACTTTCAAGTCCTCTTGGCAGCCTTACTTCAGTATATTTTGGACGATAGCTGTCATTTATAACTCTGCAGGTTTGTGAATTACAGTGCCCCTGAGCTCCTTTCTTCAACTCGCTTTCTTTTGAGCTGGCCGCAACACCGCAGGATGGCTTCAGGCCCTAATCTGGTTCCGGCACGGCATGCTGAGCCTTTGGTTAATTCCTCTACCTGGTGGGAAATGAGAGTTAAATTTACCCGTCCAGACACCTCCAGCTAGTCTCTCATTGGTTCTCGCTATTCCTGTTCATCTTCCGCAGAAATTGAAAACTGGGCCAAACAGGAGGTTAAAGGGACTGAGTCTCCAAGTCGGGAGAGTGTTAGTAAAGTGTCTGGAATGTTGCACCCGAGTACCAGGGTACGAAACCTGAGACATATTTGAACACATCTCCCGATCACATGGTTGATCATACTCTAGGTTCCACATGCATGTTTTAGCTGAAGGAAGAATACCTTAAACCTGAGTAGTTGAAACACTTGGAATGGGTACCATGCAATATGACTTCAAAGGGTCTTCATTTGCTCACCGAACCTCTCCAATCGTATCACTGCTGCATTTATGCCCCTGTACACACGCTTGATTCTCTTTCGGAGACATAGCAATCCATAGGTTTTAAGATACTTACTAGTCAGGTACATACTTAGGCGTTTAATATGCGGTGTTGAGTCCATTTCGTTGAGCAAGGAGTAGCTCTTGTCTATTCCATATTTGGCTTAAGGAACTTTATCTGTGCTCATTTCAATCTCTGGTTTTATGCAGCACCCCAACTCACCTTTCCCCTTAAGCAAGCATAAGTTGGTTTTCTAAATTTGAGACCCTGTTCTGTTTTGGAATTCAGTTCCTGGGTAGCCAAGTTTACATTCTGTGTATTAGTGATATCTTATGATGTTTCTTTTTCTGTGTGACTTATTTTAGTTAGAATCATCGTACCTGAATCCACTCATTATGCTGCTACGGGCCTGATGACATAGAATTCATTGCTGAGTGATACTGCATTGTACGTAAGTACCACAAGTTCTTTAACCATTTTTCACTTTCTGCGATATTGAACTTTACGGTAAACGAGGTTCTTGTAAACAGAGGCGTCCCAAACTTTGGGGTGGCTGTGTCTTTTTGATTTTAATTTTCCTAAGCTATAGGACCTTAAGTGGAAGTGCCCTAGGCTCTGTTGCTTTGTTTTTTAGATGTTTCAGGAAACACCATACACTTCTCCAGAATGTCTGTTGGCTATTTACATCCCGCCCATCAGCATAACAAGGCTCCCAGTTCTCCATGGCCTGTCCTGCCTTTCTGGATTTTACACTTTTTTCAGATGGCCCTTTTGACCGGGGGGAAGTGAGACTTCATTGTACTGCAGATTTCCTTTGCAAGCTTGCTTGGTTGGCCAAAAAGGGCGTATGCGTTTTTTCCTGAATATATTCAGGAAAAAACGCATACGCCCTTTTTGGCCAAGTGCATCATTGTGGACGTTCTGCCTCTTTTCCTATGCTTTCAATGCAATTCCAGTCTACCTCCTGAAATCGGTTTCCTGCATTTCTGCCCCACTTTCAAGTCCTCTTGGCAGCCTTACTTCAGTATATTTTGGACGATAGCTGTCATTTATAACTCTGCAGGTTTGTGAATTACAGTGCCCCTGAGCTCCTTTCTTCAACTCGCTTTCTTTTGAGCTGGCCGCAACACCGCAGGATGGCTTCAGGCCCTAATCTGGTTCCGGCACGGCATGCTGAGCCTTTGGTTAATTCCTCTACCTGGTGGGAAATGAGAGTTAAATTTACCCGTCCAGACACCTCCAGCTAGTCTCTCATTGGTTCTCGCTATTCCTGTTCATCTTCCGCAGAAATTGAAAACTGGGCCAAACAGGAGGTTAAAGGGACTGAGTCTCCAAGTCGGGAGAGTGTTAGTAAAGTGTCTGGAATGTTGCACCCGAGTACCAGGGTACGAAACCTGAGACATATTTGAACACATCTCCCGATCACATGGTTGATCATACTCTAGGTTCCACATGCATGTTTTAGCTGAAGGAAGAATACCTTAAACCTGAGTAGTTGAAACACTTGGAATGGGTACCATGCAATATGACTTCAAAGGGTCTTCATTTGCTCACCGAACCTCTCCAATCGTATCACTGCTGCATTTATGCCCCTGTACACACGCTTGATTCTCTTTCGGAGACATAGCAATCCATAGGTTTTAAGATACTTACTAGTCAGGTACATACTTAGGCGTTTAATATGCGGTGTTGAGTCCATTTCGTTGAGCAAGGAGTAGCTCTTGTCTATTCCATATTTGGCTTAAGGAACTTTATCTGTGCTCATTTCAATCTCTGGTTTTATGCAGCACCCCAACTCACCTTTCCCCTTAAGCAAGCATAAGTTGGTTTTCTAAATTTGAGACCCTGTTCTGTTTTGGAATTCAGTTCCTGTGTAACCAAGTTTACATTCCGTGTATTAGTGATATCTTATGATGTTTCTTTTTCTGTGTGACTTATTTCAGTTAGAATCATCATACCTGAATCCACTCATTGTGCTGCTAAGGGCCTGATGACATAGATTTCATTGCTGAGTGATATTGCTTTGTAAGTAAACACCCCAACTTCTTTATCCATTTTTCACTTTCTGGGATGTTGAACTTCTACTGTAAAGGAGGTTCTTGTAAACAGAGCCGTTCCAAACTTTGGGGTGGCTGTGTCTTTTTGATTTTAATTTCCCTAAACTATAGGACCCTAAGTGGAAGTGCCCTAGGCTCTGTTGCTTTGTTTTTTAGATGTTTCAGGAAACACCATACACTTCTCCCGAGTGTCTGTTGGCAATTTACATCCCGCCCATCAGCATAACAAGGCTCCCAGTTCTCCATGGCCTGTCCTGCCTTTCTGGATTTTACACTTTTTTCAGATGGCCCTTTTGATGGGGGGAAGTGAGACTTCATTGTAGTGCAGATTTCCTTTGCAAGCTTGCTTGGTGGCCAAAAAAGTGCGTATGCGTTTTTTCCTGAATATATTCAGGAAAAAACGCATACGCCCTTTTTGGCCAAGTGCATCATTGTGGACGTTCTGCCTCTTTTCCTATGCTTTCAATGCAATTCCAGTCTACCTCCTGAAATCGGTTTCCTGCAATTCTGCCCCGCTTTCAAGTCCTCTTGGCAGCCTTACTTCAGTATATTTTTGGACGATAGCTGTCATTTATAACTCTGAAGGTTTGTGAATTACAGTGCCCCTGAGCTCTTTTCTTCAACTCGCTTTCTTTTGAGCTGGCCGCAACACCGCAGGATGGCTTCAGGCCCTAATCTGGTTCCGGCACGGCACGCTGAGCCTTTGGTTATTTCCTCTTCCTGGTGGGAAATGAGAGTTAAATTTGCCCGTCCAGACACCTCCAGCTAGTCTCTCATTGGTTCTCCCTATTCCTGTTAATCTTCTGCAGAAATTGCAAACTGTGCCAAACAGGAGGTTAAAGACGCTGACTCTCCAAGTGGAGAGAGTGTTAGTAAAGCGTCTAGAATGTTGCACCCGAGTACCAGGGGAGGAAAACTGAGACATATTTCAACACGTCTCCCGTTCACACGGTTGATCATACTCTGGGTTCCACATGCATGTTTTAGCTGAAGGAAGAATACCTTAAACCTGGAGAGTTGAAACCCGTGGAATGGGTTCAATGAAATATTACTTCAAAGGGTCTTCATTTGCCTACCGATCCTCTCCAATCCTATCACTGCTGCCTTTATGCCCCTGTACACACGCTTGATTCTCTTTTGGAGACATAGCAATCCATAGGTTTTAAGATACTTACTAGTCAGGTACATTCTTAGGCGTTTAATATGGGGTGTTGAGTCCATTTCGTTGAGCAAGGAGTAGCTCTTGTCTATTCCATATTTGGCTTAAGGAATTTTATCTGTGCTCATTTCAATTTCTGGTTTTATGCAGCACCCCAACTCACCTTTCCCCTTAAGCAAGCATAAGTTGGTTTTCTAAATTTGAGACCATGTTCTGTTTTGGAATTCAGTTCCTGTGTAGCCAAGTTTACATTCCGTGTATTACTGATATCTTATGATGTTTCTTTTTCTGTGTGACTTATTTCAGTTAGAATCATCGTACCTGAATCCACTCATTATGCTGTTACGGGCCTGATGACATAGATTTCATTGCTGTGTGATACTGCATTGTACGTAAGTACCACAAGTTCTTTATCCATTTTTCACTTTCTGTGATATTGAACTTGTACGGTAAACGAGGTTCTTGTAAACAGAGGCGTCCCAAACTTTGGGGTGGCTGTGTCTTTTTGATTTTAATTTCCCTAAACTATAGAACCATACGTGGAAGTGCCCTAGGCTCTGTTGCTTTGTTTTTTAGATGTTTCAGGAAACACCATACACTTCTCCTGAGTGTCTGTTGGCAATTTACATCCCGCCCATCAGCATAACAAGGCTCCCAGTTCTCCATGGCCTGTCCTGCCTTTCTGGATTTTACACTTTTTACAGATGGCCCTTTTGACCGGGGGGGAAGTGAGACTTCATTGTAGTGCAGATTTCCTTTGCAAGCTTGCTTGGTTGGCCAAAAAGGGCGTATGCGTTTTTTCCTGAATATATTCAGGAAAAAACGCATACGCCCTTTTTGGCCAAGTGCATCATTGTGGACGTTCTGCCTCTTTTCCTATGCTTTCAATGCAATTCCAGTCTACCTCCTGAAATCGGTTACCTGCAATTTTGCCCGGCTTTCAAGTCCTCTTGGCAGCCTTACTTCAGTATATTTTTGGACGATAGCTGTCATTTATAACTCTGCAGGTTTGTGAATTACAGTGCCCCTGAGCTCCTTTCTTCAACTCACTATCATTTGAGCTGGCCGCAACACCGCAGGATGGCTTCAGGCCCTAATCTGGTTCTGGCACGGCACGCTGAGCCTTTGGTTAATTCCTCTTCCTGGTGGGAAATGAGAGTTAAATTTGCCCGTCCAGACACCTCCAGCTAGTCTCTCATTGGTTCTCCCTATTCCTGTTCATCTTCCGCAGAAATTGCAAACTGGGCCAAACAGGAGTTTAAAGGCGCTGACTCTCCAAGTGGGGAGAGTGTTAGTAAAGCGTCTGGAATGTTGCACCCGACTACCAGGGTACGAAAACTGAGACATATTTGAACACGTCTCCCGATCACATGGTTGATCATACTCTAGGTTCCACATGCATGTTTTAGCTGAAGGAAGAATACCTTAAACCTGCAGAGTTGAAACCCGGGAATGGGTACCATGCAATGTGACTTCAAAGGGTTTTCATTTGCTCACCGAACCTCTCCAATCCTATCACTGCTGCGTTTATGCCCCTGTACACATGCTTGATTCTCTTTCGGAGACATAGCAATCCATAGGTTTTAAGATACTTACTAGTCAGGTACATTCTTAGGCGTTTAATATGCGGTGTTGAGTCCATTTCGTTGAGCAAGGAGTAGCTCTTGTCTATTCCATATTTGGCTTAAGGAACTTTATCTTTGCTCATTTCAATCTCTGGTTTTATGCAGCACCCCAACTCACCTTTCCCCTTAAGCAAGCATAAGTTGGTTTTCTAAATTTGAGACCCTGTTCTGTTTTGGAATCCAGTTCCTGTGTAGCCAAGTTTACATTCCGTGTATTACTGATATCTTATGATGTTTCTTTTTCTGTGTGACTTATTTCAGTTAGAATCATCGTACCTGAATCCACTCATTATGCTGCTACGGGCCTGATGACATAGATTTCATTGCTGAGTGATACTGCATTGTACGTAAGTACCACAATTTCTTTATCCATTTTTCACTTTCTGTGATATTGAACTTGTACGGTAAACGAGGTTCTTGTAAACAGAGGCCTCCCAAACTTTGGGGTGGCTGTGTCTTTTTGATTTTAATTTCCCTAAGCTATAGGACCATAAGTGGAAGTGCCCTAGGCTCTGTTGCTTTGTATTTTAGATGTTTCAGGAAACACCATACACTTCTCCTGAGTGTCTGTGTGCAATTTACATCCCGCCCATCAGCATAACAAGGCTCCCAGTTCTCCATGGACTGTCCTGCCTTTCTGGATTTTACACTTTTTTCAGATGGTCCTTTTGACCGGGGGGAAGTGCGACTTCATTGTAGTGCAGATTTCCTTTGCAAGTTTGCTTGGTTGGCCAAAAAGGGCGTATGCGTTTTTTCCTGAATATATTCAGGAAAAAACGCATACGCCCTTTTTGGCCAAGTGCATCATTGTGGACGCTCTGCCTCTTTTCCTATGCTTTCAATGCAATTCCTGTCTACCTCCTGAAATCGGTTTCCTGCAATTCTGCCCCGCTTTCAAGTCCTCTTGGCAGCCTTACTTCAGTATATTTTTGGACGATAGCTGTCATTTATAACTCTGCAGGTTTGTGCATTACAGTGCTCCTGAGCTCCTTTCTTCAACTGGCTTTCTTGGGAGCTGGCCGCAACACCGCAGGATGGCTTCAGGCCCTAATCCGGTTCCGGCACGGCATGCTGAGCCTTTGGTTAATTCCTCTTCCTGGTGGGAAATGAGAGTTAAATTTGCCCGTCCAGACACCTCCAGCTAGTCTCTCATTGGTTCTCGCTATTCCTGTTCATCTTCCGCAGAAATTGCAAACTGGGCCAAACAGGAGGTTAAAGGCGCTGACTCTCCAAGTGGGGAGAGTGTTAGTAAAGTGTCTGGAATATTGCACACGAGTACCAGGGTATGAAAACTGAGACATATTTGAACACGTCTCCCGATCACATGGTTGATCATGCTTTAGGTTCCACATGCATGTTTTAGCTGAAGGAAGAATACCTTAAACCTGCAGAGTTGAAACCCGGGAATGGGTACCATGCAATGTGACTTCAAAGGGTTTTCATTTGCTCACCGAACCTCTCCAATCCTATCACTGCTGCGTTTATGCCCCTGTACACATGCTTGATTCTCTTTCGGAGACATAGCAATCCATAGGTTTTAAGATACTTACTAGTCAGGTACATTCTTAGGCGTTTAATATGCGGTGTTGAGTCCATTTCGTTGAGCAAGGAGTAGCTCTTGTCTATTCCATATTTGGCTTAAGGAACTTTATCTTTGCTCATTTCAATCTCTGGTTTTATGCAGCACCCCAACTCACCTTTACCCTTAAGCAAGCATAAGATGGTTTTCTAAATTTGAGACCCTGTTCTGTTTTGGAATTCAGTTCCTGTGTAGCCAAGTTTACATTCCGTGTATTAGTGATATCTTATGATGTTTCTTTTTCTGTGTGACTTATTTCAGTTAGAATCATCATACCTGAATCCACTCATTGTGCTGCTAAGGGCCTGATGACATAGATTTCATTGCTGAGTGATATTGCTTTGTAAGTAAATACCACAACTTCTTTATCCATTTTTCACTTTCTGTGATATTGAACTTGTACGGTAAACGAGGTTCTTGTAAACAGAGGCGTCCCAAACTTTGGGGTGGCTGTGTCTTTTTGATTTTAATTTCCCTAAGCTATAGGACCATAAGTGGAAGTGCCCTAGGCTCTGTTGCTTTGTTTTTTAGATGTTTCAGGAAACACCATACACTTCTCCCGAGGGGTTGTTGGCAATTTACATCCCGCCCATCAGCATAACAAGGCTCCCAGTTCTCCATGGCCTGACCTGCCTTTCTGGATTTTACACTTTTTACAGATGGCCCTTTTGACCGGGGGGGAAGTGAGACTTCATTGTAGTGCAGATTTCCTTTGCAAGCTTGCTTGGTTGGCCAAAAAGGGCGTATGCGTTTTTTCCTGAATATATTCAGGAAAAAACGCATACGCCCTTTTTGGCCAAGTGCATCATTGTGGACGTTCTGCCTCTTTTCCTATGCTTTCAATGCAATTCCAGTCTACCTCCTGAAATCGGTTACCTGCAATTTTGCCCCGCTTTCAAGTCCTCTTGGCAGCCTTACTTCAGTCTATTTTTGGACGATAGCTGTCATTTATAACTCTGCAGGTTTGTGAATTACAGTGCCCCTGAGCTCCTTTCTTCAACTCGCTTTCTTTTGAGCTGGCCGCAACACCGCAGGATGGCTTCAGGCCCTAATCTGGTCCCGGCACGGCACGCTGAGCCTTTGGTTATTTCCTCTTCCTGGTGGGAAATGAGAGTTAAATTTTCCCGTCCAGACACCTCCAGCTAGTCTCTCATTGGTTCTCCCTATTCCTGTTCATCTTCCGCTGAAATTTCAAACTGGGCCAATCAGTAGGTTAAAGGCGCTGACTCTCCAAGTGGGGAGAGTGTTAGTAAAGCGTCTGGAATGTTGCACGCGAGTACCAGGGGAGGAAAACTGACACATATTTGAACACGTCTCCCGATCACATGGTTGATCATGCTCTAGGTTCCACATGCATGTTTTAGCTGAAGGAAGAATACCTTAAACCTGGAGAGTTGAAACCCGTGGAATGGGTACCATGCAATATGACTTCAAAGGGTCTTCATTTGCTCACCGAATCTCTCCAATCCTATCAGTGCTGTGTTTATGCCCCTGTACACATGCTTGATTCTCTTTTGGAGACATAGCAATCCATAGGTTTTAAGATACTTACTAGTCAGGTACATTCTTAGGCGTTTAATACGGGTTGTTGAGTCCATTTCGTTGAGCAAGGAGTAGCTCTTGTCTATTCCATATTTGGCTTAAGGAACTTTATCTGTGCTCATTTCAATCTCTGGTTTTATGCAGCACCCCAACTCACCTTTCCCCTTAAGCAAGCATAAGTTGGTTTTCTAAATTTGAGACCCTGTTCTGTTCTGTAATTCAGTTCCTGTGTAGCCAAGTTTACATTCCGTGTATTACTGATATCTTATGATGTTTCTTTTTCTGTGTGACTTATTTCAGTTAGAATCATCATACCTGAATCCACTCATTGTGCTGCTAAGGGCCTGATGACATAGATTTCATTGCTGAGTGATATTGCTTTGTAAGGAAGTACCACAACTTCTTTATCCATTTTTCACTTTCTGCGATGTTGAACTTGTACTGTAAACGAGGTTCTTGTAAACAGAGGCGTCCCAAACTTTGGGGTGGCTGTGTCTTTTTGATTTTAATTTCCCTAAGCAATAGGACCATAAGTGGAAGTGCCCTAGGCTCTGTTGCTTTGTTTTTTACATGTTTCAGGAAACACCATACACTTCTCCGGAGTGTCTGTTGGCAATTTACATCCCGCCCATCAGCATAACAAGGCTCCCAGTTCTCCATGGCCTGTCCTGCCTTTCTGGATTTTACACTTTTTTCAGATGGCTCTTTTGACCGGGGGGAAGTGAGACTTCATTGTACTACAGATTTCCTTTGCAAGCTTGCTTGGTTGGCCAAAAAGGGCGTATGCGTTTTTTCCTGAATATATTCAGGAAAAAACGCATACGCCCTTTTTGGCCAAGTGCATCATTGTGGACGTTCTGCCTCTTTTCCTATGCTTTCAATGCAATTCCAGTCTACCTCCTGAAATCGGTTTCCTGCAATTCTGTCCTTCTTTCAAGCCCTCTTGGCAGCCTTACTTCAGTATATTTTTGGATGATAGCTGTCATTTATAACTCTGCAGGTTTGTGAATTACAGTGCCCCTGAGCTCCTTTCTTCAACTCGCTTTCTTGTGAGCTGGCCGCAACACCGCAGGATGGCTTCAGACCCTAATCTGGTTCCGGCACGGCACGCTGAGCCTTTGGTTATTTCCTCTTCCTGGTGGGAAATGAGAGTTAAATTTGCCCGTCCAGACACCTCCAGCTAGTCTCTCATTATGCTCGCTATTCCTGTTCATCTTCCGCAGAAATTGCAAACTGGGCCAAACAGGAGGTTAAAGGCGCTGACTCTCCAAGTGGGGAGAGTGTTAGTTAAGCATCTGGAATGTTGCACCCGAGTACCAGGGGAGGAACACTGAGACATATTTGAACACGTCTCCCATTCACACGGTTGATCGTACTCTGGGTTCCACATGCATGTTTTAGCTGAAGGAAGAATACCTTAAACCTGGAGAGTTGAGACCCGTGTAATGGATACCATGCAATATGACTTCAAAGGGTCTTCATTTGCTCACCGAACCTCTCCAATCCTATCACTGCTGCGTTTATGCCCCTGCACACATGCTTGATTCTCTTTCGGAGACATAGCAATCCATAGGTTTTAAGATACTTACTAGTCAGGTACATTCTTAGGCGTTTAATATGCGGTGTTGAGTCCATTTCGTTGAACAAGGAGTAGCTCTTGTCTATTCCATATTTGGCTTAAGGAACTTTATCTGTGCTCATTTCAATCTCTGGTTTTATGCAGCTCCCCAACTCACCTTTCCCCTTAAGCAAGCATAAGTTGGTTTTCTAAATTTGAGACCCTGTTCTGTTTTGGAATTCAGTTCCTGTGTAGCCAAGTTTACATTCCGTGTATTACTGATATCTTATGATGTTTCTTTTTCTGTGTGACTTATTTCAGTTAGAATCATCGTACCTGAATCCACTCATTATGCTGCTACGGGCCTGATGACATAGATTTCATTGCTGAGTGATACTGCATTGTACGTAAGTACCACAAGTTCTTTATCCATTTTTCACTTTCTGCGATGTTGAATTTGTACGGTAAACGAGGTTCTTGTAAACAGAGGCGTCCCAAACTTTGGGGTGGCTGTGTCTTTTTGATTTTAATTTCCCTAAGCTATAGGACCATAAGTGGAAGTGCCCTAGGCTCTGTTGCTTTGTTTTTTAGATGTTTCAGGAAACACCATACACTTCTCCTGTGTGTGTGTTGGCAATTTACATCCTGCCCATCAGCATAACAAGGCTCCCAGTTCTCCATGGCCTGTCCTGCCTTTCTGGATTTTACACTTTTTTCAGATGGCTCTTTTGACAGGGGGGAAGTGAGACTTCATTGTAGTGCAGATTTCCTTTGCAAACTTGCTTGGTTGGCCAAAAAGGGCGTATGCGTTTTTTTCTGGAATATATTCAGGAAAAAACGCATACGCCCTTTTTGGCCAAGTGCATAATTGTGGACTTTCTGCCTCTTTTCCTATGCTTTCAATGCAATTCCAGTCTACCTCCTGAAATCGGTTTCGTGCAATTCTGCCCCGCTTTCAAGTCCTCTTGGCAGCCTTACTTCAGTATATTTTTGGACGATAGCTGTCATTTATAACTCTGCAGGTTTGTGAATTACAGTGCCCCTGAGCTCCTTTCTTCAACTCGCTTTCTTTTGAGCTGACCTCAACACCGCAGGATGGCTTCAGGCCCTAATCTGGTTCCGGCACGGCACGCTGAGCCTTTGGTTATTTCCTCTTCCTGGTGGGAAATGAGAGTTAAATTTTCCCGTCCAGACACCTCCAGCTAGTCTCTCATTGGTTCTCCCTATTCCTGTTCATCTTCCGCTGAAATTTCAAACTGGGCCAAACAGTAGGTTAAAGGCGCTGACTCTCCAAGTGGGGAGAGTGTTAGTAAAGCGTCTGGAATGTTGCACGCGAGTACCAGGGGAGGAAAACTGACACATATTTGAACACGTCTCCCGATCACATGGTTGATCATGCTCTAGGTTCCACATGCATGTTTTAGCTGAAGGAAGAATACCTTAAACCTGGAGAGTTGAAACCCGTGGAATGGGTACCATGCAATATGACTTCAAAGGGTCTTCATTTGCTCACCGAATCTCTCCAATCCTATCAGTGCTGTGTTTATGCCCCTGTACACATGCTTGATTCTCTTTTGGAGACATAGCAATCCATAGGTTTTAAGATACTTACTAGTCAGGTACATTCTTAGGCGTTTAATACGGGTTGTTGAGTCCATTTCGTTGAGCAAGGAGTAGCTCTTGTCTATTCCATATTTGGCTTAAGGAACTTTATCTGTGCTCATTTCAATCTCTGGTTTTATGCAGCACCCCAACTCACCTTTCCCCTTAAGCAAGCATAAGTTGGTTTTCTAAATTTGAGACCCTGTTCTGTTCTGTAATTCAGTTCCTGTGTAGCCAAGTTTACATTCCGTGTATTACTGATATCTTATGATGTTTCTTTTTCTGTGTGACTTATTTCAGTTAGAATCATCATACCTGAATCCACTCATTGTGCTGCTAAGGGCCTGATGACATAGATTTCATTGCTGAGTGATATTGCTTTGTAAGGAAGTACCACAACTTCTTTATCCATTTTTCACTTTCTGCGATGTTGAACTTGTACTGTAAACGAGGTTCTTGTAAACAGAGGCGTCCCAAACTTTGGGGTGGCTGTGTCTTTTTGATTTTAATTTCCCTAAGCAATAGGACCATAAGTGGAAGTGCCCTAGGCTCTGTTGCTTTGTTTTTTACATGTTTCAGGAAACACCATACACTTCTCCCGAGTGTCTGTTGGCAATTTACATCCCGCCCATCAGCATAACAAGGCTCCCAGTTCTCCATGGCCTGTCCTGCCTTTCTGGATTTTACACTTTTTTCAGATGGCTCTTTTGACCGGGGGGAAGTGAGACTTCATTGTACTACAGATTTCCTTTGCAAGCTTGCTTGGTTGGCCAAAAAGGGTGTATGCGTTTTTTCCTGAATATATTCAGGAAAAAACGCATACGCCCTTTTTGGCCAAGTGCATCATTGTGGACGTTCTGCCTCTTTTCCTATGCTTTCAATGCAATTCCAGTCTACCTCCTGAAATCGGTTTCCTGCAATTCTGTCCTTCTTTCAAGCCCTCTTGGCAGCCTTACTTCAGTATATTTTTGGATGATAGCTGTCATTTATAACTCTGCAGGTTTGTGAATTACAGTGCCCCTGAGCTCCTTTCTTCAACTCGCTTTCTTGTGAGCTGGCCGCAACACCGCAGGATGGCTTCAGACCCTAATCTGGTTCCGGCACGGCACGCTGAGCCTTTGGTTATTTCCTCTTCCTGGTGGGAAATGAGAGTTAAATTTGCCCGTCCAGACACCTCCAGCTAGTCTCTCATTATGCTCGCTATTCCTGTTCATCTTCCGCAGAAATTGCAAACTGGGCCAAACAGGAGGTTAAAGGCGCTGACTCTCCAAGTGGGGAGAGTGTTAGTTAAGCATCTGGAATGTTGCACCCGAGTACCAGGGGAGGAACACTGAGACATATTTGAACACGTCTCCCATTCACACGGTTGATCGTACTCTGGGTTCCACATGCATGTTTTAGCTGAAGGAAGAATACCTTAAACCTGGAGAGTTGAGACCCGTGTAATGGATACCATGCAATATGACTTCAAAGGGTCTTCATTTGCTCACCGAACCTCTCCAATCCTATCACTGCTGCGTTTATGCCCCTGCACACATGCTTGATTCTCTTTCGGAGACATAGCAATCCATAGGTTTTAAGATACTTACTAGTCAGGTACATTCTTAGGCGTTTAATATGCGGTGTTGAGTCCATTTCGTTGAGCAAGGAGTAGCTCTTGTCTATTCCATATTTGGCTTAAGGAACTTTATCTGTGCTCATTTCAATCTCTGGTTTTATGCAGCTCCCCAACTCACCTTTCCCCTTAAGCAAGCATAAGTTGGTTTTCTAAATTTGAGAACCTGTTCTGTTCTGTAATTCAGTTCCTGTGTAGCCAAGTTTACATTCCGTGTATTACTGATATCTTATGATGTTTCTTTTTCTGTGTGACTTATTTCAGTTAGAATCATCGTACCTGAATCCACTCATTATGCTGCTACGGGCCTGATGACATAGATTTCATTGCTGAGTGATACTGCATTGTACGTAAGTACCACAAGTTCTTTATCCATTTTTCACTTTCTGCGATGTTGAATTTGTACGGTAAACGAGGTTCTTGTAAACAGAGGCGTCCCAAACTTTGGGGTGGCTGTGTCTTTTTGATTTTAATTTCCCTAAGCTATAGGACCATAAGTGGAAGTGCCCTAGGCTCTGTTGCTTTGTTTTTTAGATGTTTCAGGAAACACCATACACTTCTCCTGTGTGTGTGTTGGCAATTTACATCCTGCCCATCAGCATAACAAGGCTCCCAGTTCTCCATGGCCTGTCCTGCCTTTCTGGATTTTACACTTTTTTCAGATGGCTCTTTTGACAGGGGGGAAGTGAGACTTCATTGTAGTGCAGATTTCCTTTGCAAACTTGCTTGGTTGGCCAAAAAGGGCGTATGCGTTTTTTCCTGAATATATTCAGGAAAAAACGCATACGCCCTTTTTGGCCAAGTGCATCATTGTGGACGTTCTGCCTCTTTTCCTATGCTTTCAATGCAATTCCAGTCTACCTCCTGAAATCGGTTTCCTGCAATTCTGCCCTGCTTTCAAGTCCTCTTGGCAGCCTTACTTCAGTATATTTTTGGACGATAGCTGTCATTTATAACTCTGCAGGTTTGTGAATTACAGTTCCCCTGAGCTCCTTTCTTCAACTCGCTTTCTTGTGAGCTGGCCGCAACACCGCAGGATGGCTTCAGGCCCTAATCTGGTTCCGGCACGGCACGCTGAGCCTTTGGTTAATTGCTCTTCCTGGTGGGAAATGAGAGTTAAATTTGCCCGTCCAGACACCTCCAGCTAGTCTCTCATTGGTTCTCGCTATTCCTGTTCATCTTCCGCAGAAATTGCAAACTGGGCCAAACAGGAGGTTAAAGGCGCTGACTCTCCAAGTGGGGAGAGTGTTAGTAAATCGTATGAAATGTTGCACCCGAGTACCAGGGGAGGAAAACTGAGACATATTTGAACACGTCTCCCGTTCACACAGTTGATCATACCTTGGGTTACACATGCATGTTTTAGCTGAAGGAAGAATACCTTAAAACTGGAGAGTTGAGACCCGTGTAATGGGTACCATGCAATATGACTTCAAAGGGTCTTCATTTGCTCACCGAACCTCTCCAATCCTATCACTGCTGCGTTTATGTCCCTGTACACACGCTTGATTCTCTTTTGGAGACATAGCAATCCATAGGTTTTAAGATACTTACTAGTCAGGTACATTCTTAGGCGTTTAATATGGCGTGTTGAGTCCATTTTGTTGAGCAAGGAGTAGCTCTTGTCTATTCCATATTTGGCTTAAGGAACTTTATCTGTGCTCATTTCAATCTCTGGTTTTATGCAGCACCCCAACTCACCTTTCCCCTTAAGCAAGCATAAGTTGGTTTTCTAAATTTGAGACCCTGTTCTGTTTTGGAATTCAGTTCCTGTGTAGCCAAGTTTACATTCCGTGTATTAGTGATATCTTATGATGTTTCTTTTTCTGTGTGACTTATTTCAGTTAGAATCATCGTACCTGAATCCACTCATTATGCTGCTACGGGCCTGATGACATAGATTTCATTGCTGAGTGATACTGCATTGTACGTAAGTACCACAAGTTCTTTATCCATTTTTCACTTTCTGCGATGTTGAACTTGTACGGTAAACGAGGTTCTTGTAAACAGAGGCGTCCCAAACTTTGGGGTGGCTGTGTCTTTTTGATTTTAATTTCCCTAAGCTATAGGACCATAAGTGGAAGTACCCTATGCTCTGTTGCTTTGTTTTTTAGATGTTTCAGGAAACACCATACACTTCTCCTGAGTGTGTGTTGGCAATTTACATCCCGCCCATCAGCATAACAAGGCTCCCAGTTCTCCATGGCCTGTCCTGCCTTTCTGGATTTTACACTTTTTTCAGACGGCCCTTTTGACTGGGGGAAAGTGAGACTTCATTGTAGTGCAGATTTCCTTTGCAAGCTTGCTTGGTTGGCCAAAAAGGGCGTATGCGTTTTTTCCTGAATATATTCAGGAAAAAACGCATACGCCCTTGTTGGCCAAGTACAGCATTGTGGACGTTCTGCCTCTTTTCCTATGCTTTCAATGCAATTCCAGTCTACCTCCTGAAATCGTTTTCCTGCAATTCTGCCCCACTTTCAAGTCCTCTTGGCAGCCTTACTTCAGTATATTTTTGGACGATAGCTGTCATTTATATCTCTGCAGGTTTGTGAATTACAGTGCCCCTGAGCTCCTTTCTTCAACTCGCTTTCTTGTGAGCTAGCCGCAACACCGCAGGATGGCTTCAGGCCCTAATCTGGTTCCGGCACGGCACGCTGAGCCTTTGGTTAATTCCTCTTCCTGTTGGGAAATGAGAGTTAAATTTACCCGTCCAGACACCTCCAGCCAATCTCTCATTGGTTCTCGCTATTCCTGTTCATCTTACGCAGAAATTGCAAACTGGGCCAAACAGGAGGTTAAAGGCGCTGACTCTCCAAGTGGGGAGAGTATTAGTAAAGCGTCTGGAATGTTGCACCCGAGTACCAGGGGAGGAAAACTGAGACATATTTGAACACGTCTCCCGATCACATGGTTGATCATACTCTGGGTTCCACATGCATGTTTTAGCTGAAGGAAGAATACCTTAAACCTGGAGAGTTGAGACCCGTGTAATGGGTACCATGCAATATGACTTCAAAGGGTCTTCATTTGCTCACCGAACCTCTCCAATCCTATCACTGCTGCGTTTATGCCCCTGTACACACGCTTGATTCTCTTTTGGAGACATAGCAATCCATAGGTTTTAAGATACTTACTAGTCAGGTACATTCTTAGGCGTTTAATATGCGGTGTTGAGTCCATTTTGTTGAGCAAGGAGTAGCTCTTTTCTATTCCATATTTGGCTTAAAGAACTTTATCTGTGCTTATTTCAATCTCTGGTTTTATGCAGCACCCCAACTCACCTTTACCCTTAAGCAAGCATAAGTTGGTTTTCTAAATTTGAGACCCTGTTCTGTTCTGTAATTCAGATCCTGTGTAGCCAAGTTTACATTCCGTGTATTACTGATAACTTATGATGTTTCTTTTTCTCTGTGACTTATTTCAATTAGAATCATCATACCTGAATCCACTCATTGTGCATTAAGGGCGTGATGACATAGATTTCATTGCTGAGTGATATTGCTTTGTAAGTAAATACCACAACTTCTTTATCCATTTTTCACTTTCTGCGATGTTGAAATTGTTCTGTAAATGAGGTTCTTGTAAACAGAGCCGTTCCAAATTTTGGGGTGGCTGTGTCTTTTTGATTTTAATTTCCCTAAGCTATAGGACCATAAGTGGAAGTGCCCTAGGCTCTGTTGCTTTGTTTTTTAGATGTTTCAGGAAACACCATACACTTCTCCTGTGTGTGTGTTGGCAATTTACATCCCGCCCATCAGCATAACAAGACTCCCAGTTCTCCATGGCCTGTCCTGCCTTTCTGGATTTTACACTTTTTTCAGATGTCTCTTTTGACCGGGGGGAAGTGAGACTTCATTGTAGTGCAGATTTCCTTTGCAAACTTGCTTGGTTGGCCAAAAAGGGCGTATTCGTTTTTTTCTGGAATATATTCAGGAAAAAACGCATACGCCCTTTTTGGCCAAGTGCATCATTGTGGACTTTCTGCCTCTTTTCCTATGCTTTCAATGCAATTCCAGTCTACCTCCTGAAATCGGTTTCTTGCAATTCTGCCCCGCTTTCAAGTCCTCTTGGCAGCCTTACTTCAGTATATTTTTGGACGATAGCTGTCATTTATAACTCTGCAGGTTTGTGAATTACAGTGCCCCTGAGCTCCTTTCTTCAACTCGCTTTCTTTTGAGCTGACCTCAACACCGCAGGATGGCTTCAGGCCCTAATCTGGTTCCGGCACGGCACGCTGAGCCTTTGGTTATTTGCTCTTCCTGGTGGGAAATGTGAGTTAAATTTGCCCGTCCAGAAAACTCCAGCTAGTCTCTCATTGGTTCTCCCTATTCCTGTTCATCTTCCGCAGAAATTGCAAACTGGGCCAAACAGGAGGTTAAAGGGACTGACTCTCCAAGTGGGGAGAGTGTTAGTAAAGCGTCTGGAATGTTGCACCGAAGTACCAGGGGAGGAAAACTGAGACATATTTGAACACGTCTCCCGATCAAATGGTTGATCATACTCTAGGTTCCACATGCATGTTTTAGCTGAAGGAAGAATACCTTAAACCTGGGTAGTTGAAACCCGTGGAATGGGTACCATGCAATATGACTTCAATGGGTCTTCATTTGCTCAGCGAACCTCTCCAATCCTATCACTGCTGCGTTTATGCCCCTGTACACATGCTTGATTCTCTTTCGGAGACATAGCAATCCATAGGTTTTAAGATACTTACTAGTCAGGTACATTCTTAGGCGTTTAATATGCGGTGTTGAGTCCATTTCGTTGAGCAAGGAGTAGCTCTTGTCTATTCCATATTTGGCTTAAGGAACTTTATCTGTGCTCATTTCAATCTCTGGTTTTATGCAGCACCCCAACTCACCTTTCCCCTTAAGCAAGCATAAGTTGGTTTTCTAAATTTGAGACCCTGTTCTGTTCTGTAATTCAGTTACTGTGTAGCCAAGTTTAATTCCGTGTATTAGTGATATCTTATGATGTTTCTTTTTCTGTGTGACTTATTTCAGTTAGAATCATCGTACCTGAATCCACTCATTATGCTGCTACGGGCCTGATGACATAGATTTCATTGCTGAGTGATACTGCATTGTACGTATGTACCACAAGTTCTTTATCCATTTTTCACTTTCTGTGATATTGAACTTGTACAGTAAACGAGTTTCTTGTAAACAGAGTCGTCCCAAGCTTTGGGGACGCTGAGTCTTTTTGATTTTAATTTCCCTAAGCTATAGGACCATAAGTGGAAGTGCCCTAGGCTCTGTTGCTTTGTTTTTTAGATGTTTCAGGAAACACCATACACTTCTCCCGAGTGTCTGTTGGCAATTTCCATCCCGCCCATCAGCATAACAAGGCTCCCAGTTCTCCATGGCCTCTCCTGCTTTTCTGGATTTTACACTTTTTTCAGATGGCCCTTTTGACCGGGGGGAAGTGAGACTTCATTGTAGTGCAGATTTCCTTTGCAAGCTTGCTTGGTTGGCCAAAAAGTGCGTATGCGTTTTTTCCTGAAAATATTCAGGAAAAAACGCATACGCTCTTTTTGGCCAAGTGCATCATTGTGGACGCTCTGCCTCTTTGCCTATGCTTTCAATGCAATTCCAGTCTACCTCCTGAAATCGGTTTCCTGCAATTCTGCCCCGCTTTCAAGTCCTCTTGGCAGCCTTACTTCAGTATATTTTTGGACGATACCTGTCATTTATAACTCTGCAGGTTTGTGAATTACAGTGCCCCTGAGCTCCTTTCTTCAACTCGCTTTCTTGTGAGCTGGCCGCAACACCGCAGGATGGCTTCAGGCCCTAATCTGGTTCCGGCACGGCACGCTGAGCCTTTGGTTATTTCCTCTTCCTGGTGGGAAATGAGAGTTAAATTTGCCCGTCCAGACACCTCCAGCTAGTCTCTCATTGGTTCTCCCTATTCCTGTTCATCTTCCGCAGAAATTGCAAACTGGGCCAAACAGGAGGTTAAAGGCGCTGACTTTCCAAGTGGGGAGAGTGTTAGTAAAGCGTCTGGAATGTTGCACCCGAGTACAAGGGGAGGAAAACTGAGACATATTTGAACACGTCTCCCGTTCACACGGTTGATCATACTCTGGGTTCCACATGCATGTTTTAGCTGAAGGAAGAATACCTTAAAGCTGGAGAGTTGAGACCCGTGGAATGGGTACCATGCAATATGACTTCAAAGGGTCTTCATTTGCTCACCGAACATCTCCAATCCTATCACTGCTGCGTTTATGCCCCTGTACACACGCTTGATTCTCTTTTGGAGACATAGCAATCCATAGGTTTTAAGATACTTACTAGTCAGGTACATTCTTAGGCGTTTAATATGCAGTGTTGAGTCCATTTCGTTGAGCAAGGAGTAGCTCTTGTCTATTCCATATTTCGCTTAAGGAACTTTATCTGTGCTCATTTCAATCTCTGGTTTTATGCAGCACCCCAACTCACCTTTCCCCTTAAGCAAGCATAAGTTGGTTTTCTAAATTTGAGACCCTGTTCTGTTTTGGAATTCAGTTCCTGTGTAGCCAAGTTTACATTCCGTGTATTACTGATATCTTATGATGTTTCTTTTTCTGTGTGACTTATTTCAGTTAGAATCATCGTACCTGAATCCACTCATTATGCTGCTACGGGCCTGATGACATAGATTTCATTGCTGAGTGATATTGCTTTGTAAGCAAATACCACAAGTTCTTTATCCACTTTTCACTTTCTGCGATGTTGAACTTCTACTGTAAACGAGGTTCTTGTAAACAGAGGTGTCCCAAGCTTTGGGGACGCTGTGTCTTTTTGATTTTAATTTCCCTAAGCTATAGGACCATAAGTGGAAGTGCCCTAGGCTCTGTTGCTTTGTTTTTTAGATGTTTCAGGAAACACCATACACTTCTCCCGAGTGTCTGTTGGCAATTTACATCCCGCCCATCAGCATAACAAGGCTCCCAGTTCTCCATGGCCTCTCCTGCTTTTCTGGATTTTACACTTTTTTCAGATGGCCCTTTTGACCGGGGGGAAGTGAGACTTCATTGTAGTGCAGATTTCCTTTGCAAGCTTGCTTGGTTGGCCAAAAAGGGCGTATGCGTTTTTTCCTGAATATATTCAGGAAAAAACGCATACGCCCTTTTTGGCCAAGTGCATCATTGTGGACGCTCTGCCTCTTTTCCTATGCTTTCAATGCAATTCCAGTCTACCTCCTGAAATCGGTTTCCTGCAATTCTGCCCCGCTTTCAAGTCCTCTTGGCAGCCTTACTTCAGTATATTTTTGGACGATAGCTGTCATTTATAACTCTGCAGGTTTGTGAATTACAGTGCCCCTGAGCTCCTTTCTTCAACTCGCTTTCTTGTGAGCTGGCCGCAACACCGCAGGATGGCTTCAGGCCCTAATCTGGTTCCGGCACGGCACGCTGAGCCTTTGGTTATTTCCTCTTCCTGGTGGGAAATGAGAGTTAAATTTGCCCGTCCAGACACCTCCAGCTAGTCTCTCATTGGTTCTCCCTATTCCTGTTCATCTTCCGCAGAAATTGCAATCTGGGCCAAACAGGAGGTTAAAGACGCTGACTTTCCAAGAGGGAAGAGTGTTAGTAAAGCGTCTGGAATGTTGCACCCGAGTACCAGGGGAGGAAAACTGAGACATATTTGAACACGTCTCCCGTTCACACGGTTGATCATACTCTGGGTTCCACATGCATGTTTTAGCTGAAGGAAGAATACCTTAAACCTGGAGAGTTGAGACCCGTGGAATGGGTACCATGCAATATGACTTCAGAGGTCTTCATTTGCTCACCGAACCTCTCCAATCCTATCACTGCTTCGTTTATGTCCCTGTACACACGCTTGATTCTCTTTTGGAGACATAGCAATCCATAGGTTTTAAGATACTTACTAGTCAGGTACATTCTTAGGCGTTTAATATGCGGTGTTGAGTCCATTTCGTTGAGCAAGGAGTACCTCTTGTCTATTCCATATTTGGCTTAAGGAACTTTATCTGTGCTCATTTCAATCTCTGGTTTTATGCAGCACCACAACTCACCTTTACCCTTAAGCAAGCATAAGTTGGTTTTCTAAATTTGAGACCCTGTTCTGTTTTGGAATTCAGTTCCTGTGTAGCCAAGTTTACATTCCGTGTATTAGTGATATCTTATGATGTTTCTTTTTCTGTGTGACTTATTTCAGTTAGAATCATCATACCTGAATCCACTCATTGTGCTGCTACGGGCCTGATGACATAGATTTCATTGCTGAGTGATATTGCTTTGTAAGTAAATACCACAACTTCTTTATCCATTTTTCACTTTCTGCGATTTTGAACTTGTACTGTAAACGAGGTTCTTGTAAACAGAGCCGTCCCAAACTTTGGGGTGGCTGTGTCTTTTTGAATTTAATTTCCCTAAGCTATAGGACCGTAAGTGGAAGTGCCCTAGGCTCTGTTGCTTTGTTTTTTAGATGTTTCAGGAAACACCATACACTTCTCCCGAGTGGCTGTTGGCAATTTACATCCCGCCCATCAGCATAACAAGGCTCCCAGTTCTCCATGGCCTGTCCTGCCTTTCTGGATTTTACACGTTTTTCAGATGGCCCTTTTGACCGGGGGGATGTGAGACTTCATTGTAGTGCAGATTTCCTTTGCAAGCTTGCTTGGTTGGCCAAAAAGGGCGTATGCGTTTTTTCCTGAATATATTCAGGAAAAAACGCATACGCCCTTTTTGGCCAAGTGCATCATTGTGGACGTTCTGCCTCTTTTCCTATGCTTTCAATGCAATTCCAGTCTACCTCCTGAAATCGGTTTCCTGCAATTCTGCCCCGCTTTCAAGTCCTCTTGACAGCCTTACTTCAGTATATTTTTGGACGATAGCTGTCATTTATAACTCTGCAGGTTTGTGAATTACAGTGCCCCTGAGCTCCTTTCTTCAACTCGCTTTCTTGTGAGCTGGCCGCAACACCGCAGGATGGCTTCAGGCCCTAATCTGGTTCCGGCATGGCATGCTGAGTCTTTGGTTATTTCCTCTTCCTGGTGGGAAATGAGAGTTAAATTTGCCCGTCCAGACACCTCCAGCTAGTCTCTCATTGGTCTCCCTATTCCTGTTCATCTTCCACAGAAATTGCAAACTGGGCCAAACAGGAGGTTAAAGGCGCTGACTCTCCAAGGGGGAGAGTGTTAGTAAAGCGTCTGGAATGTTGCACCCGAGTACCAGGGGAGGAAAACTGAAACATATTTGAACACGTCTCCCGTTCCCATGGTTCATCGTACTCTGGGTTCCACATGCATGTTTTAGCTGAAGGAAGAATACCTTAAACCTGGAGAGTTGAGACCCGTGGAATGGGTACCATGCAATATGACTTCAAAGGTCTTCATTTGCTCACCGAACCTCTCCAATCCTATCACTGCTGCGTTTATGTCCCTGTACACACGCTTGATTCTCTTTTGGAGACATAGCAATCCATAGGTTTTAAGATACTTACTAGTCAGGTACATTCTTAGGCGTTTAATATGGGGTGTTGAGTCCATTTCGTTGAGCAACGAATAGCTCTTGTCTATTCCATATTTGGCTTAAGGAACTTTATCTGTGCTCATTTCAATCTCTGGTTTTATGCAGCACCCCAACTCACCTTTCCCCTTAAGCAAGCATAAGTTGGTTTTCTAAATTTGAGACTCTGTTCTGTTTTGGAATTCAGTTCCTGTGTAGCCAAGTTTACATTCCGTGTATTAGTGATATCTTATGATGTTTCTTTTTCTGTGTGACTTATTTCAGTTAGAATCATCGTACCTGAATCCACTCATTATGCTGCTACGGGCCTGATGACATAGATTTCATTGCTGAGTGATACTTCATTGTACGTAAGTACCACAAGTTCTTTATCCATTTTTCACTTTCTGTGATATTGAACTTGTACGGTAAACGAGGTTCTTGTAAACAGAGGCGTCCCAAACTTTGGGGTGGCTGTGTCTTTTTGATTTTAATTTCCCTAAGCTATAGGACCATAAGTGGAAGTGCCCTAGGCTCTGTTGCTTTGTTTTTTAGATGTTTCAGGAAACACCATACACTTCTCCTGAGTGACTGTTGGCAATTTACATCCCGCCCATCAGCATAACAAGGCTCCCAGTTCTCCATGGCCTGTCCTGCCTTTATGGATTTTACACGTTTTTCAGATGGCCCTTTTGATCGGGGGGAAGTGAGACTTCATTGTAGTGCAGATTTCCTTTGCAAGCTTGCTTGGTTGGCCAAAAAGGGCGTATGCGTTTTTTCCTGAATATATTCAGCAAAAAACGCATACGCCCTTTTTGGCCAAGTGCATCATTGTGGATGTTCTGCCTCTTTTCCTATGCTTTCAATGCAATTCCAGTATACCTCCTGAAATCGGTTTTCTGCAATTCTGCCCCGCTTTCAAGTCCTCTTGGCAGCCTTACTTCAGTATATTTTTGGACGATAGCTGTCATTTATAACTCTGCAGGTTTGTGAATTACAGTGCCCCTGAGCTCTTTTCTTCACCTCGCTTTCTTTTGAGCTGGCCGCAACACCGCAGGATGTCTTCAGGCCCTAATCTGGTTCCGGCACGGCACGCTGAGCGTTTGGTTATTTCCTCTTCCTGGTGGGAAATGAGAGTTAAATTTGCCCGTCCAGACACCTCCAGCTAGTCTCTCATTGGTTCTCCCTATTCCTGTTCATCTTCCGCAGAAATTGCAAACTGGGCCAAACAGGAGTTTAAAGGCGCTGATTCTCCAACTGGGGAGAGTGTTAGTAAAGCGTCTGGAATGTTGCACGCGAGTACCAGGGGAGGAAAACTGACACATATTTGAACACGTCTCCCGTTCACACGGTTGGTCATACTCTGGGTTCCACATGCATGTTTTAGCTGAAGGAAGAATACCTTAAACCTGGAGAGTTGAGACCCGTGGAATGGGTACCATGCAATATGACTTCAAAGGTCTTCATTTGCTCACCGATCCTCTCCAATCCTATCACTGCTGCGTTTATGCCCCTGTACACACGCTTGATTCTCTTTTGGAGACATAGCAATCCATAGGTTTTAAGATACTTACTAGTCAGGTACATTCTTAGGCGTTTAATATGGGGTGTTGAGTCCATTTCGTTGAGCAAGGAGTAGCTCTTGTCTATTCCATATTTGGCTTAAGGAACTTTATCTGTGCTCATTTCAATCTCTGGTTTTATGCAGCACCCCAACTCACCTTTCCCCTTAAGCAAGCATAAGTTGGTTTTCTAAATTTGAGACCCTGTTCTGTTTTGGAATTCAGTTCCTGTGTAGCCAAGTTTACATTCCGTGTATTAGTGATATCTTATGATGTTTCTTTTTCTGTGTGACTTATTTCAGTTAGAATCATCGTACCTGAATCCACTCATTATGCTGCTACGGGCCTGATGACATAGATTTCATTGCTGTGTGATATTGCTTTGTAAGTAAATACCACAACTTCTTTATCCATTTTTCACTTTCTGGGATGTTGAACTTCTACTGTAAACGAGGTTCTTGTAAACAGAGCCGTTCCAAACTTTGGGGTGGCTGTGTATTTTTGATTTTAATTTCCCTAAGCTATAGGACCATAAGTGGAAGTGCCCTAGGCTCTGTTGCTTTGTTTTTTAGATGTTTCCGGAAACACCATACACTTCTCCCAAGTGTCTGTTGGCAATTTACATCCCGCCCATCAGCATAACAAGGCTCCCAGTTCTCCATGGCCTGTCCTGCCTTTGTGGATTTTACACTTTTTTCAGATGGCCCTTTTGACCGGGGGGAAGTGAGACTTCATTGTAGTGCAGATTTCCTTTGCAAGCTTGCTTGGTTGGCCAAAAAGGGCGTATGCGTTTTTTCCTGAATATATTCAGGAAAAAACGCATACGCCCTTTTTGGCCAAGTGCATCATTGTGGACGTTCTGCCTCTTTTCCTATGCTTTCAATGCAATTCCAGTCTACCTCCTGAAATCGGTTTCCTGCAATTCTGCCCGGCTTTCAAGTCCTCTTGGCAGCCTTACTTCAGTATATTTTTGGACGATAGCTGTCATTTATAACTCTGCAGGTTTGTGAATTACAGTGCCCCTGAGCTCCTTTTTTCAACTCGCTCTTTTGTGACCTGGCCGCAACACAGCAGGATGGCTTCAAGCCCTAATCTGGTTCCCGCACGGCACGCTGAGCCTTTGGTTAATTCCTCTTCCTGGTGGGAAATGAGAGTTAAATTTGCCCGTCCAGACACCTCCAGCTAGTCTCTCATTGGTTCTCGCTATCCCTGTTCATCTTCCGCAGAAATTGCAAACTGGGCCAAACAGGAGGTTAAAGGGACTGACTCTCCAAGTAGGGAGAGTGTTAGTAAAGCGTCTGGAATGTTGCACCCGAGTACCAGGGTACGAAAACTGAGACATATTTGAACACGTCTCCCGAACACATGGTTGATCATACTCTAGGTTCCACATGCATGTTTTAGCTGAAGGAAGAATACCTTAAACCTGGAGAGTTGAAACCCGTGGAATGGGTACCATGCAATATGACTTCAAAGGGTCTTCATTTGCTCACCGAACCTCTCCAATCCTATCACTGCTGCGTTTATGCCCCTGTACACATGCTTGATTCTCTTTCGGAGACATAGCAATCCATAGGTTTTAAGATACTTACTAGTCAGGTACATTCTTAGGCGTTTAATATGCGGTGTTGAGTCCATTTCGTTGAGCAAGGAGTAGCTCTTGTCTATTCCATATTTGGCTTAAGGAACTTTATCTGTGCTCATTTCAATCTCTGGTTTTATGCAGCACCCCAACTCACCTTTCCCCTTAAGCAAGCATAAGTTGGTTTTCTAAATTTGAGACCCTGTTCTGTTTTGGAATTCAGTCCTGTGTAGGCAAGTTTACATTCCGTGTATTAGTGATATCTTATGATGTTTCTTTTTCTGTGTGACTTATTTCAGTTAGAATCATCGTACCTGAATCCACTCATTATGCTGCTACGGGCCTGATGACATAGATTTCATTGCTGAGTGATACTGCATTGTACGTAAGTACCACAAGTTCTTTATCCATTTTTCACTTTCTGTGATATTGAACTTGTACGGTAAACGAGGTTCTTGTAAACAGAAGCGTCCCAAACTTTGGGGTGGCTGTGTCTTTTTGATTTTAATTTCCCTAAGCTATAGGACCATAAGTGGAAGTGCCCTAGGCTCTGTTGCTTTGTTTTTTAGATGTTTCAGGAAACACCATACACTTCTCCGGAGTGTCTGTTGGCAATTTACATCCCGCCCATCAGCATAACAAGGCTCCCAGTTCTCCATGGCCTGTCCTGCCTTTCTGGATTTTACACTTTTTTCAGATGGCCCTTTTGACCGGGGGGGAAGTGAGACTTCATTGTAGTGCAGATTTCCTTTGCAAGCTTGCTTGGTTGGCCAAAAAGGGCGTATGCGTTTTTTCCTGAATATATTCAGGAAAAAACGCATACGCCCTTTTTGACCAAGTGCATCATTGTGGACGTTCTGCCTCTTTTCCTATGCTTTCAATGCAATTCCAGTCTACCTCCTGAAATCGGTTTCCTGCAATTCTGCCCGGCTTTCAAGTCCTGTTGGCAGCCTTACTTCAGTATATTTTTGGACGATAGCTGTCATTTATAACTCTGCAGGTTTGTGAATTACAGTGCCCCTGAGCTCATTTCTTCAACTCGCTTGTTTGTGACCTGGCCGCAACACAGCAGGATGGCTTCAAGCCCTAATCTGGTTCCCGCACGGCACGCTGAGCCTTTGGTTAATTCCTCTTCCTGGTGGGAAATGAGAGTTAAATTTGCCCGTCCAGACACCTCCAGCTAGTCTCTCATTGGTTCTCGCTATCCCTGTTCATCTTCCGCAGCAATTGCAAACTGGGCCAAACAGGAGGTTAAAGGGACTGACTCTCCAAGTAGGGAGAGTGTTAGTAAAGCGTCTGGAATGTTGCACCCGAGTACCAGGGTACGAAAACTGAGACATATTTGAACACGCCTCCCGATCACATGGTTGATCATACTCTAGGTTCCACATGCATGTTTTAGCTGAAGGAAGAATACCTTAAACCTGGAGAGTTGAAACCCGTGGAATGGGTACCATGCAATATGACTTCAAAGGGTCTTCATTTGCTCACCGAACCTCTCCAATCCTATCACTGCTGCGTTTATGCCCCTGTACACATGCTTGATTCTCTTTTGGAGACATAGCAATCCATAGGTTTTAAGATACTTACTAGTCAGGTACATTCTTAGGCGTTTAATATGCGGTGTTGAGTCCATTTCATTGAGCAAGGAGTAGCTCTTGTCTATTCCATATTTGGCTTAAGGAACTTTATCTGTGCTCATTTCAATCTCTGGTTTTATGCAGCACCCCAACTCACCTTTAACCTTAAGCAAGCATAAGTTGGTTTTCTAAATTTGAGACCCTGTTCTGTTTTGGAATTCAGTTCCTGTGTAGCCAAGTTTACATTCTGTGTATTACTGATATCTTATGATGTTTCTTTTTCTGTGTGACTTATTTCAGTTAGAATCATCGTACCTGAATCCACTCATTATGCTGCTACGGGCCTGATGACATAGATTTCATTGCTGATTGATACTGCATTGTACGTAAGTACCACAAGTTCTTTATTCATTTTTCACTTTCTGTGATATTGAACTTGTACGGTAAACGAGGTTCTTGTAAACAGAGGCGTCCCAAACTTTGGGGTGGCTGTGTCTTTTTGATTTTAATTTCTCTAATCTATAGGACCATAAGTGGAAGTGCCCTAGACTCTGTTGCTTTGTTTTTTAGATGTTTCAGGAAACACCATACACTTCTCCTGAGTGTCTGTTGGCAATTTACATCCCGCCCATCAGCATAACAAGGCTCCCAGTTCTCCATGGCCTGTCCTGCCTTTCTGGATTTTACACTTTTTTCAGATGGCCCTTTTGACCGGGGGAAGTGAGACTTCATTGTAGTGCAGATTTCCTTTGCAAGTTTGCTTGGTTGACCAAAAAGGGCGTATGCGTTTTTTCCTGAATATATTCAGGAAAAAACGCATACGCCCTTTTTGGCCAAGTGCATCATTGTGGACGTTCTGCCTCTTTTCCTATGCTTTCAATGCAATTCCAGTCTACCTCCTGAAATCGGTTTCCTGCAATTCTGCCCCGCTTTCAAGTCCTCTTGGCAGCCTTATTTCAGTATATTTTTGGACGATAGCTGTCATTTATAACTCTGCAGGTTTGTGAATTACAGTGCCCCTGAGCTCCTTTCTTCAACTCGCTTTCTTGTGACCTGGCCGCAACACCGCAGGATGGCTTCAGGCCCTAATCTGGTCCCGGCACGGCACGCTGAGCCTTTGGTTAATTCCTCTTCCTGGTGGGAAATGGGAGTTAAATTTACACGTCCAGACACCTCCAGCTAGTCTATCATTGTTTCTCGCTATTCCTGTTCATCTTCCGCAGAAATTGCAAACTGCGCCAAACAGGAGGTTAAAGGGACTGACTCTCCAAGTCGGGAGAGTGTTAGTAAAGCGTCTGGAATGTTGCACAAGAGTACCAGGGTACGAAAACTGAGACATATTTGAACACGTCTCCCGATCACATGGTTGATCATACTCTGGGTTCCACATGCATGTTTTAGCTGAAGGAAGAATACCTTAAACCTGGAGAGTTGAGACCCGTGGAATGGGTACCATGCAATATGACTTCAAAGGGTCTTCATTTGCTCACCGAACCTCTCCAATCCTATCACTGCTGCGTTCATGCCCCTGTACACATGCTTGATTCTCTTTTGGAGACACAGCAATCCATAGGTTTTAAGATACTTACTAGTCAGGTACATTCTTAGGCGTTTAATATGCGGTGTTGTGTCCATTTCGTTGAGCAAGGAGTAACTCTTGTCTATTCCATATTTGGCTTAAGGAACTTTATCTGTGCTCATTTCAATCTCTGGTTTTATGGAGCACCCCAACTCACCTTTCCCCTTAAGCAAGCATAAGTTGGTTTTCTAAATTTGAGACCCTGTTCTGTTCTGTAATTCAGTTCCTGTGTAGCCAAGTTTACATTCCGTGTATTACTGATATCTTACGATGTTTCATTTTCTGTGTGACTTATTTCAGTTAGAATCATCATACATGAATCCACTCATTGTGCTGCTAAGGGCCTGATGACATAGATTTCATTGCTGAGTGATATTGCTTTGTAAGTAAATACCACAACTTCTTTATCCATTTTTCACTTTTTGGGATTTTGAACTTCTACTGTAAACGAGGTTCTTGTAAACAGAGCCGTTCCAAACTTTGGGGTGGCTGTGTCTTTTTGATTTTAATTTCCCTAAGCTATAGGACCATAAGTGGAAGTACCCTATGCTCTGTTGCTTTGTTTTTTAGATGTTTCAGGAAACACCATACACTTCTCCTGAGTGTGTGTTGGCAATTTACATCCCGCCCATCAGCATAACAAGGCTCCCAGTTCTCCATGGCCTGTCCTGCCTTTCTGGATTTTACACTTTTTTCAGATGGCCCTTTTGACTGGGGGAAAGTGAGACTTCATTGTAGTGCAGATTTCCTTTGCAAGCTTGCTTGGTTGGCCAAAAAGGGCGTATGCGTTTTTTCCTGAATATATTCAGGAAAAAACGCATACGCCCTTGTTGGCCAAGTACAGCATTGTGGACGTTCTGCCTCTTTTCCTATGCTTTCAATGCAATTCCAGTCTACCTCCTGAAATCGTTTTCCTGCAATTCTGCCCCACTTTCAAGTCCTCTTGGCAGCCTTACTTCAGTATATTTTTGGACGATAGCTGTCATTTATATCTCTGCAGGTTTGTGAATTACAGTGCCCCTGAGCTCCTTTCTTCAACTCGCTTTCTTGTGAGCTAGCCGCAACACCGCAGGATGGCTTCAGGCCCTAATCTGGTTCCGGCACGGCACGCTGAGCCTTTGGTTAATTCCTCTTCCTGTTGGGAAATGAGAGTTAAATTTACCCGTCCAGACACCTCCAGCCAATCTCTCATTGGTTCTCGCTATTCCTGTTCATCTTCCGCAGAAATTGCAAACTGGGCCAAACAGGAGGTTAAAGGCGCTGACTCTCCAAGTGGGGAGAGTATTAGTAAAGCGTCTGGAATGTTGCACCCGAGTACCAGGGGAGGAAAACTGAGACATATTTGAACACGTCTCCCGATCACATGGTTGATCATACTCTGGGTTCCACATGCATGTTTTACCTGAAGGAAGAATACCTTAAACCTGGAGAGTTGAGACCCGTGTAATGGGTACCATGCAATATGACTTCAAAGGGTCTTCATTTGCTCACCGAACCTCTCCAATCCTATCACTGCTGCGTTTATGCCCCTGTACACACGCTTGATTCTCTTTTGGAGACATAGCAATCCATAGGTTTTAAGATACTTACTAGTCAGGTACATTCTTAGGCGTTTAATATGCGGTGTTGAGTCCATTTCGTTGAGCAAGGAGTAGCTCTTGTCTATTCCATATTTGGCTTAAGGAACTTTATAAGTGCTCATTTCAATCTCTGGTTTTATGCAGCACCCCAACTCACCTTTCCCCTTAAGCAAGCATAAGCAGGTCTTCTAAATTTGAGAGCCTGTTCTGTTTTGGAATTCAGTTCCTGTGTAGCCAAGTTTACATTGCGTGTTTTAGTGATACCTTATGATGTTTCTTTTTCTGTGTGACTTATTTCAGTTAGAATCATCGTACCTTAATCCACTCATTATGCTGCTACGGGCCTGATGACATAGATTTCATTGCTGAGTGATACTGCATTGTACGTAAGTACCACAAGTTCTTTATCCATTTTTCACTTTCTGTGATATTGAACTTGTACGGTAAACGAGGTTCTTGTAAACAGAGGCGTCCCAAACTTTGGCGTGGCTGTGTCTTTTTGATTTTAATTTCCCTAAGCTATAGGACTATAAGTAGAAGTACCCTAGGCTCTGTTGCTTTGTTTTTTAGATGTTTCAGGAAACACCATACACTTCTCCTGAGTGTCTGTTGGCAATTTACATCCTGCCCATTAGCATAACAAGGCTCCCAGTTCTCCATGGCCTGTCCTGCCTTTGTGGATTTTACACTTTTTTCAGATGGCCCTTTTGACCGGGGGGAAGTGAGACTTCATTGTAGTGCAGATTTCCTTTGCAAGCTTGCTTGGTTGGCCAAAAAGGGCGTATGCGTTTTTTCCTGAATATATTCAGGAAAAAACGCATACGCCCTTTTTGGCCAAGTGCATCATTGTGGACGTTCTGCCTCTTTTCCTATGCTTTCAATGCAATTCCAGTCTACCTCCTGAAATCAGTTTCCTGCAATTCTGCCCCGCTTTCAAGTCCTCTTGGCAGCCTTACTTCAGTATATTTTTGGACGATAGCTGTCATTTATAACTCTGCAGGTTTGTGAATTACAGTGCCCCTGAGCTCCTTTCTTCAACTCGCTTTCTTGTGAGCTGGCCGCAACACCGCAGGATGGCTTCAGGCCCTTATCTGGTTCTGGCACGGCACGCTGAGCCTTTGGTTATTTCCTCTTCCTGGTGGGAAATGAGAGTTAAATTTGCCCGTCCAGACACCTCCAGCTAGTCTCTCATTGGTTCTCACTATTCTTGTTCATCTTCCGCAGAAATTGCAAACTGGGCCAAACAGGAGGTTAAAGGCGCTGACTCTCCAAGTGGGGAGAGTGTTAGTAAAGCTTCTGGAATGTTGCACCCGAGTACCAGGGTACGAAAACTGAGACATATTTGAACACGTCTCCCGATCACAAGGTTGATCATACTCTAGGTTCCACATGCATGTTTTAGCTGAAGGAAGAATACCTTAAACCTGGGTAGTTGAAACCCGTGGAATGGGTACCATGCAATATGACTTCAAAGGGTCTTCATTTGCTCACCGAACCTCTCCAATCCTATCACTGCTGCGTTTATGCCCCTGTACACATGCTTGATTCTCTTTCGGAGACATAGCAATCCATAGGTTTTAAGATACTTACTAGTCAGGTACATTCTTAGGCGTTTAATATGCGGTGTTGAGTCCATTTCGTTGAGCAAGGAGTTGCTCTTGTCTATTCCATATTAGGCTTAAGGAACTTTATCTGTGCTCATTTCAATCTCTGGTTTTATGCAGCACCCCAACTCACCTTTCCCCTTAAGCAAGCATAAGTTGGTTTTCTAAATTTCAGACCCTCTTCTGTTCTGTATTTTAGTTCCTGTGTAGCCAAGTTTACATTCCATGTATTACTGATATCTTATGATGTTTCTTTTTCTGTGTGACTTATTTCAGTTAGAATCATCATACCTGAATCCACTCATTGTGCTGCTAAGGGCCTGATGACATAGATTTCATTGCTGAGTGATATTGCTTTGTAAGTAAATACCACAACTTCTTTATCCATTTTTCACTTTCTGTGATATTGAACTAGTACTGTAAGCGAGGTTCTTGTAAACAGAGCCGTTCCAAACTTTGGGGTGGCTGTGTCTTTTTGATTTTAATTTCCCTAAGCTATAGGACCATAAGTGGAAGTGCCCTAGGCTCTGTTGCTTTGTTTTTTAGATGTTTCAGGAAACACCATACACTTCTCCCGAGTGTCTGTTGGCAATTTTCATCCCGCCCATCAGCATAACAAGGCTCCCAGTTCTCCATGGCCTGTCCTGCCTTTCTGGATTTTACACTTTTTTCACATGGCCCTTTTGACCGGGGGAAGTGAGACTTCATTGTAGTGCAGATTTCCTTTGCAAGTTTGCTTGGTTGACCAAAAAGGGCGTATGCGTTTTTTCCTGAATATATTCAGGAAAAAACGCATACGCCCTTTTTGGCCAAGTGCATCATTGTGGACGTTCTGCCTCTTTTCCTATGCTTTCAATGCAATTCCAGTCTACCTCCTGAAATCGGTTTCCTGCAATTCTGCCCCGCTTTCAAGTCCTCTTGGCAGCCTTATTTCAGTATATTTTTGGACGATAGCTGTCATTTATAACTCTGCAGGTTTGTGAATTACAGTGCCCCTGAGCTCCTTTCTTCAACTCGCTTTCTTGTGACCTGGCCGCAACACCGCAGGATGGCTTCAGGCCCTAATCTGGTCCCGGCACGGCACGCTGAGCCTTTGGTTAATTCCTCTTCCTGGTGGGAAATGAGAGTTAAATTTACACGTCCAGACACCTCCAGCTAGTCTATCATTGTTTCTCGCTATTCCTGTTCATCTTCCGCAGAAATTGCAAACTGCGCCAAACAGGAGGTTAAAGGGACTGACTCTCCAAGTCGGGAGAGTGTTAGTAAAGCGTCTGGAATGTTGCACAAGAGTACCAGGGTACGAAAACTGAGACATATTTGAACACGTCTCCCGATCACATGGTTGATCATACTCTGGGTTCCACATGCATGTTTTAGCTGAAGGAAGAATACCTTAAACCTGGAGAGTTGAGACCCGTGGAATGGGTACCATGCAATATGACTTCAAAGGGTCTTCATTTGCTCACCGAACCTCTCCAATCCTATCACTGCTGCGTTCATGCCCCTGTACACATGCTTGATTCTCTTTTGGAGACACAGCAATCCATAGGTTTTAAGATACTTACTAGTCAGGTACATTCTTAGGCGTTTAATATGCGGTGTTGTGTCCATTTCGTTGAGCAAGGAGTAACTCTTGTCTATTCCATATTTGGCTTAAGGAACTTTATCTGTGCTCATTTCAATCTCTGGTTTTATGGAGCACCCCAACTCACCTTTCCCCTTAAGCAAGCATAAGTTGGTTTTCTAAATTTGAGACCCTGTTCTGTTCTGTAATTCAGTTCCTGTGTAGCCAAGTTTACATTCCGTGTATTACTGATATCTTACGATGTTTCATTTTCTGTGTGACTTATTTCAGTTAGAATCATCATACATGAATCCACTCATTGTGCTGCTAAGGGCCTGATGACATAGATTTCATTGCTGAGTGATATTGCTTTGTAAGTAAATACCACAACTTCTTTATCCATTTTTCACTTTTTGGGATTTTGAACTTCTACTGTAAACGAGGTTCTTGTAAACAGAGCCGTTCCAAACTTTGGGGTGGCTGTGTCTTTTTGATTTTAATTTCCCTAAGCTATAGGACCATAAGTGGAAGTACCCTATGCTCTGTTGCTTTGTTTTTTAGATGTTTCAGGAAACACCATACACTTCTCCTGAGTGTGTGTTGGCAATTTACATCCCGCCCATCAGCATAACAAGGCTCCCAGTTCTCCATGGCCTGTCCTGCCTTTCTGGATTTTACACTTTTTTCAGATGGCCCTTTTGACTGGGGGAAAGTGAGACTTCATTGTAGTGCAGATTTCCTTTGCAAGCTTGCTTGGTTGGCCAAAAAGGGCGTATGCGTTTTTTCCTGAATATATTCAGGAAAAAACGCATACGCCCTTGTTGGCCAAGTACAGCATTGTGGACGTTCTGCCTCTTTTCCTATGCTTTCAATGCAATTCCAGTCTACCTCCTGAAATCGTTTTCCTGCAATTCTGCCCCACTTTCAAGTCCTCTTGGCAGCCTTACTTCAGTATATTTTTGGACGATAGCTGTCATTTATAACTCTGCAGGTTTGTGAATTACAGTGCCCCTGAGCTCCTTTCTTCAACTCGCTTTCTTGTGAGCTAGCCGCAACACCGCAGGATGGCTTCAGGCCCTAATCTGGTTCCGGCACGGCACGCTGAGCCTTTGGTTAATTCCTCTTCCTGTTGGGAAATGAGAGTTAAATTTACCCGTCCAGACACCTCCAGCCAATCTCTCATTGGTTCTCGCTATTCCTGTTCATCTTCCGCAGAAATTGCAAACTGGGCCAAACAGGAGGTTAAAGGCGCTGACTCTCCAAGTGGGGAGAGTATTAGTAAAGCGTCTGGAATGTTGCACCCGAGTACCAGGGGAGGAAAACTGAGACATATTTGAACACGTCTCCCGATCACATGGTTGATCATACTCTGGGTTCCACATGCATGTTTTACCTGAAGGAAGAATACCTTAAACCTGGAGAGTTGAGACCCGTGTAATGGGTACCATGCAATATGACTTCAAAGGGTCTTCATTTGCTCACCAAACCTCTCCAATCCTATCACTGCTGCGTTTATGCCCCTGTACACACGCTTGATTCTCTTTTGGAGACATAGCAATCCATAGGTTTTAAGATACTTACTAGTCAGGTACATTCTTAGGCGTTTAATATGCGGTGTTGAGTCCATTTCGTTGAGCAAGGAGTAGCTCTTGTCTATTCCATATTTGGCTTAAGGAACTTTATAAGTGCTCATTTCAATCTCTGGTTTTATGCAGCACCCCAACTCACCTTTCCCCTTAAGCAAGCATAAGTTGGTCTTCTAAATTTGAGAGCCTGTTCTGTTTTGGAATTCAGTTCCTGTGTAGCCAAGTTTACATTCCGTGTTTTAGTGATACCTTATGATGTTTCTTTTTCTGTGTGACTTATTTCAGTTAGAATCATCGTACCTTAATCCACTCATTATGCTGCTACGGGCCTGATGACATAGATTTCATTGCTGAGTGATACTGCATTGTACGTAAGTACCACAAGTTCTTTATCCATTTTTCACTTTCTGTGATATTGAACTTGTACGGTAAACGAGGTTCTTGTAAACAGAGGCGTCCCAAACTTTGGCGTGGCTGTGTCTTTTTGATTTTAATTTCCCTAAGCTATAGGACTATAAGTAGAAGTGCCCTAGGCTCTGTTGCTTTGTTTTTTAGATGTTTCAGGAAACACCATACACTTCTCCCGAGTGTCTGTTGGCAATTTACATCCTGCCCATTAGCATAACAAGGCTCCCAGTTCTCCATGGCCTGTCCTGCCTTTCTGGATTTTACACTTTTTTCAGATGGCCCTTTTGACCGGGGGGAAGTGAGACTTCATTGTAGTGCAGATTTCCTTTGCAAGCTTGCTTGGTTGGCCAAAAAGGGCGTATGCGTTTTTTCCTGAATATATTCAGGAAAAAACGCATACGCCCTTTTTGGCCAAGTGCATCATTGTGGACGTTCTGCCTCTTTTCCTATGCTTTCAATGCAATTCCAGTCTACCTCCTGAAATCAGTTTCCTGCAATTCTGCCCCGCTTTCAAGTCCTCTTGGCAGCCTTACTTCAGTATATTTTTGGACGATAGCTGTCATTTATAACTCTGCAGGTTTGTGAATTACAGTGCCCCTGAGCTCCTTTCTTCAACTCGCTTTCTTGTGAGCTGGCCGCAACACCGCAGGATGGCTTCAGGCCCTTATCTGGTTCTGGCACGGCACGCTGAGCCTTTGGTTATTTCCTCTTCCTGGTGGGAAATGAGAGTTAAATTTGCCCGTCCAGACACCTCCAGCTAGTCTCTCATTGGTTCTCACTATTCTTGTTCATCTTCCGCAGAAATTGCAAACTGGGCCAAACAGGAGGTTAAAGGCGCTGACTCTCCAAGTGGGGAGAGTGTTAGTAAAGCTTCTGGAATGTTGCACCCGAGTACCAGGGTACGAAAACTGAGACATATTTGAACACGTCTCCCGATCACAAGGTTGATCATACTCTAGGTTCCACATGCATGTTTTAGCTGAAGGAAGAATACCTTAAACCTGGGTAGTTGAAACCCGTGGAATGGGTACCATGCAATATGACTTCAAAGGGTCTTCATTTGCTCACCGAACCTCTCCAATCCTATCACTGCTGCGTTTATGCCCCTGTACACATGCTTGATTCTCTTTCGGAGACATAGCAATCCATAGGTTTTAAGATACTTACTAGTCAGGTACATTCTTAGGCGTTTAATATGCGGTGTTGAGTCCATTTCGTTGAGCAAGGAGTTGCTCTTGTCTATTCCATATTAGGCTTAAGGAACTTTATCTGTGCTCATTTCAATCTCTGGTTTTATGCAGCACCCCAACTCACCTTTCCCCTTAAGCAAGCATAAGTTGGTTTTCTAAATTTCAGACCCTCTTCTGTTCTGTATTTTAGTTCCTGTGTAGCCAAGTTTACATTCCATGTATTACTGATATCTTATGATGTTTCTTTTTCTGTGTGACTTATTTCAGTTAGAATCATCATACCTGAATCCACTCATTGTGCTGCTAAGGGCCTGATGACATAGATTTCATTGCTGAGTGATATTGCTTTGTAAGTAAATACCACAACTTCTTTATCCATTTTTCACTTTCTGTGATGTTGAACTTGTACTGTAAACGAGGTTCTTGTCAACAGAGGCGTCCCAAACTTTGGGGTGGCTGTGTCTTTTTGATTTTAATTTCCCTAAGCTATAGGACCATAAGTGGAAGTGCCCTAAGCTCTGTTGTTTTGTTTTTTAGATGTTTCAGGAAACACCATACACTTCTCCCGAGTGTCTGTTGGCAATTTACATCCCGCCCATCAGCATAACAAGGCTCCCAGTTGTCCATGGCCTGTCCTACCTTTCTGGATTTTACACTTTTTTCAGATGACCCTTTTGACCAGGGGGAAGTGAGACTTCATTGTAGTGCAGATTTCCTTTGCAAGCTTGCTTGGTTGGCCAAAAAGGGCGTATGCGTTTTTTCCTGAATATATTCAGGAAAAAACGCATACGCCCTTTTTGGCCAAGTGCATCATTGTGGACGTTCTGCCTCTTTTCCTATGCTTTCAATGCAATTCCAGTCTACCTCCTGAAATCGGTTTCCTGCAATTCTGACCCGCATTCAAGTCTTCTTGGCAGCCTTACTTCAGTATATTTTTGGACGATAGCTGTCATTTATAACTCTGCAGGTTTGTGAATTACAGTGCCCCTGAGCTCCTTTCTTCAACTCGCTTTCTTGTGAGCTGGCCGCAACACCGCAGGATGGCTTCAGGTCCTAATCTCGTTCCGGCACGGCACGCTGAGCCTTTGGTTAATTCCTCTTCCTGGTGGGAAATGAGAGTTAAATTTGCCCGTCCAGACACCTCCAGCTAGTCTCTCATTGGTTCTCGCTATTCCTGTTCATCTTCCGCAGAAATTGCAAACGGGGCCAAACAGGAGGTTAAAGGCGCTGACTCTCCAAGTGGGGAGATTGTTAGTAAAGCGTCTGGAATGTTGCATCCGAGTACCAGCGTACGAAAACTGAGACATATTTGAACACGTCTCCCGATCACATGGTTGATCATACTCTAGGTTCCACATGCATGTTTTAGCTGAAGGAAGAATACCTTAAAACTTGGTAGTTGAAACTCGTGGAATGGGTACCATGCAATATGACTTCAAAGGGTCTTCATTTGCTCACCGAACCTCTCCAATCCTATCACTGCTGCGTTTAGCCCCTGTACACACGCTTGATTCTCTTTTGGAGACATAGCAATCCATAGGTTTTAAGATACTTACTAGTCAGGTACATTCTTAGGCGTTTTATATGGGGTGTTGAGTCCATTTCGTTGAGCAAGGAGTAGCTCTTGTCTATTCCATATTTGGCTTAAGGAACTTCATCTGTGCTTATTTCAATCTTTGGTTTTATGCAGCACCCCAACTCACCTTTCCCCTTAAGCAAGCATAAGTTGGTTTTCTAAATTTGAGACCCTGTTCTGTTTTGGAATTCAGTTCCTGTGTAGCCATGTTTACATTCCGTGTATTAGTGATATCTTATGATGTTTCTTTTTCTGGGTGACTTATTTCAGTTAGAATCATCATACCTGAATCCACTCATTATGCTGCTACGGGCCTGATGATATAGATTTCATTGTTGAGTGATACTGCATTGTACGTAAGTACCACAAGTTCTTTATCCATTTTTCACTTTCTGTGATATTGAACTAGTACTGTAAGCGAGGTTCTTGTAAACAGAGCCGTTCCAAACTTTGGGGTGGCTGTGTCTTTTTGATTTTAAATTCCCTAAGCTATAGGACCATAAGTGGAAGTGCCCTAGGCTCTGTTGCTTTGTTTTTTAGATGTTTCAGGAAACACCATACACTTCTCCCGAGTGTCTGTTGGCAATTTACATCCCGCCCATCAGCATAACAAGGCTCCCAGTTCTCCATGGCCTGTCCTGCCTTTCTGGATTTTACACTTTTTTCAGATGGCCCTTTTGACCGGGGGGAAGTGAGACTTCATTGTAGTGCAGATTTCCTTTGCGAGCTTGCTTGGTTGGCCAAAAAGGGCGTATGCGTTTTTTCCTGAATATATTCAGGAAAAAACGCATACGCCCTTTTTGGCCAAGTGCATCATTGTGGACGTTCTGCCTCTTTTCCTATGCTTTCAATGCAATTGCAGTCTACCTCCTGAAATCGGTTTCCTGCAATTCTGCCCCGCTTTCAAGTCCTCTTGGCAGCCTTACTTCAGTCTATTTTTGGACGATAGCTGTCATTTATAACTCTGCAGGTTTGTGAATTACAGTGCCCCTGAGCTCCTTTCTTCAACTCGCTTTCTTGTGAGCTGGCCGCAACACCGCAGGATGGCTTCTGGCCCTAATCTGGTTCCGGCACGGCACGCTGAGCCTTTGGTTATTTCCTCTTCCTGGTGGGAAATGAGAGTTAAATTTGCCCGTCTAGACACCTCCAGCTAGTCTCTCATTGGTTCTCCCTATTCCTGTTCATCTTCCGCAGAAATTGCAAACTGGGCCAAACAGGAGGTTAAAGGCGCTGACTCTCCAAGTGGGGAGAGTGTTAGTAAAGCGTCTGGAATGTTGCACCCGAGTACCAGGGGAGGAAAAAAGAGACATATTCGAACACGTCTCCCGTTCACATGGTTGATCATACTCTGGGTTCCACATGCATGTTTTAGCTGAAGGAAGAATACCTTAAACCTGGAGAGTTGAGTCCCGTGTAATGGGTACCATGTAATATGACTTCAAAGGGTCTTAATTTGCTCACCGAACCTCTCCAATCCTATCACTGCTGCGTTTATGCCCCTGTACACATGCTTGATTCTCTTTCGGAGACATAGCAATCCATAGGTTTTAAGATACTTACTAGTCAGGTACATTCTTAGGCGTTTAATATGCGGTGTTGAGTCCATTTCGTTGAGCAAGGAGTTGCTCTTGTCTATTCCATATTAGGCTTAAGGAACTTTATCTGTGCTCATTTCAATCTCTGGTTTTATGCAGCACCCCAACTCACCTTTCCCCTTAAGCAAGCATAAGTTGGTTTTCTAAATTTCAGACCCTCTTCTGTTCTGTATTTTAGTTCCTGTGTAGCCAAGTTTACATTCCATGTATTACTGATATCTTATGATGTTTCTTTTTCTGTGTGACTTATTTCAGTTAGAATCATCATACCTGAATCCACTCATTGTGCTGCTAAGGGCCTGATGACATAGATTTCATTGCTGAGTGATATTGCTTTGTAAGTAAATACCACAACTTCTTTATCCATTTTTCACTTTCTGTGATGTTGAACTTGTACTGTAAACGAGGTTCTTGTCAACAGAGGCGTCCCAAACTTTGGGGTGGCTGTGTCTTTTTGATTTTAATTTCCCTAAGCTATAGGACCATAAGTGGAAGTGCCCTAAGCTCTGTTGTTTTGTTTTTTAGATGTTTCAGGAAACACCATACACTTCTCCCGAGTGTCTGTTGGCAATTTACATCCCGCCCATCAGCATAACAAGGCTCCCAGTTGTCCATGGCCTGTCCTACCTTTCTGGATTTTACACTTTTTTCAGATGACCCTTTTGACCAGGGGGAAGTGAGACTTCATTGTAGTGCAGATTTCCTTTGCAAGCTTGCTTGGTTGGCCAAAAAGGGCGTATGCGTTTTTTCCTGAATATATTCAGGAAAAAACGCATACGCCCTTTTTGGCCAAGTGCATCATTGTGGACGTTCTGCCTCTTTTCCTATGCTTTCAATGCAATTCCAGTCTACCTCCTGAAATCGGTTTCCTGCAATTCTGACCCGCATTCAAGTCTTCTTGGCAGCCTTACTTCAGTATATTTTTGGACGATAGCTGTCATTTATAACTCTGCAGGTTTGTGAATTACAGTGCCCCTGAGCTCCTTTCTTCAACTCACTTTCTTGTGAGCTGGCCGCAACACCGCAGGATGGCTTCAGGTCCTAATCTCGTTCCGGCACGGCACGCTGAGCCTTTGGTTAATTCCTCTTCCTGGTGGGAAATGAGAGTTAAATTTGCCCGTCCAGACACCTCCAGCTAGTCTCTCATTGGTTCTCGCTATTCCTGTTCATCTTCCGCAGAAATTGCAAACGGGGCCAAACAGGAGGTTAAAGGCGCTGACTCTCCAAGTGGGGAGATTGTTAGTAAAGCGTCTGGAATGTTGCATCCGAGTACCAGCGTACGAAAACTGAGACATATTTGAACACGTCTCCCGATCACATGGTTGATCATACTCTAGGTTCCACATGCATGTTTTAGCTGAAGGAAGAATACCTTAAAACTTGGTAGTTGAAACTCGTGGAATGGGTACCATGCAATATGACTTCAAAGGGTCTTCATTTGCTCACCGAACCTCTCCAATCCTATCACTGCTGCGTTTAGCCCCTGTACACACGCTTGATTCTCTTTTGGAGACATAGCAATCCATAGGTTTTAAGATACTTACTAGTCAGGTACATTCTTAGGCGTTTTATATGGGGTGTTGAGTCCATTTCGTTGAGCAAGGAGTAGCTCTTGTCTATTCCATATTTGGCTTAAGGAACTTCATCTGTGCTTATTTCAATCTTTGGTTTTATGCAGCACCCCAACTCACCTTTCCCCTTAAGCAAGCATAAGTTGGTTTTCTAAATTTGAGACCCTGTTCTGTTTTGGAATTCAGTTCCTGTGTAGCCATGTTTACATTCCGTGTATTAGTGATATCTTATGATGTTTCTTTTTCTGGGTGACTTATTTCAGTTAGAATCATCATACCTGAATCCACTCATTATGCTGCTACGGGCCTGATGATATAGATTTCATTGTTGAGTGATACTGCATTGTACGTAAGTACCACAAGTTCTTTATCCATTTTTCACTTTCTGTGATATTGAACTAGTACTGTAAGCGAGGTTCTTGTAAACAGAGCCGTTCCAAACTTTGGGGTGGCTGTGTCTTTTTGATTTTAAATTCCCTAAGCTATAGGACCATAAGTGGAAGTGCCCTAGGCTCTGTTGCTTTGTTTTTTAGATGTTTCAGGAAACACCATACACTTCTCCCGAGTGTCTGTTGGCAATTTACATCCCGCCCATCAGCATAACAAGGCTCCCAGTTCTCCATGGCCTGTCCTGCCTTTCTGGATTTTACACTTTTTTCAGATGGCCCTTTTGACCGGGGGGAAGTGAGACTTCATTGTAGTGCAGATTTCCTTTGCGAGCTTGCTTGGTTGGCCAAAAAGGGCGTATGCGTTTTTTCCTGAATATATTCAGGAAAAAACGCATACGCCCTTTTTGGCCAAGTGCATCATTGTGGACGTTCTGCCTCTTTTCCTATGCTTTCAATGCAATTGCAGTCTACCTCCTGAAATCGGTTTCCTGCAATTCTGCCCCGCTTTCAAGTCCTCTTGGCAGCCTTACTTCAGTCTATTTTTGGACGATAGCTGTCATTTATAACTCTGCAGGTTTGTGAATTACAGTGCCCCTGAGCTCCTTTCTTCAACTCGCTTTCTTGTGAGCTGGCCGCAACACCGCAGGATGGCTTCTGGCCCTAATCTGGTTCCGGCACGGCACGCTGAGCCTTTGGTTATTTCCTCTTCCTGGTGGGAAATGAGAGTTAAATTTGCCCGTCTAGACACCTCCAGCTAGTCTCTCATTGGTTCTCCCTATTCCTGTTCATCTTCCGCAGAAATTGCAAACTGGGCCAAACAGGAGGTTAAAGGCGCTGACTCTCCAAGTGGGGAGAGTGTTAGTAAAGCGTCTGGAATGTTGCACCCGAGTACCAGGGGAGGAAAAAAGAGACATATTTGAACACGTCTCCCGTTCACATGGTTGATCATACTCTGGGTTCCACATGCATGTTTTAGCTGAAGGAAGAATACCTTAAACCTGGAGAGTTGAGTCCCGTGTAATGGGTACCATGTAATATGACTTCAAAGGGTCTTAATTTGCTCACCGAACCTCTCCAATCCTATCACTGCTGCGTTTATGCCCCTGTACACACGCTTGATTCTCTTTTGGAGACATAGCAATCCATAGGTTTTAAGATACTTACTAGTCAGGTACATTCGTAGGCGTTTAATATGGGGTGTTGAGTCCATTTCGTTGAGCAAGGAGTAGCTCTTGTCTATTCCATATTTGGCTTAAGGAACTTTATCTGTGCTCATTTCAATCTCTGGTTTTATGCAGCACCCCAACTCACCTTTCCCCTTAAGCAAGCATAATTTGGTTTTCTAAATTTGAGACCCTGTTCTGTTTTGGAATTCAGTTTCTGTGTAGCCAAGTTTACATTCCGTGTATTACTGATATCTTATGATGTTGCTTTTTCTGTGTGACTTATTTCAGTTAGAATCATCGTACCTGAATCCACTCATTATGCTGCTACAGGTCTGATGACATAGATTTCTTTGCTGAGTGATACTGCATTGTACGTAAGTAGCACAAGTTCTTTATCCATTTTTCACTTTCTGTGATATTGAACTTGTACTGTAAACGCGGTTCTTGTAAACAGAGGTGTCCCAAACTTTGGGGTGGCTGTGTCTTTTTGATTTTAATTTCCCTAAGCTATAGGACCATAAGTGGTAGTGCCCTAGGCTCTGTTGCTTTGTTTTTTAGATGTTTCAGGAAACACCATACACTTCTCCCGAGTGTCTGTTGGCAATTTACATCCCGCCCATCAGCATAACAAGGCTCCCAGTTCTCCATGGCCTGTCCTGCCTTTCTGGATTTTACACTTTTTTCAGATGGCCCTTTTGACCGGGCGGAAGTGAGACTTCATTGTAGTGCAGATTTCCTTTGCAAGCTTGCTTGGTTGGCCAAAAAGGGCGTATGCGTTTTTTCCTGAATATATTCAGGAAAAGACACATACGCCCTTTTTGGCCAAGTGCATCATTGTGGACGTTCTGCCTCTTTTCCTATGCTTTCAATGCAATTCCAGTCTACCTCCTGAAATCGGTTTCCTGCAATTCTGCCCCGCTTTCAAGTCCTCTTGGCAGCCTTATTTCAGTATATTTTTGGACGATAGCTGTCATTTATAACTCTGCAGGTTTGTGAATTACAGTGCCCCTGAGCTCCTTTCTTCAACTCGCTTTCTTTTGAGCTGGCCAGAACACCGCAGGATGGCTTCAGGCCCTAATATGGTTCCGGCACGGCACGCTGAGCCTTTGGTTAATTCCTCTTCCTGGTGGGAAATGAGAGTTAAATTTGCCCGTCCAGACACCTCCAGCTAGTCTCTCATTGGTTCTCGCTATTCCTTTTCATCTTCCGCAGAAATTGCAAACCGGGCCAAACAGGAGGTTAAAGGGACTGACTCTCCAAGTCGGGAGAGTGTTAGTAAAGCGTCTGGAATGTTGCACCCGTGTACCAGCGTACGAAAACTGAGACATATTTGAACACGTCTCCCGATCACATGGTTGATCATACTCTAGGTTCCACACGCATGTTTTAGCTGAAGGAAGAATACCTTAAACCTGGGTAGTTGAAACCCGTGGAACGGGTACCATGCAATATTACTTCAAAGGGTCTTCATTTGCTCACCGAACCTCTCCAATCCTATCACTGCTGCGTTTATGCCCCTGTACACATGCTTGATTCTCTTTCGGAGACATAGCATTCCATAGGTTTTAAGATACTTACTAGTCAGGTACATTCTTAGACGTTTAATATGCAGTGTTGAGTCCATTTCGTTGAGCAAGGAGTAGCTCTTGTCTATTCCATATTTGGCTTAAGGAACTTTATCTGTGCTCATTTCGATCTCTGGTTTTATGCAGCACCCCAACTCACCTTTCCCCTTAAGCAAGCATAAGTTGGTTTTCTAAATTTGAGACCCTGTTCTGTTCTGTAATTCAGTTCCTGTGTAGCCAAGTTTACATTCCGTGTATTAGTGATATCTTATGATGTTTCTTTTTTTGTGTGACTTATTTCAGTTAGAATCATCGTACCTGAATCCATTCATTATACTGCTACGGGCCTAATGACATAGATTTCATTGCTGAGTGATACTGCATTGTACGTAAGTACCACAAGTTCTTTATCCATTTTTCACTTTCTGTGATATTGAACTTGTATGGTAAACGAGGTTCTTGTAAACAGAGCCGTTCCAAACTTTGAGGTGGCTGTGTCTTTTTGATTTTAAATTCCCTAAGCTATAGGACCATAAGTGGAAGTGCCCTAGGCTCTGTTGCTTTGTTGTATAGATGTTTCAGTAAACACCATACACTTCTCCCCAGTGTTTGTTGGCAATTTACATCCCACCCATCAGCATAACAAGGCTCCCAGTTCTCCATGGCCTTTCCTGCCTTTCTGGATTTTACACTTTTTTCAGATGGCCCTTTTGACCGGGGGGAAGTGAGACTTCATTGTAGTGCAGATTTCCTTTGCAAGCTTGCTTGGTTGGCCAAAAAGGGCGTATGCGTTTTTTCCTGAATATATTCAGGAAAAAACGCATACGCCCTTTTTGGCCAAGTGCATCATTGTGGACATTCTGCCTCTTTTCCTATGCTCTCAATGCAATTCCAGTCTACCTTCTGAAATCGGTTTCCTGCAATTCTGCCCCGCTTTCAAGTCCTCTTGGCAGCCTTACTTCAGTATATTCTTGGACGATAGCTGTCATTTATAACTCTGCAGGTTTGTGAATTACAGTGTCCCTGAGCTCCTTTCTTCAACTCGCTTTCTTGTGACCTGGCCGCAACAACGCAGGATGGCTCCAGGCCCTAATCTGGTTCCGGCACGGCACGCTGAGCCTTTGGTTATTTCCTCTTCCTGGTGGGAAATGAGAGTTAAATTTGCCCGTCCAGACACCTCCAGCTAGTCTCTCATTGGTTCTCGCTATTCCTGTTCATCTTCCGCAGAAATTGCAAACTGGGCCAAACAGGAGGTTAAAGGGACTGACTCTCCAAGTCGGGAGAGTGTCAGTAAAGTGTTTGGCATGTTGCACCCGAGTACCAAGGTACGAAAACTGAGACATATTTGAACACATCTCCCAATCACATGGTTGATCATACTCTAGGTTCCACATGCATGTTTTAGCTGAAGGAAGAATACCTTAAACCTGGGTAGTTGAAACCCGTGAAATGGGTACCACGCAATATGAGTTCAAAGGGTCTTCATTTGCTCACCGAACCTCTCCAATCCTATCACTGCTGCGTTTATGCCCCTGTACACAAGCTTGATTCTCTTTCGGAGACATAGCAATCCATAGGTTTTAAGATACTTACTAGTCAGGTAAATTCTTAGGCGTTTAATATGCGGTGTTGAGTCCATTTCATTCAGCAAGGAGTAGCTCTTGTCTATTCCATATTTGGCTTAAGGAACTTTATCTGTGCTCATTTCAATCTCTGGTTTTATGCAGCACGCCAACTCACCTTTACCCTTAAGCAAACATAAGTTGGTTTTCTATATTTGAGACCCTGTTCTGTTTTGGAATGCAGTTCCTGTGTAGCCAAGTTTACATTCCGTGTATTACTGATATCTTATGATGTTTCTTTTTCTGTGTGACTTATTTCAGTTAGAATCATCATACCTGAATCCACTCATTGTGCTGCTACGGGCCTGATGACATAGATTTCATTGCTGAGTGATATTGCTTTGTAAGTAAATACCACAACTTCTTTATCCATTTTTCACTTTCTGCGATGTTGAACTTGTACTGTATACGAGGTTCTTGTAAACAGAGCCGTTCCAAACTTTGGGGTGGCTGTGTCTTTTTGATTTTAATTTCCCTATGCTATAGGACCTTAAGTTAAAGTGCCCTAGGCTCTGTTGCTTTGTTTTTTAGATGTTTCAGGAAACACCATACACTTCTCCCGAGTGTCTGTTGGCAATTTACATCCCGCCCATCAGCATAACAAGGCTCCCAGTTCTCCATGGCCTGTCCTGCCTTTCTGGATTTTACACTTTTTTCAGATGGCCCTTTTGACCGGGGGGAAGTGAGACTTCATTGTAGTGCGGATTTCCTTTGCAAGTTTGCTTGGTTGGCCAAAAAGGGCGTATGCGTTTTTCCCTGATATATTCAGGAAAAAACGCATACGCCCTTTTTGGCCAAGTGCATCATTGTGGACGCTCTGCCTCTTTTCCTATGCTTTCAATGCAATTCCAGTCTACCTCCTGAAATCGGTTTCCTGCAATTCTGCCCCGCTTTCAAGTCCGCTTGGCAGCCTTACTTCAGTCTATTTTTGGACGATAGCTGTCATTTATAACTCTGCAGGTTTGTGAATTACAGTGCCCCTGAGCTCCTTTCTTCAACTCGCTTTCTTGTGACCTGGCCGCAACACCACAGGATGGCTTCAGGCCCAAATCTGGTTCTGGCATGGCACGCTGAGCCTTTGGTTATTTCCTCTTCCTGGTGGGAAATGAGAGTTAAATTTGCCCGTCCAGACACCTCCAGGTACTCTCTCATTGGTTCTCGCTATTCCTGTTCATCTTCTGCAGAAATTGCAAACTGGGCCAAACAGGAGGTTAAAGGGACAGACTCTCCAAGTCGGGAGAGTGTTAGTAAAGCGTCTGGAATGTTGCACCCGAGTACCAGGGTACGAAAACTGAGACATATTTGAACACGTCTCCCGATTACATGGTTGATGATACTCTAGGTTCCACATGCATGTTTTAGCTGAAGGAAGAATACCTTAAACCTGGGTAGTTGAAACCCGTGGAATGGGTACCACGCAATATGCCTTCAAGGGGTCTTCATTTGCTCACCGAACCTCTCCAGTCCTATCACTGCTGCGTTTATGCCCCTGTACACATGCTTGATTCTCTTTCAGAGACATAGCAATCCATCGGTTTTAAGATACTTACTAGTCAGGTACATTCTTAGGCGTTTAATATGGGGTGTTGAGTCCATTTCGTTGAGCAAGGAGTAGCTCTTGTCTATTCCATATTTGGCTTAAGGAACTTTATCTGTGCTCATTTCAATCTCTGGTTTTATGCAGCACCCCAATTGACTTTTACCCTTAAGCAAACATAAGTTGGTTTTCTAAATTTGAGACACTGTTTTGTTCTGTAATTCAGTTCCTGTGTAGCCAAGTTTATATTCCGTGTATTACTGATATCTTATGATGTTTCTTTTTCTGTGTGACTTATTTCAGTTAGAATCATCATACCTGAATCCACTCATTGTGCTGCTAAGGGCCTGATGACATAGATTTCATTGCTGAGTGATATTGCTTTGTAAGTAAATACCACAACTTCTTTATCCATTTTTCACTTTCTGCGATGTTGAACTTGTACTGTAAACGAGGTTCTTGTAAACAGAGGCGTCCCAAACTTTGGGGTGGCTGTGTCTTTTTGATTTTAATTTCTCTAATCTATAGGACCATAAGTGGAAGTGCCCTAGGCTCTGTTGCTTTGTTTTTTAGATGTTTCAGGAAACACCATACACTTCTCCCGAGTGTCTGTTGGCAATTTACATCCCGCCCATCAGCATAACAAGGCTCCCAGTTCTCCATGGCCTGTCCTGCCTTTCTGGATTTTACACTTTTTTCAGATGGCCCTTTTGACCGGGGAGAAGTGAGACTTCATTGTAGTGCAGATTTCCTTTGCAAGCTTGCTTGGTTGGCCAAAAAGGGCACATGCATTTCTTCCTGAATATATTCAGGAAAAAACGCATATGCCCTTTTTGGCCAAGTGCATCATTGTGGACGTTCTGCCTCTTTTCCTATGCTTTCAATGCAATTCCAGTCTACCTCCTGAAATCGGTTTCCTGCAATTCTGCCCCGCTTTCAAGTCCTCTTGGCAGCCTTACTTCAGTCTATTTTTGGACGATAGCTGTCATTTATAACTCTGCAGGTTTGTGAATTACAGTGCCCTTGAGCTCCCTTCTTCAACTCGCTTTCTTTTCAGCTGGCATCAACACCGCAGGATGGCTTCAGGCCCTAATCTGGTTCCGGCACGGCACGCTGAGCCTTTGGTTATTTCCTCTTCCTAGTGGGAAATGAGAGTTAAATTTGCCCGTCCAGACACCTCCAACTAGTCTCTCATTGGTTCTCCCTATTCCTGTTCATCTTCCGCAGAAATTGCAAACTGGGCCAAACAGGAGGTTAAAGGCGCTGACTCTCCAAGTGGGGAGAGTGTTAGTAAAGCGTCTGGAATGTTGCACCCGAGTACCAGGGGAGGAAAACTGAGACATATTTGAACACGTCTCCCGTTCACACGGTTGATCATACTCTGGGTTCCACATGCATGTTTTAGCTGAAGGAAGAATACCTTAAAGCTGGAGAGTTGAGACCCGTGGAATGGGTACCATGCAATATGACTTCAAAGGGTCTTCATTTGCTCACCGAACCTCTCCAATCGTATCACTGCTGCGTTTCCGTCCCTGTACACACGCTTGATTCTCTTTTGGAGACATAGCATTCCATAGGTTTTAAGATACTTACTAGTCAGGTACATTCTTAGGCGTTTAATATGCGGTGTTGAGTCCATTTCGTTGAGCAAGGAGTAGCTCTTGTCTATTCCATATTTGGCTTAAGGAACTTTATCTTTGCTCATTTCAGTCTCTGGTTTTATGCAGTACCCCAACTCACCTTTCCCCTTAAGCAAGCATAAGTTGGTTTTCTAAATTTGAGACCCTGTTCTGTTTTGGAATTCAGTTCCTGTGTAGCCAAGTTTACATTTCGTGTATTAGTGATACCTTATGATGTTTCCTTTTCTGTGTGACTTATTTCAGTTAGAATCATCGTACCTGAATCCACTCATTATGATGCTACGGGCCTGATGACATAGATTTCATTGCTGAGTGATACTGCATTGTACGTAAGTACCACAAGTTCTTTATCCATTTTTCACTTTCTGTGATATTGAACTTGTACGGTAAACGAGGTGTCTTGTAAACAGAGGCGTCCCAAACTTTGGGGTGGCTGTGTCTGTTTGATTTTAATTTCCCTAAGCTATAGGACCATAAGTGGAAGTGCCCTAGGCTCTTTGCTTTGTTTTTTAGATGTTTCAGGAAACACCATACACTTCTCCCGAGTGTCTGTTGGCAATTTACATCCCGCCCATCAGCATAACAAGGCTCCCAGTTCTCCATGGCCTGTCCTGCCTTTCTGGATTTTACACTTTTTTCAGATGGCCCTTTTGACCGGGGGGAAGTGAGACTTCATTGTAGTGCAGATTTCCTTTGCAAGTTTGCTTGGTTGGCCAAAAAGGGCGTATGCGTTTTTTCCTGAATATATTCAGGAAAAAACACATACGCCATTTTTGGCCAAGTGCATCATTGTGGACGTTCTGCCTCTTTTCCTATGCTTTCAATGCAATTCCAGTCTACCTCCTGAAATCGGTTTCCTGCAATTCTGCCCCGCTTTCAAGTCCTCTTGGCAGCCTTACTTCAGTATATTTTTGGACGATAGCTGTCATTTATAACTCTGCAGGTTTGTGAATTACAGTGCCCCTGAGCTCCTTTCTTCCACTCGCTTTCTTGTGACCTGGCCGCAACACCGCAGGATGGCTTCAGGCCCTAATCTGGTTCCGGCACGGTACGCTGAGCCTTTGGTTAATTCCTCTTCCTGGTGGGAAATGAGAGTTAAATTTGCCCATCCAGACACCGCCAGCTAGTCTCTCATTGGTTCTCCCTATTCCTGTTCATCTTCTGCAGAAATTGCAAACTGGGCCAAACAGGAGGTTAAAGGGACTGACTCTCCAAGTCGGGAGAGTGTTAGTAAAGCGTCTGGAATGTTGCACCCGAGTACCAGGGTACGAAAACTGAGACATATTTGAACATATCTCCCGATCACATGGTTGATCATACTCTGGGTTCCACATGCATGTTTTAGCTGAAGGAAGAATACCTTAAACCTGGGTAGTTGAAACCCGTGGAATGGGTACCATGCAATATGACTTCAAAGGGTCTTCATTTGCTCACCGAACCTCTCCAATCCTATCACTGCTGCGTTTATGCCCCTGTACACATGCTTGATTCTCTTTCGGAGACATAGCAATCCATAGGTTTTAAGATACTTACTAGTCAGGTACATTCTTAGACGTTTAATATGCGGTGTTGAGTCCATTTCGTTGAGCAAGGAGTAGCTCTTGTCTATTCCATATTTGGCTTAAGGAACTTTATGTGTGCTCATTTCAATTTCTGGTTTTATGCAGCACCCCAACTCACATTTACCCTTAAGCAAGCATAAGTTGGTTTTCTAAATTTGAGACCCTGTCTGTTCTGTAATTCAGTTCCTGTGTAGCCAAGTTTACATTCCGTGTATTACTGATATCTTATGATGTTTCTTTTTCTGTGTGACTTATTTCAGTTAGAATCATCATACCTGAATCCACTCATTGTGCTGCTAAGGGCCTGATGACATAGATTTCATTGCTGAGTGATATTGCTTTGTAAGTAAATACCACAACTTCTTTATCCATTTTTCATTTTCTGCGATGTTGAACTTGTACTGTAAACGAGGTTCTTGTAAACAGAGGCGTCCCAAACTTTGGGGTGGCTGTGTCTTTTTGATTTTAATTTCCCTAAGCTATAGGACCATAAGTGGAAGTGCCCTAGGCTCTGTTGCTTTGTTTTTTAGATGTTTCAGGAAACACCATTCACTTCTCCCAAGTGTCTTTTGACAATTTACATCCCGCCCATCAGCATAACAAGGCTCCCAGTTCTCCATGGCCTGTCCTGCCTTTCTGGATTTTACACTTTTTTCAGATGGCCCTTTTGACTGGGGGGAAGTGAGACTTCATTGTAGTGCAGATTTCCTTTGCAAGCTTGCTTGGTTGGCCGAAAAGTGCGTATGCGTTTTTTCCTGAATATATTCAGGAAAAAACGCATACGTCCTTTTTGTCCAAGTGCATCATTGTGGACGTTCTGCCTCTTCAACTATGCTTTCAATGCAATTCCTGTCTATCTCCTGAAATCGGTTTCCTGCAATTCTGCCCCGCTTTCAAGTCCTCTTGGCAGCCTTACTTCAGTATATTTTTGGACGATAGCTGTCATTTATAACACTGCAGGTTTGTGAATTACAGTGCCCCGAGCTCCTTTCTTCAACTCGCTTTCTTTGGAGCTGGCCGCAACACCGCAGGATGGCTTCAGGCCCTAATCTGGTTCCGGCACGGCACGCTGAGCCTTTGGTTATTTCCTCTTCCTGGTGGGAAATGAGAGTTAAATTGGCCCGTCCAGACACCTCCAGCTAGTCTCTCATTGGTTCTCCCTATTCCTGTTCATCTTCCGCAGAAATTGCAAACTGGGCCAAACAGAAGGTTAAAGGCGCTGACTCTCCAAGTGGGGAGAGTGTTAGTAAAGCGTCTGGAATGTTGCACCCGAGTACCAGGGGAGGAAAACTGAGACATATTTGAACACATCTCCCGTTCACACGGTTGATCATACTCTGGGTTCCACATGCATGTTTTAGCTGAAGGAAGAATACCTTAAACCTGGAGAGTGGAGACCCATGGAATGGGTACCATGCCATATGACTTCAAAGGGTCTGCATTTGCTCACCGAGCAGCTCCAATCCTATCACTGCTGCGTTTATGCCCCTGTACACATGCTTGATTCTCTTTTGGAGACATAGCAATCCATAGGTTTTAAGATACTTACTAGTCAGGTACACTCTTAGGCGTTTAATATGGGGTGTTGAGTCCATTTCGTTGAGCAAGGAGTAGCTCTTGTCTATTCCATATTTGGCTTAAGGAACTTCATCTGTGCTTATTTCAATCTTTGGTTTTATGCAGCACCCCAACTCACCTTTCCCCTTAAGCAAGCAGAAGTTGGTTTTCTAAATTTGAGACCCTGTTCTGTTTTGGAATTCAGTTCCTGTGTAGCCAAGTTTACATTCCGTGTATTAGTGATATCTTATGATGTTTCTTTTTCTGTGTGACTTATTTCAGTTAGAATCATCGTACCTGAATCCACTCATTATGCTGCTACGGGCCTGATGACATAGATTTCATTGCTGAGTGATACTGCATTGTACGTAAGTATCACAAGTTCTTTAACCATTTTTCACTTTCTGTGATATTGAACTTGTATGGTAAAAGAGGTTCTTGTAAACAGAGGCGTCCCAAACTTTTGGGTGGCGGTGTCTTTTTGATTTTCATTTCCCTAAGCTATAGGACAATAAGTGGAAGTGCCCTAGGCTCTGTTGCTTTGTTTTTTAGATGTTTCAGGAAACACCATACACTTCTCCCGAGTTTCTGTTGGCAATTTACATCCCGCCCATCAGCATAACAAGGCTCCCAGTTCTCCATGGTCCGTCCTGCCTTTCTAGATTTTACACTTTTTTCAGATGGCCCTTTTGACCGGGGGGAAGTGAGACTTCATTGTAGTGCAGATTTCCTTTGCAAGTTTGCTTGGTTGGCCAAAAAGAGTGTATGCGTTTTTTCCTGAATATATTCTGGAAAAAACGCATACGCCCTTTTTGGCCAAGTGCATCATTGTGGACGTTCTGCCTCTTTTCCTATGCTTTCAATGCAATTCCAGTCTATCTCCTGAAATCGGTTTCCTGCAATTCTGCCCCGCTTTCAAGTCCTCTTGGCAGCCTTACTTCAGTATATTTTTGTAAGATAGCTGTCATTTATAACACTGCAGGTTTGTGAATTACAGTGCCCCTGAGCTCCTTTCTTCAACACGCTTTCTTGTGACCTGGCCGCAACACTGCAGGATGGCTTCAGGCCCTAATCTGGTTCCGGCACGGCACGCTGAGCCTTTGGTTAATTCCTCTTCCTGGTGGGAAATGAGAGTTAAATTTGCCCGTCCAGACACCTCCAGCTAGTCTGTCATTGGTTCTCTCTATTCCTGTTCATCTTCCGCAGAAATTGCAAACTGGGCCAAACAGGAGGTTAAAGGGTCTGACTCTCCAAGTCGGGAGAGTGTTAGTAAAGCGTCTGGGATGTTGCACCCGAGTACCAGGTACGAAAACTGAGACATATTTGAACACGTCTCCCGATCACATGGTTGATCATACTCTAGGTTCCACATGCATGTTTTAGCTGAAGGAAGAATACCTTAAACCTGGGTAGTTGAAACCCGTGGAATGGGTACCATGCAATATGACTTCAAAGGGTCTTCATTTGCTCACCGAACCTCTCCAATCCTATCAATGCTGCGTTTATGTCCCTGTACACATGCTTGATTCCCTTTCGGAGACATAGCAATCCATAGGTTTTAAGATAATTACTAGTCAGGTACATTCGTAGGCGTTTAATATGCGGTGTTGAGTCCATTTCATCGAGCAAGGAGTAGCTCTTGTCTATTCCATATTTGGCTTAAGGAACTTTATCTGTGCTCATTTCAATCTCTGGTTTTATGCAGCACCCAAACTCACCTTTTCCCTTAAGCAAGCATAAGTTGGTTTTCTAAATTTGAGACCCTGTTCTGTTTTGTAATTCAGTTCCTGTGTAGCCAAGTTTACATTCTGTGTATTACTGATATCTTATGATGTTTGTTTTTCTGTGTTACTTATTTCAGTTAGAATCATCGTACCTGAATCCACTCATTGTGCTGCTAAGGGCCTGATGACATAGATTTCATTGCTGAGTGATATTGCTTTGTAAGTAAATACCACAACTTCTTTATCCATTTTTCACTTTCTGCGATGTTGAACTTGTACTGTAAACGAGGTTCTTGTAAACAGAGGCGTCCCCAACTTTGGGGTGGCTGTGTCTTATTGAATTGAATTTCCCTAAGCTATAGGACCGTAAGTGGAAGTGCCCTAGGCTCTGTTGCTTTGTTTTTTAGATGTTTCAGGAAACACCATACACTTCTCCCGAGTGTCTGTTGGCAATTTACATCCCGCCCATCAGCATAACACGGCTCCCAGTTCTCCATGGCCTGTCCTGCCTTTCTGGATTTTACACTTTTTTCAGATGGCCCTTTTGACTGGGGGGATGTGAGACTTCATTGTAGTGCAGATTTCCTTTGCAAGCTTGCTTGGTTGGCCAAAAAGGGCGTATGCGTTTTTTCCTGAATATATTCAGGAAAAAACGCATACGCCCTTTTCGGCCAAGTGCATCATTGTGGACGTTCTGCCTCTTTTCCTATGCTTTCAATGCAATTCCAGTCTACCTCCTGAAATCGGTTTCCTGCAATTCTGCCCCGCTTTCAAGTCCTCTTGGCAGCCTTACTTCAGTATATTTTTGGACGATAGCTGTCATTTATAACTCTGCAGGTTTGTGAATTACAGTGCCCCTGAGCTCCTTTCTTCAACTCGCTTTCTTTTGAGCTGGCCGCAACACCGCAGGATGGCTTCAGGCTCTAATCTGGTTCCGGCACGGCATGCTTAGCCTTTGGTTATTTCCTCTTCCTGGTGGGAAGTGAGAGTTAAATTTGCCCGTCCAGACACCTCCAGCTAGTCTCTCATTGGTTCTCGCTATTCCTGTTCATCTTCCGCAGAATTTGCAAACTGGGCCAAACAGGAGGTTAAAGGGACTGACTCTCCAAGTCGGGAGAGTGTAAGTAAAGCGTCTGGAATGTTGCACCCGAGTACCAGGGTACGAAAACTGAGACATATTAGAACACGTCTCCCGATCACATGCTTGATCATACTCTGGGTTCCACATGCATGTTTTAGCTGAAGGAAGAATACCTTAAAGCTGGAGAGTTGAGACCCGTGTAATGGGTACCATGCAATATGACTTAAAAGGGTCTTCATTTCCTCACCGACTCTCTCCTATCCTATCACTGCTGCGTTTATGCCCCTGTACACACGCTTGATTCTCTTTCGGAGACATAGCAATCCATAGGTTTTAAGATACTTACTAGTCAGGTACATTCTTAGACGTTTAATATGGGGTGTTGAGTCCATTTCGTTGAGCAAGGAGTAGCTCTTGTCTATTCCATATTTGGCTTAAGGAACTTTATCTGTGCTCATTTCGATCTCTGGTTTTATGCAGCACCCCAACTCACCTTTACCCTTAAGCAAGCATAAGTTGGTTTTCTAAATTTGAGACCCTGTTCTGTTTTGGAATGCAGTTCCTGTGTAGCCAAGTTTACATTCCGTGTATTAGTGATATCTTATGATGTTTCTTTTTCTGTGTGACTTATTTCAGTTAGAATCATCGTACCTGAATCCACTCATTATGCTGCTACGGGCCTGATGACATAGATTTCATTGCCGAGTAATACTGCATTGTACGTAAGTACCACAAGTTCTTTATCCATTTTTCACTTTCTGTGATATTGAACTTGTACGGTAAACGAGGTTCTTGTAAACGGAGGCGTCCCAAACTTTGGGGTGGCTGTGTCTTTTTGATTTTAATTTCCCTAAGCTATAGGACCATAAGTGGAAGTGCCCTAGGCTCTGTTGCTTTGTTTTTTAGATGTTTCAGGAAACACCATACACTTCTCCCAAGTGTCTGTTGGTAATTTACATCCCGCCCATCAGCATAACAAGGCTCCCAGTTCTCCATGGCCTGTCCTGACTTTCTGGATTTTACACATTTTTCAGATGGCCCTTTTGACCGGGGGGAAGTGAGACTTCATTGTAGTGCAGATTTCCTTTGCAAGCTTGCTTGGTTGGCCAAAAAGGGCGTATGCGTTTTTTCCTGAATATATTCAAGAAAAAACGCATACGCCCTTTTTGGCCAAGTGCATCATTGTGGACGTTCTGCCTCTTTTCCTATGCTTTCAATGCAATTCCAGTCTACCTCCTGAAATCGGTTTCCTGCAATTCTGCCCCGCTTTCAAGTCCTGTTGGCAGCCTTACTTCAGTCTATTTTTGGACGATAGCTGTCATTTATAACTCTGCAGGTTTGTGAATTACAGTGCCCCTGAGCTCCTTTCTTCAACTCGCTTTCTTTTGAGCTGGCCGCAACACCGCAGAATGGCTTCAGGCCCTAATCTGGTTCCGGTACGGCACGCTGAGCCTTTGGTTATTTCCTCTTCCTGGTGGGAAATGAGAGTTAAATTTGCCCGTCCAGACACCTCCAGCTAGCCTCTCATTGGTTCTCGCTATTCCTGTTCATCTTCCGCAGAAATTGCAAACTGTGCCAAACAGGAGGTTAAAGGCGCTGACTCTCCAAGTGGGGAGAGTGTTAGTAAAGCGTCTGGAATGTTGCACCCGAGTACCAGGGTACGAAAACTGAGACATATTTGAACACGTCTCCCGATCACATGGTTGATCATACTCTGGGTTCCACATGCATGTTTTAGCTGAAGGAAGAATACGTAAAACCTGGGTAGTTGAAACCCGTGGAATGGGTACCATGCAATATGACTTCAAAGGGTCTTCATTTGCTCACCGAACATCTCCAATCCTATCACTGCTGCGTTTATGCCCCTGTACACATGCTTGATTCTCTTTCGGAGACATAGCAATCCATAGGTTTTAAGATACTTACTAGTCAGGTACATTCTTAGGCGTTTAATATGCGGTGTTGAGTCCATTTCTTTGAGCTAGGAGTAGCTCTTGTCTATTCCATATTTGGCTTAAGGAACTTTATCTGTGCTCATTTCAATCTCTGGTTTTATGCAGCACCCCAAGTCACCTTTACCCTTAAGCAAGCATAAGTTGGTTTTCTAAATTTGAGAACCTGTTCTGTTCTGTAATTCAGTTCCTGTGTAGCCAAGTTTACATTCCGTGTATTATTAATATCTTATGATGTTTCTTTTTCTGTGTGACTTATTTCAGTTAGAATCATCGTACCTGAATCCACTCATTATGCTGCTACGGGCCTGATGACATAGATTTCATTGCTGAGTGATACTGCATTGTACGTAAGTACCACAAGTTCTTTATCCATTTTTCACTTTCTGTGATATTGAACTTGTACGGTAAACGAGGTTCTTGTAAACAGAGGCGTCCCAAACTTTGGGGTGGCTGTGTCTTTTTGATTTTAATTTCCCTAATCTATAGGACCATAAGTGGAAGTGCCCTAGGCTCTGTTGCTTTGTTTTTTAGATGTTTCAGGAAACACCATACACTTCTCCCGAGTGTCTGTTGGCAATTTACATCCCGCCCATCAGCATAACAAGGCTCCCAGTTCTCCATGGCCTGTCCTGCCTTTCTGGATTTTACCCTTTTTTCAGATGGCCCTTTTGACCGGGGGGAAGTGAGACTTCCTTGTAGTGCAGATTTCCTTTGCAAGTTTGCTTGGTTGGCCAAAAAGGGCGTATGCGTTTTTTCCTGAATATATTCAGGAAAAAACGCATACGCCCTTTTTGGCCAAGTGCATCATTGTGGACGTTCTGCCTCTTTTCCTATGCTTTCAATGCAATTCCAGTCTACCTCCTGAAATCGGTTTCCTGCAATTCTGCCCCGCTTTCAAGTCCTCTTGGCAGCCTTACTTCAGTCTATTTTTGGACGATAGCTGTCATTTATAACTCTGCAGGTTTGTGAATTACAGTGCCCCTGAGCTCCTTTCTTCAACTCGCTTTCTTTTGAGCTGGCCGCAACACCGCAGAATGGCTTCAGGCCCTAATCTGGTTCCGGTACGGCACGCTGAGCCTTTGGTTATTTCCTCTTCCTGGTGGGAAATGAGAGTTAAATTTGCCCGTCCAGACACCTCCAGCTAGCCTCTCATTGGTTCTCGCTATTCCTGTTCATCTTCCGCAGAAATTGCAAACTGTGCCAAACAGGAGGTTAAAGGCGCTGACTCTCCAAGTGGGGAGAGTGTTAGTAAAGCGTCTGGAATGTTGCACCCGAGTACCAGGGTACGAAAACTGAGACATATTTGAACACGTCTCCCGATCACATGGTTGATCATACTCTGGGTTCCACATGCATGTTTTAGCTGAAGGAAGAATACGTAAAACCTGGGTAGTTGAAACCCGTGGAATGGGTACCATGCAATATGACTTCAAAGGGTCTTCATTTGCTCACCGAACATCTCCAATCCTATCACTGCTGCGTTTATGCCCCTGTACACATGCTTGATTCTCTTTCGGAGACATAGCAATCCATAGGTTTTAAGATACTTACTAGTCAGGTACATTCTTAGGCGTTTAATATGCGGTGTTGAGTCCATTTCTTTGAGCTAGGAGTAGCTCTTGTCTATTCCATATTTGGCTTAAGGAACTTTATCTGTGCTCATTTCAATCTCTGGTTTTATGCAGCACCCCAAGTCACCTTTACCCTTTAGCAAGCATAAGTTGGTTTTCTAAATTTGAGAACCTGTTCTGTTCTGTAATTCAGTTCCTGTGTAGCCAAGTTTACATTCCGTGTATTACTAATATCTTATGATGTTTCTTTTTCTGTGTGACTTATTTCAGTTAGAATCATCGTACCTGAATCCACTCATTATGCTGCTACGGGCCTGATGACATAGATTTCATTGCTGAGTGATACTGCATTGTACGTAAGTACCACAAGTTCTTTATCCATTTTTCACTTTCTGTGATATTGAACTTGTACGGTAAACGAGGTTCTTGTAAACAGAGGCGTCCCAAACTTTGGGGTGGCTGTGTCTTTTTGATTTTAATTTCCCTAATCTATAGGACCATAAGTGGAAGTGCCCTAGGCTCTGTTGCTTTGTTTTTTAGATGTTTCAGGAAACACCATACACTTCTCCCGAGTGTCTGTTGGCAATTTACATCCCGCCCATCAGCATAACAAGGCTCCCAGTTCTCCATGGCCTGTCCTGCCTTTCTGGATTTTACCCTTTTTTCAGATGGCCCTTTTGACCGGGGGGAAGTGAGACTTCCTTGTAGTGCAGATTTCCTTTGCAAGTTTGCTTGGTTGGCCAAAAAGGGCGTATGCGTTTTTTCCTGAATATATTCAGGAAAAAACGCATACGCCCTTTTTGGCCAAGTGCATCATTGTGGACGTTCTGCCTCTTTTCCTATGCTTTCAATGCAATTCCAGTCTACCTCCTGAAATCGGTTTCCTGCAATTCTGCCCCGCTTTCAAGTCCTCTTGGCAGCCTTACTTCAGTCTATTTTTGGACGATAGCTGTCATTTATAACTCTGCAGGTTTGTGAATTACAGTGCCCCTGAGCTCCTTTCTTCAACTCGCTTTCTTGTGACCTGGCCGCAACACCGCAGGATGTCTTCAGGCCCTAATCTGGTTCCGGCACAGCACGCTGAGCCTTTGGTTAATTCCTCTTCCTGGTGGGAAATGAGAGTTAAATTTGCCCATCCAGACACCTCCAGGTAGTCTCTCATTGGTTCTCGCTATTCCTGTTCATCTTCCGCAGAAATTGCAATCTGCGGCAAACAGGAGGTTAAAGGCACTGACTCTCCAAGTAGGGAGAGTGTTAGTAAAGCATCTGGAATGTTGCACCCGAGTACCAGGGGAGGAAACCTGAGACATATTTGAACACGTCTCCCATTCACACGGTTGATCATACTCTGGGTTCCACATGCATGTTTTAGCTGAAGGAAGAATACCTTAAACCTGGAGAGTTGAGACCCGTGTAATGGGTACCATGCAATATGACTTCAAAGGGTCTTCATTTGCTCACCGAAACTCTCCAATCCTATCACTGCTGCGTTTGTGCCCCTGTACACACGCTTGATTCTCTTTTGGAGACATAGCAATCCATAGGTTTTAAGATACTTACTAGTCAGGTACATTCTTAGGCGTTTAATATGGGGTGTTGAGTCCATTTCGTTGAGCAAGGAGTAGCTCTTGTCTATTCCATATTTGGCTTAAGGAACTTTATCTGTGCTCATTTCAATCTCTGGTTTTATGCAGCACCCCAACTCACCTTTAGCCTTAAGCAATCATAAGTTGGTTTTCTAAATTTGAGACCCTGTTCTGTTCTGTAATTCAGTTCGTGTGGAGCCAAGTTTCCATTCCGTGTATTACTGATATCTTATGATGTTTCTTTTTCTGTGTGACTTATTTCAGTTAGAATCATCATACCTGAATCCACTCATTGTGCTGCTAAGGGCCTGATGACACAGATTTCATTGCTGAGTGATATTGCTTTGTAAGTAAATACCACAACTTCTTTATCCATTTTTCACTTTCTGCGATGTTGAACTTGTACTGTAAACGAGGTTCTTGTAAACAGAGCCGTTCGAAACTTTGGGGTGGCTGTGTCTTTTTGATTTTAATTTCCCTAAGCTATAGGACCATAAGTGGAAGTGCCCTAGGTTCTGTTGCTTTGTTTTTTAGATGTTTCAGGAAACACTATACACTTCTCCCGAGTGGTTGTTGGCAATTTACATCCCGCCCATCAGCATAACAAGGCTCCCATTTCTCCATGGCCTGTCCTGCCTTTCTGGATTTTACACTTTTTTCAGATGGCCCTTTTGACCGGGGGGAAGTGAGACTTCATTGTAGTGCAGATTTCCTTTGCAAGCTTGCTTGGTTGGCCAAAAAGGGCGTATGCGTTTTTTCCTGAATATATTCAGGAAAAAACGCATACGCCCTTTTTGGCCAAGTGCATCATTGTGGACGTTCTGCCTCTTTTCCTATGCTTTCAATGCAATTCCAGTCTACCTCCTGAAATCGGTTTCCTGCAATTCTGCTCCGCTTTCAAGTCCTCTTGGCAGCCTTACTTCAGTATATTTTCGGACGATAGCTGTCATTTATAACTCTGCAGGGTTGTGAATTACAGTGCCCCTGAGCTCCTTTCTTCAACTCGCTTTCTTTTGAGCTGACCGCAACACCGCAGGCAGGCTTCAGGCCCTAATCTGGTTCCGGTACGGCACGCTGAGCCTTTGGTTATTTCCTCTTCCTGGTGGGAAATGAGAGTTAAATTTGCCCGTCCAGACACCTCCAGCTAGTCTGTCATTGGTTCTCTCTATTCCTGTTCATCTTCCGCAGAAATTGCAAACTGGGCCAAACAGGAGGTTAAAGGGTCTGACTCTCCAAGTCGGGAGAGTGTTAGTAAAGCGTCTGGAATGTTGCACCCGAGTACCAGGTACGAAAACTGAGACATATTTGAACACGTCTCCCGATCACATGGTTGATCATACTCTAGGTTCCACATGCATGTTTTAGCTGAAGGAAGAATACCTTAAACCTGGGTAGTTGAAACCCGTGGAATGGGTACCATGCAATATGACTTCAAAGGGTCTTCATTTGCTCACCGAACCTCTCCAATCCTATCAATGCTGCGTTTATGTCCCTGTACACATGCTTGATTCCCTTTCGGAGACATAGCAATCCATAGGTTTTAAGATAATTACTAGTCAGGTACATTCGTAGGCGTTTAATATGCGGTGTTGAGTCCATTTCATCGAGCAAGGAGTAGCTCTTGTCTATTCCATATTTGGCTTAAGGAACTTTATCTGTGCTCATTTCAATCTCTGGTTTTATGCAGCACCCAAACTCACCTTTTCCCTTAAGCAAGCATAAGTTGGTTTTCTAAATTTGAGACCCTGTTCTGTTTTGTAATTCAGTTCCTGTGTAGCCAAGTTTACATTCTGTGTATTACTGATATCTTATGATGTTTCTTTTTCTGTGTTACTTATTTCAGTTAGAATCATCGTACCTGAATCCACTCATTGTGCTGCTAAGGGCCTGATGACATAGATTTCATTGCTGAGTGATATTGCTTTGTAAGTAAATACCACAACTTCTTTATCCATTTTTCACTTTCTGCGATGTTGAACTTGTACTGTAAACGAGGTTCTTGTAAACAGAGGCGTCCCCAACTTTGGGGTGGCTGTGTCTTATTGAATTGAATTTCCCTAAGCTATAGGACCATAAGTGGAAGTGCCCTAGGCTCTGTTGCTTTGTTTTTTAGATGTTTCAGGAAACACCATACACTTCTCCCGAGTGTCTGTTGGCAATTTACATCCCGCCCATCAGCATAACATGGCTCCCAGTTCTCCATGGCCTGTCCTGCCTTTCTGGATTTTACACTTTTTTCAGATGGCCCTTTTGACTGGGGGGATGTGAGACTTCATTGTAGTGCAGATTTCCTTTGCAAGCTTGCTTGGTTGGCCAAAAAGGGCGTCTGCGTTTTTTCCTGAATATATTCAGGAAAAAACGCATACGCCCTTTTCGGCCAAGTGCATCATTGTGGACGTTCTGCCTCTTTTCCTGTGCTTTCAACGCAATTCCAGTCTACCTCCTGAAATCGGTTTCCTGCAATTCTGCCCCGCTTTCAAGTCCTCTTGGCAGCCTTACTTCAGTATATTTTTGGACGATAGCTGTCATTTATAACTCTGCAGGTTTGTGAATTACAGTGCCCCTGAGCTCCTTTCTTCAACTCGCTTTCTTTTGAGCTGGCCGCAACACCGCAGGATGGCTTCAGGCTCTAATCTGGTTCCGGCACGGCATGCTGAGCCTTTGGTTATTTCCTCTTCCTGGTGGGAAGTGAGAGTTAAATTTGCCCGTCCAGACACCTCCACCTAGTCTCTCATTGGTTCTCCCTATTCCTGTTCATCTTCCGCAGAAATTGCAAACTGGGCCAAACAGGAGGTTAAAGGGACTGACTCTCCAAGTCGGGAGAGTGTAAGTAAAGCGTCTGGAATGTTGCACCCGAGTACCAGGGTACGAAAACTGAGACATATTAGAACACGTCTCCCGATCACATGCTTGATCATACTCTGGGTTCCACATGCATGTTTTAGCTGAAGGAAGAATACCTTAAAGCTGGAGAGTTGAGACCCGTGTAATGGGTACCATGCAGTATGACTTAAAAGGGTCTTCATTTCCTCACCGACACTTTCCTATCCTATCACTGCTGCGTTTATGCCCCTGTACACACGCTTGATTCTCTTTCGGAGACATAGCAATCCATAGGTTTTAAGATACTTACTAGTCAGGTACATTCTTAGGCGTTTAATATGGGGTGTTGAGTCCATTTCGTTGAGCAAGGAGTAGCTCTTGTCTATTCCATATTTGGCTTAAGGAACTTTATCTGTGCTCATTTCGATCTCTGGTTTTATGCAGCACCCCAACTCACCTTTACCCTTAAGCAAGCATAAGTTGGTTTTCTAAATTTGAGACCCTTTTCTGTTTTGGAATGCAGTTCCTGTGTAGCCAAGTTTACATTCCGTGTATTAGTGATATCTTATGATGTTTCTTTTTCTGTGTGACTTATTTCAGTTAGAATCATCGTACCTGAATCCACTCATTATGCTGCTACGGGCCTGATGACATAGATTTCATTGCCGAGTAATACTGCATTGTACGTAAGTACCACAAGTTCTTTATCCATTTTTCACTTTCTGTGATATTGAACTTGTACGGTAAACGAGGTTCTTGTAAACGGAGGCGTCCCAAACTTTGGGGTGGCTGTGTCTTTTTGATTTTAATTTCCCTAAGCTATAGGACCATAAGTGGAAGTGCCCTAGGCTCTGTTGCTTTGTTTTTTAGATGTTTCAGGAAACACCATACACTTCTCCCAAGTGTCTGTTGGCAATTTACATCCCGCACATCAGCATAACAAGGCTCCCAGTTCTCCATGGCCTGTCCTGCCTTTCTGGATTTTACATTTTTTTCAGATGGCCCTTTTGACCGGGGGGAAGTGAGACTTCATTGTAGTGCAGATTTCCTTTGCAAGCTTGCTTGGTTGGCCAAAAAGGGCGTATGCGTTTTTTCCTGAATATATTCAAGAAAAAACGCATACGCCCTTTTTGGCCAAGTGCATCATTGTGGACGTTCTGCCTCTTTTCCTATGCTTTCAATGCAATTCCAGTCTACCTCCTGAAATCGGTTTCCTGCAATTCTGCCCCGCTTTCAAGTCCTGTTGGCAGCCTTACTTCAGTCTATTTTTGGACGATAGCTGTCATTTATAACTCTGCAGGTTTGTGAATTACAGTGCCCCTGAGCTCCTTTCTTCAACTCGCTTTCTTTTGAGCTGGCCGCAACACCGCAGAATGGCTTCAGGCCCTAATCTGGTTCCGGTACGGCACGCTGAGCCTTTGGTTATTTCCTCTTCCTGGTGGGAAATGAGAGTTAAATTTGCCCGTCCAGACACCTCCAGCTAGCCTCTCATTGGTTCTCGCTATTCCTGTTCATCTTCCGCAGAAATTGCAAACTGTGCCAAACAGAAGGTTAAAGGCGCTGACTCTCCAAGTGGGGAGAGTGTTAGTAAAGCGTCTGGAATGTTGCACCCGAGTACCAGGGGAGGAAAACTGAGACATATTTGAACACATCTCCCGATCACATGGTTGATCATACTCTGGGTTCCACATGCATGTTTTAGCTGAAGGAAGAATACCTAAAACCTGGGTAGTTGATACCCGTGGAATGGGTACCATGCAATATGACTTCAAAGGGTCTTCATTTGCTCACCGAACATCTCCAATCCTATCACTGCTGCGTTTATGCCCCTGTACACATGCTTGATTCTCTTTCGGAGACATAGCAATCCATAGGTTTTAAGATACTTACTACTCAGGTACATTCTTAGGCGTTTAATATGCGGTGTTGAGTCCATTTCGTTGAGCTAGGAGTAGCTCTTGTCTATTCCATATTGGCTTAAGGAACTTTATCTGTGCTCATTTCAATCTCTGGTTTTATGCAGCACCCCAACTCACCTTTCCCCTTAAGCAAGCATAAGTTGGTTTTCTAAATTTGAGAACCTGTTCTGTTCTGTAATTCAGTTCCTGTGTAGCCAAGTTTACATTCCGTGTATTACTGATATCTTATGATGTTTCTTTTTCTGTGTGACTTATTTCAGTTAGAATCATCGTACCTGAATCCACTCATTATGCTGCTACGGGCCTGATGACATAGATTTCATTGCTGAGTGATACTGCATTGTACGTAAGTACCACAAGTTCTTTATCCATTTTTCACTTTCTGTGATATTGAACTTGTACTGTAAACGAGGTTCTTGTAAACAGAGGCGTCCCAAACTTTGGGGTGGCTGTGTCTTTTTGATTTTAATTTCCCTAAGCTATAGGACCATAAGTGGAAGTGCCCTAGGCTCTGTTGCTTTGTTTTTTAGATGTTTCAGGAAACACCATACACTTCTCCCGAGTGTCTGTTGGCAATTTACATCCCGCCCATCAGCATAACAAGGCTCCCAGTTCTCCATGGCCTGTTCTGCCTTTCTGGATTTTACACTTTCTTCAGATGGCCCTTTTGACCGGGGGGAAGTGAGACTTCATTGTAGTGCAGATTTCCTTTGCAAGTTTGCTTGGTTGGCCAAAAAGGGCGTATGCGTTTTTTCCTGAATATATTCAGGAAAAAACGCATACGCCCTTTTTGGCCAAGTGCATCATTGTGGACGTTCTGCCTCTTTTCCTATGCTTTCAATGCAATTCCAGTCTACCTCCTGAAATCGGTTTCCTGCAATTCTGCCCCGCTTTCAAGTCCTCTTGGCAGCCTTACTTCAGTCTATTTTTGGACGATAGCTGTCATTTATAACTCTGCAGGTTTGTGAATTACAGTGCCCCTGAGCTCCTTTCTTCAACTCGCTTTCTTGTGACCTGGCCGCAACACCGCAGGATGTCTTCAGGCCCTAATCTGGTTCCGGCACGGCACGCTGAGCCTTTGGTTAATTCCTCTTCCTGGTGGGAAATGAGAGTTAAATTTGCCCGTCCAGACACCTCCAGCTAGCCTCTCATTGGTTCTCGCTATTCCTGTTCATCTTCCGCAGAAATTGCAAACTGGGCCAAACAGGAGGTTAAAGGGACTGACTCTCCAAGTCGGGAGAGTGTTAGTAAAGCGTCTGGAATGTTGCACCCGAGTACCAGGGGAGGAAAACTGAGACATATTTGAACACGTCTCCCGTTCACATGGTTGATCATACTCTGGGTTCCACATGCATGTTTTAGCTGAAGGAAGAATACCTTAAAACTGGAGAGTTGAAACCCGTGGAATGGGTACCATGCAATATGACTTCAAAGGGTCTTCATTTGCTCACGAACCTCTCCAATCCTATCACTGCTGCGTTTATGCCCCTGTACACATGCTTGATTCTCTTTCGGAGACATAGCAATCCATAGGTTTTAAGATACTTACTAGTCAGGTGCATTCTTAGGCGTTTAATATGGGGTTTTGTGTCCATTTCGCTGAGCAAGGAGTAGCTCTTGTCTATTCCATATTTGGCTTAAGGAACTTTATCTGTGCTCATTTCAATCTCTGGTTTTATGCAGCACGCCAACTCACCTTTCCCCTTAAGCAAGCATAAGTTGGTTTTCTAAATTTGAGACCCTGTTCTGTTTTGGAATGCAGTTCCTGTGTAGCCAAGTTTACATTCCGTGTATTAGTGATATCTTATGATGTTTCTTTTTCTGTGTGACTTATTTCAGTTAGAATCATCATACCTGAATCCACTCATTGTGCTGCTAAGGGCCTGATGACACAGATTTCATTGCTGAGTGATATTGTTTTGTAAGTAAATACCACAACTTCTTTATCCATTTTTCACTTTCTGCGATGTTGAACTTGTACTGTAAACGAGGTTCTTGTAAACAGAGCCGTTCCAAACTTTGGGGTGGCTGTGTCTTTTTGATTTTAATTTCCCTAAGCTATAGGACCGTAAGTGGAAGTGCCCTAGGCTCTGTTGCTTTGTTTTTTAGATGTTTCAGGAAACACCATACACTTCTCCCGAGTGTCTGTTGGCAATTTACATCCCGCCCATCAGCATAACAAGGCTCCCAGTTCTCCATGGCCTGTCCTGCCTTTCTCGATTTTACACTTTTATCAGATGGCCCTTTTGACCGGGGGGAAGTGAGACTTCATTGTAGTGCAGATTTCCTTTGCAAGCTTGCTTGGTTGGCCAAAAAGGGCATATGCGTTTTTTCCTGAATATATTCAGGAAAAAACGCATACGCCCTTTTTGGCCAAGTGCATCATTGTGGACGTTCTGCCTCTTTTCCTATGCTTTCAATGCAATTCCAGTCTACCTCCTGAAATCGGTTTCCTGCAATTCTGCCCCGCTTTCAAGTCCTCTTGGCAGCCTTACTTCAGTCTATTTTTGGACGATAGCTGTCATTTATAACTCTGCAGGTTTGTGAATTACAGTGCCCCTGAGCTCCTTTCTTCAACTCGCTTTCTTTTGAGCTGGCCGCAACACCGCAGGATGGCTTCAGGCCCTAATCTGGTTCCGGCATGGCACGCTGAGCCTTTGGTTATTTCCTCTTCCTGGTGGGAAATGAGAGGTAAATTTGCCCGTCCAGACACCTCCAGCTAGCCTCTCATTGGTTCTCGCTATTCCTGTTCATCTTCCACAGAAATTGCAAACTGGGCCAAACAGGAGGTTAAAGGGACTGACTCTCCAAGTGGGGAGAGTGTTAGTAAAGTGTCTGGAATGTTGCACCCGAGTACCAGGGTACGAAAACTGAGACATATTTGAACACGTCTCCCGATCACATGGTTGATCATACTCTAGGTTCCGCATGCATGTTTTACCTGAAGGAAGAATACCTTAAACTTGGGTAGTTGAAACCCGTGGAATGGGTACCATGCAATATGACTTCAAAGGGTCTTCATTTGCTCACGAACCACTCCAATCCTATCACTGCTGCATTTATGCCCTGTACACATGCTTGATTCTCTTTCGGAGACATAGCAATCCATAGGTTTTAAGATACTTACTAGTCAGGTACATTCTTAGGCGTTTAATATGCGGTGTTGAGTCCATTTCGTTGAGCAAGGAGTAGCTCTTGTCTATTCCATATTTGGCTTAAGGAACTTTATCTGTGCTCATTTCAATCTCTGGTTTTATGCAGCACCCCAACTCACCTTTCCCCTTAAGCAAGCATAAGTTGGTTTTCTAAATTTGAGATCCTGTTCTGTTCTGTAATTCAGTTCCTGTGTAGCCAAGTTTACATTCCGTGTATTAGTGATATCTTATGATGTTTCTTTTTCTGTGTGACTTATTTCAGTTAGAATCATCATACCTGAATCCACTCATTGTGCTGCTAAGGGCCTGATGACACAGATTTCATTGCTGAGTGATATTGCTTTGTAAGTAAATACCACAACTTCTTTATCCATTTTTCACTTTCTGCGATGTTGAACTTGTACTGTAAACGAGGTTCTTGTAAACAGAGCCGTTCCAAACTTTGGGGTGGCTGTGTCTTTTTGATTTTAATTTCCCTAAGCTATAGGACCATAAGTGGAAGTGCCCTAGGCTCTGTTGCTTTGTTTTTTCGATGTTTCAGGAAACACCATACACTTCTCCCGAGTGTCTGTTTGCAATTTACATCCCGCCCATCAGCATAACAAGGCTCCCAGTTCTCCATGGCCTGTCCTGCCTTTCTGGATTTTACACTTTTTTCAGATGGCCCTTTTGACCGGGGGGAAGTGAGACTTCACTGTAGTGCAGATTTCCTTTGCAAGCTTGCTTGGTTGGCCAAAAAGGGCGTATGCGTTTTTTCCTGAATATATTCAGGAAAAAACGCATACGCCCTTTTTGGCCAAGTGCATCATTGTGGACGTTCTGCCTCTTTTCCTATGCTTTCAATGCAATTCCAGTCTACCTCCTGAAATCGGTTTCCTGCAATTCTGCCCCGCTTTCAAGTCCTCTTGGCAGCCTTACTTCAGTCTATTTTTGGACGATAGCTGTCATTTATAACTCTGCAGGTTTGTGAATTACAGTGCCCCTGAGCTCCTTTCTTCAACTCGCTTTCTTTTGAGCTGGCCGCAACACCGCAGGATGGGTTCAGGCCCTAATCTGGTTCTGGTACGGCACGCTGAGCCTTTGGTTATTTCCTCTTCCTGGTGGGAAATGAGAGTTAAATTTGCCTGTCCAGACACCTCCAGCTAGCCTCTCATTGGTTCTCGCTATTCCTGTTCATCTTCCGCAGAAATTGCAAACTGTGCCAAACAGGAGGTTAAAGGCGCTGACTCTCCAAGTGGGGAGAGTGTTAGTAAAGCGTCTGGAATGTTGCACCCGAGTACCAGGGGAGGAAAACTGAGACATATTTGAACACATCTCCCGATCACATGGTTGATCATACTCTGGGTTCCACATGCATGTTTTAGCTGAAGGAAGAATACCTAAAACCTGGGTAGTTGATACCCGTGGAATGGGTACCATGCAATATGACTTCAAAGGGTCTTCATTTGCTCACCGAACATCTCCAATCCTATCACTGCTGCGTTTATGCCCCTGTACACATGCTTGATTCTCTTTCGGAGACATAGCAATCCATAGGTTTTAAGATACTTACTAGTCAGGTGCATTCTTAGGCGTTTAATATGGGGTTTTGTGTCCATTTCGCTGAGCAAGGAGTAGCTCTTGTCTATTCCATATTTGGCTTAAGGAACTTTATCTGTGCTCATTTCAATCTCTGGTTTTATGCAGCACGCCAACTCACCTTTCCCCTTAAGCAAGCATAAGTTGGTTTTCTAAATTTGAGACCCTGTTCTGTTTTGGAATGCAGTTCCTGTGTAGCCAAGTTTACATTCCGTGTATTAGTGATATCTTATGATGTTTCTTTTTCTGTGTGACTTATTTCAGTTAGAATCATCGTACCTGAATCCACTCATTATGCTGCTACGGGCCTGATGACATAGATTTCATTGCTGAGTGATACTGCATTGTACGTAAGTACCACAAGTTCTTTATCCTTTTTTCACTTTCTGTGATATTGAACTTGTACGGTAAACGAGGTACTTGTAAACGGAGGCGTCCCAAACTTTGGGGTGGCTGTGTCTTTTTGATTTTAATTTCCCTAAGCTATAGGACCATAAGCGGAAGTGCCCTAGGCTCTGTTGCTTTGTTTTTAGATGTTTCAGGAAACACCATACACTTCTCCCAAGTGGTTGTTGGCAATTTATATCCCGCCCATCAGCATAACAAGGCTCCCAGTTCTCCATGGCCTGTCCTGCCTTACTGGATTTTACACTTTTTTCAGATGGCCCTTTTGACCGGGGGGAAGTGAGACTTCATTGTAGTGCAGATTTCCTTTGCAAGCTTGCTTGGTTGGCCAAAAAGGGCGTATGCGTTTTTTCCTGAATATATTCAGGAAAAAACGCATACGCCCTTTTTGGCCAAGTGTATCATTGTGGACGTTCTGCCTCTTTTCCTATGCTTTCAATGCAATTCCAGTCTACCTCCTGAAATCGGTTTCCTGCAATTCTGCCCCGCTTTCAAGTCCTCTTGGCAGCCTTACTTCAGTGTATTTTTGGACGATAGCTGTCATTTATAACTCTGCAGGTTTGTGAATTACAGTGCCCCTGAGCTCCTTTCTTCAACTCGCTTTCTTGTGACCTGGCCGCAACACCGCAGGATGGCTTCAGGCCCTAATCTGGTTCCGGCACGGCACGCTTTGCCTTTGGTTAATTCCTCTTCCTGGTGGGAAATGAGAGTTAAATTTGCCCGTCCAGACACCTCCAGCTAGCCTCTCATTGGTTCTCGCTATTCCTGTTCATCTTCCGCAGAAATTGCAAACTGGGCCAAACAGGAGGTTAAAGGCTCTGACTCTCCAAGTGGGGAGAGTGTTAGTAAAGCGTCTGGAATGTTGCACCCGAGTACCAGGGTACGAAAACTGAGACATATTTGAACACGTCTCCCAATCACATGGTTGATCATACTCTAGGTTCCACATGCATGTTTTAGCTGAAGGAACAATACCTTAAACCTGGGTAGTTGAAACCCGTGGAATGGGTACCATGCAATATGACTTCAAAGGGTCTTCATTTGCTCACGAACCTCTCCAATCCTATCACTGCTGCATTTATGCCCCTGTACACATGCTTGATTCTCTTTCGGAGACATAGCAATCCATAGGTTTTAAGATACTTACTAGTCAGGTACATTCTTAGGCGTTTAATATGGGGTGTTGAGTCCATTTCGTTGAGCAAGGAGTAGCTCTTGTCTATTCCATATTTGGCTTAAGGAACTTTATCTGTGCTCATTTCAATCTCTGGTTTTATGCAGCACCCCAACTCACCTTTACCCTTAAGCAAGCATAAGTTGGTTTTCTAAATTTGAGACCCTGTTCTGTTTTGGAATTCAGTTCCTGTGTAGCCAAGTTTACATTCCATGTATTACTGATATCTTATGATGTTTCTTTTTCTGTGTGACTTATTTCAGTTAGAATCATCGTACCTGAATCCACTCATTATGCTGCTACGGGCCTGATGACATAGATTTCATTGCTGAGTGATACTGCATTGTACGTAAGTACCACAAGTTCTTTATCCATTTTTCACTTTCTGTGATATTGAACTTGTACTGTAAACGAGGTTCTTGTAAACAGAGCCCTTCCAAACTTTGGGGTGGCTGTGTCTTTTTGATTTTAATTTCCCTAAGCTATAGGACCATAAGTGGAAGTGCCCTAGGTTCTGTTGCTTTCTTTTTTAGATGTTTCAGGAAACACCATACACTTCTCCCGAGTGGTTGTTGGCAATTTACATCCCGCCCATCAGCATAACAAGGCTCCCAGTTCTCCATGGCCTGTCCTGCCTTTCTCGATTTTACACTTTTATCAGATGGCCCTTTTGACCGGGGGGAAGTGAGACTTCATTGTAGTGCAGATTTCCTTTGCAAGCTTGCTTGGTTGGCCAAAAAGGGCATATGCGTTTTTTCCTGAATATATTCAGGAAAAAACGCATACGCCCTTTTTGGCCAAGTGCATCATTGTGGACGTTCTGCCTCTTTTCCTATGCTTTCAATGCAATTCCAGTCTACCTCCTGAAATCGGTTTCCTGCAATTCTGCCCCGCTTTCAAGTCCTCTTGGCAGCCTTACTTCAGTCTATTTTTGGACGATAGCTGTCATTTATAACTCTGCAGGTTTGTGAATTACAGTGCCCCTGAGCTCCTTTCTTCAACTCGCTTTCTTTTGAGCTGGCCGCAACATCGCAGGATGGCTTCAGGCCCTAATCTGGTTCCGGCATGGCACGCTGAGCCTTTGGTTATTTCCTCTTCCTGGTGGGAAATGAGAGTTAAATTTGCCCGTCCAGACACCTCCAGCTAGCCTCTCATTGGTTCTCGCTATTCCTGTTCATCTTCCACAGAAATTGCAAACTGGGCCAAACAGGAGGTTAAAGGGACTGACTCTCCAAGTGGGGAGAGTGTTAGTAAAGTGTCTGGAATGTTGCACCCGAGTACCAGGGTACGAAAACTGAGACATATTTGAACACGTCTCCCGATCACATGGTTGATCATACTCTAGGTTCCGCATGCATGTTTTACCTGAAGGAAGAATACCTTAAACTTGGGTAGTTGAAACCCGTGGAATGGGTACCATGCAATATGACTTCAAAGGGTCTTCATTTGCTCACGAACCACTCCAATCCTATCACTGCTGCATTTATGCCCTGTACACATGCTTGATTCTCTTTCGGAGACATAGCAATCCATAGGTTTTAAGATACTTACTAGTCAGGTACATTCTTAGGCGTTTAATATGCGGTGTTGAGTCCATTTCGTTGAGCAAGGAGTAGCTCTTGTCTATTCCATATTTGGCTTAAGGAACTTTATCTGTGCTCATTTCAATCTCTGGTTTTATGCAGCACCCCAACTCACCTTTCCCCTTAAGCAAGCATAAGTTGGTTTTCTAAATTTGAGATCCTGTTCTGTTCTGTAATTCAGTTCCTGTGTAGCCAAGTTTACATTCCGTGTATTAGTGATATCTTATGATGTTTCTTTTTCTGTGTGACTTATTTCAGTTAGAATCATCATACCTGAATCCACTCATTGTGCTGCTAAGGGCCTGATGACACAGATTTCATTGCTGAGTGATATTGCTTTGTAAGTAAATACCACAACTTCTTTATCCATTTTTCACTTTCTGCGATGTTGAACTTGTACTGTAAACGAGGTTCTTGTAAACAGAGCCGTTCCAAACTTTGGGGTGGCTGTGTCTTTTTGATTTTAATTTCCCTAAGCTATAGGACCATAAGTGGAAGTGCCCTAGGCTCTGTTGCTTTGTTTTTTCGATGTTTCAGGAAACACCATACACTTCTCCCGAGTGTCTGTTTGCAATTTACATCCCGCCCATCAGCATAACAAGGCTCCCAGTTCTCCATGGCCTGTCCTGCCTTTCTGGATTTTACACTTTTTTCAGATGGCCCTTTTGACCGGGGGGAAGTGAGACTTCATTGTAGTGCAGATTTCCTTTGCAAGCTTGCTTGGTTGGCCAAAAAGGGCGTATGCGTTTTTTCCTGAATATATTCAGGAAAAAACGCATACGCCCTTTTTGGCCAAGTGCATCATTGTGGACGTTCTGCCTCTTTTCCTATGCTTTCAATGCAATTCCAGTCTACCTCCTGAAATCGGTTTCCTGCAATTCTGCCCCGCTTTCAAGTCCTCTTGGCAGCCTTACTTCAGTCTATTTTTGGACGATAGCTGTCATTTATAACTCTGCAGGTTTGTGAATTACAGTGCCCCTGAGCTCCTTTCTTCAACTCGCTTTCTTTTGAGCTGGCCGCAACACCGCAGGATGGGTTCAGGCCCTAATCTGGTTCTGGTACGGCACGCTGAGCCTTTGGTTATTTCCTCTTCCTGGTGGGAAATGAGAGTTAAATTTGCCTGTCCAGACACCTCCAGCTAGCCTCTCATTGGTTCTCGCTATTCCTGTTCATCTTCCGCAGAAATTGCAAACTGTGCCAAACAGGAGGTTAAAGGCGCTGACTCTCCAAGTGGGGAGAGTGTTAGTAAAGCGTCTGGAATGTTGCACCCGAGTACCAGGGGAGGAAAACTGAGACATATTTGAACACATCTCCCGATCACATGGTTGATCATACTCTGGGTTCCACATGCATGTTTTAGCTGAAGGAAGAATACCTAAAACCTGGGTAGTTGATACCCGTGGAATGGGTACCATGCAATATGACTTCAAAGGGTCTTCATTTGCTCACCGAACATCTCCAATCCTATCACTGCTGCGTTTATGCCCCTGTACACATGCTTGATTCTCTTTCGGAGACATAGCAATCCATAGGTTTTAAGATACTTACTACTCAGGTACATTCTTAGGCGTTTAATATGCGGTGTTGAGTCCATTTCGTTGAGCTAGGAGTAGCTCTTGTCTATTCCATATTGGCTTAAGGAACTTTATCTGTGCTCATTTCAATCTCTGGTTTTATGCAGCACCCCAACTCACCTTTCCCCTTAAGCAAGCATAAGTTGGTTTTCTAAATTTGAGAACCTGTTCTGTTCTGTAATTCAGTTCCTGTGTAGCCAAGTTTACATTCCGTGTATTACTGATATCTTATGATGTTTCTTTTTCTGTGTGACTTATTTCAGTTAGAATCATCGTACCTGAATCCACTCATTATGCTGCTACGGGCCTGATGACATAGATTTCATTGCTGAGTGATACTGCATTGTACGTAAGTACCACAAGTTCTTTATCCATTTTTCACTTTCTGTGATATTGAACTTGTACTGTAAACGAGGTTCTTGTAAACAGAGGCGTCCCAAACTTTGGGGTGGCTGTGTCTTTTTGATTTTAATTTCCCTAAGCTATAGGACCATAAGTGGAAGTGCCCTAGGCTCTGTTGCTTTGTTTTTTAGATGTTTCAGGAAACACCATACACTTCTCCCGAGTGTCTGTTGGCAATTTACATCCCGCCCATCAGCATAACAAGGCTCCCAGTTCTCCATGGCCTGTCCTGCCTTTCTGGATTTTACACTTTCTTCAGATGGCCCTTTTGACCGGGGGGAAGTGAGACTTCATTGTAGTGCAGATTTCCTTTGCAAGTTTGCTTGGTTGGCCAAAAAGGGCGTATGCGTTTTTTCCTGAATATATTCAGGAAAAAACGCATACGCCCTTTTTGGCCAAGTGCATCATTGTGGACGTTCTGCCTCTTTTCCTATGCTTTCAATGCAATTCCAGTCTACCTCCTGAAATCGGTTTCCTGCAATTCTGCCCCGCTTTCAAGTCCTCTTGGCAGCCTTACTTCAGTCTATTTTTGGACGATAGCTGTCATTTATAACTCTGCAGGTTTGTGAATTACAGTGCCCCTGAGCTCCTTTCTTCAACTCGCTTTCTTGTGACCTGGCCGCAACACCGCAGGATGTCTTCAGGCCCTAATCTGGTTCCGGCATGGCACGCTGAGCCTTTGGTTAATTCCTCTTCCTGGTGGGAAATGAGAGTTAAATTTGCCCGTCCAGACACCTCCAGCTAGCCTCTCATTGGTTCTCGCTATTCCTGTTCATCTTCCGCAGAAATTGCAAACTGGGCCAAACAGGAGGTTAAAGGGACTGACTCTCCAAGTCGGGAGAGTGTTAGTAAAGCGTCTGGAATGTTGCACCCGAGTACCAGGGGAGGAAAACTGAGACATATTTGAACACGTCTCCCGTTCACATGGTTGATCATACTCTGGGTTCCACATGCATGTTTTAGCTGAAGGAAGAATACCTTAAAACTGGAGAGTTGAAACCCGTGGAATGGGTACCATGCAATATGACTTCAAAGGGTCTTCATTTGCTCACGAACCTCTCCAATCCTATCACTGCTGCGTTTATGCCCCTGTACACATGCTTGATTCTCTTTCGGAGACATAGCAATCCATAGGTTTTAAGATACTTACTAGTCAGGTGCATTCTTAGGCGTTTAATATGGGGTTTTGTGTCCATTTCGCTGAGCAAGGAGTAGCTCTTGTCTATTCCATATTTGGCTTAAGGAACTTTATCTGTGCTCATTTCAATCTCTGGTTTTATGCAGCACGCCAACTCACCTTTCCCCTTAAGCAAGCATAAGTTGGTTTTCTAAATTTGAGACCCTGTTCTGTTTTGGAATGCAGTTCCTGTGTAGCCAAGTTTACATTCCGTGTATTAGTGATATCTTATGATGTTTCTTTTTCTGTGTGACTTATTTCAGTTAGAATCATCGTACCTGAATCCACTCATTATGCTGCTACGGGCCTGATGACATAGATTTCATTGCTGAGTGATACTGCATTGTACGTAAGTACCACAAGTTCTTTATCCTTTTTTCACTTTCTGTGATATTGAACTTGTACGGTAAACGAGGTACTTGTAAACGGAGGCGTCCCAAACTTTGGGGTGGCTGTGTCTTTTTGATTTTAATTTCCCTAAGCTATAGGACCATAAGCGGAAGTGCCCTAGGCTCTGTTGCTTTGTTTTTAGATGTTTCAGGAAACACCATACACTTCTCCCAAGTGGTTGTTGGCAATTTATATCCCGCCCATCAGCATAACAAGGCTCCCAGTTCTCCATGGCCTGTCCTGCCTTACTGGATTTTACACTTTTTTCAGATGGCCCTTTTGACCGGGGGGAAGTGAGACTTCATTGTAGTGCAGATTTCCTTTGCAAGCTTGCTTGGTTGGCCAAAAAGGGCGTATGCGTTTTTTCCTGAATATATTCAGGAAAAAACGCATACGCCCTTTTTGGCCAAGTGTATCATTGTGGACGTTCTGCCTCTTTTCCTATGCTTTCAATGCAATTCCAGTCTACCTCCTGAAATCGGTTTCCTGCAATTCTGCCCCGCTTTCAAGTCCTCTTGGCAGCCTTACTTCAGTGTATTTTTGGACGATAGCTGTCATTTATAACTCTGCAGGTTTGTGAATTACAGTGCCCCTGAGCTCCTTTCTTCAACTCGCTTTCTTGTGACCTGGCCGCAACACCGCAGGATGGCTTCAGGCCCTAATCTGGTTCCGGCACGGCACGCTTTGCCTTTGGTTAATTCCTCTTCCTGGTGGGAAATGAGAGTTAAATTTGCCCGTCCAGACACCTCCAGCTAGCCTCTCATTGGTTCTCGCTATTCCTGTTCATCTTCCGCAGAAATTGCAAACTGGGCCAAACAGGAGGTTAAAGGGACTGACTCTCCAAGTGGGGAGAGTGTTAGTAAAGCGTCTGGAATGTTGCACCCGAGTACCAGGGTACGAAAACTGAGACATATTTGAACACGTCTCCCAATCACATGGTTGATCATACTCTAGGTTCCACATGCATGTTTTAGCTGAAGGAACAATACCTTAAACCTGGGTAGTTGAAACCCGTGGAATGGGTACCATGCAATATGACTTCAAAGGGTCTTCATTTGCTCACGAACCTCTCCAATCCTATCACTGCTGCATTTATGCCCCTGTACACATGCTTGATTCTCTTTCGGAGACATAGCAATCCATAGGTTTTAAGATACTTACTAGTCAGGTACATTCTTAGGCGTTTAATATGGGGTGTTGAGTCCATTTCGTTGAGCAAGGAGTAGCTCTTGTCTATTCCATATTTGGCTTAAGGAACTTTATCTGTGCTCATTTCAATCTCTGGTTTTATGCAGCACCCCAACTCACCTTTACCCTTAAGCAAGCATAAGTTGGTTTTCTAAATTTGAGACCCTGTTCTGTTTTGGAATTCAGTTCCTGTGTAGCCAAGTTTACATTCCGTGTATTACTGATATCTTATGATGTTTCTTTTTCTGTGTGACTTATTTCAGTTAGAATCATCGTACCTGAATCCACTCATTATGCTGCTACGGGCCTGATGACATAGATTTCATTGCTGAGTGATACTGCATTGTACGTAAGTACCACAAGTTCTTTATCCATTTTTCACTTTCTGTGATATTGAACTTGTACTGTAAACGAGGTTTTTGTAAACAGAGCCCTTCCAAACTTTGGGGTGGCTGTGTCTTTTTGATTTTAATTTCCCTAAGCTATAGGACCATAAGTGGAAGTGCCCTAGGTTCTGTTGCTTTCTTTTTTAGATGTTTCAGGAAACACCATACACTTCTCCCGAGTGGTTGTTGGCAATTTACATCCCGCCCATCAGCATAACAAGGCTCCCAGTTCTCCATGGCCTGTCCTGCCTTTCTCGATTTTACACTTTTATCAGATGGCCCTTTTGACCGGGGGGAAGTGAGACTTCATTGTAGTGCAGATTTCCTTTGCAAGCTTGCTTGGTTGGCCAAAAAGGGCGTATGCGTTTTTTCCTGAATATATTCAGGAAAAAACGCATACGCCCTTTTTGGCCAAGTGCATCATTGTGGACGTTCTGCCTCTTTTCCTATGCTTTCAATGCAATTCCAGTCTACCTCCTGAAATCGGTTTCCTGCAATTCTGCCCCGCTTTCAAGTCCTCTTGGCAGCCTTACTTCAGTCTATTTTTGGACGATAGCTGTCATTTATAACTCTGCAGGTTTGTGAATTACAGTGCCCCTGAGCTCCTTTCTTCAACTCGCTTTCTTTTGAGCTGGCCGCAACATCGCAGGATGGCTTCAGGCCCTAATCTGGTTCCGGCATGGCACGCTGAGCCTTTGGTTATTTCCTCTTCCTGGTGGGAAATGAGAGTTAAATTTGCCCGTCCAGACACCTCCAGCTAGCCTCTCATTGGTTCTCGCTATTCCTGTTCATCTTCCACAGAAATTGCAAACTGGGCCAAACAGGAGGTTAAAGGGACTGACTCTCCAAGTGGGGAGAGTGTTAGTAAAGTGTCTGGAATGTTGCACCCGAGTACCAGGGTACGAAAACTGAGACATATTTGAACACGTCTCCCGATCACATGGTTGATCATACTCTAGGTTCCACATGCATGTTTTACCTGAAGGAAGAATACCTTAAACTTGGGTAGTTGAAACCCGTGGAATGGGTACCATGCAATATGACTTCAAACGGTCTTCATTTGCTCAAGAACCTCTCCAATCCTATCACTGCTGCATTTATGCCCCTGTACACATGCTTGATTCTCTTTCGGAGAGATAGCAATCCATAGGTTTTAAGATACTTACTAGTCAGGTACATTCTTAGGCGTTTAATATGCGGTGTTGAGTCCATTTCGTTGAGCAAGGAGTAGCTCTTGTCTATTCCATATTTGGCTTAAGGAACTTTATCTGTGCTCATTTCAATCTCTGGTTTTATGCAGCACCCCAACTCACCTTTCCCCTTAAGCAAGCATAAGTTGGTTTTCTAAATTTGAGATCCTGTTCTGTTCTGTAATTCAGTTCCTGTGTAGCCAAGTTTACATTCCGTGTATTAGTGATATCTTATGATGTTTCTTTTTCTGTGTGACTTATTTCAGTTAGAATCATCATACCTGAATCCACTCATTGTGCTGCTAAGGGCCTGATGACACAGATTTCATTGCTGAGTGATATTGCTTTGTAAGTAAATACCACAATTTCTTTATCCATTTTTCACTTTCTGCGATGTTGAACTTGTACTGTAAACGAGGTTCTTGTAAACAGAGCCGTTCCAAACTTTGGGGTGGCTGTGTCTTTTTGATTTTAATTTCCCTAAGCTATAGGACCATAAGTGGAAGTGCCCTAGGCTCTGTTGCTTTGTTTTTTAGATGTTTCAGGAAACACCATACATTTCTCCCGAGTGTCTGTTGGCAATTTACATCCCGCCCATCAGCATAACAAGGCTCCCAGTTCTCCATGGCCTGTCCTGCCTTTCTGGATTTTACACTTTTTTCAGATGGCCCTTTTGACCGGGGGGAAGTGAGACTTCATTGTAGTGCAGATTTCCTTTGCAAGCTTGCTTGGTTGGCCAAAAAGGGCGTATGCGTTTTTTCCTGAATATATTCAGGAAAAAACGCATACGCCCTTTTTGGCCAAGTGCATCATTGTGGACGTTCTGCCTCTTTTCCTATGCTTTCAATGCAATTCCAGTCTACCTCCTGAAATCGGTTTCCTGGAATTCTGCCCCGCTTTCAAGTCCTCTTGGCAGCCTTACTTCAGTCTATTTTTGGACGATAGCTGTCATTTATAACTCTGCAGGTTTGTGAATTACAGTGCCCCTGAGCTCCTTTCTTCAACTCGCTTTCTTTTGAGCTGGCCGCAACACCGCAGGATGGGTTCAGGCCCTAATCTGGTTCTGGTACGGCACGCTGAGCCTTTGGTTGTTTCCTCTTCCTGGTGGGAAATGAGAGTTAAATTTGCCCGTCCAGACACCTCCAGCTAGCCTCTCATTGGTTCTCGCTATTCCTGTTCATCTTCCGCAGAAATTGCAAACTGTGCCAAACAGGAGGTTAAAGGGACTGACTCTCCAAGTGGGGAGAGTGTTAGTAAAGCGTCTGGAATGTTGCACCCGAGTACCAGGGGAGGAAAACTGAGACATATTTGAACACATCTCCCGATCACATGGTTGATCATACTCTAGGTTCCACATGCATGTTTTACCTGAAGGAAGAATACCTTAAACTTGGGTAGTTGAAACCCGTGGAATGGGTACCATGCAATATGACTTCAAAGGGTCTTCATTTGCTCACGAACCTCTCCAATCCTATCACTGCTGCGTTTATGCCCCTGTACACATGCTTGATTCTTTTTCGGAGACATAGCAATCCATAGGTTTTAAGATACTTATTAGTCAGGTACATTCTTAGGCGTTTAATATGCGGTGTTGAGTCCATTTCGTTGAGCAAGGAGTAGCTCTTGTCTATTCCATATTTGGCTTAAGGAACTTTATCTGTGCTCATTTCAATCTCTGGTTTTATGCAGCACCCCAACTCACCTTTCCCCTTAAGCAAGCATAAGTTGGTTTTCTAAATTTGAGACCCTGTTCTGTTCTGTAATTCAGTTCCTGTGTAGCCAAGTTTACATTCATTGTATTACTGATATCTTATGATGTTTCTTTTTCTGTGTGACTTATTTCAGTTAGAATCACCGTACCCGAATCCACTCATTATGCTGCTACGGGCCTGGTGACATAGATTTCATTGCTGAGTGATATTGCTTTGTACATGAGTACCACAACTTCTTTATCCATTTTTCACTTTCTGTGATATTGAACTTGTACGGTAAACGAGGTTCTTGTAAACAGAGGCGTCCCAAACTTTGGGGTGGCTGTGTCTTTTTGATTTTAATTTCCCTAAGCTATAGGACCATAAGTGGAAGTGCCCTAGGTTCTGTTGCTTTGTTTTTTAGATGTTTCAGGAAACACCATACACTTCTCCTGAGTGGTTGTTCGCAATTTACATCCCGCCCATCAGCATAACAAGGCTCCCAGTTCTCCATGGCCTGTCCTGCCTTTCTGGATTTTACACTTTTTTCAGATGGCCCTTTTGACCGGGGGGAAGTGAGACTTCATTGTAGTGCAGATTTCCTTTGCAAGCTTGCTTGGTTGGCCAAAAAGGGCGTATGCGTTTTTTCCTGAATATATTCAGGAAAAAACGCATACGCCCTTTTTGGCCAAGTGCATCATTGTGGACGTTCTGCCTCTTTTCCTATGCTTTCAATGCAATTCCAGTCTACCTCCTGAAATCGGTTTCCTGCAATTCTGCTCCGCTTTCAAGTCCTCTTGGCAGCCTTACTTCAGTATATTTTTGGACGATAGCTGTCATTTACAACTCTGCAGGTTTGTGAATTACAGTGCCCCTGAGCTCCTTTCTTCAACTCGCTTTCTTTTGAGCTGGCCGCAACACCGCAGGATGGCATCATTGTGCCAATCGGTTTCCTGCAATTCTGCCCTGCTTTCAAGTCCTCTTGGCAGCCTTACTTCAGTCTATTTTTGGACGATAGCTGTCATTTATAACTCTGCTGGTTTGTGAATTGCAGTGCCCCTGAGCTCCTTTCTTCAACTCGCTTTCTTGTGACCTGGCCGCAACACCGCAGGATGGCTTCAGGCCCTAATATGGTTCCGGCCCGGCATGCTGAGCCTTTGGTTATTTCCTCTTCCTGGTGGGAAATGAGAGTTAAATTTGCCCGTCCAGACACCTCCAGCTAGTCTCTCATTGGTTCTCGCTATTCCTGTTCATCTTCCAAGAAATAGCAAAATGGGCCAAACAAGAGGTTAAAGGCGCTGACTCTCCAAGTGGGGAGAGTGTTAGTAAAGCGTCTGGAATGTTGCACCCGAGTACCAGGGGAGGAAAACTGAGACATATTTGAACACGTCTCCCGTTCACATGGTTGATCATACTTGGGTTCCACATGCATCTTTTAGCTGAAGGAAGAATACCTTAAACCTGGGTATTTGAAACCCGTGGAATGTGTACCATTCAATATGACTTCAAAGGGTCTTCATTTGCTCACCGAACCTCTCCAATCCTATCACTGCTGCGTTTATGCCCCTGTACACATGCTTGATTCTCTTTCGGAGACATAGCAATCCATAGGTTTTAAGATACTTACTAGTCAGGTACATTCTTAGGCGTTTAATATGCGGTGTTTAGTCCATTTCGTTGAGCAAGGAGTAGCTCTTGTCTATTCCATATTTGGCTTAAGGAACTTTATCTGTGCTCATTTCAATCTCTGGTTTTATGCAGCACCCCAACTCACCTTTCCCCTTAAGCAAGCATAAGTTGGTTTTCTAAATTTGAGACCCTGTTCTGTTCTGTAATTCAGTTCCTGTGTAGCCAAGTTTACATTCCGTGTATTACTGATATCTTATGATGTTTCTTTTTCTGTGTGACTTATTTCAGTTACAATCATCATACCTGAATCCTCTCATTGTGCTGCTAAGGGCCTGATGACACAGATTTCATTGCTGAGTGATATTGCTTTGTAAGTAAATACCACATCATTTTTATCCATTTTTCACTTTCTGCGATGTTGAACTTGTACTGTAAACGAGGTTCTTGTAAACAGAGCCGTTCAAAACTTTGAGGTGGCTGTGTCTTTTTGATTTTAAATTCCCTAAGCTATAGGACCATAAGTGGAAGTGCCCTAGGCTCTGTTGCTTTGTTTTTTAGATGTTTCAGGAAACACCATACACTTCTCCCTAGTGTTTGTTGGTAATTTACATCCCGCCCTTCAGCATAACAAGGCTCCCAGTTCTCCATGGCCTGTCCTGCCTTTCTGGATTTTACACTTTTTTCAGATGGCCCTTTTGACCGGGGGGAAGTGAGACTTCATTGTAGTGCAGATTTCCTTTGCAAGCTTGCTTGGTTGGCCAAAAAGGGCGTATGCGTTTTTTCCTGAATATATTCAGGAAAAAACGCATACGCCCTTTTTGGCCAAGTGCATCATTGTGGACGTTCTGCCTCTTTTCCTATGCTTTCAATGCAATTCCAGTCTACCTCCTGAAATCGGTTTCCTGCAATTCTGCCCCGCTTTCAAGTCCTCTTGGCAGCCTTCCTTCAGTATATTTTTGGACGATAGCTGTCATTTATAACTCTGCAGGTTTGTGAATTACAGTGCTCCTGAGCTCCTTTCTTTAACTCGCTTTCTTGTGACCTGGCCGCAACACCGCAGGATGTCTTCAGGCCCTAATCTGGTTCTGGCACGGCATGTTGAACCTTTGGTTAATTCCTCTTCCTGGTGGGAAATGAGAGTTAAATTTGCCCATCCAGACACCTCCAGCTAGTCTCTCATTGGTTCTCGCTATTCCTGTTCATCTTCCACAGAAATTGCAAACTGGGCCAAACAGGAGGTTAAAGGGACTGACTCTCCAAGTGGGGAGAGTGTTAGTAAAGCGTCTGGAATGTTGCACCCGAGTACCAGGGTACGAAAACTGAGACATATTTGAACACGTCTCCTGATCACATGGTTGATCATACTCTAGGTTCCACATGCATGTTTTAGCTGAAGGAAGAATACCTTAAACCTGGGTAGTTGAAACCCGTGGAATGGGTACCATGCAATATGACTTCAAAGGGTCTTCATTTGCTCACCGAACCTCTCCAATCCTATCACTGCTGCGTTTATGCCCCTGTACACATGCTTGATTCTCTTTCGGAGACATAGCAATCCATAGGTTTTAAGATACTTACTAGTCAGGTACATTCTTAGGCATTTAATATGCGGTGTTGAGTCCATTTCGTTGAGCAAGGTGTAGCTCTTGTCTATTCCATATTTGGCTTAAGGAACTTTATCTGTGCTCATTTCAATCTCTGGTTTTATGCAGCACCCCAACTCACCTTTCCCCATAAGCAAGCATAAGTTGGTTTTCTAAATTTGAGACCCTGTTCTGTTCTGTAATTCAGTTCCTGTGTAGCCAACTTTACATTCCGTGTATTACTGATATCTTATGATGTTTCTTTTTCTGTGTGACTTATTTCAGTTAGAATCATCATACCTGAATCCACTCATTGTGCTGCTATGGGCCTGATGACACAGATTTCATTGCTGAGTGATATTGCTTTGTAAGTAAATACCACAAGTTCTTTATCCATTTTTCACTTTCTGCGATGTTGAACTTGTACTGTAAACGAGGTTCTTGTAAACAGAGCCGTTCCAAACTTTGGGGTGGCTGTGTCTTTTTGATTTTAATTTCCCTAAGCTATAGGACCATAAGTGGAAGTGCCCTAGGTTCTGTTGCTTTGTTTTTTAGATGTTTCAGGAAACACCATACACTTCTCCCCAGTGTCTGTTGGCAATTTACATCCCGACCATCAGCATAACAAGGCTCCCAGTTCTCCATGGCCTGTCCTGCCTTTCTGGATTTTACACTTTTTTCAGATGGCCCTTTTGACCGGGGGGAAGTGAGACTTCATTGTAGTGCAGATTTCCTTTGCAAGCTTGCTTGGTTGGCCAAAAAGGGCGTATGCGTTTTTTCCTGAATATATTCAGGAAAAAACGCATACGCCCTTTTTGGCCAAGTGCATCATTGTGGACGTTCTGCCTCTTTTCCTATGCTTTCAATGCAATTCCAGTCTACCTCCTGAAATCGGTTTCCTGCAATTCTGTCCCGCTTTCAAGTCCTCTTGGCAGCCTTACTTCAGTCTATTTTTGGACGATAGCTGTCATTTATAACTCTGCAGGTTTGTGAATTACAGTGTCCCTGAGCTCCTTTCTTCAATTCGCTTTCTTTTGAGCTGGCCGCAACACCGCAGGATGGCTTCAGGCCCTATTCTGGTTCCGGTACGGCACGCTGAGCCTTTGGTTAATTCCTCTTCCTGGTGGGAAATGAGAGTTAAATTTGCCCGTCCAGACACCTCCAGCTAGCCTCTCATTGGTTCTCGCTATTCCTGTTCATCTTCCGCAGAAATTGCAAACTGGGCCAAACAGGAGGTTAAAGGCGCTGACTCTCCAAGTGGGGAGAGTGTTAGTAAAGCGTCTGGAATGTTGCACCCGAGTACCAGGGGAGGAAAACTGAGACATATTTGAACACGTCTCCCGATCACATGGTTGATCATACTCTGGGTTCCACATGCATGTTTTAGCTGAAGGAAGAATACCTAAAATCTGGGTAGTTGAAACCCGTGGAATGGGTACCATGCAATATGACTTCAAAGGGTTTCATTTGCTCACTGAACCTCTCCAATCCTATAACTGCTGCGTTTATGCCCCTGTACACATGCTTGATTCTCTTTCGGAGACATAGCAATCCATAGGTTTTAAGATACTTACTAGTCAGATACATTCTTAGGCGTTTAATATGCGGTGTTGAGTCCATTTCGTTGAGCAAGGAGTAGCTCTTGGCTATTCCATATTTGGCTTAAGGAACTTTATCTGTGCTCATTTCAATCTCTGGTTTTATGCAGCACCCCAACTCACCTTTCCCCTTAAGCAAGCATAAGTTGGTTTTCTAAATTTGAGACCCTGTTCTGTTGTGTAATTCAGTTCCTGTGTAGCCAAGTTTACATTCCATGTATTACTGATATCTTATGATGTTTCTTTTTCTGTGTGACTTATTTCAGTTAGAATCATCATACCTGAATCCACTCATTGTGCTGCTAAGGGTCTGATGACACAGATTTCATTGCTGAGTGATATTGCTTTGTAAGTAAATACCACAACTTTTTTATCCATTTTTCACTTTCTGCGATGTTGAACTTGTACTGTAAACGAGGTTCTTGTAAACAGAGCCGTTCCAAACTTTGGGGTGGCTGTTTCTTTTTGATTTTAAATTCCCTAAGCTATAGGACCATAAGTAGAAGTGCCCTAGGCTCTGTTGCTTTGTTTTTTAGATGTTTCAGGAAACACCATACAATTCTCCTGAGTGTTTGTTGGCAATTTACATCCCGCCCTTCAGCATAACAAGGCTCCCAGTTCTCCATGGCCTGTCCTGCCTTTCTGGATTTTACACTTTTTTCAGATGGCCCTTTTGACCGGGAGGAAGTGAGACTTCATTGTAGTGCAGATTTCTTTGCAAGCTTGCTTGGTTGGCCAAAAAGTGCGTATGCGTTTTTTCCTGAATATATTCAGGAAAAGACGAATACGCCCTTTTTGGCCAAGTGCATCATTGTGGACGTTCTGCCTCTTTTCCTATGCTTTCAATGCAATTCCAGTCTACCTCCTGAAATCGGTTTCCTGCAATTCTGCCCCGCTTTCAAGTCCTCTTGGCAGCCTTACTTCAGTATATTTTCGGACGATAGCTGTCATTTATAACTCTGCAGGCTTGTGAATTACAGTGCCCCTGAGCTCTTTCTTCAACTCGCTTTCTTGTGACCTGGCCGCAACACTGCAGGATGTCTTCAGGCCCTAATCTGGTTCTGGCACGTCACGCTGAGCCTTTGGTTAATTCCTCTTCCTGGTGGGAAATGAGAGTTAAATTTGCCCATCCAGACACCTCCAGCTAGTCTCTCATTGGTTCTCGCTATTCCTGTTCATCTTCCACAGAAATTGCAAACTGGGCCAAACAGGAGGTTAAAGGGACTGACTCTCCAAGTGGGGAGAGTGTTAGTAAAGCATCTGGAATGTTGCACCCGAGTACCAGGGTACGAAAACTGAGACATATTTGAACACGTCTCCCGATCACATGGTTGATCATACTCTAGGTTCCACATGCATGTTTTAGCTGAAGGAAGAATACCTTAAACCTTGGTAGTTGAAACCCGTGGAATGTGTACCATGCAATATGACTTCAAAGGGTCTTCATTTGCTCACCGAACCTCTCCAATCCTATCACTGCTGCGTTTATGCCCCTGTACACATGCCTGATTCTCTTTCGGAGACATAGCAATCCATAGGTTTTAAGATACTTACTAGTCAGGTACATTCTTAGGCATTTAATATGCGGTGTTGAGTCCATTTCGTTGAGCACGGAGTAGCTCTTGTCTATTCCATATTTGGCTTAAGGAACTTTATCTGTGCTCATTTCAATCTCTGGTTTTATGCAGCACCGCAACTCACCTTTACCCTTAAGCAAGCATAAGTTGGTTTTCTAAATTAGAGACCCTGTTCTGTTCTGTAATTCAGTTCCTGTGTAGCCAAGTTTACATTCCGTGTATTACTGATATCTTATGATGTTTCTTTTTCTGTGTGACTTATTTCAGTTAGAATCATCATACCTGAATCCACTCATTGTGCTGCTAAGGGCCTGATGACACAGATTTCATTGCTGAGTGATATTGCTTTGTAAGTAAATACCACAACTTCTTTATCCATTTTTCACTTTCTGCGATGTTGAACTTGTACTGTAAACGAGGTTCTTGTAAACAGAGCCGATCCAAACTTTGGGGTGGCTGTGTCTTTTTGATTTTAATTTCCCTAAGCTATAGGACCCTAAGTGGAAGTGCCCTAGGTTCTGTTGCTTTGTTTTTTAGATGTTTCAGGAAACACCATACACTTCTCCCGAGTGGTTGTTGGCAATTTACATCCCGCCCATGAGCATAACAAGGCTCCCAGTTCTCCATGGCCTGTCCTGCCTTTCTGGATTTTACACTTTTTTCAGATGGCCCTTTTGACCGGGGGGAAGTGAGACTTCATTGTAGTGCAGATTTCCTTTGCAAGCTTGCTTGGTTGGCCAAAAAGGGCGTATGCGTTTTTTCCTGAATATATTCAGGAAAAAACGCATACGCCCTTTTTGGCCAAGTGCATCATTGTGGACGTTCTGCCTCTTTTCCTATGCTTTCAATGCAATTCCAGTCTACCTCCTGAAATCGGTTTCCTGCAATTCTGCCCCGCTTTCAAGTCCTCTTGGCAGCCTTACTTCAGTATATTTTTGGACGATAGCTGTCATTTATAACTCTGCAGGTTTGTGAATTACAGTGCCCCTGAGCTCCTTTCTTCAACTCGCTTTCTTTTGAGCTGGCCGCAACACCGCAGGATGGCTTCAGGCCCTAATCTGGTTCCGGTACGGCACGCTGAGCCTTTGGTTATTTCCTCTTCCTGGTGGGAAATGAGAGTTAAATTTGCCCGTCCAGACACCTCCAGCTAGCCTCTCATTGGTTCTCGCTATTCCTGTTCATCTTCCGCAGAAATTGCAAACTGGGCCAAACAGGAGGTTAAAGGCGCTGACTCTCCAAGTGGGGAGAGTGTTAGTAAAGCATCTGGAATGTTGCACCCGAGTACCAGGGGAGGAAAACTGAGACATATTTGAACACGTCTCCCGTTCACATGGTTGATCATACTCTGGGTTCCACATGCATGTTTTAGCTGAAGGAAGAATACCTTAAACCTGGAGAGTTGAGACCCATGTAATGGGTACCATGCAATATGACTTCAAAGGGTCTTCATTTGCTCACCGAACCTCTCCAATCCTATCACTGCTGCGTTTATGCCCCTGTACACACGCTTGATTCTCTTTTGGAGACATAGCAATCCATAGGTTTTAAGATACTTACTAGTCAGGTACATTCTTAGGCGTTTAATATGGGGTGTTGAGTCCATTTCGTTGAGCAAGGAGTAGCTCTTGTCTATTCCATATTTGTCTTAAGGAGCTTTATCTGTGCTCATTTAAATCTCTGGTTTTATGCAGCACCCCAACTCACCTTTCCCCTTAAGCAAGCATAAGTTGGTTTTCTAAATTTGAGACCCTGTTCTGTTTTGGAATGCAGTTCCTGTGTAGCCAAGTTTACATTCTGTGTATTAGTGATATCTTATGATGTTTCTTTTTCTGTGTGACTTATTTCAGTTAGAATCATCGTACCTGAATCCACTCATTATGCTGCTACGGGCCTGATGACATAGATTTCATTGCTGAGTGATATTGCATTGTACGTACGTACCACAAGTTCTTTATCCGTTTTTCACTTTCTGTGATATTGAACTTGTACGGTAAACGAGGTTCTTGTAAACGGAGGCGTCCCAAACTTTGGGGTGGCTGTGTCTTTTTTATTTTAATTTCCCTAAGCTATGGGACCATAAGTGGAAGTGCCCTAGGCTCTGTTGCTTTGTTTTTTAGATGTTTCTGGAAACACCATACACTTCTCCGGAGCGTCTGTTGGCAATTTACATACCGCCCATCAGCATAACAAAGCTCCCAGTTCTCCATGGCCTGTCCTGCCTTTCTGGATTTTACACTTTTTTCAGATGGCCCTTTTGACTGGGGGGAAGTGAGACTTCATTGTAGTGCAGATTTCCTTTGCAAGCTTGCTTGGTTGGCCAAAAAGGGCGTATGCGTTTTTTCCTGAATATATTCAGGAAAAAACGCATACGCCCTTTTTGGCCAAGTGCATCATTGTGGACGTTCTGCCTCTTTTCCTATGCTTTCAATGCAATTCCAGTCTACCTCCTAAAATCGGTTTCCTGCAATTCTGCCCCGCTTTCAAGTCCTCTTGGCAGCCTTACTTCAGTCTATTTTTGGACGATAGCTGTCATTTATAACTCTGCAGGTTTGTGAATTACAGTGCCCCTGAGCTCCTTTCTTCAACTCGCTTTCTTTTGAGCTGGCCGCAACACCGCAGGATGGCTTCAGGCCCTAATCTGGTTCCGGTACGGCACGCTGAGCCTTTGGTTATTTCCTCTTCCTGGTGGGAAATGAGAGTTAAATTTGCCCGTCCAGACACCTCCAGCTAGCCTCTCATTGGTTCTCGCTATTCCTGTTCATCTTCCGCAGAAATTGCAAACTGGGCCAAACAGGAGGTTAAAGGCGCTGACTCTCCAAGTGGGGAGAGTGTTAGTAAAGCGTCTGGAATGTTGCACCCGAGTACCAGGGGAGGAAAACTGAGACATATTTGAACACGTCTCCCGATCACATGGTTGATCATACTCTGGGTTCCACAGGCATGTTTTAGCTGAAGGAAGAATACCTAAAATCTGGGTAGTTGAAACCCGTGGAATGGGTACCATGCAATATGAATTCAAAGGGTCTTCATTTGCTCACTGAACCTCTCCAATCCTATCACTGCTGCGTTTATGCCCCTGTACACATGCTTGATTCTCTTTCGGAGACATAGCAATCCATAGGTTTTAAGATACTTACTAGTCAGGTACATTCTTAGGCGTTTAATATGCGGTGTTGAGTCCATTTCGTTGAGCAAGGAGTAGCTCTTGGCTATTCCATATTTGGCTTAAGGAACTTTATCTTTGCTCATTTCAATCTCTGGTTTTATGCAGCACCCCAACTCACCTCTCCCCTTAAGCAAGCATAAGTTGGTTTTCTAAATTTGAGACCCTGTTCTGTTCTGTAATTCAGTTCCTGTGTAGCCAAGTTTACATTCCGTGTATTAGTGATATCTTATGATGTTTCTTTTTCTGTGTGACTTATTTCAGTTAGAATCATCATACCTGATTCCACTCATTGTGCTGCTAAGGGTCTGATGACACAGATTTCATTGCTGAGTGATATTGCTTTGTAAGTAAATACCACAACTTTTTTATCCATTTTTCACTTTCTGCGATGTTGAACTTGTACTGTAAACGAGGTTCTTGTAAACAGAGCCGTTCGAAACTTTGGGGTGGCTGTGTCTTTTTGATTTTAAATTCCCTATGCTATAGGACCATAAGTAGAAGTGCCCTAGGCTCTGTTGCTTTGTTTTTTAGATGTTTCAGGAAACACCATACACTTCTCCTGAGTGTTTGTTGGCAATTTACATCCCGCCCTTCAGCATAACAAGGCTCCCAGTTCTCCATGGCCTGTCCTGCCTTTCTGGATTTTACACTTTTTTCAGATGGCCCTTTTGACCGGGGGGAAGTGAGACTTCATTGTAGTGCAGATTTCTTTGCAAGCTTGCTTGGTTGGCCAAAAAGTGCGTATGCGTTTTTTCCTGAATATATTCAGGAAAAGACGAATACGCCCTTTTTGGCCAAGTGCATCATTGTGGACGTTCTGCCTCTTTTCCTATGCTTTCAATGCAATTCCAGTCTACCTCCTGAAATCGGTTTCCTGCAATTCTGCCCCGCTTTCAAGTCCTCTTGGCAGCCTTACTTCAGTATATTTTCGGACGATAGCTGTCATTTATAACTCTGCAGGCTTGTGAATTACAGTGCCCCTGAGCTCTTTCTTCAACTCGCTTTCTTGTGACCTGGCCGCAACACTGCAGGATGTCTTCAGGCCCTAATCTGGTTCTGGCACGTCACGTTGAGCCTTTGGTTAATTCCTCTTCCTGGTGGGAAATGAGAGTTAAATTTGCCCATCCAGACACCTCCAGCTAGTCTCTCATTGGTTCTCGCTATTCCTGTTCATCTTCCACAGAAATTGCAAACTGGGCCAAACAGGAGGTTAAAGGGACTGACTCTCCAAGTGGGGAGAGTGTTAGTAAAGCATCTGGAATGTTGCACCCGAGTACCAGGGTACGAAAACTGAGACATATTTGAACACGTCTCCCGATCACATGGTTGATCATACTCTAGGTTCCACATGCATGTTTTAGCTGAAGGAAGAATACCTTAAACCTTGGTAGTTGAAACCCGTGGAATGTGTACCATGCAATATGACTTCAAAGGGTCTTCATTTGCTCACCGAACCTCTCCAATCCTATCACTGCTGCTTTTATGCCCCTGTACACATGCCTGATTCTCTTTCGGAGACATAGCAATCCATAGGTTTTAAGATACTTACTAGTCAGGTACATTCTTAGGCGTTTAATATGGGGTGTTGAGTCCATTTCGTTGAGCAAGGAGTAGCTCTTGTCTATTCCATATTTGGCTTAAGGAACTTTATCTGTGCTCATTTCAATCTCTGGTTTTATGCAGCACCCCAACTCACCTTTACCCTTAAGCAAGCATAAGTTGGTTTTCTAAATTAGAGACCCTGTTCTGTTCTGTAATTCAGTTCCTGTGTAGCCAAGTTTACATTCCGTGTATTACTGATATCTTATGATGTTTCTTTTTCTGTGTGACTTATTTCAGTTAGAATCATCATACCTGAATCCACTCATTGTGCTGCTAAGGGCCTTATGACACAGATTTCATTGCTGAGTGATATTGCTTTGTAAGTAAATACCACAACTTCTTTATCCATTTTTCACTTTCTGCGATGTTGAACTTGTACTGTAAACGAGGTTCTTGTAAACAGAGCCGATCCAAACTTTGGGGTGGCTGTGTCTTTTTGATTTTAATTTCCCTAAGCTATAGGACCATAAGTGGAAGTGCCCTAGGTTCTGTTGCTTTCTTTTTTAGATGTTTCAGGAAACACCATACACTTCTCCCGAGTGGTTGTTGGCAATTTACATCCCGCCCATGAGCATAACAAGTCTCCCAGTTCTCCATGGCCTGTCCTGCCTTTCTGGATTTTACACTTTTTTCAGATGGCCCTTTTGACCGGGGGGAAGTGAGACTTCATTGTAGTGCAGATTTCCTTTGCAAGCTTGCTTGGTTGGCCAAAAAGTGCGTATGCGTTTTTTCCTGAATATATTCAGGAAAAAACGCATACGCCCTTTTTGGCCAAGTGCATCATTGTGGACGTTCTGCCTCTTTTCCTATGCTTTCAATGCAATTCCAGTCTACCTCCTGAAATCGGTTTCCTGCAATTCTGCCCCGCTTTCAAGTCCTCTTGGCAGCCTTACTTCAGTCTATTTTTGGACGATAGCTGTCATTTATAACTCTGCAGGTTTGTGAATTACAGTGCCCCTGAGCTCCTTTCTTCAACTCGCTTTCTTTTGAGCTGGCCGCAACACCGCAGGATGGCTTCAGGCCCTAATCTGGTTCCGGTACGGCACGCTGAGCCTTTGGTTATTTCCTCTTCCTGGTGGGAAATGAGAGTTAAATTTGCCCGTCCAGACACCTCCAGCTAGCCTCTCATTGGTTCTCGCTATTCCTGTTCATCTTCCGCAGAAATTGCAAACTGGGCCAAACAGGAGGTTAAAGGCGCTGCCTCTCCAAGTGGGGAGAGTTTTAGTAAAGCATCTGGAATGTTGCACCCGAGTACCAGGGGAGGAAAACTGAGACATATTTGAACACGTCTCCCGTTCACATGGTTGATCATACTCTGGGTTCCACATGCATGTTTTAGCTGAAGGAAGAATACCTTAAACCTGGAGAGTTGAGACCCATGTAATGGGTACCATGCAATATGACTTCAAAGGGTCTTCATTTGCTCACCGAACCTCTCCAATCCTATCACTGCTGCGTTTATGCCCCTGTACACACGCTTGATTCTCTTTTGGAGACATAGCAATCCATAGGTTTTAAGATACTTACTAGTCAGGTACATTCTTAGGCGTTTAATATGGGGTGTTGAGTCCATTTCGTTGAGCAAGGAGTAGCTCTTGTCTATTCCATATTTGTCTTAAGGAGCTTTATCTGTGCTCATTTAAATCTCTGGTTTTATGCAGCACCCCAACTCACCTTTCCCCTTAAGCAAGCATAAGTTGGTTTTCTAAATTTGAGACCCTGTTCTGTTTAGGAATGCAGTTCCTGTGTAGCCAAGTTTACATTCTGTGTATTAGTGATATCTTATGATGTTTCTTTTTCTGTGTGACTTATTTCAGTTAGAATCATCGTACCTGAATCCACTCATTATGCTGCTACGGGCCTGATGACATAGATTTCATTGCTGAGTGATATTGCATTGTACGTACGTACCACAAGTTCTTTATCCGTTTTTCACTTTCTGTGATATTGAACTTGTACGGTAAACGAGGTTCTTGTAAACGGAGGCGTCCCAAACTTTGGGGTGGCTGTGTCTTTTTGATTTTAATTTCCCTAAGCTATGGGACCATAAGTGGAAGTGCCCTAGGCTCTGTTGCTTTGTTTTTTAGATGTTTCTGGAAACACCATACACTTCTCCGGAGCATCTGTTGGCAATTTACATACCGCCCATCAGCATAACAAGGCTCCCAGTTCTCCATGGTCTGTCCTGCCTTTCTGGATTTTACACTTTTTTCAGATGGCCCTTTTGACCGGGGGGAAGTGAGACTTCATTGTAGTGCAGATTTCCTTTGCAAGCTTGCTTGGTTGGCCAAAAAGGGCGTATGCGTTTTTTCCTGAATATATTCAGGAAAAAACGCATACGCCCTTTTTGGCCAAGTGCATCATTGTGGACGTTCTGCCTCTTTTCCTATGCTTTCAATGAAATTCCAGTCTACCTCCTAAAATCGGTTTCCTGCAATTCTGTCCCGTTTTCAAGTCCTCTTGGCAGCCTTACTTCAGTCTATTTTTGGACGATAGCTGTCATTTATAACTCTGCAGGTTTGTGAATTACAGTGCCCCTGAGCTCCTTTCTTCAACTCGCTTTCTTTTGAGCTGGCCGCAACACCGCAGGATGGCTTCAGGCCCTAATCTGGTTCCGGTACGGCACGCTGAGCCTTTGGTTATTTCCTCTTCCTGGTGGGAAATGAGAGTTAAATTTGCCCGTCCAGACACCTCCAGCTAGCCTCTCATTGGTTCTCGCTATTCCTGTTCATCTTCCGCAGAAATTGCAAACTGGGCCAAACAGGAGGTTAAAGGCGCTGACTCTCCAAGTGGGGAGAGTGTTAGTAAAGCGTCTGGAATGTTGCACCCGAGTACCAGGGGAGGAAAACTGAGACATATTTGAACACGTCTCCCGTTCACATGGTTGATCATACTCTGGGTTCCACAGGCATGTTTTAGCTGAAGGAAGAATACCTAAAATCTGGGTAGTTGAAACCCGTGGAATGGGTACCATGCAATATGAATTCAAAGGGTCTTCATTTGCTCACTGAACCTCTCCAATCCTATCACTGCTGTGTTTATGCCCCTGTACACATGCTTGATTCTCTTTCGGAGACATAGCAATCCATAGGTTTTAAGATACTTACTAGTCAGGTACATTCTTAGGCGTTTAATATGCGGTGTTGAGTCCATTTCGTTGAGCAAGGAGTAGCTCTTGGCGATTCCATATTTGGCTTAAGGAACTTTATCTTTGCTCATTTCAATCTCTGGTTTTATGCAGCACCCCAACTCACCTCTCCCCTTAAGCAAGCATAAGTTGGTTTTCTAAATTTGAGACCCTGTTCTGTTCTGTAATTCAGTTCCTGTGTAGCCAAGTTTACATTCCGTGTATTAGTGATATCTTATGATGTTTCTTTCTCTGTGTGACTTATTTCAGTTAGAATCATCATACCTGATTCCACTCATTGTGCTGCTAAGGGTCTGATGACACAGATTTCATTGCTGAGTGATATTGCTTTGTAAGTAAATACCAAAACTTTTTTATCCATTTTTCACTTTCTGCGATGTTGAACTTGTACTGTAAACGAGGTTCTTGTAAACAGAGCCGTTCGAAACTTTGGGGTGGCTGTGTCTTTTTGATTTTAAATTCCCTATGCTATAGGACCATAAGTAGAAGTGCCCTAGGCTCTGTTGCTTTGTTTTTTAGATGTTTCAGGAAACACCATACACTTCTCCTGAGTGTTTGTTGGCAATTTACATCCCGCCCTTCAGCATAACAAGGCTCCCAGTTCTCCATGGCCTGTCCTGCCTTTCTGGATTTTACACTTTTTTCAGATGGCCCTTTTGACCGGGGGGAAGTGAGACTTCATTGTAGTGCAGATTTCCTTTGCAAGTTTGCTTGGTTGGCCAAAAAGTACGTATGCGTTTTTTCCTGAATATATTCAGGAAAAGACGAATACGCCCTTTTTGGCCAAGTGCATCATTGTGGACGTTCTGCCTCTTTTCCTATGCTTTCAATGCAATTCCAGTCTACCTCCTGAAATCGGTTTCCTGCAATTCTGCCCCGCTTTCAAGTCCTCTTGGCAGCCTTACTTCGGTATATTTTTGGACGATAGCTGTCATTTATAACTCTGCAGGCTTGTGAATTACAGTGCCCCTGAGCTCTTTCTTCAACTCGCTTTCTTGTGACCTGGCCGCAACACTGCAGGATGTCTTCAGGCCCTAATCTGGTTCTGGCACGTCACGCTGAGCCTTTGGTTAATTCCTCTTCCTGGTGGGAAATGAGAGTTAAATTTGCCCATCCAGACACCTCCAGCTAGTCTCTCATTGGTTCTCGCTATTCCTGTTCATCTTCCACAGAAATTGCAAACTGGGCCAAACAGGAGGTTAAAGGGACTGACTCTCCAAGTGGGGAGAGTGTTAGTAAAGCGTCTGGAATGTTGCACCCGAGTACCAGGGTACAAAAACTGAGACATATTTGAACACGTCTCCCGATCACATGGTTGATCATACTCTAGGTTCCACATGCATGTTTTAGCTGAAGGAAGAATACCTTAAACCTTGGTAGTTGAAACCCGTGGAATGTGTACCATGCAATATGACTTCAAAGGGTCTTCATTTGCTCACCGAACCTCTCCAATCCTATCACTGCTGCGTTTATGCCCCTGTACACATGCTTGATTCTCTTTCGGAGACATAGCAATCCATAGGTTTTAAGATACTTACTAGTCAGGTACATTCTTAGGCATTTACTTTGCGGTGTTGAGTCGATTTCGTTGAGAAAGGAGTAGCTCTTGTCTATTCCATATTTGGCTTAAGGAACTTTATCTGTGCTCATTTCAATCTCTGGTTTTATGCAGCACCCCAACTCACCTTTCCCCTTAAGCAAGCATAAGTTGATTTTCTAAATTTGAGACCCTGTTCTGTTTTGGTTGCAGTTCCTGTGTAGCCAAGTTTACATTCCGTGTATTAGTGATATCTTATGATGTTTCTTTTTCTGTGTGACTTATTTCAGTTAGAATCATCGTACCTGAATCCACTCATGATGCTGCTACGGGCCTGATGACATAGATTTCATTGCTGAGTGATACTGCATTGTACGTAAGTAACACAAGTTCTTTATCCATTTTTCACTTTCTGTCATATTGAACTTGTACGGTAAACGAGGTTCTTGTAAACGGAGGCGTCCCAAACTTTGGGGTGGCTGTGTCTTTTTGATTTTAATTTCCCTAAGCTATAGGACCATAAGTGGAAGTGCCCTAGGTTCTGTTGCTTTGTTTTTTAGATGTTTCAGGAAACACCATACACTTCTCCCGAGTGGGTGTTGGCAATTTACATCCCGCCCATCAGCATAACAAGGCTCCCAGTTCTCCATGGCCTGTCCTGCCTTTCTGGATTTTACCCTTTTTTCAGATGGCCCTTTTGACCGGGGGGAAGTGAGACTTCATTGTAGTGCAGATTTCCTTTGCAAGCTTGCTTGGTTGGCCAAAAAGGGCGTATGCGTTTTTTCCTGAATATATTCAGGAAAAAACGCATACGCCCTTTTTGGCCAAGTGCATCATTGTGGACGTTCTGCCTCTTTTCCTATGCTTTCAATGCAATTCCAGTCTACCTCCTGATATCGGTTTCCTGCAATTCTGCCCCGCTTTCAAGTCCTCTTGGCAGCCTTACTTCAGTCTATTTTTGGACGATAGCTGTCATTTATAACTCTGCAGGTTTGTGAATTACAGTGCCCCTGAGCTCCTTTCTTCAACTCGCTTTCTTGTGACCTGGCCGCAACACCGCAGGATGGCTTCAGGCCCTAATCTGGTTCCGGCACGGCACGCTGAGCCTTTGGTTAATTCCTCTTCCTGGTGGGAAATGAGAGTTAAATTTGCCCGTTCAGACACCTCCAGCTAGTCTCTCATTGGTTCTCGCTATTCCTGTTCATCTTCCGCAGAAATTGCAAACTGGGCCAAACAGGAGGTTAAAGGGACTGACTCTCCAAGTGGGGAGAGTGTTAGTAAAGCGTCTGGAATGTTGCACCCGAGTACCAGGGGAGGAAAACTGAGACATATTTGAACACGTCTCCCGTTCACATGGTTGATCATACTCTGGGTTCCACATGCATGTTTTAGCTGAAGGAAGAATACCTTAAACCTGGAGAGTTGAGACCCGTGGAATGGGTACCGTGCAATATGACTTCAAAGGGTCTTCATTTGCTCACCGAACCTCTCCAATCCTATCACTGCTGCGTTTATGCCCCTGTACACACGCTTGATTCTCTTTTGGAGACATAGCAATCCATAGGTTTTAAGATACTTACTAGTCAGGTACATTCTTAGGCGTTTAATATGGGGTTTTGAGTCCATTTCGTTGAGCAAGGAGTAGCTCTTGTCTATTCCATATTTGGCTTAAGGAACTTTATCTGTGCTCATTTCAATCTCTGGTTTTATGCAGCACCCCAACTCACCTTTCCCCTTAAGCAAGCATAAGTTGGTTTTCTAAATTTGAGACCCTGTTCTGTTTTGGAATGCAGTTCCTGTGTAGCCAAGTTTACATTCCGTGTATTAGTGATATCTTATGATGTTTCTTTTTCTGTGTGACTTATTTCAGTTAGAATCATCGTACCTGAATCCACTCATTGTGCTGCTACGGGCCTGATGACATAGATTTCATTGCTGAGTGATACTGCATTGTACGTAAGTGACACAAGTTCTTTATCCATTTTTCACTTTCTGTCATATTGAACTTGTACGGTAAACGATGTTCTTGTAAACGGAGGCGTCCCAAACTTTGGGGTGGCTGTGTCTTTTTGATTTTAATTTCCCTAAGCTATAGGACCATAAGTGGAAGTGCCCTAGGTTCTGTTGCTTTGTTTTTTAGATGTTTCAGGAAACACCATACACTTCTCCCGAGTGGGTGTTGGCAATTTACATCCCGCCCATCAGCATAACAAGGCTCCCAGTTCTCCATGGCCTGTCCTGCCTTTCTGGATTTTACCCTTTTTTCAGATGGCCCTTTTGACCGGGGGGAAGTGAGACTTCATTGTAGTGCAGATTTCCTTTGCAAGCTTGCTTGGTTGGCCAAAAAGGGCGTATGCGTTTTTTCCTGAATATATTCAGGAAAAAACGCATACGCCCTTTTTGGCCAAGTGCATCATTGTGGACGTTCTGCCTCTTTTCCTATGCTTTCAATGCAATTCCAGTCTACCTCCTGAAATCGGTTTCCTGCAATTCTGCCCCGCTTTCAAGTCCTCTTGGCAGCCTTACTTCAGTCTATTTTTGGACGATAGCTGTCATTTATAACTCTGCAGGTTTGTGAATTACAGTGCCCCTGAGCTCCTTTCTTCAACTCGCTTTCTTTTGAGCTGGCCGCAACACCGCAGGATGGCTTCAGGACCTAATCTGGTTCCGGCACGGCACGCTGAGCCTTTGGTTATTTCCTCTTCCTGGTGGGAAATGAGAGTTAAATTTGCCCGTCCAGACACCTCCAGCTAGCCTCTCATTGGTTCTCGCTATTCCTGTTCATCTTCCGCAGAAATTGCAAACTGGGCCAAACAGGAGGTTAAAGGCGCTGACACTCCAAGTGGGGAGAGTGTTAGTAAAGCGTCTGGAATGTTGCACCGGAGTACCAGGGTACGAAAACTGAGAAATATTTGAACACGTCTCCCGATCACATGGTTGATCATACTCTAGGTTCCACATGCATGTTTTAGCTGAAGGAAGAATAACTTAAACCTGGGTAGGTGAAACCCGTGGAATGGGTACCATGCAATATGACTTCAAAGGGTCTTCATTTGCTCACCGAACCTCTCCAATCCTATCACTGCTGCGTTTATGCCCCTGTACACATGCTTGATTCTCTTTCGGAGACATAGCAATCCATAGGTTTTAAGATACTTACTCGTCAGGTACATTCTTAGGCGTTTAATATGCGGTGTTGAGTCCATTTCGTTGAGCAAGGAGTAGCTCTTGTCTATTCCATATTTGGCTTAAGGAACTTTATCTGTGCTCATTTCAATCTCTGGTTTTATGCAGCACCCCAACTCACCTTTACCCTTAAGCAAGCATAAGTTGGTTTTCTAAATTTGAGACCCTGTTCTGTTCTGTAATTCAGTTCCTGTGTAGCCAAGTTTCCATTCCGTGTATTACTGATATCTTATGATGTTTCTTTTTCTGTGTGACTTATTTCAGTTAGAATCATCATACCTGAATCCACTCATTGTGCTGCTAAGGGCCTGATGACATAGATTTCATTGCTGAGTGATACTGCTTTGTAAGTGATTACCACAACTTCTTTATCCATTTTTCACTTTCTGCGATGTTGAACTTGTACTGTAAATGAGGTTCTTGTAAACAGAGCCGTTCCAAACTTTGGGGTGGCTGTGTCTTTTTCATTTTAATTTCCCTATGCTATAGGACCATAAGTGGAAGTGCCCTAGGCTCTGTTGCTTTGTTTTTTAGATGTTTCACGAAACACCATACACTTCTCCCAAGTGTCTGTTGGCAATTTACATCCCGCCCATCAGCATAACAAGGCTCCCAGTTCTCCATGGCCTGTCCTGCCTTTCTGGATTTTACACTTTTTTCAGATGGCCCTTTTGACCGGGGGGAAGTGAGACTTCATTGTAGTGCAGATTTCCTTTGCAAGCTTGCTTGGTTGGCCAAAAAGGGCGTATGCGTTTTTTCCTGAATATATTCAGGAAAAAACGCATACGCCCTTTTTGGCCAAGTGCATCATTGTGGACGTTCTGCCTCTTTTCCTATGCTTTCAATGCAATTCCAGTCTACCTCCTGAAATCGGTTTCCTGCAATTCTGCCCCGCTTTCAAGTCCTCTTGGCAGCCTTACTTCAGTCTATTTTTGGACGATAGCTGTCATTTATAACTCTGCAGGTTTGTGAATTACAGTGCCCCTGAGCTCCTTTCTTCAACTCGCTTTCTTGTGACCTGGCCGCAACACCGCAGGATGTCTTCAGGCCCTAATCTGGTTCCGGCACGGCACGCTGAGCCTTTGGTTAATTCCTCTTCCTGGTGGAAATGAGAGTTAAATTTGCCCGTTCAGACACCTCCAGCTAGTCTCTCATTGGTTCTCGCTATTCCTGTTCATCTTCCGCAGAAATTGCAAACTGGGCCAAACAGGAGGTTAAAGGCACTGACTCTCCAAGTCGGGAGAGTGTTAGTAAAGCGTCTGGAATGTCGCACCCGAGTACCAGGGTACGAAAACTGAGACATATTTGAACACGTCTCCCGTTCACATGGTTGATCATACTCTGGGTTCCACATGCATGTTTTAGCTGAAGGAAGAATACCTTAAACCTGGAGAGTTGAGACCCGTGTAATGGGTACCATGCAATATGACTTCAAAGGGTCTTCATTTGCTCACCGAACCTCTCCAATCCTATCACTGCTGCGTTTATGCCCCTGTACACACGCTTGATTCTCTTTTGGAGACATACCAATCCATAGGTTTTAAGATACTTACTAGTCAGGTACATTCTTAGGCGTTTAATATGCGGTGCTAAGTCCATTTCATTGAGCAAGGAGTAGCTCTTGTCTATTCCATATTTGGCTTAAGGAACATTATCTGTGCTCATTTCAATCTCTGGTTTTATGCAGCACCCCAACTCACTTTTACCCTTAAGCAAGCATAAGTTGGTTTTCTAAATTTGAGACCCTGTTCTGTTTTGGAATGCAGTTCCTGTGTAGCCAAGTTTACATTCCGTGTATTAGTGATATCTTATGATGTTTCTTTTTCTGTGTGACTTATTTCAGTTAGAATCATCGTACCTGAATCCACTCATTATGCTGCTACGGGCCTGATGACATAGATTTCATTGCTGAGTGATACTGCATTGTACGTAAGTGACACAAGTTCTTTATCCATTTTTCACTTTCTGTCATATTGAACTTGTACGGTAAACGATGTTCTTGTAAACGGAGGCGTCCCAAACTTTGGGGTGGCTGTGTCTTTTTGATTTTAATTTCCCTAAGCTATAGGACCATAAGTGGAAGTGCCCTAGGCTCTGTTGCTTTGTTTTTTAGATGTTTCAAAAACACCATACACTTCTCCTGAATATCTGTTGGCAATTTACATCCCGCCCATCAGCATAACAAGGCTCCCAGTTCTCCATGGCCTGTCCTGCCTTTCTGGATTTTACACTTTTTTCAGATGGCCCTTTTGACCGGAGGGAAGTGAGACTTCATTGTAGTGCAGATTTCCTTTGCAAGTTTGCTTGGTTGGCCAAAAAGGGCGTATGCGTTTCTTCCTGAATATATTCAGGAAAAAACGCATACGCCCTTTTTGGCCAAGTGCATCATTGTGGACGTTCTGCCTCTTTTCCTATGCTTTCAATGCAATTCCAGTCTACCTCCTGAAATCGGTTTCCTGCAATTCTGCCCCGCTTTCAAGTCCTCTTGGCAGCCTTACTTCAGTCTATTTTTGGACGATAGCTGTCATTTATAACTCTGCAGGTTTGTGAATTACAGTGCCCCTGAGCTCCTTTCTTCAACTCGCTTTCTTGTGACCTGGCCGCAACACCGCAGGATGTCTTCAGGCCCTAATCTGGTTCTGGCACGGCACGCTGAGCCTTTGGTTAATTCCTCTTCCTGGTGGGAAATGAGAGTTAAATTTCCCCATCCAGACACCTCCAGCTAGTCTCTCATTGGTTCTCGCTATTCCTGTTCATCTTCCACAGAAATTGCAAACTGGGCCAAACAGGAGGTTAAAGGGACTGACTCTCCAAGTCGGGAGAGTGTTAGTAAAACGTCTGGAATGTTGCACCCGAGTATCAGGGTACGAAAACTGAGACATATTTGAACACGTCTCCCGTTCACATGGTTGATCATACTTGGGTTCCACATGCATGTTTTAGCTGAAGGAAGAATACCTTAAACCTAGAGAGTTAAGACCCGTGTAATGGGTACCATGCAATATGACTTCAAAGGGTCTTCATTTGCTCACCGAACCTCTCCAATCCTATCACTGCTGCGTTTATGCCCCTGTACACATGCTTGATTCTCTTTCGGAGACATAGCAATCCCTAGGTTTTAAGATACTTACTAGTCAGGTACATTCTTAGGCGTTTAATATGCGGTGTTGAGTCCATTTCTTTGAGCAAGGAGTAGCTCTTGTCTATTCCATATTTGGCTTAAGGAACTTTATCTGTGCTCATTTCAATCTCTGGTTTTATGCAGCACCCCAACTCACCTTTCCCCTTAAGCAAGCATAAGTTGGTTTTCTAAATTTGAGAACCTGTTCTGTTCTGTAATTCAGTTCCTGTGTATCCAAGTTTACAATCCGTGTATTAGTGATATCTTATGATGTTTCTTTTTCTGTGTGACTTATTTCAGTTAGAATCATCGTACCTGAATCCACTCATTATGCTGCTACAGGCCTGATGACATAGATTTCATTGCTGAGTGATACTGCATTGTACGTAAGTACCACAAGTTCTTTATCCATTTTTCACTTTCTGTGATATTGAACTTGTACGGTAAATGAGGTTCTTGTAAACAGAGGCGTCCCAAACTTTGGGGTGGCTGTGTCTTTTTGATTTTAATTTCCCTAAGCTATAGGACCATAAGTGGAAGTGCCCTAGGCTCTGTTGCTTTGATTTTTAGATGTTTCAGGAAACACCATACACTTCTCCCGAGTGTCTGTTGGCAATTTACATCCCGCCCATCAGCATAACAAGGCTCCCAGTTCTCCATGGCCTGTCCTGCCTTTCTGGATTTTACACTTTTTCCAGATGGCCCTTTTTACCGGGGGGAAGTGAGACTTCATTGTAGTGCAGATTTCCTTTGCAAATTTGCTTGGTTGGCCAAAAAGGGTGTATGCGTTTTTTCTGAATATGTTCAGGAAAAAACGCATACGCCCTTTTTGGCCAAGTGCATCATTGTGGACGTTCTGCCTCTTTTCCTATGCTTTCAATGCAATTCCTGTCTACCTCCTGAAATCGGTTTCCTGCAATTCTGCCCCGCTTTCAAGTCCTCTTGGCAGCCTTACTTCAGTCTATTTTTGGACGATAGCTGTCATTTATAACTCTGCAGGTTTGTGAATTACAGTGCCCCTGAGCTCCTTTCTTCAACTCGCTTTCTTGTGACCTGGCCGCAACACCGCAGGATGGCTTCAGGCCCTAATCTGGTTCCGGCACGGCACGCTGAGCCTTTGGTTAATTCCTCTTCCTGGTGGGAAATGAGAGTTAAATTTGCCCGTTCAGACACCTCCAGCTAGCCTCTCATTGGTTCTCGCTATTCCTGTTCATCTTCCGCAGAAATTGCAAACTGGGCCAAACAGGAGGCTAAAGGGACTGACTCTCCAAGTCGGGAGAGTGTTAGTAAAGCGTCTGGAATGTTGCACCCGAGTACCAGGGTACGAAAACTGAGACATATTTGAACACGTCTCCCGATCACATGGTTGATCATACTCTAGGTTCCACATGCATGTTTTAGCTGAAGGAAGAATACCTTAAACCTGGGTAGGTGAAAGCCGTGGAATGGGTACCATGCAATATGACTTCAAAGGGTCTTCATTTTCTCACCGAACCTCTCCAATCCTATCACAGCTGCGTTTATGCCCCTGTACACATGCTTGATTCTCTTTCGGAGACATAGCAATCCATAGGTTTTAAGATACTTACTAGTCAGGTACATTCTTAGGCGTTTAATATGCGGTGTTGAGTCCATTTCGTTGAGCAAGGAGTAGCTCTTGTCTATTCCATATTTGGCTTAAGGAACTTTATCTGTGCTCATTTCAATCTCTGGTTTTATGCAGCACCCCAACTCACCTTTCCCCTTAAGCAAGCATAAGTTGGTTTTCTAAATTTTAGACACTGTTCTGTTCTGTAATTCAGTTCCTGTGTAGCCAAGTTTACATTCCGTGTATTACTGATATCTTATGATGTTTCTTTTTCTGTGTGACTTATTTCAGTTAGAATCATCATACCTGAATCCACTCATTGTGCTGCTAAGGGCCTGATGACACAGATTTCATTGCTGAGTGATATTGCTTTGTAAGTAAATACCACAACTTCTTTATCCATTTTTCACTTTCTGTGATGTTGAACTTGTACTGTAAACGAGGTTCTTGTAAACAGAGCCGTTCCAAATTTTGGGGTGGCTGTGTCTTTTTGATTTTAATTTCCCTAAGCTATAGGACCATAAGTGGAAGTGCCCTAGGTTCTGTTGCTTTGTTTTTTAGATGTTTCAGGAAACACCATACACTTCTCCCGAGTGTTTGTTGGCAATTTACATCCCGCCCATCAGCATAACAAGGCTCCCAGTTCTCCATGGCCTGTCCTGCCTTTCTGGATTTTACACTTTTTTCAGATGGCCCTCTTGACCGGGGGGAAGTGAGACTTCATTGTAGTGCAGATTTCCTTTGCAAGCTTGCTTGGTTGGCCAAAAAGGGCGTATGCGTTTTTTCCTGAATATATTCAGGAAAAAAGGCATACGCCCTTTTTGGCCAAGTGCATCATTGTGGACGTTCTGCCTCTTTTCCTATGCTTTCAATGCAATTCCAGTCTACCTCCTGAAATCGGTTTCCTGCAATTCTGCCCCGCTTTCAAGTCCTCTTGGCAGCCTTACTTCAGTCTATTTTTGGACGATAGCTGTCATTTATAACTCTGCAGGTTTGTGAATTACAGTGCCCCTGAGCTCCTTTCTTCAACTCGCTTTCTTGTGACCTGGCCGCAACACGGCAGGATGGCTTCAGGCCCTAATCTGGTTCTGGCACGGCACGCTGAGCCTTTGGTTAATTCCTCTTCCTGGTGGGAAATGAGAGTTAAATTTGCCCATCCAGACACCTCCAGCTAGTCTCTCATTGGTTCTCGCTATTCCTGTTCATCTTCCACTGAAATTGCAAACTGGGCCAAACAGGAGGTTAAAGGGACTGACTCTCCAAGTCGGGAGAGTGTTAGTAAAGCGTCTGGAATGTTGCACCCGAGTACCAGGGTACGAAAACTGAGACATATTTGAACACGTCTCCCGATCACATGGTTGATCATACTCTGGGTTCCACATGCATGTTTTAGCTGAAGGAAGAATACCTAAAACCTGGGTAGTTGAAAACCATGGAATGGGTACAATGCAATATGACTTCAAAGGGTCTTCATTTGCTCACCGAACATCTCCAATCCTATCACTGCTGCGTTTATGCCCCTGTACACATGCTTGATTCTCTTTCGGAGACATAGCAATCCATAGGTTTTAAGATACTTACTAGTCAGGTACATTCTTAGGCGTTTAATATGCGGTGTTGAGTCCATTTCGTTGAGCAAGGAGTAGCTCTTGTCTATTCCATATTTGGCTTAAGGAACTTTATCTGTGCTCATTTCAATCTCTGGTTTTATGCAGCACCCCAACTCACCTTTCCCCTTAAGCAAGCATAAGTTGGTTTTCTAAATTTGAGAACCTGTTCTGTTCTGTAATTCAGTTCCTGTGTAGCCAAGTTTACATTCCGTGTATTACTGATATCTTATGATGTTTCTTTTTCTGTGTGACTTATTTCAGTTAGAATCATCATACCTGAATCCACTCATTGTGCTGCTAAGGGCCTGATGACACAGATTTCATTGCTGAGTGATATTGCTTTGTAAGTAAATACCACAACTTCTTTATCCATTTTTCACTTTCTGCGATGTTGAACTTGTACTGTAAACGAGGTTCTTGTAAACAGAGCCATTCCGAACTTTGAGGTGGCTGTGTCTTTTTGATTTTAATTTCCCTAAGCTATAGGACCATAAGTGGAAGTGCCCTAGGTTCTGTTGCTTTGTTTTTTAGATGTTTCAGGAAACACCATACACTTCTCCTGAGTGTCTGTTGGCAATTTGCATCCCGCCCATCAGCATAACAAGGCTCCCAGTTCTCCATGGCCTGTCCTGCCTTTCTGGATTTTACACTTTTTTCAGATGGCCCTTTTGACCCGGGGGAAGTGAGACTTCATTGTAGTGCAGATTTCTTTGCAAGCTTGCTTGGTTGGCCAAAAAGGGCGTATGCGTTTTTTCCTGAATATATTCAGGAAAAAACGCATACGCCCTTTTTGGCCAAGTGCATCATTGTGGACGTTCTGCCTCTTTTCCTATGCTTTCAATGCAATTCCAGTCTACCTCCTGAAATCGGTTTCCTGCAATTCTGCACCAGTTTCAAGTCCTCTTGGCAGCCTTACTTCAGTCTATTTTTGGACGATAGCTGTCATTTATAACTCTGCAGGTTTGTGAATTACAGTGCCCCTGAGCTCCTTTCTTCAACTCGCTTTCTTTTGAGCTGGCCGCAACACTGCAGGATGGCTTCAGGCCCTAATCTGGTTCCAGCACGGCACACTGAGCCTTTGGTTATTTCCTCTTCCTGGTGGGAAATGAGAGTTAAATTTGCCCGTCCAGACACCTCCAGCTAGCCTCTCATTGGTTCTCGCTATTCCTGTTCATCTTCCGCAGAAATTGCAAACTGTGCCAAACAGGAGGTTAAAGGCGCTGACTCTCCAAGTGGGGAGAGTGTTAGTAAAGCGTCTGGAATGTTGCACCCGAGTTCCAGGGGAGGAAAACTGAGACATATTTGAACACGTCTCCCATTGATATGGTTGATCATACTTGGGTTCCACATGCATGTTTTAGCTGAAGGAAGAATACCTAAAACCTGGGTAGTTGAAACCCGTGGAATGGGTACCATGCAATATGACTTCAAAGGGTCTTCATTTGCTCACCGAACCTCTCCAATCCTATCACTGCTGCGTTTATGCCCCTGTACACATGCTTGATTCTCATTCGGAGACATAGCAATCCATAGGTTTTAAGATACTTACTAGTCAGGTACATTCCTAGGCGTTTAATATGGGGTGTTGAGTCCATTTCGTTGAGCAAGGAGTAGCTCTTGTCTATTCCATATTTGGCTTAAGGAACTTTATCTGTGCTCATTTCAATCTCTGGTTTTATGCAGCACCCCAACTCACCTTTCCCCTTAAGCAAGCATAAATTGGTTTTCTAAATTTGAGACCCTGTTCTGTTCTGTAATTCAGTTCCTGTGTAGCCAAGTTTACATTCCGTGTATTACTGATATCTTATGATGTTTCTGTTTCTGTGTGACTTATTTCAGTTAGAATCATCATACCTGAATCCACTCATTGTGCTGCTAAGGGCCTGATGACACAGATTTCATTGCTGAGTGATATTGCTTTGTAAGTAAATACCACAACTTCTTTATCCATTTTTCAATTTCTGCGATGTTGAACTTGTACTGTAAACGAGGTTCTTGTAAACAGAGGCGTCCCAAACATTGGGGTGGCTGTGTCTTTTTGATTTTAATTTCCCTAAGCTATAAGACCATAAGTGGCAGTGCCCTAGGCTCTGTTGCTTTGTTTTTTAGATGTTTCAGGAAACACCATACACTTCTCCTGAGTGTCTGTTGGTAATTTACATCCCGCCCATCAGCATAACAAGGCTCCCAGTTCTCCATGGCCTGTCCTGCCTTTCTGGATTTTACACTTTTTTCAGATGGCCCTTTTGACAGGGGGGAAGAGAGACTTCATTGTAGTGCAGATTTCCTTTGCAAGCTTGCTTGGTTGGCCTAAAAGGGCGTATGCGTTTTTTCCTGAATATATTCAGGAAAAAACGCATACGCCCTTTTTGGCCAAGTGCATCATTGTGGACGTTCTGCCTCTTTTCCTATGCTTTCAATGCAATTCCAGTCTACCTCCTGAAATCGGTTTCCTGCAATTCTGCCCCGCTTTCAAGTCCTCTTGGCAGCCTTACTTCAGTCTATTTTTGGACGATATCTGTCATTTATAACTCTGCAGGTTTGTGAATTACAGTGCCCCTGAGCTCTTTCTTCAACTCGCTTTCTTGTGAGCTGGCCGCAACACCGCAGGATGGCTTCAGGCCCTAATCTGGTTCCGGCACGGCACGCTGAGCCTTTGGTTATTTCCTCTTCCTGGTGGGAAATGAGAGTTAAATTTGCCCGTCCAGACACCTCCAGCTAGTCTCTCATTGGTTCTCGCTATTCCTGTTCATCTTCCACAGAAATTGCAAACTGGGCCAAACAGGAGGTTAAAGGGACTGACTCTCCAAGTCGGGAGAGTGTTAGTAAAGCATCTGGAATGTTGCACCCGAGTACCAGGGGAGGAAAACTGAGACATATTTGAACACGTCTCCCGTTCACATGGATGATCATACTCTGGGTTCCACATGCATGTTTTAGCTGAAGGAAGAATACCTAAAACCTGGGTAGTTGAAACCCGTGGAATGGGTACCATGCAATATGACTTCAAAGGGTCTTCATTTGCTCACCGAACCTCTCCAATCCTATCACTGCTGCGTTTATGCCCCTGTACACATGCTTGATTCTCTTTCGGAGACATAGCAATCCATAGGTTTTAAGATACTTACTAGTCAGGTACATTCTTAGGCGTTTAATATGCGGTGTTGAGTCCATTTCGTTGAGCAAGGAGTAGCTCTTGTCTATTCCATATTTGGCTTAAGGAACTTTATCTGTGCTCATTTCAATCTCTGGTTTTATGCAGCACCCGAACTCACCTTTCCCCTTAAGCAAGCATAAGTTGGTTTTCTAAATTTGAGACCCTGTTCTGTTCTGTAATTCAGTTCCTGTGTAGCCAAGTTTACATTCCGTGTCTTACTGATATCTTATGATGTTTCTTTTTCTGTGTGACTTATTTCAGTTAGAATCATCATACCTAAATCCACTCATTGTGCTGCTAAGGGCCTGATGACACAGATTTCATTGCTGAGTGATATTGCTTTGTAAGTAAATACCACAACTTCTTTATCCATTTTTCAATTTCTGCGATGTTGAACTTGTACTGTAAATGAGGTTCTTGTAAACAGAGCCGTTCCAAACTTTGGGGTGGCTGTGTCTTTTTGATTTTAATTTCCCTAAGCTATAGGACCATAAGTGGAAGTGCCCTAGGTTCTGTTGCTTTGTTTTTTAGATGTTTCAGGAAACACCATACACTTCTCCCGAGTGGTTGTTGGCAATTTACATCCCGCCCATCAGCATAACAAGGCTCCCAGTTCTCCATGGCCTGTCCTGCCTTTCTGGATTTTACCCATTTTTCAGATGGCCCTTTTGACAGGGGGGAAGTGCGACTTCATTGTAGTGCAGATTTCCTTTGCAAGCTTGCTTGGTTGGCCAAAAAGGGCGTATGCGTTTTTTCCTGAATATATTCAGGAAAAAAGGCATATGCCCTTTTTGGCCAAGTGCATCATTGTGGACGTTCTGCCTCTTTTCCTATGCTTTCAATGCAATTCCAGTCTACCTCCTGAAATCGGTTTCCTGCAATTCTGCCCCGCTCTCAAGTCCTCTTGGCAGCCTTACTTCAGTCTATTTTTGGACGATAGCTGTCATTTATAACTCTGCAGGTTTGTGAATTACAGTGCCCCTGAGCTCCTTTCTTCAACTCGCTTTCTTGTGACCTGGCCGCAACACCGCAGGATGGCTTCAGGCCCTAATCTGGCTCCGGCACGGCACACTGAGCCTTTGGTTATTTCCTCTTCCTGGTGGGAAATGAGAGTTAAATTTGCCCGTCCAGACACCTCCAGCTAGCCTCTCATTGGTTCTCGCTATTCCTGTTCATCTTCCGCAGAAATTGCAAACTGGGCCAAACAGGAGGTTAAAGGCGCTGACTTTCCAAGTGGGGAGAGTGTTAGTAAAGCGTCTGGAATGTTGCACCCGAGTACCAGGGGAGGAAAACTGAGACATATTTGAACACGTCTCCCGATCACATGGTTGATCATACTTGGGTTCCACATGCATGTTTTAGCTGAAGGAAGAATACCTAAAACCTGGGTAGTTGAAACCCGTGGAATGGGTACCATGCAATATGACTTCAAAGGGTCTTCATTTGCTCACCGAACCTCTCCTATCCTATCACTGCTGCGTTTATGCCCCTGTACACATGCTTGATTCTCTTTCGGAGACATAGCAATCCATAGGTTTTAAGATACTTACTAGTCAGGTACATTCTTAGGCGTTTAATATGCGGTGTTGAGTCCATTTCGTTGAGCAAGGAGTAGCTCTTGTCTATTCCATATTTGGCTTAAGGAACTTTATCTGTGCTCATTTCAATCTCTGGTTTTATGCAGCACCCCAACTCACCTTTCCCCTTAAGCAAGCATAAGTTGGTTTTCTAAATTTGAGACCTTGTTCTGTTCTGTAATTCAGTTCCTGTGTAGCCAAGTTTACATTCCGTGTATTACTGATATCTTATGATGTTTCTTTTTCTGTGTGACTTATTTCAGTTAGAGTCATCATACCTGAATCCACTCATTGTGCTGCTAAGGGCCTGATGACACAGATTTCATTGCTGAGTGATATTGCTTTGTAAGTAAATACCACAACTTCTTTATCCATTTTTCACTTCCTGCGATGTTGAACTTGTACTGTAAATGAGGTTCTTGTAAACAGAGCCGTTCCAAACTTTGGGGTGGCTGTGTCTTTTTGATTTTAATTTCCCTAAGCTATAGGACCATAAGTGGAAGTGCCCTAGGTTCTGTTGCTTTGTTTTTTAGATGTTTCAGGAAACACCATACACTTCTCCCGAGTGGTTGTTGGCAATTTACATCCCGCCCATCAGCATAACAAGGCTCCCAGGTCTCCATGGCCTGTCCTGCCTTTCTGGATTTTACACTTTTTTCAGATGGCCCTTTTGACCGGGGGGAAGTGAGACTTCATTGTAGTGCAGATTTCCTTTGCAAGCTTGCTTGGTTGGCCAAAAAGGGCGTATGCGTTTTTTCCTGAATATATTCAGGAAAAAACGCATACGCCCTTTTTGGCCAAGTGCATCATTGTGGACGTTCTGCCTCTTTTCCTACGCTTTCAATGCAATTCCAGTCTACCTCCTGAAATCGGTTTCCTGCAATTCTGCCCCGCTTTCAAGTCCTCTTGGCAGCCTTACTTCAGTCTATTTTTGGACGATAGCTGTCATTTATAACTCTGCAGGTTTGTGAATTACAGTGCCCCTGAGCTCCTTTCTTCAACTCGCTTTCTTGTGAGCTGGCCGCAACACCGCAGGATGGCTTCAGGCCCTAATCTGGTTCCGGCACGGCACACTGAGCCTTTGGTTATTTCCTCTTCCTGGTGGGAAATGAGAGTTAAATTTGCCCGTCCAGACACCTCCAGCTAGCCTCTCATTGGTTCTCGCTATTCCTGTTCATCTTCCGCAGAAATTGCAAACTGGGCCAAACAGGAGTTTAAAGGCCCTGACTCTCCAAGTGGGGAGAGTGTTAGTAAAGCGTCTGGAATGTTGCACCCGAGTTCCAGGGGAGGAAAACTGAGACATATTTGAACACGTCTCCCATTGACATGGTTGATCATACTTGGGTTCCACATGCATGTTTTAGCTGAAGGAAGAATACCTAAAACCTGGGTAGTTGAAACCCGTGGAATGGGTACCATGCAATATGACTTCAAAGGGTCTTCATTTGCTCACCGAACCTCTCCAATCCTATCACTGCTGCGTTTATGCCCCTGTACACATGCTTGATTCTCTTTCGGAGACATAGCAATCCATAGGTTTTAAGATACTTACTAGTCAGGTACATTCCTAGGCGTTTAATATGGGGTGTTGAGTCCATTTCGTTGAGCAAGGAGTAGCTCTTGTCTATTCCATATTTGGCTTAAGGAACTTTATCTGTGCTCATTTCAATCTCTGGCTTTATGCAGCACCCCAACTCACCTTTCCCCTTAAGCAAGCATAAATTGGTTTTCTAAATTTGAGACCCTGTTCTGTTTTGGAATGCAGTTCCTGTGTAGCCAAGTTTAGATTCCGTGTATTACTGATATCTTATGATGTTTCTGTTTCTGTGTGACTTATTTCAGTTAGAATCATCATACCTGAATCCACTCATTGTGCTGCTAAGGGCCTGATGACACAGATTTCATTGCTGAGTGATATTGCTTTGTAAGTAAATACCACAACTTCTTTATCCATTTTTCAATTTCTGCGATGTTGAACTTGTACTGTAAACGAGGTTCTTGTAAACAGAGGCGTCCCAAACATTGGGGTGGCTGTGTCTTTTTGATTTTAATTTCCCTAAGCTATAAGACCATAAGTGGCAGTGCCCTAGGCTCTGTTGCTTTGTTTTTTAGATGTTTCAGGAAACACCATACACTTCTCCTGAGTGTCTGTTGGTAATTTACATCCCGCCCATCAGCATAACAAGGCTCCCAGTTCTCCATGGCCTGTCCTGCCTTTCTGGATTTTACACTTTTTTCAGATGGCCCTTTTGACCGGGGGGAAGTGAGACTTCATTGTAGTGCAGATTTCCTTTGCAAGCTTGCTTGGTTGGCCAAAAAGGGCGTATGCGTTTTTTCCTGAATATATTCAGGAAAAAACGCATACGCCCTTTTTGGCCAAGTGCATCATTGTGGACGTTCTGCCTCTTTTCCTATGCTTTCAATGCAATTCCAGTCTACCTCCTGAAATCGGTTTCCTGCAATTCTGCCCCGCTTTCAAGTCCTCTTGGCAGCCTTACTTCAGTCTATTTTTGGATGATAGCTGTCATTTATAACTCTGCAGGTTTGTGAATTACAGTGCCCCTGAGCTCCTTTCTTCAACTCGCTTTCTTGTGAGCTGGCCGCAACACCACAGGATGGCTTCAGGCCCTAATCTGGTTCCGGCACGGCACGCTGAGCCTTTGGTTATTTCCTCTTCCTGGTGGGAAATGAGAGTTAAATTTGCCCGTCCAGACACCTCCAGCTAATCTCTCATTGGTTCTCGCTATTCCTGTTCATCTTCCACAGAAATTGCAAACTGGGCCAAACAGGAGGTTAAAGGCGATGACTCTACAAGTCGGGAGAGTGTTAGTAAAGCGTCTGGAATGTTGCAGCCGAGTACCAGGGGAGGAAAACTGAGACATATTTGAACACGTCTCCCGTTCACACGGATGATCATACTCTGGGTTCCACATGCATGTTTTAGCTGAAGGAAGAATACCTAAAACCTGGGTAGTTGAAACCCGTGGAATGGGTACCATGCAATATGACTTCAAAGGGTCTTCATTTGCTCACCGAACCTCTCCAATCCTATCACTGCTGCGTTTATGCCCCTGTACACATGCTTGATTCTCTTTTGGAGACATAGCAATCCATAGGTTTTAAGATACTTACTAGTCAGGTACATTCTTAGGCGTTTAATATGCGGTGTTGAGTCCATTTCGTTGAGCAAGGAGTAGCTCTTGTCTATTCCATATTTGGCTTAAGGAACTTTATCTGTGCTCATTTCAATCTCTAGTTTTATGCAGCACCCGAACTCACCTTTCCCCTTAAGCAAGCATAAGTTGGTTTTCTAAATTTGAGACCCTGTTCTGTTCTGTAATTCAGTTCCTGTGTAGCCAAGTTTACATTCCGTGTATTACTGATATCTTATGATGTTTCTTTTTCTGTGTGACTTATTTCAGTTAGAATCATCATACCTGAATCCACTCATTGTGCTGCTAAGGGCCTGATGACACAGATTTCATTGCTGAGTGATATTGCTTTGTAAGTAAATACCACAACTTCTTTATCCATTTTTCACTTTCTGCGATGTTGAACTTGTACTGTAAATGAGGTTCTTGTAAACAGAGCCGTTCCAAACTTTGGGGTGGCTGTGTCTTTTTGATTTTAATTTCCCTAAGCTATAGGACCATAAGTGGAAGTGCCCTAGGTTCTGTTGCTTTCTTTTTTAGATGTTTCAGGAAACACCATACACTTCTCCAGAGTGGTTGTTGGCAATTTACATCCCGCCCATCAGCATAACAAGGCTCCCAGTTCTCCATGGCCTGTCCTGCCTTTCTGGATTTTACACTTTTTTCAGATGGCCCTTTTGACCGGGGGGAAGTGAGACTTCATTGTAGTGCAGATTTCCTTTGCAAGCTTGCTTGGTTGGCCAAAAAGGGCGTATGCGTTTTTTCCTGAATATATTCAGGAAAAAACGCATACGCCCTTTTTGGCCAAGTGCATCATTGTGGACGTTCTGCCTCTTTTCCTATGCTTTCAATGCAATTCCAGTCTACCTCCTGAAATCGGTTTCCTGCAATTCTGCCCCGCTTTCAAGTCCTCTTGGCAGCCTTACTTCAGTCTATTTTTGGACGATAGCTGTCATTTATAACTCTGCAGGTTTGTGAATTACAGTGCCCCTGAGCTCTTTCTTCAACTCGCTTTCTTGTGAGCTGGCCGCAACACCACAGGATGGCTTCAGGCCCTAATCTGGTTCCGGCACGGCACGCTGAGCCTTTGGTTATTTCCTCTTCCTGGTGGGAAATGAGAGTTAAATTTGCCCGTCCAGACACCTCCAGCTAGTCTCTCATTGGTTCTTGCTATTCCTGTTCATCTTCCACAGAAATTGCAAACTGGGCCAAACAGGAGGTTAAAGGCGATGACTCTCCAAGTCGGGAGAGTGTTAGTAAAGCGTCTGGAATGTTGCACCCGAGTACCAGGGGAGGAAAACTGAGACATATTTGAACACGTCTCCCGTTCACACGGATGATCATACTCTGGGTTCCACATGCATGTTTTAGCTGAAGGAAGAATACCTAAAACCTGGGTAGTTGAAACCCGTGGAATGGGTACCATGCAATATGACTTCACAGGGTCTTCATTTGCTCACCGAACCTCTCCAATCTTATCACTGCTGCGTTTATGCCCCTGTACACATGCTTGATTCTCTTTCGGAGACATAGCAATCCATAGGTTTTAAGATACTTACTAGTCAGGTACATTCTTAGGCGTTTAATATGCGGTGTTGAGTCCATTTCGTTGAGCAAGGAGTAGCTCTTGTCTATTCCATATTTGGCTTAAGGAACTTTATCTGTGCTCATTTCAATCTCTGGTTTTATGCAGCACCCCAACTCACCTTTCCCCTTAAGCAAGCATAAGTTGGTTTTCTAAATTTGAGACCCTGTTCTGTTTTGGAATGCAGTTCCTGTGTAGCCAAGTTTACATTCCGTGTATTAGTGATATCTTATGATGTTTCTTTTTCTGTGTGACTTATTTCAGTTAGAATCATCATACCTGAATCCACTCATTGTGCTGCTAAGGGCCTGATGACACAGATTTCATTGCTGTGTGATATTGCTTTGTAAGTAAATACCACAACTTCTTTATCCATTTTTCACTTTCTGCGATGTTGAACTTGTACTGTAAACGAGGTTCTTGTAAACAGAGCCGTTCCAAACTTTGGGGTGGCTGTGTCTTTTTCATTTTAATTTCCCTAAGCTATAGGACCATAAGTGGAAGTGCCCTAGGTTCTGTTGCTTTGTTTGTTAGTTGTTTCAGGAAACACCATACACTTCTCCCAAGTGGTTCTTGGCAATTTACATCCCGCCCATCAGCATAACAAGGCTCCCAGTTCTCCATGGCCTGTCCTGCCTTTCTGGATTTTACACTTTTTTCAGCTGGCCCTTTTGACCGGGGGAAAGTGAGACTTCATTGTAGTGCAGATTTCATTTGCAAGCTTGCTTGCTTGGCCAAAAAGGGCGTATGCGTTTTTTCCTGAATATATTCAGGAAAAAACGCATACGCCCTTTTTGGCCAAGTGCATCATTGTGGACGTTCTGCCTCTTTTCCTATGCTTTCAATGCAATTCCAGTCTACCTCCTGAAATCGGTTTCCTGCAATTCTGCCCCGCTTTCAAGTCCTCTTGGCAGCCTTACTTCAGTCTATTTTTGGACGATAGCTGTCATTTATAACTCTGCAGGTTTGTGAATTACAGTGCCCCTGAGCTCCTTTCTTCAACTCGCTTTCTTGTGACCTGGCCGCAACACCGCAGGATGGCTTCAGGCCCTAATCTGGTTCCGGCCCGGCATGCTGAGCCTTTGGTTAATTCCTCTTCCTGGTGGGAAATGAGAGTTGAATTTGCCCGTCCAGACACCTCCAGCTAGCCTCTCATTGGTTCTCGCTATTCCTGTTCATCTTCCGCAGAAATTGCAAACTGGGCCAAACAGGAGGTTAAAGGGACTGACTCTCCAAGCCGGGAGAGTGTTAGTAAAGCGTCTGGAATGTTGCACACGAGTACCAGGGGAGGAAAACTGAGACAAATTTGAACACGTCTCCCGTTCACATGGTTGATCATACTCTGGGTAACACATGCATGTTTTAGCTGAAGGAAGAATACCTTAAACCTGGAGAGTTGAGACCCGTGTAATGGGTACCATGCAATATGACTTCAAAGGGTCTTCATTTGCTCACCGAACCTCTCCAATCCTATCACTGCTGCGTTTATGCCCCTGTACACACGCTTGATTCTCTTTTGGAGACATAGCAATCCATAGGTTTTAAGATACTTACTAGTCAGGTACATTCTTAGGCGTTTAATATGGGGTGTTGAGTCCATTTCGTTGAGCAAGGAGTAGCTCTTGTCTATTCCATATTTGGCTTAAGGAACTTTATCTGTGCTCATTTCAATCTCTGGTTTTATGCAGCACCCCAACTCACCTTTCCCCTTAAGCAAGCATAAGTTGGTTTTCTAAATTTGAGACCCTGTTCTGTTTTGGAATGCAGTTCCTGTGTAGCCAAGTTTACATTCCGTGTATTACTGATATCTTATGATGTTTCTTTTTCTGTGTGACTTATTTCAGTTAGAATCATCATACCTGAATCCACTCATTGTGCTGCTAAGGGCCTGATGACACAGATTTCATTGCTGAGTGATATTGCTTTGTAAGTAAATACCACAACTTCTTTATCCATTTTTCACTTTCTGCGATGTTGAACTTGTACTGTAAACGAGGTTCTTGTAAACAGAGCCGTTCCAAACTTTGGGGTGGCTGTGTCTTTTTCATTTTAATTTCCCTAAGCTATAGGACCATAAGTGGAAGTGCCCTAGGTTCTGTTGCTTTGTTTTTTAGTTGTTTCAGGAAACACCATACACTTCTCCCAAGTGGTTCTTGGCAATTTTCATCCCGCCCATCAGCATAACAAGGCTCCCAGTTCTCCATGGCCTGTCCTGCCTTTCTGGATTTTACACTTTTTTCAGATGGCCCTTTTGACCGGGGGGAAGTGAGACTTCATTGTAGTGCAGATTTCCTTTGCAAGCTTGCTTGGTTGGCCAAAAAGGGCGTATGCGTTTTTTCCTGAATATATTCAGGAAAAAACGCATACGCCCTTTTTGGCCAAGTGCATCATTGTGGACGTTCTGCCTCTTTTCCTATGCTTTCAATGCAATTCCAGTCTACCTCCTGAAATCGGTTTCCTGCAATTCTGCCCCGCTTTCAAGTCCTCTTGGCAGCCTTACTTCAGTCTATTTTTGGACGATAGCTGTCATTTATAACTCTGCAGGTTTGTGAATTACAGTGCCCCTGAGCTCCTTTCTTCAACTCGCTTTCTTGTGACCTGGCCGCAACACCGCAGGATGGCTTCAGGCCCTAATCTGGTTCCGGCCCGGCATGCTGAGCCTTTGGTTAATTCCTCTTCCTGGTGGGAAATGAGAGTTGAATTTGCCCGTCCAGACACCTCCAGCTGGCCTCTCATTGGTTCTCGCTATTCCTGTTCATCTTCCGCAGAAATTGCAAACTGGGCCAAACAGGAGGTTAAAGGGACTGACTCTCCAAGTCGGGAGAGTGTTGGTAAAGCGTCTGGAATGTTGCACCCGAGTACCAGGGGAGGAAACCTGAGACATATTTGAACACGTCTCCCGTTCACATGGTTGATCATACTCTGGGTTCCACATGCATGTTTTAACTGAAGGAAGAATACCTTAAACCTGGAGAGTTGAGACCCGTGTAATGGGTACCATGCAATATGACTTCAAAGGGTCTTCATTTGCTCACCGAACCTCTCCAATCCTATCACTGCTGCGTTTATGCCCCTGTACACACGCTTGATTCTCTTTTGGAGACATAGCAATCCATAGGTTTTAAGATACTTACTAGTCAGGTACATTCTTAGGCGTTTAATATGGGGTTTTGAGTCCATTTCGTTGAGCAAGGAGTAGCTCTTGTCTATTCCATATTTGGCTTAAGGAACTTTATCTGTGCTCATTTCAATCTCTGGTTTTATGCAGCACCCCAACTCACCTTTCCCCTTAAGCAAGCATAAGTTGGTTTTCTAAATTTGAGACCCTGTTCTGTTTTGGAATGCAGTTCCTGTGTAGCCAAGTTTACATTCCGTGTATTAGTGATATCTTATGATGTTTCTTTTTCTGTGTGACTTATTTCAGTTAGAATCATCATACCTGAATCCACTCATTGTGCTGCTAAGGGCCTGATGACACAGATTTCATTGCTGAGTGATATTGCTTTGTAAGTAAATACCACAACTTCTTTATCCATTTTTCACTTTCTGCGATGTTGAACTTGTACTGTAAACGAGGTTCTTGTAAACAGAGCCGTTCCAAACTTTGGGGTGGCTGTGTCTTTTTCATTTTAATTTCCCTAAGCTATAGGACCATAAGTGGAAGTGCCCTAGGTTCTGTTGTTTTGTTTTTTAGATGTTTCAGGAAACACCATACACTTCTCCCAAGTGGTTCTTGGCAATTTACATCCCGCCCATCAGCATAACAAGGCTCCCAGTTCTCCATGGCCTGTCCTGCCTTTCTGGATTTTACACTTTTTTCAGATGGCCCTTTTGACCGGAGGGAATTGAGACTTCATTGTAGTGCAGATTTCCTTTGCAAGCTTGCTTGGTTGGCCAAAAAGGGCTTATACGTTTTTTACTGAATATATTCAGGAAAAAACGCATACGCCCTTTTTGGCCAAGTGCATCATTGTGGACCTTCTGCCTCTTCCTATGCTTTCAATGCAATTCCAGTCTACCTCCTGAAATCGGTTTCCTGCAATTCTGCCCTGCTTTCAAGTCCTCTTGGCAGCCTTACTTCAGTCTATTTTTGGACGATATCTGTCATTTGTAACTCTGCAGGTTTGTGAATTACAGTGCCCCTGAGCTCCTTTCTTCAACTCGCTTTCTTGTGACCTGGCCGCAACACCGCAGGATGGCTTCAGGCCCTAATCTGGTTCCGGCACGGCACGCTGAGCCTTTGGTTAATTCCTCTTCCTGGTGGGAAATGAGAGTTAAATTTGCCCGTCCAGACACCTCCAGCTAGCCTCTCATTGGTTCTCGCTATTCCTGTTCATCTTCCGCAGAAATTGCAAACTGGGCCAAACAGGAGGTTAAAGGGACTGACTCTCCAAGTCGGGAGAGTGTTAGTAAAGCGTCTGGAATGTTGCACCCGAGTACCAGGGGAGGAAAACTGAGACATATTTGAACACGTCTCCCGATCACATGGTTGATCATACTCTGGGTTCCACATGCATGTTTTAGCTGAAGGAAGAATACCTTAAACCTGGACAGTTGAGACCCGTGGAATGGGTACCATGCAATATGACTTCAAAGGGTCTTCATTTGCTCACCGAACCTCTCCAATCCTATCACTGCTGCGTTTATGTCCCTGTACACACGCTTGATTCTCTTTTGGAGACATAGCAATCCATAGGTTTTAAGATACTTACTAGTCAGGTACATTCTTAGGCGTTTAATATGGGGTTTTGAGTCCATTTCGTTGAGCAAGGAGTAGCTCTTGTCTATTCCATATTTGGCTTAAGGAACTTTATCTGTGCTCATTTCAATCTCTGGTTTTATGCAGCACCCCAACTCACCTTTCCCCTTAAGCAAGCATAAGTTGGTTTTCTAAATTTGAGACCCTGTTCTGTTTTGGAATGCAGTTCTTGTGTAGCCAAGTTTACATTCCGTGTATTAGTGATATCTTATGATGTTTCTTTTTCTGTGTGACTTATTTCAGTTAGAATCATCGTACCTTAATCCACTCATTATGCTGCTACGGGCCTGATGACATAGATTTCATTGCTGAGTGATACTGCATTGTACGTAAGTACCACAAGTTCTTTATCCATTTTTCACTTTCTGCGATGTTGAACTTGTACTGTAAACGAGGTTGTTGTAAACAGAGCCGTTCCAAACTTTGGGGTGGCTGTGTCTTTTTCATTTTAATTTCCCTAAGCTATAGGACCATAAGTGGAAGTGCCCTAGGCTCTGTTGCTTTGTTTTTTAGATGTTTCAGGAAACACCATACACTTCTCCGGAGTGTCTGTTGGCAATTTACATCCCGCCCATCAGCATAACAAGGCTCCCAGTTCTCCATGGCCTGTCCTGCCTTTCTGGATTTTACCCTTTTTTCAGATGGCCCTTTTGACCGGGGGGAAGTGAGACTTCATTGTAGTGCAGATTTCCTTTGCAAATTTGCTTGGTTGGCCAAAAAGGGTGTATGCGTTTTTTCCTGAATATGTTCAGGAAAAAACGCATACGCCCTTTTTGGCCAAGTGCATCATTGTGGACGTTCTGCCTCTTTTCCTATGCTTTCAATGCAATTCCTGTCTACCTCCTGAAATCGGTTTCCTGCAATTCTGCCCCGCTTTCAAGTCCTCTTGGCAGCCTTACTTCAGTCTATTTTTGGACGATAGCTGTCATTTATAACTCTGCAGGTTTGTGAATTACAGTGCCCCTGAGCTCCTTTCTTCAACTCGCTTTCTTGTGACCTGGCCGCAACACCGCAGGATGGCTTCAGGCCCTAATCTGGTTCCGGCACGGCACGCTGAGCCTTTGGTTAATTCCTCTTCCTGGTGGGAAATGAGAGTTAAATTTGCCCGTTCAGACACCTCCAGCTAGCCTCTCATTGGTTCTCGCTATTCCTGTTCATCTTCCGCAGAAATTGCAAACTGGGCCAAACAGGAGGCTAAAGGGACTGACTCTCCAAGTCGGGAGAGTGTTAGTAAAGCGTCTGGAATGTTGCACCCGAGTACCAGGGTACGAAAACTGAGACATATTTGAACACGTCTCCCGATCACATGGTTGATCATACTCTAGGTTCCACATGCATGTTTTAGCTGAAGGAAGAATACCTTAAACCTGGGTAGGTGAAAGCCGTGGAATGGGTACCATGCAATATGACTTCAAAGGGTCTTCATTTTCTCACCGAACCTCTCCAATCCTATCACAGCTGCGTTTATGCCCCTGTACACATGCTTGATTCTCTTTCGGAGACATAGCAATCCATAGGTTTTAAGATACTTACTAGTCAGGTACATTCTTAGGCGTTTAATATGCGGTGTTGAGTCCATTTCGTTGAGCAAGGAGTAGCTCTTGTCTATTCCATATTTGGCTTAAGGAACTTTATCTGTGCTGATTTCAATCTCTGGTTTTATGCAGCACCCCAACTCACCTTTCCCCTTAAGCAAGCATAAGTTGGTTTTCTAAATTTTAGACCCTGTTCTGTTCTGTAATTCAGTTCCTGTGTAGCCAAGTTTACATTCCGTGTATTACTGATATCTTATGATGTTTCTTTTTCTGTGTGACTTATTTCAGTTAGAATCATCATACCTGAATCCACTCATTGTGCTGCTAAGGGCCTGATGACACAGATTTCATTGCTGAGTGATATTGCTTTGTAAGTAAATACCACAACTTCTTTATCCATTTTTCACTTCCTGCGATGTTGAACTTGTACTGTAAATGAGGTTCTTGTAAACAGAGCCGTTCCAAACTTTGGGGTGGCTGTGTCTTTTTGATTTTAATTTCCCTAAGCTATAGGACCATAAGTGGAAGTGCCCTAGGTTCTGTTGCTTTGTTTTTTAGATGTTTCAGGAAACACCATACACTTCTCCCGAGTGGTTGTTGGCAATTTACATCCCGCCCATCAGCATAACAAGGCTCCCAGTTCTCCATGGCCTGTCCTGCCTTTCTGGATTTTACACTTTTTTCAGATGGCCCTCTTGACCGGGGGGAAGTGAGACTTCATTGTAGTGCAGATTTCCTTTGCAAGCTTGCTTGGTTGGCCAAAAAGGGCGTATGCGTTTTTTCCTGAATATATTCAGGAAAAAAGGCATACGCCCTTTTTGGCCAAGTGCATCATTGTGGACGTTCTGCCTCTTTTCCTATGCTTTCAATGCAATTCCAGTCTACCTCCTGAAATCGGTTTCCTGCAATTCTGCCCCGCTTTCAAGTCCTCTTGGCAGCCTTACTTCAGTCTATTTTTGGACGATAGCTGTCATTTATAACTCTGCAGGTTTGTGAATTACAGTGCCCCTGAGCTCCTTTCTTCAACTCGCTTTCTTGTGACCTGGCCGCAACACGGCAGGATGGCTTCAGGCCCTAATCTGGTTCTGGCACGGCACGCTGAGCCTTTCGTTAATTCCTCTTCCTGGTGGGAAATGAGAGTTAAATTTGCCCATCCAGACACCTCCAGCTAGTCTCTCATTGGTTCTCGCTATTCCTGTTCATCTTCCACAGAAATTGCAAACTGGGCCAAACAGGAGGTTAAAGGGACTGACTCTCCAAGTCGGGAGAGTGTTAGTAAAGCGTCTGGAATGTTGCACCTGAGTACCAGGGTACGAAAACTGAGACATATTTGAACACATCTCCCGATCACATGGTTGATCATACTCTGGGTTCCACATGCATGTTTTAGCTGAAGGAAGAATACCTAAAACCTGGGTAGTTGAAAACCATGGAATGGGTACAATGCAATATGACTTCAAAGGGTCTTCATTTGCTCACCGAACATCTCCAATCCTATCACTGCTGCGTTTATGCCCCTGTACACATGCTTGATTCTCTTTCGGAGACATAGCAATCCATAGGTTTTAAGATACTTACTAGTCAGGTACATTCTTAGGCGTTTAATATGCGGTGTTGAGTCCATTTCGTTGAGCAAGGAGTAGCTCTTGTCTATTCCATATTTGGCTTAAGGAACTTTATCTGTGCTCATTTCAATCTCTGGTTTTATGCAGCACCCCAACTCACCTTTCCCCTTAAGCAAGCATAAGTTGGTTTTCTAAATTTGAGAACCTGTTCTGTTCTGTAATTCAGTTTCTGTGTAGCCAAGTTTACATTCCGTGTATTACTGATATCTTATGATGTTTCTTTTTCTGTGTGACTTATTTCAGTTAGAATCATCATACCTGAATCCACTCATTGTGCTGCTAAGGGCCTGATGACACAGATTTCATTGCTGAGTGATATTGCTTTGTAAGTAAATACCACAACTTCTTTATCCATTTTTCACTTTCTGCGATGTTGAACTTGTACTGTAAACGAGGTTCTTGTAAACAGAGCCGTTCCGAACTTTGAGGTGGCTGTGTCTTTTTGATTTTAATTTCCCTAAGCTATAGGACCATAAGTGGAAGTGCCCTAGGTTCTGTTGCTTTGTTTTTTAGATGTTTCAGGAAACACCATACACTTCTCCTGAGTGTCTGTTGGCAATTTGCATCCCGCCCATCAGCATAACAAGGCTCCCAGTTCTCCATGGCCTGTCCTGCCTTTCTGGATTTTACACTTTTTTCAGATGGCCCTTTTGACCCGGGGGAAGTGAGACTTCATTGTAGTGCAGATGTCTTTGCAAGCTTGCTTGGTTGGCCAAAAAGGGCGTATGCGTTTTTTCCTGAATATATTCAGGAAAAAACGCATACGCCCTTTTTGGCCAAGTGCATCATTGTGGACGTTCTGCCTCTTTTCCTATGCTTTCAATGCAATTCCAGTCTACCTCCTGAAATCGGTTTCCTGCAATTCTGCACCGCTTTCAAGTCCTCTTGGCAGCCTTACTTCAGTCTATTTTTGGACGATAGCTGTCATTTATAACTCTGCAGGTTTGTGAATTACAGTGCCCCTGAGCTCCTTTCTTCAACTCGCTTTCTTTTGAGCTGGCCGCAACACTGCAGGATGGCTTCAGGCCCTAATCTGGTTCCGGCACGGCACACTGAGCCTTTGGTTATTTCCTCTTCCTGGTGGGAAATGAGAGTTAAATTTGCCCGTCCAGACACCTCCAGCTAGCCTCTCATTGGTTCTCGCTATTCCTGTTCATCTTCCGCAGAAATTGCAAACTGTGCCAAACAGGAGGTTAAAGGCGCTGACTCTCCAAGTGGGGAGAGTGTTAGTAAAGCGTCTGGAATGTTGCACCCGAGTTCCAGGGGAGGAAAACTGAGACATATTTGAACACGTCTCCCATTGATATGGTTGATCATACTTGGGTTCCACATGCATGTTTTAGCTGAAGGAAGAATACCTAAAACCTGGGTAGTTGAAACCCGTGGAATGGGTACCATGCAATATGACTTCAAAGGGTCTTCATTTGCTCACCGAACCTCTCCAATCCTATCACTGCTGCGTTTATGCCCCTGTACACATGCTTGATTCTCATTCGGAGACATAGCAATCCATAGGTTTTAAGATACTTACTAGTCAGGTACATTCCTAGGCGTTTAATATGGGGTGTTGAGTCCATTTCGTTGAGCAAGGAGTAGCTCTTGTCTATTCCATATTTGGCTTAAGGAACTTTATCTGTGCTCATTTCAATCTCTGGTTTTATGCAGCACCCCAACTCACCTTTCCCCTTAAGCAAGCATAAATTGGTTTTCTAAATTTGAGACCCTGTTCTGTTCTGTAATTCAGTTCCTGTGTAGCCAAGTTTACATTCCGTGTATTACTGATATCTTATGATGTTTCTGTTTCTGTGTGACTTATTTCAGTTAGAATCATCATACCTGAATCCACTCATTGTGCTGCTAAGGGCCTGATGACACAGATTTCATTGCTGAGTGATATTGCTTTGTAAGTAAATACCACAACTTCTTTATCCATTTTTCAATTTCTGCGATGTTGAACTTGTACTGTAAACGAGGTTCTTGTAAACAGAGGCGTCCCAAACATTGGGGTGGCTGTGTCTTTTTGATTTTAATTTCCCTAAGCTATAAGACCATAAGTGGCAGTGCCCTAGGCTCTGTTGCTTTGTTTTTTAGATGTTTCAGGAAACACCATACACTTCTCCTGAGTGTCTGTTGGTAATTTACATCCCGCCCATCAGCATAACAAGGCTCCCAGTTCTCCATGGCCTGTCCTGCCTTTCTGGATTTTACACTTTTTTCAGATGGCCCTTTTGACAGGGGGGAAGTGAGACTTCATTGTAGTGCAGATTTCCTTTGCAAGCTTGCTTGGTTGGCCTAAAAGGGCGTATGCGTTTTTTCCTGAATATATTCAGGAAAAAACGCATACGCCCTTTTTGGCCAAGTGCATCATTGTGGACGTTCTGCCTCTTTTCCTATGCTTTCAATGCAATTCCAGTCTACCTCCTGAAATCGGTTTCCTGCAATTCTGCCCCGCTTTCAAGTCCTCTTGGCAGCCTTACTTCAGTCTATTTTTGGACGATAGCTGTCATTTATAACTCTGCAGGTTTGTGAATTACAGTGCCCCTGAGCTCTTTCTTCAACTCGCTTTCTTGTGAGCTGGCCGCAACACCGCAGGATGGCTTCAGGCCCTAATCTGGTTCCGGCACGGCACGCTGAGCCTTTGGTTATTTCCTCATCCTGATGGGAAATGAGAGTTAAATTTGCCCGTCCAGACACCTCCAGCTAGTCTCTCATTGGTTCTCGCTATTCCTGTTCATCTTCCACAGAAATTGCAAACTGGGCCAAACAGGAGGTTAAAGGCGATGACTCTCCAAGTCGGGAGAGTGTTAGTAAAGCATCTGGAATGTTGCACCCGAGTACCAGGGGAGGAAAACTGAGACATATTTGAACACGTCTCCCGTTCACATGGATGATCATACTCTGGGTTCCACATGCATGTTTTAGCTGAAGGAAGAATACCTAAAACCTGGGTAGTTGAAACCCGTGGAATGGGTACCATGCAATATGACTTCAAAGGGTCTTCATTTGCTCACCGAACCTCTCCAATCCTATCACTGCTGCGTTTATGCCCCTGTACACATGCTTGATTCTCTTTCGGAGACATAGCAATCCATAGGTTTTAAGATACTTACTAGTCAGGTACATTCTTAGGCGTTTAATATGCGGTGTTGAGTCCATTTCGTTGAGCAAGGAGTAGCTCTTGTCTATTCCATATTTGGCTTAAGGAACTTTATCTGTGCTCATTTCAATCTCTGGTTTTATGCAGCACCCGAACTCACCTTTCCCCTTAAGCAAGCATAAGTTGGTTTTCTAAATTTGAGACCCTGTTCTGTTCTGTAATTCAGTTCCTGTGTAGCCAAGTTTACATTCCGTGTCTTACTGATATCTTATGATGTTTCTTTTTCTGTGTGACTTATTTCAGTTAGAATCATCATACCTAAATCCACTCATTGTGCTGCTAAGGGCCTGATGACACAGATTTCATTGCTGAGTGATATTGCTTTGTAAGTAAATACCACAACTTCTTTATCCATTTTTCACTTTCTGCGATGTTGAACTTGTACTGTAAATGAGGTTCTTGTAAACAGAGCCGTTCCAAACTTTGGGGTGGCTGTGTCTTTTTGATTTTAATTTCCCTAAGCTATAGGACCATAAGTGGAAGTGCCCTAGGTTCTGTTGCTTTGTTTTTTAGATGTTTCAGGAAACACCATACACTTCTCCCGAGTGGTTGTTGGCAATTTACATCCCGCCCATCAGCATAACAAGGCTCCCAGTTCTCCATCGCCTGTCCTGCCTTTCTGGATTTTACCCATTTTTCAGATGGCCCTTTTGACAGGGGGGAAGTGAGACTTCATTGTAGTGCAGATTTCCTTTGCAAGCTTGCTTGGTTGGCCAAAAAGGGCGTATGCGTTTTTTCCTGAATATATTCAGGAAAAAAGGCATACGCCCTTTTTGGCCAAGTGCATCATTGTGGACGTTCTGCCTCTTTTCCTATGCTTTCAATGCAATTCCAGTCTACCTCCTGAAATCGGTTTCCTGCAATTCTGCCCCGCTTTCAAGTCCTCTTGGCAGCCTTACTTCAGTCTATTTTTGGACGATAGCTGTCATTTATAACTCTGCAGGTTTGTGAATTACAGTGCCCCTGAGCTCCTTTCTTCAACTCGCTTTCTTGTGACCTGGCCGCAACACCGCAGGATGGCTTCAGGCCCTAATCTGGCTCCGGCACGGCACACTGAGCCTTTGGTTATTTCCTCTTCCTGGTGGGAAATGAGAGTTAAATTTGCCCGTCCAGACACCTCCAGCTAGCCTCTCATTGGTTCTCGCTATTCCTGTTCATCTTCCGCAGAAATTGCAAACTGGGCCAAACAGGAGGTTAAAGGCGCTGACTTTCCAAGTGGGGAGAGTGTTAGTAAAGCGTCTGGAATGTTGCACCCGAGTACCAGGGGAGGAAAACTGAGACATATTTGAACACGTCTCCCGATCACATGGTTGATCATACTTGGGTTCCACATGCATGTTTTAGCTGAAGGAAGAATACCTAAAACCTGGGTAGTTGAAACCCGTGGAATGGGTACCATGCAATATGACTTCAAAGGGTCTTCATTTGCTCACCGAACCTCTCCTATCCTATCACTGCTGCGTTTATGCCCCTGTACACATGCTTGATTCTCTTTCGGAGACATAGCAATCCATAGGTTTTAAGATACTTACTAGTCAGGTACATTCTTAGGCGTTTAATATGCGGTGTTGTGTCCATTTCGTTGAGCAAGGAGTAGCTCTTGTCTATTCCATATTTGGCTTAAGGAACTTTATCTGTGCTCATTTCAATCTCTGGTTTTATGCAGCACCCCAACTCACCTTTCCCCTTAAGCAAGCATAAGTTGGTTTTCTAAATTTGAGACCTTGTTCTGTTCTGTAATTCAGTTCCTGTGTAGCCAAGTTTACATTCCGTGTATTAGTGATATCTTATGATGTTTCTTTTTCTGTGTGACTTATTTCAGTTAGAATCATCATACCTGAATCCACTCATTGTGCTGCTAAGGGCCTGATGACACAGATTTCATTGCTGAGTGATATTGCTTTGTAAGTAAATACCACAACTTCTTTATCCATTTTTCACTTCCTGCGATGTTGAACTTGTACTGTAAATGAGGTTCTTGTAAACAGAGCCGTTCCAAACTTTGGGGTGGCTGTGTCTTTTTGATTTTAATTTCCCTAAGCTATAGGACCATAAGTGGAAGTGCCCTAGGTTCTGTTGCTTTCTTTTTTAGATGTTTCAGGAAACACCATACACTTCTCCAGAGTGGTTGTTGGCAATTTACATCCCGCCCATCAGCATAACAAGGCTCCCAGTTCTCCATGGCCTGTCCTGCCTTTCTGGATTTTACACTTTTTTCAGATGGCCCTTTTGACCGGGGGGAAGTGAGACTTCATTGTAGTGCAGATTTCCTTTGCAAGCTTGCTTGGTTGGCCAAAAAGGGCGTATGCGTTTTTTCCTGAATATATTCAGGAAAAAACGCATACGCCCTTTTTGGCGAAGTGCATCATTGTGGACGTTCTGCCTCTTTTCCTATGCTTTCAATGCAATTCCAGTCTACCTCCTGAAATCGGTTTCCTGCAATTCTGCACCGCTTTCAAGTCCTCTTGGCAGCCTTACTTCAGTCTATTTTTGGACGATAGCTGTCATTTATAACTCTGCAGGTTTGTGAATTACAGTGCCCCTGAGCTCTTTCTTCAACTCGCTTTCTTGTGAGCTGGCCGCAACACCACAGGATGGCTTCAGGCCCTAATCTGGTTCCGGCACGGCACGCTGAGCCTTTGGTTATTTCCTCTTCCTGGTGGGAAATGAGAGTTAAATTTGCCCGTCCAGACACCTCCAGCTAGTCTCTCATTGGTTCTCGCTATTCCTGTTCATCTTCCACAGAAATTGCAAACTGGGCCAAACAGGAGGTTAAAGGCGATGACTCTCCAAGTCGGGAGAGTGTTAGTAAAGCGTCTGGAATGTTGCACCCGAGTACCAGGGGAGGAAAACTGAGACATATTTGAACACGTCTCCCGTTCACACGGATGATCATACTCTGGGTTCCACATGCATGTTTTAGCTGAAGGAAGAATACCTAAAACCTGGGTAGTTGAAACCCGTGGAATGGGTACCATGCAATATGACTTCAAAGGGTCTTCATTTGCTCACCGAACCTCTCCAATCCTATCACTGCTGCGTTTATGCCCCTGTACACATGCTTGATTCTCTTTCGGAGACATAGCAATCCATAGGTTTTAAGATACTTACTAGTCAGGTACATTCTTAGGCGTTTAATATGCGGTGTTGAGTCCATTTCGTTGAGCAAGGAGTAGCTCTTGTCTATTCCATATTTGGCTTAAGGAACTTTATCTGTGCTCATTTCAATCTCTGGTTTTATGCAGCACCCCAACTCACCTTTACCCTTAAGCAAGCATAAGTTGGTTTTCTAAATTTGAGACCCTGTTCTGTTCTGTAATTCAGTTCCTGTGTAGCCAAGTTTACATTCCGTGTATTACTGATATCTTATGATGTTTCTTTTTCTGTGTGACTTATTTCAGTTAGAATCATCATACCTGAATCCACTCATTGTGCTGCTAAGGGCCTGATGACACAGATTTCATTGCTGACTGATATTGCTTTGTAAGTAAATACCACAACTTCTTTATCCATTTTTCACTTTCTGCGATGTTGAACTTGTACTGTAAATGAGATTCTTGTAAACAGAGCCGTTCCAAACTTTGGGGTGGCTGTGTCTTTTTGATTTTAATTTCCCTAAGCTATAGGACCATAAGTGGAAGTGCCCTAGGTTCTGTTGCTTTGTTTTTTAGATGTTTCAGGAAACACCATACACTTCTCCCAAGTGGTTCTTGGCAATTTACATCCCGCCCATCAGCATAACAAGGCTCCCAGTTCTCCATGGCCTGTCCTGCCTTTCTGGATTTTACACTTTTTTCAGATGGCCCTTTTGACCGGGGGGAAGTGAGACTTCATTGTAGTGCAGATTTCCTTTGCAAGCTTCCTTGGTTGGCCAAAAAGGGCGTATGCGTTTTTTCCTGAATATATTCAGGAAAAAACGCATACGCCCTTTTTGGCCAAGTGCATCATTGTGGACGTTCTGCCTCTTTTCCTATGCTTTCAATGCAATTCCAGTCTACCTCCTGAAATCGGTTTCCTGCAATTCTGCCCCGCTTTCAAGTCCTCTTGGCAGCCTTACTTCAGTCTATTTTTGGACGATAGCTGTCATTTATAACTCTGCAGGTTTGTGAATTACAGTGCCCCTGAGCTCCTTTCTTCAACTCGCTTTCTTGTGAGCTGGCCGCAACACCGCAGGATGGCTTCAGGCCCTAATCTGGTTCCGGCACGGCACGCTGAGCCTTTGGTTAATTCCTCTTCCTGGTGGGAAATGAGAGTTAAATTTGCCCGTCCAGACACCTCCAGCTAGTCTCTCATTGGTTCTCGCTATTCCTGTTCATCTTCCGCAGAAATTGCAAACTGGGCCAAACAGGAGGTTAAAGGCCCTGACTCTCCAAGTGGGGAGAGTGTTAGTAAAGCGTCTGGAATGTTGCACCCGAGTTCCAGGGGAGGAAAACTGAGACATATTTGAACACGTCTCCCATTGACATGGTTGATCATACTTGGGTTCCACATGCATGTTTTAGCTGAAGGAAGAATACCTAAAACCTGGGTAGTTGAAACCCGTGGAATGGGTACCATGCAATATGACTTCAAAGGGTCTTCATTTGCTCACCGAACCTCTCCAATCCTATCACTGCTGCGTTTATGCCCCTGTACACATGCTTGATTCTCTTTCGGAGACATAGCAATCCATAGGTTTTAAGATACTTACTAGTCAGGTACATTCCTAGGCGTTTAATATGGGGTGTTGAGTCCATTTCGTTGAGCAAGGAGTAGCTCTTGTCTATTCCATATTTGGCTTAAGGAACTTTATCTGTGCTCATTTCAATCTCTGGCTTTATGCAGCACCCCAACTCACCTTTCCCCTTAAGCAAGCATAAATTGGTTTTCTAAATTTGAGACCCTGTTCTGTTCTGTAATTCAGTTCCTGTGTAGCCAAGTTTAGATTCCGTGTATTACTGATATCTTATGATGTTTCTGTTTCTGTGTGAGTTATTTCAGTTAGAATCATCATACCTGAATCCACTCATTGTGCTGCTAAGGGCCTGATGACACAGATTTCATTGCTGAGTGATATTGCTTTGTAAGTAAATACCACAACTTCTTTATCCATTTTTCAATTTCTGCGATGTTGAACTTGTACTGTAAACGAGGTTCTTGTAAACAGAGGCGTCCCAAACATTGGGGTGGCTGTGTCTTTTTGATTTTAATTTCCCTAAGCTATAAGACCATAAGTGGCAGTGCCCTAGGCTCTGTTGCTTTGTTTTTTAGATGTTTCAGGAAACACCATACACTTCTCCTGAGTGTCTGTTGGTAATTTACATCCCGCCCATCAGCATAACAAGGCTCCCAGTTCTCCATGGACTGTCCTGCCTTTCTGGATTTTACACTTTTTTCAGATGGCCCTTTTGACCGGGGGGAAGTGAGACTTCATTGTAGTGCAGATTTCCTTTGCAAGCTTGCTTGGTTGGCCAAAAAGGGCGTATGCGGTTTTTCCTGAATATATTCAGGAAAAAACGCATACGCCCTTTTTGGCCAAGTGCATCATTGTGGACGTTCTGCCTCTTTTCCTATGCTTTCAATGCAATTCCAGTCTACCTCCTGAAATCGGTTTCCTGCAATTCTGCCCCGCTTTCAAGTCCTCTTGGCAGCCTTACTTCAGTCTATTTTTGGACGATAGCTGTCATTTATAACTCTGCAGGTTTGTGAATTACAGTGCCCCTGAGCTCCTTTCTTCAACTCGCTTTCTTGTGAGCTGGCCGCAACACCACAGGATGGCTTCAGGCCCTAATCTGGTTCCGGCACGGCACGCTGAGCCTTTGGTTATTTCCTCTTCCTGGTGGGAAATGAGAGTTAAATTTGCCCGTCCAGACACCTCCAGCTAATCTCTCATTGGTTCTCGCTATTCCTGTTCATCTTCCACAGAAATTGCAAACTGGGCCAAACAGGAGGTTAAAGGCGATGACTCTCCAAGTCGGGAGAGTGTTAGTAAAGCGTCTGGAATGTTGCAGCCGAGTACCAGGGGAGGAAAACTGAGACATATTTGAACACGTCTCCCGTTCACACGGATGATCATACTCTGGGTTCCACATGCATGTTTTAGCTGAAGGAAGAATACCTAAAACCTGGGTAGTTGAAACCCGTGGAATGGGTACCATGCAATATGACTTCAAAGGGTCTTCATTTGCTCACCGAACCTCTCCAATCCTATCACTGCTGCGTTTATGCCCCTGTACACATGCTTGATTCTCTTTTGGAGACATAGCAATCCATAGGTTTTAAGATACTTACTAGTCAGGTACATTCTTAGGCGTTTAATATGCGGTGTTGAGTCCATTTCGTTGAGCAAGGAGTAGCTCTTGTCTATTCCATATTTGGCTTAAGGAACTTTATCTGTGCTCATTTCAGTCTCTAGTTTTATGCAGCACCCGAACTCACCTTTCCCCTTAAGCAAGCATAAGTTGGTTTTCTAAATTTGAGACCCTGTTCTGTTCTGTAATTCAGTTCCTGTGTAGCCAAGTTTACATTCCGTGTATTAGTGATATCTTATGATGTTTCTTTTTCTGTGTGACTTATTTCAGTTAGAATCATCATACCTGAATCCACTCATTGTGCTGCTAAGGGCCTGATGACACAGATTTCATTGCTGAGTGATATTGCTTTGTAAGTAAATACCACAACTTCTTTATCCATTTTTCACTTTCTGCGATGTTGAACTTGTACTGTAAATGAGGTTCTTGTAAACAGAGCCATTCCAAACTTTGGGGTGGCTGTGTCTTTTTGATTTTAATTTCCCTAAGCTATAGGACCATAAGTGGAAGTGCCCTAGGTTCTGTTGCTTTCTTTTTTAGATGTTTCAGGAAACACCATACACTTCTCCAGAGTGGTTGTTGGCAATTTACATCCCGCCCATCAGCATAACAAGGCTCCCAGTTCTCCATGGCCTGTCCTGCCTTTCTGGATTTTACACTTTTTTCAGATGGCCCTTTTGACCGGGGGGAAGTGAGACTTCATTGTAGTGCAGATTTCCTTTGCAAGCTTGCTTGGTTGGCCAAAAAGGGCGTATGCGTTTTTTCCTGAATATATTCAGGAAAAAACGCATACGCCCTTTTTGGCGAAGTGCATCATTGTGGACGTTCTGCCTCTTTTCCTATGCTTTCAATGCAATTCCAGTCTACCTCCTGAAATCGGTTTCCTGCAATTCTGCCCCGCTTTCAAGTCCTCTTGGCAGCCTTACTTCAGTCTATTTTTGGACGATAGCTGTCATTTATAACTCTGCAGGTTTGTGAATTACAGTGCCCCTGAGCTCTTTCTTCAACTCGCTTTCTTGTGAGCTGGCCGCAACACCACAGGATGGCTTCAGGCCCTAATCTGGTTCCGGCACGGCACGCTGAGCCTTTGGTTATTTCCTCTTCCTGGTGGGAAATGAGAGTTAAATTTGCCCGTCCAGACACCTCCAGCTAGTCTCTCATTGGTTCTCGCTATTCCTGTTCATCTTCCACAGAAATTGCAAACTGGGCCAAACAGGAGGTTAAAGGCGATGACTCTCCAAGTCGGGAGAGTGTTAGTAAAGCGTCTGGAATGTTGCACCCGAGTACCAGGGGAGGAAAACTGAGACATATTTGAACACGTCTCCCGTTCACACGGATGATCATACTCTGGGTTCCACATGCATGTTTTAGCTGAAGGAAGAATACCTAAAACCTGGGTAGTTGAAACCCGTGGAATGGGTACCATGCAATATGACTTCAAAGGGTCTTCATTTGCTCACCGAACCTCTCCAATCCTATCACTGCTGCGTTTATGCCCCTGTACACATGCTTGATTCTCTTTCGGAGACATAGCAATCCATAGGTTTTAAGATACTTACTAGTCAGGTACATTCTTAGGCGTTTAATATGCGGTGTTGAGTCCATTTCGTTGAGCAAGGAGTAGCTCTTGTCTATTCCATATTTGGCTTAAGGAACTTTATCTGTGCTCATTTCAATCTCTGGTTTTATGCAGCACCCCAACTCACCTTTACCCTTAAGCAAGCATAAGTTGGTTTTCTAAATTTGAGACCCTGTTCTGTTCTGTAATTCAGTTCCTGTGTAGCCAAGTTTACATTCCGTGTATTACTGATATCTTATGATGTTTCTTTTTCTGTGTGACTTATTTCAGTTACAATCATCATACCTGAATCCACTCATTGTGCTGCTAAGGGCCTGATGACACAGATTTCATTGCTGAGTGATATTGCTTTGTAAGTAAATACCACAACTTCTTTATCCATTTTTCACTTTCTGCGATGTTGAACTTGTACTGTAAACGAGGTTCTTGTAAACAGAGCCGTTCGAAACTTTGGGGTGGCTGTGTCTTTTTGATTTTAAATTCCCTAAGCTATAGGACCATAAGTGGAAGTGCCCTAGGCTCTGTTGCTTTGTTTTTTAGATGTTTCAGGAAACACCATACACTTCTCCCGAGTGGTTGTTGGCAATTTACATCCTGCCCATCAGCATAACAAGGCTCCCAGTTCTCCATGGCCTGTCCTGCCTTTCTGGATTTTACACTTTTTTCAGATGGCCCTTTTGACCGGGGGGAAGTGAGACTTCATTGTAGTGCAGATTTCCTTTGCAAGCTTGCTTGGTTGGCCAAAAAGGGCGTATGCGTTTTTTCCTGAATATATTCAGGAAAAAACGCATACGCCCTTTTTGGCCAAGTGCATCATTGTGGACGTTCTGCCTCTTTTCCTATGCTTTCAATGCAATTCCAGTCTACCTCCTGAAATCGGTTTCCTGCAATTCTGCCCCGCTTTCAAGTCCTCTTGGCAGCCTTACTTCAGTCTATTTTTGGACGATAGCTGTCATTTATAACTCTGCAGGTTTGTGAATTACAGTGCCCCTGAGCTCCTTTCTTCAACTCGCTTTCTTGTGACCCGGCCGCAACACCGCAGGATGGCTTCAGGCCCTAATCTGGTTCCGGCACGGCACACTGAGCCTTTGGTTATTTCCTCTTCCTGGTGGGAAATGAGAGTTAAATTTGCCCGTCCAGACACCTCCAGCTAGCCTCTCATTGGTTCTCGCTATTCCTGTTCATCTTCAGCAGAAATTGCAAACTGGGCCAAACAGGAGGTTAAAGGCGCTGACTCTCCAAGTGGGGAGAGTGTTAGTAAAGCGTCTGGAATGTTGCACCCGAGTACCAGGGTACGAAAACTGAGAAATATTTGAACACGTCTCCCGATCACATGGTTGATCATACTCTAGGTTCCACATGCATGTTTTAGCTGAAGGAAGAATACCTTAAACCTGGGTAGTTGAAACCCGTGGAATGGGTACCATGCAATATGACTTCAAAGGGTCTTCATTTGCTCACCGAACCTCTCCAATCCTATCACTGCTGCGTTTATGCCCCTGTACACATGCTTGATTCTCTTTCGGAGACATAGCAATCCATAGGTTTTAAGATACTTACTAGTCAGGTACATTCTTAGGCGTTTAATATGCGGTGTTGAGTCCATTTCGTTGAGCAAGGAGTAGCTCTTGCCTATTCCATATTTGGCTTAAGGAACTTTATCTGTACTCATTTCAATCTCTGGTTTTATGCAGCACCCCAACTCACCTTTCCCCTTAAGCAAGCATAAGTTGGTTTTCTAAATTTGAGACCCTGTTCTGTTCTGCAATTCAGTTCCTGTGTAGCCAAGTTTACATTCCGTGTATTACTGATATCTTATGATGTTTCTTTTTCTGTGTGACTTATTTCAGTTAGAATCATCATACCTGAATCCACTCATTGTGCTGCTAAGGGCCTGATGACACAGATTTCATTGCTGAGTGATATTGCTTTGTAAGTAAATACCACAACTTCTTTATCCATTTTTCAATTTCTGCGATGTTGAACTTGTACTGTAAACGAGGTTCTTGTAAACAGAGCCGTTCGAAACTTTGGGGTGGCTGTGTCTTTTTGATTTTAATTTCCCTAAGCTATAGGACCATAAGTGGCAGTGCCCTAGGCTCTGTTGCTTTGTTTTTTAGATGTTTCAGGAAACACCATACACTTCTCCTGAGTGGTTGTTGGCAATTTACATCCCGCCCATCAGCATAACAAGGCTCCCAGTTCTCCATCGCCTGTCCTGCCTTTCTGGATTTTACACTTTTTTCAGATGGCCCTTTTGACCGGGGGGAAGTGAGACTTCATTGTAGTGCAGATTTCCTTTGCAAGCTTGCTTGGTTGGCCAAAAAGGGCGTATGCGTTTTTTCCTGAATATATTCAGGAAAAAACGCATACGCCCTTTTTGGCCAAGTGCATCATTGTGGACGTTCTGCCTCTTTTCCTATGCTTTCAATGCAATTCCAGTCTACCTCCTGAAATCGGTTTCCTGCAATTCTGCCCCGCTTTCAAGTCCTCTTGGCAGCCTTACTTCAGTCTATTTTTGGACGATAGCTGTCATTTATAACTCTGCAGGTTTGTGAATTACAGTGTCCCTGAGCTCCTTTCTTCAACTCGCTTTCTTGTGAGCTGGCCGCAACACCGCAGGATGGCTTCAGGCCCTAATCTGGTTCCGGCACGGCACACTGAGCCTTTGGTTATTTCCTCTTCCTGGTGGGAAATGAGAGTTAAATTTGCCCGTCCAGACACCTCCAGCTAGCCTCTCATTGGTTCTCGCTATTCCTGTTCATCTTCCACAGAAATTGCAAACTGGGCCAAACAGGAGGTTAAAGGGACTGACTCTCCAAGTGGGGAGAGTGTCAGTAAAGCGTCTGGAATGTTGCACCCGAGTACCAGGGGAGGAAAACTGAGACATATTTGAACACGTCTCCCGATCACATGGTTGATCATAATCTAGGTTCCACATGCATGTTTTAGCTGAAGGAAGAATACCTAAAACCTGGGTAGTTGAAACCCGTGGAATGGGTACCATGCAGTATCACTTCAAAGGGTTTTCATTTGCTCACCGAACCTCTCCAATCCTATCACTGCTGCGTTTATGCCCCTGTACACATGCTTGATTCTCTTTCGGAGACATAGCAATCCATAGGTTTTAAGATACTTATTAGTCAGGTACATTCTTAGGCGTTTAATATGGGGTGTTGAGACCATTTCGTTGAGCAAGGAGTAGCTCTTGTCTATTCCATATTTGGCTTAAGGAACTTTATCTGTGCTCATTTCAATCTCTGGTTTTATGCAGCACCCCAACTCACCTTTCCCCTTAAGCAAGCATAAGTTGGTTTTCTAAATTTGAGACCCTGTTCTGTTCTGTAATTCAGTTCCTGTGTAGCCAAGTTTCCATTCCGTGTATTACTGATATCTTATGATGTTTCTTTTTCTGTGTGACTTATTTCAGTTAGAATCATCATACCTGAATCCACTCATTGTGATGCTAAGGGCCTGATGACACAGATTTCATTGCTGAGTGATATTGCTTTGTAAGTAAATACCACAACTTCTTTATCCATTTTTCACTTTCTGCGATGTTGAACTTGTACTGTAAACGAGTTTCTTGTAAACAGAGCCGTTCCAAACTTTGGGGTGGCTGTGTCTTTTTGATTTTAATTTCCCTAAGCTATAGGACCATAAGTGGAAGTGCCCTAGGTTCTCTTGCTTTGTTTTTTAGATGTTTCAGGAAACACCATACACTTCTCCCAAGTGGTGGTTGACAATTTACATTCCGCCCATCAGCATAACAAGGCTCCCAGTTCTCCATGGCCTGTCCTGCCTTTCTGGGTTTTACACTTTTTTCAGATGGCCCTTTTGACCGGGGGGAAGTGAGACTTCATTGTAGTGCAGATTTCCTTTGCAAGCTTGCTTGGTTGGCCAAAAAGTGCGTATGCGTTTTTTCCTGAATGTATTCAGGAAAAAACGCATACGCCCTTTTTGGCCAAGTGCATCATTGTGGACGTTCTGCCTCTTTTCCTATGCTTTCAATGCAATTCCAGTCTACCTCCTGAAATCGGTTTCCTGCAATTCTGCCCCGCTTTCAAGTCCTCTTGGCAGCCTTACTTCAGTCTATTTTTGGACGATAGCTGTCATTTATAACTCTGCAGGTTTGTGAATTACAGTGCCCCTGAGCTCCTTTCTTCAACTCGCTTTCTTGTGAGCTGGCCGCAACACCGCAGGATGGCTTCAGGCCCTAATCTGGTTCCGGCCCGGCATGCTGAGCCTTTGGTTAATTCCTCTTCCTCGTGGGAAATGAGAGTTAAATTTGCCCGTCCAGACACCTGCAGCTAGCCTCTCATTGGTTCTCGCTATTCCTGTTCATCTTCCGCAGAAATTGCAAACTGGGCCAAACAGGAGGTTAAAGGGACTGACTCTCCAAGTCGGGAGAGTGTTAGTAAAGCGTCTGGAATGTTGCACCCGAGTACCAGGGTACGAAAACTGAGACATATTTGAACACGTCTCCCGATCACATGGTTGATCATACTCTGGGTTCCACATGCATGTTTTAGCTGAAGGAAGAATACCTAAAACCTGGGTAGCTGAAACCCGTGGAATGGGTACCATGCAATATGACTTCAAAGGTTCTTCATTTGCTCACCGAACCTCTCCAATCCTATCATTGCTGCGTTTATGCCCCTGTACACATGCTTGATTCTCTTTCGGAGACATAGCAATCTATAGGTTTTAAGATACTTACTAGTCAGGTACATTCTTAGGTGTTTAATATGCGGTGTTGAGTCCATTTCGTTGAGCAAGGAGTAGCTCTTGTCTATTCCATATTTGGCTTAAGGAACTTTATTGGTGCTCATTTCAATCTCTGGTTTTATGCAGCACCCCAACTCACCTTTCCCCTTAAGCAAGCATAAGTTGGTTTTCTAAATTTGAGACCCTGTTCTGTTCTGTAATTCAGTTCCTGTGTAGGCAAGTTTACATTCCGTGTATTACTGATATCTTATGATGTTTCTTTTTCTGTGTGACTTATTTCAGTTAGAATCATCATACCTGAATCCACTCATTATGCTGCTACGGGCCTGATGACATAGGTTTCATTGCTGAGTGATACTGCATTGTACGTAAGTACCACAAGTTCTTTATCCATTTTTCACTTTCTGTGATATTGAACTTGTACGGTAAACGAGGTTCTTGTAAACAGAGGCGTCCGAAACTTTGGGGTGGCTGTGGCTTTTTGATTTTAATTTCCCTAAGCTATAGGACCATAAGTGGAAGTGCCCTAGGCTCTGTTGCTTTGTTTTTTAGATGTTTCAGGAAACACCATATACTTCTCCCGAGTGTCTGTTGGCAATTTACATCCCGCCCATCAGCATAACAAGGCTCCCAGTTCTCCATGGCCTGTCCTGCCTTTCTGGATTTTACACTTTTTTCAGATGGCCCTTTTGACCGGGGGGAAGTGAGACTTCATTGTAGTGCAGATTTCCTTTGCAAGTTTGCTTGGTTGGCCAAAAAGGGCGTATGCGTTTTTTCCTGAATATATTCAGGAAAAAACGCATACGCCCTTTTTGGCCAAGTGCATCATTGTGGACGTTCTGCCTCTTTTCCTATGCTTTCAATGCAATTCCAATCTACCTCCTGAAATCGGTTTCCTGCAATTCTGCCCCGCTTTCGAGTCCTCTTGGCAGCCTTACTTCAGTCTATTTTTGGACGATAGCTGTCATTTATAACTCTGCAGGTTTGTGAATTACAGTGCCCCTGAGCTCCTTTCTTCAACTCGCTTTCTTGTGACCTGGCCGCAACAACGCAGGATGTCTTCAGGCCCTAATCTGGTTCCGGCACGGCACGCTGAACCTTTGGTTAATTCCTCTTCCTGGTGGGAAATGAGAGTTAAATTTGCCCGTTCAGACACCTCCAGCTAGTCTCTCATTGGTTCTCGCTATTCCTGTTCATCTTCCGCAGAAATTGCAAACTGGGCCAAACAGGAGGTTAAAGGGACTGACTCTCCAAGTCGGGAGAGTGTTAGTAAAGCGTCTGGAATGTTGCACCCGAGTACCAGGGTAGGAAAACTGAGACATATTTGAACACGTCTCCCGTTCACATGGTTGATCATACTCCGGGTTCCACATGCATGTTTTAGCTGAAGGAAGAATACCTTAAACCTGGAGAGTTGAGACCCGTGTAATGGGTACCATGCAATATGACTTCAAAGGGTCTTCATTTGCTCACCGAACCTCTCCAATCCTATCACTGCTGCGTTTATGCCCCTGTACACATGCTTGATTCTCTTTTGGAGACATAGCAATCCATAGGTTTTACGATACTTACTAGTCAGGTACATTCTTAGGCGTTTAATATGCGGTGTTGAGTCCATTTCGTTGAGCAAGGAGTAGCTCTTGTCTATTCCATATTTGACTTAAGGAACTTTATCTGTGCTCATTTCAATCTCTGGTTTTATGCAGCACCCCAACTCACCTTTCCCCTTAAGCAAGCATAAGTTGGTTTTCTAAATTTGAGACCCTGTTCTGTTCTGTAATTCAGTTCCTGTGTAGCCAAGTTTACATTCCGTGTATTACTGATATCTTATGATATTTCTTTTTCTGTGTGACTTATTTCAGTTAGAATCATCATACCTGAATCCACTCATTGTGCTGCTAAGGGCCTGATGACACAGATTTCATTGCTGAGTGATATTGCTTTGTAAGTAAATACCACAACTTCTTTATCCATTTTTCACTTTCTGCGATGTTGAACTTGTACTGTAAACGAGGTTCTTGTAAACAGAGCCGTTCCAAACTTTGGGGTGGCTGTGTCTTTTTGATTTTAATTTCCCTAAGCTATAGGACCATAAGTGGAAGTGCCCTAGGTTCTGTTGCTTTGTTTTTTAGATGTTTCAGGAAACACCATACACTTCTCCCGAGTGGTTGTTGGCAATTTACATCCCGCCCATCAGCATAACAAGGCTCCCAGTTCTCCATGGCCTGTCCTGCCTTTCTGGATTTTACACTTTTTTCAGATGGCCCTTTTGACTGGGGGGAAGTGAGACTTCATTGTAGTGCAGATTTCCTTTGCAAGCTTGCTTGGTTGGCCAAAAAGGGCGTATGCGTTTTTTCCTGAATATATTCAGGAAAAAACGCATACGCCCTTTTTGGCCAAGTGCATCATTGTGGACGTTCTGCCTCTTTTCCTATGCTTGCAATGCAATTCCAGTCTACCTCCTGAAATCGGTTTCCTGCAATTCTGCCCCGCTTTCAAGTCCTCTTGGCAGCCTTACTTCAGTCTATTTTTGGACGATAGCTGTCATTTATAACTCTGCAGGTTTGTGAATTACAGTGCCCCTGAGCTCCTTTCTTCAACTCGCTTTCTTGTGACCTGGCCGCAACACCGCAGGATGGCTTCAGGCCCTAATCTGGTTCCGGCACGGCATGCTGAGCCTTTGGTTAATTCCTCTTCCTGGTGGGAAATGAGAGTTAAATTTGCCCGTCCAGAAACCTCCAGCTAGCCTCTCATTGGTTCTCGCTATTCCTGTTCATCTTCCGCAGAAATTGCAAACTGGGCCAAACAGGAGGTTAAAGGGACTGACTCTCCAAGTCGGAAGAGTGTTAGTAAAGCGTCTGGAATGTTGCACCCGAGTACCAGGGGAGGAAAACTGAGACATATTTGAACACGTCTCCCGTTCACATGGTTGATCATACTTGGGTTCCACATGCATGTTTTAGCTGAAGGAAGAATACCTTAAACCTGGAGAGTTGAGACCCGTGTAATGGGTACCATGCAATATGACTTCAAAGGGTCTTCATTTGCTCACCGAACCTCTCCAATCCTATCACTGCTGCGTTTATGCCCCTGTACACATGCTTGATTCTCTTTTGGAGACATAGCAATCCATAGGTTTTACGATACTTACTAGTCAGGTACATTCTTAGGCGGTTAATATGCGGTGTTGAGTCCATTTCGTTGAGCAAGGAGTAGCTCTTGTCTATTCCATATTTCACTTAAGGAACTTTATCTGTGCTCATTTCAATCTCTGGTTTTATGCAGCACCCCAACTCACCTTTCCCCTTAAGCAAGCATAAGTTGGTTTTCTAAATTTGAGACCCTGTTCTGTTCTGTAATTCAGTTCCTGTGTAGCCAAGTTTACATTCCGTGTATTACTGATATCTTATGATGTTTCTTTTTCTGTGTGACTTATTTCAGTTAGAATCATCATACCTGAATCCACTCATTGTGCTGCTAAGGGCCTGATGACACAGATTTCATTGCTGAGTGATATTGCTTTGTAAGTAAATACCACAACTTCTTTATCCATTTTTCACTTTCTGCGATGTTGAACTTGTACTGTGAACGAGGTTCTTGTAAACAGAGCCGTTCCAAACTTTGGGGTGGCTGTGTCTTTTTGATTTTAATTTCCCTAACCTATAGGACCATAAGTGGAAGTGCCCTAGGTTCTGTTGCTTTGTTTTTTAGATGTTTCAGGAAACACCATACACTTCTCCCGAGTGGTTGTTGGCAATTTACATCCCGCCCATCAGCATAACAAGGCTCCCAGTTCTCCATGGCCTGTCCTGCCTTTCTGGATTTTACACTTTTTTCAGATGGCCCTTTTGACCGGGGGGAAGTGAGACTTCATTGTAGTGCAGATTTCCTTTGCAAGCTTGCTTGGTTGGCCAAAAAGGGCGTATGCGTTTTTTCCTGAATATATTCAGGAAAAAACGCATACGCCCTTTTTGGCCAAGTGCATCATTGTGGACGTTCTGCCTCTTTTCCTATGCTTGCAATGCAATTCCAGTCTACCTCCTGAAATCGGTTTCCTGCAATTCTGCCCCGCTTTCAAGTCCTCTTGGCAGCCTTACTTCAGTCTATTTTTGGACGATAGCTGTCATTTATAACTCTGCAGGTTTGTGAATTACAGTGCCCCTGAGCTCCTTTCTTCAACTCGCTTTCTTGTGACCTGGCCGCAACACCGCAGGATGGCTTCAGGCCCTAATCTGGTTCCGGCACGGCATGCTGAGCCTTTGGTTAATTCCTCTTCCTGGTGGGAAATGAGAGTTAAATTTGCCCGTCCAGAAACCTCCAGCTAGCCTCTCATTGGTTCTCGCTATTCCTGTTCATCTTCCGCAGAAATTGCAAACTGGGCCAAACAGGAGGTTAAAGGGACTGACTCTCCAAGTCGGAAGAGTGTTAGTAAAGCGTCTGGAATGTTGCACCCGAGTACCAGGGGAGGAAAACTGAGACATATTTGAACACGTCTCCCGTTCACATGGTTGATCATACTTGGGTTCCACATGCATGTTTTAGCTGAAGGAAGAATACCTTAAATCTGGAGAGTTGAGACCCGTGTAATGGGTACCATGCAATATGACTTCAAAGGGTCTTCATTTGCTCACCGAACCTCTCCAATCCTATCACTGCTGCGTTTATGCCCCTGTACACATGCTTGATTCTCTTTTGGGGACATAGCAATCCATAGGTTTTACGATACTTACTAGTCAGGTACATTCTTAGGCGGTTAATATGCGGTGTTGAGTCCATTTCGTTGAGCAAGGAGTAGCTCTTGTCTATTCCATATTTGACTTAAGGAACTTTATCTGTGCTCATTTCAATCTCTGGTTTTATGCAGCACCCCACCTCACCTTTACCCTTAAGCAAGCATAAGTTGGTTTTCTAAATTTGAGACCCTGTTCTGTTCTGTAATTCAGTTCCTGTGTAGCCAAGTTTACATTCCGTGTATTACTGATATCTTATGATGTTTCTTTTTCTGTGTGACTTATTTCAGTTAGAATCATCATACCTGAATCCACTCATTGTGATGCTAAGGGCCTGATGACATAGATTTCATTGCTGAGTGATATTGCTTTGTAAGTAAATACCACAACTTCTTTATCCATTTTTCACTTTCTGCGATGTTGAACTTGTACTGTAAACGAGGTTCTTGTAAACAGAGCCGTTCGAAAGTTTGGGGTGGCTGTGTCTTTTTGATTTTAATTTCCCTAAGCTATAGGACCATAAGTGGCAGTGCCCTAGGCTCTGTTGCTTTGTTTTTTAGATGTTTCAGGAAAGACCATACACTTCTCCCGAGTGTCTGTTGGCAATTTACATCCCGCCCATCAGCATAACAAGGCTCCCAGTTCTCCATGGCCTGTCCTGCCTTTCTGGATTTTACCCTTTTTTCAGATGGCCCTCTTGACCGGGGGGAAGTGAGACTTCATTGTAGTGCAGATTTCCTTTGCAAGCTTGCTTGGTTGGCCAAAAAGGGCGTATGCGTTTTTTCCTGAATATATTCAGGAAAAAACGCATACGCCCTTTTTGGCCAAGTGCATCATTGTGGACGTTCTGCCTCTTTTCCTATGCTTTCAATGCAATTCCAGTCTACCTCCTGAAATCCGTTTCCTGCAATTCTGCCCCGCTTTCAAGTCCTCTTGGCAGCCTTACTTCAGTCTATTTTTGGACGATAGCTGTCATTTATAACTCTGCAGGTTTGTGAATTACAGTGCCCCTGAGCTCCTTTCTTCAACTCACTTTCTTGTGACCTGGCCGCAACACCGCAGGATGGCTTCAGGCCCTAATCTGGTTCCGGCCCGGCATGCTGAGCCTTTGGTTAATTCCTCTTCCTGGTGGGAAATGAGAGTTAAATTTGCCCGTCCAGACACCTCCAGCTAGCCTCTCATTGGTTCTCGCTATTCCTGTTCATCTTCCGCAGAAATTGCAAACTGGGCCAAACAGGAGGTTAAAGGGACTGACTCTCCAAGTCGGGAGAGTGTTAGTAAAGCGTCTGGAATGTTGCACCCGAGTACCAGGGGAGGAAAACTGAGACATATTTGAACACGTCTCCCGTTCACATGGTTGATCATACTCTGGGTTCCACATGCATGTTTTAGCTGAAGGAAGAATACCTTAAACCTGGAGAGTTGAGACCCGTGGAATGGGTACCATGCAATATGACTTCAAAGGGTCTTCATTTGCTCACCGAACCTCTCGAATCCTATCACTGCTGCGTTTATGCCCCTGTACACACGCTTGATTCTCTTTTGGAGACATAGCAATCCATAGGTTTTAAGATACTTACTAGTCAGGTACATTCTTAGGCATTTAATATGGGGTGTTGAGTCCATTTCGTTGAGCAAGGAGTAGCTCTTGTCTATTCCATATTTGGCTTAAGGAACTTTATCTGTGCTCATTTCAATCTCTGGTTTTATGCAGCACCCCAACTCACCTTTCCCCTTAAGCAAGCATAAGTTGGTTTTCTAAATTTGAGACCCTGTTCTGCTTTGGAATGCAGTTCCTGTGTAGCCAAGTTTACATTCCGTGTATTACTGATATCTTATGATGTTTCTTTTCTGTGTGACTTATTTCAGTTAGAATCATCGTACCTGAATCCACTCATTGTGCTGCTACGGGCCTGATGACACAGATTTCATTGCTGAGTGATATTGCTTTGTAAGTAAATACCACAACTTCTTTATCCATTTTTCACTTTCTGCGATGTTGAACTTGTACTGTAAACGAGGTTCTTGTAAACAGAGCCGTTCGAAAGTTTGGGGTGGCTGTGTCTTTTTGATTTTAATTTCCCTAAGCTATAGGACCATAAGTGGAAGTGCCCTAGGTTCTGTTGCTTTGTTTTTTAGATGTTTCAGGAAACACCATACACTTCTCCCGAGTGGTTGTTGGCAATTTACATCCCGCCCATCAGCATAACAAGGCTCCCAGTTCTCCATGGCCTGTCCTGCCTTTCTGGATTTTACACTTTTTTCAGATGGCCCTTTTGACCGGGGGGAAGTGAGACTTCATTGTAGTGCAGATTTCCTTTGCAAGCTTGCTTGGTTGGCCAAAAAGGGCGTATGCGTTTTTTCCTGAATATATTCAGGAAAAAACGCATACGCCCTTTTTGGCCAAGTGCATCATTGTGGACGTTCTGCCTCTTTTCCTATGCTTTCAATGCAATTCCAGTCTACCTCCTGAAATCGGTTTCCTGCAATTCTGCCCCTCTTTCAAGTCCTCTTGGCAGCCTTGCTTCAGTCTATTTTTGGACGATAGCTGTCATTTATAACTCTGCAGGTTTGTGAATTACAGTGCCCCTGAGCTCCTTTCTTCAACTCGCTTTCTTTTGAGCTGGCCGCAACACCGCAGGATGGCTTCAGGCCCTAATCTGGTTCCGGTACGGCACGCTGAGCCTTTGGTTATTTCCTCTTCCTGGTGGGAAATGAGAGTTAAATTTGCCCGTCCAGACACCTCCAGCTAGCCTCTCATTGGTTCTCGCTATTCCTGTTCATCTTCCGCAGAAATTGCAAACTGGGCCAAACAGGAGATTAAAGGCGCTGACTCTCCAAGTGGGGAGAGTGTTAGTAAAGCGTCTGGAATGTTGCACCCGAGTACCAGGGGAGGAAAACTGAGACATATTTGAACACGTCTCCCGTTCACATGGTTGATCATACTTGGGTTCCACATGCATGTTTTAGCTGAAGGAAGAATACCTTAAACCTGGAGAGTTGAGACCCGTGTAATGGGTACCATGCAATATGACTTCAAAGGGTCTTCATTTGCTCACCGAACCTCTCCAATCCTATCACTGCTGCGTTTATTCCCCTGTACACATGCTTGATTCTCTTTTGGAGACATAGCAATCCATAAGTTTTAAGATACTTACTAGTCAGGTACATTCTTAGGCGTTTAATATGGGGTGTTGAGTCCATTTCGTTGAGCAAGGAGTAGCTCTTGTCTATTCCATATTTGGCTTAAGAACTTTATCTGTGCTCATTTCAATCTGTGGTTTTATGCAGCACCCCAACTCACCTTTACCCTTAAGCAAGCATAAGTTGGTTTTCTAAATTTGAGACACTGTTCCGTTTTGGAATTCAGTTCCTGTGTAGCCAAGTTTACATTCCGTGTATTAGTGATATCTTATGATGTTTCTTTTTCTGTGTGACTTATTTCAGTTAGAATCATCATACCTGAATCCACTCATTGTGATGCTAAGGGCCTGATGACACAGAATTCATTGCTGAGTGATATTGCTTTGTAAGTAAATACCACAACTTCTTTATCCATTTTTCACTTTCTGCGATGTTGAACTTGTACTGTAAACGAGGTTCTTGTAAACAGATCCGTTCCAAACTTTGGGGTAGCTGTGTCTTTTTGATTTTAATTTCCCTAAGCTATAGGACCATAAGTGGAAGTGCCCTAGGTTCTGTTGCTTTGTTTTTTAGATGTTTCAGGAAACACCATACACTTCTCCCAAGTGGTTGTTGGCAATTTACATCCCGCCCATCAGCATAACAAGGCTCCCAGTTCTCCATGGCCTGTCTTGTCTTTCTGGATTTTACACTTTTTTCACATGGCCCTTTTGACCGGGGGGAAGTGAGACTTCATTTTAGTGCAGATTTCCTTTGCAAGCTTGCTTGGTTGGCCAAAAAGGGCGTATGCGTTTTTTCCTGAATATATTCAGGAAAAAACGCATACGCCCTTTTTGGCCAAGTGCATCATTGTGGACGTTCTGCCTCTTTTCCTATGCTTTCAATGCAATTCCAGTCTACCTCCTGAAATCGGTTTCCTGCAATTCTGCCCCGCTTTCAAGTCCTCTTGGCAGCCTTACTTCAGTCTATTTTTGGACGATAGCTGTCATTTATAACTCTGCAGGTTTGTGAAATACAGTGCCCCTGAGCTCCTTTCTTCAACTCGCTTTCTTTTGAGCTGGCCGCAACACCGCAGGATGGCTTCAGGCCCTAATCTGGTTCTGGCACGGCACGCTGAGCCTTTGGTTAATTCCTCTTCCTGGTGGGAAATGAGAGTTAAATTTGCCCGTCCAGACACCTCCAGCTAGTCTCTCATTGCTTCTCGCTATTCCTGTTCATCTTCCACAGAAATTGCAAAGTGGGCCAAACAGGAGGTTAAAGGGACTGACTCTCCAAGTCGGGAGAGTGTTAGTAAAGCGTCTGGAATGTTGCACCCGAGTACCAGGGGAGGAAAACTGAGACATATTTGAACACGTCTCCCGATTACATGGTTGATCATACTCTAGGTTCCACATGCATGTTTTAGCTGAAGGAAGAATACCTTAAACCTGGGTATTTGAAACCCGTGGAATGGGTACCATGCAATATGACTTCAAAGGGTCTTCATTTGCTCACCGAACATCTCCAATCCTATCACTGCTGCGTTTATACCCCTGTACACACGCTTGATTCTCTTTCGGAGACATAGCAATCCATAGGTTTTACGATACTTACTAGTCAGGTACATTCTTAGGCGTTTAATATGCGGTGTTGAGTCCATTTCGTTGAGCAAGGAGTAGCTCTTGTCTATTCCATATTTGGCTTAAGGAACTTTATCTGTGCTCATTTCAATCTCTGGTTTTATGCAGCACCCCAACTCACCTTTCCCCTTAAGCAAGCATAAGTTGGTTTTCTAAATTTGAGACCCTGTTCTGTTCTGTAATTCAGTTCCTGTGTAGCCAAGTTTCCATTCCGTGTATTACTGATATCTTATGATGTTTCTTTTTCTGCGTGACTTATTACAGTTAGAATCATCATACCTGAATCCACTCATTGTGCTGCTAAGGGCCTGATGACACAGATTTCATTGCTGAGTGATATTGCTTTGTAAGTAAATACCACAACTTCTTTATCCATTTTTCACTTTCTGCGATGTTGAACTTGTACTGTAAACGAGGTTCTTGTAAACAGAGCCGTTCCAAACTTTGGGGTGGCTGTGTCTTTTTGATTTTAATTTCCCTAAGCTATAGGACCATAAGTGGAAGTGCCCTAGGTTCTGTTGCTTTGTTTTTTAGATGTTTCAGGAAACACCATACACTTCTCCCGAGTGGTTGTTGGCAATTTACATCCCGCCCATTAGCATAGCAAGGCTCCCAGTTCTCCATGGCCTGTCCTGCCTTTCTGGATTTTACACTTTTTTCAGATGGCCCTTTTGACCGGGGGGAAGTGAGACTTCATTGTAGTGCAGATTTCCTTTGCAAGCTTGCTTGGTTGGCCAAAAAGGGCGTATGCGTTTTTTCCTGAATATATTCAGGAAAAAACGCATACGCACTTTTTGGCCAAGTACATCATTGTGGACGTTCTGCCTCTTTTCCTATGCTTGCAATGCAATTCCAGTCTACCTCCTGAAATCGGTTTCCTGCAATTCTGCCCCGCTTTCAAGTCCTCTTGGCAGCCTTACTTCAGTCTATTTTTGGACAATAGCTGTCATTTATAACTCTGCATGTTTGTGAATTACAGTGCCCCTGAGCTCCTTTCTTCAACTCGCTTTCTTGTGACCTGGCCGCAACACCGCAGGATGGCTTCAGGCCCTAATCTGGTTCCGGCACGGCATGCTGAGCCTTTGGTTAATTCCTCTTCCTGGTGGGAAATGAGAGTTAAATTTGCCCGTACAGACACCTCCAGCTAGTCTCTCATTGGTTCTCGCTATTCCTGTTCATCTTCCGCAGAAATTGCAAACTGTGCTAAACAGGAGGTTAAAGGGACTGACTCTCCAAGTCGGAAGAGTGTTAGTAAAGCGTCTGGAATGTTGCACCCGAGTACCAGGGGAGGAAAACTGAGACATATTTGAACACGTCTCCCGTTCACATGGTTGATCATACTCTGGATTCCACATGCATGTTTTAGCTGAAGGAAGAATACCTTAAACCTGGAGAGTTGAAACCCGTGGAATGGGTACCATGCAATATGACTTCAAAGGGTCTTCATTTGCTCACCGAACCTCTCCAATCCTATCACTGCTGCGTTTATGCCCCTGTACACACGCTTGATTCTCTTTTGGAGACATAGCAATCCATAGGTTTTAAGATACTTACTAGTCAGGTACATTCTTAGGCGTTTAATATGGGGTGTTGAGTCCATTTCGTTGAGCAAGGAGTAGCTCTTGTCTATTCCATATTTGGCTTAAGGAACTTTATCTGTGCTCATTTCAATCTCTGGTTTTATGCAGCACCCCAACTCACCTTTCCCCTTAAGCAAGCATAAGTTGGTTTTCTAAATTTGAGACCCTGTTCTGTTCTGTAATTCAGTTCCTGTGTAGCCAAGTTTACATTCCGTGTATTACTGATATCTTATGATGTTTCTTTTTCTGTGTGACTTACTTCAGTTAGAATCATCATACCTGAATCAACTCATTGTGCTGCTAAGGGCCTGATGACACAGATTTCATTGCTGAGTGATATTGCTTTGTAAGTAAATACCACAACTTCTTTATCCATTTTTCACTTTCTGCGATGTTGAACTTGTACTGTAAACGAGGTTCTTGTAAACAGAGCTGTTCCAAACTTTGGGGTGGCTGTGTCTTTTTGATTTTAATTTCCCTAAGCTATAGGACCATAAGTGGAAGTGCCCTAGGTTCTGTTGCTTTGTTTTTTAGATGTTTCAGGAAACACCATACACTTCTCCCGAGTGGTTGTTGGCAATTTACATCCCGCCCATTAGCATAACAAGGCTCCCAGTTCTCCATGGCCTGTCCTGCCTTTCTGGATTTTACACTTTTTTCAGATGGCCCTTTTGCCCGGGGGGAAGTGAGACTTCATTGTAGTGCAGATTTCCTTTGCAAGCTTGCTTGGTTGGCCAAAAAGGGCGTATGCGGTTTTTCCTGAATATATTCAGGAAAAAACGCATACGCCCTTTTTGGCCAAGTGCATCATTGTGGACGTTCTGCCTCTTTTCCTATGCTTTCAATGCAATTCCAGTCTACCTCCTGAAATCCGTTTCCTGCAATTCTGCCCTGCTTTCAAGTCCTCTTGGCAGCCTTACTTCAGTCTATTTTTGGACGATAGCTGTCATTTATAACTCTGCAGGTTTGTGAATTACAGTGCCCCTGAGCTCCTTTCTTCAACTCGCTTTCTTTTGAGCTGGCCGCAACACCACAGGATGGCTTCAGGCCCTAATCTGGTTCCGGCACGGCACGCTGAGCCTTTGGTTATTTCCTCTTCCTGGTGGGAAATGAGAGTTAAATTTGCCCGTCCAGACACCTCCAGCTAGCCTCTCATTGGTTCTCGCTATTCCTGTTCATCTTCCGCAGAAATTGCAAACTGGGCCAAACAGGAGGTTAAAGGCGCTGACTCTCCAAGTGGGGAGAGTGTTAGTAAAGCGTCTGGAATGTTGCACCCGAGTACCAGGGGAGGAAAACTGAGACATATTTGAACACGTCTCCCGTTCACATGGTTGATCATACTTGGGTTCCACATGCATGTTTTAGCTGAAGGAAGAATACCTTAAACCTGGAGAGTTGAGACCCGTGTAATGGGTACCATGCAATATGACTTCAAAGGGTCTTCATTTGCTCACCGAACCTCTCCAATCCTATCACTGCTGCGTTTATGCCCCTGTACACATGCTTGATTCTCTTTTGGAGACATAGCAATCCATAGGTTTTACGATACTTACTAGTCAGGTACATTCTTAGGCGTTTAATATGCGGTGTTGAGTCCATTTCGTTGAGCAAGGAGTAGCTCTTGTCTATTCCATATTTGACTTAAGGAACTTTATCTGTGCTCATTTCAATCTCTGGTTTTATGCAGCACCCCAACTCACCTTTCCCCTTAAGCAAGCATAAGTTGGTTTTCTAAATTTGAGACCCTGTTCTGTTCTGTAATTCAGTTCCTGTGTAGCCAAGTTTACATTCCGTGTATTACTGATATCTTATGATGTTTCTTTTTCTGTGTGACTTATTTCAGTTAGAATCATCATACCTGAATCCACTCATTGTGCTGCTAAGGGCCTGATGACACAGATTTCATTGCTGAGTGATATTGCTTTGTAAGTAAATACCACAACTTCTTTATCCATTTTTCACTTTCTGCGATGTTGAACTTGTACTGTAAACGAGGTTCTTGTAAACAGAGGCGTCCCAAACTTTGGGGTGGCTGTGTCTTTTTGATTTTAATTTCCCTAAGCTATAGGACCATAAGTGGAAGTGCCCTAGGCTCTGTTGCTTTGTTTTTTACATGTTTCAGGAAACACCATACACTTCTCCCGAGTGTCTGTTGGCAATTTACATCCCGCCCATCAGCATAACAAGGCTCCCAGTTCTCCATGGCCTGTCCTGCCTTTCTGGATTTTACCCTTTTTTCAGATGGCCCTCTTGACCGGGGGGAAGTGAGACTTCATTGTAGTGCAGATTTCCTTTGCAAGCTTGCTTGGTTGGCCAAAAAGGGCGTATGCGTTTTTTCCTGAATATATTCAGGAAAAAACGCATACGCCCTTTTTGGCCAAGTGCATCATTGTGGACGTTCTGCCTCTTTTCCTATGCTTTCAATGCAATTCCAGTCTACCTCCTGAAATCGGTTTCCTGCAATTCTGCCCCGCTTTCAAGTCCTCTTGGCAGCCTTACTTCAGTCTATTTTTGGACGATAGCTGTCATTTATAACTCTGCAGGTTTGTGAATTACAGTGCCCCTGAGCTCCTTTCTTCAACTCACTTTCTTGTGACCTGGCCGCAACACCGCAGGATGGCTTCAGGCCCTAATCTGGTTCCGGCCCGGCATGCTGAGCCTTTGGTTAATTCCTCTTCCTGGTGGGAAATGAGAGTTAAATTTGCCCGTCCAGACACCTCCAGCTAGCCTCTCATTAGTTCTCGCTATTCCTGTTCATCTTCCGCAGAAATTGCAAACTGGGCCAAACAGGAGGTTAAAGGGACTGACTCTCCAAGTCGGAAGAGTGTTAGTAAAGCGTCTGGAATGTTGCACCCGAGTACCAGGGGAGGAAAACTGAGACATATTTGAACACGTCTCCCGTTCACATGGTTGATCATACTCTGGGTTCCACATGCATGTTTTAGCTGAAGGAAGAATACCTTAAACCTGGAGAGTTGAGACCCGTGGAATGGGTACCATGCAATATGACTTCAAAGGGTCTTCATTTGCTCACCGAACCTCTCCAATCCTATCACTGCTGCGTTTATGCCCCTGTACACATGCTTGATTCTCTTTCGGAGACATAGCAATCCATAGGTTTTAAGATACTTACAAGTCAGGTACATTCTTAGGCGTTTAATATGCGGTGTTGAGTCCATTTCGTTGAGCAAGGAGTAGCTCTTGTCTATTCCATATTTGGCTTAAGGAACTTTATCTGTGCTCATTTCAATCTCTGGTTTTATGCAGCACCCCAACTCACCTTTACCCTTAAGCAAGCATAAGTTGTTTTTCTAAATTTGAGACCCTGTTCTGTTCTGTAATTCAGTTCCTGTGTAGCCAAGTTTCCATTCCGTGTATTACTGATATCTTATGATGTTTCTTTTTCTGTGTGACTTATTTCAGTTAGAATCATCATACCTGAATCCACTCATTGTGCTGCTAAGGGCCTGATGACATAGATTTCATTGCTGAGTGATATTGCTTTGTAAGTGAATACCACAACTTCTTTATCCATTTTTCACTTTCTGCGATGTTGAACTTGTACTGTAAACGAGGTTCTTGTAAACAGAGGCGTCCCAAACTTTGGGGTGGCTGTGTCTTTTTGATTTTAATTTCCCTAAGCTATAGGACCATAAGTGGAGGTGCCCTAGGCTCTGTTGCTTTGTTTTTTAGATGTTTCAGGAAACACCATACACTTCTCCCAAGTGTCTGTTGGCAATTTACATCCCGCCCATCAGCATAACAAGGCTCCCAGTTCTCAATTGCCTGTTGCCTTTCTGGATTTTACACTTTTTTCAGATGGCCCTTTTGACCGGGGGGAAGTGAGACTTCATTGTAGTGCAGATTTCCTTTGCAAGCTTGCTTGGTTGGCCAAAAAGGGAGTATGCGTTTTTTCCTGAATATATTCAGGAAAAAACGCATACGCCCTTTTTGGCCAAGTGCATCATTGTGGACGTTCTGCCTCTTTTCCTATGCTTTCAATGCAATTCCAGTCTACCTCCTGAAATCGGTTTCCTGCAATTCTGCCCCGCTTTCAAGTCCTCTTGGCAGCCTTACTTCAGTCTATTTTTGGACGATAGCTGTCATTTATAACTCTGCAGGTTTGTGAATTACAGTGCCCCTGAGCTCCTTTCTTCAACTCGCTTTCTTGTGACCTGGCCGCAACACCGCAGGATGGCTTCAGGCCCTAATCTGGTTCCGGCACGGCACGCTGAGCCTTTGGTTATTTCCTCTTCCTGGTGGGAAATGAGAGTTAAATTTGCCCGTCCAGACACCTCCAGCTAGTCTCTCATTGGTTCTCGCTATTCCTGTTCATCTTCCGCAGAAATTGCAAACTGGGCCAAACAGGAGGTTAAAGGCGCTGACTCTCCAAGTGGGGAGAGTGTTAGTAAAGCGTCTGGAATGTTGCACCCGAGTACCAGGGGAGGAAAACTGAGACATATTTGAACACGTCTCCCATTCACATGGTTGATCATACTTGGGTTCCACATGCATGTTTTAGCTGAAGGAAGAATACCTTAAACTTGGAGAGTTGAGACCCGTGGAATGGGTACCATGCAATATGACTTCAAAGGGTCTTCATTTGCTCACCGAACCTCTCCAATCCTATCACTGCTGCGTTTATGCCCCTGTACACATGCTTGATTCTCTTTCGGAGACATAGCAATCCATAGGTTTTAAGATACTTACTAGTCAGGTACATTCTTAGGCGTTTAATATGCGGTGTTGAGTCCATTTCGTTGAGCAAGGAGTAGCTCTTGTCTATTCCATATTTGACTTAAGGAACTTTATCTGTGCTCATTTCAATCTCTGGTTTTATGCAGCACCCCAACTCACCTTTACCCTTAAGCAAGCATAAGTTGGTTTTCTAAATTTGAGACCCTGTTCTGTTCTGTAATTCAGTTCCTGTGTAGCCAAGTTTACATTCCGTGTATTACTGATATTTTATGATGTTTCTTTTTCTGTGTGACTTACTTCAGTTAGAATCATCATACCTGAATCCACTCATTGTGCTGCTACGGGCCTGATGACACAGATTTCTTTGCTGAGTGATATTGCTTTGTAAGTAAATACCACAACTTCTTTATCCATTTTTCACTTTCTGCGATGTTGAACTTGTACTGTAAACGAGGTTCTTGTAAACAGAGCCGTTCCAAACTTTGGGGTGGCTGTGTCTTTTTGATTTTAATTTCCCTAAGCTATAGGACCATAAGTGGAAGTGCCCTAGGTTCTGTTGCTTTGTTTTTTAGATGTTTCAGGAAACACCATACACTTCTCCCGAGTGGTTGTTGGCAATTTACATCCCGCGCATCAGCATAACAAGGCTCCCAGTTCTCCATGGCCTGTCCTGCCTTTCTGGATTTTACACTTTTTTCAGATGGCCCTTTTGACCGGGGGGAAGTGAGACTTCATTGTAGTGCAGATTTCCTTTGCAAGCTTGCTTGGTTGGCCAAAAAGGGCGTATGCGTTTTTTCCTGAATATATTCAGGAAAAAACGCATACGCCCTTTTTGGCCAAGTGCATCATTGTGGACGTTCTGCCTCTTTTCCTATGCTTGCAATGCAATTCCAGTCTACCTCCTGAAATCGGTTTCCTGCAATTCTGCCCCGCTTTCAAGTCCTCTTGGCAGCCTTACTTCAGTCTATTTTTGGACGATAGCTGTCATTTATAACTCTGCAGGTTTGTGAATTACAGTGCCCCTGAGCTCCTTTCTTCAACTCGCTTTCTTGTGACCTGGCCGCAACACCGCAGGATGGCTTCAGGCCCTAATCTGGTTCCGGTACGGTACGCTCAGCCTTTGGTTATTTCCTCTTCCTGGTGGGAAATGAGAGTTAAATTTGCCCGTCCAGACACCTCCAGCTAGCCTCTCATTGGTTCTCGCTATTCCTGTTCATCTTCCGCAGAAATTGCAAACTGGGCCAAAGAGGAGGTTAAAGGCGCTGACTCTCCAAGTGGGGAGAGTGTTAGTAAAGCGTCTGGAATGTTGCACCCGAGTACCAGGGGAGGAAAACTGACACATATTTGAACACGTCTGCCGTTCACATGGTTGATCATACTTGGGTTCCTCATGCATGTTTTAGCTGAAGGAAGAATACCTTAAACCTGGAGAGTTGAGACCCGTGGAATGGGTACCATGCAATATGACTTCAAAGGGTCTTCATTTGCTCACCGCACCTCTCCAATCCTATCACTGCTGCGTTTATGCCCCTGTACACATGCTTGATTCTCTTTCGGAGACATAGCAATCCATAGGTTTTACGATACTTACTAGTCAGGTACATTCTTAGGCGTTTAATATGCGGTGTTGAGTCCATTTCATTGAGCAAGGAGTAGCTCTTGTCTATTCCATATTTGACTTAAGGAACTTTATCTGTGCTCATTTCAATCTCTGGTTTTATGCAGCACCCCAACTCACCTTTACCCTTAAGCAAGCATAAGTTGGTTTTCTAAATTTGAGACCCTGTTCTGTTCTGTAATTCAGTTCCTGTGTAGCCAAGTTTACATTCCGTGTATTACTGATATCTTATGATGTTTCTTTTTCTGTGTGACTTATTTCAGTTAGAATCATCGTACCTGAATCCACTCATTGTGATGCTAAGGGCCTGATGACATAGATTTCATTGCTGAGTGATATTGCTTTGTAAGTAAATACCACAACTTCTTTATCCATTTTTCACTTTCTGCGATGTTGAACTTGTACTGTAAACGAGGTTCTTGTAAACAGAGGCGTCCCAAACTTTGGGGTGGCTGTGTCTTTTTGATTTTAATTTCCCTAAGCTATAGGACCATAAGTGGAAGTGCCCTAGGCTCTGTTGCTTTGTTTTTTAGATGTTTCAGGAAACACCATACACTTCTCCCAAGTGTCTGTTGGCAATTTACATCCCGCCCATCAGCATAACAAGGCTCCCAGTTCTCAATGGCCTGTTGCCTTTCTGGATTTTACACTTTTTTCAGATGGCCCTTTTGACCGGGGGGAAGTGAGACTTCATTGTAGTGCAGATTTCCTTTGCAAGCTTGCTTGGTTGGCCAAAAAGGGCGTATGCGTTTTTTCCTGAATATATTCAGAAAAAACGCATACGCCCTTCCTGGCCAAGTGCATCATTGTGGACGTTCTGCCTCTTTTCCTATGCTTTCAATGCAATTCCAGTCTACCTCCTGAAATCGGTTTCCTGCAATTCTGCCCCGCTTTCAAGTCCTCTTGGCAGCCTTACTTCAGTATATTTTTGGACGATAGCTGTCATTTATAACTCTGCAGGTTTGTGAATTACAGTGCCCCTGAGCTCCTTTCTTCAACTCGCTTTCTTGTGACCTGGCCGCAACACCGCAGGATGGCTTCAGGCCCTAATCTGGTTCCGGTACGGTACGCTCAGCCTTTGGTTATTTCCTCTTCCTGGTGGGAAATGAGAGTTAAATTTGCCCGTCCAGACACCTCCAGCTAGCCTCTCATTGGTTCTCGCTATTCCTGTTCATCTTCCGCAGAAATTGCAAACTGGGCCAAACAGGAGGTTAAAGGCGCTGACTCTCCAAGTGGGGAGAGTGTTAGTAAAGCGTCTGGAATGTTGCACCCGAGTACCAGGGGAGGAAAACTGACACATATTTGAACACGTCTGCTGTTCACATGGTTGATCATACTTGGGTTCCACATGCATGTTTTAGCTGAAGGAAGAATACCTTAAACCTGGAGAGTTGAGACCCGTGTAATGGGTACCATGCAATATGACTTCAAAGGGTCTTCATTTGCTCACCGCACCTCTCCAATCCTATCACTGCTGCGTTTATGCCCCTGTACACATGCTTGATTCTCTTTCGGAGACATAGCAATCCATAGGTTTTACGATACTTACTAGTCAGGTACATTCTTAGGCGTTTAATATGCGGTGTTGAGTCCATTTCGTTGAGCAAGGAGTAGCTCTTGTCTATTCCATATTTGACTTAAGGAACTTTATCTGTGCTCATTTTAATCTCTGGTTTTATGCAGCACCCCAACTCACCTTTACCCTTAAGCAAGCATAAGTTGTTTTTCTAAATTTGAGACCCTGTTCTGTTCTGTAATTCAGTTCCTGTGTAGCCAAGTTTCCATTCCGTGTATTACTGATATCTTATGATGTTTCTTTTTCTGTGTGACTTATTTCAGTTAGAATCATCGTACCTGAATCCACTCATTGTGATGCTAAGGGCCTGATGACATAGATTTCATTGCTGAGTGATATTGCTTTGTAAGTAAATACCACAACTTCTTTATCCATTTTTCACTTTCTGCGATGTTGAACTTGTACTGTAAACGAGGTTCTTGTAAACAGAGGCGTCCCAAACTTTGGGGTGGCTGTGTCTTTTTGATTTTAATTTCCCTAAGCTATAGGACCATAAGTGGAAGTGCCCTAGGCTCTGTTGCTTTGTTTTTTAGATGTTTCAGGAAACACCATACACTTCTCCCAAGTGTCTGTTGGCAATTTACATCCCGCCCATGAGCATAACAAGGCTCCCAGTTCTCAATGGCCTGTTGCTTTTCTGGATTTTACACTTTTTTCAGATGGCCCTTTTGACCGGGGGGAAGTGAGACTTCATTGTAGTGCAGATTTCCTTTGCAAGCTTGCTTGGTTGGCCAAAAAGGGCGTATGCGTTTTTTCCTGAATATATTCAGGAAAAAACGCATACGCCCTTTTTGGCCAAGTGCATTATTGTGGACGTTCTGCCTCTTTTCCTATGCTTTCAATGCAATTCCTGTCTACCTCCTGAAATCGGTTTCCTGCAATTCTGCCCCGCTTTCAAGTCCTCTTGGCAGCCTTACTTCAGTCTATTTTTGGACGATAGCTGTCATTTATAACTCTGCAGGTTTGTGAATTACAGTGCTCCTGAGCTCCTTTCTTCAACTCGCTTTCTTGTGACCTGGCCGCAACACCGCAGGATGGCTTCAGGCCCTAATCTGGTTCCGGCCCGGCATGCTGAGCCTTTGGTTAATTCCTCTTCCTGGTCGGAAATGAGAGTTAAATTTGCCCGTCCAGACACCTCCAGCTAGCCTCTCATTGGTTCTCGCTATTCCTGTTCATCTTCCGCAGAAATTGCAAACTGGGCCAAACAGGAGTTTAAAGGCACTGACTCTCCAAGTGGGGAGAGTGTTAGTAAAGCGTCTGGAATGTTGCACCCGAGTACCAGGGGAGGAAAACTGAGACATATTTGAACACGTCTCCCGTTCACATGGTTGATCATACTTGGGTTCCACATGCATGTTTTAGCTGAAGGAAGAATACCTTAAACCTGGAGAGTTAAGACCTGTGTAATGGGTACCATGCAATATGACTTCAAAGGGTCTTCATTTGCTCACCGAACCTCTCCAATCCTATCACTGCTGCGTTTATGCCCCTGTACACATGCTTGATTCTCTTTCGGAGACATAGCAATCCATAGGTTTTACGATACTTACTAGACAGGTACATTCTTAGGCGTTTAATATGCGGTGTTGAGTCCATTTCGTTGAGCAAGGAGTAGCTCTTGTCTATTCCATATTTGGCTTAAGGAACTTTATCTGTGCTCATTTCAATCTCTGGTTTTATGCAGCACCCCAACTCACCTTTACCCTTAAGCAAGCATAAGTTGGTTTTCTAAATTTGAGACCCTGTTCTGTTCTGTAATTCAGTTCCTGTGTAGCCAAGTTTACATTCCGTGTATTACTGATATCTTATGATGTTTCTTTTTCTGTGTGACTTATTTCAGTTAGAATCATCGTACCTGAATCCACTCATTGTGATGCTAAGGGCCTGATGACATAGATTTCATTGCTGAGTGATATTGCTTTGTAAGTAAATACCACAACTTCTTTATCCATTTTTCACTTTCTGCGATGTTGAACTTGTACTGTAAACGAGGTTCTTGTAAACAGAGGCGTCCCAAACTTTGGGGTGGCTGTGTCTTTTTGATTTTAATTTCCCTAAGCTATAGGACCATAAGTGGAAGTGCCCTAGGCTCTGTTGCTTTGTTTTTTAGATGTTTCAGGAAACACCATACACTTCTCCCAAGTGTCTGTTGGCAATTTACATCCCGCCCATCAGCATAACAAGGCTCCCAGTTCTCAATGGCCTGTTGCTTTTCTGGATTTTACACTTTTTTCAGATGGCCCTTTTGACCGGGGGGAAGTGAGACTTCATTGTAGTGCAGATTTCCTTTGCAAGCTTGCTTGGTTGGCCAAAAAGGGCGTATGCGTTTTTTCCTGAATATATTCAGGAAAAAACGCATACGCCCTTCCTGGCCAAGTGCATCATTGTGGACGTTCTGCCTCTTTTCCTATGCTTTCAATGCAATTCCAGTCTACCTCCTGAAATCGGTTTCCTGCAATTCTGCCCCGCTTTCAAGTCCTCTTGGCCGACTTACTTCAGTCTATTTTTGGACGATAGCTGTCATTTATAACTCTGCAGGTTTGTGAATTACAGTGCCCCTGAGCTCCTTTCTTCAACTCGCTTTCTTGTGACCTGGCCGCAACACCGCAGGATGGCTTCAGGCCCTAATCTGGTTCCGGCCCGGCACGCTGAGCCTTTGGTTAATTCCTCTTCCTGGTGGGAAATGAGAGTTAAATTTGCCCGTCCAGACACCTCCAGCTAGCCTCTCATTGGTTCTCGCTATTCCTGTTCATCTTCCGCAGAAATTGCAAACTGGGCCAAACAGGAGGTTAAAGGCGCTGACTCTCCAAGTGGGGAGAGTGTTAGTAAAGCGTCTGGAATGTTGCACCCGAGTACCAGGGGAGGAAAACTGAGACATATTTGAACACGTCTCCCGTTCACATGGTTGATCATACTTGGGTTCCACATGCATGTTTTAGCTGAAGGAAGAATACCTTAAATCTGGGTAGTTGAAACCCGTGGAATGGGTACCATGCAATATGACTTCAAAGGGTCTTCATTTGCTCACCGAACCTCTCCAATCCTATCACTGCTGCGTTTATGCCCCTGTACACATGCTTGATTCTCTTTCGGAGACATAGCAATCCATAGGTTTTACGATACTTACTAGTCAGGTACATTCTTAGGCGTTTAATATGCGGTGTTGAGTCCATTTCGTTGAGCAAGGAGTAGCTCTTGTCTATTCCATATTTGACTTAAGGAACTTTATCTGTGCTCATTTCAATCTCTGGTTTTATGCAGCACCCCAACTCACCTTTACCCTTAAGCAAGCATAAGTTGGTTTTCTAAATTTGAGACCCTGTTCTGTTCTGTAATTCAGTTCCTGTGTAGCCAAGTTTACATTCCGTGTATTACTGATATCTTATGATGTTTCTTTTTCTGCGTGACTTATTACAGTTAGAATCATCATACCTGAATCCACTCATTGTGCTGCTAAGGGCCTGATGACACAGATTTCATTGCTGAGTGATATTGCTTTGTAAGTAAATACCACAACTTCTTTATCCATTTTTCACTTTCTGCGATGTTGAACTTGTACTGTAAACGAGGTTCTTGTAAACAGAGGCGTCCCAAACTTTGGGGTGGCTGTGTCTTTTTGATTTTAATTTCCCTAAGCTATAGGACCATAAGTGGAAGTGCCCTAGGCTCTGTTGCTTTGTTTTTTAGATGTTTCAGGAAACACCATACACTTCTCCCAAGTGTCTGTTGGCAATTTACATCCCGCCCATGAGCATAACAAGGCTCCCAGTTCTCAATGGCCTGTTGCTTTTCTGGATTTTACACTTTTTTCAGATGGCCCTTTTGACCGGGGGGAAGTGAGACTTCATTGTAGTGCAGATTTCCTTTGCAAGCTTGCTTGGTTGGCCAAAAAGGGCGTATGCGTTTTTTCCTGAATATATTCAGGAAAAAACGCATACGCCCTTTTTGGCCAAGTGCATTATTGTGGACGTTCTGCCTCTTTTCCTATGCTTTCAATGCAATTCCTGTCTACCTCCTGAAATCGGTTTCCTGCAATTCTGCCCCGCTTTCAAGTCCTCTTGGCAGCCTTACTTCAGTCTATTTTTGGACGATAGCTGTCATTTATAACTCTGCAGGTTTGTGAATTACAGTGCTCCTGAGCTCCTTTCTTCAACTCGCTTTCTTGTGACCTGGCCGCAACACCGCAGGATGGCTTCAGGCCCTAATCTGGTTCCGGCCCGGCATGCTGAGCCTTTGGTTAATTCCTCTTCCTGGTCGGAAATGAGAGTTAAATTTGCCCGTCCAGACACCTCCAGCTAGCCTCTCATTGGTTCTCGCTATTCCTGTTCATCTTCCGCAGAAATTGCAAACTGGGCCAAACAGGAGTTTAAAGGCACTGACTCTCCAAGTGGGGAGAGTGTTAGTAAAGCGTCTGGAATGTTGCACCCGAGTACCAGGGGAGGAAAACTGAGACATATTTGAACACGTCTCCCGTTCACATGGTTGATCATACTTGGGTTCCACATGCATGTTTTAGCTGAAGGAAGAATACCTTAAACCTGGAGAGTTAAGACCTGTGTAATGGGTACCATGCAATATGACTTCAAAGGGTCTTCATTTGCTCACCGAACCTCTCCAATCCTATCACTGCTGCGTTTATGCCCCTGTACACATGCTTGATTCTCTTTCGGAGACATAGCAATCCATAGGTTTTACGATACTTACTAGACAGGTACATTCTTAGGCGTTTAATATGCGGTGTTGAGTCCATTTCGTTGAGCAAGGAGTAGCTCTTGTCTATTCCATATTTGGCTTAAGGAACTTTATCTGTGCTCATTTCAATCTCTGGTTTTATGCAGCACCCCAACTCACCTTTACCCTTAAGCAAGCATAAGTTGGTTTTCTAAATTTGAGACCCTGTTCTGTTCTGTAATTCAGTTCCTGTGTAGCCAAGTTTACATTCCGTGTATTACTGATATCTTATGATGTTTCTTTTTCTGTGTGACTTATTTCAGTTAGAATCATCGTACCTGAATCCACTCATTGTGATGCTAAGGGCCTGATGACATAGATTTCATTGCTGAGTGATATTGCTTTGTAAGTAAATACCACAACTTCTTTATCCATTTTTCACTTTCTGCGATGTTGAACTTGTACTGTAAACGAGGTTCTTGTAAACAGAGGCGTCCCAAACTTTGGGGTGGCTGTGTCTTTTTGATTTTAATTTCCCTAAGCTATAGGACCATAAGTGGAAGTGCCCTAGGCTCTGTTGCTTTGTTTTTTAGATGTTTCAGGAAACACCATACACTTCTCCCAAGTGTCTGTTGGCAATTTACATCCCGCCCATCAGCATAACAAGGCTCCCAGTTCTCAATGGCCTGTTGCTTTTCTGGATTTTACACTTTTTTCAGATGGCCCTTTTGACCGGGGGGAAGTGAGACTTCATTGTAGTGCAGATTTCCTTTGCAAGCTTGCTTGGTTGGCCAAAAAGGGCGTATGCGTTTTTTCCTGAATATATTCAGGAAAAAACGCATACGCCCTTCCTGGCCAAGTGCATCATTGTGGACGTTCTGCCTCTTTTCCTATGCTTTCAATGCAATTCCAGTCTACCTCCTGAAATCGGTTTCCTGCAATTCTGCCCCGCTTTCAAGTCCTCTTGGCCGACTTACTTCAGTCTATTTTTGGACGATAGCTGTCATTTATAACTCTGCAGGTTTGTGAATTACAGTGCCCCTGAGCTCCTTTCTTCAACTCGCTTTCTTGTGACCTGGCCGCAACACCGCAGGATGGCTTCAGGCCCTAATCTGGTTCCGGCCCGGCACGCTGAGCCTTTGGTTAATTCCTCTTCCTGGTGGGAAATGAGAGTTAAATTTGCCCGTCCAGACACCTCCAGCTAGCCTCTCATTGGTTCTCGCTATTCCTGTTCATCTTCCGCAGAAATTGCAAACTGGGCCAAACAGGAGGTTAAAGGCGCTGACTCTCCAAGTGGGGAGAGTGTTAGTAAAGCGTCTGGAATGTTGCACCCGAGTACCAGGGGAGGAAAACTGAGACATATTTGAACACGTCTCCCGTTCACATGGTTGATCATACTTGGGTTCCACATGCATGTTTTAGCTGAAGGAAGAATACCTTAAATCTGGGTAGTTGAAACCCGTGGAATGGGTACCATGCAATATGACTTCAAAGGGTCTTCATTTGCTCACCGAACCTCTCCAATCCTATCACTGCTGCGTTTATGCCCCTGTACACATGCTTGATTCTCTTTCGGAGACATAGCAATCCATAGGTTTTACGATACTTACTAGTCAGGTACATTCTTAGGCGTTTAATATGCGGTGTTGAGTCCATTTAGTTGAGCAAGGAGTAGCTCTTGTCTATTCCATATTTGACTTAAGGAACTTTATCTGTGCTCATTTCAATCTCTGGTTTTATGCAGCACCCCAACTCACCTTTACCCTTAAGCAAGCATAAGTTGGTTTTCTAAATTTGAGACCCTGTTCTGTTCTGTAATTCAGTTCCTGTGTAGCCAAGTTTACATTCCGTGTATTACTGATATCTTATGATGTTTCTTTTTCTGTGTGACTTATTTCAGTTAGAATCATCATACCTGAATCCACTCATTGTGATGCTAAGGGCCTGATGACATAGACTTCATTGCTGAGTGATATTGCTTTGTAAGTAAATACCACAACTTCTTTATCCATTTTTCACTTTCTGCGATGTTGAACTTGTACTGTAAACGAGGTTCTTGTAAACAGAGGCGTCCCAAACTTTGGGGTGGCTGTGTCTTTTTGATTTTAATTTCCCTAAGCTATAGGACCATAAGTGGCAGTGCCCTAGGCTCTGTTGCTTTGTTTTTTAGATGTTTCAGGAAACACCATACACTTCTCCCGAGTGTCTGTTGGCAATTTACATCCCGCCAATCAGCATAACAAGGCTCCCAGTTCTCCATGGCCTGTCCTGCCTTTCTGGATTTTACACTTTTTTCAGATGGCCCTTTTGACCGGAGGGAAGTGAGACTTCATTGTAGTGCAGATTTCCTTTGCAAGCTTGCTTGGTTGGCCAAAAAGGGCGTATGCGTTTTTTCCTGAATATATTCAGGAAAAACCGCATACGCCCTTTTTGGCCAAGTGCATCATTGTGGACGTTCTGCCTCTTTTCCTATGCTTTCAATGCAATTCCAGTCTACTTCCTGAAATCGGTTTCCTGCAATTCTGCCCCGCTTTCAAGTCCTCTTGGCAGCCTTACTTCAGTCTATTTTTGGACGATAGCTGTCATTTATAACTCTGCAGGTTTGTGAATTACAGTGCCCCTGAGCTCCTTTCTTCAACTCGCTTTCTTGTGACTTGGCCGCAACACCGCAAGATGGCTTCAGGCCCTAATCTGGTTCCGGTCCGGCATGCTGAGCCTTTGGTTAATTCCTCTTCCTGGTGGGAAATGAGAGTTAAATTTGCCCGTCCAGACACCTCCAGCTAGCCTCTCATTGGTTCTCGCTATTCCTGTTCATCTTCCGCAGAAATTGCAAACTGGGCCAAACAGGAGGTTAAAGGGACTGACTCTCCACTTAGGGAGAGTGTTAGTAAAGCGTCTGGAATGTTGCACCCGAGTACCAGGGGAGGAAAACTGAGACATATTTGAACACGTCTCCCGATCACATGGTTGATCATACTCTAGGTTCCACACGCATGTTTTAGCTGAAGGAAGAATACCTTAAACCTGGGTAGTTGAAACCCGTGGAATGGGTACCATGCAATATGACTTCAAAGGGTATTCATTTTCTCACCGAACCTCTCCAATCCTATCACTGCTGCGTTTATGCCCCTGTACACATGCTTGATTCTCTTTCGGAGACATAGCAATTCTTAGGTTTTAAGATACTTACAAGTCAGGTACATTCTTAGGCGTTTAATATGCGGTGTTGAGTCCATTTCGTTGAGCAAGGAGTAGCTCTTGTCTATTCCATATTTGGCTTAAGGAACTTTATCTGTGCTCATTTCAATCTCTGGTTTTATGCAGCACCCCAACTCACCTTTACCCTTAAGCAAGCATAAGTTGTTTTTCTAAATTTGAGACCCTGTTCTGTTCTGTAATTCAGTTCCTGTGTAGCCAAGTTTCCATTCCGTGTATTACTGATATCTTATGATGTTTCTTTTTCTGTGTGACTTATTTCAGTTAGAATCATCATACCTGAATCCACTCATTGTGCTGCTAAGGTCCTGATGACATAGATTTCATTGCTGAATGATATTGCTTTGTAAGTGAATACCACAACTTCTTTATCCATTTTTCACTTTCTGCGATGTTGAACTTGTACTGTAAACGAGGTTCTTGTAAACAGAGCTGTTCCAAACTTTGGGGTGGCTGTGTCTTTTTGATTTTAATTTCCCTAAGCTATAGGACCATAAGTGGAAGTGCCCTAGGCTCTGTTGCTTTGTTTTTTAGATGTTTCAGGAAACACCATACACTTCTCCCTAGTGTCTGTTGGCAATTTACATCACGCCCATCAGCATAACAAGGCTCCCAGTTCTCAATGGCCTGTTGCCTTTCTGGATTTTACACTTTTTTCAGATGGCCCTTTTGGCCGGGGGGAAGTGAGACTTCATTGTAGTGCAGATTTCCTTTGCAAGCTTGCTTGGTTGGCCAAAAAGGGCGTATGCGTTTTTTCCTGAATATATTCAGGAAAAAACGCATACGCCCTTTTTGGCCAAGTGCATCATTGTGGACGTTCTGCCTCTTTTCCTATGCTTTCAATGCAATTCCAGTCTACCTCCTGAAATCGGTTTCCTGCAATTCTGCCCCGCTTTCAAGTCCTCTTGGCAGCCTTACTTCCGTCTATTTTTGGACGATAGCTGTCATTTATAACTCTGCAGGTTTGTGAATTACAGTGCCCCTGAGCTCCTTTCATCAACTCGCTTTCTTGTGACCTGGCCGCAACACCGCAGGATGGCTTCAGGCCCTAATCTGGTTCCAGCCCGGCACGCTGAGCCTTTGGTTAATTCTTCTTCCTGTTGGGAAATGAGAGTTAAATTTGCCCGTCCAGACACCTCCAGCTAGCCTCTCATTGGTTCTCGCTATTCCTGTTCATCTTCCGCAGAAATTGCAAACTGGGCCAAACAGGAGGTTAAAGGGACTGACTCTCCAAGTGGGGAGAGTGTTAGTAAAACATCTGGAATGTTGCACCCGAGTACCAGGGGAGGAAAACTGAGACATATTTGAACACGTCTCCCGATCACATGGTTGATCATACTCTAGGTTCCATATGCATGTTTTAGATGAAGGAAGAATACCTTAAACCTGGGTAGTTGAAACCCGTGGAATGGGTACCATGCAATATGACTTCAAAGGGTCTTCATTTGCTCACCGAACCTCTCCAATCCTATCACTGCTGCGTTTATGCCCCTGTACACATGCTTGATTCTCTTTCGGAGACATAGCAATCCATAGGTTTTAAGATACTTACAAGTCAGGTACATTCTTAGGCGTTTAATATGCGGTGTTGAGTCCATTTCGTTGAGCAAGGAGTAGCTCTTGTCTATTCCATATTTGGCTTAAGGAACTTTATCTGTGCTCATTTCAATCTCTGGTTTTATGCAGCACCCCAACTCACCTTTACCCTTAAGCAAGCATAAGTTGTTTTTCTAAATTTGAGACCCTGTTCTGTTCTGTAATTCAGTTCCTGTGTAGCCAAGTTTCCATTCCGTGTATTACTGATATCTTATGATGTTTCTTTTTCTGTGTGACTTATTTCAGTTAGAATCATCATACCTGAATCCACTCATTGTGCTGCTAAGGGCCTGATGACATAGATTTCATTGCTGAGTGATATTGCTTTGTAAGTGAATACCACAACTTCTTTATCCATTTTTCACTTTCTGCGATGTTGAACTTGTACTGTAAACGAGGTTCTTGTAAACAGAGCCGTTCCAAACTTTGGGGTGGCTGTGTCTTTTTGATTTTAATTTCCCTAAGCTATAGGACCATAAGTGGAAGTGCCCTAGGCTCTGTTGCTTTGTTTTTTAGATGTTTCAGGAAACACCATACACTTCTCCCTAGTGTCTGTTGGCAATTTACATCACGCCCATCAGCATAACAAGGCTCCCAGTTCTCAATGGCCTGTTGCCTTTCTGGATTTTACACTTTTTTCAGATGGCCCTTTTGACCGGGGGATAGTGAGACTTCATTTTAGTGCAGATTTCCTTTGCAAGCTTGCTTGGTTGGCCAAAAAGGGCGTATGCGTTTTTTCCTGAATATATTCAGGAAAAAACGCATACGCCCTTTTTGGCCAAGTGCATCATTGTGGACGTTCTGCCTCTTTTCCTATGCTTTCAATGCAATTCCAGTCTACCTCCTGAAATCGGTTTCCTGCAATTCTGCCCCGCTTTCAAGTCCTCTTGGCAGCCTTACTTCAGTCTATTTTTGGACGATAGCTGTCATTTATAACTCTGCAGGTTTGTGAATTACAGTGCTCCTGAGCTCCTTTCTTCAACTCGCTTTCTTGTGACCTGGCCGCAACACCGCAGGATGGCTTCAGGCCCTAATCTGGTTCCAGCCCGGCCTGCTGAGCCTTTGGTTAATTCCTATTCCTGGTGGGAAATGAGAGTTAAATTTGCCCGTCCAGACACCTGCAGCTAGTCTCTCATTGGTTCTCGCTATTCCTGTTCATCTTCCGCAGAAATTGCAAACTGGGCCAAACAGGATGTTAAAGGGACTGACTCTCCAAGTGGGGAGAGTGTTAGTAAAGCGTCTGGAATGTTGCACCCGAGTACCAGGGGAGGAAAACTGAGACATATTTGAACACGTCTCCCGATCACATGGTTGATCATACTCTGGGTTCCACATGCATGTTTTAGCTGAAGGAAGAATACCTTAAACCTGTGTAGTTGAAACCCGTGGAATGGGTACCATGCAATATGACTTCAAAGGGTCTTCATTTGCTCACCGAACCTCTCCAATCCTATCACTGCTGCGTTTATGCCCCTGTACACATGCTTGATTCTCTTTTGGAGACATAGCAATCCATAGGTTTTAAGATACTTACAAGTCAGGTACATTCTTAGGCATTTAATATGCGGTGTTGAGTCCATTTCGTTGAGCAAGGAGTAGCTCTTGTCTATTCCATATTTGACTTAAGGAACTTTATCTGTGCTCATTTCAATCTCTGGTTTTATGCAGCACCCCAACTCACCTTTACCCTTAAGCAAGCATAAGTTGGTTTTCTAAATTTGAGACCCTGTTCTGTTCTGTAATTCAGTTCCTGTGTAGCCAAGTTTCCATTCCGTGTATTACTGATATCTTATGATGTTTCTTTTTCTGTGTGACTTATTTCAGTTAGAATCATCATACCTGAATCCACTCATTGTGATGCTAAGGGCCTGATGACATAGATTTCATTGCTGAGTGATATTGCTTTGTAAGTAAATACCACAACTTCTTTATCCATTTTTCACTTTCTGCGATGTTGAACTTGTACTGTAAACGAGGTTCTTGTAAACAGAGGCGTCCCAAATTTGGGGTGGCTGTGTCTTTTTGATTTTAATTTCCCTAAGCTATAGGACCATAAGTGGAAGTGCCCTAGGCTCTGTTGCTTTGTTTTTTAGATGTTTCAGGAAACACCATACACTTCTCCCGAGTGTCTGTTGGCAATTTACATCCCGCCCATCAGCATAACAAGGCTCCCAGTTGTCCATGGCCTGTCCTGCCTTTCTGGATTTTACACTTTTTTCAGATGGCCCTTTTGACCAGGGGGAAGTGAGACTTCATTGTAGTGCAGATTTCCTTTGCAAGCTTGCTTGGTTGGCCAAAAAGGGCGTATGCGTTTTTTCCTGAATATATTCAGGAAAAAACGCATACGCTCTTTTTGGCCAAGTGCATCATTGTGGACGTTCTGCCTCTTTTCCTATGCTTTCAATGCAATTCCAGTCTACTTCCTGAAATCGGTTTCCTGCAATTCTGCCCCGCTTTCAAGTCCTCTTGGCAGCCTTACTTCAGTCTATTTTTGGACGATAGCTGTCATTTATAACTCTGCAGGTTTGTGAATTACAGTGCCCCTGAGCTCCTTTCTTCAACTCGCTTTCTTGTGACCTGGCCGCAACACCGCAAGATGGCTTCAGGCCCTAATCTGGTTCCGGTCCGGCATGCTGAGCCTTTGGTTAATTCCTCTTCCTGGTGGGAAATGAGAGTTAAATTTGCCCGTCCAGACACCTCCAGCTAGCCTCTCATTGGTTCTCGCTATTCCTGTTCATCTTCCGCAGAAATTGCAAACTGGGCCAAACAGGAGGTTAAAGGGACTGACTCTCCACTTAGGGAGAGTGTTAGTAAAGCGTCTGGAATGTTGCACCCGAGTACCAGGGGAGGAAAACTGAGACATATTTGAACACGTCTCCCAATCACATGGTTGATCATACTCTAGGTTCCACATGCATGTTTTAGCTGAAGGAAGAATACCTTAAACCTGGGTAGTTGAAACCCGTGGAATGGGTACCATGCAATATGACTTCAAAGGGTCTTCATTTGCTCACCGAACCTCTCCAATCCTATCACTGCTGCGTTTATGCCCCTGTACACATGCTTGATTCTCTTTCGGAGACATAGCAATCCATAGGTTTTACGATACTTACTTTTCAGGTACATTCTTAGGCGTTTAATATGCGGTGTTGAGTCCATTTCGTTGAGCAAGGAGTAGCTCTTGTCTATTCCATATTTGACTTAAGGAACTTTATCTGTGCTCATTTCAATCTCTGGTTTTATGCAGCACCCCAACTCACCTTTACCCTTAAGCAAGCATAAGTTGGTTTTCTAAATTTGAGACCCTGTTCTGTTCTGTAATTCAGTTCCTGTGTAGCCAAGTTTACATTCCGTGTATTACTGATATCTTATGATGTTTCTTTTTCTGTGTGACTTATTTCAGTTAGAATCATCATACCTGAATCCACTCATTGTGATGCTAAGGGCCTGATGACATAGACTTCATTGCTGAGTGATATTGCTTTGTAAGTAAATACCACAACTTCTTTATCCATTTTTCACTTTCTGCGATGTTGAACTTGTACTGTAAACGAGGTTCTTGTAAACAGAGGCGTCCCAAACTTTGGGGTGGCTGTGTCTTTTTGATTTTAATTTCCCTAAGCTATAGGACCATAAGTGGCAGTGCCCTAGGCTCTGTTGCTTTGTTTTTTAGATGTTTCAGGAAACACCATACACTTCTCCCGAGTGTCTGTTGGCAATTTACATCCCGCCCATCAGCATAACAAGGCTCCCAGTTCTCCATGGCCTGTCCTGCCTTTCTGGATTTTACACTTTTTTCAGATGGCCCTTTTGACCGGGGGGAAGTGAGACTTCATTGTAGTGCAGATTTCCTTTGCAAGCTTGCTTGGTTGGCCAAAAAGGGCGTATGCGTTTTTTCCTGAATATATTCAGGAAAAACCGCATACGCCCTTTTTGGCCAAGTGCATCATTGTGGACGTTCTGCCTCTTTTCCTATGCTTTCAATGCAATTCCAGTCTACTTCCTGAAATCGGTTTCCTGCAATTCTGCCCCGCTTTCAAGTCCTCTTGGCAGCCTTACTTCAGTCTATTTTTGGACGATAGCTGTCATTTATAACTCTGCAGGTTTGTGAATTACAGTGCCCCTGAGCTCCTTTCTTCAACTCGCTTTCTTGTGACTTGGCCGCAACACCGCAAGATGGCTTCAGGCCCTAATCTGGTTCCGGTCCGGCATGCTGAGCCTTTGGTTAATTCCTCTTCCTGGTGGGAAATGAGAGTTAAATTTGCCCGTCCAGACACCTCCAGCTAGCCTCTCATTGGTTCTCGCTATTCCTGTTCATCTTCCGCAGAAATTGCAAACTGGGCCAAACAGGAGGTTAAAGGGACTGACTCTCCACTTAGGGAGAGTGTTAGTAAAGCGTCTGGAATGTTGCACCCGAGTACCAGGGGAGGAAAACTGAGACATATTTGAACACGTCTCCCGATCACATGGTTGATCATACTCTAGGTTCCACATGCATGTTTTAGCTGAAGGAAGAATACCTTAAACCTGGGTAGTTGAAACCCGTGGAATGGGTACCATGCAATATGACTTCAAAGGGTCTTCATTTGCTCACCGAACCTCTCCAATCCTATCACTGCTGCGTTTATGCCCCTGTACACATGCTTGATTCTCTTTCGGAGACATAGCAATTCTTAGGTTTTAAGATACTTACAAGTCAGGTACATTCTTAGGCGTTTAATATGCGGTGTTGAGTCCATTTCGTTGAGCAAGGAGTAGCTCTTGTCTATTCCATATTTGGCTTAAGGAACTTTATCTGTGCTCATTTCAATCTCTGGTTTTATGCAGCACCCCAACTCACCTTTACCCTTAAGCAAGCATAAGTTGTTTTTCTAAATTTGAGACCCTGTTCTGTTCTGTAATTCAGTTCCTGTGTAGCCAAGTTTCCATTCCGTGTATTACTGATATCTTATGATGTTTCTTTTTCTGTGTGACTTATTTCAGTTAGAATCATCATACCTGAATCCACTCATTGTGCTGCTAAGGGCCTGATGACATAGATTTCATTGCTGAATGATATTGCTTTGTAAGTGAATACCACAACTTCTTTATCCATTTTTCACTTTCTGCGATGTTGAACTTGTACTGTAAACGAGGTTCTTGTAAACAGAGCCGTTCCAAACTTTGGGGTGGCTGTGTCTTTTTGATTTTAATTTCCCTAAGCTATAGGACCATAAGTGGAAGTGCCCTAGGCTCTGTTGCTTTGTTTTTTAGATGTTTCAGGAAACACCATACACTTCTCCCAAGTGTCTGTTGGCAATTTACATCCCGCCCATCAGCATAACAAGGCTCCCAGTTCTCAATGGCCTGTTGCCTTTCTGGATTTTACACTTTTTTCAGATGGCCCTTTTGACCGGGGGGAAGTGAGACTTCATTGTAGTGCAGATTTCCTTTGCAAGCTTGCTTGGTTGGCCAAAAAGGGCGTATGCGTTTTTTCCTGAATATATTCAGGAAAAAACGCATACGCCCTTTTTGGCCAAGTGCATCATTGTGGACGTTCTGCCTCTTTTCCTATGCTTTCAATGCAATTCCAGTCTACCTCCTGAAATCGGTTTCCTGCAATTCTGCCCCGCTTTCAAGTCCTCTTGGCAGCCTTACTTCAGTCTATTTTTGGACGATAGCTGTCATTTATAACTCTGCAGGTTTTTGAATTACAGTGCTCCTGAGCTCCTTTCTTCAACTCGCTTTCTTGTGACCTGGCCGCAACACCGCAGGATGGCTTCAGGCCCTAATCTGGTTCCAGCCCGGCCTGCTGAGCCTTTGGTTAATTCCTCTTCCTGGTGGGAAATGAGAGTTAAATTTGCCCGTCCAGACACCTGCAGCTAGTCTCTCATTGGTTCTCGCTATTCCTGTTCATCTTCCGCAGAAATTGCAAACTGGGCCAAACAGGATGTTAAAGGGACTGACTCTCCAAGTGGGGAGAGTGTTAGTAAAGCGTCTGGAATGTTGCACCCGAGTACCAGGGGAGGAAAACTGAGACATATTTGAACACGTCTCCCGATCACATGGTTGATCATACTCTGGGTTCCACATGCATGTTTTAGCTGAAGGAAGAATACCTTAAACCTGTGTAGTTGAAACCCGTGGAATGGGTACCATGCAATATGACTTCAAAGGGTCTTCATTTGCTCACCGAACCTCTCCAATCCTATCACTGCTGCGTTTATGCCCCTGTACACATGCTTGATTCTCTTTTGGAGACATAGCAATCCATAGGTTTTAAGATACTTACAAGTCAGGTACATTCTTAGGCGTTTAATATGCGGTGTTGAGTCCATTTCGTTGAGCAAGGAGTAGCTCTTGTCTATTCCATATTTGACTTAAGGAACTTTATCTGTGCTCATTTCAATCTCTGGTTTTATGCAGCACCCCAACTCACCTTTACCCTTAAGCAAGCATAAGTTGTTTTTCTAAATTTGAGTCCCTGTTCTGTTCTGTAATTCAGTTCCTGTGTAGCCAAGTTTACATTCCATGTATTACTGATATCTTATGATGTTTCTTTTTCTGTGTGACTTACTTCAGTTAGAATCATCATACCTGAATCCACTCATTGTGCTGCTAAGTGCCTGATGACACAGATTTCATTGCTGAGTGATATTGCTTTATAAGTGAATACCACAACTTCTTTATCCATTTTTCACTTTCTGCGATGTTGAACTTGTACTGTAAACGAGGTTCTTGTAAACAGAGCCGTTCCAAACTTTGGGGTGGCTGTGTCTTTTTGATTTTAATTTCCCTAAGCTATAGGACCATAAGTGGAAGTGCCCTAGGCTCTGTTGCTTTGTTTTTTAGATGTTTCAGGAAACACCATACACTTCTCCCAAGTGTCTGTTGGCAATTTACATCCCGCCCATCAGCATAACAAGGCTCCCAGTTCTCAATGGCCTGTTGCCTTTCTGGATTTTACACTTTTTTCAGATGGCCCTTTTGACCGGGGGGAAGTGAGACTTCATTGTAGTGCAGATTTCCTTTGCAAGCTTGCTTGGTTGGCCAAAAAGGGCGTATGCGTTTTTTCCTGAATATATTCAGGAAAAAACGCATACGCCCTTTTTGGCCAAGTGCATCATTGTGGACGTTCTGCCTCTTTTCCTATGCTTTCAATGCAATTCCAGTCTACCTCCTGAAATCGGTTTCCTGCAATTCTGCCCCGCTTTCAAGTCCTCTTGGCAGCCTTACTTCCGTCTATTTTTGGACGATAGCTGTCATTTATAACTCTGCAGGTTTGTGAATTACAGTGCTCCTGAGCTCCTTTCTTCAACTCGCTTTCTTGTGACCTGGCCGCAACACCGCAGGATGGCTTCAGGCCCTAATCTGCTTCCAGCCCGGCCTGCTGAGCCTTTGGTTAATTCCTCTTCCTGGTGGGAAATGAGAGTTAAATTTGCCCGTCCAGACACCTGCAGCTAGTCTCTCATTGGTTCTCGCTATTCCTGTTCATCTTCCGCAGAAATTGCAAACTGGGCCAAACAGGATGTTAAAGGGACTGACTCTCCAAGTGGGGAGAGTGTTAATAAAGCGTCTGGAATGTTGCACCCGAGTACCAGGGGAGGAAAACTGAGACATATTTGAACACGTCTCCCGATCACATGGTTGATCATACTCTGGGTTCCACATGCATGTTTTAGCTGAAGGAAGAATACCTTAAACCTGTGTAGTTGAAACCCGTGGAATGGGTACCATGCAATATGACTTCAAAGGGTCTTCATTTGCTCACCGAACCTCTCCAATCCTATCACTGCTGCGTTTATGCCCCTGTACACATGCTTGATTCTCTTTTGGAGACATAGCAATCCATAGGTTTTAAGATACTTACAAGTCAGGTACATTCTTAGGCGTTTAATATGCGGTGTTGAGTCCATTTCGTTGAGCAAGGAGTAGCTCTTGTCCATTCCATATTTGACTTAAGGAACTTTATCTGTGCTCATTTCAATCTCTGGTTTTATGCAGCACCCCAACTCACCTTTACCCTTAAGCAAGCATAAGTTGTTTTTCTAAATTTGAGTCCCTGTTCTGTTCTGTAATTCAGTTCCTGTGTAGCCAAGTTTACATTCCATGTATTACTGATATCTTATGATGTTTCTTTTTCTGTGTGACTTACTTCAGTTAGAATCATCATACCTGAATCCACTCATTGTGCTGCTAAGTGCCTGATGACACAGATTTCATTGCTGAGTGATATTGCTTTGTAAGTAAATACCACAACTTCTTTACCCATTTTTCACTTTCTGCGATGTTGAACTTGTACTGTAAACGAGGTTCTTGTAAACAGAGGCGTCCCAAACTTTGGGGTGGCTGTGTCTTTTTGATTTTAATTTCCCTAAGCTATAGGACCATAAGTGGCAGTGCCCTAGGTTCTGTTGCTTTGTTTTTTAGATGTTTCAGGAAACACCATACACTTCTCCCGAGTGGTTGTTGGCAATTTACATCCCGCCCATCAGCATAACAAGGCTCCCAGTTCTCCATGGCCTGTCCTGCCTTTCTGGATTTTACACTTTTTTCAGATGGCCCTTTTGACCGGGGGGAAGTGAGACTTCATTGTAGTGCAGATTTCCTTTGCAAGCTTGCTTGGTTGGCCAAAAAGGGCGTATGCGTTTTTTCCTGAATATATTCAGGAAAAAACGCATACGCCCTTTTTGGCCAAGTGCATCATTGTGGACGTTCTGCCTCTTTTCCTATGCTTTCAATGCAATTCCAGTCTACCTCCTGAAATCGGTTTCCTGCAATTCTGCCCCGCTTTCAAGTCCTCTTGGCAGCCTTACTTCAGTCTATTTTTGGACGATAGCTGTCATTTATAACTCTGCAGGTTTGTGAATCACAGTGCCCCTGAGCTCCTTTCTTCAACTCGCTTTCTTTTGAGCTGGCCGCAACACCGCAGGATGGCTTCAGGCCCTAATCTGGTTCCGGTATGGCACGCTGAGCCTTTGGTTATTTCCTCTTCCTGGTGGGAAATGAGAGTTAAATTTGCCCGTCCAGACACCTCCAGCTAGCCTCTCATTGGTTCTCGCTATTCCTGTTCATCTTCCGCAGAAATTGCAAACTGGGCCAAACAGGAGGTTAAAGGCGCTGACTCTCCAAGTGGGGAGAGTGTTAGTAAAGCATCTGGAATGTTGCACCCGAGTACCAGGGGAGGAAAACTGAGACATATTTGAACACGTCTCCCGTTCACATGGTTGATCATACTTGGGTTCCACATGCATGTTTTAGCAGAAGGAAGAATACCTTAAACCTGGAGAGTTGAGACCTGTGTAATGGGTACCATGCAATATGACTTCAAAGGGTCTTCATTTGCTCACCGAACCTCTCCAATCCTATCACTGCTGCGTTTATGCCCCTGTACACATGCTTGATTCTCTTTTGGAGACATAGCAATCCATAGGTTTTACGATACTTACTAGTCAGGTACATTCTTAGGCGTTTAATATGGGGTGTTGAGTCCATTTCGTTGAGCAAGGAGTAGCTCTTGTCTATTCCATATTTGACTTAAGGAACTTTATCTGTGCTCATTTCAATCTCTGGTTTTATGCAGCACCCCAACTCACCTTTACCCTTAAGCAAGCATAAGTTGGTTTTCTAAATTTGAGACCCTGTTCTGTTCTGTAATCAGTTCCTGTGTAGCCAAGTTTACATTCCGTGTATTACTGATAACTTATGATGTTTCTTTTTCTGTGTGACTTATTTCAGTTAGAATCATCATACCTGAACCCACTCATTGTGATGCTAAGGGCCTGATGACATAGATTTCATTGCTGAGTGATATTGCTTTGTAAGTAAATACCACAACTTCTTTATCCATTTTTCACTTTCTACGATGTTGAACTTGTACTGTAAACGAGGTTCTTGTAAACAGAGGCGTCCCAAACTTTGGGGTGGCTGTGTCTTTTTGATTTTAATTTCCCTAAGCTATAGGACCATAAGTGGCAGTGCCCTAGGCTCTGTTGCTTTGTTTTTTAGATGTTTCAAGAAACACCATACACTTCTCCCGAGTGTCTGTTGGCAATTTACATCCCGCCCATCAGCATAACAAGGTTCCCAGTTCTCCATGGCCTGTCCTGCATTTCTGGATTTTACACTTTTTTCAGATGGCCCTTTTGACCGGGGGGAAGTGAGACTTCATTGTAGTGCAGATTTCCTTTGCAAGCTTGCTTGGTTGGCCAAAAAGGGCATATGCGTTTTTTCCTGAATATATTCAGGAAAAAACGCATACGCCCTTTTTGGCCAAGTGCATCATTGTGGACGTTCTGCCTCTTTTCCTATGCTTTCAATGCAATTCCAGTCTACCTCCTGAAATCGCTTTCCTGCAATTCTGCCCCGCTTTCAAGTCCTCTTGGCAGCCTTACTTCAGTCTATTTTTGGACGATAGCTGTCATTTATAACTCTGCAGGTTTGTGAATTACAGTGCCCCTGAGCTCCTTTCTTCAACTCGCTTTCTTTTGAGCTGGCCGCAACACCGCAGGATGGCTTCACCCTAATCTGGTTCCGGTACGGCACGCTGAGCCTTTGGTTATTTCCTCTTCCTGGTGGGAAATGAGAGTTAAATTTGCCCGTCCAGACACCTCCAGCTAGCCTCTCATTGGTTCTTGCTATTCCTGTTCATCTTCCGCAGAAATTGCAAACTGGGCCAAACAGGAGGTTAAAGGCGCTGACTCTCCAAGTGGGGAGAGTGTTAGTAAAGCATCTGGAATGTTGCACCCGAGTACCAGGGGAGGAAAACTGAGACATATTTGAACACGTCTCCCGTTCACATGGTTGATCATACTTGGGTTCCACATGCATGTTTTAGCAGAAGGAAGAATACCTTAAACCTGGAGAGTTGAGACCCGTGTAATGGGTACCATGCAATATGACCTCAAAGGGTCTTCATTTGCTCACCGAACCTCTCCAATCCTATCACTGCTGCGTTTATGCCCCTGTACACATGCTTGATTCTCTTTTGGAGACATAGCAATCCATAGGTTTTACGATACTTACAAGTCAGGTACATTCTTAGGCGTTTAATATGGGGTGTTGAGTCCATTTCGTTGAGCAAGGAGTAGCTCTTGTCTATTCCATATTTGACTTAAGGAACTTTATCTGTGCTCATTTCAATCTCTGGTTTTATGCAGCACCCCAACTCACCTTTCCCCTTAAGCAAGCATAAGTTGGTTTTCTAAATTTGAGACCCTGTTCTGTTCTGTAATTCAGTTCCTGTGTAGCCAAGTTTACATTCCGTGTATTACTGATATCTTATGATGTTTCTTTTTCTGTGTGACTTATTTCAGTTAGAATCATCATACCTGAATCCACTCATTGTGATGCTAAGGGCCTGATGACATAGATTTCATTGCTGAGTGATATTGCTTTGTAAGTAAATACCACAACTTCTTTATCCATTTTTCACTTTCTACGATGTTGAACTTGTACTGTAAACGAGGTTCTTGTAAACAGAGGCGTCCCAAACTTTGGGGTGGCTGTGTCTTTTTGATTTTAATTTCCCTAAGCTATAGGACCATAAGTGGCAGTGCCCTAGGCTCTGTTGCTTTGTTTTTTAGATGTTTCAGGAAACACCATACACTTCTCCCGAGTGTCTGTTGGCAATTTACATCCCTCCCATCAGCATAACAAGGCTCCCAGTTCTCCATGGCCTGTCCTGCCTTTCTGGATTTTACACTTTATTCAGATGGCCCTTTTGACCGGGGGGAAGTGAGACTTCATTGTAGTGCAGATTTCCTTTGCAAGCTTGCTTGGTTGGCCAAAAAGGGCGTATGCGTTTTTTCCTGAATATATTCAGGAAAAAACGCATACGCCCTTTTTGGCCAAGTGCATCATTGTGGACGTTCTGCCTCTTTTCCTATGCTTTCAATGCAATTCCAGTCTACCTCCTGAAATCGGTTTCCTGCAATTCTGCCCCGCTTTCAAGTCCTCTTGGCAGCCTTACTTCAGTCTATTTTTGGACGATAGCTGTCATTTGTAACTCTGCAGGTTTGTGAATTACAGTGCCCCTGAGCTCCTTTCTTCAACTCGCTTTCTTGTGACCTGGCCGCAACACCGCAGGATGGCTTCAGGCCCTAATCTGGTTCCGGCCGGCATGCTGAGCCTTTCGTTATTTCCTCTTCCTGGTGGGAAATGAGAGTTAAATTTGCCCGTCCAGACACCTCCAGCTAGTCTCTCATTGGTTCTCACTATTTCTGTTCATCTTCCGCAGAAATTGCAAACTGGGCCAAACAGGAGGTTAAAGGGACTGACTCTCCAAGTGGGGAGAGTGTTAGTAAAGCGTCTGGAATGTTGCACCCGAGTACCAGGGGAGGAAAACTGAGACATATTTGAACACGTCTCCCGATCACATGGTTGATCGTACTCTGGGTTCCACATGCATGTTTTAGCTGAAGGAAGAATACCTAAAACCTGGGTAGTTGAAACCCGTGGAATGGGTACCATGCAATATGACTTCAAAGGGTCTTCATTTGCTCACCGAACCTCTCCAATCCTATCACTGCTGCGTTTATGCCCCTGTACACATGCTTGATTCTCTTTCGGAGACATAGCAATCCATAGGTTTTAAGATACTTACTAGTCAGGTACATTCTTAGGCGTTTAATATGCGGTGTTGAGTCCATTTCGTTGAGCAAGGAGTAGCTCTTGTCTATTCCATATTTGGCTTAAGGAACTTTATCTGTGCTCATTTCAATCTCTGGTTTTATGCAGCAACCCAACTCACCTTTCCCCTTAAGCAAGCATAAGTTGGTTTTCTAAATTTGAGAACCTGTTCTGTTTTGGAATTCAGTTCCTGTGTAGCCAAGTTTACATTCCGTGTATTAGTGATATCTTATGATGTTTCTTTTTCTGTGTGACTTATTTCAGTTAGAATCATCGTACCTGAATCTACTCATTATGCTGATACGGGCCTGATGACATAGATTTCATTGCTGAGTGATACTGCATTGTAAGTAAGTACCACAAGTTCTTTATCCATTTTTCACTTTTTGCGATGTTGAACTTGTACTGTAAACGGGGTTCTTGTAAACAGAGGCGTCCCAAACTTTGGGGTGGCTGTGTCTTTTTGATTTTAATTTCCCTAAGCTATAGGACCATAAGTGGCAGTGCCCTAGGCTCTGTTGCTTTGTTTTTTAGATGTTTCAGGAAACACCATACACTTCTCCCGAGTGGTTGTTGGCAATTTACATCCCGCCCATGAGCATAACAAGGCTCCCAGTTCTCCATGGCCTGTCCTGCCTTTCTGGATTTTACACTTTTTCCAGATGGCCCTTTTTACCGGGGGGAAGTGAGACTTCATTGTAGTGCAGATTTCCTTTGCAAGCTTGCTTGGTTGGCCAAAAAGTGCGTATGCGTTTTTTCCTGAATATATTCAGGAAAAAACGCATACGCCCTTTTTGGCCAAGTGCATCATTGTGGACGTTCTGCCTCTTTTCCTATGCTTTCAATGCAATTCCAGTCTACCTCCTGAAATCGGTTTCCTGCAATTCTGCCCCGCTTTCAAGTCCTCTTGGCAGCCTTACTTCAGTCTATTTTTGGACGATAGCTGTCATTTATAACTCTGCAGGTTTGTGAATTACAGTGCCCCTGAGCTCCTTTCTTCAACTCGCTTTCTTGTGACCTGGCCGCAACACCGCAGGATGGCTTCAGGCCCTAATCTGGTTCCGGTACGGCATGCTGAGCCTTTGGTTAATTCCTCTTCCTGGTGGGAAATGAGAGTTAAATTTGCCCGTCCAGACACCTCCAGCTAGCCTCTCATTGGTTCTCGCTATTCCTGTTCATCTTCCGCAGAAATTGCAAACTGGGCCAAACAGGAGGTTAAAGGGACTGACTCTCCAAGTGGGGAGAGTGTTAGTAAAGCGTCTGGAATGTTGCACCCGAGTACCAGGGGAGGAAAACTGAGACATATTTGAACACGTCTCCCGATCACATGGTTGATCATACTCTAGGTTCCACATGCATGTTTTAGCTGAAGGAAGAATACCTTAAACTTGGGTAGTTGAAACCCGCGGAATGGGTACCATGCAATATGACTTCAAAGGGTCTTCATTTGTTCACCGAACCTCTCCAATCCTATCACTGCTGCGTTTATGCCCCTGTACACATGCTTGATTCTCTTTCGGAGACATAGCAATCCATAGGTTTTAAGATACTTACTAGTCAGGTACATTCTTAGGCGTTTAATATGGGGTGTTGAGTCCATTTCGTTGAGCAAGGAGTAGCTCTTGTCTATTCCGTATTTGGCTTAAGGAAATTTATCTGTGCTCATTTCAATCTCTGGTTTTATGCAGCACCCCAACTCACCTTTACCCTTAAGCAAGAATAAGTTGGTTTTCTAAATTTGAGACCCTGTTCTGTTCTGTAATTCAGTTCCTGTGTAGCCAAGTTTACATTCCGTGTATTACTGATATCTTATGATGTTTCTTTTTCTGTGTCACTTATTTCAGTTAGAATCATCATACCTGAATCCACTCATTGTGCTGCTAAGGGCCTGATGACACAGATTTCATTGCTGAGTGATATTGCTTTGTAAGTAAATACCACAAATTCTTTATCCATTTTTCACTTTCTGCGATGTTGAACTTGTACTGTAAACGAGGTTCTTGTAAACAGAGCCGTTCCAAACTTTGGGGTGGCTGTGTCTTTTAGATTTTAATTTCCCTAAGCTATAGGACTATAAGTGGAAGTGCCCTAGGTTCTGTTGCTTTGTTTTTTAGATGTTTCAGGAAACACCATACACTTCTCCCGAGTGGTTGTTGGCAATTTACATCCCGCCCATCAGCATAACAAGGCTCCCAGTTCTCCATGGCCTGTCCTGCCTTTCTGGATTTTACACTTTTTTCAGATGGCCCTTTTGACCGGGGGGAAGTGAGACTTCATTGTAGTGCAGATTTCCTTTGCAAGCTTGCTTGGTTGGCCAAAAAGGGCGTATGCGTTTTATCCTGAATATATTCAGGAAAAAACGCATACGCCCTTTTTGGCCAAGTGCATCATTGTGGACGTTCTGCCTCTTTTCCTATGCTTTCAATGCAATTCCAGTCTACCTCCTGAAATCGGTTTCCTGCAATTCTGCCCCGCTTTCAAGTCCTCTTGGCAGCCTTACTTCAGTCTATTTTTGGACGATAGCTGTCATTTATAACTCTGCAGGTTTGTGAATTACAGTGCCCCTGAGCTCCTTTCTTCAACTCGCTTTCTTGTGACCTGGCCATAACACCGCAGGATGGCTTCAGGCCCTAATCTGGTTCTGGCACGGCACGCTGAGCCTTTGGTTAATTCCTCTTCCTGGTGGGAAATGAGAGTTAAATTTGCCCGTCCAGACACCTCCAGCTAGTCTCTCATTGCTTCTCGCTATTCCTGTTCATCTTCCGTAGAAATTGCAAACTGGGCCAAACAGGAAGTTAAAGGGACTGACTCTCCAAGTCGGGAGAGTGTTAGTAAAGCGTCTGGAATGCTGCACCCGAGTACCAGGGTACGAAAACTGAGACATATTTGAACACGTCTCCCGATCACATGGTTGATCATACTCTGGGTTCCACATGCATGTTTTAGCTGAAGGAAGAATACCTTAAACCTGGGTAGTTGAAACCCGTGGAATGGGTACCATGCAATATGACTTCAAAGGGTCTTCATTTGCTCACGAAACTCTCCAGTCCTATCACTGCTGCGTTTATGCCCCTGTACACATGCTTGATTCTCTTTCGGAGACATAGCAATCCATAGGTTTTAAGATACTTACTAGTCAGGTACATTCTTAGGTGTTTAATATGCGGTGTTGAGTCCATTTCGTTGAGCAAGGAGTAGCTCTTGTCTATTCCATATTTGGCTTAAGGAACTTTATCTGTGCTCATTTCAATCTCTGGTTTTATGCAGCACCCCAACTCACCTTTACCCTTAAGCAAGAATAAGTTGGTTTTCTAAATTTGAGACCCTGTTCTGTTCTGTAATTCAGTTCCTGTGTAGCCAAGTTTACATTCCGTGTATTACTGATATCTTATGATGTTTCTTTTTCTGTGTCACTTATTTCAGTTAGAATCATCATACCTGAATCCACTCATTGTGCTGCTAAGGGCCTGATGACACAGATTTCATTGCTGAGTGATATTGCTTTGTAAGTAAATACCACAACTTCTTTATCCATTTTTCACTTTCTGCGATGTTGAACTTGTACTGTAAACGAGGTTCTTGTAAACAGAGCCATTCCAAACTTTGGGGTGGCTGTGTCTTTTTGATTTTAAATTCCCTAAGCTATAGGACCATAAGTGGAAGTGCTCTAGGCTCTGTTGCTTTGTTTTTTAGATGTTTCAGGAAACACCATACACTTCTCCCGAGTGGTTGTTGGCAATTTACATCCCGCCCATCAGCATAACAAGGCTCCCAGTTCTCCATGGCCTGTCCTGCCTTTCTGGATTTTACACTTTTTTCAGATGGCCCTTTTGACCGGGGGGAAGTGAGACTTCATTGTAGTGCAGATTTCCTTTGCAAGCTTGCTTGGTTGGCCAAAAAGGGCGTATGCGTTTTTTTCCTGAATATATTCAGGAAAAAACGCATACGCCCTTTTTGGCCAAGTGCATCATTGTGGACGTTCTGCCTCTTTTCCTATGCTTTCAATGCAATTCCAGTCTACCTCCTGAAATCGGTTTCCTGCAATGCTGCCCCGCTTTCAAGTCCTCTTGGCAGCCTTACTTCAGTCTATTTTTGGACGATAGCTGTCATTTATAACTCTGCAGGTTTGTGAATTACAGTGCCCCTGAGCTCCTTTCTTCAACTCGCTTTCTTGTGACCTGGCCATAACACAGCAGGATGGCTTCAGGCCCTAATCTGGTTCTGGCACGGCACGCTGAGCCTTTGGTTAATTCCTCTTCCTGGTGGGAAATGAGAGTTAAATTTGCCCGTCCAGACACCTCCAGCTAGTCTCTCATTGCTTCTCGCTATTCCTGTTCATCTTCCGTAGAAATTGCAAACTGGGCCAAACAGGAGGTTAAAGGGACTGACTCTCCAAGTCGGGAGAGTGTTAGTAAAGCGTCTGGAATGCTGCACCCGAGTACCAGGGTACGAAAACTGAGACATATTTGAACACGTCTCCCGATCACATGGTTGATCATACTCTGGGTTCCACATGCATGTTTTAGCTGAAGGAAGAATACCTTAAACCTGGGTAGTTGAAACCCGTGGAATGGGTACCATGCAATATGACTTCAAAGGGTCTTCATTTGCTCACGAAACTCTCCAGTCCTATCACTGCTGCGTTTATGCCCCTGTACACATGCTTGATTCTCTTTCGGAGACATAGCAATCCATAGGTTTTAACATACTTACTAGTCAGGTACATTCTTAGGCGTTTAATATGCGGTGTTGAGTCCATTTCGTTGAGCAAGGAGTAGCTCTTGTCTATTCCATATTTGGCTTAAGGAACTTTATCTGTGCTCATTTCAATCTCTGGTTTTATGCAGCACCCCAACTCACCTTTACCCTTAAGCAAGCATAAGTTGGTTTTCTAAATTTGAGACCCTGTTCTGTTCTGTAATTCAGTTCCTGTGTAGCCAAGTTTACATTCCGTGTATTACTGATATCTTATGATGTTTCTTTTTCTGTGTGACTTATTTCAGTTAGAATCATCATACCTGAATCCACTCATTGTGCTGCTAAGGGCCTGATGACATAGATTTCATTGCTGAGTGATATTGCTTTGTAAGTAAATACCACAACTTCTTTATCCATTTTTCACTTTCTGCGATGTTGAACTTGTACTGTAAACGAGGTTCTTGTAAACAGAGCCGTCCCAAACTTTGGGGTGGCTGTGTCTTTTTGATTTTAATTTCCCTAAGCTATAGGACCATAAGTGGAAGTGCTCTAGGCTCTGTTGCTTTGTTTTTTAGATGTTTCAGGAAACACCGTACACTTCTCCCGAGTGTCTGTTGGCAATTTACATCCCGCCCATCACCATAACAAGGCTCCCATTTCTCCATGGACTGTCCTGCCTTTCTGGATTTTACACTTTTTTCAGATGGCCCTTTTGACCGGGGGGAAGTGAGACTTCATTGTAGTGCAGATTTCCTTTGCAAGCTTGCTTGGTTGGCCAAAAAGGGCGTATGCGTTTTTTCCTGAATATATTCAGGAAAAAACGCATACGCCCTTTTTGGCCAAGTGCATCATTGTGGACGTTCTGCCTCTTTTCCTATGCTTTCAATGCAATTCCAGTCTACCTCCTGAAATTGGTTTCCTGCAATTCTGCCCCGCTTTCAAGTCCTCTTGGCAGCCTTACTTCAGTCTATTTTTGGACGATAGCTGTCATTTATAACTCTGCAGGTTTGTGAATTACAGTGCCCCTGAGCTCCTTTCTTCAACTCGCTTTCTTGTGAGCTGGCCGCAACACCGCAGGATGGCTTCAGGCCCTAATCTGGTTCCGGCACGGCACGCTGAGCCTTTGGTTAATTCCTCTTCCTGGTGGGAAATGAGAGTTAAATTTGCCCGTCCAGACACCTCCAGCTAGTCTCTCATTGGTTCTCGCTATTCCTGTTCATCTTCCGCAGAAATTGGAAACTGGGCCAAACAGGAGGTTAAAGGGACTGACTCTCCAAGTCGGGAGAGTGTTAGTAAAGCATCTGGAATGTTGCACCCGAGTACCAGGGTACGAAAACTGAGACATATTTGAACACGTCTCCCGATCACATGGTTGATCATACTCTGGGTTCCACATGCATGTTTTAGCTGAAGGAAGAATACCTAAAACCTGGGTAGTTGAAACCCGTGGAATGGGTACCATGCAATATGACTTCAAAGGGTCTTCATTTGCTCACCGAACCTTTCCAGTCTTATCACTGCTGCGTTTACGCCCCTGTACACATGCTTGATTCTCTTTCGGAGACATAGCAATCCATAGGTTTTAAGATACTTACTAGTCAGGTACATTCTTAGGTGTTTAATATGCGGTGTTGAGTCCATTTCGTTGAGCAAGGAGTAGCTCTTGTCTATTCCATATTTGGCTTAAGGAACTTTATCTGTGCTCATTTCAATCTCTGGTTTTATGCAGCACCCCAACTCACCTTTCCCCTTAAGCAAGAATAAGTTGGTTTTCTAAATTTGAGACCCTGTTCTGGTCTGTAATTCAGTTCCTGTGTAGCCAAGTTTACATTCCGTGTATTACTGATATCTTATGATGTTTCTTTTTCTGTGTGACTTATTTCAGTTAGAATCATCATACCTGAATCCACTCATTGTGCTGCTAAGGGCCTGATGACACAGATTTCATTGCTGAGTGATATTGCTTTGTAAGTAAATACCACAACTTCTTTATCCATTTTTCACTTTCTGCGATGTTGAACTTGTACTGTAAACGAGGTTCTTGTAAACAGAGCCGTTCCAAACTTTGGGGTGGCTGTGTCTTTTTGATTTTAAATTCCCTAAGCTATAGGACCATAAGTGGAAGTGCCCTAGGCTCTGTTGCTTTGTTTTTTAGATGTTTCAGGAAACACCATACACTTCTCCCGAGTGTCTGTTGGCAATTTACATCCCGCCCATCAGCATAACAAGGCTCCCAGTTCTCCATGGCCTGTCCTGCCTTTCTGGATTTTACACTTTTTTCAGATGGCCCTTTTGACCGGGGGGAAGTGAGACTTCATTGTAGTGCAGATTTCCTTTGCAAGCTTGCTTGGTTGGCCAAAAAGGGCGTATGCGTTTTTTTCCTGAATATATTCAGGAAAAAACGCATACGCCCTTTTTGGCCAAGTGCATCATTGTGGACGTTCTGCCTCTTTTCCTATGCTTTCAATGCAATTCCAGTCTACCTCCTGAAATCGGTTTCCTGCAATGCTGCCCCGCATTCAAGTCCTCTTGGCAGCCTTACTTCAGTCTATTTTTGGACGATAGCTGTCATTTATAACTCTGCAGGTTTGTGAATTACAGTGCCCCTGAGCTCCTTTCTTCAACTCGCTTTCTTGTGACCTGGCCACAACACCGCAGGATGGCTTCAGGCCCTAATCTGGTTCCGGCACGGCACGCTGAGCCTTTGGTTAATTCCTCTTCCTGGTGGGAAATGAGAGTTAAATTTGCCCGTCCAGACACCTCCAGCTAGTCTCTCATTGGTTCTCGCTATTCCTGTTCATCTTCCGTAGAAATTGCAAACTGGGCCAAACAGGAGGTTAAAGGGACTGACTGTCCAATTCGGGAGAGTGTTAGTAAAGCGTCTGGAATGTTGCACCCGAGTACCAGGGTACGAAAACTGAGACATATTTGAACACGTCTCCCGATCACATGGTTGATCATACTCTGGGTTCCACATGCATGTTTTAGCTGAAGGAAGAATACCTTAAACCTCGGTAGTTGAAACCCGTGGAATGGGTACCATGCAATATGACTTCAAAGGGTCTTCATTTGCTCACCGAACCTCTCCAATCCTATCACTGCTGCGTTTATGCCCCTGTACACATGCTTGATTCTCTTTCGGAGACATAGCAATCCATAGGTTTTAAGATACTTACTAGTCAGGTACATTCTTAGGCGTTTAATATGCGGTGTTGAGTCCATTTCGTTGAGCAAGGAGTAGCTCTTGTCTATTCCATATTTGGCTTAAGGAACTTTATCTGTGCTCATTTCAATCTCTGGTTTTATGCAGCACCCCAACTCACCTTTACCCTTAAGCAAGCATAAGTTGGTTTTCTAAATTTGAGACACTGTTCTGTTTTGGAATGCAGTTCCTGTGTAGCCAAGTTTACATTCCGTGTATTACTGATATCTTATGATGTTTCTTTTTCTGTGTGACTTATTTCAGTTAGAATCATCGTACCTGAATCCACTCATTATGCTGCTACGGGCCTGATGACATAGATTTCATTGCTGAGTGATACTGCATTGTATGTAAGTACCACAAGTTCTTTATCCATTTTTCACTTTCTGTGATATTGAACTTGTACGGTAAACAAGGTACTTGTAAACGGAGGCGTCCCAAACTTTGGGGTGGCTGTGTCTTTTTGATTTTAAATTCCCTAAGCTATAGGACCATAATTGGAAGTGCCTAGGCTCTGTTGCTTTGTTTTTTAGATGTTTCAGGAAACACCATACACTTCTCCCGTGTGGTTGTTGGCAATTTACATCCCGCCCATCAGCATAACAAGGCTCCCAGTTCTCCATGGCCTGTCCTGCCTTTCTGGATTTTACACTTTTTTCAGATGGCCCTTTTGACCAGGTGGAAGTGAGACTTCATTGTAGTTCAGATTTCCTTTGCAAGCTTGCTTGGTTGGCCAAAAAGGGCGTATGCGTTTTTTCCTGTATATATTCAGGAAAAAACGCATACGCCCTTTTTGGCCAAGTGCATCATTGTGGATGTTCTGCCTCTTTTCCTATGCTTTCAATGCAATTCCAGTCTACCTCCTGAAATCGGTTTCCTGCAATTCTGCCCCGCTTTCAAGTCCTCTTGGCAGCCTTACTTCAGTCTATTTTTGGACGATAGCTGTCATTTATAACTCTGCAGGTTTGTGAATTACAGTGCCCCTGAGCTCCTTTCTTCAACTCGCTTTCTTTTGAGCTGGCCGCAACACCGCAGGATGGCTTCAGGCCCTAATCTGGTTCCGGTACGGCACTCTGAGCCTTTGGTTATTTCCTCTTCCTGGTGGGAAATGAGAGTTAAATTTGCCCGTCCAGACACCTCCAGCTAGCCTCTTATTGGTTCTCGCTATTCCTGTTCATCTTCCGCAGAAATTGCAAACTGGGCCAAACAGGAGGTTAAAGGCGCTGACTCTCCAAGTGGGGAGAGTGTTAGTAAAGCGTCTGGAATGTTGCACCCGAGTACCAGGGGAGGAAAACTGAGACATATTTGAACACGTCTCCCGATCACATGGTTGATCATACTCTGGGTTCCACATGCATGTTTTAGCTGAAGGAAGAATACCTAAAACCTGGGTAGTTGAAACCCGTGGAATGGGTACCATGCAATATGACTTCAAAGGGTCTTCATTTGCTCACCGAACCTCTCCAATCCTATCACTGCTGCGTTTATGCCCCTGTACACATGCTTGATTCTCCTTCGGAGACATAGCAATCTATAGGTTTTAAGATAATTACTAGTCAGGTACATTCTTAGGCGTTTAATATGCGGTGTTGAGTCCATTTCGTTGAGCAAGGAGTAGCTCTTGTCTATTCCATATTTGGCTTAAGGAACTTTATCTGTGCTCATTTCAATCTCTGGTTTTATGCAGCACCCCAACTCACCTTTCCCCTTAAGCAAGCATAAGTTGGTTTTCTAAATTTGAGACCCTGTTCTGTTCTGTAATTCAGTTCCTGTGTAGCCAAGTTTCCATTCCGTGTATTACTGATATCTTATGATGTTTCTTTTTCTGTGTGACTTATTTCAGTTAGAATCATCGTACCTGAATCCACTCATTATGCTGCTACGGGCCTGATGACATAGATTTCATTGCTGAGTGATACTGCATTGTACGTAAGTACCACAAGTTCTTTATCCATTTTTCACTTTCTGTGATATTGAACTTGTACGGTAAACGAGGTTCTTGTAAACAGAGGCGTCCCAAACTTTGGGGTGGCTGTGTCTTTTTGATTTTAATTTCCCTAAGCTATAGGACCATAAGTGGAAGTGCCCTAGGCTCTGTTGCTTTGTTTTTTAGATGTTTCAGGAAACACCATACACTTCTCCCGAGTGTCTGTTGGCAATTTACATCCCGCCCATCAGCATAACAAGGCTCCCAGTTCTCCATGGCCTGTCCTGCCTTTCTGGATTTTACACTTTTTTCAGATGGCCCTTTTGACCGGGGGGAAGTGAGACTTCATTGTAGTGCAGATTTCCTTTGCAAGCTTGCTTGGTTGGCCAAAAAGGGCGTATGCGTTTTTTCCTGAATATATTCAGGAAAAAACGCATACGCCCTTTTTGGCCAAGTGCATCATTGTGGACGTTCTGCCTCTTTTCCTATGCTTTCCATGCAATTCCAGTCTACCTCCTGAAATCGGTTTCCTGCAATTCTGCCCCGCTTTCAAGTCCTCTTGGCAGCCTTACTTCAGTCTATTTTTGGACGATAGCTGTCATTTATAACTCTGCAGGTTTGTGAATTACAGTGCCCCTGAGCTCCTTTCTTCAACTCGCTTTCTTGTGACCTGGCCGCAACACCGCAGGATGGCTTCAGGCCCTAATCTGGTTCCGGCACGGCACGCTGAGCCTTTGGTTAATTCCTCTTCCTGGTGGGAAATGAGAGTTAAATTTGCCCGTCCAGACACCTCCAGCTAGTCTCTCATTGGTTCTCGCTATTCCTGTTCATCTTCCGCAGAAATTGCAAACTGGGCCAAACAGGAGGTTAAAGGGACTGACTCTCCAAGACGGGAGAGTGTTAGTAAAGCGTCTGGAATGTTGCACCCGAGTACCAGGGTACGAAATCTGAGACATATTTGAACACGTCTTCCGATCACATGGTTGATCATACTCTAGGTTCCACATGCATGTTTTAGCTGAAGGAAGAATACCTTAAACCTGGGTAGTTGAAACCCGTGGAATGGGTACCATGCAATATGACTTCAAAGGGTCTTCATTTGCTCACCGAACATCTCCAATCCTATCACTGCTGCGTTTATGCCCCTGTACACATGCTTGATTCTCTTTCGGAGACATAGCAATCCATAGGTTTTAAGATACTTACTAGTCAGGTACATTCTTAGGCGTTTAATATGTGGTGTTGAGTCCATTTCGTTGAGCAAGGAGTAGCTCTTGTCTATTCCATATTTGGCTTAAGGAACTTTATCTGTGCTCATTTCAATCTCTGGTTTTATGCAGCACCCCAACTCACCTTTCCCCTTAATTAAGCTGAAGTTGGTTTTCTAAATTTGAGACCCTGTTCTGTTCTGTAATTCAGTTCCTGTGTAGCCAAGTTTACATTCCGTGTATTACTGATATCTTATGATGTTTCTTTTTCTGTGTGACTTATTTCAGTTAGAATCATCATACCTGAATCCACTCATTGTGATGCTAAGGGCCTGATGACACAGATTTCATTGCTGAGTGATATTGCTTTGTAAGTAAATACCACAACTTCTTTATCCATTTTTCACTTTCTGCGATGTTGAACTTGTACTGTAAATGAGGTTCTTGTAAACAGAGCCGTTCCAAACTTTGGGTTGGCTGTGTCTTTTTGATTTTAATTTCCCTAAGCTATAGGACCATAAGTGGCAGTGCCCTAGGCTCTGTTGCTTTGTTTTTTAGATGTTTCAGGAAACACCATACACTTCTCCCCAGTGTCTGTTGGCAATTTACATCCCGCCCATCAGCATAACAAGGCTCCCAGTTCTCCATGGCCTGTCCTGCCTTTCTGGATTTTACACTTTTTTCAGATGGCCCTTTTGACCGGGGGGAAGTGAGACTTCATTGTAGTGCAGATTTCCTTTGCAAGCTTGCTTGGTTGGCCAAAAAGGGCGTATGCGTTTTTTCCTGAATATATTCAGGAAAAAACGCATACGCCCTTTTTGGCCAAGTGCATCATTGTGGACGTTCTGCCTCTTTTCCTATGCTTTCAATGCAATTCCAGTCTACCTCCTGAAATCGGTTTCCTGCAATTCTGCCCCGCTTTCAAGTCCTCTTGGCAGCCTTACTTCAGTATATTTTTCGACAATAGCTGTCATTTATAACTCTGCAGGTTTGTGAATTAAAGTGCCCCTGAGCTCCTTTCTTCAACTCGCTTTCTTGTGACCTGGCCGCAACACCGCAGGATGGCTTCAGGCCCTAATCTGGTTCCGGCCCGGCATGCTGAGCCTTTGGTTAATTCCTCTTCCTGGTGGGAAATGAGAGTTAAATTTGCCCGTTCAGACACCTCCAGCTAGCCTCCCATTGGTTCTCGCTATTCCTGTTCATCTTCCGCAGAAATTGCAAACTGGGCCAAACAGGAGGTTAAAGGCACTGACTCTCCAAGTCGGGAGTGTTAGTAAAGCGTCTGGAATGTTGCACCCGAGTACCAGGGGAGGAAAACTGAGACATATTTGAAAACGTCTCCCGTTCACACGGTTGATCATACTCTGGGTTCCACATGCATGTTTTAGCTGAAGGAAGAATACCTTAAACCTGGAGAGTTGAGACCCGTGGAATGGGTACCATGCAATATGACTTCAAAGGGTCTTCATTTGCTCACCGAACCTCTCCAATCCTATCACTGCTGCGTTTATGCCCCTGTACACACGCTTGATTCTCTTTTGGAGACATAGCAATCCATAGGTTTTAAGATACTTACTAGTCAGGTACATTCTTAGGCGTTTAATATGTGGTGTTGAGTCCATTTCGTTGAGCAAGGAGTAGCTCTTGTCTATTCCATATTTGGCTTAAGGAACTTTATCTGTGCTCATTTCAATCTCTGGTTTTATGCAGCACCCCAACTCACCTTCCAGCTTAAGCAAGCATAAGTTGGTTTTCTAAACTTGAGACACTGTTCTGTTTTGTAATTCAGTTCATGTGTAGCCAAGTCGACATTCTGTGTATTAATGATACCTTATGATGTTTCTTTTCTGTGTGACTTATTTCAGTTCGAATCATCATACCTGAATCCACTCATTATGCTGCTACGGGCCTGATGACATAGATTTCATTGCTGAGTGATATTGCATTGTACGTAAGTACCACAAATTCTTTATCCATTTTTCACTTTCTGCGATATTGAACTTGTACCGTAAACGAGGTTCTTGTAAACAGAGCCGTCCCAAACTTTGAGGTGGCTGTGTCTTTTTGATTTTAATTTCCCTAAGCTATAGGACCATAAGTGGAAGTGCCCTAGGCTCTGTTGCTTTGTTTTTTAGATGTTTCAGGAAACACCATACACTTCTCCAGAGTGGCTGTTGGCCATTTACATCCCGCCCATCAGCATAAGAAGGCTCCCAGTTCTCCATGGCCTGTCGTGCCTTTATGGATTTTACACTTTTTTCAGATGGCCCTTTTGACCGGGGGGAAGTGAGACTTCATTGTAGTGCAGATTTCCTTTGCAAGCTTGCTTGGTTGGCCAAAAAGTGCGTATGCGTTTTTTCCTGAATATATTCAGGAAAAAACGCATACGCCCTTTTTGGCCAAGTGCATCATTGTCGAGTTTCTGACTCTCTTCCTATGCTTTCAATGCAATTCCTGTCTACCTCCTGAAATCGGTTTCCTGCAATTCTGCCTTGCTTTCAATGCCTCTTCATAGCCTTACCTCAATATTTTTTTTAAAAATAGTTGGCCTTTATAACTCTGCAGGTTTTTGAATTGCAGTGGCCCTTAGCTCCATTTTTTAGCTCTTATTTTTGTGGTCTTGCCCCATAACCACAGGATTCCTTGAAGCCCTATTTTTCTTCTGGGGCACCTTGCTGTGCCTTTGGTTAATTCTTCTTACTGATGTGATATTAGAGTGACATGTGCCCATTGAAACCGCTACAGCTAGTTTCTCACTGGTTCCCCCTATTCCCATTCATCCTCTGCACTAACTGCAGACTGTGCGATACCAGAACTTAAAGGCATTGACTCCATGTGGGGATGTTGTTAGTAAAGCGGCTGGAATGTCGATCCGGAGCCCCAGGAGAGGAAAAATGAGGTGCGTTTTAGAAACCTTTCCCGATCATATGGTATACCAGTCGCTGGGTTTCCCAAGCATGGTTTAGCTGTAGGAAGATTCCCTTCAACCTGGAGTGTTGGGACCCTTGGACTGAGTAGCATGAAGTATTGCATTAAACTTTCGGCAGTTGCTCACCAAAGCTCACCAATCCTGTCAACCCCAAGTGTCCAGCCTTATGTCTTATCCAGCTGTGGGTTTATATGTGGTCAATCCAGGTTGCATCACAGCCCCTGAGCGAATTTTGTAAGAATTTTTCTCTCTTTCATTGTTTCAGCGTTTTGTTTTTAAAATTTATTTCTATAATGGGGTTTAGCTCCTTTTCACTGCTGTGTTTGTGCCGCTCTGCACACACTTGATTCCCTTATGGAGATATATCAATACATGGGTTTTAAGATTCTTATTCCTCAGATATATTTCTCTGCGGTGTATAGGGTGTGTTGAGGCCTGTTCATTGAGCAAGGTGTAGATCTTGTCTAATACCTATTTGGTTTATTGAACGGTATCTGTGCTAATTTCAAACTCTGGTTTTATGCATCACCCCACCTCTCCTTTCCCCTTAAGCTGACATAAGTGTGTTTTCTAAATGTGAGACACTGTTCTGTTCTGTAATTCATTTCTTGTGCAGCCATATTTACCCTCCCTCTATAAGTGATATCTTATGATATGTTTCTTTTTCTGTTTGACTTATTTCAAGTAGTATTATCGGACCTAAATCCACTCTTTATCCTTCTACTAGCCTTATTACATTGATTTCATGGTGAAGAGATATTCCATTGTACATAAGTACCACATCTTCTTTATCCATTGTTCTCTTTCCTGGGATATTTAAGGTGTACTGAAGTTGAGGTTCTTGTAAACAGAGTAGCCCTAAACTGTGGTGTGCTTGTGTCTTGTTGATTTTTAGACTTCCCTAGATATACTCCCATGATTGGAAGTGTCCTATGCTCTGTAGCTCTGTTTTTTAGATGATTTAGGAACCACCATACACTTCTCCAGAGTGGCTCTCGGCAGTTCACACACTGCCCATCAGCGTATAAAGGCTCCCTGTTCTCCATGGCCTGTCCTGCATTTCTGGTTTTTACAATTTTTTAGGATGGCCCTTTTGACCGGTGGGAAGTGAGACTTCTTTGTTGTGCACATTTGCATTGCTTGCTTGCTTCGTTGCCCATAAAGTGCGTATGCGTTTTTTCCTGGATATAATCAGGAAAAAACGCATACGCCCTTTTGGGCCAACTGCATCATTGTCGAAATTCTGCCGCTTTTCATGTGCGTTAAAGACGAGTCCAATCTATCTCTTGAAATCTGTTTCTTGCAATTCTGTCTTGCATTCAGATCCTCTTCTTTGCCTTACCTCAACATATTTTTGGACGTTAGTTTTCATTTATAACTCTGCAGGTTTGTGAATTGCAGTGACCCTGAGCTCCATTTTTTAAGTTGCTCTTTTGTGAGCTGGCCTCAAACCCGCAGGATTGCTTCAGGCCCTATTTTGGCTCCGGCGAGGCAGGCTGAGCCTTTCTTTAATTCTTATTCTTAATGGGAAATTAGAGTGATATGTGCCCGTCCAAACCCCTACAACTCTTCTCTCATTGGTTCCCCCTCTTCCCGTTCATCCTCCTCACAATTTGCAAAATGTGTGAAACAGAAGTTTAAATGTGCTGATTCTCCAAGTGGGGAGATTCTAAGTAGCGTGGCTGGAATGGTGAACAGGAGCACCAGGAGAGGATAAATGAGGTGCATTTTAGACACATCTCCCGATCACATGGTGTACAGTCCTCTGGGTTTTCCATGCATGTTTTAGCTGTAGGAAGATCCCTTGAACCTGCAGATTTGGGACCCATTGAATGGGTACCAGGTAGTATTACTTTAAAGGGTGTGCATTTCCTCACCCAACCTCACATTTCTCTTAGCGCAAACAGTTTCCAGCCTTATGTCTCATCCTGCTGTGGGTCTAGATGTGTTCAATCCATGTTGCATCACCGTCCCTGAGGAAAAGTTGTAAGAGGTTTTCCCTGTCTCTCTGTCGTTTATTTTTTTCAATTTATTACTATATTGGTTACAGCTGATTTTCAAAGCTCTGTTTCTTGCTGCTGTACATCCACTTGATTCACGTACAGAGAGACATCAATAAATTCTTTTTCAGATTCTTACCAGTCGTATATATTCTTTTCCGGTGACTTGAGTGTGCTGAGTGCAGTTCTTTTAGCTACCGTGTAGGCCTTGTTGATTATCAGTTTGGTATTTGGAATGGTATCTTTGCTAATTTCAACCTCCTGGATGATGCCTCACCCCTCCCCACCTTTCCCGTTTAGCAGCCTTATGCGTGTTTTCTACATATTTGACTATGTTTTTGTTTTGTAATTTATTTCATGTGTAGCCATTTTGGATTCCACCTTTAAGTGATATCTTATGATATGTGTCTTTTTCTTTTTGAATTCTGTCACTTAGAATGATCATACGTAACTCCTCCGGAGTCGTTACAACTGGCCATATTTCATTGATTTCCAGGCTGAATAATATTCCACTCTACCTAAGTACCACATCTCTATCCATTTTTTCCCTCCAGAGACATTTAAGTTATATCCTAGTCGAGGATCTTTTAAACAGAGAGGGGGTAAACATTGGGGTGCCTGTGTCCTCTCGATTTTTGTTTTTCCCAAGATATACGCCCATGAGTGCAAGTGCCCTATGCTCTGTAGCTCATTTTTTAGATGCTTTAGTAAACACAATACACTTCTCCAGAATGGCCGTTGGCAATATACATTTCCACTATAAGTCTCACAGGGCTCCCTCTTCTCGTTGCCCTGTCCTGCGTTTCTGTTGTTTATGCTTTATGAGGATGGCTCTTCTGACTGATGCGAAGTGATATCTTTTGTAGTATTGACTTCCAGTGCCCACCTGTTTGGTTGGCTAAAAAAGTGTATGCCCTTTTCTTGAATATATACAGAAAAGAACGCATACACCCTTTTTGGCCAACTGCAATGTTGGCAATGTTGGCAATGTTCAGCTCCTTTTCTTGTGCTTAATGGCGAGTCCTTTCTACCTCCTCAAATCCCTTTCCTGCCATTCTCCCTTGCTTACAAGTCCTTTTCTCTGACTTTCCTCAAGACATTTTTCAGTGATGGATATTTTCAACTCTGCAGTTTTGTGAATTTTACTGCCCCTGAGTTCCATTGTTCAACTCGTGTTTATGGGAACTGGCCACAAAGCAGCGGGATTTCCTCAAGCCCTATACTGTTTCCATGGGCAACCCTAGCCTTTGGTCAATTCGTCTTCCTGATTGGAAATTAGAGTGACATGTGCCTGTCTGAACACCTAGGACTTGTCTCTCATTGTTCCTCATCCTTCCACTTCATCCTCTGGACAAATTCCAAACTGTACGCAACAGGATGTTGACAGTGCTGACATCTCCAAGTGGGGAGACTGTTAGTAAAGACGCTGGAGGGGTGAACCCGAGCACCAGGAGATGAGGAGATGAGATGCCTTTTCCAAACTCTTCCCGATCAGACGGTATACCATCCTCTGGGTGTGACAGACATGTTTTAGCAGTAGGAAGAGTCCCATTCATGTAAGGAGAACACCAGGGCTTTTTCAAAATCAGTGTCTCCCCGAAACCCAAACTGGGGAAGTTTTTAAGCTACAGCTACACATATGTTCATTAAGGGCCTTGGGAAGTAGGCAGAGTCCAAACTTTAGATGATTGAAGTCTTCAGGGTCAGAAGCACTCACCACCAGCTTCCCTTAGGCTACACTTTAACTGTCATTGATAGATGATGTCAATAAAAATATCTATTCTTTTTCAGATTATTTCCCCTTATAGGTTATTGCAAAATGTTGAGTGTAGTTCCCTGTGCTATACAGTAGTTCCTTGTTGATGATCTATTTTATACATAGCAGTGTGTATGTGTTCATTCCAAACTGGTAATTTATCCCTCCTCCCACCTTTCCCCTTTGGTAATAATAAATTATAAGATTTTATACTTCTCAGAAATGGGGGAGCTGAAAGAGAGGTATCATTTTCAATGGAAAAGCATTTAAAACAAGATTGAAGGTTTAACCAAGATTATTAGCTGTACATCCTTGGAAAGAAATCACTTCGTTTCTCTAATATTGACCTGACAAATAAGACAAACCTTTTCACTGAACTTGCTTATAAAAAGTGATGGAAATATCAAATGGAAGTGTTAAAAACATCTTATTTTACCCGAGCCTTATACACTGTTCTATGTTAACTACAGTTTGGCTCACACATCTGTTCATTGAGGTTACAATAGTCTCAATTTCTGTTACTGATCCTCCAGAGTGGACCCCAACAAGTGTCCCCCTGCCCAGTGTCATTGGGGCCAACAGATCGAGACTGAGTTTGGTTCACAAGCAAAGGAAACTTTATATTTTGATCAGAGAATGGAGAGGTGAGAGCATGCACTACCCCGTGGGCTGTGGGCTGGGCTGCTGTGTAGAGATCCTGTCAGAGTCAGTGGGAGGGAGGGAGGCGGCGGAGCTCTCGAGGGCCGGGTTGGCTGTAGCTCAGGCTCTATATCGTGGAGTCTGCACTGGGCCCCAGGAGCTGAGGTGTCGACCCAGCCATTCTGCACTAGGAAATCTGGTCTGAAGTGCCGGGTGTGGAACCTCTGCATGCGGGACCCTAGGAGCACGTGAAATTAGACAAAGCACAAAGGATAAAAAAGGTTAGACTTGACTTTATTGCCCAGATTCTATTTTTATCTCCCAGGGATTTTTAATGGGCTTTGCTGGGGACAAACCCCTCCTCTGCCTTTTGTCCCGTTCCTCATTCTTGGAGTGCTGAGGGTGCAGACCCTTCTTCTGTAACTGCTGAGTGCTGAGTTGGGAGCCCTCATACCCTGGGGCGAGGGTCAGAGCTTCTCCCCAGCAGCCTCCCGGTGACGTTGATTGTCCCCAGGACCCCTGCCTCCCTGCTCGTCCACCTGAGCACCAGCATTGGAAGTGTTATAGATTCTAATGACCTTTAAGGGTCCAGGAAAGAGATGTGCAGAGACGCTGTGGGGGCCGGTTTCACCCCGCCCCACATTTGTTCGGCCACCTTAGGCTGACCGTCTCTGCCAGCCTAGATGCTCTGACCAGTAGTCTGCGCTTTCTTCAATTAGGCCCCTGAATTAACGTACAAACAGCACCAGGTGTCAGAGCCCTGCCCGCTCAACTCCCAGACAGTCCAGGGTCAGTGGTGACCAAGGACCATGATGGCTACTGAGTCAACAGCCTTTTGAAGTAAACAGGAGTCCAGCCGGTCTTATTGGCCACCATCATCACGGTGTCTGTAGGCTTTTCTATGGTGACAGTGTGGTATACTGTTCCCCCGCCAAGATTATTAGCTCCCCTCTGGGTGCAGTAAGTCCTGCAAGCAGTAGTCTACTCTTTTGGGACACACTCTTGTTGTTTTATGAGAGAAACTCCAGGTCAAGTGATGTTCACACGAGTCGTCATGGTGCCCTGTTGCCCCCGGTTATCTCTCTGGATGTTGGAGTTGGAGGGCCTCCTCACTCGAGGTCGGTGTGCCCACGGAGCGAACCCTGCAACTTCAGGGCATGGTTGGTGGTTAGGATCACCACGTGGGGTCCTTTTCCCTTAGGAGGGAGGTGGCCTTTTGGGCTGCTGATTTCCAGGTTTTTAGATACCGCCAGTATCTTGGCCAGATGTGGCAGTGGGCCAAGCCCCTTAGTGACCGTAGTTTATCCTACCTGGATGGCATTCTTGCATTGTTCCATTTCAAGTGGTCCCAGTTTTTGCACTAATTCTCCAATGGCGATTCACCTTTCACCGGGATTGTAAAGATCAAAGGGTTTAGCTAAATTAGGGAGTTCCAGGGCAAGGGTCTGAATTGACTGCTCTTTCCATTCTTGAAAGGCCACTTCTGGATTCTATTCAAAAGGATCATCATCTTTTCCTTTCAGTGTTTCATATAGAGGCCCAGCTAGTAGACTGTAGTTAGGGATCCAGAAGCAGCAAACCCTGGCCTCCCCAGGAACCCCTAAGCTGTCTTCTAGTTTTAGAAAGGGGTAAGGCTGAAAATGGTTTCTTCCCTTTCCTGGGATGGGCTTCTCTGACCTTCTGTGAGAATGAAGCCCAGGCAGGTCACCGCAGTCTGTGATATTTGAGCTTTTTCTTGGACAACTTCTATCCTTTATTGGCTTGGTAGTTCAGAGGCCTCCTTAGTAGGGCTGGTGATCAGAATGTCGTCTGCATATTGAAGGAGGGTTTCCTTTTCCAGAGGTAGAACTTTTAGGTCTTTAGCTAAGCTTTCCCCAAAGATGGTGTGGGAATTTTTGCACCCTTGGGGCCAGACGGCCCGGAAGTATTGTTTTAGTTGTATGTTGAGTCCTGCCACTCACAAGCCAAAATTTCTTGTGACTCTGGGACTAATGGAATACAAAAGAAGGCATCATTGAAGACTAATACAGAATACCATGTCCTGGTGGTTGGTAGAATGACCAGCAGGGTGTAGGAATTAGGAGCAACTGGAGGTATATCCTCGGTGGCTTCACTGACTGTCCTGACATCCTTTACCAGGTCCCCAGCAGCCCATGGGGCTCTCGTGGTCAGACCAATCCCAGAATATGGAGCTCACCTGGGCAGGTACCCCACCCCCACCCCAGCCCATGGGGCTCTCGTGGTCAGGCCCCTCCCAGGATACAGAGCTACCCTTGCAGGTACCGTGGCAGGGCTGGGCACACAGGAACCGTGCACATAGCCCTCATTGCAGAGCACCCCCAGCTCACCTGTCGCTCAGAGCTGACACAGAGCACCTCAGAGCAGGACTTGAACTAACAAACAGCAGCTGCGACAGGTCTGTGACCCTGGGCATCACTCCGTGAGGCCTCCCTCCACCTGGTCTTCCAGAGACTTCCACTGCACCCGGGGCACCAGGCCTCTGTCTCCAACCACGACCCACCCCTCCTCTCCCTGACTCCTGGGTTCCTCTCATTAGGAGAGGGTTTTCTTGAAGTTGTCTCCCACTCATGGGCCAGATAAAATGATTAGAAAACAAGCCAAAGCTGCAGCCCCTTGTCTATCCTGACTCTCAGGAGCCCACACCTGTTCCTTGGACCTGGCCGGTTCAGCAAGTTCCATTTTCTGCAACTGTGAGCCCCTGAGGGGTGATGATTGGCTGACCTGGGCAGCCTTACCGTGCCGGCCAGCCCTCCCCAGGTGTGCCTGGGTTGAGATCAATATAAATACCACTCCAGGCAGCAAGAGCCCCTGCAGCCGTGCCTGACGCCATTTTCTCTGCCCTGTCAGCAGTCTCGGGGCTGGGCTGGTGGGAGGGAGTGAGAGGCCACGGCTTTGTGGGTGGCCCAGTGTGAGTGGGGCTCTGCTGGACTTTCTGCAGCAGTTGCCAGGCTGCCACCTGCTAAAGAAGAGGATGTGTCACCCATACCTGCTGCTGGAATTTCTCCCTGGGCAGAGGTGAGGAAGGAAAAAAGCAGTGGGGGCAGGGACAGGACGGGTATCTCAGGCAGGGAAATGGAAATCTTCCAGAAGAGCACCCAGGGCCAGGACCATCCTGGCTGGCCTGCAGGCACCAAGTCGGCCGGCATGCTGTCACTCGTGTGGCTCTATGGCCCTTCCTCTAGGCTTTCAAGTCCTTGTATATATTCAGGTGTTTTACCTGGGACGGGTGGGAATAGTTCAGCAGCAACTGGCCTGGGGCTCAGCTCACGTTTACTCACAGATGCCTCGGCACGGTGCCCCAGCTTTGCAATGAGGACGCTTGTTGCGTGGGGGCTGCTGGCTGAATGGGAGACGATTCCCCACCACTGACCAACTTCAGAATTGTTTACAACTGGAGCAAGTGCCCTGATACGGTTTTCCTCTGTGGAACTGGTGGGTTCTGTGTTTTTTTTCTCTTTTTCGTTTTTGGTTCAAGGTAGATTTTATTCCTCTTTTTTGTATTTACAGATATAAGCATGGAAATAATTTATTCATATAAATACATGTATGTGCAGGGAATAATTGTTTTTTCTGTTTTATTTTTTAAATTTTACTTCTTTTTAATTTTGAATTTTATTTTATATTTTTATACAGCAGGTTCTTATTGGTTATCTATTTTATACATATAAATGTATACATGCCAATCCCAGTCTCTCAACTCCTCCCACCACCACCCCCCCAACAGCTTTCCCCCCTTGTTGTCCATACGTTTGTTGTCTACATCTGTTGCTCTATTTATGCCTTGCAAAATGGTTAATCTGTACAGTTTTTCTAGGTTCCACATATATGCATGAATATACAAGATTTGTTTTTCTCCTTCTGACTTACTTCACTCTGTATGACAGTCTCTAGATCCATCGACGTCTCTACAAATGACCCAATTTCATTCCTTTTCATGGCTTAGTAATATTCCATTTTATATATGTACCACAGCTTTATGCATTCGTCTGTCTGTGGGCATTTAGGTTGCTTCCATTACCTCGATATTGTAAATAGTGATGCAATGAACATTGCGGTGAATGACTCTTTTTGATTTATGGTTTTGTCTGGGTATATGTCCAGTACTGGGATTGCTGTATCATATGGTAATTCTATTGTTAGTTTCTTAAGAAATTCCATATTGTTCTCCATAATGACTGTATCAATTTATATTCCCAACAATAGTGGAAGAGGGTTCCTTTTCTCCACACCCTTTCCAGCATTTTTTGTTTGTAGATTTTCAATGATGCCTATTCTACCAGGTGTGAGGTGATACCTCATTGTTGAATCCATTTCGTTGAGCAAGGGGTAGCTCTTGTCTATTACATATTTGGCTTATGGAACGGTATCTGTGCTAATTTCAAACTCTGCTTTTATGCAGCACCCCAACTCACCTTCCCCCTTAAGCAGGCATAAGTTGGTTTTCTAAACTTGAGACCCTGTTCTGTTTTGTAATTCAGTTCATGTGTAGCCAAGTTCACATTCCGTGTATTAGTGATACCTTATGATGTTTCTTTTTCTGTGTGACTTATTTCACTTAGAATCATCGTGCCTCAATCCACTCATTATGCTGGTACGGGCCTGGTGACATAGATTTCATTGCTGAGTGGTATTCTGTTGTACAGAAGTACCGCAACTTCTTTATCCATTATTTGCTCTCTGGGATATTTAACTTGTGCCGTAGAAGAGATTCCTGTAAAAAGAGCCGTCCCAAATGTTGGGGTTGCTGTGTCTTTTTGATATTAATTTCCCTAAGCTATAGGACCATAAGTGGAAGTGCCCTAGGCTCTGTTGCTTTGTTTTTTAGATGTTTCAGGAAACACCATACACTTCTCCCGAGTGTCTGTTGGCAATTTACATCCCGCCCATCAGCATAACAAGGCTCCCAGTTCTCCATGGCCTGTCCTGCCTTTCTGGATTTTACACTTTTTTCAGATGGCCCTTTTGACCGGGGGGAAGTGAGACTTCATTGTAGTGCAGATTTCCTTTGCAAGCTTGCTTGGTTGGCCAAAAAGGGCGTATGCGTTTTTTCCTGAATATATTCAGGAAAAAACGCATACGCCCTTTTTGGCCAAGTGCATCATTGTGGACGTTCTGCCTCTTTTCCTATGCTTTCAATGCAATTCCAGTCTACCTCCTGAAATCGGTTTCCTGTAATTCTGCCCCGCTTTCAAGTCCTCTTGGCAGCCTTACTTCAGTCTATTTTTGGACGATAGCTGTCATTTATAACTCTGCAGGTTTGTGAATTACAGTGCCCCTGAGCTCCTTTCTTCAACTCGCTTTCTTTTGAGCTGGCCGCAACACCGCAGGATGGCTTCAGGCCCTAATCTGGTTCCGGCACGGCACACTGAGCCTTTGGATATTTCCACTTCCTTGTGGGAAATGAGAGTTAAATTTGCGCGTCCAGACACCTCCAGCTAGCCTCTCATTGGTTCTCGCTATTCCTGTTCATCTTCCGCAGAAATTGCAAACTGGGCCAAACAGGAGGTTAAAGGCGCTGACTCTCCATGTGGGGAGAGTGTTAGTAAAGCATCTGGAATGTTGCACCCGAGTACCAGGGGAGGAAAACTGAGACATATTTGAACACGTCTCCCGTTCACATGGTTGATCATACTTGGGTTCCACATGCATGTTTTAGCTGAAGGAAAAATACCTTAAACCTGGAGAGTTGAGACCCGTGTAATGGGTACCATGCAATATGACTTCAAAGGGTCTTCATTTGCTCACCGAACCTCTCCAATCCTATCACTGCTGCGTTTATGCCCCTGTACACATGCTTGATTCTCTTTTGGAGACATAGCAATCCATAGGTTTTACGATACTTACTAGTCAGGTACATTCTTACGCGTTTAATATGCGGTGTTGAGTCCATTTCGTTCAGCAAGGAGTAGCTCTTGTCTATTCCATATTTGACTTAAGGAACTTTATCTGTGCTCATTTCAATCTCTGGTTTTATGCAGCACCCCAACTCACCTTTACCCTTAAGCAAGCATAAGTTGGTTTTCTAAATTTTAGACCCTGTTCTGTTCTGTAATTCAGTTCCTGTGTAGCCAAGTTTACATTCCGTGTATTACTGATATCTTATGATGTTTCTTTTTCTGTGTGACTTATTTCATTTAGAATCATCATACCTGAACCCACTCATTGTGCTGCTAAGGGCCTGATGACATAGATTTCATTGCTGAGTGATATTGCTTTGTAAGTAAATACCACAACTTCTTTATCCATTTTTCACTTTCTGCGATGTTGAACTTGTACTGTGAACGAGGTTCTTATAAACAGAGGCGTCCAAAACTTTGGGGTGGCTGTGTCTTTTTGATTTTAATTTCCCTAAGCTATAGGACCATAAGTGGCAGTGCCCTAGGCTCTGTTGCTTTGTTTTTTAGATGTTTCAGGAAACACCATACACTTCTCCAGAGTGGCTGTTGGCAATTTACATCCCGCCCATCAGCATAACAAGGCTCCCAGTTCTCCATGGCCTGTCCTGCCTTTCTGGATTTTACACTTTTTTCAGATGGCCCTTTTGACCGGGGGGAAGTGAGACTTCATTGTAGTGCAGATTTCCTTTGCAAGCTTGCTTGGTTGGCCAAAAAGGGCGTATCCGTTTTTTCCTGAATATATTCAGGAAAAAACGCATACGCCCTTTTTGGCCAAGTGCATCATTGTGGACGTTCTGCCTCTTTTCCTATGCTTTCAATGCAATTCCAGTCTACCTCCTGAAATCGGTTTCCTGCAATTCTGCCCCGCTTTCAAGTCCTCTTGGCAGCCTTACTTCAGTCTATTTTTGGACGATAGCTGTCATTTATAACTCTGCAGGTTTGTGAATTACAGTGCCCCTGAGCTCCTTTCTTCAACTCGCTTTCTTTTGAGCTGGCCGCAACACCGCAGGATGGCTTCAGGCCCTAATCTGGTTCCGGCACGGCACACTGAGCCTTTGGATATTTCCACTTCCTTGTGGGAAATGAGAGTTAAATTTGCGCGTCCAGACACCTCCAGCTAGCCTCTCATTGGTTCTCGCTATTCCTGTTCATCTTCCGCAGAAATTGCAAACTGGGCCAAACAGGAGGTTAAAGGCGCTGACTCTCCATGTGGGGAGAGTGTTAGTAAAGCATCTGGAATGTTGCACCCGAGTACCAGGGGAGGAAAACTGAGACATATTTGAACACGTCTCCCGTTCACATGGTTGATCATACTTGGGTTCCACATGCATGTTTTAGCTGAAGGAAAAATACCTTAAACCTGGAGAGTTGAGACCCGTGTAATGGGTACCATGCAATATGACTTCAAAGGGTCTTCATTTGCTCACCGAACCTCTCCAATCCTATCACTGCTGCGTTTATGCCCCTGTACACATGCTTGATTCTCTTTTGGAGACATAGCAATCCATAGGTTTTACGATACTTACTAGTCAGGTACATTCTTACGCGTTTAATATGCGGTGTTGAGTCCATTTCGTTCAGCAAGGAGTAGCTCTTGTCTATTCCATATTTGACTTAAGGAACTTTATCTGTGCTCATTTCAATCTCTGGTTTTATGCAGCACCCCAACTCACCTTTACCCTTAAGCAAGCATAAGTTGGTTTTCTAAATTTTAGACCCTGTTCTGTTCTGTAATTCAGTTCCTGTGTAGCCAAGTTTACATTCCGTGTATTACTGATATCTTATGATGTTTCTTTTTCTGTGTGACTTATTTCATTTAGAATCATCATACCTGAACCCACTCATTGTGCTGCTAAGGGCCTGATGACATAGATTTCATTGCTGAGTGATATTGCTTTGTAAGTAAATACCACAACTTCTTTATCCATTTTTCACTTTCTGCGATGTTGAACTTGTACTGTGAACGAGGTTCTTATAAACAGAGGCGTCCAAAACTTTGGGGTGGCTGTGTCTTTTTGATTTTAATTTCCCTAAGCTATAGGACCATAAGTGGCAGTGCCCTAGGCTCTGTTGCTTTGTTTTTTAGATGTTTCAGGAAACACCATACACTTCTCCAGAGTGGCTGTTGGCAATTTACATCCCGCCCATCAGCATAACAAGGCTCCCAGTTCTCCATGGCCTGTCCTGCCTTTCTGGATTTTACACTTTTTTCAGATGGCCCTTTTGACCGGGGGGAAGTGAGACTTCATTGTAGTGCAGATTTCCTTTGCAAGCTTGCTTGGTTGGCCAAAAAGGGCGTATCCGTTTTTTCCTGAATATATTCAGGAAAAAACGCATACGCCCTTTTTGGCCAAGTGCATCATTGTGGACGTTCTGCCTCTTTTCCTATGCTTTCAATGCAATTCCAGTCTACCTCCTGAAATCGGTTTCCTGCAATTCTGCCCCGCTTTCAAGTCCTCTTGGCAGCCTTACTTCAGTCTATTTTTGGACGATAGCTGTCATTTATAACTCTGCAGGTTTGTGAATTACAGTGCCCCTGAGCTCCTTTCTTCGACTCGCTTTCTTTTGAGCTGGCCGCAACACCGCAGGATGGCTTCAGGCCCTAATCTGGTTCCGGCATGGCACACTGAGCGTTTGGATATTTCCACTTCCTGGTGGGAAATGAGAGTTAAATTTGCCCGTCCAGACACCTCCAGCTAGCCTCTCATTGGTTCTCGCTATTCCTGTTCATCTTCCGCAGAAATTGCAAACTGGGCCAAACAGGAGGTTAAAGGCGCTGACTCTCCAAGTGGGGAGAGTGTTAGTTATGCATCTGGAATGTTGCACCCGAGTACCCGGGGAGGAAAACTGAGACATATTTGAACACGTCTCCCGTTCACATGGTTGATCATACTTGAGATCCACATGCATGTTTTAGCTGAAGGAAGAATACCTTAAACCTGGAGAGTTGAGACCCGTGTAATGGGTACCATGCAATATGACTTCAAAGGGTCTTCATTTGCTCACCGAACCTCTCCAATCCTATCACTGCTGCTTTTATGCCCCTGTACACATGCTTGATTCTCTTTTGGAGACATAGCAATCCATAGGTTTTACGATACTTACTAGTCAGGTACATTCTTACGCGTTTAATATGCGGTGTTGAGTCCATTTCGTTGAGCAAGGAGTAGCTCTTGTCTATTCCATATTTGACTTAAGTAACTTTATCTGTGCTCATTTCAATCTCTGGTTTTATGCAGCACCCCAACTCACCTTTACCCTTAAGCAAGCATAAGTTGGTTTTCTAAATTTGAGACCCTGTTCTGTTCTGTAATTCAGTTCCTGTGTAGCCAAGTTTACATTCCGTGTATTACTGATATCTTATGATGTTTCTTTTTCTGTGTGACTTATTTCAGTTAGAATCATCATACCTGAACCCACTCATTGTGCTGCTAAGGGCCTGATGACATAGATTTCATTGCTGAGTGATATTGCTTTGTAAGTAAATACCACAACTTCTTTATCCATTTTTCACTTTCTGCGATGTTGAACTTGTACTGTGAACGAGGTTCTTATAAACAGAGGCGTCCCAAACTTTGGGGTGGCTGTGTCTTTTTGATTTTAATTTCCCTAAGCTATAGGACCATAAGTGGCAGTGCCCTAGGCTCTGTTGCTTTGTTTTTTAGATGTTTCAGGAAACACCATACACTTCTCCAGAGTGGCTGTTGGCAATTTACATCCCGCCCATCAGCATAACAAGGCTCCCAGTTCTCCATGGCCTGTCCTGCCTTTCTGGATTTTACACATTTTTCAGATGGCCCTTTTGACCCGGGGGAAGTGAGACTTCATTGTAGTGCAGATTTCCTTTGCAAGCTTGCTTGTTTGGCCAAAAAGGGCGTATGCGTTTTTTCCTGAATATATTCAGGAAAAAACGCATACGCCCTTTTTGGCCAAGTGCATCATTGTGGACGTTCTGCCTCTTTTCCTATGCTTTCAATGCAATTTCAGTCTACCTCCTGAAATCGTTTTCCTGCAATTCTGCCCCGCTTTCAAGTCCTCTTGGCAGCCTTACTTCAGTCTATTTTTGGGCGATAGCTGTCATTTATAACTCTGCAGGTTTGTGAATTACAGTGCCCCTGAGCTCCTTTCTTCAACTCGCTTTCTTGTGAGCTGGCCGCAACACCGCAGGATGGCTTCAGGCCCTAATCTGGTTCCGGCACGGTACGCTGAGCCTTTGGTTAATTCCTCTTCCTGGTGGGAAATGAGAGTTAAATTTGCCCGTCCAGACACCTCCAGCTAGCCTCTCATTGGTTCTCGCTATTCCTGATCATCTTCCGCAGAAATTGCAAACTGGGCCAAACAGGAGGTTAAAGGCGCTGACTCTCCAAGTGGGGAGAGTGTTAGTTATGCATCTGGAATGTTGCACCCGAGTACCAGGGGAGGAAAACTGAGACATATTTGAACACGTCTCCCGTTCACATGGTTGATCATACTTGAGATCCACATGCATGTTTTAGCTGAAGGAAGAATACCTTAAACCTGGAGAGTTGAGACCCGTGTAATGGGTACCATGCAATATGACTTCAAAGGGTCTTCATTTGCTCACCGAACCTCTCCAATCCTATCACTGCTGCGTTTATGCCCCTGTACACATGCTTGATTCTCTTTTGGAGACATAGCAATCCATAGGTTTTACGATACTTACTAGTCAGGTACATTCTTACGCGTTTAATATGCGGTGTTGAGTCCATTTCGTTGAGCAAGGAGTAGCTCTTGTCTATTCCATATTTGGCTTAAGGAACTTTATCTGTGCTCATTTCAATCTCTGGTTTTATGCAGCACCCCAACTCACCTTTCCACTTAAGCAAGCATAAGTTGGTTTTCTAAATTTGAGACCCTGTTCTGTTCTGTAATTCAGTTCCTGTGTAGCCAAGTTTACATTCCGTGTATTACTGATATCTTATGATGTTTCTTTTTCTGTGTGACTTATTTCAGTTAGAATCATCATAACTGAATCCACTCATTGTGATGCTAAGGGCCTGATGACACAGATTTCATTGCTGAGTGATATTGCTTTGTAAGTAAATACCACAACTTCTTTATCCATTTTTCACTTTCTGCGATGTTGAACTTGTACTGTAAACGAGGTTCTTGTAAACAGAGCCGTTCCAAACTTTGGGGTGGCTGTGTCTTTTTGATTTTAATTTCCCTAAGCTATAGGACCATAAGTGGAAGTGCCCTAGGTTCTGTTGCTTTGTTTTTTAGATGTTTCAGGAAACACCATACACTTCTCCCGAGTGTCTGTTGGCAATTTTCATCCCGCCGATCACCATAACAAGTCTCCCAGTTCTCCATGGCCTGTCCTGCCTGTCTGGATTTTACACTTTTTTCAGATGGCCCTTTTGACCGGGGGGAAGTGAGACTTCATTGTAGTGCAGATTTCCTTTGCAAGCTTGCTTGTTTGGCCAAAAAGGGCGTATGCGTTTTTTCCTGAATATATTCAGGAAAAAACGCATACGCCCTTTTTGGCCAAGTGCATCATTGTGGACGTTCTGCCTCTTTTCCTATGCTTTCAATGCAATTCCAGTCTACCTCCTGAAATCGGTTTCCTGCAATTCTGCCCCGCTTTCAAGTCCTCTTGGCAGCCTTACTTCAGTCTATTTTTGGACGATAGCTGTCATTTATAACTCTGCAGGTTTGTGAATTACAGTGCCCCTGAGCTCCTTTCTTCAACTCGCTTTCTTTTGAGCTGGCCGCAACACCGCAGGATGGCTTCAGGCCCTAATCTGGTTCCGGCCCGGCATGCTGAGCCTTTGGTTAATTCGTCTTCCTGGTGGGAAATTAGAGTTAAATTTGCCCGTCCAGACAGCTCCAGCTAGCCTCTCATTGGTTCTCCCTATTCCTGTACATCTTCCGCTGAAATTGCAAACTGGGCCAAACAGGAGGTTAAAGGGACTGACTCTCCAAGTCGGGAGAGTGTTAGTAAAGCGTCTGGAATGTTGCACCCGAGTACCAGGGGAGGAAAACTGAGACATATTTGAACACGTCTCCCGTTCACATGGTTGATCATACTCTGGGTTCCACATGCATGTTTTAGCTGAAGGATGAATACCTTAAACCTGGAGAGTTGAGACCCGTGGAATGGGTACCATGCAATATGACTTCAAAGGGTCTTCATTTGCTCACCGAACCTCTCCAATCCTATCACTGCTGCGTTTATGCCCCTGTACACACGCTTGATTTTCTTTTGGAGACATAGCAATCCATAGGTTTTAAGATACTTACTAGTCAGGTACATTCTTAGGCGTTTAATATGGGGTGTTGAGTCCATTTCGTTGAGCAAGGAGTAGCTCTTGTCTATTCCATATTTGGCTTAAGGAACTTTATCTGTGCTCATTTCAATCTCTGGTTTTATGCAGCACCCCACCTCACCTTCCCCCTTAAGCAAGCGTAAGTTGGTTTTCTAAACTTGAGACACTGTTCTGTTTTGTAATTCAGTTCATGTGTAGCCAAGTTCACATTCTGTGTATTAGTGATACCTTATGATGTTTCTTTTCTGTGTGACTTATTTCAGTTCGAATCATCATACCTGAATCCACTCATTATGCTGCTACGGGCCTGATGACATAGATTTCATTGCTGAGTGATATTGCATTGTACGTAAGTACCACAAGTTCTTTATCCATTTTTCACTTTCTGTGATATTGAACTTGTACCGTAAACGAGGTTCTTGTAAACAGAGCCGTCCCAAACTTTGGGGTGGCTGTGTCTTTTTGATTTTAATTTCCCTAAGCTATAGGACCATAAGTGGAAGTGCCCTAGGCTCTGTTGCTTTGTTTTTTAGATGTTTCAGGAAACACCATACACTTCTCCAGAGTGGCTGTTGGCCATTTACATCCCGCCCATCAGCATAAGAAGGCTCCCAGTTCTCCATGGCCTGTCGTGCCTTTATGGATTTTACACTTTTTTCAGATGGCCCTTTTGACCGGGGGGAAGTGAGACTTCATTGTAGTGCAGATTTCCTTTGCAAGCTTGCTTGGTTGGCCAAAAAGTGCGTATGCGTTTTTTCCTGAATATATTCAGGAAAAAACGCATACGCCCTTTTTGGCCAAGTGCATCATTGTCGAGTTTCTGACTCTCTTCATATGCTTTCAATGCAATTCCTGTCTACCTCCTGAAATCGGTTTCCTGCAATTCTGCCTTGCTTTCAATGCCTCTTCATAGCCTTACCTCAATATATTTTTTAAAAATAGTTGGCCTTTATAACTCTGCAGGTTTTTGAATTGCAGTGGCCCTTAGCTCCATTTTTTAGCTCTTATTTTTGTGGTCTTGCCCCATAACCACAGGATTCCTTGAAGCCCTATTTTTCTTCTGGGGCACCTTGCTGTGCCTTTGGTTAATTCTTCTTACTGATGTGATATTAGAGTGACATGTGCCCATTGAAACCGCTACAGCTAGTTTCTCACTGGTTCCCCCTATTCCCATTCATCCTCTGCACTAACTGCAGACTGTGCGATACCAGAACTTAAAGGCATTGACTCCATGTGGGGATGTTGTTAGTAAAGCGGCTGGAATGTCGATCCGGAGCCCCAGGAGAGGAAAAATGAGGTGCGTTTTAGAAACCTTTCCCGATCATATGGTATACCAGTCGCTGGGTTTCCCAAGCATGGTTTAGCTGTAGGAAGATTCCCTTCAACCTGGAGTGTTGGGACCCTTGGACTGAGTAGCATGAAGTATTGCATTAAACTTTCGGCAGTTGCTCACCAAAGCTCACCAATCCTGTCAGCCCCAAGTGTCCAGCCTTATGTCTTATCCAGCTGTGGGTTTATATGTGGTCAATCCAGGTTGCATCACAGCCCCTGAGCGAATTTTGTAAGAATTTTTCTCTCTTTCATTGTTTCAGCGTTTTGTTTTTAAAATTTATTTCTATAATGGGGTTTAGCTCCTTTTCACTGCTGTGTTTGTGCCGCTCTGCACACACTTGATTCCCTTATGGAGATATATCAATACATGGGTTTTAAGATTCTTATTCCTCAGATATATTTCTCTGCGGTGTATAGGGTGTGTTGAGGCCTGTTCATTGAGCAAGGTGTAGATCTTGTCTAATACCTATTTGGTTTATTGAACGGTATCTGTGCTAATTTCAAACTCTGGTTTTATGCATCACCCCACCTCTCCTTTCCCCTTAAGCTGACATAAGTGTGTTTTCTAAATGTGAGACACTGTTCTGTTCTGTAATTCATTTCTTGTGCAGCCATATTTACCCTCCCTCTATAAGTGATATCTTATGATATGTTTCTTTTTCTGTTTGACTTATTTCAAGTAGTATTATCGGACCTAAATCCACTCTTTATCCTTCTACTAGCCTTATTACATTGATTTCATGGTGAAGAGATATTCCATTGTACATAAGTACCACATCTTCTTTATCCATTGTTCTCTTTCCTGGGATATTTAAGGTGTACTGAAGTTGAGGTTCTTGTAAACAGAGTAGCCCTAAACTGTGGTGTGCTTGTGTCTTGTTGATTTTTAGACTTCCCTAGATATACTCCCATGATTGGAAGTGTCCTATGCTCTGTAGCTCTGTTTTTTAGATGATTTAGGAACCACCATACACTTCTCCAGAGTGGCTCTCGGCAGTTCACACACTGCCCATCAGCGTATAAAGGCTCCCTGTTCTCCATGGCCTGTCCTGCATTTCTGGTTTTTACAATTTTTTAGGATGGCCCTTTTGACCGGTGGGAAGTGAGACTTCTTTGTTGTGCACATTTGCATTGCTTGCTTGCTTCGTTGCCCATAAAGTGCGTATGCGTTTTTTCCTGGATATAATCAGGAAAAAACGCATACGCCCTTTTGGGCCAACTGCATCATTGTCGAAATTCTGCCGCTTTTCATGTGCGTTAAAGACGAGTCCAATCTATCTCTTGAAATCTGTTTCTTGCAATTCTGTCTTGCATTCAGATCCTCTTCTTTGCCTTACCTCAACATATTTTTGGACGTTAGTTTTCATTTATAACTCTGCAGGTTTGTGAATTGCAGTGACCCTGAGCTCCATTGTTTAAGTTGCTCTTTTGTGAGCTGGCCTCAAACCCGCAGGATTGCTTCAGGCCCTATTTTGGCTCTGGCGAGGCAGGCTGAGCCTTTCTTTAATTCTTATTCTTAATGGGAAATTAGAGTGATATGTGCCCGTCCAAACCCCTACAACTCTTCTCTCATTGGTTCCCCCTCTTCCCGTTCATCCTCCTCATAATTTGCAAAATGTGTGAAACAGAAGTTTAAATGTGCTGATTCTCCAAGTGGGGAGATTCTAAGTAGCGTGGCTGGAATGGTGAACAGGAGCACCAGGAGAGGATAAATGAGGTGCATTTTAGACACATCTCCCGATCACATGGTGTACAGTCCTCTGGGTTTTCCATGCATGTTTTAGCTGTAGGAAGATCCCTTGAACCTGCAGATTTGGGACCCATTGAATGGGTACCAGGTAGTATTACTTTAAAGGGTGTGCATTTCCTCACCCAACCTCACATTTCTCTTAGCGCAAACAGTTTCCAGCCTTATGTCTCATCCTGCTGTGGGTCTAGATGTGTTCAATCCATGTTGCATCACCGTCCCTGAGGAAAAGTTGTAAGAGGTTTTCTCTGTCTCTCTGTCGTTTATTTTTTTCAATTTATTACTATATTGGTTACAGCTGATTTTCAAAGCTCTGTTTCTTGCTGCTGTACATCCACTTGATTCACGTACAGAGAGACATCAATAAATTCTTTTTCAGATTCTTACCAGTCGTATATATTCTTTTCCGGTGACTTGAGTGTGCTGAGTGCAGTTCTTTTAGCTACCGTGTAGGCCTTGTTGATTATCAGTTTGGTATTTGGAATGGTATCTTTGCTAATTTCAACCTCCTGGATGATGCCTCACCCCTCCCCACCTTTCCCGTTTAGCAGCCTTATGCGTGTTTTCTACATATTTGACTATGTTTTTGTTTTGTAATTTATTTCATGTGTAGCCATTTTGGATTCCACCTTTAAGTGATATCTTATGATATGTGTCTTTTTCTTTTTGAATTCTGTCACTTAGAATGATCATACGTAACTCCTCCGGAGTCGTTACAACTGGCCATATTTCATTGATTTCCAGGCTGAATAATATTCCACTCTACCTAAGTACCACATCTCTATCCATTTTTTCCCTCCAGAGACATTTAAGTTATATCCTAGTCGAGGATCTTTTAAACAGAGAGGGGGTAAACATTGGGGTGCCTGTGTCCTCTCGATTTTTGTTTTTCCCAAGATATACGCCCATGAGTGCAAGTGCCCTATGCTCTGTAGCTCATTTTTTAGATGCTTTAGTAAACACAATACACTTCTCCAGAATGGCCGTTGGCAATATACATTTCCACTATAAGTCTCACAGGGCTCCCTCTTCTCGTTGCCCTGTCCTGCATTTCTGTTGTTTACGCTTTATGAGGATGGCTCTTCTGACTGATGCGAAGTGATATCTTTTGTAGTATTGACTTCCAGTGCCCACCTGTTTGGTTGGCTAAAAAAGTGTATGCCCTTTTCTTGAATATATACAGAAAAGAACGCATACACCCTTTTTGGCCAACTGCAATGTTGGCAATGTTCAGCTCCTTTTCTTGTGCTTAATGGCGAGTCCTTTCTACCTCCTCAAATCCCTTTCCTGCCATTCTCCCTTGCTTACAAGTCCTTTTCTCTGACTTTCCTCAAGACATTTTTCAGTGATGGATATTTTCAACTCTGCAGTTTTGTGAATTTTACTGCCCCTGAGTTCCATTGTTCAACTTGTGTTTATGGGAACTGGCCACAAAGCAGCGGGATTTCCTCAAGCCCTATACTGTTTCCATGGGCAACCCTAGCCTTTGGTCAATTCGTCTTCCTGATTGGAAATTAGAGTGACATGTGCCTGTCTGAACACCTAGGACTTGTCTCTCATTGTTCCTCATCCTTCCGCTTCATCCTCTGGACAAATTCCAAACTGTACGCAACAGGATGTTGACAGTGCTGACATCTCCAAGTGGGGAGACTGTTAGTAAAGACGCTGGAGGTGTGAACCCGAGCACCAGGAGATGAGGAGATGAGATGCCTTTTCCAAACTCTTCCCGATCAGATGGTATACCATCCTCTGGGTGTGACAGACATGTTTTAGCAGTAGGAAGAGTCCCATTCATGTAAGGAGAACACCAGGGCTTTTTCAAAATCAGTGTCTCCCCGAAACCCAAACTGGGGAAGTTTTTAAGCTACAGCTACACATATGTTCATTAAGGGCCTTGGGAAGTAGGCAGAGTCCAAACTTTAGATGATTGAAGTCTTCAGGGT